>NC_092140.1:17055672-18305672 GCF_043159975.1 Macaca nemestrina
TTAAAGAGCTGCACAGCAAAATAAACTATAATAAACAGACATCCTATAGAATGGGAAAAAATATTCACCAACTATGCATCTGACAGAGGTCTAATATCCAGAATCTATAAGGAACTTAAATAATCGAGCAAGCAAAAACCAAGTAACTCCATTAAAAATGGACAAAAGACATGTGCAAACACTTCGCAAAAGAAGACATACAAGCAGTCAACAAACATGAAAAAATGCTCATCATCACTAATCATCAGAGAAATGTAAACCAAAACCACAAGAAGATACTATCTCACACCAATCAGAATGGCTATCATTAAAAAATCAAAAAATAACATGCTGGTGAGGCTACAGAGAAAAGGGAACACTAATACGCTGTTGATGGGAATGTAAATTAGTTCAGCCACTGTGGAAAGCAGTTTGGAAATTTCTCAAAGAACTTAAAACACAACTCCCATGGTACCCAGCAATCCCATTACTGAGTATATACCCTCCTCTACACAAAATAAATCATTCTACCAAAAGGACACATGCATGTGTATGTCCACTGCAGCGCTATTCAAAATAGCAGACATGGAATCAACCTAGATGCAATCAACAGTGGGCTGGATAAAGAAAATGTGGTACATTTACGTCATGGAATACTAAAACTACACAGCCATAAGAAATGAATGAAATCATGTCCTTTGCAGCAACATGAATGCAGCTGGTGGCCGTTATCCTAATCAAATTAACACAGGAACAGGAAACCAAATACCAAATACCACATGTTCTCACTTATAATACAGAGTGAAACAATGGGAATTCAAAGACATAAAGACAGCTACAATAGAAACTAAGGACTATTGTTGGGGGAGGATAGAAAGGGAGGAAGGGTTGATAAAGTAACTATTGTATACTATACTCAGTACCTGGGTGACAGGATTAATCATACCCCAAACCTCAGCATCACACAATATATCCAAATAACAAAACTGCACATGTATCCCTTGAATCTAAAATAAAAGTTGAAAACATTTTTTTAAAAAATCTCTTTTGAGTTTACATTTAAAAGTTTAATAGATGTATTATTATTTTTTAAGAGGCAGATTTTAGCAGAATGGATTTAAAAATATAATCCCATTACATGCTTTTAAAAGAGACACACTTTGAAAGACACAAATAGGTTGGAAGTAAAAGAACACAATGATATGTATCATGCAAATAGCAACAAAAATAGAACCTGGGTGGTTATACTAACATCACACAAAATGGACTATAAAAGAAAAATCATTACTAGAAACAAGTAAGGACATTTTATACTGATAAAAGTGTCCAATTCATTAGAAATTATAGCAATTTTAAACATATATGCACCTAACAAGAGTCTCAAAATACATGTAACAAAAACTCAAAATTTAAGGGAGAAACAGAAATTCTAACAATAATAGTCGGGAACTTTAATAACCCACTTTCAATAATAGATAAAACAGAAATCTTGAACAACTCTACAAACCAACTGGACCTAACAGGAATCTGTTGAAGACTCCCCTCAACAGATGACTACATGTTCTTCTCAAGTGCACATGGCACACTCTCCATATAGACCATATGTTAGGCCATAAAACAAGTCTCAGTGATTTTAAATGCATATTGCTAAAACTGAATGAATTAAAACTCAATGGTTGGGAAATCTTTTAAGTTCTTAGTGTATCTTATTCACAGGATGATTATTCATGTATTCATCTGTTCTCATACTGCTGTAAGAACATACCCAAGATGGAGTAATTTATTTTTAAAAAACAGGTTTAATTGATTCATAGTTCCACAGGGCTGGGGAGGCATCAGGAAACTTACAATCATAGTGGAAGGGGAAGCAAACATGTCCTTCTTCAAATAATGGTAGGAAGGAGAAGTGCCAAGCAAAAGGGGAAAAAAGCCCCCTATAAAACCATCAGATCTCATGAGAACTCACTGTCACAAGAACAGCAGCATAGGGGTAACTGCCCCACAATTCAATTACCTCCACCTGGTCCCTCCCATGACATGTGGAGATTATAGGAACTATAGTTCAAGATGACATCTGGGTGGAGACACAGCCAAGCCATATCAATCTACTCATTACAGATGAAGAAATTGCAGTGGAGAGGTTGTGTAACTTGCCTAAGATTAACCAATTAATAAGAAGCAAATATGTAGGCAAAACTTAAATTCCTTTTAATGTCTGAGTTCTCAATTTAAATATTACCTCATTTGAGATATTCTCCACCCAATATATAAAAAGTCCCTACTGTAATTCTATCTCACAGCATCCTACTCTCTTATTTCATAGGACTTTTTACAGTGTGGAATTATATATTTCTGGTACTGAAGATAGGTAAGTAGGTAAGATAAGTAGCGTAAGCAACTCATCATGATTTGCCTGAGACTTTCCCAGGATTGACACTAAAAGTTCCAAGTAGCGGGAATCCTCTCTGTCCAGGGAGAATCAAGGCGGTTGGTCATACCAAGGAATAAACAAGCTACAAGTGTTTCTTCATGATGTCTAGGTGTTTTCTCCAGAAATGAAAAGAGCTATCACCCAAGAGATAAGAATGCTATAGCTGACCATCTCCCTCAACAGCCCTAAGTGGCTTCTAAACCAGAGGAGTGTATCTGAATCAACCCATTACAAGGAACCCTTCTCAGGCACCATGGAAACACCATGTGGAAGCAAAACAAAGACAAAATTTTAACGTGGGCTTTAAATAAAAAGAACAACTCTGCAAGAAGGCATTACCATTTGGAAAGGAAGAAAGTATGTATTATTGGGTTTTTTATACTTGTTTACTCTGTTTCCTCCATTTTTGTTCATCATGAATATACAGCATCTAATAAATTCCTGATACCTGGAGAGTATTCAATAAATACTTGTTGAACCAATTACCTTGTAACTTCTAAGGCCTTATCATCTGTCACCTGCCTTGTTCATCTCTTGCCTTAATACTAATACAAGCCAGTGGGATGAACTATTTGTTACATCTCAGCTATGATGGTATCTCAATTTATCAGTAGAACAAGGTTTTGAGGTAAGTATCTCCATTTTCCAGATGAAAAAACTAAACATAAGAGAGATTAAATAACTTTGTCAAGACCTCAAAATTAATCTCGAAACTACATATGTGTGCTGTATTTTTCTCAACTCTAACATCCTGATAGCATGAAATCTTTCTGTACTCACACAGTGTAGAGCACAAAGTATCAGGCACTTAACAAATAAATGCTCCTTACATAGACACATTTCCACTCCTGCTCCCAATATTGTTTATCATACCAATGTGGTAAGGTAAATATTTTTCCTATCTTGCATAAAGGTAGTCTCAGCTGGGCCTCTCTCCAACTAACAAAGTTCAAATTAACACAGAGTTATATAATGATCTTTGAATTCATCAAGCACCAGCAAATTTTAAGTACATAAATAATATATCTTAACATCCCTAAGTTTTTTCTTCTTCTATTAATAATTTCTAGGATGAAATTAAGGAAAACAGTTGTAATCTTTTTTTAAAATTTAAATTTTATTTTTGTTTATAACCTGTGGTTCTAAAACCTCTCTTTTTTCCTTTTTAAAAGGAATCCTCAAGGTGTACATGCATGATATTTAAATTAAACTCCCTAAAGCTGAATATGACTTATCTTCAAACAGCAGAATGGAAAGGAATAGAGCAGAAATCTACAAATATATATAAATTCATAACTAGCTTCTACTGAACTCCTGCCCTCGTCAACTCATTTAAAACACAATTTTCCAAATGCCACTGCTTTCTGTGATTCTAGGGAGGGGAAGAGAGTGCTTTTATTTCATTAGATTTATGTCAATTCCATTCTGAGTTTCTAGCAATAGGGACTCCTGGAAAAATATGTCAAGCTTCCTTTCGGAGCTGGGCCGCTGTTAACTCTGGCACCACAAAGCACCAAGAGTAAATAAAATGACTCATGTTGTGCTCTAGACCCAAGGGAGCCTGTGAGATAGGACGAGAAATCAGCTGAATTGCCCAGACCCTACTTTCAATGGCATGCTGCTCTTTTCTCTATAGTCAGAGCTACAGCCATGGCCAAATTGCACACTTGGAGCCAAATTCTCCCCTCAGCTCTGTGTGGGCAACTTCATCCAAAGTCAGTAGGTATGAAGTGCAGACATAAAAGTGATGTTAGGCAATAGCACTATTTAGTTCTCTTATCAGCCACATACTTACTATTTAGTAAGTGCCTTTCTACAAATTTCTGTACGAATGTGAGCCTGTTTGCCATTATCAGATGGTAGTGCTTGCTGTATGATTTCCTCACTTTTTAAAGCTTTTTGTGTTTTGCCAGTCAGAAGCACATTTTGCAAGTCCCTGGCAGACGCAAATGTACCCTCACTTCTTGGCTTATACACTTGCAGAAGCCAGATGAAAGAAATGGCTCCCAGAGAAAGCTCTGGATTTCATCGAATTGTCGATGAAGTAATCTGTGCCTCTGCAGTCAGGTTTTTAAGGGATTGTGTTTCTTTAACTGGGTAAGTGAAGAAAAGAGCTGACGGTTTACATTATTTGAGTAGAATTTTCTGATCCTTTCTTCTGCTTTCTTCCCACAGGCTGAGTTGGTGCTTTCTATACCCTGTGTGAAGTAGCATATATCAAGTTCATGTAGGGTTAAAAGTTACCAGGTACATACGTCTCCAACATCCAGTGTGGGCTCCCAGAGGCAGGGCCAATACAGTGTTTATCACTCAATTTCTGGCATATAGCAAGGGGTCTAGCAGTTCAGGTCAAGAAACACTTGTTATCTACCTATTCTGTATGGAGTACTGCAACTCCTTAATGGAGAAGATGAGGTTGCATACTTTTTCTCTTGGCAAACATAGACTCTAGTCAGAACACAGACGCATAAGCATAATATTTGTATACAATGTGATTAGAGGTTACATACAGCTATGCCCAGGGTGCTAAAGGGAACACAGCAAGATGGGTTTGTAACTCCTGGTGGTGCAGTCAGGAAGACTATTGTGAGAAGACTGTCAGAACTAAGACTGAAAAAGAAATAGGCATTAAGTCAAGAGTTAGTGAAGAGGGGAGTGGGTTCCAGGCAGGGGCAGCGGCATAAGCTAAGGTAGAAGGGCATGGAATAGCAGAAATGAGCAGGAACTTCCAAGCAGTTTACCCTGCAAATTTCAAGGGCTAGGCTGGGACCAGCAGGACATCAGGGCTTGAGAGGTAGGCAGTGTCCAGGCAAATAAGCACTTAAGAAAAACAAAAAACTTAATCTTATGAAAAAGATGAACATTGAAAGAGTTTAATCCTAAGGGAAACAGACTCATATCTGTGTTTTTAATAGTTTGAACTGGGAACATATAAAAGGGAGTAAGTTTTATTTGTGCAAGACTGAAAACAGGGAACCCAACTGAGAAGCAATTTTAATAATCTTGATGAGAGACCATGGGAGCCTCTATTAGGGCAGTGTTAATTAGGACTGAGAGTAAGGTGATGCAAGAAATGCCACATCAAGAACAGGCAGAATGGGAGCGACATTGTCCTTGGTTAGACATGGGAAGTGAGTGGCTTGAAGTACTCCCTGGGCCTTGGGATATGTGAGTCTGAAACTCAGTGAAGAGTCAGAGATTAAGATTAAACCTCATGACTCAAACTTATAGGAGTAGAAACAATCCTTGGGAGTAGATGAAATTTTCCATGGATAACTCATTGAAAGAGAGAAGCAGTAGTCGAGAATCTCTGGGAACAGACACCACTTAGCGGGTGAGCTGGGAAGCAGGCACCTCTGCAAATGATGAGAATACATTTCAGAGACACACGTGAGACAGGATGAGAGTTCCCGGAGGCTCAGTAGCAAAGATTTTCACAGAAAAGGCAGGAAAGAGTGTTAATGCCACATTGCGGTAGAGTGAAGCCAATGTAGAGTAGTATCTAATCTTTTTGGTAATAAGCAAGCCTTCAAAAACGCTTCTAGTAGCAAAGACACTCATACTGAGTGTTTGCTAAATATATAAATGAATGAATGAAGGAGACTAACTTTCCTCTGACCCTGTCACCTTAGGATGTGAAGAGTAAGGCTTTATTTGTTGGACAAAGGTTGAGTTTCAAAGGAACACAAACCTCTACACTTACAAGTCCTTATTTAGTACTGGTGACACAAAACAAGCCATTCCAATGTGAGCTTTTTCGTACTGACTTCTCCACACCTCCTTGCTGTGCATTATCAGCAATAACAGATGGGGTAAGCGCTGAAGTGCACATGCAGAAGCCAGGGACATGCTCTCTTCTCACTTGTCACAAGTAGGACCCATTGCTCAGTTCGGCTGCTATAATAAAAGATCATAGATGGGGTGGCTTAAAAACAACAGACATCTGTTTCTCACAGTTCTTGCGGGTGGAAGTCCCAGCTCAGGGAGGCAGCATGGCTGGGTTCTGGTGAGGGCCCTCTTCCAGGCTGCAGATGGCTGCCTCCTCATATCCTCACAGAGCAGAAAGAGAGTTAGAGAGCTCTCTGGAGTCTGCTTATTAAGAGCACCAATCCTATTCATGAGAACCTCATCCTCATGACCTAATCACTTCCCAAAGGCCCCACCTCCAAATGTCACATTGGGAATCAGACATCAACGTATGACTCTAGGCTGAGGGGTGAACACAAATATTCAATCCATAACATCAACTTCCACATTTACATGTATATTTGAGGTAACAGGTAGCCAACAAGAATACTGATGAACATTGGAAACATCAAGACTTATTACTAAACCTCTACAAGGTCAGAGTTTTAATACCAGTTCCTTCACTGTGCTCAGTGCCTACGGCTGAGTCCATTACGCCTCTGGGTCTTAATTCTCTTATCTTATAATTGAAATAATAGACTAATGGACTTTAAAATTTTATTCCACTAAAATTCTTATAGTCTTCTACTGCATTCACTTAATCAGTGCTCAAGAAATATCTCAGTCCCCAACTCATCTTTCTGTGACTAAAAATTTTATTCTTTCACAGGCAGAACTGTGTGCTGTGTGTTCCCAAAACAAGCTGAGACTTATTTTGCTTTCTGCAGTTGCTCTTCGTTTCTACTTTCCCTGTTGTGTTTGTGCATTTGCCTTCCCTTTATGTTCCTGCCTTTCCATGCGTAAGTCTAAGGAACACTGTCCCTGCTGACGTGCACACCCGTGCAGATTTATGGAATGGAACTGGCATCACTCCTCCATGTTTTCACTCACTGCAGGGGTGAGGCACACTGCCAGTTCTGCTACTTCCAGTGTTAGAAGAGTGACAGGAAAGCCGATGAAAAAACAGAAAAAAAAATTAGAAGGGGTTCTGATTACAAGTGTGGCTTTCAGCACAGTGAGAGGAGAAACACAAATAAATGACCTGAGTGATTTCACTGTTAACATACACATCGCATTCACATATTCCCAGATTCTTACATCTACTAATATCTTGCCTGGTGTACTCAGATGATGCCCCATCTGGCCAGAGATTGTAACGTTTTCCTTAATCATGCGTGTTATGTACAGCCTAAACTATCAAAGTTCCATCGCTGATGCTAACAATGAAAAGAAATGGTATTGGTACACAACAGTGACTCACTTTTAGTATGGAAGTTACTAAAGACTGGAATCCTGTTTAGGTCATATACTGTTCTCAGAGCTCAACAGGCCATAACTAAAAGTCAAAACCAGTGATCCCATCTTCCTTCACTGAGAGCATACATTTAAATGCTTAATGGTAGCTGAAATTCCCCATATATCAAAGGGTGGGTGCTTTGGAACCTCTCTGCAACAGAATTTAAAAAGATTGAACTGCAGAAAGTGAACAATGTTTTGATAATCAGAAATCAAAGCATATTAGCTGATATCCAGGAGCCCCCAAAACAACTGTTCACCAGTTGATATTCTTGAATTAAAGGAACTCTCCATTAGGTGCTGTCTTAGTCAGTTCCTGCTGCTGTAACAAAATGCTCTAGAATGAGTAAGGAAAAAAAAAAAACACAGAAATTTATTTCTGACAGTTCTGGAGGTGGGAAGTCCCAGATTGAGGCACCAGCATTTGATGTTTCACAAGGACCTTCTTGCTGCATCCTCATTTAGTGGAAACAAGCACAGAAGGGGCAAAAGGGATGAGTGCTGCATCCTCACAGGGCAGAAGAGATGGAAGGGGCAAAGTCACTCCCCTAAGCCCTTTTATAAGGCATTTATCTCACCCATGAGGGTGGCGCTCTCATGGCCTGATTGCCTCCTAAAGGCTTCTCCTCTTAATATTGAAGCATTGGCCACTAAGTTTCAACATGAATTTGGGATGAGACACCACCATTCAAACCATAGCAAGTCCAATCAATGGAACAGCCCAAACACCCTTGCAGATTTCCAGACACATCTGCATCAGGCTTGCCAAATGGTAGCTCTTCCCACTCTGCTTTGGCACTGAGTCTCTTATTTCCATTTCAAGGCAGTTTTCACAAACCTCACAATACTGATTCTGACAACCTCTCATTACTGAAAGTGTTTAAGGAATATGTGACATCCCTACCAAAGTGAAATTGAAATTAATTGGGATTTTGAGAATTTTGCAATATTATTTGGAGAAAACCTTGAGTTGATGTTTAAGAAATATGACATACAGCCATAATGTACTGAGGTTAATTGCACTTTGGGAATTTTGCAACATGTCTGGGATATCAGTAGATAACTGTGAGATGATACAGACTGGGGCTGAGAATCAGTCCTTAATGATAATAGAATCTTCATATAGAATGACTGGTCATAAGGATTGGTACAGAGAACAACAACAACAAAAAAAGAGTAGCTATTTATTTTTCCACAAAAAGTACATTGTTTATTGTTAAAAATTTCTTGTTTACCTGATTAAATTTGAAAATTATTAAACAAAGTCAGTGTCTTCTGTTAACAATCTTTTGAGAACAAAATTTATACCGTTTATAGCTGGCATTTCATGATAAAAAATTTATAATTCCTATGCCCTTTGATCTAAACAGTGTCATAGGCTGCTAAATATTTATTTTTAGAAACAGAAGAGAATTGACAGACAATATCAAGGCACAAAGGGGAGGAAGGGTGCATAAACTATGCTAGAATAAAACCGCTCTGAAAGGCTGAGAAATTCTTGGGAAAAGATGAGCTGTTCTGTGTATGCCAACCCTGTGCTTGAAACCAAGGCACCTCCCTGAAATATCACCAGTACCTTTTCAGCTCATTTGACTACTGTCTAGTTCTGAAGACCTTTATTTCCTCATAAGAAATGAGCAACAATGTCTCATATGCATTTGTTCTTATACATTGAGCATATTTCTGCCTTTATTTAACATCTGAGTACTGAAACCCATTGATTTCTGATTATAATAAGCTGTACTTCTAAAAAATGTAAGACTCAAAATAATTTTTACTTACATCCTTATACCAACAGACTCTACACAAAAAGACAACAGGGAAAGGAATTCCCATTTTTGAAAGTGAATTTTCCCAATAACTTCCCATCAAAACCTTCCAAAAGATAAAATGTAATAATTTAAAAGAGATATGTTTTAAAAGCAATCTCTAAACTGATGAGAAAATAAGCAATCCAAAATGAATTGAAACCCCTAAATAAAGTGAAAGCCAAACTCCAGAAAGACAAGCCAGAATCAAAGCCTCAGATGTTCCAAGAATATTAGGAAAATCCTGTGACCCTGACTCTCTATTTGGGTGGCTTGTCAGGGTATAGGAGGAAGAGATAAGAGCCAGGGTCTGCTCAAAGTGAGGAACTTAATAGAACCCTATAGAAAGCTGAGACCCCAAAGTGGAAGAGTAAATGATAAACACCTGGAGGAAAGGCGTGTGTGGGCACTTGCCATTAGTATAAAGAGAAAGTAAATCAGAACTAGTAGTTATGCTAATCACTGTGGGGAATAAGGAATTTGTGACCCACATTCATACTTTTTGTATGAATTGGAAAATCCCAAGCATAGCGAATAATTAAATGTGTATCCAGTGGTCCTGGGAAATACTCTCTTGAGGAACTCAACATCAAGCCGTAGATCAAATGGTTCTCAAGGTCATTCTAATAAAAACAAGGAAATTACAATTTAAAAACCACAACACACAGAAACAGCACAACAAGAATGAGAGACATCAGAATGGCTTACAAATACTTCATGTGTTAAGTACATAGTACTCATAATATAAAAGAATTATGTTTCACAAGCTCCAAGAAAGTCTTGAAAATACGAAAAAAAAAATAATGTTGTAAAAAATTAGGTTTTAAAATAACATGTGAATGTATTAAATGTTTTTAAATAACATTTAAAATTCAGTAGGATAAATTAACAGTAAATTCAACATAGCTGAAGAATTAATGAACCTGAAGTAATCAACTCAGAGGAAAAAATATTGAAAATAGAAGAGTGAAAAAGATACAGAGAAGCTAGACTGAGAAAGTTTGAAGCCCTCCACATGATATTTCAAGGGGAGCTAATGAATAAAATTGGTAGAAAATTAGCCATTACTTTTAGCAAATGTTAATAAATCACTGAAAAACATTTTTCAACAATTTTGAAAGACAATAGATCTCAGATACAAAAAGCTCAATGACTTCCAAGGTAACTAAATAAAAAGAAATTCACACCTAGAAATACTGATAATGAAAGTATATAACATTGAAAATAAAGAACAGATATTTAAAGGAAGCAGAGAATAAAATAAATATCACTTGCAAAAGAACAATTACACTGATGACTGACTTCTCAACACAATAGAGGCCGGAAGGCAGTGTGCAATGCACTGAGAGAACGCATCCATGACTGTGACCCTAGGATCCCATACCCACAATACTAATGTTCAAGAACAAAGGCAAAATAAAGACATGATCAGAAAAGCAAACCTATGAGTATTCATTACATACAGACTCTCCCCACATGAAATTCTAAAGGATATGCTTCTGGAGGAAAGAAATTTAGTCAAGATGAAAGGCCTGAAATGTAAGATTGGATTCTGAGCAAAGATATTGGCACATATGTGATAAATACAAAGAAACGCTGATGTATAAGACAGTTTAATTTCTGAGGATTATAAAAAGATGAAACATAATATGCGGAAAATAATAGTATACAAGTTGGGTGGGGAGTGGTTAAAATGAAAACATTCTAAGGTCTTTGTAACAGTTGGGAATGAGAGTAAGATTAGGACTAATTTTAAACTGTGCTAATTATGCGTGTTAGCATATCCACAGTAAACGCTAAAAAAAATAAGCATAGAAAATAAACTTCAAAAACAAGTACACAGATGAAATTCCAAAGGAGACCAAAAATGAGACAAAATTTAAAAACAAGACATGACAGCAAATGAACAAGAGCCGAAGGTAAAATAAAATTCCAGTGAAATAATCTATGCAGTAACTTAAAGAGATTATTAGAGTAGACACACACACACATATACAGATTCACATTTCATTCATGTGTACGTACATATGCAAATATACACATATATCTTAAACAACACACACACACACACACACACACACACACACATTCTGAACATACAAGGACGTAAAAGGATAAAAAGAGTCACACCAAACAAATGCTAACCAAAATATCACAAAAAGAATAGACTCTAAGGAAGAAAAAACATGATAAAAAGTTTACTTAACCAGTTAGACATAGTGATTTTAGAATTATATAAAATGTAATAATATGGCTTTGAATTATATGCTTTGAAAAATTACAGGTACATAGGGAGAAGTCGACAAATTTACCAACATATTGGGAACTTTAAATGCAATCTCTCAAAAATTGACAGATTGAGCAAACAAAGCCAGTAAGTAGATAAAGATTTGGGCAGCATCAATTCGATTTAAACAGACGAAATGATTTTAGAATATAGCCTCCTCTTTAAGAATTTATGAACTATTTATAAAAATTGTCCAGAAGAGGCCATAAAATAAGTCTCAATATGTCTCAAAAGATTGGTATCATGTAGGCCATACTCCACCAACATGAAGAAATTAAAAATAAAAGGCAAAAAAGATACCTAGAAAAAGAATTATATATTTGGAATTAAAAAAACTCACATGCTTCTGAAAAACATAGATCATAGAGGAAATCATAATGGAAAATCTTGAAATGAATTGCTGAATGATCATTAAAATACTGCATATTAAAACTTGTGGGATTAAGTTAGTAAATACTGAGAGAAATTTAAAGCTTATATGCATACATTAAAAAGATGAAAACTGTCAAATTAATCAATTAAGCATCAAACTTAAAAAGTTAGAAAAAGAAAAATGGAATAAACCCAAATAAAGCACATTAAATAAACACATTCACAAAGAGAATAAAGAATTGGAAAACAAATACACAATTGAAAAAATTAAAATGTCAAAAGTTATTTCTTTGAAAACAAAATGGGCAAATAATTGATAATATTAATTTAGAAAAAGACAGAGATTATACAAATAAACAATAATTGAGATGAAAAAGAAGATATAACTTCAGATGCAGAAGATTTAAAAGATAATAAAAGGATATTATAAACACATTTATGCTAATATACTTGAAATCATAGATGAAATGGATACATTTTTAGAACATACAACTTATCAAAGCTGGCTCAAGAAAAATGAGAGAACATAAATAGCCATATTTAGTACAAGTATATCCATAGTTCAATGTATTTTCACAAAGAAAAATTAGCAGGCCTGAGTAACTTTACAGAGAGTCTTACTATTAAAATAAATATTCAAGAAATAAAAAATACTAGGCATACACAAACTACTTCAGAGAATAGAAAAACACATACTCTAACATTTTTATGAGAGTAACATAACCTTAAAACAAACAGTAAAATAGAGGCAAGTATGAGATAATAAAATAATAGACTAATACAAATCATGGATATATAGAAGTCCCCAAATTCCTAAACCAAACATTTGCAAATAAAATCTATCATGGTATTAAATCATGGTATTAAAAAGATGCTCACCATAGCCAAGTTGTCTTCACTTCATGAATACAAGATTGTTAGAAAATTTGAGTACTCTAACTTACCATTTCAAAAGATAAAAGGAGAAAAACTTGATCGTTTACGCAGATGCACAAAAGCATTGGTTAAAATTCAACACACATTTATGATTAAACCAAACCAAAACATATATGTTAGCAAAGTTAATAGCAAGAAACACCTTTACTTTTGAGAGGGGCTTTATAAAAACATATGCTATAAATATATTTTGTAACCATTAACTTGGACGTTAGAACAGGACAAGGATGACTTGTATTACTTTTTCTTTTAAAAACATTGGATGAGAGATCCTTGCCTATAGTAAGAAAATAAAAATACAGGAACCAGAGTGGAAAAACAATACTATCCTCATTTGTAAATGATATGAGTGTATTCACAGCATACAAAACAAAGTTACAGATAAAGTCTTACAATGTATGAGATTTTAGCAAAACTGTTAGATACAAAATGAGTATTCACAATTATCTGCATTTCCATATGCCAGTAACAGTAAGATTTGGTTTTTTTTAAAAAAAAATACTATGTAGAATAGCACCAAACAATGCTTAGTACTGAGAAATAAATTTAACCAATGATATGCAACACTTACTAATTTTAAGCAGAACAGTACAGTCTACAAAAAACAAAAATTTGATAGAAATGTCAAGTTCATGAACAGAAAAACCCAATATTATGAAAATAACAGTTCATCCCAAATTTTTCTATAGACAATAGGTTCAGAATTTTAAACGGAATAGTAAATGATCAAGAACAACCAAGGTACAATTGAATAATAAAATAAAATAGAACACTTGTCCCACCATATATCAACATTATGATTATTATCGTGTTATATGAGAAGACAGTAAAATTCTTGTTTAAGTACATTTAAATAAACCAATGAAGCAAAATTGAGAGCTTTAAAACAAAACCACGCATGCGTGAAAACTAATAATTGACAGAGTTGGTTGCAAAGCTGTGGAGAAAGGGTGGATTTTTCAATAAACAGTACTGGATAATTAGTTTTCCATGCTAAAAAATAAAATTAGATTGCATACCTTATCATATACAAAAATCAAATTTAGGCATATTAAAAGACAATATAGGAGAATATTTTTATAGAACTGTTGCACAGAAATATATGTAGACAATATAGAAAAATAGCAAAATACAAAAGAAAATACTGACAAACTGGACTATGCTAAAATTAAGAATTTCTCTTTACAAAGACAAGCATAAAGAGAGCAAAAAGACTAACAGAAATTGGGGCGAGTTCTTTGCAACTCATGTATGTGTCAAAAATTAGAACCCACAATATATAAAGCACTAAATATTTAATAAGAACAAAAATGGGCAAAAGTCACAAGTAAGCATTTCACAAACTAACATATACAAAAAGGCTTATAAACACAAGAAACTATGTTCAATTTTATTAGTAATTAGGAAAATTTAATTTAAATATAATAATCTAAAATGTAATTTGATCTAATACCTAAATAATAAGTGTTAATTGGCAAACTTATTAACAATTGAGTGTTGGAAACAGTATGGAGCTATGGAAACTTTCATATAAGACTATCGGGAATGTAAATGGATAGCTGTTTTGGCGACCAACTTGTTATGCCTTGTAAAGTTGGACATATAAATGACTTAGAGCCCAGCAAGTCTACTGCTTGATACATACTCAAAGAAACTTCTGGGCACATGTGAGGTAGCAGACTGGAAGGACTTGGTTCCCAAAGCAGTTGGGAAACCAGCCCAAGTCAGCAAGTGGTGCCAAAAGCAACCTTTAGTTAGCCTTGCTGCCCATCAGCATAAGACATTCCCATGAGTGCCATGAGAGTTTACAAATGCCATGGCAACACCAGGAAGTTATTGCCCATTTTCTAGAGATTTCTGAATAAATCTCCCCTTAATTCACTTGTAATTAAAAGTGGGTATCAATGCAGGAAGCCAGCAGCCTATAGGTTGCTACTCCCTGTGCACTGCCTATGGGCTAGCGCTGCTCCACAAGAAGCAGTCCCTGAGCTGTGGCAGTGTCACTTCAGTAAAGCTGCTTGCTTCTACTGCCTGCTTGCTCTTGAATTCTTTCCTGAGTGAATGAAGCCATGCATCTGCCCTGCATCACATGCACCAAAATACTGGCTCAAAAATGTCTACAGACCCGCTATTTAATAAACCAAACTGAAAAAAAAATAACAATAGAATATATCAAATATTGTGTTATATTCATTCAATGGTATATTTTATGGTTGTGTATAAGATTAATACACCAGCTACACACACCGTCATGGGTGAATCTGAAAAACAAAACTGAGCAAACAAAAGCGAGTCAGACACGAAAACAGAAAACCAAATACCACATGTTTCACTTATAAGTGGGAACTAAACATTGGGTATACATGGGTACAAAGATGGAACAATACACAATGGTGATCACACGAGTGGGGAGGGAGGGATGGGAGCCAGGGCTGCAAAACTAGCTGTTGGGTACTACGCTTACTATCTGGGTGACCAGTCCAATCACACCCTAAACCTCGGCATTATACAATATACCCTTGTGATAAACCTGCACATGTACCCCCTGAATCCAAAATAAAAATTGAAAAAAAAAAGTGAGTTAGAAAAATAAACCCTATTCTTCCATTTATATGAAGTCCAAATCTAGGCAAAACTAAAAAAAAAGTATGGTTTATGATTACATATGTATGTGGAGGAATAAAGAAACCCAAAGGTATCAATAATACAAAAATCAGAAGTGTTACCTTTGAAGGAAGTAAAAACTCTGTGGTCAGGTAGAGAGGGTTTTTAAGCTATTGGTATTGCATTATTACTTAAGCTGTAATGGCATACAGATTTTCACTTTATTATTATTATTTATGAAATATATATACACATATACCTATACATGTATATATGCACACATAAACACATGTGTGTATAATACATATTTTATGTTTTGTATGTTTCCCAATAAAAAATAAAAGATATTTCACCAATAATACCATATCACAAAAAAGCCAACTTGTAGGTAGCATTTCATATACCAAGCAATATTTGATAAAAGGTAGATACTTAGTGGAAGCAAGATCTTTCTTAGTAAGGAATATAATTATGCAATCTTAAGTTCAGGGCTGTTTCCTATCATGGAAAAAACAGGCACTAAATAAATGCTTGTTGAACTGAACTAAATTAAAGTATGTGTAATGCAGTGGGCGAATATGTGACATTGCCTACATTAGCCCTGCTTTCTTGGCATCAGTGTTCCACTTCCCATTTGGATTTCCATCTCTCACCCGGGCACCCTGTATACCACTGGGGAAGGTAACACCACTCTCAACCAGTGAGGTGGGCTCCGACTGGTTTAACAATCAGCTTTTCCCAATCATTTAGTTTCCCAATGTTTAGTTCAAAACAATTAATGAAACGTGACCCAATAAGATACAAGAAAGTGGGGCAGGAGGGGGACGAATATCTCCTAGGTTTTCTGAAAGAGCTACTCAGACACTCACCTTGTTGGTTGAACATGAACAAGATGGCCACATATCCCTGTCCCTAGAAGCTGCGGGAGCTACCTCTGTGATGCCCAGAGAGACAGCTTTCAATTAAAGTCCAAGATAGGCCAATGCTGCCTGCAAAAAGTTAGAAAGCTATAACTGGGTTTGTAGGCAAAGTTTAAAGCCTAATCCTTTAAAAAATAATGAATAAAAAAGAGGATCTGTCCCTGCCCAGTGCCCCCCAGCACAGGGAGATATACTAGAGTCTGGGTAAATCAACATTTCCTTGAGAATACATACTTACAGATATGCTGTCACATAGACTCATCTCATGGTCTGAATCTTTACCCTGATTCTTGGCCAGTAATACTCCTGGGATTCCTGCCCTCCACCTGTACCCCCACCCTAATGCTTATACCTAAGCTGTATAGGACACCACTAAGTAAAAAGAAAAAAAGTTTATGATGGAAAATTACCAAACAAAATGAAAAAAATTCACTAAATTCACTATTTATACAAATAAATAACAAATAATAGGTCCTAAGGATTTCAGATAATAGAACTATGAGATATAGAATAAAAACTACATATACTTAAAATGATTGAGGACATAAAAAGGGAGATTGAAATTGTGTAAAAAGCACGAGTGATATTATAAAGCCAGGCAGACTTGAAAATAACCACCTGGAATGTCTAGAAAGGAAGTAATTAAAATATAAAATAGAAGAGACAGATTAAACAGCTAAATAACATCCATATGAAGACAGAATGAATGAACTAAAAGACTGATATTTTCTTAAGACTGAGAAAAGCATGAATTAATGAAAGCATAGAGTTACGATGGAAACAAAGGCAAAAAGTTAATCATTGTGAGTTTTAAAAGAAGCCATATTTAAGATGTGGGAAAAGTAGACAGTACAGAAAGCCATGGGAAGAGACAGAAATAAGACATTTATAGTAATTGTTTTAAAAGCTGCTTGATCAAATCTTGCCTGAAACCCTTTCTATTCCTTGACTTTTCTGTTGTTAGCCCACACATTTTCTTAACAATTTAATCCCATTTATGTCGAGTATTTTTCTTTACAAACTAACTGTTCTAAATGATATGGAGAGTAAAAAAGTAAAAATTAGACCGAGAAAGTAAAAAAATACACCTGGCCATTAAAAAATTGGAATAATAGATTCAAATAAAGCCAGCTGACAATTTAACAGGAAATGATATTTCTCCCAAGTACCTACTACAGCTATAAAGTGTCGTAATAATCCCCTTTTATCGGTGACTATTGCTTTGTTACTCAAGATACTTTGTTGTCTAAAATCATAACCTATCAAAACCTTGGAGTTTTTTTTTTTTTTGGGGGGGGGGAAATTGTATCAGTAAAAATGAAACATCCCATTCTTGCCTAGAGGATTTAAATCACTTTGACACAGAAATCAGCCACAATTTCAAATCCAGGTGCAGAGCTCCAAATAAGGGGTTTCTGGACACAACATTCTACATTTATCTTAACTGTCTAGTTTCCAAGGAAACAGGACCTTAGATCCACTTCACAGTCCAGACTTGATGTTAAACCTTTGCACACAGCCCTGCTTTGCTTTGAGCCTATCCAAATACTGCTTTATTTAAGTTTCACCTAAACTCCATTATCCCTCAAAATCCTATACTAACCTCCTCTATCTTTTCCTTCGTTTGGTGAGACACCTCACAATTCCCCTGGTGCGTGATCTCCCTCATTGCAATGGTGCAATAAACCTGACTTTGCTGAGTAAAAATTCATTTCTGGTGATCCTGGCTGATTAGACTACGACAGGAGATGAGGTATGGCAAATCAAACAAACCAAGACATCAATTAATTTTTTTCAGCATTTGTCTAAAGAAAGTCATATAGAGAGGGACAACGAAGGTATACAAATTAGGACAATTAGTCTGAAACTAAATCAATATGGAGGGTTTGGGTTGGTAATAGCACCTTGAAGAAGGTCAGTCTTGGAGAGAAAGGGAAAGAGGTTTGTATTAGCCTGTTTTCACAGTGCTATAAAGAATACCACCTGAGACTGGGTAATGTATAAAGAAAGGAGGTTTAATTGACTCACAGTTCCACATGGCTGGGAGGCCTCAGGAAACCATGGCAGAAGGTGAAGGGTAGGCAGGCACCTTCTTCACAAGGTGGCAGGAGGAAGCGAGACCGCAGGAAAAAACTGTCATTTTTAAAACCATGAGATCTCGTGAGAATTCCCTCACTATCACGAGAACGGTATGGGAGAAACTGCCCCGTGATCCAATCACCTCCCACCAGTTCCCTGCCTCGACACCTGGGGATTACAATTCGGGTTATAATTCAAGATAAGATTTGGGTGAGTACACACAGTCAAACCATATCAAGGTTCCCTCATGCCCCATTAAGAACACGGAACAAGAGTCGCAGTGTTTAAAGGAAAGAGCCCCCTTGCTTCCGCTTGCAGCTGCACTTGCACTTCTAGACAGCAACAGATCCTTCTTCAATGCAGGCCGCCCTTGGGGCTCCCAGGAAATTGGGCACAGCCTAAAACAAGTGCCAAAGCACACCCTGGGATCCAGCTGCCTCCCAGGTCTAGGACTGAGCTCCTTGGCTGTATTTTCAGCAGTGAACTGGCAGTCATAAATGTTAAGCCCCAATCAGCATAATCGCCCTAGTTCTGCCAGCTTAGTTTGTAGCCAGTAAAGGCGGCATCAAGATTTCCTTTTTTTTTTTTTTTTTTTTTAATATTAACTGCTGAACTCAGACATAACAAGGACGGTATATATGGCTTATATTTCCAACAGGCAGCAGGTTAAAGATCACTGAAGCATTTGTGGAATTAGATTTCTTTTTAATCAAGATAAAACACAAGATTTCAATATCTTCTCTGATTGCTAAATTTGGTTATTTTACAGGTGTGGGAACTAATGAGAACATATCTGGCATGATGCCACAGTAAAAATAAAATAATCAAAAAGTGAAGCATAATGAGGATGTGTGTCGCTGATGACCTCTGTTCAAGAAATCCCATTTGTCCTCTTGGCTTCTTCACATTACACCAAGGCTTCAACCTTGACCAATGAAATGAAAGTCAGATGTTCAAGGCCTGGGTAGGTGCTTCACTGTATCTTGAACCCAGGATACTTGTGTAAGTACACATTGAGGAAAACCACACACAAGCACAAACTGCACATTAAATAGCCTAAATACTGCTCTGGACCTAACTAGTTCATTTTTAGATTACTGTAGCCTCTTGGGCTCTAACACTCCATTTGTAAGCTTTCCCAAGCATTTTAAAAAAACAGTCAATTTTCTGGACTAAACTGTACTTAGTAGAAAACCATCAAAGTGTTAGGGAGGGGAGCAGAAGCATTGGTTGTAAATCAAATATTGGGAGATTGCTTAAGTAGACAACTTTCTTTTATAGCAACAGTTTTGGGTGCTTTAAATAACTCGGGTAAGTCATGCATGGGCATCCCCATCCTCAATGGATAGATAGCCTCATCACCAAAGTCTATAAACTTTCCAGAAGATGCACAGCACACATCACCTGCCAATCTCTACAGGTGTCAGCTTAGCATGAAGAACATGACAACCAGCTTCTCAGACGGGGAAGGGATCTGCCAATTCACCTACCTTGTAGGTTTCACAGACAGGAAATCTTAAACTGTTTCAAGCCCCAAAGTTTCGTTGTTTACACCGATACTGCCACTGATATGTTGCTGGGGCCTGCCACCTGTCAACCTTGTCCAACCTACCCAAAAAGGAAGCTGTAAGGGTGCATGTGCCATTACTGTAGAATATGGGATATTAAAATAAAAAATATTCCAGCTCTTTGATTTCCTCTGATTTTGTGGGTAATACAATAACCAGAATGAGATAGCTGAAACCAATAAAATCTGATTTATAGCATTAAAGGCAATCTTTATAGCACTTATTTATGGTACATTACATCTAAAATCCAATTTCACAGGCTGCTGTTTGAAACTTTCTGTTCAATCATAAATACACTACATACACTGCACCTCAGTGCCACAGAGTTAGATTATATAAATGTCTGTATCCCGAGAAGGTATTAAAATTTGGTTACTATGGTGGTGAGTGAGCTTGACAGTAATTTCCCTAACCAACTTTTCAACCAAAAAGATCCAGTCAGCACTTGATAAATACTAAAAATGCAAGCACTACTATCATTAAACCAGAAAAAAAGTCAGATAACTCTACATTCCAGAACAAAATTAATTGAAAAGAAGTCATAGAAAAATTGGATAATTGATGATACTAAAGGATACTTGCATTTAATGTCATGGAGTACGTTTTCAATCCAATGACCAAAAGCACTTCCTTGCATGACACCACTGGTATTAACAGGAGACACATGGCTAAGTCTATTCATGCTTCTTTGAAAATATAACCTTAAGTGTCTACATTCATACACTTCAATGGAGAAGACTATATTCTGTTCAATTACTATAATCATTGTCAAAGAGAGGGCAAAGAATACAATTTGACTTTTAGAGAAGAACTATCATTTGAATCTTAAGCAACTTCACATTGGTTTAAAAAGATTTTTGCCTTAAAAAAAAAAAAACTCTCTCCATATATTTTGCTTGCCAAATATTTGCTAAATGTAAATGAAAAGGCTAGAATCTTTGCCTGATCTGAGAAGCATGCAGGCTCTTGTTTTGTGAGAGATTAACTCCCTCGGCACTCAAGTTCTGTTTCCTAAATAGAGTTCAATGACATGGTCATCCATAAATGTGTACTATGGGTCCATCATATGCCTATGTGCTATGCTGGTAAGTTGTTCTAGTATACAGTTCTAGGCTTGAATGTAAATGACAAAAGGTGGCAGAAATAGTGAATAGACTCAATACCAAAATAACTAACACTTGTCAATCCTCTTCCATGTGTTAGGCATTGTACCACGCCAGAAATGCCTCCAGATTCTATGGGGCTGAAACCAATACAAATTGAGAGGCCTCCGTAAGTTAAGAGAGTGTAAACTTCAAATATTAAATTAGACCCAAGCATATTATTATTTAGAAGGAGCCTATGCAAATGAGGGCCCCAATGCCTATGCCTTGTTAGTGACGTGATAAAAGCAACCCTGGTTCTTGTTTTTCATATATCATTTCTTATCCTCACAATGCCCAGAAAGGTAAAAATTACTCTGAAAATAAAGAACCAGCCAGGGCATGATAGTTCATGCCTGTAATCTCTAGACTTTGGGAGGCCAAGGCTGGAAGATTGCTTGAGCCCAGAAGTTCAACACTAGCCTGGGTAACATAGAAAGACCTTGTCTTTACAAAAAACGTTTAAATTATCCAGGTGTGGTGGTGCGCACCTGTAGTTCCAGCCACTCAGGAGGCTGTGAGAAAGGATTGAGGCCAGGAGTTCCAGCTTGCAGTGAGCCATGATTGCACTACCGCACTCCAGCCTGGGCAACGGAGTGAAACCCCATCTCTTAAAACAAACAAACAAAAGAAGCTGAGGCTCACAGCGGTTGCCCAAGATGAGTGAGGTAAGAGTCTGTTCACTGGAGTGCAAGCTCAAGTTTGTCTGACATGGAAATCCATGCATACTATTGAGTTTCCGTTTAAGTTAAATTGAGATTTAACTTAAATTGAGATTTGGGTTGTGTTACCTGGACTTTCCTAAGATGGGAGGTTATTCTTAGTTGTTTTAATCCCTGGGGAATACTTCATCTTAAGAGAAGACCTAAAGCAGTGGGACTGAAAGTTGAGTGTGCTGAGGATCACCTGGAGGGCTTGTGAAACCAGATATCTGGGCTCCACCTCCAGAGTTTCTCACTCTGTGGCTCTAGTTGCTCTAGTCGGTTTGAGAATTTCCCAGATGATATTGATTGATACTGCTGCTTTGGGACCAACCCTTGACAACCACTGACCTAGAGAAACTTAGTTAATTATAGCATCCTGTTCATCTCTTGTTCACCTCCAGTGAGACCACAGTAAGTATATTTCAGGTTTCCTTTTACCGGCTCAGCTAAATTGGAGCTAAACTCTAACCCTTCATGAAAGCCTTGGACTGGATTAGCAACAGCTGGAATCCAAAAGATGCTGAGGAAGGAACAAACATTAGTGAAAGATTATGAGGGAAGTACTGACTGACTCTTAAAATGCAATTCAACCATGAGGAAATATATTTGAACTAGCTTCACTATTGCACAGTTTAAAACTATTAAGTAACTGTAGTTAACATAACCGACATAAATATCCTAATTTTTAAGTAACTAATAGAAAAATAGAATCAATGAATACATTGAGAAGTCAAGAAAATGGATTTACCATGTAAGGGACAAAAACTGAGAGACTAAAGGAATGAAATGTCATTTGAAATCGAGTTAGTAAGGTTTAATCAAAGTATTTAAATGTATTTTACAATAAAGTACAACTTACATTCTGTATTTAAGTCTGATTCAATATCATAATGATGGACTTTTATTACAGAATAGCTATTCAGTGATGTCAGTGAAATGACTGTAGACAAATTATCTCCATGACATACTACAAAAGTCATATCTATAAATTAGTTGAAGATTTCAGCACTAGGTATATTAAAGTTCGGAAGGCTTCAGTTCACTCTGAACTCTCATGTTTCTTGAACACATTTACGGAAAGAAGAGATGATCTTTTAGCCACTATTATCTTATGAATTATTCTTTAATAAGCATCTTGCGTATTTGTCCTTTGTTGGAAGCCTATGAGGCCCTTGGTTTACTCAATAGAAATTTACTGACACCTACCAGGTGCAAAGGAAACACAAATTAATAAGATACTGATCCAGCCTTCAAAGAATTAGCCAACTTTGTCTACTTTACCTGAAGAAAGGAAATAGAATTATTACAACTGTCTGATAAGTTACTTCAGAGATACAAAACAATAATTTGAGCTTCGGGTTCATGAAGCTATTTTTTCTAATAGTTCTATGTAATCTATAGAAATAGAGGGTCAGAGATCCAATGTTCTCCTGCAGCAATCTTAGTATTGTAAAACAGACTAATTTCTATGAAATTCTAAAAATATGGGCCCTGGTTAGAATATTTTCCACGTCTGGGAGCAGGGGTACATAGGTTGGGTTTGTGTGCATTGGCATCTACCTAGGAATTATTACAAAGGTGAAGACTGGTGGCAGTGCTGATAATGAGAAGGTATTAAGAATTTTTCCAAATAGGAACACAGATTTCCAGAAAAGGAAATTTCTAAAAAACTGGTGATAAAATGTAGTCTTTAATCCAAGATGATGTAAAAGAAAGCTCTGCATTTCCTTGTAAAATGTACCACTAGTGACAATAAATCTTAGCACTGATTTTCAGTCAATTGTCTAGTTTATGGATTAGTGAATAAGAAAATGATATTCCTGACTGACCATTACCATGGGATACATATGTTATCTCATATGTAAGAGATAACATGAGAAAATAAATATATGATCTGGAATATCAATATATGATGCCATTTTTGCTTTCTAAAAATGGCTTCCGTAAGTTTTTCACTCCACATTTCACAGGCGGATGGTTGGGAAAATACTATCTAACCAGAAACAAGGCAAACACTTTTCCTAGCCAGTGTAAACTTTGTTTCCATTAATCTTCAATATTTGAAAGTGATTATTTCGATGCCTTCTCTAAATTGTTAGTAGGAAAGTTTCATTTGCTATAATTAAGATAAATAAAAAATTACTTCTAGAAGTAGATCACGTCAATGGAGTAACTGCTTTCCCAGAGTAAACTCAGGTCACATATAACAAAAGGTACCAGTGTGGATATGAAAACAACCTTTGGTACATTCCATGTGAAGAGATGCTGCCTATTTGTAGAATGCCTAGGATAACATGTCCATACACATTTTGTGTTACAAGGTCTGAAAAACCTTCATGCTTCATTAGAACCTTCTAACAGATTCTTCTAATGGTTGTGTTTATTCTGCTTCATTTACTTTTGAGTTCACATCAAGTTTCAGAACTTCAAACTAGAAGAGAGGGACCTTGGAGATGATTTTGTCTCTTCCCTTCCAACTCATGTTCAGTTATGATTTATTGAGACTCAGGAAAGTCTAGTGATATATACAGAGTCTACATCCAGGTGATGAATGGGCCAAGATTGATTGAAACCCTGGTCACATGACCCACCATCCATCGACATTGCTCTCATCATGTCATCTGATCAACAATCTTGCATCGTGCCCTGACACCTTTTCTGCAATTACACGCTCTCAACAGCTAGCTGAACTCATCAGATCCCGTCATTTGAAGGGTGAGTAAAAAGAGAATCAGGGATGTGTACATGGAATGCTGAACTAGCTATCTTTTGTCTAATTCACAGAACTATTGCTAGGGTCAACTGAAGCAATATAGGTAAAGTAAACTTTTGAGGCAATAGTCTTTATAAGTTATAAAGCATGTTACAGTTTGGTGCAACAGTAATTGCAGGTTTTGCCATTCCATTAATAGCAAAAACCACAATTACTTTTGTACCAATGTAATACTAATATAAGAAATATTCAAAATCATAAAACCTAAGATGAGTTGTTATATAAAATTTTCTTTAAAAATGCCAAGATGTCTTGTAAAAAATGTATGGAATCCCACAAAATATCTATGCCAAACTCTACCCTCAGATAAACTGATTGGATACATTTTAAAATATATATTATAAATAAATGTTAAGAACAGTCTTACTATAAAAATGTATTTGAGATGAAAACAAACCTAAAATGCAGTAAAAAATTAACCAGCATTTGTAGAAATTTGGTTACTTTCTGAAACTGTGGCAAAACATCAATTCTAACAGAAAGAAGTGAAATAAAACCATCATTTCATATTTTCATAATTAAAATAAAATACATTTTTAAATGCCTATAAAATAACACATTATTTTTATTTCCTGTCAGCAATCTTTATACATATATAGTTCTGATCCTTCAATAGCCTCATAGAATTTACTGAGCTAGTAATAAATTGGACTTTCACAAATTAATAGAAATTTTTCCTCATGAAAGATCAACTCATACAAAGATTCACAACATAAACTGCTTCTATTATTCATGCTTTTCCCTGTCCGGAAAGCCTTCAACCCACCATCCACACCAACACCCTTGGCCCTATTTTGCTCCTAACCCTGAGATGGTCTTGCAAATATTCACCTCTTAGGACACCCAACATCCCTTCCACCAAACCTTTCCTGTCACCTTTCCCTCCTTACCCACTTCTCCCAAGAGAAGTTTCTGCTGCTCTCCGGTAATAACTTTTTTTTTTGAGACGGAGTCTCACTTTGTCGCCCAGGCTGGAGTGCACTGCTGCAATCTACGCTGACTGCAAGCTCCGCCTCCCGGGTTCTCGCCATTCTCCTGCCTCAGCCTCCCGAGTAGCTGGAACTACAGGCACCCGCCACCACGCCCGGCTAACTTTTTGTATTTTTAGTAGACACTGGGTTTCACTGTGTTAGCCAGGATGGTCTCGATTTCATATCTCGTGATCCGCGCGCCTTGGCCTCCCAAAGTGCTGGGATTACAGGCATGAACCACCGCGCCTGGCCCAGTAATAACTTTTGTACCTGTTTACTAGTCTGTCTCCCGGACTGTGAACTCCTCAGATGGAGGGATACCTTACAGGTCTTTATGTTCACTGCATGGCATCATGCTTGGCACCTGTCGTGATCAATAGAGGCTTACTCAGTTTGATTTAGCTAACATTCCTCATCAAATATTTTATTGACTATTTCCTGCAGCGCAATTAAAAGGAAGAAATTTTACAGACAAGCCCTCTTTTGATTAATTTGCTAGACTCAGCCCATGACCCTAAGAAAGCAATCAAGTATTTAATATTTAGTATTTACTGCTGAGTTTACAATAGCAGTGTTTTAATAGAAAATGGAATCATGTAGACAGATTTTAAAATGCAGAGAGCTTAAAAAAACTTAAATGATATTCTTACAAGGAATAGTACATAGTGATTGAATTAAAACAAACTTTGAATTTTTATCATTCTATTTGTATTGATTTCTGAACATGGGAAAGAGACACTATACCAACACTTCAAATTAATATATCGAAAGTTGACTTATTCATTACACACAGAGCCAGGTCACATTCTCAGTGCCAGGCAAGTAGCAGAGCAGTGAACAAAAGTAGGTCCCTGTTCTCAAAAGCAAAACTTGTGGTGGTGAAGCAGCCAGACTGCTTAAGTTTGAGTCCCAGGCCTACCACAAATGAGCTGTGAAATCTTAAGTAATTTATTTAACCTCTCTGTGCTTCAATTTTCTGTCTATAAAATGGAAATGTTACCACCTATGGCATAAGTGGTTATGAATATTAAATGAGTTAACATTTGTAAAGTTCTTACAAGTCTGCCTGACATAGATGATATCTGATAAATAAAACTTCAAGATGCTTCATTTCTACCAGAAAGAGACCAACCTATACACCGGTATAATAGGTCAAGTGGTGATAAATGTGAAGAAAGTAAGCAAGGCAAGGGAATGGAGGGTGGAGGTCGTTTATTGCTGTTTTATTCAAGATGGTCTCCCTGATAAAGGGAATTTTGAGCAGAGACCCGAATCAGTGAAGGCGGAGGTCTGCAACTTTCTTTTGGAAGAAGATTACAGGAAGAGGGATAGACCTGTGAAAAGGTTCTGAGGAAGAAGATTCCTCGGAGTGTTGAAGGAACCAGGGGAGACTGACTCGCCCCCATGAAACAAAGCCAGGGAGAAGTGGGGTGGAAGGAAGCCAGGTTAGAGTGTAACATAGGAACAGATCACATAAGGCCTCAGACATCATCATAAAGACTGTACCCTGCACTCTGAGTAGGATGAGAAACCACTGGAGAATTTAGAATGGAAGGGCAATTTTATTAGATAGATATTTTAAAAGGGGCACTACAGCTGCTATGTGAGAGACAGGAGCCCAGATGACTCTAAGAATTTGAGCAATGTAGTCGGTATCAAATGAGATATGCAGACTAGGAAAAAATCACGCTTGAAGTAGTGATCACAACTTCACTTGTGAGCATTTTAAGTTTCAGACATTTATTAGATGGCCAGTAAGCAGCTGAATGTATGAGTCTGGGATTAGAGTGAAAAGCTTGGAGCTAGAGTTAAATTTGTTATATCTGGAAATAACTTTATGAGCCATGAAATTGGAAAATGAGTGAGGACACATAAGTTAGGAGGGTCAATTACTCAGCCTTGGAACACACCAACAAGCAGAGGTGAGGAAGACATAGAAGCTACAATAAATGACCCTAATAAAGAGGGGCCAATGGGGTTGGGGGAAACCAAGAAAGAGTGGGGGTCTGGGAAGCCAAGTGAAAAATGTGAAGAAAGGGTGTAGCCAAGAGAGTCAACTGCTGCTCTCAGGGCCTAAGCAGGCACTTCACCCTGTGTTTCCTGTTTCAGTTCATGGCTTCAGTAACATCTTCCTAATCACTCAAACTAGAAGACATCTTCCAATAATTATTTCTCCCATTATTTGCCCACCATATCTCCCCTAGCAGTCGTACATTCCTGAGTTCTCCCTCTCTCTTTTATCCCCATCTAAGACCACTCTAACTCAAGTCCCCACTATCTCTTAGGTGGACGAGACAGCCTCCTAACTGTCTAACAGCCTCCATATTGTTGCTTCTGGAGTCCATTCTTGCAAATGCCATCTGTTACTTTCCTGACACAGGCCAGATCATTTCCTCCTCAGAAACACTCGATGACCCCTGCTTACTTTGTAAAGTCCAGTTTCCTGGATGTTCTGTTCAAGATGCTTCCTGTTGACCCAAATTGTCTCCACCCTTCTGTCTATGCTCACTCTGCCTCAGCCAAGCTTGACCCATTGCTAGTCCCTGAATCTTCATAATTTGATGAATTTTTCATGACATTCCTTTTCCTGGAATGCATTTTCTCTTCCCGTATGCCTGAGCAAATGCTATTCAGTCCTTCAGTGATAACTCAGAATCCCAAATTTCTGATGGGGACTTCTCTGACACTTCATGGCAGAGGCTTTGGGCTTTGTATTCTTGTCACACACATTTCACTTTAACTTAATTATTTTACATAGTTGTTCATTTTCTCATTTCTTCCAGAATAGACTGAAAGCTCTTTGAAAGTAGAGGTCATATCTTGTTTCTATCAGTGGAATCCTAGTTCCTAGCACACTGCTTGCATTAAATTGGCATTCATACATTTGTTGAAATAAAATATTTGTTTCTATTAAAATTATTATTTGATATGAAAACTACTACTTAATCTCCCAAATATTCTCTTTAATGTTAATTTTATAACTGTATTTATTTTTATTTCATCAAATGTCTATTTTTAATTGCCTTCATTTTTAAAATGTTGATAGGTAAATTGTAGGAGAAAATACACAAAACAAAAGGAAAAAGGGAAAGAAATAAAAAGAAAGAAAAGTAACACTGAAAAGGAGAATTGATATGTCTCTGGTCTTTGCTTGTTTTTAAGCCTGATACATTTCTTTGGCTGATCATATAGGTAATACCCTTGAGCTTTTCATGATAAGGTTAAAAAACATTTCTATGATATGCCAGTATATCTTTCAAGCAATATGCCTGAAGTTGTGGGGGTTTGTTTTTTTTTTTTCATTTTTTTCAGCACAGCTACAGACTTCTCTGGGGAATGGGCTGTAAAGCAAAGATTTGGTACTATCTGTCTCTTCCATTTCAGAAAACTACAAATTATATGATTTGAGACATGAGGAAATAAAACATCAATTGTGTAGAACATTTCAGTAGAGAAGGTATTCTAATTAACATGATAATCAACACAAGCCTTTTCATTGGAACAAATAGCATAATCAAACATTCTTTATGAATCTTGATAAACATACTTTACTGTCTGATGGATTTCAAGCTATCGGTGCTATTCCTTCTTTCTGGACACCAAGGTATACATGGCAAAAAGAAAGGAACAAAGAAAGAAGGCAATGTAAATTTAAAAGTTAGCTATCAATTCATTATACAGGGGAATAACACCAGTTCCTGATACTTCGGGGTGCTGATTAGAATAAATCATAATGAGGGCACTGAAAATCAGTAATGTCCTAAGAAATCCTCTAGGATTTTTTATATTCATGCATAAGCCTCATTTCTTATCCCAAATTTTTGCTTAAAAATGAATAAATAATTCTAGCTGGAACAGAATGTATTATAAGAAATAGTTACCATTTATTGAACACAAACTCTGCCAGGCATGGAACTGAATATTTTATGTATAAAATCTTAATTTTTCACAATAACCCAGAAGGGTAGCTTATTCTACCTTGACATGCATAAATTGAAGCTTGGAGTGATTAAGTAACTTCTCCAATGCTACAGAAGCCATTAAGAGCTGGGATTTGAACCCAGGCTATTTAATGCCAGAAGCCATTCACAGAGTCATGCCTCTATGTTTGAATCTGTTTTCTGAGATCCTCCCTCCCATGTGCTTGTGTGCCATGTATTGTGTTGTCACTAGGGATACTGCAATGAAAAAGACAAGCATAATAGCTGTTCTTAGGAAGTTTACCTAATTGTTCCGTTAAAGAGAAAGGAAGTTGGTTCCTAGCATGTATGCTTTTCTGAAGATTTAAGGAGAAGGCTATATTGCCCTTGCTAGTTCATTTTCCATCATCAAATATTATCAGAAGCATTAAAGTTTAATATATTTTCAATTGAAGTATGTTTTAATGGAATTATTTTCATTAAAAATACAGGTAATTTTTCATAGAATATAACAATTTTCCCCTATTACATCCATGCTTCATAATTGAAGAAAATGTTCCTATGATCTTGCAGATACATAACTCTAGCTGAGAGGGCTACAAATAAATCATCTGGCACAAGTTGGGAGACACTATCGACTGAGTTCTAGTCCTAGCACTGCCTTGACTGACACGGTCCTCGTCAATAAGATACATATCAGACACATGCCTCAGTTTACAATGGCTTGTGATCAGTTTTCTATGCTTTGTAGTCCCTGGAAACACTTTACAGTGTCATCTCTCTGAATGCAGGTTTCCAAAGACATCCATAGCCTGCTTCAAAACTAAATTTTACAAGAATTAAAAAAAAAGAAAAACATAAAAATCTTCCAAGGTATAACCAGCAGAGAAAACCTCTCTTTATAATTTGGTGCTATCTAGTAACTTTTATATTTATATTCTACCAAACAGAAATTTTAAAATTCTTTTTATTTTAAAATAAAATATATATATATATCTTTATATATGTGTATATTTATAGATATATATATATCTTTATAGATATATATATCTCTATATATACACACACACACACAAAGGATGTATGGCTTAATGAATTATTGTCAGTGATAACACTTCAGTCAGGAAATAGAACTTTACTGCACATTCCAGAAACCCCATTCCATTCACAACTCCATTCCCCTCACCAAAATCATTATTCTCCTCATTTTTATAATACCTAACTTTCATTGTGTTTTAAAAATAGCTTTATCACTCCAATATCTGTCTCTAATTACTCTTGTTTTGCTCATTTTAAAAAATCTGATATAGTTTAAGTCGCTTTTAATCTACAGGGTCCTCCTCCACATCTGCCACTTCCCTGCAATTTATCTTTTGGAAAACCCAGACAATTTGACCTACAGAGTTTTCCAGAATCCCGATTTTAGAGAACACATCCTTTTGAAAGTGCAGTTCAGCATGTTCCTTTGTCCTCTTGATAGCCTTCTGCAATTTGCAGCTGGATCCAGAGAAGCATCAGACTCAAGTTTAATCTTTTGTCATGACTATCAGTGGCATTTGGCAGGATTATAGGAGGAACGTAATATCCGGTCAGCTCTGTTTTTTGATCTTAGCAGCTGTTCGTGCTAAATGCCCATATTCATTCATCGGGAATTGCAAAATGGCAACATTCTATCTTTCATTTTTCATTTATTAGTTGAAATTACTTTTATAAAGAAACATTCCCACATCTACTATTTAGATAGTGGTATAGTTCATTTAGGAAAGTCAGAATAAATGTTTATATATTTCTCCTTTATTGACTAATTTTAAATATAATGATTTGATTTCCTATTATCTTCCAAAGATGAATAATTCTTTTGTTGTTTTTAAATATCATTATGAACTCAAAGATTTTAACATATTTGATGGGCTTCAATCTACTGCAACTATCATTATTGAAGCTCAAATTCAGTTGGTAAGTTTTAACATGGGTCTAACAGTCTCTGAAAGCTTCCTTGATAGCTACTGTTACAAGAGTTTCCGAGCCCGCTTTTTAGGCCATATCAGTGTTTCTAGACTTTTTCAGTGCACAGAACTGGGAAGTACACATATGAAAATAAAATTTCTCTTGAGGTTACTTACTTTGATGATTCACATTCAGATTCAAATTCCTGACTTAATTTTTTCTCTAGCACACTGCTACCTACTTTCTTCAAAACCAAAAATCTGGTTCTCAAGGACACGGGATGTTACACCCAGACTATCCCATAATTATTCATTAGTTTTTTCCATATTACATATATAATAGTCTCAGAACCTAACAATAATACCTCCACCAATATGATTAGTGAAAACATTAAAATACAGGTTTACTTTTCCATTCTCCACCCATTTGTAAAGTGCTTACGCTGTCTGTACTCTCAGTTCATATGGCCATCACATACCCTCTCCTTTTCTGCCCCATTTACTTTAAGCTCTACAAGTAACTACTTATTTAATGTTCTCCACCAGTCCTTATGATGTCTCTCTAGTTATTCTGCTTGTCTCAAGCCTGTTCTCTAATAAATTCCTCAGGAAGTGCTTATAGGATCCGAGTTCTTACATATTGGGGACAGTTTTCTTGTGTCCTTTGCTAGACATTAGAAGGCTGTATTTTCTGGAAATAAAATCCATGTCTCGTGTGTTTTTCCCTTGAGTATCTTACATATGTTTCTTCATTTTCTTTTGGTATAAAGCATTGATGCTGAAAGGTGTGGCAATTATCTAATTTTCTTTCCATTGTAAGTCATTTTTTCACTTTTGTTTACATAGCCAAATGATTTTTTCTTTTTCTTTGAAGCCCAGTAACTTTATCACCATGTTTTGGTGTTCACAATTCTAAGTCAATATTCTTAGGGATGTGATGCACTCTTTTGGTAGGTAGCTTCACATTTTCTTAGAAAAGATTTTTGAATTTGCATTTTAGTGTTTGTTCTGTTTCCTTGCTTCCAAGTTTCTTCCACAGGGATTCCTGCTATGCATATATTCAATTTTTTGTCTTGTCTTCAACATTTGTCATTTTCTCTTGAATCTTTTTTATTGCTTTTTTGATTTTTGAGTTTTAAATTTTTCCTCTTATTTCATCTTCATTTCTTTAAAGATATTTATATGTTATATGTATTCATTCTTGTCTTCCTTGTAGTTTGTCTTAATTTCTTTTTCTTTTATTTCTGTTCTTTTTTTTAATGATTTCAACTTTTATTTTAGATTTAGGAGATACATGGGCAGATCTGTCATTTGGAAACACTGTGTTTCACTGAGGTATGGGGTATGGATGATCCTGTCACTCAGGCATTGAGCACAGCACCCAATAGGCAGTCCCTCAGCCCTCACTCCCTCCCTCCATGTCACCCTCCTCCAGCAGTCTCTAGTATCTATTGCTCCCATCTCTATGTCCATTTGTATTTAATGTTTAGTTTTCACTTGTAAGTGAGAACATACACTATTTGGTTTTCTGTTCCTGTGTTAATTTGCTTCAGATAATGGCCTCCAGCTGCATTCATGTTGCTGTCAATGACATGATTTCATTCTTTTTTTAATGGCTGCATAGTATTCCATAGTGTATTATGTACCACATTTTCTCTATCAAGTCCACCACTGACGGGCATTTAAGTTGATTTGACATCTTTGTTATTGTGGAAAGTGCTTCAAATAACATACGAGTGCATGTGTCTTTTTGGTAGAGCTATTTATTTTCCATTGGGTACATACCCAGTAATGGGATTGCTGGGTCCAATGATAGTTGTGTTTTAAGTTCTTTAAGAAGTCTCCAAACTGCTTTCCACAGTGGCTGAACTAATTTACATTCCCAACAGTGTTTAAGTATCCCCTTTTCTCCATGGCCTCACCAGCATCTGTTATTTTTTGACTTGTTAATAATAGCCATCCTGAGTGGTATGAGATGGTATCTCATTGTGGTTTTGATTTGCATGTATCTGATGACAAGTGATGATGAGCATTTTTTCATGTGTGTTGGCTGCTTGTATGTCTTCTTTTAAAAAGTATCTGTCCCTGTCCTTTGCCCATTTTTAATTTTTTTTTTTTTGGCTTGTTGATTTGTTTAAATTCCTTACAGATTGCAGATACTAGTCCTTTGTTGGATGCATAGCTTGTGAATATTTTCTCTGACTCTGTAAGTTGCCTGTTTACTCTGTTAATAGTTTCCTTTGCTGTAAATAAGATCACCAAAGAGAGATTGTTGTTTTTTTTATATTGAACCATTTGAAATTAAATGAGTCATTTAACTTTTCTGAGTTTCTTTTTTGCTTGGTCTTTAAGTTTTAATGGAAACTTTTCTTGAAAAAGTAGGCAATATATCATTTTCTTTACATATTGGGATGGAATAGTCCTGATTATACTAGACACTCTGGTTACCAAAATGGAGAAAAATGGATGTGGGTGATCATATGAACAATGTGTGGCGACCAAGAGACTTAGGACATATAAGTATGTAATAGTTAATAGAAAGCTCTATGAAGTAAATTAGTAGTTATGGCTTTAATTCACCTACTCCAACAGAAAAAAAGATATAAAGAAAACCTGACGGGATTAAAGTGTGTGCCTCTAAGGTGGTTTACCTATTTTAGGCATGATGAGTAGTGCATTAAGTCGTGATTTTCGGCATTTAGGCATTCTTTCAAAATAATATATATTATAGGCTCCTATAATCCATAGGAATATTTTTACTTATTATTCACCATTCTTTCTGCACAACATACCCCTTATCTTTAAAAGGAATAGTATATCTCCACTGATAGGTAAGAATACCCTGAGGTCCCAGAACTGATAAGAACTGGAGTGGAGCCTTTGCAAAATCCGTTGATAAATTATTTAGAACTGACTGAGCTGGAAAACCACCAGAAGAGAAAATATTTGGTAAATGATGTAGAAATCTTAGAAATCATCAATACTGGAATATTTTAAAGCTCCTTCCCCCTTTCTTTTTCACCTCTCACTACACCAATCAGGTCTCCAAATGTCTGAACCCTCTGGTCAAATTCTATTTCAGAGAATCTACCTGTGGAAGTGGCACAGCAGGCATTAAAGATGCCATTAAATAGACATCTGCTCCCAGACACGTGAACCTTAAATGGCCCGAAATCATATAATGTGCCATGCCAACTTAGGAGAAAAAAAAAGACAGAGGCAATAAAGAAGAAACAAAGTAAAAATACACTTAAATGAAATTTTTATTTAAATGTGTGAAGATGTGCATGTGCATGTACACACACACTAATATGCTCAACTTGTTTTAGATTCATGGCACTGAATTAGAATTAGAATACTATAAGCTCAATTCTGATAATGGCATATATTTTACATTATTGTTAAAGAACTAATCATACTCTTCTTAACAGTGTTATATTATCATTGATGCCATTTACATCTCTGCAACCTTTGATCATACAGAGAAAGGTTCTTTTCTGGTTATTTCAAAATAAGCCAAAACAAATGTATCTGATAAAAAAAAAGATATACATCAACCAATATGCATTGTCATCTCAAAGAACTGAAATTCTTTTTCTAGCACTCAGACCCTAAAGATGTTCTCAGCACCTCCATTTCCAAAATACACTTGAAATTAATGGAAATTTGAATTATACCCACTGACTGTATTTTTAAAAATATTTTTACAAAGTAGAAAATTGTTTCCACTCAGTAAAAATGATGGATTATTCTATAGTGTGAAAAAATTAATGAGCAGATGGAATACCAACCCATTATTCATTAAAATATTGCACTGGGTTAATTCAGCAAATAAAATTGGAGAATAGAGCAGATGGCCATTTATAGTTCTCTTGATTTCTTAAACTACTTCTTTACAGCCATAACTGCTCCTATATTTAACTTGAAATGCACAGCTCTTACCATATGCACAGTAAGCAAGCATTCATGTGACCTCATAAACCTTGCATATAAAACAGCAATGATTTTTATGATTTAGTTAAAGGAACACTATACACTTACAGAGTAAGTCATTCCCATATCCCCAGTATTCTGTAGATAATTTAAATTTCCTAGCCTCAGTAGATCCTTGCCACCATTATCTGATCTGAAGTAGGTTGACGTAGTCACATGGGTAAAATTTCACAAAATAAAGTGATCAGCTTTGTTATAAACTGAAGTATGCCAAGCATACATTAAATTATTACAAACTAGTCCCAGTCTCTCTTAAATCAACACTTTTCTTGTTTTCATCATAACATGATTGTATACGTTATTGCATTAAAAATATTCTCTTCTATATAGAGCAATTTACTTCTCATGCAAGTAAACTGAATCAACGATTCTGGAAAACTGTTCAGCAGAATCTATTGCAACTAAACATACACATACTCTATGGCTCCAGCAATTCCACTTTTAGGTATATACCCCACAGAAAAGAATACATATGCCTACAAAGTTTATGGATATGAGTATTTATAGAGACACTATTTGTAAAAACTCATACCAAAAATAACCCAGATATAATCAAGAAATACATTGTGATGTATTTACATAATGGTATAATATAGGCAATGAAAATGAATGAACTACCACAAGAAAAACAACATAGGTGAACATCACAAACATAAAGTTGAGCAAAAGAAGGCAAAGACAAGAACAAATACTGTATAATTCAATTTATATAAACTTCAACAGAAATCGGCATCGTGGTTGATTTAGGGGAAAGGTAGAAAAAATGTGGGACAAAAAGGGGCTGTTGAGTGTCTGGCCATGCTCTTTATCCTAATATAGGTAGGTGGCTGTTACATGGGTAGAGTCCCATTGTGAAAATGCATTGTGGAGAAGGGCAGAGCAAAATGGCAGAGTAAGATGCTCTAGTAATCTCTCCCGCATGAAAACATCAACATTAATAATTATCCATGCACAAAAATACTTTCACAAAAGCTAAAAAAGCCAGGTGATACAGCATAGTTCCTGGCTATAGCATGACAATAAGAAAAGAACATTCAAGAGGGTAGGAAGGACAATTTTACATTAAACGTGTCATCCCTCTTTCAAACCCAGGAAGTACACTGCAAAGAGAGATACTGTCCACTTGAAGAAAACAGAGAGAGCTGAGCAGAGGACTTTACCTTGGACTCCAACACTGGGCCTGGTACAGTAAAATCCAGCACCAGGCAGAACCCCCACAACCCCATAATCCAAGATAGTACTCACATACATCTGTTCTAGATCCACTGTGGCATAAGGAGAGACCACGCAGCATCAGGCTTCAGGATAGTGTGGCAAACTTGATCTCTGAGCCACACTACTGCTGGGACAACTTTAGTGGGCCCATACTCCAGAAAGCCCTCAGCAGCTCTGGGCATCTGGTGTGCCCCAGAGCAGCACTGGCCACATCTAACACAGGCTTCTGGTAGTGCTGCACTAGCTGCTGCAGCGCCGAGGCATCTGACCTGCCCAAGCACCACACCTGCTATAGAAGGCCTCAGACATCTTGTGTGTCACAGAACTGTGCTGGCTCAGGGATTTCCCAGCCAAAATCAGTGTGTGAAGAATGAAATAAGTACCTATTATTAAAAATACACAGACATCATGATAACAAAAGATCAAGAACAATCAGGAAAACATAACATCACCGAATGAACAGAAATAAGATGCCAGCAACTGGCCACAAAGAAATAGAGATGGATACACTGCCTGATGAAGAATTAAAAAATAACTGTTTTAAGGAAGCTCAGTCAAGTGCAACAACAACAACAGCAACAACAAAGATACAGATTCTGTGAAATGAGGGAAACAGGACTTCTGCCCACCACTAGGGTATTGCATATGTCCACCTGCTTCAGCCACAGCTGGTTTTTACCTGTGGGCACCTCCTACTTGGGTGGAGGCTGACCTGTTCAACTCAGTTTAAAAAACACTGGGAAAAAATTTAAAACTGCACACCACTGTTGAATGAATATACTTCATGAGACCTTGGCCATTCTGGCTCCACGGGAGACAGTGAACCTGCTCACACACCCAGCACATCACTGCTATAACCAGAATCTCAGAAAGCCAAAGATTCTCCATAAACAAGGAACTTAATCAGAGTCTTTGCCATGGAAAGCACCCAGATCCAAAACTAGGTGACCATAAACTATACATACTAAAGTCACATCCTCAAAAGGAATTTTTTAAAAATCCAGTTGAATCAAAACTAAATTCAAAAATAATCAGAAGAAATAGCCTACCAAAATGAGAAGGAACCAGAAAAATAATTCTCGTAATATGAAAAAAAAGAGTTCTATGACACCCCCAAAAGATTATACTAACTCTCCAGCAGTGGATTCAAATCAAAATCAAATCAGACAAAGTATCCAAAATGCATATTATTAATTTGCTCAATGAGATCCAAGAAAAAGTTAAAACCAACATAAATAAATTAAATAATTCAGGATATTAATAAAAAACATTAAAGATATATATGTAAAAGAGAATATAAACAGAACTTCGGGAAATTATAAACACAGTTTGGGGATTACAAAATACAGTGGAAAGTTTTAACAATAGACTAGACCAAGTAGAAGAAAGAATAAAGACAAAGCTTATAAATTAACCCAATCAATCAAACAAAAAAGATTAAAAAGAAATGAACAAAGTCTCCAACAGCTATGGGGATCTATTCCTGGGGGAGAAGAAAAAGTTAAAAGTTTGAAAAAAACGATTTGAGGGAATAATTGAGGAAAACTTTCATTGTCTTGCTAGAGATTTAGATATCCAAACACAAGAAGCTCAAAGAACTCCTGGGAGATTCACTGCAAAAAGGACATCACCAAAGCATATAATCATCAGGCTATCTAAAGTCAACATGCAAAAAAGAATTCTAAGAGTAATGAGACAAAAGCATTGGATAACTTATAGGAAAAACCTACGAGACTAATAGTACACTTCTTAGTGAAACCTTCCAAGCCAGAAGGGGTTGGGATCCTATCTTTAGTGTCTTCAAAAAGAATAACTGTCAGTCAAGAATTTTCAATGTGGCGAAACTAAATTTCACAAATGAACGAGAAACAAAGCATTTCCCAGACAAATGCTGAGGGAACTTGTCATCACTAGAGCAGCCTGATAAGAAATGCTAAAAGGAGCTCTAAATGTAGAAACAAGGTCATTACACACCAGTATAAAAACACTTGAAAGCATAAAACTCACAGGGTTTATAAAACAGTAACACAATGAAAAAAACAAAGCAACTAGATAATAACCATCATTATGACGGGAGCAGAACCTTATATATCAATACTAACATTGAATGTAAATGGTCTAAATATCCCACTTAAAAGCTACAGATTGACATAATGAATTTAAAAAGCACACCAAATATATGCTGTCTTCAAGGGACCCAATTAACTTGTAAAGATTCATGTAAACTCAAGGTCAAAAGGTGGAAAAAAATATTCCACACAATGAAAACCAAAAGGGAGTAGGAATAGCTACTCCTATATCAGAAAAAACAGACTTTAAAACAACACTGTAAACAAAGACAAAGAAGGTCATTATATAATAATAAAGAATCAATTCAACAAGAAGATATAGCAATCCTAAATATGTATGTACCTAACTCCAGAGCTCCCAAATTCATAAAACAAATACCACTAAATTTACAAAAAGAGATAGCAACACAATAATAGTGGGGGAGTTCAACACTTTACTAACAGGATTAGACACTCTACTGACAGCATTAAGGCAGAAAGCCAACAAAGAAACAATGGCTTTAAACTGGAATCTAGAACAAATGGCCCTAACAGACATTTACAGAAAATTGTATCCCAAAACTGCAGAATACACATTCTTCTCATCAGCACATGGTACATTTTCCAACATAGACCATATGATAAACCAGAAAACAAGTCTTAATACATTTTTAAAAATCAAAATTTTATCAAGTATCTTCTCAGACAACACTGGCCCAAAATTAGAAATCAATTCCAAGAGGAACTCACAAAAGTATACAAATACATGGAAACTAAATAATCAGATCGTGAATACTCTCTGGGTCAACAATGAAATCAGGATTGAAATTAGAAAATTTTTTCAAAATTAATGACAATAGTGAAACAAGTTGTCAAATCTCTGGGATACAGTGAAAGCAGTATTAAGAGGCAAATTTATAATGCTAATGCTTCATCAAAAGGACAGTAAGATCACAAACTTACAACATAACATCACACCTCAAGGAACTACAGAAACAAGTGCAAAGCAAACCCAAAGCTAATAGAAGAAAAGAAACAACAAAGATGAGACCAGCAGTAAACAAAATTGAAACAAAAAATATAAAGGACCAATGAAACAAAAAGTTGATTATTTGGAAAGATAAAGAAAATTGATATACCACTACTTAAATTAACCAAGAAAAAAAGGAGAGAGGACTCAGAGCACAATTAGAAATTAAAATGAAGACATTACAATTGATACCACATACAAAAGATCATTTGAGACTACTATGAATAACTCACATAAATGCACACTAGGGAATCTAGAGAAAATAGATAAATTCCTAGGAAGATGCAATCTTCCAAGCTTGAATCAGGAAGAAATACAAATTTTGGACAGACCAATAACAAGCAGTGAGAATGAATAAGTAATTTAAAAAATCTCCCAACAAGAAAAAGCCCAGGACCAGAGATTCACAGTCAACTCTACCAGATATTCAAAGAAGAATTGATACCATTCATACTAAAACTATTCCACAAAGTTAGTATCACCATGATGCCCAATCCAGAAAAGGACAAAAAGAAAGAAAGAAAGAAAAAACTACAGACCAATATCCAATCCATGATGAACATTGATGGAAAAATCCTCAAAAAAAAAAAAATACTAGCAAACTGAATCCAACAGCATATCAAAAAGACAATTCACTAGGATTAAGTAGGTTTCATCCCAGGGATGCAGGGATGGTTCAACATACACAAGTCAATAAATCTGAACACATAAACAGGATTAAAACCAAAACCATATGATCATCTCAATAGATGCAGAAAAAAATTGATAAAATCCAGCATTCCTTTATGATAGAAACCTTCAAAAATTAGGAATAGAAGGAACATACTTCACAATAATAAAGACCATATAAGACAAATCCAAAGCTAATATCATATTGAATTGGGAGAACTTGAAAGCACTGCCCCTAAGAACTGGAGCAAGACAAGGATGCCCACACTCATCACTTCTATACAACATAGCTCTGGAAGTCCTAGCTTGAGCAATTGGGCAGTAGGAAGAAATAAAGGACATCCAAGTTGGAAAAGAAGAAGTCAGACTATCTGTTTGCTGACAATATGACCTTATACTTAGAAAGACCTAAAGACTCTTCCAAAAGACTCCTTGATTTCATGAATGAACTCGGTAATGTCTCAGGTTAAAAATCAATGTACACAGATCAGTAGTACTGTTATACATCAACAATGCCGAGATGAAAATCAAATCAAGAAATCAAACCCTTTTATAATAGCTACAAAAAATAAAAAATAAAATACCTAGGAATATATTTAACCAAGAAGGTAAAAGATCACTATAAGGAGAAATACAAAATACTGATGAAAGAAATCATAGATGGCACAAATTGGAAAATATTCCATGCTCATGGGTTGGAAGAATCAATATTATGAAAATGACCATACTGCCCAAAGCAACCTACAATTTCAATGTAATTCCTAACAAAATACCCAGATAGATCATTGTTCACAGAATTAGAAAAACAATCCTGAAATTTATATAGAACCAAAACACAGCTCTAATAGCCAAAGCAAATCCTAAGAAAAGAGAACAAATCTAGAGGCATCACATTATCTAACTTCAAATTACAATACAAGGTTATGGTAATGAAAACAACATGGCACTGATATAAAAGCAGACACACAGACCAATGGAACAGGACAGACACAGAGAAATAAAGCTAAATATGTACAACGAACTAATCTTTGACAAAGCAGACAAAAACCTACACTGGGGAAACGACTTTCTATTCAGTGAATGGTGTTGGGAAAATTAAATAGCCACATGCCAAAGGATAAAACTGGATCCTTATTTGTCACCAGATACAAAAATTAACTCAAGATGGAATAAAGACTTACATCTAAGATCTTAAATCAAAAAAATTCTAGAAGAAAACTTAGGAAAAAGTATTCTGGATATTGGCCCATGTAAAAAAATTATAACTTAAGACTCCAAAAACAAATGTGAAAATAAATAAATAGGATATAGCCAAACTGAAAAGCACAGGAAAAGAAATAATCCACAGAGTAAACAGACACCCTACGGAAATGGAGAAAATATTTGCAAACTATACACTTGAGAAAGAAATAATATCCAGAATCTACAATGAACTCAAATCATCGAGAAAAAAAATTAAATAACCTCATTAAAATGTATGGAAATAACATGAACAGACATATCTGTTCATGTTTTTCTCAAAAGCAACTATACAAATGGCAAAAAAATATGAAAAATGCTTAATGTCACTAATCATCAGGAAAATGCAAATTAAAACCACAATAAGATACTACCTCACCTAGCCAGAATGACCTTTTTTTTTTTTTCTTTAACTTTTATATTATGTTCAGGGGTACATGTGCAGGTTTGTTACATAGGTAAACTTGTGCCATGGGGTTTGTTATACAGATTATGTAATCACCCAGGTATTAAGCCTAGTATGCATTAGTTATTTTTCATGATCTTCTCCCTCCTCCTACCCTTCATCCTCCAATAGGCTCCAGTGTATGTTGTTCCCCTCTGTGTGTCCACGTGTTCTCATCATTTAGCTCACATTTAAAAGTGAGAATACGTGGTATTTCATTTTCTGTTCCTGCTAAGGATAATGGTCCCCAGCTCTATCCATGTCCCTGCAAAGAATATGCTCTCACTTTGTTTGTTTGTTTTCTATGGCTGCATAATATTACATGGTGTACATCTGCCACATTTTATTTATCTAGGCTATCATTGAGGGGCATTTAGGTTGAATCTAGGTCTTTGCTATTATAAATAGTACTGCAATGAACATATGCAAGTGTGTGTCTTTATAGCAGAAAAATTTACATTCCTTTGGGCATACATTTAGTAATGGGATTGCTAGGTTGAATGGTATTTCTGTCTTTAGGACTTTGGGGAATCACCACACTGTCTTCCACAATAATTGAACAAATTTACACACCAACCAACAGTGTACAAACGTTGCTTTTTCTCCACAACCTTGCCAGCATCTGTTGTTTTTTGACTTTTTAATAATAACAGAATGGCCATTATTAAAAAGTCAAAAAATGACAGATGTTGACATGGATGTAGTGAAAAGGGAAAGCTTATACACTGCTGCTGGTGACGTAAATTAGCACACCCTATAAGGAAAGCAGTACGGAGATTTCTCAAGGAAATAAAAGTAGATACACCATTTGATCCAACAATCGCACTACTAGGTATCTACCTAAAGAAAAAGACGTCATTATATCAAAAAGGCACCTGCCTGCATATGTTTATTACAGCACAATTTACAATTTCAAAGATACTGTATCAACCTAAGTGCTCATCAACTGATGAGTTAATAATGAAAATGTAATATACACACAGCATGTATATACACACACCACGGAATATTACTGAGCCATTTAAAAAAAATCAAAATAATGCCTTCACAGCAACTTGGATGGAGCTGGAGGCCATTATCCTAGGTGAAGTAACACAGAAATGGAAATCCAAATACCATATGTTCTTATGTGTAAATGAGAGCTAAGCCATGGATATCGAAAGACATACAGAGTGATATAGTAAATGCTGGAGATTCACAAGGGGAGAGGGCGGAAGGTGAGCAAAGGATGAAAAATGACCTATTGAGTACAATGTACACTATTTGGTTGACAGGTATACTAAAAGCCCTAACCTCAGCAATATACAATTCATCCATGTAATCAAAAACTACTTGTATCTCCAAAGCCATTGAAATTAAAAAAAAATTGCTTTAATTCAAAACAGGGAAACAATAAATGATAAGAATAAGAAATTGAATAGAGAGCTTGGAATTTTTTTAAAAAAATCAAACGGAAATCCTAGAGCTGAAAAAAATATAAAAGAAATGAAAAATGCAATAGAGAACATCACAGCAGAATTGATCATGGAAAAAAAGTACCTGTGTACTTGAATACTGGTTATTTGAAAAAATATAGTCAGAAGAAGAAAAATAAAAAAGAAAGAAAAGGCAGAAAGGATTCACGAAACAACATAAAAAAAGCAAATATTCAAGTCATAAGAATGTAAGAGGGAGAATAGAAAGATAAAGGGCTGTAAAGCTTATCTAAAAAACTAATAGCAGAAAACTTTCCAAACCTGGAAGAAGATGTAAATATCCAGGCTGAAGGTCACCAATCAGATTCAAACCAAATAAGACTACCCTAAGACATATTATAATCATACTGTCAAAATTAAAAAAAAAGAGAGAGAGAGAAAAAAATTCCTGAAAGCAGCAAGAGAAAAAAATATATATATATATAAAAGAGTTCTAATACATCTAATACACCTAGCAGCAAACTTCTCAGGAGAAATCTTACAGGTCATGAGAAATGGGATGATAAATTCAAAGTTCTGAAGGATCCTCGCACTTAGTAAGGCCAAGACAGGAGTATTGCTTGAGGCCAGGAGTTTGAGATCAGCCTTGGCAACATAGCAAGACTCCATCTCTACAAAAATTAGCCAGGCATGGTGGTGCATGCCTGTAGTTTCAGCCACTGAGGAGGTTGCAGCTGGGGGATCACTTGAGCCCATGAGGTTGATGCTGCAGTGAGGTATGATTGTGCCACTGCACTCCAGCCTGGGTGACAGAGTGAGACCTTGTCTAAAAAACAAAACAAAACAAAAACAACAAAGTTCTAAAGAGAAAAAAAGAAAAACTACCAACCAAATATTCTGTAGCCATAAGGCTCTCCTTCAGAATGGAATTAGAAATAAAAACTTTCCCAGGCAAGCAAATACTAGGGAAGTTCATCAGTACCAGAAATGTCTTAGATGAAATGCTATCTTAAAATTGAAAGAAAAAAATGATAATGAGTAATGCAAAAATACCTGAAAGTATAAAACTTACTGGTAAAAGTAAGTACACAATGAAATTCAGAATACTCTAATATTATAATGGTGGTGTGTAAATCACTATACCTTTAGTACAAAGGTTAAAAGACAAAACTATTAAAAATAAATATAGCTCTAATAATTTGTTAAATGATATAAAATACAAAACAATAGAAATCATGACATTAAAAATTCAAAATGTGGGAAAAGGGAGTGGTGTAAAAGCATATCTTATGTGTCTGTACATGTGTGTGTGTCAGAGTGTGATCAAAGTTCTCATCAGTTTAGAATAACCTTTTATAGCTACAAGATATATTTTCTAAGTCTCATGGTAATTATATAGCAGAGGTCTATAGTAGATACACATAAAATAAAAAGCAAGGAATCAAACTGTACCACTAGAGAAAATCACCTAGTCACAAAGGAAGACAGAAAGAGAGAAAGAAAAGATCTACAAAACAACTAGAAAACAATGAATGAAATGGCAGTAGTAAGTCCTCACATATGAATGCTCTCTTGAATGTTAATATATTATATTCTTTCTTAAAAAAAAAAAAAAAAAAAAGACCCTGGCCAGGTGCAGTGCCTCACGCCCGTAATCCCAGCACTTTGGGAGGCCAAGGCGGATGGATCACCTGAGGTCATGAGTTTGAGACCAGCCTGGCCAACATGAAGAAACCCTGTCTCTACTAAAAATACAAAATTAGCCTGGCATGGGGAAACGTGCCTGTAATCCTAGCTACTCAAGAGGCTGAGGCAGGAGAATTGCTTGAACCTGGGAGGCGGAGGTTGTGGTGAGCTGAGATTGCACCATTGCACTCCAGCCTGGGCAACAAGAGCAAAACTCCATCTCAAAACAAAAACAAAAACAAAAAAAGATCCAATTATAAACTGCCTAGAAGAGACTCACTTCACTAGTGAGTATACACAAGCATAGACTAAAGGTAAAAGGATGGAAAAAGATATTCCATCCAAATGGAAGCCAAATGAGGACTGGAATAGCTATGCATATATCAGATAAAATAGAATTTAAGTCTGCAAAAAGAGACAAAGAAGTTCACTACATAATGATAAAGGAGTCAATTCGGCAAGAGGATATTATAAATATATATGTACCTCAAAAAGCAAAAAAAATTCAAAATAAATCTGAGAAGAAATGAATTATTTTAGCAGATAAATTTAACAAAGGATTGAAAAAAGTAGAAAGAATCAAGTAGAAATTCTGGAGCTGAGAAATGAAGTGGGCATACGGAAGAACACATCAGTCTTTTAATAGTAGAATTGATCAAGTAGAAGAAAGAATTAGTGAGCTTGAAGACAGGTTATTTGAAAAAACACAGTCAGCTGGGCACGGTGGCTCATGCCTGTAATCCCAGCACTTCAAAAGACTGAGGTGGGTGGATCACTTCAGGTCAGGAGTTCAAGACCAGCCTGGCCAACAGTGTGAAATCCCACCTCTACTAAAAATAAAAAAAATAAAAAAAAATATTAACTGGGTGTGGTTGTGTGTGCCTAGAATCCCAGGTACTGAGGAGGCTGAGGCGGGAGAATCACTTGAATCTGGGAGGCGGAGGTTGCAGTGAGCCAAGATCACACCACTGCACTCCAGCCTGGGAGACAGATCAAGACTCCATCTCAAAAAAAAAAAAAAAAAAAAAAAAAGAAGAAGAAAAAAGAAAGAAAATACACAGTCAAAGGAGACAAAAAAGAAAAAAGAATAAAAACAATGAAGCATACTTACAGAATTTAGCAAATGTCCTAAAAAGGGCAAATCTAAGAGTTATTGGCCTTAAAGAGAGGTAGAAAAAGAGGTAGGGGTAAAAAGTTTACTCGAAGGAATAATAACAGAGAACTTCCCAATCCTAGAGAAATATATCAATATCCAAGTACAAGAAGTTTATAGAACACCAAGAAGATTTAACCCAAAGAAGACTACCTTAAAGCATTTAATAATCACACTCCCAAAGGTCAAGGATAGAGAAAGGGTCCTAAAGGCAGCAAGAGAAAATTAACAAATAACAGACAGTGGAGTTCCAATATATCTAGAAACAGACTTTTTAGTGCAACCCTGACAGACTAGGAGAGAGTCGCATGACCTTTTTAAAGTGCTTAAGGAAAAAAAAAAAAAAAACAACTTGTACCCTAAAATAGTATATTCAGTGAAATTATCTTTCAAACGTGAAGGAGGAATAAAGACTTTCTCAGACTAAATAAATAAACAAATAAATAAATAAATAAAATGCTGAGGAATTTAGTCAACACCAGACTTGTCCTACAAGAAATGCTAAAGGGAGTATTTCAGTCTTAAAGTTAAGGATGTTAATGAGCCAAAAGAAATCATCTGAAATTACAAAACTCACTGGTAATAGTAAGTACACAGAGAAACACAGAATATCATAATACTGTAATTGTGGTGTGTAAACTATTCTTTTCTTAAGTAGAAAGACTAAACAATGAACCAATCAAAAATAACTACAACAACTTTTTAAAGACAGACATAGTACAATAAGATATTAATATAAATAGAAATAACACAAAGTTAAAAAGCAAGAGAAGGGATGAAGTCAAGGCATAGACATTTTGTTAGCTTTTTTTTTTTGCTTGTTTATTTGTTTATGCGAACAGTGTTTAGTTGTTATCAGCTTAAAATAATGGGTTATGAGATAGTATTACCTTTATACCAAACTCAAAGACACATCAAGGAAAAAAAACTATAGACTATTATCCTTGATGAATATGGATGCAAAAATTCTCAACAAAATACTAGCAAACCAAATTCAACAACATATTAAAAAGACCATTCATCATGATTAAATGGGATTTATCTTAGGGATGCAAAGATGCTACAACAATTGCCCATCAGTTAATGTGATATCTTATACCAACAGAATGAAGTACAAAACCATCTGATGATTTCAACTGATGCTAAAAAAGCATTTGGTAAATTTCAATATTCCTTCATAAGAAAAACCCTCAAAAAACTGGGTATAGGAGTAACATACCTCAACATAATAAAAACCTTACATGACAGACCCATAGCTGGCATCATACTGAATAGAGGAAAACTAAAAGCCTTTTTTGTAAGATCAGGAACACAAAAAGGATGCCCCCTTTACTACTGTTACTACGTATAGTATTGGAAGTCCTAGCTAGAGCAACTAGATAAGAGAAAGATACAAAGGGCATCCAATTTGGAAAGGAAGAAGTCAAATTGTCCTTCTGTGCAGATGAAATGATCCTATATTTGGAAAACCCTAAAGATTTAACTAAAACACTGATAGAATTGATAAATTCAGTAAAGTTGCAGGATACAAAATCAACATATAATATAATCAGTATCATATTGATATGCTAACAGTGAACAATCTGAAAAAGAAATAAAAAAGTAATCCCATTTACAATAGCTGCACATAAAATTAAATACGTAGAATTTAACTTAACCAAAGAAGTGAAAGATCTCTTCAGTGAAAACTACAAAACACTGATAAAAAAATTGAAGAGGACACCAAAAATGGAAATATATTCCATGTTCATAGATTGGAAGAACACTAAATATTGTTAAAATGTACATGCTACCCAAATCAATCTACAGATTCAATGCAATCCCTATCAAAATACCGGTGATGTTCTTCACAGAAATAGAAAAAAGTGTCCTAAAATTTATGTGGAACCACAAAATACTCAGAATAGTCAAAGCTATGCTGAGCAAAAATACTAAAACTAGAAGAATCATCTTATCTGTCTTCAAATTATACTACAGAGCTATAGTAACTAAAAAGGCATGGTACTGGCAAAAAACAAAACAAAACAAAACAAAACAGAAAAACAAACCCAGACATCTAGACCAAAGGGACAAAATAGAGAACCCAGAAACAAATCCATACATCTACAAAAACTCATTTTTGACAAAGGTACCAAAAACATACACTGGAGAAAAGATAGTCTCTTCAATAAATGGTACTTGATAAACTGGATATCCACAGGCAGAAGAATGAAACTAGGCCCCTTTCTCTTACTATATACAAAAATAAAATCAAAATGGATTAAAGACTTAAATATGAGACTTCAAACTATGAAACTGCTAAAAAGAAAACATTGGGGAAACTCTCCAGGGCATTTGACTAGGTAAAGATTTATTGAGTAATAACCCACAAGTATAGGCAACCAAAGCAAAAATGGACAAATGGAATCACATCAAGTTAAAAAGCTTATACACAGCACAGCAATAATCAACAATTAATCAAGTGAAGCAATAACCCAAAGAATGGGAGAAAATATTTGCCGACTACCCATCTAATAATGAATTAATAACTGGAATATAACTGGAGTTCAAACAACTCTACAAGAAAAAAAAAATCTAATAATCCAATTAAAAATGGCCAGAAGATCTGAATAGACATTTCTCAAAAGAAGACATAGAAATGGAAAAAAGTATATGAAAATATGCTAAATGTCACTGATTATCAGAGAAATGCAAATCAAAACTACAATGAAATGTCATCTCCCCCCAGTTAAAAGTGCTTTCATCCAAAAGTCAGGCAATAACAAATGCAGGTGAAAATATAGAGAAAAGGGAGTCCTCATACACTGTTGGTGGGAATGTAAATTAGTACAACCACTATGAAAAACAGTTTGGAGGTTCCTCGAAAAACTAAAAATAGAGCTACTATACCATCCACCATTCCCACTATTAGGTATAAACCCAAAAGAAAGGAAATCAGTACATCAAAGAGACATCTGCACTCTCGTGTTTATTGTAGCACTATTGTATTGACATTAGCCAAGATTTGTAAGCAACCCAAGTGTCCATCAACAGATGAATGAATAAAGAAAACATGGTACATATACACAATGGAGTATTATTCAGCCATAAAAAATGAGATCCTGTGATCTACAACAACATGGATGGAACTGGAGATTATTATGTTAAGTGAAAATAAACTAGGCACAGAAAGACAAACTTCACATCTTATACCTTATTTGTAGGAGATAAAAATTAAAATAATTGATTTCATGGAGATAGCAGAAGGATTGTTTCCAGAAGTTAGAAAGGGTATGGTGGGAGGGAAAGTGGGGATGGTTAATGGGTTAAAAAAATATATACAGAAAGAATGAATAAGACCCAGTATTGGCTGACACAACAGGGTGACTATAGTCAAAAGTAATTTAATTATATATTTGAAAATAATTAAAAGTATATAATTGGATTGTTATTGTTTGTAACACAAGGGATAAATGCTTGAGATGTTGGATACCCCATCACACTGATGTGATTATTAAGCTTTGCATGCCATATCAAAATATCTCATGTAACCCATAAATATATATGGTTACTATGTATCCACAAAAAATAAAAAAAAAATTAAAATAAAAAAATTCTTGAGATAAATGGAAATGGAAACACAACATGTCAAAATCTATATGATACAGAAAAAGCAATTACATGAGTGATGTTTATAGCACTACACACCCATATCAAAAAAACAGAAAGGTCTACAATAATCTAAAGCTGCAAGAAATTAGGCAAAAATGCAAAAAGTAAGCCAAAGTTTATAAGAAGGAAGAAAATAATAAAGATCCAAACAGAAATAAATAAAACAGAGTCAAGAAAAACAGTTTAAAAGACTAACAAAACTAAAATTTGTTTTTTTGAAAATATAAACAAAATAGATAAAAAGTTTAGCTGTAATAAGAAAAAAGAAAGAAGACCCAAATAAATTGGAAATTACAAAGGAGACATTACTGACACAACAGAAATGAAAGGATCATAAGAGACTTTTATGAACAATTATACATAAGAAACTGGATAATCTAAAAGAAATGCATAATTTCTTTGATGCTTACAATCTACTCAGACTGAATTATGAATAAATAGAAAATTTAAACAGATCAAAAATCAATAAGGAGATTGAATCAGTAATAAAAAATCTCTAATCAACAAAAAGCCCAGGACCTGGTGGCTTTACTGCTGACTTTTATCAAACATTTAATGAAGAACTAAAAACAATTCTTTTCAAACTCTTCCAAAAATTTAACAGAAGGAAAAGATTCTTTTAATTTTTATTTTATTATTTTATTTTACTGTTTTATTTTTAGTTTTAGTTTTTTGAGATGGAGTCTCATTCTGTTGTCCAGGCTGGAATGCAGTGGTGCGATCTTGGCTCACTGCAAGCTCCGCCTCCCAGATTCAAGTGATTCTCCTGCATCAGCCTCTGGAGTAGCTAGGATTATAGGTGTATGCCACCATGCCTGGCTAATTTTTTGTATTTTTAGTGGAGGGTTTTGTTACGTTGGCCAGGCTGGTCTCGAACTCCTGGGATCAAGCAATCCACTTGCCTCGGCCTCCCAAAGTGCTAGAATTACAGGCGTGAGCCACCAGGCCCAGCCTGGAGGAAACACTTTTTAAAAAATATTGTAAAGCCAGCATCACCCTGATACTAAACATAAACATATTACAAAAAAGAAAAATTCAGACCAATATACCTGATGAATACAGATGCAAGAATTATCAACAAAATACTGGCAAACTGAATTCAACAGCATATTTAAAAGATCATTCACCATGATCAAATGAAATTCATCCCAGAGATGCAAGGATGATTCAACTTATGTAAATCAGCAAATGTGACACATCACATTGACAGAATGTAGGGCAAAATCCATATAATCACTTCAACAGATGCAGAAAAAGTATCTGACAAAATTCAATATCCTTTCATGACACAAATTCTCAACAGATTAGGTATGGAAAAAATGTACCTCGACACAATATAGGCCATAGATGACAAACCCAAAGCTAACATTATACTCAATAGGAACACTTCAAAGCTTTAACTCAAAGATTCAGAGCAAGACAAGGACGCTCACTCTCTTCACTCTATTCAACATAGTATTGGACATTCTAGCTAGCTAGAGCAATTAAACAAGAAAAAAAAAGTGTCTAAACTGGAAAAAAAAAAGGAAATTGTCCCTGTTTGCAAAGACTACACACACATGACACATATACAGACTGTTAGAAATAATAAGCAAATTCAGTAAGGTTGTAGGATATAAAATCAGCATATAAAAATAAACACTTTCTATTGACTAAGAGCAAACTATCTGAAAAAGAAATCAAGAAAATAATTCTATTCAAAATAGCATCAAAACATAAAACAATTAGAAATAAATTTAACCAAGCAGGTAAAATATCTCCATATTGAAAACTGTAAAACATTGACGAAAGAAATTGAAGATAGTACAAATACATGGAAAGATATCCTGTATTCATAGCTCAGAAAAATTAATATTGTTAAATTGTCCATACAACTTGCTATTGTTTAAACATAATTTGTCCCCACCAAAATACATGTTGAAGCTTGGTTCCCAATGTAACAGTACTGAGAGGTAGTGGGACTTTAATAGGCCTTTGGATCATGAAGGATTCACCCTCATTAAGGGAATAATGCCATCTCTCAGGAAAGTATTAGTTATCACTCTTGCAAGACTAGATAAGTTACCACAAGAGTAGGTAGTTATAAAGTGAAGCCACCTGTTGGATTTGGTCTCATCTTGGCATGCTTCCAGTTGCTCTTGCACATGCCCCTGCCAGGTGATGCCATCCACCTTGTAATGATGCAGTATGAAGCCTTTGCTAGATGCAGTTGCCCAACCTTGAACTTCCCTGTCTGCAGAAGAATGAGCTAAAGAAACCTATTTTCTTTATAAATTACTCAGTCTCTAGTATTCTGTTGGAGCAATACAAAATGGACTAAAACAGTCCCCAAAACAATCTACAAATTCAATGCAATCCCCATCAAAATATCAGACATTCTTCACAAAAATAGAAAAAAAATCCTAAAATGTATGTGCAACCTACAAAAAAACCTGAATAACCAAAGAAATGTTGAGTAAAAACTAAATAAATAAATAAATAAAGCTGGAGGCATCATAGTACCTGACTTGAAAATATACTACAAAGCTACAAGAACAAAAATGTCATGGTATTGGCATAAAAACAGACACAGATCAATGGAACAGAAGAGAGAACCCAGGAATGAATCTACACATTTACAGTTAACTGACCTTCAACAAAGGTTCCAAGAACACACAATGGGAAAAGGAAAGTCTCCTTAATAAATAGTGGTGAAATAAAAAAAAGACAATTACATATAGAAAAATGATATTAGACCCTTATCACATACTATATATAAAAATCGACTCAAAATGGATTGAAGACTTCATTGGAAGACATGAAACTATTAGAAGAATATTAGGAGAAAAGCTCTATGACATTGGTCTGGGCAATGACTTTTTAAATATGACCCCAAAAGCACAGACAACAAAAGCAAGAATAGACCAATGGGATTACATCAAACTAAAAAGCTTTTGCACAGCAAAGAAAACAATCATGTGAAGAGACAGGCCACAGAAAGGGAGAAAGTATTTGCAAACCATACATCTGACAATGGATTAGTATCCAAAATGTATAAGGAACCCAAACAACTGAATAATAATAAAACAATTTGCTTCAAAAATGTGCAAAAGGTCTAAATAGACATTTCTCAAAAGAAGACATTCAAGGCCAGGCACGGTGGCTAATGCCCGTAATCACAGCACTTTGGGAGGCCGAGGTGGGCTGATCACTTGAAGTCAAGAGTTTGAGACCAGCCTGGCCAACATGGTGAAAACCTGTCTCTACTAAAAATACAAAAATTAGCCAGGCACGGTGGTGCATGCCTGTAGCCCCAGCTACTCAGGAGGCTGAAGCAGGAAAATAGCTTGAACCTGGGAGGTGGAGGTTGCAGTGAGCCAAGATTGCACTACTGCACTCTAGCCTGGGCAACAGAGCTAGACATTATCTAGAAAAAAAATACATTGAAATAGCCAAGAACTATAGTAAATATGCTGAATGTCACTAATCAGGGAAATTTAAATCAAAGCCATAATAAGATATCTTTTTACTCCAGTTAGAATGACTATTATATTATCAAAATGACAAAAGATACTAGCAAAAGTACTAGCAAGATACTAATACTAGCAAAAGTCCTAACAAGATAATGACTGTTATCAAAAAGACAAAAGAAACTAGCAAGAAAAAATACTAGCAAGGATGTGGGAAAAAATAAACCCTTGTATACTGTTGATGGGAATGTAATTAGTATATCCATTATGAAAAAAACTTAACGGAATTATCATATGATTCAGGAATCCCACTACTGGGTATATATCCAAAGATAATTAAAACAGTATTCATATTTATTGGAGCATTATTCACAAAAGTCATAATATGGAGTCAACTAAGTGTCCATCAGTGGATGAATGGACAAAGAAAATGTGATATATCCACACAATGGAATACTATTCAACCATAAAATATATGCAAACCCTGCCATTTGTTACAGCACGGACGAATTTGGAAAACGTTAAGTAAAATAAGCAAAGCACAGCAATACAAACACTGCATGATCTTACTTATATGTGGAACCAAAAAGGTTGATCTTACAGAAATAGAGAGTAGGGAATGGTGTTTACCAGGGGCTGGGGAGGTTAGGGAAGGAGGAGAGATGTTGGTCAAAGGATATACAATTTTGGTGAGATAGGAGGAATAACTTCAAGAAGTCTACTATACAGCATGGTGACTAGAGTTAATTATATATTGTATTATTGAAAAATGCTAGAAGAGTGGATATAAACTAATAGCTATGTAAGATAATGGATATGTTAATTAGCTACTTAGTCATTTTACCAATGTGTGTATACCTGAAAATATCATATTGTGCTCAGTAAATGCATATAATTTTTCTGTCAATTAAAAATTTTTAAAAATGTATTGAATTGCATACTTATAATTTGTGAACTTCTTAGCAGGTATGACAGACTTTTACTTTTTTTAAGTTTACATTAAAATATAACTAAACCCTATAAAAGAAAGAAAAAAAGCCTCTATAATAGTGCCAAGTATAGTCCAGAAATTTATGTTATCATTAATAGCAATTATATTGAATCACAGTTAATACGTTAATTAGTAATATAGTACAACAAATATGGTCTAAATAAACATTTTTCCATGCAATCATTTAAGCTCCATATTCAAAGAAAGTCCTCAGTAACTTCCCATTGATACAGTTATCCCATTGTAAAAGACATGCATTGTTTCTTCCAAGTATTTGACTGTTCTCTGCTAAGAGTACCCTAAATTTCATTTGTGAAATTCCCTTCCCCAGTTCTCCTCCATGTGGTCTGTGCCCAGTGATGGTATTCCCAGCTCTGCAAGTGAACCCTCAATGGCTCAGCCAGTGTTTCTCTCAGGCACAATGTTCTTTAGGAGGCAGAAAAATTCTTTGTTGTATGGGACTGACTCATGCACCGTATCATGGTTAGCCTCCCTGGACCTTATAAAAGGTGTCAGTAGCCTGTAGGGCCTGTAATTTTTATTACATTTCTCCAGCAGCTCAAGGCTGCTCTTCTATATAAGATACCAAGATAAGAGACCACGGATAATGTCTTATTCATTGTTATGCCACCTAAGCCTAACAGTACCTGGGACATGTTAGCTTGTCAATATTAGGTTATTTGGCATGCATTCAATAAATGTTTATTGATCACCCCTATGTGCCAGCCATGGTCCTAGAAAATTTCGATAGACTGGTGAATAAAACAGACCAAATCTTCCACATATTAAGTTTCACTTCTAGTGAGGGATAAAAAGAGATGTTGAGGCCAGGTGTGGTGGCTTACACCTGTAATCCCATCTCTTTGGGAGGCTGAGGTGGGCGAATCACCTGAGCTCAGGAGTTCAAGGCCAGCCTGGCCAACATGGTGCAACCCCATCTCTACTAAAAATACAAAAATTAGCTGGGGTGGTGGCACATGCCTGTAATCTCAGCTACTTGGGAAGGTGAGGCAGGAGAATCTCTTGAACTCAGGAGGCGAAGGTTGCAGTGAGCCGAGATCAAGATTGTGTCACTGCACTCCAGCCTGGGTAATAAGAGCGAAACTCTGTCTCAAAAAACAAACAAACAAACAAACAAACAAAAAGATGTTGAACAAGTAACAAATGCAAATAGAATGAATGCAGACAGTCAGAAGTGCTGTGAAGTTAGGTAAATATAATAGTGTAATAGAAATAAAATGGAAGGGGGCCGTTTGCTTTAGCGATTCTCAACCAGGGATTATTTTGTCCCTGAGGCCATTTGGTGATACCTAAAGACATTTTTTATTGTCACTGACAAGGCATCTAGTTTACAGAGGCTAGGGATGCTAAGCATCTCACAATGCACAGGACAGCCAACCACAAACAATTAGACAATCCAAAATCTCAATAGCGTAGAGGTTGAGAAACTCATCTTTAGATAAGAGTGACCAGGGGAGGCCTCTCTAAGGAGGTCTCATTGGAGTTAAGACTTAACTGATGATAAAGAGCCGTACGAACAAAATCTGGGAGAAGCAGCATCCCAAGCAAAGAGCACAGCAAGTGCAAAAGTCCTAGGGTACAAACCAGTTTGAATGGTTTGAAAAAAATTAAGAGGGTAAAGGAGCTAAACTTAACCACTATGGTGGAGAAAAGCACATTCAAAATGAGGTTGGGCAGAAAGCATGGACTAGATGATCAAAATCATGGTAAGATGTTGGAATTTTATTCTTAGTAGAAAGTGAAGCCATCGGTCGGGTACTCACACCTGTAATCCCAGCACTTTGGGAGGCCGAGGCGGGCAGATCACGAGGTGAGGAGCTTGAGATCAGCCTGATCAACGGAGAGAAACCCCATCTCTACTAAAAATACAAAAGTTAGCCAGGCATGGTGGCGTACGCCTGTAATCTCAGCTACTCAGGAGGCTGAGGCAGGAGAATTGCTTGAACTTGGGAGGCAGAGGTTGCAGTGAGCCGAGATGGCGCCATTGCACACCAGCCTGGCTGACAGAGCAAGATTCTGTCTCAAAACAAAAAAAAAAAGAAAAAGAAAAAGAAAAAAAGAAAGTGAAGCCATTAAAATGTTTTAAGCAAGGAGATGACATAAATAGAGTTTTAAAAATCACCCTGCCTGTTGAATGGAAAATGGCAGATAGAGGGGCAAAGGTGAAAACAAAGGGGCAAGTAAGAATACTATGGCTGGGGTCCTAGAGAAATAGGATGATGACCTGGAAGCCTTCATGCATGGAGAGGTCACAGATAAAACATAGAATCCTAGTTAAATTTTGATTTCAGATGAACAATGAATAATATTTGGTATAAAATATCCCATGCAGTATTTGGAACATACTTATACAAAAAATTATTTGTAGTTTATCTAAAAACAAAATTTAACTGGGCTTCCTGCATTTTATTTACAAAATCTGGCAATACTATGCATGCATGAATGGACAAATATATGCATATGTAAATAGAGGATGAACATATTTGGAAAACAAGCCGATCTGCTACCTTGCCCAAGTTCAAAAATGAATGATAAATGATTTCTATATGTAGAAGAGGAAATATGTACAAATATATATTGTTTATAAAGGAGATCAGATAAGTACCTAATCAATTCCGAAATTTACATCTCCCACTCATTAGTTCAAACTCTCCAACTTGCTTCAGGATATGCCTCCAGTTTATCTCAATGAAAACTGGAACATATTTAAGAAATGGTTCTCATTGTCCCCTAAGTCCTCAACTTTCCATTTTCTGTCCCCATCATCCTGGAATCTCAAGTCCAAGATCTTGGGATAGGCTTCTTTCCATGAATTTTATTTTCATATATGAACTAATAAACTTTGCAAAATTCTGTCACTTCTTTGGACATTTCTTTTAAATTAGACCCTCAGATCTAGTTTCCACAGATCCACTTTTGTGTAGATTTGATTCCTGCTAATTTCTCACATGACTACCAAGATCCTCTCTCTCATTCCCTGTTAGCATTACGTCATTCTCACGTTTAAATCTTCCAGTGGTTCTCAAGATTGTGCAGAATTGCAAACCGGTCCTTTTTAGGCTGCATCATGACAGCAGACATCTTTAATTTGGTTCATGCAGTGGTTTTTAAAAAGGAGCCAATGTTTAAAATTAAGAGCATTTTCTTTAAAATCTATGAGTCCGGATGTCTTGAAAAATCCGAAGATCTAGACACACCAGATCTGCATTTGCTCATGGCTACAACAGCTGGAGTTGAATAGAAAATGTTGTCTTTAGACAGACAGTACAAGTCCTCACTTGCTTAAGTGTCTTGGCTGGAATCTGGTCTTATGACTAGAATTGGATTCCACTCAAATGCCTTTCCAGCCAGCACTGGAGATCTCTTCCTGTTCCCCACTTCAGTACAAACTGTCAGTGAGGTCTATATCCTCAAAAAGCTCCTTTTATTCCCTGCTCCCCTTGGCTTGGTCTTTCTTCCCCCACCTCCAGTAGCCATGAGGACATGAATCCATATTTTCTCTTTCTCAATCCAGATTATTTTGACTTACTTTCTAAAATTGCTTTTGTACCAACATTGTTCATTACCTTGTTTTGCTTTTTGAAAGCTAACATGCATACATTCTGGAGGTGTTGCTGGGTACTTATCTCACCAAGACTACTGTGTCAGCTTCCTGAGGACAAAAGCCTTCTGGTGCCACTTCTTCCAGCAGCGCTGACCATCCAAAAAAGGACTCAAAAGTAGTTGTTGGCCAGGCATGGTGGCTCACACCTGTAATCCCAGCGCTTTGGGAGGCCGAGGCAGGCAGATCATGAGGTCAGGAGATCGAGACCAACCTGGCTAACATGGCAAAACTCTGTCTCTACTAAAAAAAAAAAAAAAAATTAGCCAGGTGTGGTGACATGCATCTGTAGTCTCAGCTACTCTGTAGGCTGAGGCAGGAGAATTGCTTGAACTGGGAGGCAGAGGTTGCAGGGAGCCGAGATTGTGCCACTGCACTACAGCCTGGGATACAGAGTGAGACTCTGTCTCAGAAAAAAAAAAAAAGTAGTTGTTGCATGAAATTACTATCCTGCAATCTGTTCGGCATACAAAGAGAAAAATGGGCTTGAATTTATTCCTTTTTCAAATGGTATACTAGTATGGTTTGAAACTTGTAATTTTCCCTGTAATCAACTAATCAAAAAAAAAAAAGCAAGTTCTTTTAAGCAAGAAATTAAGCAAGTTCTTTTAAAGTTTCCATTTAAAGTAATTTGATACAGCCCCTCTATTAAACCATTCTATCTTATTTTATTCTACAGATAAATTTGATTCTATGACCAATAAAAACTAAAACTTCCATTATTTTGTTCTTACTTCTTATGAGATTATTAAAACTCAGAGATCCAATTTTCAATCATTTTAGAAAGGCTGATTATTTAAATGTTAAAGGCTTAAAATAAAGAAAGCAAGCATTCTGTGCCTTTGTATGCATCTATTAAAACATAAGGGAATAGATGAGAAGGCTGAATTCTAAGAAATATCTTCTATGTAAGTAAATACCAAAACCTACATAAATGAGTACATAGAAAACAATATTTTAAGTAATGTATTTTAGTCATGCACTGGAAAAAGAATATGATTTAAAGACAGGTTCTAAAGTCAATATTTGCTTAATCAAAAAAATCTTTCCACACAATAATTACCTTCAAAGAAAATTTTTAAAAGGTTCAAAGTCAAAAAATAATTAGTAAGAAAGTCACTCACGGTAGGGATTAGCAAACAATCTGTGTTTTCCTAAATCAGCTCCTCTTGACGTGTTGTCAGGATCATGAGGCATAAAAAATTTTAAATGGGCTTACTGCTGAGAACTCATCTATAGGGTACAACCATTTTGAAAAAAAAAAAAAAAAAAAAAAATCGAAGTGTTGACCAAAGTAGCAAACATACGTGACTTAGCTGCTTCCATTACAAAGTTGGCTACTGAAGATGTAAACGATAATGTTATACAGAAATCTTTCAGGAAAGGCTCATGTTAATATGCTATGTGAAACTGAATGCTGAGTATGGATTACATTCTTCATAAATGTGTATATATCTATGTGTGTGTGGGGGGGTGTGTGTGTGTATATATATGTCTGGGTGGGGGTTTGGAAGATGCTTATTCATTAACAAATAAGAAAAAAAAATATTCCTCAGTCATATTGACTCTTAGAAGGCAGTTTGGAGGAATTTTGGAGAAAAATATTTATATAAGGATACCAGTTGCTGATTAGCTTAAATCTTAAGTTATTATATAGTAAACAAAAGGTGAAGAAAAGGTGAAAAATCTCTAAACAGAGAAAATTAATTATCAACTCAAATATAAGATAACAGCATTCAATTATCTAAGAGGGAGATTATATTGTTCATTACCCAGCACATGACTTCCTTATGTCAGATCATTTGCATAGAATCATACTACATCATACCAGTAGCACTCACAAGAGATCACAGTGAGTGTCCAGAACCTCTGTCACTCTAGAAATACCATCAGGACAACCCCAAACAGTGACTCACCCAAGGTCACTTAATTTGTCTATGGCAGAGAAAGGGCTAGAACTTAGGCTTCCTGGGTAGAAAAAATATTGGTATTTCTTGAATTAGCTCAGTTGATGCTTTTGCCCTGATGATATCTTGCTTAGCATTGACTTGTTGACTTCTTTTCTTGTTTAAATGAAAGGCTAAGCCAAATATTCTACCAATTCTACGAATTTTTTTTTTCTTTTTTTTAACACAACGGAAGTTTATTTTTCTCTTGTGTAAGTAGGCAATACACGGACTGGTGTGGCAGCTTCACAGTCCTCCAGGATCTAAAAAGTTGTTTTAGTCCATTATGATTTATTCTCTACAATGCTTAACTAAAGAGTTTGTTGATTTGCACTCAGGAGTTATATAGCTAAGAGGCAACCAAGTGTAATACAAAGAATTGGTCTGAAGTCTTTGCACTGAAGGTCATATAGTCTCTTGCTTCAGGGTATTAAAAGTGAAAATGAAAAAAACCACATAGCTCCCTAGGTTCCAGAATCCCTATAGAAAATAACATCAACAGTTAGCGAAATTATAGCTGTCGCACATCATGGAAAACGGATTTTGTAAAAAGCATTAAAATTAAAACCCAGGACTTATTTTGTATTGATGATTTTCATTATGAACAGTAAAATACATATACTATCTCACCTACAAAGCTTTCATGTTGAAAGGGCCTCTAATATGAGTTATTTTAATATGATGAAGCAAAAGTTTAAGAATCTCACAGTGGAAATAATTTAATCGTGCAAACTCTAGCCATCAAAGACATACTCTTTTAATGTAAAACAAGGATAATTCATGATTACAGGGAATGTCCTAGCTATGGGTTATTATGAGACAAGCCAAGTTTCCAGACCAAAAGGCACTCACTCCAAAGGCTAGGGATGAAACAAACTCCAAACCAAGCCAGAGAATTTGGGCTAGTTCCTTGAAAACAGTGGCTACTGGCTGGACACGGTGGTTCATGACTTGAGGTCAGGAATTCAAGACCAGCCTGGTCAACATAGTGAAAAGCCATCTCTACCACAAACAAAAAAATTAGCCAGGGGTGGTGGTGTGTGCCTGTAAACCCAGCTACCTGGGAGGTTGAGGTAGGAGAATCGCTTGAACCCGGAAAGCAGAGGTTGCAGTGACCTGAGATCACACCATTGCACTATAGTCTAGGTGACAGAGTGAGACCCTGTCTAATAAAGAAATAAAGAAATAAAACAAAACAGTGGCTACCTACTCTCCAGCTTGAGCAGTCCAAGAACAAAGGAAACAGCAGAAAATATTCCCTTTTCTTTAAACCCACCACTCACACCGCGGGTAGCAGGCACCTTCATCAGTGCCTTGGTCAAGTGTGTGGAAGGCAATTCAGTTTCAGCTCGGAGCTGCATCTCCACATGGAAAACTGCCACGTGGATGACCCAGAGTTGGCATTTTTCCTGAGACCCACCAGTCACACATTTTTATGAGGCAACCTTGACCATACCCTTCCAGACTAGGAAGTGCTTCCCGACTAGGCCCCATTCAGGATGGATACTGACAGTGCTCATTCCTCATGGAGCCAGATAGTTTTCCTTGGTTGACTCCTCTTGACAAGGCAAGAGGAACTGAAGCATTTCCATTGCTGGACTTGTGTGGGAGGATGAGGGAATGTGCAGGGAGGAAGCCTTCTTTACTCCAAAAACCAGAGTCCACTTTGGTGTGGTGCTGCACTTAACCAGCCCGATTATTGGGCACTGAATTTTTTTTGCCACCAGTTGGCGTTTTAAATTTTCTATTCATTTTCTTAAATACTAGGTATCCTACACCATGGTCAATAAAATGAAATAAAAAATATCTATAGTCTTCCACAATGGCTGAACTAATTTACTCTACCACCAACAGTGTAAAAGCATTATTTCTCCACATCCTCTCCAGCATCTGTTGTTTCCTGACTTTTTAATGATTGCCAGTCTAACTGGCATGAAATGGTATCTCGTTGTGGTTTTGATTTGCATTTCTCTAATGACCAGTGATGATGAGCTTTTTTTCATATGTTTGTTGGCCACATAAATGTCTTCTTTGAGAAGTGTCTGTTCATATCCTTTGCCCACGTTTTGATGAAGTTGTTTGTTCTTTTCATGTAAATTTGTTTAAGTTCCTTGTAGATATTGGATATTAGCCCTTTATCAGATGGATAGGTGATTCATCAAGGATTTAGAACCAGAAATACCATTTGACCCAGCAATCCCATTACTGGATATATATACCCAAAGGATTATGAATCATTCTACTATAAAGACACATGCACACATATGTTTATTGAAGCATTATTCACAATAGCAAAGACTTGGAACCAACCCAAATCCCCATCAATGATAGACTGGATAAAGAAAATGTGGCACATATACACCATGGAATACTCTGCAGCCATAAAAAGGATGAGTTCATGTCCTTTGCATGGACATGGATGAAGCTGGAAGCCATCATTCTCAGCAAACTAACACAGGAACAGAAAACCAAACATTGCATATTCTCACTCATAAGTGGGAGTTAAACAATGAGAACACATGGACACAGGGAGGAGAACATCACACACTGGGGCCTCTCAGGGGTTGGGGGCCAGGGGAAAGATAACATTAAGAGAAATACCTAATGTAGATGACGTATTAATGGTGTAGCAAACCACCGTGGCATGTGTATACCTATGTAACAAACCTGTATGTTCTGCATATGTATCCCAGAACTTAAAGTATAATAAGAAAACAAATAAAAGAAAAAATATCTATACATTGGGAAAGATAAATAGAGCAAATAGAGCAACATTTCTTTCTTTTTGCTTTTGCTTTTTCTCTCTTTTTTTTTTTTTTTGAGATGGAGTCTCATTCTGTTGCCCAGACTGGAGTGTAGTGGTGCAATCTCAGCTCACTGCAACCTCTGCCTCCTGGGTTCAAGCGATTCTCCTGCCTCAGACTCCCAAGTAGCTGGGATTACAGGTGCATGTCACCATGCCTGGCTAATTTTTTATATTTTTAGAGGAGATGGGAGTGTCACAATGTTGTCCACGCTGGTCTCCAACTCCTGACCTCAGGTGATCTGCCTGCCTTGGCCTCCCAAAGTGCTGGGATTACAGGCATGAGACACTGCACCTGGCCCAACATTTCTACAAGAAAAAAAATCAGCTTAAGGAGCATGGCACTGTAAATTCTTGCGTGGCCAATATCACTGAGCGTGCATGCTTAAGGGTGAAAGTTTAGCACTAATTTTTTGCTTTATTTTTTGAAATTAAACACAACTTTTGACCTAGAACACTTGCATAGTAATGAGTGTAGCCCTATACAATTCTTCAAATTGGAGGTGGGTGGCTTAGTCCAGAGCTGATCACCCTGACATCAATCTATGACTCCTAAGAGTAACTGTTGCCCCATCTGTTTTTAACAAGACATTTATTCTCAGCAGCAGGAAGTCATAAAAACAATCCCTTCATCTTCATTTACATTGTCAAGAGAAACACGGCAGGCTGCCCAGCACAGCAGTGAGGGGGCCGCGGCCTGGGCACCCTGTCACCACATTTCCCTTGCACATCCCAGGTCCTCTCGAGCAGCACAGGACAGTGCCAAGCAAACCAACACACCCTTGCCCGTTCCTTTCCAGAAACTTGACGGTGATGTCTAGAACATTACGCGTGTTCTTTCTCACATGTGCCTCTGCTCCCTCTCCCCCATTCCTCAGAGGCGAAAATGCAAAAGCTCTTCTGACTTGAATATCTGCCCATTTCGGGAAGCCACACCATCACCACATCAACTTTTTACAATAATTAAATCAAAATATTGTGTTCACTGGCTTGGCACCCAATCCACTTGAAGAGTTTTCTGAGATGTTGTTGAAAACCAGTGTCAGGTCCTTGGGATCCCTTCTTCCCACTGGCCACTTCTCCTGCGCATCATTTAGCAGTGCCTTTGTGATGAGGTTTTCAAAGCATCTTCCAAATTCCCTAGTTCTATGAACTTTGCCACCAAACAAGTGAAGAACAAGCAAGGGGAGAAGAAAACTTGCTGACAGAAATATGGAAATTAGCAACAATAAAAAGGGGAAATACGTCACAGGAAAGTTGGAATGGCCTAGATTAAAACAAGCTATTTGGAAATTTGCCCTGGTGGGGTGAAGATTCCAAACCTGTTAGGCAAGCTAAAGATCCGCCTTGTGAAATTACACAGCTATGTTGTAAAGTGCTGAAAGGACTAGAATATCAACAGTCTTCCTACTTCTACAGGCAAACTAGAGAAAGGGACTCCCCTGCGTAGTGGTCCCTCGGGATGTCTGCCTGAAAAGAAAACCAGCTCAGAGACCCTGCATTCTCTCCTACGGTGTGTCCTCCTAAAGCCTAAATCAACTGCTTGTTTGCCCATCTATGTTTCTAAGAACACAGGTCCAACTACAGGCACTGCTGCCAGTAGGAGAGTGAGGCAGATAAGTGGTAGGGAGGAGGCCTCTCCTTTCACGCCTGTGTGCAGTGGTGACATCACACCTTCCCCTGGGTGTCTTCATTCCATTCCTTAGCAGGCTACGCCATGGAGGTCTGTTCAGTAATCAGGAGGCTCAATGCAGGAAGTGTGTCAGAAAACCCAACTGAGAGTGGGACGAAAATGAAAATACCCATGGTTTACTGAGCAATGAGATCTACAGCGCCATCCAAAAGGCTTCTGATCTTGATGTGGGTCTCTGTCTAGAACTTAAAGAACTCGTAATCCCCACATTCAACCCTAATGTGGCATCCACTAACGTATCATCAGGGTTGTCTTCAACTCTTGGTATGCAATAAACTGGAAGTCTAAAAACAGGAATTTGAAACAACGTAAACCTGTTTCTGGTTGGTCTCCATTGCCCAGACTGCCAGGGGAATACACCTACTTGATCTGGGGCAGCTGCAGGGGTGTGTGTGTATGTGTGTGTATGTGTGTGTGTGTGTGTGTGTGTGTGTGTGTGTTCCACCTTCCTGGATCATCAATTCCAGCTTCAGAGTGTGGCCAACACCCATGTGGCAAATACCAGACAAGGCTCTTCTGAAGCCACACAGTCATTCCCACTAGTCAGGGAGGAGCCCCAGTCCACCGGAACCTCATACAGAGGGAAGGCTGAGATAAGGCTTGGGCCCCTCAAGTTCTGTTTCATTCAATGTAACCCACCACCCCTCAGTTAAGGGGAGGCAGACTTGGCAACAGAAGCTGAAAATGGTCCCGTAATAGAAGTAACTGGACCAGGAAGAGGAGGTACCTGGTCCAGTGATGTCACAGCCATTGGTGCCCACGGGAGTGGGGCTGGTCATGCAGCCGTGTGTCAGGAGCAATAATTGTAGAGGGTGGGGCATGAAGACTATGGTTCTGGAAACAGTGCTGTCGAGAAGCAGTTTTGCAGAGTACTTCACCTTCTCACTTTAGTACCTGGTGAGTTTGACCATTTTCCTGAATTCGCTGTAATTGGTTCCTTAAAGCTACCTTTCCTGAGCATGGACTCTATTGTTTGGATCTGACTCGAGTCTTGTTCCTTAGCAACCTCAGGTGAAAATGAGGCTGTACATTTGATGCCTTTTTCGTTAATGAATTCAATTTAAATTCCATGGACCCCTATCTCCCAGTCCAGGTAATCACTAGCATCCTCAAAGTTAGTATGGAGGGAGACAGAGCAGAAAAGCTTAGGCAGCTCCTCTCAGACTTAAGGGGAAATCAGCTGTCCTTAAATGCAATGGCTAACATGTATTCCCTGAGTCCTGAATAAAGATTCATGGCTGAGAAGGTCCCAATGCAGCCATGAAGCCACTTGTCACTCCCTGTCTTCCATGTCACAAAGAGCGGACAGGGGTCATTGGTGAATCTAGGAAGTTGTGGCTGTGGAAAGCCATAGAGCTGACAGTAGAGTTCAGTAAAGCAATAGCAGCACATCTGTGCAGTCACCTCCAGATTCTTTGTGGAGCTGCCGTTCCATTAGACTGGGGGAGAGGGCTCAGTGTTCCTGATGCCGGATTCATTCATGTGATGGGAGAGCTTCCAGGTCCCAGAGTTAAGTCCAACACACTCTCCTATCTGTTGCTGCTGTCTACATGCTGGCAGTTTTGAAGAGGTCCTGACCTAGGGCCGGGGACGGCTGTGGACTCCTTCTCGTGACTGTGTGTTTCACTTCCAGATAATTTGGGCTTCTTGCTCCCACAACAGCCTGCTGTCAACTTGGGGTCCAGTGGAGGAACATGATATATTTTTCCTGTCCTGATTGGGTGCTCGAGTTCTAGAATGCTGCAGACCCTGAAATCAGAAAGTTTGTATTGCCAGAGGAACAGCTACAACAGAGGAGGGGAGCTATTTTGTTTCTGAAATGAGACTTCTTCCTTCCAGTTCCACTCCTTCTTCCTGTATCTTTTCTCTTGGCCCAGATGCTCTTGCAGGGACAGGACCTCTCGTGCTCTGCCTCTGCTTCCTGCTTCACTGGAGCCACGCATCTGGCTGTGGGCTCCTGAGAAAAGTAGGCCCACAGGTCCAAAAGTTTTGAGAGAGCATAAAAAGGCATATGTACCTCTTAACCTAAAATAAAAGTTAAAAGAAAAAATAAAAGGTACTTTGGTCAGGAATATAAAACACTATTTTCATTAAGAGTAGACAGGGAGATATTGCGCAGGAAATAGAAATAAGAAAAGAACTCTAAGACATTCTAATTTTTAACCTGATCTTAATGTCTACCAGCAAAGTAGGTCTGGAGAGGTGAGGCAGCTTGCTCAATGTTACACACCTAATCGTTAGTAGAAATGGGATTCGAATTGACTTAGTCTAGGTTCTTTTCTCTGCACCATGTCCTTGAGTTAGGGTGAGGATTCATTGTAACATTGAAAATGAATTGTTCATTGAATAGGATAACTATCATATGAAATATAAATGCAAACACCAGACTCTGAAGTCTGATATACATGAATGATTTGGGGATTATTCAGTGTTATACAATGTGCCTATCATTGCTTCTTGCAATTAGAATGGATAAGCTATAGTTCACTGGGACATTTTTCCAATATGCATCTTGGAAGATGAACAGTCACTGTGTTAGAATATTGCCCTTGTGTCTTGAATGCAATGGCTCATTGCAGGCAGAGACCCAGGCAGCACCAACAGTTCAGGCTTTAGAGTTAAAAGTTGTTTCAAGCGTTAGATAAACTAATTCATTAAAGATTTATTGATTCAGAATATTCAGGAGGAATGGAGTATGAAGTGAGGACAAGTCAATTGGCAAAAAAAAAAGTCTACAATAAAATACTTTTGAAGAAATACAAATCAATAATTTTGAAGTAAAATAAGAAAAAGCAACCACTAAAATACTACCAGATATATATATACTGTAGGGCCTATTTTAATAACTGAATAATTTATCTCTAATTAGCAAATTGTTTACATGCAAATGGCACTGGAAAGCATTTGAAAATATTTTAGCACATTAAAAATGTGCTATTGAATCTCATTTATTTCAAACTTGGCATGCCAAACTTTTCTCTACAGAGAGTAGAGAGGTAAAATATAGTCTAGTTCTACTTAAATGATCAGAAAGTCTCATAGCAATAATGCTCTTCCTACTATAAGCAGTGATAATGATAGTAATAATAATTCATTTTCACTACTCATAGAGTCCATAAGTATTTTCTAGTTTGTGTCCCAACATATCTCTGTGCGGTGAAGACAAATAGAGGTTAAGGGACATGCCCAAGATCTATTAATAGCAGAAATTAAATTCTCAAGCCTAGAACCCAGGTTTTCTGATTCTCTGCTTTGTACCCTTTCACTCCTCTACAAGGCTTGCTAGGATGGAGCACAGTCTTCTGGCTTAGGCTAGATGAGCTCTAATGTCATTTTGCATTGCCAAGGTCTCAATTTCTATGACTTTATGAGTACTCTGACCTTAAAGTACATGGTACAGGTATGTGCAATGGGGACTTAAACTTGCTGGATTTCAGGGACTCTGGATTTCCCTTTAGTGTGTTGTTTTCAGCATTTCATGGATCAGTACATGCGAATCCTTGTTGTTATGAGGTAGGCATAAATATACAAACTATCTTTGACTCTTTTTCCTAAACACTAGGTTTAATTTGTAAAGGAAACTGAATCAAACATCCCTAAGCCATTCTAATGTCAAGGAAAAATGATAGCTCCTTATCTACAATTAACATGACTAAGACCTAGACTCAAGGGTAATCTTCTCTTCTCAAGCAACAATTACTGCAAGACCAGCTTTGGCAAGGATAGCAGAGACTCCAAAAGAATCTTGGAGATTAATTTGTTACAGAGAAACATATGCATGATAAGGAAAAGTCTTTATGCTGTTAACTTATTAATAAAGAGGAACCTGACACAGATAAACATGCATTTATTGCTCAAGAGTAGAGTCCATTTCACCTTATTTTATACCTGTTTGCTTGCTGATATTAAGTTTATTATTGACCTTATTTATATTGACATAGATGTAATCTTAAATAGGCCTCAGTTTGAAGTTACCTAGCAGCAAAATGTAGCCTTTTATCCTTCCTATATGACGAAAGGCCAACCTGTTCCACTGATTTGCATGCACATGCATGATGGTCTGGCCATAGCAGATTACGATGAACAGACCAACTAATAACTGATCAACAAGCAGAGTTGACCAACATGCCTGGAGAGGAAGAAAGAAGCCTTGAACTATAAATCATGCTGTGAATAGATTAAGTGAACATTCCTTGAATTGTTCCATTGGTCTTTTATCATCTAGATTTTTCAGCTTAATTTCTCACCATGCACATCTCTACCCTAGACCTCCTGAACTACATTCTCACAGATGCTTCACCAACAGCTTTCTTAACATTATTACTACCATGAATAATCTTTTCTGGCCCCAAACACTCCCATCCTTCCTTCTCTTGTTCACACACAGAATTTTGCTCATATTTAAAGATCCAGCTTATATGTTACATCCTCAGAGAAGCCTCAAGCAACCATACCCTCCTCTATATTCAATACTACTTCGGTCAACCCATTACTATAGTACTTATCATAATGTGTCATGATTACTTGACTAGCTAGCTCATGCATTAGACTATACATTCCTCATGGGCAGAGTCACTGTGTTATTCCTTGTCATATTTTTTCTACTCTTTGGTCACCTATACTTTACTTTTTACCCCTGCCAACATGCTTTCCACATCTTGCCTCCTGTTGGGTATAAAGTAGATATTCTATAAATGCTTCTAGAATGAACCACAGTGGGAGTGGCCAATGGACAGCCAGGAGGCAAGGAGTGCATAGATTTGTGTATGATGAAAACTCCTTTAACATCATGTGTAGACCCAAAGTCTCTCCCTGACCTGTAATTTAGGCTGCAAACCAGAGTGCCTGCAGCTTTGTTTATCCTTTTAATGTGCAACACACTTAGATTTCAATGTCACATTAATCTGGGATATTAATTCCACCAGCACTTCTGATGGAAACTATAATTTATATTACTGAAAAACCTTTCTGTGGCTTAATATTCAGAGCTGTGGGAATACAAATGATATTAAACATTAAGTTGGCAAAGAGGTATGAGCAAAGAAACTGTATGGTATAAAAATATAGGCCCCAAATTAAGACTATAACATTTCACAATTAAATCAGGATAAAATGAACAAGTATCATAGGTTGTGCATTAATCAGAAAGGATATAAACCAAACCAGACACATTTATCGCTTAAAAAATCCTCAACTCCCTAATGTGCCTATAATTATTAATTATTTATAAACAACACTGGAAGTGTTGACATTGTATATTCCTATAAAATGAAACATAAAATAATAATGCCTCAGTTTTATACATGCCTTCAAGTTAATGATGCAGTTTTAAAGGATCCTGTGACGTTTTAGGTGAGCAGGCATTGATGAACACACAGAAATGGTAGCTGTTTGAGGTCTCAGTCTCCTCTTTCCATTGAATACTCTTTTTGACAACCCCGTAGAGAGACAGTATGAAGTGGCCAACACAGTCATGAGATCTAACCCTGAAATGCCCCAAACTTGCTGAGTGACCCTGAGCAGGGTTTACATTTCTCTGCACCCCACATTCTCTATTTAAATAAATGGGCTAGACAAATTGGTCTTTATTTCCTTTCAACTTGAGTATTCAACCATTTCTATTTCTAACATTTATTTTATTTGTGTTCCCAGATCTTACCACTTACTCAGAGGAAAATGTGGGTGTTATGAAAAAAAAAAAAAGATTTTCAATTTTTAACATATTTAATAGCTGCAAGTCATTTTTTTTTTTTTTTTTTTTTTTTACATTTTCACCAGTTGTTATCCTTCCAGCCTCAAGTAATAGAAAATTTAACCTCATGGGAAAGTATTTTCCCATATAATAGGATACGGAGAGAATGCATGGGCTGAGGGCTGGATCAATGATAGCACTAAGGACCCGGGACCTTTCCATCTCTCTGCTCTGCTATCCTTGGCATCAGTCTCCTTTTCAGACTTACGGCAAGGTGGCTGGCCTAATTCCAAGGATACAATGGAGAATATCAAGACCAGACCCACAGTGTCACATTTCCTGTGAAGGTGTCATTCTACTTGAAGTTAACAGCCAAGAGCTCAGGCCAGTAACTTCTTTCTGTCACATTATCAGGGTAATTTGGCAAGTAGCCATTGAACGTCTAGTAGGAGTCCAGTATGATGCCAGGAACTATTAGTGACACAATGAAAAGAAGAATAAAGTAAAATGCATTCAGTTTTCACTATGAGATCATGATTAGTTCAGAAAATAAAGTATATCTGTTTTAAAGCCATAAAGCAACACAGAAACATTCTTTCCATGAAGATAACCAAGTCCTAGCTGAATCTCAGATATGGTTAGATAGTGTTACCTCATTCCCACTTATGCAACAGAAAAAATGCCATGTGTATAAGTTCCACACTTACAGATGATTTTGGAAAAGAATTTATTATCACAGGCCACACTTAGCTTATTTTTGAAGTAATTAAAGCTCAGTAATGCAGAATTCACTTAAGATTGCAACCAATTGTTATTTGAGATATCCAGAATAAAATTTTCAGCAGGACAGAGTATGCCATCAAAACATGACCATAGCTACTATAGATTAAAATATGTGGCATATGGTATGTATAATCCATTCCCAAACCCTGTGTTCTCAGATATGACCTGTTTTCTAAATGATAAATATGTCATTATGGTCATTATAGTCTGAACATGAAATATGTGATGAAATTGAAATAATAATATATAGGCACTTGAATGTAAAGATTCAGAGAGCCAGCTGGGTGCGGTGGCTCACACCTGTAATCCCAGCACTTTGGGAGGCTGAGGCGGGCAGATCATGAGGTCAGGAGTTCAAGACCAGCCTGACCAACATGGTGAAATCCTGTGTCTACTAAAAATACAAAAATTAGCCAGCCGTGGTGGTGCATGCCTGTAATCCCAGCTATTCAGGAGGCTGAGGCAGGAGAATCACTTGAACCCAAGGGGCAGAGGTTGCAGTGAGCCGAGATCGTGCCATTGCACTGCAGCCTGGGTGACAGAGCAAGACTCCGTCTCAAAAAAAGATTCAGAGAGCCAAATGATGGTATTTCCTGAATACATGGAAGTATGAATATATCACAGAGTATCTAACCATGTCACTCTCTTTCATACTTCTAACAATGCTGTAAGGAATACCCATGTACATCCCTACTGTGCTTATGGGTAGCAGTTTGTGTTGGAACCTGGTAGTGGAACTCTGAGGTCATAAGACTGCACGTTTTTCATTTTCATAAATGCTGCCAAATTACCTTCCAAAATGGCTATACAATTCCCAGCAGCTGTATATGAAAGTTCTTGTTGCACTGTATGCCCATAATTACATGATATAAGAAATTCTAACTTTCACCAATCTGGTGGGTGAGAAATGGCATCCCATATTTTCTTATGTGCTTCCCTGACTCTCAATTAAATTAAGCTCTGACAATTTCTTTTTTTCTTTTTTTTTTTTTTTGAGACGGAGTCTCGCTCTGTCACCCGGGCTGGAGTGCAGTGGCCGGATCTCAGCTCACTGCAAGCTCCGCCTCCCGGGTTTACGCCATTCTCCTGCCTCAGCCTCCCGAATAGCTGGGACTACAGGCGCCCGCCACCTCGCCCGGCTAGTTTTTTGTATTTTTTTTAGTAGAGACGGGGTTTCACCGTGTTAGCCAGGATGGTCTCGATCTCCTGACCTCGTGATCCGCCCGCCTCGGCCTCCCAGAGTGCTGGGATTACAGGCTTGAGCCATCGCGCCCGGCCAACAATTTCTTATCTGTTTGTAGGCCATGATAAGCCTTTCTACTTTGGAAAAAAATGCTCATTTGTTCTGATTGTTCATTTTTCTGTTGGGATATTTTCTATTTCATATTGACTGTATAAGTGTTTCATACATGTTAGATATATGTATGTATTCATGAAACATGTCCCAAATATATTCTTCCAGCTTTATTTTTAGTGAGTTTTATCACGTTTTTTATTTTTATGGAGTCATATTTGTTAACAATCTTTCCCCTAATGATTTGTGTTTTTGTCTTAAGATGACTCTTCTTTGAAAGAGGATGTGTGGGTAAAAAATTTTCTGATCCTCCAATACCTAGAAATGCCTGTATTTTTTCATTACTCGTTATATAACAGAGTGATGCATATAGAATTTTTAGTTCAAAGTTACTTCCCCTCATATATTTTCATGTTATTTTTGTGTCCAATGTTGCTGATGGGAAGTCTGATGCCAATCAAGTTTGCATACCTTCAAAAAAGTGGTCTCCTCCCACCTCCACCACCCCCTCTCTGGCAACTCATTATTTTCTATTTATGCTTAAAGCTCTGGAATGTTACAGGGATGTGATTATGAGTGGGTTTTTAAAAAATAAATCTGAAAAACAATTTTTGCTCAGTACTTAGTGGGATTTTTAATTTGAGACTTGTGGGTGTGGGGAGGAGGAAGAACTGTAGGTGAAGAAGAAGAAAAAAGAGAAGAAAAAAAGATGAGAGAAGATGAAAGAAGCAGTAAAAGAAAAAAGGGAAAATGGAAAGCGATACTAAACAATGGTATCATTAATAAGACATATCCATCTATCTATACCTCTAATAAACTCTATGTACATTTTTCAGTCTTTCCAAGTTTTTGCTTATGGAACATAGTTATTTTTGTTTATAAAATTAGAGAGCCCTTTGATGAGAAATTCCTGTTTTTTCCGGAAACCCTTAATTCCCGAGGAAAAATTGGATATATTTAAGAGTTATTTCTTCTGTTATTAGTCCCTATATTTCCAAATGATATGTTTATAATGTTATTTTTTAATTGATCAGTTTTTGACATGCGTGGGGTTGAGCCTTTAACTCAGTGACACTTTCCTTCCCTCCCCATTTCTCAATATGGTTTGTCATAAATTTGGCTTAGGTCAGTGATCAGTGTTTACATTATTATGACTATTGTTTACACCACGGCTAAGTACTATCCTATAATTATGTTTAGTTTTTTGGTTCAACTTTTTCTCTTACAAGAGTTAATAGATTACACAGTTGTCACATTGGGACTTCCCGTTGCCCTTTCCCTGTGTTGGGTCTTTTCTTCAGTTTTATATTTTCCTCTTTCAAGAATAACCTCATTTGCTGAAGAATATCCTTTAATAGCCTTTTTTAAAGAGTGTTTACTAGAGTCAAATATTTGAGTCCTGAACAAAATGTCTTATGTTTACTCTTTTGCTTGAAAAAGAGCTTTTCTGGGTCTTTTTTCCCAGAAAAAGATAAGCTGAAAGAATTCTAAATTGAAAGTAATGTTACCTCATTCTGTAAGGTTTTCATTCATAGTCTTTTCAAAGGAGGTGCATTCCTTCAGTTCTAAAAAAAAAATTATCCGTGTATCTGATCATTATCTTTCAGTCTCTCTATTCTCTCTGCAACTCCTATCAACTGAACGCTAGCTTTCTGTATTGATTCTCTAATATTACTAATTTTGTCCTTCTTTTACCCTTTGTCTTTTTGCTGGGAAATTTCTTTAATTTTCTCTCTCATTCCATTGAAACCTTTTTTTCAAGTAGCATATATTTAAATCCAAAGAATTCTTTCTTTTTTTTCGACTGTTCTTTTTTACAGCATCCAGTTCTTACTTCAGAGATACACTGCTTTACGCTATGAGAATACTTATTATATGCATGAATATGCCTGCATGGGGTACCTTTTATTCTGATCCTGATTATGTCTCTGTTTCCTCTGTATTTGTATTTTCTGATTTGTTTTCATTATTTCATGGAGGATGCTCTTCTCAGATGTCTGATAATCCTTGTCTGTGAATTCGCATTTAAGGCTGAGGATTAAGAAAGTTTTCTGGGGTGGTGAGGGGAAGCTTATTCTGTACATTGACAGGGCTTGTTGACTGCTGAACTTGAAGGGATCAGATTGTAAGCCAGGCTTTTCTTTAGGATACCCACAGATTTTAGAACCTTTAAGTCTCTCTTTTGGAGCCACTGAATTTGTTTCTCTGAGCTCCTGAATAGTAAACACACCTGGTCTCTTGTATACTAAGAGCTGAGGTCCTTTAATTCAGATTTTAAAGGTTCATTTATATCCCCTTTTAGTGTCATCTCTCCCATGCCACCTTCTGCATTTAGTATCCTTTAAACTGGGCCTCTTGGTTTCAAACTTTTCAGAGAATATACCATTTCCAGTCACTGCCATGGAGTGGGAAAATGATACTAACATGGCTGCTATGGGTGAGGAAGGGCACTTGGGATACCTGTCCTGTCCTTTACCCTACCTATTTTGGGATCTGAGGATCTAAATGGTGAACATTTCAAGCCAGTCTTTGGGGCAAACTGGATCACTCCTCGTTAGTATCCCCTTCTGTTACTTTATATAAGTTTAAATATGTACTTTTCTGCTACATTAACTACCACTTCTCCACTCAATTTCTTCCAAAGTTTGTTCAAGTGTCTTCTCAGCTATTGCCTCCTCTCCTGTTATCTAGGTTCCTGTGGGTTAATGCCCCATTAATTCCTTTACTCTCATTTGAGAAGGGTTTTAGAAGGGGAGAGAGATAAATGTGTGTGGCCAATTCACTACGTCAAGCAGAAGTCCTGAGCTCTCCATGTTTGAGATCTTCCTCACGCTCACATACGCAAGTTCATGTACTGTAGCTGCAGCTGTAATGTCACCATGGTCTCTGATCTTGTTCCTCAAGCATTCCACCTGCCATAGCACTTCTAATTTCTTCTCTCATCACAGACGCAGGTGAAAAGAATGCTTTTATTCTGCAAATGCACATGGAAAATAGATACTGTCTCATGGATTTAGTAGGAAATTTGGTTACTATGAGTGTTTTAAATCACTTGGGTTTTCTGTTTATTCCAGCATTCCTCTATTTGAGGACTACTCCAGTGGTCAATTGTGTACTTATTTAGGGTCATGAGGAATATCTTGTTTAAAACTAGAGATGAGGGAAGAACAAGTGTAGTGAGATCATGTGCCATTTCTGCTAATTTAATTAAGGAGCTCTTTGTTTTAGATTTGCCCAGTTCATTTCGTGGAGAAAGGATCCTACATTCATTCTTATATGACCTTGTGCTTTTTTTTCTTTGTATTTTCATGTATATATTGCTATGGTTTTAAGAGTCACTCCTAGTCAAATAGGGAATTTCTTCAGGTTTTGTGACTAAATGATGCTTAAGCAGTGTGCCAATGAGACATTCATTATGCAAGGTGCTAAGGCAAAGCACCCAATGATCTGTGAAGGAAATAGAACTTCATCTTTGGTATTTTAAAAGTACTTTCCAAGACAGATTATAGCAGATCACCACAAAGGGGAAAAAATAGTGTCAAGTAATTTTATAAGACAAAAGAGTTGCAAGTATGCGCTATCTCCACTTAAAAACACATAACGGCATGCAGTCTGGGTTTTTCCCAAGCAAAGAGTTCCTGAATAGGTAGAAGAAAAGTTCTACAAAATGCATCAGCCAGAAGTACTGTGCTAAATTGCCTAATTACTCATGCTCTATGGAAACTTTCAAAATGCAGCTGGCACCACTTGCTGAACTTGTTACTTCATTTTCAATTGCAAGGAACAACAAAGTAGTTTATTTGTCTTATTTAGGGGGACTGAAAATGAGTAAGGTCATAAAGTAGATATGTATCATTATCATTTATACCTGAAGGGGCTGTGACCAATTATATCATTTCCTGTTATCTGCAAGGCAACAAATAGAAGCGGGAGAAAAGTCTAGAAGGTATTTGCAGACAGGCTGACCCGATCCATATAGCATGAGCCTCAGGCTTGGTGCTAAGACAGTAAGATGAAAGTGGGTGAGAAGGTGTGCATGACAGGTTGATTGGGCTCATTTGTCTTCCAAAAACCTATCAACATAGAGATTATATCATCAAGAAAAGTGATGAACTTTGGCATCAGGCATGCCTTCCACAACATGGCCATTAGCAAGTCACTTAACTTTATAGAGTGACATGATTCTGCAGAACAATCCCAGGCTCCCTGTGTCACCCATTACAGCTTTTGCCAGTAAGGCCTGCCCCACTGTGGCCAGCCTTTTCTTTCTCTTTCTTATATACTTGGGATTTTTCCTCACAGTAACTTGAAATGTTGATCTTCCACTGCTGCAAGACTTTTTCAAGCATAAAAGTAAATATCTAAAGATAGAGCAGCTTTCTCAACTTTTAGAAATAAAAGACAAATGAGTCTTCATTCTAAAGGAGCAGAGACCAAAAAATAGTAACTGTCAAAGAAAAACAAATCCTGCTACTCTGTTACCACCTATGAAACTTGGGGTTTGATTTACTCTGTTACCATTTATGATACCTGGGGTTTGATTTCTTTTTAAGTTTATTTCTCTCCTTTATGATATGATATACTGAAGTGTAATAGGTTCACCATTTAACCAGGAATAGGGTCTGAGACAATGTGATGGAAATCCAGCCTTGCCTATGCTACAGTCAACCTATGCCATGGATTCTTTTTATTAAAATATCTACGTAAGATGATCAGAAGGTTTGATTTATTAGAAAAATTAACTTGGGGTCAAAAGAAAATACGGTATAGGTTGAATTGCTAACTGGCTTTCCAGCCTTGGACTTTTTTTTTTTCCTATTTCTGCTGACTGGCTCCATTGCTCAGCGTAGGCCTACTTTCAGGGAGCAGCCTTCTCTTTCTTAGCCAGCCCTCAGAAACCTGACAGTTTCCACCTGGATCCCTCATCTCAGCATTTGCTGCTTTCTTTCTCTCCTGTCCTGACCTTCTATGAGCCACAAAGCAAGCACCTCTTCTAGAGACGCTTTCAGAGCTCTAACATCCCTGACTGTTCCATAGAGGGCTCCTAGATCCTGACTTCTGGGTGACAGACGCCGATCCCAGGCAAACCTTCCTCCTGCACGTTGCATGTACGTGACGAAACACAGTTGATTATTTTACTGGAACTCAGTTGCTAGAAATTTTTTTTTTAATGTTATGATTCTGAAAAAAAAAAGATTCAACTTGCTTTGTCAGTCCTTTGGCTCTAGATTTTAAACATCTGAATGGTCAAGAGCAATGTGATAAACAGTTTAAAATTATTAATTATTATTAATATTGTCTCTGATGCTCGGCATATTATTATTTTTTCAACTTTTATTTTGGCTTTAGGGGTTATATGTGCAGGCTTGTTATGTGGGTATACTGTGTGATGCTGAGGTTTGGGGTATGAATGATCCTGTCACCCAGGTGCTGAGCATAGTACCCAATAGTTTTTCAACACTTGTCTCCCTTCTCCCCCAAGTAGTCTTTAGTGTCTATTGTTGCCATCTTTATGGCATGATTACATATTGTTTAGCTCCCACTTATAAGTAAGAACATGACGCATTTGGTTTTCTGATTCTGTGTTAATTTGCTTAGGATAATGGCCACCAGCTGCATCCATGTTGTGGCAAAGAACATGATTTCATTCCTTTTTGGCTGTGTAGTATCCCATGTTGTATATGTACCACATTTTGTTTATCTATCCACCATTGAGGGGCACCTCAGTTGATTCCATGTCTTTGCTATTGTGAATAATGTTCCGATGAACATACTCACGCATATGTCTTTTTGGCAGAATGATTTCTTTTCTTTTGGATATATACCCAGCAATGGGATTGCTGGGTCAAATGGTAGCTCCATTTTAATTTATTTGACAAGTCTCCAAACTGTTTTTCACAGTAACTGAACTAATTTACATTTCCACCAACACTATGTAAGTATTCTCTTTTCTCCACAGCCTTGTAAGCATCTGTTATTTTTTACTTTTTAGTAACAGACATTCTGACTGATGGGAGATGGTATCTCATTGTGGTTTTAATTTGCATTTATCTGATGATTAGTGATGATGAGCATTTTTTCATATGTTTGCTAGCTGCTTGCATGTCTTCTTTTGAGAAGTGTCTGTTCATGTCTTTTGCTCATTTTTTAATGAGGTAATTTGTTTTCTGCTTGTTTAAATACCTTACAGTTTTTGAATATTAGACTTTGACAGATGCATAGTTTCTCAATGTTTTTTTCCCCATTCTATAGGGTGCCTGTTTACTCTGTTGATAATTTCTTTTGCCGTGCAGAAGCTCTTTAGTTTAATTACGTCCCACTTGTCATTTTTTGTTTTTATTGAAATTGCTCTTGAGGACTTAGTCATAAATTACTCCCAAGATCCATTTCCAGAATGGTGTTTCCTAGGCTTTCTTCTAGGATTCTTATAGCTTGAGGTCTTACATTTAAATCTTTACTCCATCTTGAGTTAATTTTTGTATACTGTGATAGGCAGGGGTTCAGTTTCATTCTTCTGCATATGGCTAGCCAGCTATCTCAGCGTCATTTATTCAATAGAAAGTCCTTTCTCCATTGCTTGTTTTGTTGACTTTATCGAAGATCAGACAGCTGTGGGTGTGTAGCTTTATTTCTGGGTTCTCTATTCTGTTCCATTGGTCTGTATGTCTGTTTTTATACCAGTACCATGCTGTTTTGCTTACTGTAGCCTTATGGCATAGTTTGATGTCAGGTAATGTGATGCCTCTGGCTTTGTTTTTTTGCTTAGGATTGCTTCACTCTTGTTTGGTTCCATATGAATTTAGAATAGTTTTTTTCTAGTTCTGTGAAAAATGGCATGGGTAGCTTGATAGAAATAGTGTTGAATCTGTAGATTGTTTTGGACAATATAGCCATTTTGATAATATTATTGGTTCTTCCAATCCATGACATGAAATGTTTTCTCATTTGTTTGGGTCATCTATGATTTCTTTCATCAGTGTTTGGTAATTCTCCATGTAGAGATCTTGTAGAAATCTTTCACCTCCTTGGTTAGATGTATTCCTAGGTATTCCTATATTTTGCAGCTATTGTAAATGGCATTGCGTTCTTGATTTGGCTCTTAGCTTGGTTCATTATTGGTGTATAGTAATGCTACTGATTTTTTTGTACATTGATTTTGTATCCTGAAACTTTACTGAAATTGTTTATCAGTTCCAGGAGCCTTTGGCAGATTCTTCAGGGTTTTCTATGTATAGAATCATATCATCAGTGAAAAGAGATAGTTTGACTTCTTCTTTTCCTATTTGGATCCATTTTTACTTCTTTCTCTTGCCTGATTGCTCTGGCAAGAACTTACAGTACTGCGTTGAATAGGAACAGTGAGAGTGGGCATCCTTGTAATGTTCCAGTTCTCAAGGGGAATGCTTCCAGTTTTTCCCTGTTCAATATAATGTTGGCTATGGGTTTGTCATACACGGCTCCTCTTATTGTGAGGTGTAGTGTATTATTTTTAAAGAGCTACCATTTACTGAACACTTGCTAAAAGCTTGATACTAAGAGTTTACATAAAATAAACTATCTCTCATTTAATTCTCATAAGATAACATTATTATCATAGGTGATTGAGTTACATGTCTAACACATGGCCACTAATAAACACAATGTACATCTTTGAACCCAAACAAGCACATTCAGGGGGCCCACACGCAAAGCCCCACACTAGCACTTTCTACAATGAATAACGTACCCCTCCTTTATTTAGTTGCTTACATAGCTTCAGGGTTGTTGCTGACTATAAGCCTGTGGATGACCTGAGATGAAATTCTTATAGATCTCAAATTAGGAATATGCACAAAGGAGCCATAAATACATGTGTTTTGATTAGGATGACAATAATTAAAAATATAATTGTATGAATGGTCATAGGTAATACTGATTAAACCAATTTAATAAAGCCCCCATCACCACTCCACTAAAAATACATTTTAGCATCTTGATGATTTGATCAAAGATTGCTATATTGCAATTCCCAGCTGCACAAAACCTATTCTCAAGCATGATCATTATAATATTTTGCTTTATTAAACATCTGAAAGGAATGGCATAATGGTCCTTCAAGGACAGCTCCATTAAGGAAAAAAAAAAAAAGAATAATCTACAGTATAATGTGTTTAAAATGCTTTTTAAAATAGTGTTGTCATTAAGGTGATCAGCACCTGGGTTATTCTCATTGAAACAGCCTGAGGTCTGCTTGATTAAAGAGACAGCTACACCCCTTTTTCCTAGCCCATTAAATGAACCAAAGATATAATCTACACATACCTTCATGTGTTTTAGCTTCATTAGAATGGAATCTCCAAATACCAGCTAGATATCAGTGGAATAAACTAGGCTAGGAAAGAGAGAGATCAGGATGATATGTAGCTTTATTGACTAATAAAGTTTAATTGACTGTCCGGGCATAGTGGATCACACTTGTAATCCTAGCACTTTGGGAGGCCAAGGTGGGCAGATCACTTGAGGCCAGGAGTTCGACACCAGTCTGGCCAACATGGTGAAATCTCATCTCTACTAAAAATGCAAAAATTATCCAGGTGTGGTGGGGGGTGTCTATAGTCCCAGCTACCAGGGAGGCTGACACATGAGAATCACCTGAACTTGGGAGGCAGAGGTTGCAGTGAGCTGAGATCACACCACCGCACTCCAGCTTGGGTGACAGAATGAGACTCTGTTTCAATAAATAAATAGATGGATGGATGGATGGATGGATGGATAGATAGATAGATAGATAGATAGATAGATAGATTATATAGATTCTGACTTACAATTGGTTAAAATGGCTCCAAAATTCAGTTGATGCTAGCAGAGCTTCCTTCTAAAGTCGAAATATGATTTTTTTAAAAAAGCGCACCATTCTCCAACTTTTGTTGGCCAAAATTATATCAGGCATTCAGAATGCATCTTGCCCAATATAATTAATATTCACCAATCTGTGTGTGAGATTACAAGTAGAATTCTGTAAGTTTAAAACATAAATAATAAGAGTAATAAAATTTACATTTCTATTATGACTGAAGATTTACAAACACTTTTCTTATCCATACTATTTTAAAAAGCTCACATCGACGTTATGATTCTCATTCTTAAAATGAGGTTTGAAATGGTTATGTGACTAGCCTGAGACAAGAGACCCTAAATTGCTACAAAGAAAACAAAAAAAATTCCAACAAGGCTTACAACTGACCCTGAGCTCTATTATCTTTTTTGAGTTACAAGTTTCCTCTTACCTGACACTTGCCATACTGCCCAAATTCTTCAAAACATTATTACATGCCTTGTAAATGAATCTGTAAATGGTTTGTGAAAAATGAACCTCTTATAGCTCAGCAGGCAGCCAGCAGTGATAACTGTTATCTACCTGCTGTGAGACTTAGGGCAAGTTAGTAAATCTCTCTGAGACTTCACTTTCTCTTCTTTAATGTCAAAATAATAGTATATGCTTGCATTTGAGAGAGATCAATAAAATACATGTAAGAGACACTCTCCCAGAACTTGGCACATGGTAGATTCTCAAAAGCCTCCTATTTAAAATGCATCTCAATTTGAGCATTATCAAAACCTAGGTGATAATTAAAGCTGTAACTGTACTTTTTTTCCCCAAAGAATGGGTTGTTGGAAAAGTATGTTTGGATGACACACTTATTTTATAAAATAAGAATTTAAAGAGCATTGAGGAGAAGCTAGAGATAAAAAAGCAAGTAGGTAAAGGCTAAAGAGAATCAAAAAGAAGAATTTAAAGAAAAAAACGATAACTACACATACACACTTATCAGCCTATTGATGATAATTGGACAACACAAAGCAAATAGAGAATTTATATACTTATTTACCCCTCCTGCTAACCCTGTGAAATAGCTATTATTGGTATTGTCATTTTACAGAAAAGTAAATTGAGGGACAGAGAGGTTAACTATCTTGCCTAAAAACACAGCGAGTCAGTGACAACCTTAACTGTCTGACTCCAAAGTCAATGCTCTTATCCCTTCTTATTCTGCTCCTGGTCTAAGCTAGGAGTCGAAGGCAGCAGAGAGATTGAGTGGGTACTGAAAATACTGTTATCATGATGGAGGATGTCTGTCTTGAAGGCATAAAATACCCAAGGGTACCATGGACATACCTAGCCCATGCAGCAGTTCACTAAGAGCTTGGGATGAGGAGACCTCAATGTAGATATCCTTATTCTTCATGTACTTGCAGAGATTGTTGAAGGATCACTTAGGTTGAGAGGCTGAAAGACACAAATCCAGTCCAAACCTTGGGCATGTGAGGACTGTCCTTTCATGGAAAGATCAGGAAGGTCTGAGTTGGCTGGGTTTTCTCATTGGTGTGGGGTCTTTCATATTTTTTCTTTGGATATTCTTTTCTCTCCTTACTCGTAAGACCACCATTTCAGCTCATCAATCAGTGGCTGCACAGGCGTCAGAACCTAAGGGGTGGAGCCCTTCAGCACTAGCTCCTGTTGGTAACAGTTCAGACCTGGTTGTGCCATTGTTAGTCGTATGAGCTCAGATGAGACATTTAACCTTTGTTAGTACACCTTCATTTATGAAAATTGATACAAGACCCACCTCACAGGTACTTGCAAGGGTACAAGGAGCCTATACATGTGAAAATATCCAGTACTTGATACACATCTGTTGAATCTGGATTTCAGTAGCAAATATTACTTATGAACAGCTAGACTGGCTGTTTTTAGAAGCTCACAGTTGGTGAATACATCTGAACTTTAAAGATGGCCTATAAATCATGTGGATTAAGTGTTTCAAAAAATTGGAACTGACATCAGATAGAGGGCCATCTCTTCGCAGCATACCCAACAATGGCACTTTGCTGTAGCTGCTACTGCCGACAAAAATGAGGGCAGCCGAAATATCCTGAGCCATGATTATATAGCATTAATGTCACTTGTAGCACTCGAAACTGCTTTTCTGTCATTCTTATGAGTAATGACTCACCCGTGCTTGGGCTACAGTTCCTATTGTTTGCTCTTCTCATAGAAGTGGATGGTTGGGAATACACACAAAAGAGTGGGAATCAAAATCAGAATAAAAACTGCCTCAACTGTATTGCATAGTCCAAACAAGCCTCATCAACCAGTATTAAAATGCATTCATCTTTTCAAAACAAATAATTTTCCTAATCAGCTCAAAAGTACATCCAAACAGGATTTCTTTTTTAATGGTCAAGGGGTAATTACACTTGACAAATGTAAACATCATGAGTTCTGGCCAAAGCTTCAAACAAATTTAAAGATGTTGGTTTAGATACCAGTTTCCAAGAATGAGTTTTTAAGAATGGGTGTAAAACCTAAATAAAATATTGCTTATGCTGAAAAATAACTTTATTTTAAAGTTAGAAATATAAGGACCATAATGTAAATGACCTAGTTATATACTAGTTAGTACCACACAACTAGCACTAAAACCTAAATCTCTTTCCTCCAAGTCCAGCGGGGTTTCTTCTTTTAAGTTGCATAAATACACAAGCGTGAAAACCTAAGGCTATTCCAATATTTTATGAACAACCAGGCCCCTCCTATTCTAACAACAAGGAAAGCCATGCTGTACCTTTCTCCAAATTTAAAAGTAGCCTTAGGAAGGACACATGGTCAATAGTGGGTTGATCAAAAATTCATTTTCACCGTGGTAAGAGTGGTTTAGATTCAAGAAGCTAAAGCTTAGGGCCACCTTGACCTTCAGACTCTTCCTGAAACTTTCCATTTCCCCTTAGTTCATATGCACAGGAGATCAAGATACAATGATCTATGATGCTAACTTAAGGTGGTTGAGATTCTGGGGAAATAAATTGTTCCAAGCAATTTTCCTGCTAAAAAGTCCAGAATTTATTGTTTCTGTCCAGCATTTATTGTCATTGACATCTGCGAAGATTTTCAGACAAGAATGTATTGTCTTTCACATCTCGCTTCAGTTCAGTATACTGTATCCCATATAGAAGTTTTTTTTTTTTTTAAGAACCATCTGTTTAAAGTGTCTTTATTAATTCATTCTGGTATATTTTTTGACATGTCTACAAATTACAGATCATAAATTTTCTAATAACAAAGTTGTTCATAGAGCTCTAGGCAGAACCCAATATGAGAGTCTAAATATAGAAGTGATATTTACATCTATACCCAAGTAATTCATACATAATATAAACCACGTTTGCTAACACCAAGAGCATGTTGTAGACAAGCCCTGATAACACCAAATACAATGCAGCTGTAGGTTTTCCATCATTAAGCCTTAGTAAGCTCTGCCGTAAGGCTGTAATTTTAGTGTCATTACATATCTTAATCTTATGGTGTTCTTTAAAAATATCATATTTAACTTGAAATTTAAGGCAAATGATTGCTTGAAAATATGGACCAAGCCCACTATTCCCTACTGTGAACCATTTGACCACTTGTCCTGAATAGTTAGGTCTAATGCTTTGTATTGTGTTAATAGAGAAATAAAAAATGTATATATTTATAATGTACAACATGATGTTTTGAAAATGTATACATTGTTAAATAGCTAAATCAAACTAACATACACATTATCTCACTTACTTATCAATGTTTTGTGTTGAGAGCACTTAAAATCTACTCTCAGCAATTTTCAAGCATACAGCATCTCACTTTACTCTGCAGATTATAGAACCACGTGTGTATGTAGGTATGTATGTATGTATGCATGTGTGTATGTATGTACATATGTATTTATGTATGTATTGAGACAGGGTCTCACTCTGTAACCCAGACTGGAGTGCAGTGGCATGACCACAGCTCACTGCAGCCTCAACTTCCTGGGCTCAAGCAATTCTCCCACCTCAGCCTCCCAAGTATCTGGAACTACAGGTGTACAACACACACCCAGATTAATTTTTCTATGTTTTGTGGAGACATAGATCACTTGAGCTCAGGAGGTGGCCTCGAACTCCTGAGTTCAAGTGATCCACCTGCTTCGGCCTCCCAAAGTGCTGAGACTATAGGCATGAGCCACTGCACCTGGCCATATAGAAATTTTCAATCCCCACACTACAGTAAGTACCAAATTGTCTTTTCCAAGCTCATGAGGGGAAATACCAAAAGGAGACGGCACTATGGCCCTGCGCTCCATGCCTGGAGGAAGGTGTGGGCTGCTGACACAGAGGAGGAGCTCCGATGCTCAGTGGCAGATGAAAATGGGATTTTGTGCAATGTTACCCGTTCCTTCTTTGACCCCGATGGTCCGCAGATAAGGAGATTGTGCCCAGATTCTTCAGCAGAGAAGCAAAATAAAAAGTTATTTATACAGTGACCATTGGTTTTGTTATAGTAGACACAGGGGACTTCTGTCAGCTTTTATTTTAAGCTGTTTACATTCTGAAAATGGATATTAATGGATGTATGCACTTGATTAAATATGATACTCTTATTCATCTTAATTGGTGACTTCTGTCCTATGTATAATACCATTTTTACATAGAGATAGATAGATGAGTTTTAATTATTATACAGCAACAAGATATGATATCTTCTTCACGAACTCTCACCTCTTGATTTGGTAACGCACTTTCCTGACTGTCATCTATTCTGAATGGTTGTGTCTCTGTTTCTCTCTCCTGCTCCTTGTTTTCCTTTTGTGCCTTCAATGAATATGAAAGCCAAAGTTCTGACCTCTCTTCTGTCTCAGTCCCTAACACATCCCCTGAGCTGTGGCACCACATTCTAATTGCCTGAACATGTTCACATCTCTTTCTAGCTAGCTGCCTAATCAACCTTCTATTTGTACTTCACTCTTCTGCATTCATTACCTCACACACACGCGTGCGTGCGCGCACACACACACTCACACACGCACACACAGACTTCCCTAATGTGATTTATCGTACCAGTAGTCTCTGAGTCGGCTGGATTCAAAACAGCAGCCATCTTTGATTCCTTTCTTTCCCTCATCAAGTTGTTACCATCACAGCACTTCATGATGCTCTCACAATTGCATATGTGTTCTGACATGCTTTTCTTCCTTAAGTGCCCATTTAATTCACCCTGTGTAAAACTAAGCACTTCCTTCATTGTATTAGTCTTGCATAAAATATTCGAGAAAGCTCTGGAACTACCACCTGAAGCTTCAATGTAATTTAGTGGAATTAATCTGACACTTAGGCTCTACCAAATGTGGGCACATCTCTGCAGCGCTACATTTCAGTTCCAACCTTGTCTCCTTGTCCTAAATGCCAAGAGAATGCTTTCCTATCTCTACACCTTCTCTTTCCTCTGCCTTATCCTTTGCTCTATACCTACTGAAAGTCAATCTCCAAGGTTCAACTCAAGGAAGGGTTCCTCTAAGAAACCTTCCATAAACACTCCTGCAGCCCTATCTTTCTGCCTCTAGACAGCTGTGGTCTTCCGGACCACTCATATCCCCTCCACCACTTAGCATCTCGACTTGGGCTTATTCACATCCTTTTCATACCTCAGCACCATAGCGTCCACACCTTGAAGATGCGGACTCTGACTCATTGACCACTGGAGCCCTCAGAGAACGTAACTTAATGCACACTGTAACTAGTATGAGCACATAGTAGGTGCTCAGTAAGCATATGCTGAATATTGAGCAATGGGCATTTGAATCCCTAGGAAGGGGCTGTAAACCAGGAATAGAAGGACCACAATGTGGAACTGAGAAAAGATAAGGAAACACACTGTGCATGTGGGGAATTACACAGACTCCTTCAAAAATACCGAGCTTCACCAGGTACACTATCTCCAGTCACTCCAAGGTCCCACACCCCAGGGAGGACTTGCTGATCCTTAGGGTCAGATGTGTCCTTTCTCTGCCCCTACCTCACTCCTCTCCCTGCAGGTAAACAACCCAAACCCCTGTAAGACTCCAAGGGCATTTGCTACAATTTCAGTCATTGTAACTGGACTTTTCTCTTCTTCTGCCTGCACTCCAGTTCTGGTAGCTGGATTCCTTTGCTTTATGCTGAGGTTCTGCCTTAGTAATCCCCTTCCTCCTGTCCTCTGAACTTTGGATTTCGGTTTGTGCTTCTCAGTACCATCCTCATACCTCCTCCAGTATGTACTCTCACCTTTGAACCTAAGCTAGGTATCCCCTACCTGCTGAAGTAACTCTTGATGCCAAATGCCTGCCTTCTATGAAACCGCTGCCAAGCTCCACCACTTGTCCAGATGCCCCTATTACTCCTTATTAGGAAGCTCTCCCTGTGCTAGCTCTTGCTGGCTTGGATGTCCAGCTTTGGCAGTCCCACAAGACTTGCATCAAGATTGGGCAGCAGGATGATATCCACAGTGCCCATAGCCCCCAGGTGGGAAAGTCTCAATTAGGACCCTGAACCCTTACCCTCTGACCCTTCCACTCTAGCTGACCTGGCTCTGACCACAGAGGTGACCACCTGCAGAAGGCCGGCTGTAGAGAACCCAGAAACACCCAGAAAACAGTGTGTCACCTTCAGAGTAGTTGGGGTCAGCTGCTGTCCATAGCTACCCCTGTGTTGATCTCAATAATCAGGATGCAAGACAATGAGGCCTGTCCTCAGGTGATCCTATGAGGCTGTCGTCAGAAAAATACAAAAGAGCTTCAGAAAAGTTAAACATTTTTAAGAGGAAGGACATTAAAAATATCATCCTAAGCCTCTGTACTTCTGTAATAGGTGTAATAGCATGCATCTAAGCAATAAATACGTGCACACTGAATTGCTCCAAAACCATGGAAATAAACCAAATTCCATTTTTAATGCACGCAATAAACTTTTTCCCTAGGATATCAGTTCAGATTGCTCTAACTTTTAAAAAAATAACAGCTGACTTATTCTGTATTCCTATAGCTCAGAATAAATAGATCAACTAACTTTAAAGTTGGCAGGTTTACAGTTCTCCCAGAGAAGAGAAATTAAAGCCAAACTGAAGATAAAAAGTAAGTATTTTTATATTTATGAAGTCTTAAAATTACAGAGCTGAACATACAAGGTCAATACAGAGCTGGCACAGAGCTGAGCTCAATGATTCCCACATTAGCCTTATTTCCTCAAGTGAGAAAGCGTGCTCCGGGGGGTGGCGATGTGTGCTGAGCAGTAGGCGAGGATGGCTGTGGTTCTGAGGCTCTGTGCAAACTTTGCATCCTGAGTAAACATTTACAGTTAAATCCCCAACTCAAGGCTCTGGCTAAATCCCTTCCTAAAATTAGGTCAAAATGTGAATTGTGAAATACAGTGCTCTCTGGAGTATTTCTGAATGACAGTGTCTTTATTTGTTACTTACTTTGTGTTTATTTTTCTGTGCATTTGTGGTTTTTATCCCCCTGCCCCCCCAAGAGTAAGCTCCACAGGACAAGATCCATGCTTTTCTTGTCTATAATCCCAGTGTTGAATACAATGTCTGCCAATGACAGTTTCTCAATAAAAACTTGCTGAATGAATACATACATTCATTCTTACTATGACCTCCTCAAGGGAACTCACCAACCCTTGCACCCATCTCAATGCTCAGAAAGAAGGAAAAAACTCTGTTCCTTAACTATAGAAGGACATCCAGGCACTGTAACGTAAGGTGTCACTTTCAAAGGTAACATTTTATTTGATCACTTTGAGAGCCTGTCTCCAAACCGTGGAGAAAGAATATTAATCTTCCTTGTATTTGTCTCTCTGATCACTAGAAATTTATTAACATTTAATTGTCTCGAATTTGAATTTGGTTTTCAGGAAACTTCAAAGAATTAGCATACTCTGAGAAAACCCTTGTAAGATATTAATTTTTGATCTCAAAGGGTAGTTAATTTAGGTTGTTTACATGACAGATTTGGACAGAGTTAAAGGTTAAATTCTACCTTTGAAGTCTAAAGATAACTGACAGTTGATGTTAATAATTTTATAAATTACTGAAACTATGATTAGAATTGTCTAAATATCTCATGCTAGTAAAAGTGTCATATCATCCTACTCACTCTCCCTGGGAGATGACCTGACTTTTGAATTTTCATTACCCCTAAAATTATCAGCTTCAAAACAGCATTTATGAAAAGAAATTAACATAAACATTTAAATGAGGTTTTTCTGAAAAGTTACTTGCTCATCTAAAACTGAAAGTCAACAATGAAATTACTTAAATTAATCATTCCTCCCTTCACTCAACACATAATTATGCCAAGTTTTGAGTATACAAACAAAAACAAAACAAAAAAAACCCATAAAATATTGTCCCTATATTTAAGGAGTCTACTGCATAAATCCATTTTTATTTGTTGATCTAATAAGTACTGGTGACAAAGATGGCATGGCTTCGGTCCACATTAGGCTTGAAGGTTCACAAGGCTGGGAGCATGTGTTAGTCTGTTTTGCATTACTATAAAGGAATGCCTAAGACTGGGTAATTTATAAGGAAAAACCTTTATTTGGCTCACAGTTCTGCAGACTGAACAGACACGGCACCAGCATCTGCGCAGCCTCTGGTGAGGCCTCAGGAAGCTCTTACTGATGGTGGAAGGTGGAGGAGGAGCAGGCATGTCACATGGCAAGACAGGGAGCAAGAGAGAAGGAAGGGGGTTCCAGGCTCTTTTAAACAACCAGCTCTCGTGAACCGATGGAGTGAGAACTCACTCATCACCAGGAGGACAGCACAAAACCATTCATGAGGGATCTGCTTCCATGACCCGAACATCTCCCACTAGGCCCCATCTGCAACATTAAAGGTCACATGACGTGCAATTTGGAGGGGACATACAACCAAATGCTAACAGACCACATCCATAATGCTCACCATTGAATCGCTAATATGAGAAGCATAACAGTAACAAGTATGTATTAATGTGTGATGTTTTTAAAGGCACTGTTGTTGCAGAAAGGCAGATGTGGAAATAGAAAACATACAATGTGACAAGTGAGATTTAAAAAAAATGTACATGGTGCATCATTGCCAGGAAGGAATGCCGAAGTTGGCCTGCTGAAGTCAGAGAAGACCTTTCAGAGTAGACACCATTGAGCTGAAGCACTGTAAATAAGAGGGTGTCTCAAATGGGCAGGCATGAGAGGGTGTTCCAGGCAGAATAAACAGAATGGACCAAGGCATGGAAATACGGCAAGCTGAAAGACCATGAACATATTGGAACAGCTATGAAGGTGCTACAGACACAATCAGAATTGTTCTCAGGCCTTCTCATAAACTGTTACCTGAGTAAAAACAATGCCTCTGAAAGTAATCTAAGTGAAAAATTATTATTGGACTGAAGTTCATATTTTACAATGATTTAATCAAAGGACAGATAACCTTTGACTATACTTTATAAAATCAAAGAGCTTTCATTTTAAATATTAGTATTTTTGATTACTTCTAGAAAAACAATTTAACAATTTCTATTCAAGCCTGGAATCAAATCAGAGCCACAGCTGTCCCTTGACCTAATGAAGATTTAATATTCCAATCTACTATTCTCTGATAAAGCCAGCTTCAAAAACTCCAAACCTCATGCCACCATTTCTTCCCAGTCTGATAAACTATCTATTTGAAAAACACAAATAGATGAACACTTGCATTCAACTAAACATAAACGGTGGGTCCTAGAGGCTACAGAAGTTCTTTATTCTGCATACACATCCAGGAATCATTTTTATTGAGTGCCTCAAAAGAATAAAACCAAAAAAACAAGGGAGGTCTGGTTAGTCTTGGAGAACAGGAGGAGTAAAACCAGCACCCTGCTTTGGGATAAAACTGTGAGGAGGTGAGGAGAAAGGGCAACAGGGTGCTAATGTACCTTAAACTACACTGTATGAAGAATGGCTGAAGGCCCGAGAGGTTTAGGTTGAAGAACTTTGTCTCTAGGGGAGTAACCATAACTGGCTTCAAGTGTTTGTAAGGAGAGTGTGAGGGTTGATTGTATGTGTCAATTTGACTGGGTCATGGAGTGTCCAGATAGTTAGTCAAACATGATTCTGAAAACTTCCTTTGGAATGAGATTAGCATTTAAATCCATAGACTGAGTAAGGCAGATTGCCCTCCCTAACGTGGGTGAGCTGAAAGTCTACATAGAACAAAAGGCTGATGCTCTCCCAAATAATGGATAATTCTCCTGTCTGACCTGATGACCTTCAAACTAGAATATTGGCTGTTTCTGGTTCTACAGCAGTCCATGACCTGCAGACTTCAACTAGGAGGTTGGCTCTGCAGATTTTGCACACAAGCCAATTCTTTATTTGATGATAGATGATAGATAGATAGAGATAGATAGATAGATAGATAGATAGATAGATAGATAGATAGATAGATAGACAGACAGACAGACAGACAGACACATAGGTAGACAGATACATAGATAGATTCATACATTCATACATGTGCGCTTGAATCCATACCTCCTATTAGTTCTGTTTCTCTGGAGAATCTTGACTAATACAGAAAGCAATAATGAAGAGGAAATAGTATGGGAAAACAGGCAAAGTTGAGATAGTAGAAGACAGTTTGGGGTGACAATGGATAAGCCAGTTTACATGAGCAGAGCTCTTACAAGGATATGGTGTGAAAGAAGATGGGAAAGTGAAATTGGTGCCTTGGGACTGACTCCTGCAGATGTCCATGTCCCTGGATGTCTCCAAGTCAGGGTGGGGATGTGGTAAGCAAGGCGTGTCTGGATGTGATGTGTAACCTACTGAAGGAGGAAGAGTCTGGAGGCGCAGGTTTGGTCATCATGTGAGGAAGATGGAGTTCCCCTATATGAACCCAATTTTCAATCACAAAGAACTGGAAACTGTTTTGGGTTAAAAGTTAGGTTGGTCAAGGAGGTGGGAGGCGGTGGGCAGGGGGCGGGGGGCACAGGAGAAGTAACACTTCAAACAAAACAAAGTCATTGAACAAAATGTAAAAAGATTAGGTTTGTTTTTCTGTAAACATTACACTCTTGCAACTTCTGCACTTTTCTGCATTTCTCCTAAATGCAGCTGCACAGTGAAGGAGAATTGTCATGACTTCCTTGGGTGCCTCTGTGACAGCTTCATCTTTCAAGCAAATCTCTAGGATTAAAAAAAAAAAAAAGACTATCGGGCCTTAAAACACCCCATGTACTGTAAGTCATTTAAGCCAGGAACAAACTACAGACCAAGCCATGCTAAGCACTGAAACTGGAGCCTTCCCCCATCGTAGCAGTAAACACATTACTCATGTAGATACGCTGGCCAAACTCCAAACAGCTTATGCCACAAACGAAGATGGGGCAAAAACAATCAAGGTGGCAGATAAAGCAGAGACACTATATAAAGAGTAGAATTAATTTAAATGTTCTGCAGAAATACCTAAGCTGAATTCCCTTTCTCTTTCTCTCTTTTTCTTTGTAAGCCTTTAACTTTATAAACAAGAAAACCACTAAAGTTAACCTAAGGGAAAGCTATTCTATCACATTGAAGTATTAAAATAAATATTAAGAAATTAATAAATATCAAATTAACGTAGTACCTCTCATTTAACACTAATGAAAGATATTATTGATGGTAGGGCTAGTCTCTGTATCATTTAGTGAATAAGGAAATACTAGACTGAGGTGCTGGGCAAACCCAAAAAGGAGAAAAGAAATGCTACAATTGTTGATGGATTGCCTTGAGCTAATTTTGGTACCAAGTTGATGTCCTGAAATCAACAGCTACCTAAGCCAAACCCAAGCCTGTCTTAACTTGCACACATGCCCTGCACCTTCTAATTGTTCTTTCCAGAGTTCATTTCTTTTAGGTAATATTTATTGTTCCCTAAGAGAGAAGCTATTCCCAGTATCTCCTCACTTCCAATAGCACGTGTTAGCTTTCACCAACTTACTCAAATAAGACAGCCCAACTGTTGCCAGGGATAATGGAACCACAAGACCTTGAGAAGTAAAAGTCAAACTGCTATACCATTTTGACTCTATAATTTAACATTTTCTTTCTGGCATTAGGGGTGGGCTACCCAGACCATATTCTCCTGCTAACATTTGTAAAGGTAAACACAAGAGGTGCATAGCTAGAACAACTATGGACTCTGCTGTCCCTCTAGGAGTTTTCCTTGCATGGCCCTAGGCTGATGCTGAAATATGTATTCTAGGGTAAATGCCCGTTGTGACTTGGGAGTTTATTTTAAATTGAATCTTTAATATGCAAATGTGAGATTCACCTGGGGCACCATAAGAATGAAATCTATCCTCCATCCTATCTTGCGCTCTTACATTAAAAGGAAGAACAGTAATTTTTAACACACCCCTATGATGGTTTTATGCAAATTCTTCAAGCTAGGCAAATTATTTTTGTGTTAAAATTTTTCAACCCCATAAAAACAGGAGTGAATTTATGTGGCATTTTAAAACGATGTTAGGCACATTGTAAAGCTATTTCATCTCATTTATAAAGAAGAGTGAACATAAAAACAGGCCATGGCATAATTAATAGTGAAATGATTTATAGCACCAACTCCTCCATACATATTTATGCATTTTCTATAGTCTGGTGCAAGTTCTCCCCCCTAGACCCTCAATCCCTGCCCTTGCCAAAGGAGAGAAGTAGTATCAAGTGAAACTCGTAATATGGAGCTTAAATTATGTTTCACACACATGTGTGAACACACACACACACACCCCACACACCCCACTGTAATGGTTCTCTAGAATTTTCTAAAGGGCCCTAAATAATTCTGTTATCCAGGTTCCACTCCTAAAGGTTCTGCTTGAATTGGTCTGAGGGGGTGGCCTGGGACATTAAGATTTTTGAGTTTCAGATGAAGCCCAGCTTGAGACCTACTATCTATGCTAAAAGGACATTAATATTATTAAGCAAAGTTACAATGTGGAATTTAAATCACCATGTTACTAAATAACTTGAATAATAAACTCAGAGACCATACTGTAAGGCCATTCCATTTCTAACTCACCCTTCCATTTATGATTTATTGCAAATTCAACAAATACTTCTTGAGTGCCCACTATGTGCCAGGCATTGTGCTAGAGCCTGGAGATATAAACATAAATAAGACAGACACGCCCTGTCTGTTCAGAAGGTAGAGTTCAGCAGACATTTGTGGACTGCTGTTTCTACTTCTTGTTTCCCAGCTAACGTTCTACCTGTTCTTAATATCTGTGGATGGTATCACTGGCTCTCAAAGTAGCTATTGGATTTTCCTACTTGGAACCTCTGTTTTTAAATTCCTTAGGAATACAGATGAAAACTAAAGAACTGATATATCTTTACAATGGCAATAAGAACACAGGTAATAAACAGATTTTGAAACTAACGAACGTTTCAAAGAATCACCTGAAAGACAATAGGATACATTATCTCCTTACAGAGATTTGGTTCTCTCTTCTGAAGTTATGGTAGAAACAAAAGTTCAGCACAAACTATACTTACTACGCTTAAGTCTGATCTCCACCAGAAGTAGAGCACTGAGTTACACCTCTCTTCTTCTGCCCATGACCATCGAGGTGGGCTTTAGTATAATTTGAGATCAACTCTAAAATATTTCCTAGGTTTTTCAAAAGCATAGTCTTGCCTATGAAGGCAGTGCAAAATAGCAAATATGCTAGCGTTGGTTGTAGAAAGATGTCATTTAATTTCTCTTTACTATGTTCAGCTGAAAAGTCTGCTCACAATGGTTTGATGAGGCAAATGGAAATAATTACTCCATTTTTATGTGGATAACATGAGCACAATAAGCTGAGTTATCAAACTTACGATCCAGATAAGTAGCAGAAATGTAAGCAAACACTGACTCAAAAGACAAATGAATTTTAGTCCTACACAGAACCCACCACGACTTCCTCATGGCTGACACAGGCTGCATGAATAATGCCAGGAAAACTTAGAAAGCATTACACAGCGATGTTCTCACACATTTCTATTATATATTCACCAGGCAAGGAGCACATTTAGTTAATAAACACTCATCTGATTCCCTCTAGAATACTAATTTTGAAAGGAGTTTCTTTAGTTGTATAATTTTCAAGTATTTATTCTAGTGCAAGTTTCACTTTAAAGCAATACATTTGTGAATTTCTTAATAAGGCTCATTTTTAAATAATATAATGAGCCAGATTTTCTCCAGTGCCCAAGTCGCTTCCTGGTAGTTACTGAGCCTTCCAGGCCATAGTAATTTACCACTTACCATGCTCCATCAGGCATTCACCAGAGAGGACGGTACTTTGGAAGGTGATGAAAACTTTATGCACAAATAAGAGAGGAGGAAGATGAGAGGGTCAACGCTGAAAAATATTCATACTTTGGATTTTTCCATATTGTGGGTCAAAAAGGAAGACTAAGAAGAGTTGTCACAAAGATCATAATAAAAACTTGCATAAAATGAAGGTAATAATGATTTACATTTTACAGATCTGTTCAAGCCCCTACTTGATCATTTTCAGTGACAAAGTGCTCACTTTTTTGTTAAATAGCTTGTTCCACTGTTGGACTGTTCTAGTTTGAAATTCCTATCCATCTGCCATCAATTGTCTTGTACAACATGGTTTCTACCAACTCATTCTTCTTCTACACACTAGCCATGTAAATATTGGAAGAAACTTATGTCTACCACAAGTCTTCTCTTTCTGTATTAAATTCCTCAGTTCCAGAAACAGTTCATTATATTATATAGTTTTCAGATGCCCTTCCACTGGAGCCAACATACTTTGAATGCGCTCTGGTTTATAAGTATCCCTGTCAGTGAGTTAGTCCCCAAATTAGACACAGTATTCCAGATTGGAGTTTATCAGGGCAGATGTCAGTGGGAATACATCATCCCTGGTTCTAGGCACTTGCCCTTTTTGTTGCTATGCCATTCTGTGGATGTAGGGTGAGCTCATGGTCTACTGATGCCCTTAGGGTCTTTTCAGATCAACTATTGTCAAGTCATACCTGATCTCCCTCACCCTGAACTAGGGCAGATAAGGTTTAGAATTCAATATATATATCTATGGTTGAAACACATCATTCCATCCTATTAAGAAAAATAAATTTGATTCTGTCATCTATTTTTGGCCTCGTGTATTCAACATTTTTAATAGGTCATATGAAGACATGCTTCAAAACATATTTGCCATCCTTCATAGTTTGTGCCATGCCCAAAACTGATAAGTATGTTTCCTATGTAACTGAAGCACAATCGGCCACACATTCCTGGAAAGTTACTAGGAGAGAGGAATGGGTCCTGAAACTGATTCCCTTCAAATAAAGATGAAAGGAGAATGCCCAGGTCAAGAAATTGGCTTGGCTTCAGATATAACAGGGAAAAATATTAATAGCTAAGTTTCTGCTCAACCTTAGTATAGCTAAGAGATGACCCACAGGGAGAAGGCAGGCCTGAAATAGTTCTGTCTTTTATATCCCTGAAGATTCCTGTGTAAAGAGCAAACATCTGCCAGCCAAGAAGACTCATGAAGTTGTTAAGTGGTTTCCTTGGTGTGGGCAGGGGCATCTGTGAAGATTGTGCTTCTTTTTCTCAATGTGTCTTCTGACTGCTCTGAGAATTACTCTTGGGGCTGGGTGTCTATTTGGATCCAGTGATCACCCAGTGGATGACAACCAAGATGAGCAGACAACCTGCACCACACGATGACAGAGAAACCTTGACCCAATCAGACCTGGGGGAGGAGGATGACTGAAGTACCGCAGGAAATTATTCTAGACTGAACAAATCAGGTAGTGAGAAATGCACTGCTGGGAGCTGCCGCATCCTCCATAATCTGTACAGGAGATTGGAAGATAAATAAATTCCTTTCTGTTTGTGGTGGTGGCAATCCCTAAGGGGAGCCAAACAACAGATATGCACAGATATGTAAAGATAGGGATATGGTATGTGATGAATGAATAGTGTTTTTTCCTCAGAGCTCTCGTTGGTTTCTGAAAGAATCTTGTTTATCTGATTATTTTTAATTGTGTCTCTCCTACCATCAGAATGTAAATCTCCTTTTGAGCAGGAACCACCATCATATCTCCTCTCATTGTCCCAGCATCTAGAACACTGCACAGAGAAGTGCTCAGTTACCACATTTGGCTACAGATGGACCGAGATGGGGCAGAACTTGAAAGTGGCAGAGGAAGGACCTAGACTATGTCCCTGAGAAAATACCTAATAGAGATTGACCGTTGTGGTCCTCTTCCCCATAGGACATACTTGAATGATCTTGAGTGGAGGTCACGTGAGCAGCAAAAGAGTAGAGTGGTGGAGGTGAATGCAGTCTCTCCCACACTTACCAGTTTGCTGAAGTTCATGAACAAGAAGATACAACAAATATAGGGGGCTGTGGCTGGGAGGTGTCAGAACGGTCATGGAGTCAATCAAATCCTCTTGATTGCATTAGGAGTAATATGAGAACAAGTTCCCCCTTCCCGAATAGGCCAGAAAAGGTGGACCCTTGAAAGAGTGGGAGGCTGTTACTTTGTTAGATGATGTATTTACGTAATTCCATAAAAATACCAGTGGGACTGCAGATATCTTTTAGGGTGACATGAATCTAATATTTTGCATACAGATATTTTAGTGACAGGAGCCCATCTGACTCTATTATCGTACTGCCCAGTTTCTCCCTACCCACCAGGAGCATATCCATATTGGGAGAAAGCTGCTGGCTATCTCAGTGAATAAAGCTAAACTCTATCTATGGGTAATGGTTTTTCCCTTCATCTGCCAGACCAGTAATGCTACAAATAAAAGAAAGTAACTGGTCATGTGTTGTTCTTAATGAGTCAGGGACCACCTCTTTCTTATGTAATTGTTCAAACACAATTTGTTAAGTATCCCAGAGGCTTTCTGCCCCTAGGGATTTTTGAATCAAAAAGGTTCAGATCTGTAGATATGCATAACTAATCCACAAGAGGTAAAAGTGTTTTGATGCAATAATGGTAAGAAAGAAAGCAAACACAAAACTCCCAGAAACTGTACACTATGTTAAACTTTACTCCCATACTGTTCTATTTCAATTGACGTAAGAAAAGCAACTGGTAAATTGTGGAACTGCTTCTAAATCAAATGATACAATCAGTTGCAGTCTACCAGGAAAATCACTCTTATAAATAATTTGGGAATGATGAAGATAATGTTATGTTTTGGGCATCACAGTTGCAAGCCATGGCATACTGGGCAAACGTTCCTATGTATTCCATGAAGTCACAGAGTACTAGCTAGTTGGGGGAAGCACCTCCCATTTGGCCCTGGGCAGACATCATATCATCCCATTTTTAGAAGCGTCTCAGTAAAGTTATCATTCTCATTACATTTTGCATTTTTACGCCACCTGTAATCATAGCTCCCAGGCACTATATACATTGTTAATTTATTATAGTGATTTCAATTTTGCTAGTTAACTCTCAGGTCTCCTTAATGTGTTAAGCCCTAAAATCAGCAGGAAGAACTGAAACTCTTAAATACCCAAATCCCTGTATATTTTCAGGAACCAGAAGACCTGGGTTCTAATACTGGTTTTTGTACTAATCGGCTCTACGACTCCAGCAAGTCACTTCTTTCTGGGCCTCAGTCTCGTAGGTAAAATGTCAGACTTGATCTAAATGGGGCTGGGCACAGTGGCTCACCCCTGTAATCCCAGCACTCTGGAAGGCCAAGGTGGGTGGATCATTTGAGGTCAGGAGGTCAAGACCAGCCTGGCCAACATGGTGAAACCCCGTCTCTACTAAAAATACAAAAAATTAGCTGGGTATGGTGGTGGGCGCCTGTGATCCCAGCTACTTGGGAGGCTGAGGCAGGAGAATCACTTGAACCTGGAAGGCGGAGGTTGCAGTGAGCCGAGACCGCGCCATTGCACTCTAGCCTGAGAGGGACAGCGAGACTGTTTCAAAAAAATAAATGAGTAAAAATAAATTAATAAATAAAATAAATGGCCTCTAGTGTCCTCCCCAGCTCTAAGATTTTTGGGCTCTGTATATCAGAGCTCTCAGGAATGAGTCTGACATATATCTGTGCATAGATGGAGATTAATGTGTTCCTGAGGTCACTCTGACTCTACACTCTTTCAGTGCATCATCCATCCCGGTGCTGCCAGCTGCCAGATCCCTGTGGAGGACTCTGTGTCAGATCTAATTCCAGAAAGTCCTCAGAACCAGAAATAAATAGGAATGCCTAGGGCTAATTTAGACGTCTGAAGCTAAGCAAAGAGAAGTGATTCCTTTATGAAATTTATTTTAGAACAAAAATGGTTTGCAGAGTGAAGTGAAGGAACTGGCATTAAGTTACAAAAGCATGTTAGTAATTAATGGCATGGCTTAAAATATCAAGTTAAGACATTATCCTCTGAAGAATCCATTAACCAAATCTAAACAAGGCTGATCAAGGCTCCTTTGCCTAAGGAGGGAGTGGGCTATTGGAGAGGATGGGAGGAGGGTTGGAAGACATCCCTAAATGCTTTCTACTATTCACATGCTTATAATTTTAAAGATAAAATGGATCCAATGTAAGTGAAGGGACAAGTTAAGCAAGAAAAAGACAAACAAATGTATACATTCACAAGCTTACGATAAATATTTGGGCATTTTAATTAAGTTTTATACCTGAGGGCTGTAAAAACCTTAGAATGGGCATTCAGAGAAAGGTAAAATTTGTCTTGGAAAGTGGCTTACAAGAAATAAATACAAAACATTTATTAGGAAGTGACTGGGGCAGAAATGCAATCAGGCTGAACTTGCCAAAGAGTTAGGTGGGTTAGTAGGGTGCAGAGCAGTGCTCACCATGCAGCAAGACCCAACCTCCCCGAGAAGTTCAAAACTTTATCTGGTAATCTCCAAGTGAGTTTTCAATGGTGTGTCACTATGAAAGAGTTTTCTGTAGAGATGGGGTTTTAGCCAGCAGCCACTACCCACTTGCCAGGCCTGTTAATGGCCTATGCCCAAAATTCTGCTCTTGTCACTCATCAGGAAGACTCTGAGCATGAAGGAATAAAGGAGATTCTCATAAGGAGGATGTTTAGTCCCCAGGCTATAGGAAAGTACCAGGCACATTTATTGCATGGGCCATAAGGGAGTAGTTGAAGATATTAACAGGGAACTGGTAGAACAGGTGGATGTGTCCAAATACAAAAGGAAGCCACCATGGCTTTCTGAACCTAGGGGTGGTTCGCTGGGGGAACTCAACACCTGTTAATGAGCAGCCAATTATCCATCAGAAGGTTTCTCTTTTCAATTCCAGGAATAAATTAAAATGGTGGAAAAATAATGAAGAACTACTGAAAAATAAACAGACTTAAAAATGAGTGCCCAGGCTCACGCGCGTAACCCCAGCACTTTGGGAGGCTGAGGCGGGTGGATCATAGGTCAGGAGTTTAAGATCAGCCCAGCCAACACAATGAAACCCTGTCTCTACTAAAAATACAAAAAATTAGCCAGGCGTGGTGGCAGGTGCCTGTAATCCCAGCTACTTGGGAGGCTGAGGCAGAAAAATCACTTGAACCCAGGAGGCAGGGGTTGCAGTGAGTGGAGATCTCGCCATTGCACTCCAGCCTGGGTGACAGGGCGAGACTCTGTCTCAAAAAAAAAAAAAAAAAAAGAATGTTCAAACTGAGTTGTGCAAATGCTTTCATTGGGTTAAATTTTGTAGTCGTAGTCACTGGATGGAGACACAGTCAAGCTCCGATTAAGGTTTACAGAGAACACTAGTGAAACAATGAATGCTAGGAGAGAACATAAACTGACAGAAAGTGTTTTCTAAGTTTATACTTTCCCTATTTTCTCTATGTTCCTATTTCCAACCGGTATGGGCAAAGTATAAAGCACCTACTCTGTTGGCCACTTTTTTCCAGATTCACTGGACATAATTCTCAGTTGAAAATACTTCCCTGAGAAACCCTGGAAGAGTAAACCACTCCAACGCCTGGATAATGGCACAGCCCATAAATATTGGAGCAGAAGAAAAATGTTGAGATCATGTGAAAAACACAGAACAAGGGATCTGCCCAAATAGCAGTAATAGACAATTGGAAATGCAGAATAATCTCTGACCCAAGTCTTTTGTAACCTATACTTACCAAGAAAGAGTGGAACTGGTATAAATTCCACTGAAAAAGCAAAAGTTGCAAATATTTTTAGATAAGATTTTTCCCAATTTGTCTTGAATTTTCTATATGATATAGATACTTCTGAAATCAATTTTCACATGCTCAGCCAGGCACGGTGACTTATGCCTGTAATCCTAGCACTTTGGGAGGCCGAGACAGGCGGATCACTTGAGGCCAGGAGTTCGAGACTAACCTGGCCAACATGGCGAAACCCCATCTCTATCAAAAATTCAAAAATTAGCCGGGCATGGCGGCATGTGCCTGCAGTCCCAGCTACTCAGGAGGCCAAGGCATGAGAATCACCTGAACCCAGGAGGCGGAGGTTTGCAGTGAGCCAAGATCGTGCCACTGCACTCCAATCTGGGTGACAGAGTGAGACTCTGTCTCAAAAATAAATAAATAAATTTTCATGTGCTCACATGTTTCACTAGGATATATCATAATATCTTAAAACTATTTTCCTCTTTCAAATTGTTAGTAAATTTATAATGCACTAGATCTCTATAATTAATATATAAGGCAAGAGAAAGGCATGGCCATCATCATTTATTCTCTCCAAGTATGATTGGATTTACTGCGTAAATTATTACCATATTCTACTAGCACAATAAAATAGCATCTCATTCTGCACGAATCACATTATTTATTCGGAGCACGTAGTTAAGTTCCTTTAAAATGCTTTGCTAATATGCAGGACAAGGAATCTCAGGCTCTAATCCGTGTTTCGTTCCTCCTATTTGGAAGTACACAGCGTAAGCAGTACAATTGCATCAGTCTCTGGTTTATTTGCGTCCATTATATGTGAAGCATAACCTTCAAGATATGCCAGGCATTGGGCAGAACTGTAAGATTGAAGGGAAGAGTGTCTTTATCTCATGCCCACCTCTTCTTCTGGTATCCTTTTTCCCCTTTGAAACCATCACTGTCCACCAGCATCTCCTACCATCATGAATCTCTCTTTTACCCGATGCCTTTGCAAACAGAGGTAGACTCTCTCCCACTCTCATTTATAAAACAGACACTTCTGACACTCAACTTACCATCAAAAATGTATCAGTCCTAGCACTGGTTTATTGATTAGTGTCACTGCATTTTAAGACACATTAATGAAATTAACTGATCCAGGATAAACTGATTTTTTAATGTCACATTGTATTTAACATTTAACTGAGAATAACACCCTACTTCTAGTTATCAGGTAAGCCAATGATATTAGGATGCATGAAACGTGTCCCCTATCCTTAGAGACATTTACAATCTTAGAAGCTTTAGGGAAAGAAATGAATGCACATAAGAAATAGAATAAATTATTTGAATGGGCAGAAGAAGCACAGAGAAATCAATGCCTAATAGGGGATTAACATGGAATTAATTGCAACTAGGAGTGAAAACCACTTTTCTTTTATGACCTTCGTTATAGAGTCTTCCTCAGGTTTAGGAGGTGATATGGTTTGGCTGTGTCCCCACCCAAATCTCATCTTGAACTGTAGCTCCTTCCCATAATTCCTGCATGTTGTGGGAGGGACCCGTGGGAAATAACTGAATTATGGGGGTGGTTCCCCCCATACTGTTCTCATGGTAGTTAAGTCTCACAAGATCTGATGGTTTTATAAGGGGTTTCCTCTTTCTCTTAGTTCTCATTCTCTCTTGCCTGCTTCCATGTAAGATGTGCCTTTCGCCTTCCACCATGATTGTGAGGCCTCTCTGGCCACATGGAATTGTGAGTCCATTAAACCTCTTTTTCTTTATAAATTACCCAATCTTAGGTATGTCTTTATCAGGAGCATGAAAACATGCTAATACAGGAAAGCAAGAGAGAAGTGCTTTATTCTAACTACCAGAATATGGGCTTTGCAGAGGATTCTTACATCTTATACAAGGCAGGTGCCTGATAGATGTTTAAAGAATGACTATTCAAATGAGAAGAGGCTAAAATGGACCACCTGTATCGGTAGGCGGAAGATTTCCAACCCCCCCAAAAAAGTGGGCTGTTGGCATACTACTGAAACCACACAACTTTGGTGGTTTCTGCATAAGACAGTCCATTTTTGCATAAATATCTCTGGAGAAAGCATTACTAGTCATACGCTCTTTGAGATCCCTGAGGACCACATTCTACCTGGCTGTTTCAGATTATCCTGAAAAATGGTAGAGGGTGGCAAGCACAAATCTGTCCCTTGAGGGCACAGTTTTCCACCTTTCTTGGTCAACTAAAGCCAGTATCCCAGGCATGACTTTGCCTCTCCTCTCTCCAACCACAGATAGAGAAGAGCCACAATCTCCAGCTGTCTACAAATAAATGAATGCTCCCAGCTAAAACTGCCCTTTATATTTGATGATTCTGGATCTGTACAGAGTTTTTCTCTAAGCATCCCTATGTGTGTTATGCACACGGAGGGAGAGCATCTTATTTTTATGTTGTCTATAATAAATTATAAGTGTAACAGCGGGAGCTTTTTCAATACTATTTGAAAATGCAGCCAGAGGCTATTAAGTGATTGCTGTATCAAATAAATATAATTAGTAAATAGCAAAATAACATGTTTTGTAAACTGCCTTTGGAAATATGTGATTAGACCAAAGACAACGATTTCTGCCAAAGCTTCTAAGTGTTTCCAAGAGATACCAGGAAAAGGCTTTAACAATTTTTATAACAACTTCAAAAAATGTTCATGTACATCTGCTGAGAAGGTAGACAGTACTCAGTCCAAACTCCCTTTGAATGCTTCACGTTGAAAATTTAAGCATGAGGGTACACTTCAGGGCACATCATAATTTTTCCAGGGGAGTTAAAATGTGCTTGATTATTGACTGTAAGTTTTTAAATTGGCATTTGATGAGGTTAAAAAGAAGGAGGTATAAATATAACTCCACGTGCACAGTGCTTTCACACTGTAGAGTTATTCTCAATTAGTAACACTTTAAATTATTCCAGCAAGTCAATCAGTTTGGAGGGAGGTGAACTCATCCTGCCTTCCCTCTTGCTGGCGTTGGGAAAGGGACTTTGCTTCTCCACAGCAATGTGCTTCTCACTGTCTGGCAATGAACACAGAAGAGTCACCCAAACCCACTGATTCTTCCTCTAGAAGATGCATTGTTTGTCCCTTACTCATATTCCCTCATCTGCTACCTGTTATCTCATTTCCCAGCCTTTCTTCCCCCATTATATTAATTATTCACTTTTATATGTGATTCCCTGATAAAGAACCAGATCTCCATGCATATGTATCAAGCCACAAGTTCAAACCCTACCTAGCTTTCAAGATTCTCCAACTTTTTTTTTTTTTTTTTTTTTTTTTTTGAGACAGTCTCGCTCTGTTGCCCAGGCTGGAGTGCAAGGACGAGATTTTGGCTCACTGCAACCTCCACCCCCCAGATTCAAGTGATTCTCCTGCCTCAGCCTCCCAAGTAGCTGGGACTACAGGTGCGTGCCACTATGCCCAGCTAATATTTTTTTGTATTTTTTTAGTAGAGATGGAGTTTCACCATATTAGCCAGGATGGTCTAGATCTCCTGACCTCATGATCTGCCCACCTTGGCTTCCCAAAGTGCAGGGATTACAGGCATGAGCCACCATGCCCAGCCAAGATTCTCCAACTTTTAATTCCACTCATACCTATAGAATTTAATCTTCTATGAATCCCCAATTAAACCTTCTTCTATTAAAGTTAGGTCCGTCTCCTTCGTGTCCCATTCCTAGATCCATGTGTCCACCCCAGTCCCAGGCACACTTCCATTTCCCACATTATTCAGGACTCTCTGCCTACAATGATTTGCCCTCCAAGGCCTAGATATGTTCCCACTAAGTCAGGTTTCTCGATACACAACTGGGCAGGCCTTACTTTGAAATGCTATGCTTTCACAGTCTGTTCTGCATTCCTCTTTTTCTTTGTTTGTTTTTTAGACAGAGTCTCACTCTGTCACCCAGGCTGGAATGCAGTGGTGCGATCTGTGCTCACTGCAACCTCTGCCTCCTGGGTTCAAGCGATTCTCCTGCCTCAGCCTCCCTAAGTAGCTGGAGCTACAGGCACACACCACCACGCACGGCTAATTTTTGTATTGTTAGTAGAGACAGGGTTTCACCATGTTAGCCAGGCTGGTCTTGAACTCCTGACCTCAGGTGATCCACCTGTCTCAGCCTCTCAAAGCGCTGGGATTACAGGCGTGAGCCACCGCACCCGGCCTCCTCTTATATATTGTTCCTGTATGTGTGGCTTTTTTCTTGTCATCTGAGGCAATGCCAAGACTGGTGCTGAGCAAACAGCATATAAATAGTGACAACCACAATAGTGATGATGATGACAATGATGGAAGCTAACATATGTTGATTCTTCATGTATGGAGGCCCTGTGCTAACCAGTATTAATAAATTATTGCATTTAGACCCCCTAACAACCACACGGGACAGACAGGATTAAACGCACCATTTAAAACTGAGACATATAAAAGTCAGTTTGATTAGTCATCAAAACTGAATTTCAAAGAAGTGGGTATACATAATTATCCTGTAGATATTTAACAATACAGCCAGTATATATATCTGGATTACATTAGGAAAGAGACGGCTCTAAATCCTATGATTAGAACATTCCACTGAGTTCCATGAGCATCCATTTATTTGCTCACCCATTCCTTCGACATACAGGAATGCAGCCCGGCCCATGCGTCATATGCTGTAGGCTCTAGGGCTAAAAAATAAATCAATAAAATGGTCCCTGCCCTCAAACAGCTCACTGTCTTGGCAGTCCACAAAACTGCGTCTGTGGTCTTATTTCCCCCTAACTTGGAGTCTGAGGAGGAATAATGTGTGATGCTAGAGAAGAAACATTTTAAAAACAGCTGAGATCCAAGAGTCATTTGGGGGCTAGAGAAGCAGTGCCTGATGGGGAGAATGAATGATGAGGATGGATAGGGCAAGTGACTGTGACAGCTCTCACAGAAACTTCTGGAAAAGCAAAAACCAAGTAAAGAGTTCCAGAAAAATAATCTCTGGACCCCCTGGGGCAGTATGCTAAAGCCCATATTTATCTGTCCATAGCAGAGGGGTGAATGCCTGCAAATACCTCAAGGCCGGATCAAATGAGACTGTGCTTCTTTCTAGTCGGGGGCCTCTGGGGATGACTTTAATACCGAGCACTTAGTCATCATGTTTGATGGCTTCCACGGCCTCATTTATCAAGGATCTATAGTTAAATTTAATTTTCATGTGAGTGGAGGACAGCCATGGCAGCCCGGCTCCTTGTTGCTGATCTGCCCCCGTTGATGTCTTCTGAAGTGGAAATGATGGATGCCACATGTTCTGGCTGTGATTAAATTTGCTTTGACAAAGCAGCATGGAAATCTGATTTTCAATAGACTTCTGTATTTCACCTAGTGCTGAGTAAACAGATACAGAACATAATGCTTGCACGGCTGTCAGGCCGATAGCTAATTCATTGTGGCCGTCTAATCAGGCTGTCCATTAAATTATTATTTGTCGATAACATGCAGGATCATTTCTGAAACTCTGAGGAATGAGAAGCTTGTTTTTAAATAAATAAACGTGGAGGGCTTGACAACATCGGGGGTTTTTCTTAGGAGGGTCCAAATAACTCATCAGTCTCTGTGTCTCTACTCCCCTGAAGAATCAAAGCACCATTTAAGAAGTTTTTAGTCTCACTTCGCTTGGCTCCCATTTCAAATGCAAGCAATATCATCCAATTACAACAGAGAATGAAGCTACAAACATTGACACTTTAGCTTCCCCAGTTTATCTTTAAAGGAGAATGAAGCAGAAAATCACATTAAGTATACATCTTATGTTAGAGCTTTTAACCTCCTGCCTAGAAATGATGTGTGCAGACCACCTCCTGGAAACAGCTTCCACTTTAGGGAAACACTGGAAAGAGCTGGGTCTCATCAGGCAAGCAAAAGTAAGTGGCTGAGAATATGATTGTCTACGCTTGTTCCCCTCCCACCCTCTTTTGTTCCATCAGTGGTTTAAGTAGACAATCGGGTCCTTAGTACTATTAGGAAAGGTCCTCTTTGTTATCCTGGCACAAATTTTCTCCTGTAGCCTCATTCAGACCTTCATGCTTTCAGTAATTTTTTGACTTCCTGAAGTTCAGGTCAACCACCTTCTTTTGTTCAGTGATTTAGGTAGACAACTGGGTTCCTAGTACTATTGGAAAGGTTCTCTTTGTTAGCCTGGCACAAATTTTCTCCTGCAGCCTCATTCTCAAACTCAGACCTCTGTGCTTTCAGTAATTTTTTACTTCCTGAAGTTCAGGTCAAGCATATTCTCACCTTCTTTGAGCCCTGCTTAGAACATCTTGGGCTTCTATCAACATTCTCCTTTTGAACCTACTCCTTGTGAACCAGTCCCATAGTTAGCAGATATGTTTCCTGATAAAACCCCAGACCTCAAATGTTTCATTATTACTAAAGAGTTGAGAGTGTGCAACACATTTGCATATACAAACTAGCTGAAAGAACTTGAGCAAGTTTCTAAAACATGCTAAGCCTTGTACTTCTCACTGGGAAAATAATCTGTATATCAAAGTACAGTTGCAGGGATTAAACAGAATAATGTATACATGGAATAAATGATTTTTCCCCTCTGTTTAGTTGCCCATTATTCCCCATCAAAGAAGAATTCCCCTTTCAGAAGTCTAGGGGACCCAGTTCTCAGTCTTCCTGACACCGTCTTTCCTAGTTTCCCAGGAAAGGGTGACAACATACTGAAGCCTGACTACTCTGGATCCAGCCTGGGATGGGCCTTTCCCCTGCTGGGGACCAGGTAGGGCTCAGGTGACCGACGGCCTGCTGTTACTTGTCTAGCCCATTGGCTTTGGGAGGTAGGTATGTTCTATTTAGGAGAGAAAGAGAAGGAATCTCAGATGGTCCTCAAATCCAAGTTGTTTTCTTCCTCCAGCTTTGTCTGTGATAAAACTGGTATCAGAGACCATTGTGTTTATTTCTCAAAGGTGAAAAGACTCAGGAGAGAGGCAGCAGGAATTACTTATTATATACATTGCCCCAACAGTGATTACTGCTGCATATCAGCTACTCGGTTTCTAGTGGCTTTTACAATAAAAAAAAAAGTAATTCTATGAGATAAGGAATAGTGGTGATGGTTGCTGTTATGATTGTCATTGTCTCATTTGGCCTTCGTAACACCCCAGGTAGTCAGCTAAGGCAAATAAAACCTCCGTTTCATGGGTGAGGAAATGAATTTCATAGATCTTCGGGGATTTGCTCAAGTTCACAAAACTAGTAGGATTCAGAACAAGGAGATTCAGACTTGGTAATGCCCAGTCGAGTGCACCTTTGAAACCTAACCACACAATGCTTTCTTACTGTATGTGTGTGCAGGAGGATGGAATCCCTGCAACACTCCTCTGAGTTCTGAACATCCCTTGGATTGAGTCCCTCTGTATAAGTTTTCTTTTCAGCTTCTGTGACCTCAGACAACTGTGCTAGTTTCCTTACTAAAGTATTTTGTTGCCTAAATATTTACACCATCAAGGAAGCTGGAATTGTCAAATTGCTTGCTGCGGAGATGACCATAGACCAGCCAATGACCCTGTCCTGCCAGACGGATGGTAATGGCTGCAAAAGCATTAATGGGTCACAGACCACCCTCTCTGCCCTGCTGACCTGCACCAGAGAGCAATAAATAGAGGAAACAGCTCAAGGCTTATTATAATTATCATGAATTGAAATTTATGCTAACCAGTATCCAGCCAATACAAAGAGAGAACATTCTCAGAACACTGTGCTAAACTTTGAGCTTGTAATGATCTTACAGTAACTACTTGGAAATAAATACAATCTTCCACAGTATATGTGAAAACAATGAATGAACATCCGTAAAATATGGTTTAATCCAAGGAACTTCTCGTTTCTGCAAATATTAATTTGTCACCAAATGAGGAGAATTTGGATCTCTCAGAGCCTGGCTATGGGGCAAAATGGAGGGAAAGAGGGGTTTGCAAACTTTTACTTTATTACAAATAAATTCATTGTTTATTAGGAGAATTATTAGCATAACGATGAGGGCAGAAAGGAGGGTGCGTGGAGAGAGAAAGTAGAAAGAGATATGGTTAGAATATATTGGAGATATTAGAGATATTCTCTGATCAGCATTGAATTATGCTGTGAAGATGAGGTGCTTAGAAACAATAAAGAATGATCTAAATCATTGCTACTCAGAGTGTCATCAATGGACCAACTGCACAGAACTCACGTGAAACTTGTCAGAAATGTGGAATCATCAGATACACTAAATCAAAATCTGCAATTTGACAAGAACCCAGGTGATTCTAATACACATTAAAATTTGTGTCTCAAGAGGGTAGTGGGTGACTGACAACAGTTTGAGGATAAATGATCAATAAGAAAACATCATATGCAGGGCAATTCAGTAATAATCCAAGTGATTGATGATAAGGACCGAACTGTTGCTCGAAATAGAATGGAGGGAATAGATTTGAAAGATGTATCAGAAATAGAAGGAATGATTTTAGAAACTGATGAGTTAGGCCAGGCATGGTGGCTCATGCCTATAATCTCAGTCCAAGGTGGGAGGATCACTTGAGCCCAGGAGGTCCAGGCTGTAGTGAGCTATGATTGGTCTACTACACTCAAGTCTGGGCAACAAAGTGAGTCTCTGTTCAAAAAAAGAACAAAAATAAAAAGAAAAAGGAAACGGAAAAAGAAACTGATCAGTTAAAGAATATCTGTAAAGGAAGAATTAAGATGAAGTTCTGAGGCTTCTATTTGGGTCATCTTTCAAGTAAGGGGTGGTTTATCTTATCTTCCCAGAACCTACTGCAAATCTGGTACAGAGAAGGTAGGCACTACATGTGAGTTGGGTGACTGCATTCACTATCCAGATCATGGGATTTCAAATTATGTTCCATTAATCCCTAGGAATCTTAAAAGGTACTTTGGGAGCTGAAAAGAGGAAGTTGGATGGGCAGTGCTCCAAGTCCTTACTCCCAAACTTTATTTGCAAAACAAACAAAAACAACAAGTCCATCATATTTTCTTAATGAAATCCTATGCAGTTGGTCCATCAACCATATTCTAAGTGCAATGATTTTGGTCACTCTTTTTCTGCCTCCAAATGCCTCATCTTCAGAGCATCATTCAGTGCTCATCAGAGACTGTCTCCAATGTAACCATAGGACTTGAAGATCAGCCCCAAGTCTAATTTCTGTCTCTTACCCTCCATGTTATTGGATGCATGTTATTCCTCAAGGTATTGAGACAACTAAAATTTGGACACACTGGCCTTATTACCAGCAACCCCTAGAATAATGGAGAGGAGAAGTGAGCATTGTTTAAAATAGACAGTTTGCTCTTGCATAATAAAAGATGAGGGTGATCCTATCTAAATTTATACTAAGAAAACAATTCAATAGAACAAAGCCATTATAAATGCAGATAAATACAATGTGATTTATCTATAATATTTTAGAAAATCACCTAAATGTTAAAGAAGCAAAAATCATAAATGAATTATGGCACATTTGGTTTATACAGTAATAGGCAAACTTGAGAATAATGGTTATGAAGATCAAGCCTCCACATGTTAAAAAGTTTATAACACAAAGATAACCAAATAATGAAGAACATAAAATGTAAGAGATCTATCATTGCAATTACATAAATTCATGTATGCATATGATCAAAAGGTAGAAAGGCATATGGATAAATAAGAATGAGGTAAAATATTATAGACGTATGAATCATCAGTACATTTCAGGTTCTACCTTGTAAATATTAATATATCTGAATCCAATGCATTCTTACTGCATCTATCATGACTACCCTGATTCAAGACTTCATCTTTTAATTTGAGCATCCTAACTGGCCTCCATACAGCCCCTCTTATGAAACAGCCTCGTCTTCAGTAGCTACAGTAATACTTAATATATAAATTAGATCTTGCCATAGAATGCTTAAATTCTACCTATGCCATTCCATTATACTTAGAATACAATCCAGATTTCTAACTCTGGATCAGCAGTTCTCAATTTGGCTTCAGGGACTCTTTAAATTCCTGACAATTATTGAAGAACCCAAAAAGCTTTTGTTTATGTAGGTTATGTCTGCTGATATCTACTGTATTTGAAATTTAAAATGAGAAATATTAGAAACATTGGTTTACTAATTTGTTTACAAATGGCAATAGTAAATATATTCCATGGTAAGAACATATTTATATGAAAAAATATTATACTAGCTTCCTCCCAAAATCTGAAAAGAGTGCCATTGTTTTATATTTTGCAAATCTTTTTAGTGTCTGGCCTAAAAAAGACAGCTGGATTACCCTATCTGCTTCTGCATTTAATCCATTTTAATATGTTACTTTCACTGAAGGATATAAAGAAAATCTAGTTCTGACAAATATGTTCGAAAAGTCAGGGATATCTTATTTTCAGATAATTGGGGATATTTTTCTTTGGTACAACATGTAAGTGGTAATGTCTTCAGAGTTATTTGCAATGTGGAATCTGAAGCTCTATGAATGAACCTTTTGTACAGTGTTATAGTAAAATACATTGTTCTGTCTTCAACTTTAAATGAATCTTTTACCCAGAGATGATTTTTGATATTATGTATTGAACATTGGAAACTATAGGTTCATTGAGTTATGCAGAACTTTTAAATGTTGGTGCATTTTATTACATAATATCAAAACCATATTTATTAATTTCACCAACAATTTCATCAGTATTGGGCCCCTGTCAAGCAGCTCATGGAGGTTGACACGAGTTTTCCAAAAAGTTCTAATATTCTCTTGAAAGCTCAAATTTTATCATTAGCAACAAATAATGTCATTTGTTTCCCTCAAAGTGAATAGGCTCACTTTTGAAGTGATAAGTTCATTTTTGAGAAAATGTTTGCTAAATACCTGAGTCTGAATAACTAATTTGTAAGATATTGTTTCAAGTAAAAACAGCGTTCCATGAAAAACACTGCAAGTAAAACTTACAATTCAATCGCCCTCGTGCTTTTCCTTGGGATAACCATTTTATCTGAGTATGCAGCAGAAGTATTTAGTATGTACTTCTCATCTCATTAAAAAGAATGCTAAAAAGATGTGTACTCACAGTTCAAGATTTAATGTAATTAAAAATTTCACTGTCTTACCAAGGTCACTCTTAAGTGAACCTGGCATTATGTGTGCTGGTCCCCAATGGCAATTAGAATACAGGGACTAGAAGAGTTTAGTGTCCCCACCTTGAAAGGCACTAGGGCTTCACCATGGCTTCCATCATCAGTGCAAATATTAACACACTAAAATAGCTTTGACCCTGAAGACACCCCTGACAGTCTTGGGATCTCCAGGGGTCTGTGAGCTATAGTTTGAGAACAATGCTACCTACTTAGCCATGGCATCTGCTACCACTCTCCTGCCTCCCTCTGCTCCAGCCACAAGCACTTTTTTTCAAACACAGTGATCTTGTGCCTGCCTCAGGGACTCCACATTTGCAGTTCCCTCTGCTGGTGATCCTCTCACCTGTGAAGTTCATCTAGCTTGCCCCTCCTCATCACTTGCAGTTTCTGTTCAAGGGATATCTCCTCCAAGATACTTTATCTGACTCACTTATCTACAAGAGGCTCTGTCTTTCCCAGCAGAGCCTCAGGAAATTCTCGTACTCGGCTCTACTTTCTCCATACCACTCGCCACTAACTAGAATTACATTATGTATTTATTGGCTTATTTGTGAATTGTCTGCTTCCTGCACTCAAATATTAAACTCCATGAGAGCTAAGACTTTGTTTTATTTGCCACCACAGTTCTAACATGGTACTCAATACATACTTATTATATGAATAGATTAACTTACTTTAAAAAAATCCCTCAAACACTGTTGATATGCTATTTTTAAATGAATAAAGGAGAGTTTTCTAAGTCAGTGTAGTCCAGTAAAAACATGTGAGCCCAGCGTGATGGCTCACACCTGTAATCCCAACAACTTACAAAGCTGAGTTGGGAGGATCAGTTGAGCCCAGGAATTTGAGGCTGCAGTGAGCCGTTATTGTGCCACTGCATCCAGCCTGGGTGACCCAGCAAGACACCGTTTCTTAAAAAAAAAAAAAAAAGTGGAATGATTTAAAAATCTATCTTTATTCAATATACCTAAAATATTATATAATTTCAATATGTATTCACTCTAAAATTATTGCAATGCTATACTTTCTTATCTTTCTTACTAAATCTTTGAAATCAGTGTGTATTTTGCATTTACAGAATATCTCCATTCAGATTAGCTACATTTCAACTGTTCAACAGCCATTTGTGACTAGTGGCTATTGTCCTGGAAAGCACAATTTAACCAAAGATGGGGAAGAAACTAGATCACAGCATTGGCTTTCTCCCATACCTAATGAGATGAAGAAAAAATTATGAACAGTAGCTAGTAATAACAAAAACAATAATTATCAGAAGCAACTAAATAAGAAAAGAGTCCAACTTAATACCTTAAGTTTTACTAAAATGGTGGCCATGATTAAAGCAGAACATTCTGTCATAGCTTCACACTTCTAGCTACTCCCAATCCAACCCCTAGAAATGATACTAGGGAAAAAAAGGTGAGTTGCCAATTTACTGAGAATCTTCACTGATACCTCCTAATTTGGAGAGGATTAGAACAAGGAGGTGAGCAGACAGTCTAGTCCTTAACTAACACTGCTGGATCTCAGCAGAAATAAAATAAATCCCCCACAGCATCACACTGATTAGAGGAAATAATTCTAAGTCTCCACACAGCACCTGGAGTGACCTTTCTAAAATGTAATTCTGATCATGCTACTCGCTTATTTGAAATCCTTCACTGGTTCACCTCATCCTCGGGGTAAATTCAAAGCTCGTCAGCGGTGCATCACATAGGTTCACTGTGGTTGGGATCTGTGTCCTCCCTGGATCTTTACCCACCTTAACCTTCATCTTCCCATATGCGTAATACACCTTTAACATACTGAGCAAGCTGTAGTTTCCAAAATTAGAAATCTCTGTACCTTTAACTAAGGCATTCCATCTGCCCAGACTATATGTCTTCTCTTTTCCTAGCTAACTCCAAAACTCCTCCAAATTCAACTCAGTAACCTACTGAAAACCTTTCCTCTTCACTTAGTTTTTATAATAATGCATGCTTGTATTTATACAACGTCCTGGGAATGCCTAAACGGTATGCATACACAGTATTACAATTGCGGTTTTACTTGCATATCTTGCTGACTAAAGTACAAAGTTCTTGAGGTCAGAAACAGTGTTTTTAATTGTTTTGTCACCAGAGCCTAACACAATGCCCACATCACAGTTTACACAGTAAGTAGCTGTAGAACAAGTGAATTAATATGTTTAAATTTGTTATTTACTGATTCTCATCACGTTCATTCCTAAGAGGTACACTATTAAAAAAAACTTGATAATGAGACCAAAGCATTCTAACTAGGTGGTAAAATAATTTCATTTGAAGATCTTTCAAAGTCATGGATTTGAAGTCATCTGAAATAAATTATAGCGAAACAGATAAAGACCTAAATTCGAGTGGAGTGTGTATGTGTGTGTGTGTGTGTAACACTAAAACATCAGGAAAATGTCCACAGTTCCTGCTGCATTATATTGTCAGTAGCTAGTATAACCTGTTGGCTATAAAGGTAACAGTCAATCTTCCTGGAGAAGCACCAGAGCAACCTGAAAATTCAGAGTCCCCTGGTAACTAGGAGGGAAGGAGAGGGAAACAGAAAATGAAATGGGTGGCTATAGAAATATACCAGTTTCTAACCTCCCATCTTCATTCGAGCAACTGCCAACAATGAGCAGCTCAGAATTCACCTCTAGGCAAAATAAATGAAGTAACCACCCCCATCTACTTTTAAATAGAAATTAAGCAATTTGCCTGTGGAAAACTAGTGTGAGGAGAGAGGTTGAAGGTCAAGGTGTCAGTCTATTTCATATCCAAACATTTTCAATTTAATTGATACGAGAGAAAACATAATTCAGAAAACAAAAGAGAACTTAAAAAATTTATTCCGATGATAATGACAATAAAAGCCTAGACTTCACCATTTTTCAATATATCTGTGTGACAAAACTTCACTTGTACCCTTTAAATTTATACAAATAGGGAGCCATTTTCCAAGATGGTCAAATAGGAACAGCTCCAGTCAATAGCTCCCAGTGAGATTGACACAGAAGATGGGCGATTTCTGCATTTCCATCTGAGGTAGCTGGTTCATCTCATTGGGACAGGACGGACAGTGGGGGCAGCCCACAGAGGGCAAGCTGAAGCAGGGCGGGGCGTCGCCTCACCTGGGAAGCACAAAGGGTCTGGGGATTTCCCTTTCCTAGCCAAGGGAAGCCCTGAGTGACTGTACCTGGAGAAACAGTACACTGCTGCCCAAATACTGCACTTTCCCCACAATCTGCACAACCAACAGACCAGGAGATTCCCTGATGTGCCTGGCTCAGCAGGTCCCATGCCCACGGAGCCTTGTTCGCTGTTAGCGCAGCAGTCTGAAATCGACCTGGGTTGCTGGAGCTTGGTGGGGGGAGGGCGTCCACCATTGCTGAGGCTTGAGCAGGTGGTTCTATGCTCACAGTGTAACAAAGCAGCAGGGAAGCTCGAACTGGGCGGAGCCCACCGCAGCTCAGCAAGGCCTATTGTCTCTCTAGATTCCACCTCTGGGGTCAGGGCATATCTGAACAAAGGCAGCTTCTCCAGACTTAAATGTCCCTGCCTGACAGCTCTGAAGAGAGCAGTGGTTCTCCCAGCACAGCATTCAAGTTCCAACAATGGACAGACTGCCTCCTCAAATGGGTCCCTGACCCCTGTGTAGCCTGACTGCGAGACACCTCCCAGTACGGGCCAACAGACAGGTGGGTGCTCTTCTGGGACGAAGCTTCCAGAGGAAGGATCAGGCAGCAATATTTGCTGTTCTGCATTCTCTGATGGTGATACCCAGGCAGAGAGGGTCTGGAGTGAACCTCCGGCAAACTCCAACAGACCTGCAGCTGAGGGGCCTATCTGTTCGAAGGAAAACTAACAAGCAGAAAGGAATAGCATCAACATCAACAAGAAGGATATCCACTCCAAAACCCTATCCATAGGTCACCAACATCAAAGACCAAAGGTAGATAAAATCACAAAGACTGGGGGAAACCAGAGCAGAAAGGCTGAAAATTCCAAAAACCAGAATGCCTCTTTGCCTCCAAAGGAACACAACTCCTCACTAGCAAGGGAACAAAACTGGATGGAGAATGAGTTTGATGAGTTGACAGAAGTAGTCTTCAGAAGGTCGATAATAACAAACTTCTCTGAGCTAAAGGAGCATGTTGTAACCCATTGCAAGGAAGCTAAAAACCTTGAAAAAAGGTTAGATGAATGGCTATCTAGAATAATGAGGGTAGAGAAGAACTTAAATGACCTGATGGAGCTGAAAAACACAATACAAGAACTTCATGAAGCATACACAGGCTTCAATAGCCAATTCAATCAAGTGGAAGAAAGGATATCAGTGATTGAAGATCAAATTAATGAAATAAAGAAAGAAGACAAAATTAGAGAAAAAAAGAGCAAAAGGAAATGAATAAAAACCCCAACAAATATTGGACTACATGAAAAAATCAAATCTATGTTTGAATAGTGTACCTGAAAGTGACAGGGAGAATGGGAACTAAGTTAGAAAACACTCTTCAGGATATTATCCAGGAGAACTTTCCCAACCTCACAAGGCAGGTCAATATTCAAATTCAGGAAATACAGAGAACACCACAAAGATACTCCTCGAGAAGAGCAACCCCACGACACATAACTGTTAGATTTGCCAAGGTTGAAATGAAGGGAAAAATGTAAAGGGCAGTGAGAGAGAAAGGTCGGGTTACTCACAAAGGAAAGCTCATCAGACTAGCAGTGGATCCCTCTTGGCAGAAACCCTACAAGCCAGAAGAGAGTGTGGGCCAATATTCAACATTCTTAAAGAAAAGAATTTTCAACCTGGAACTTCATATCCAGCCAAACTAAGCTTCATAAGTGAAGGAGAAATAAAATCCTTTACAGACAAGCAAATGATGAGAGATTTTGTCATCACCAGGCCTGCGTTACAAGAGCTTCTGAAGGAAGCACTAAACATGGAAAGGAACAACTGGTACCAGCCTCTGCAAAAACATACCAAATTGTAAAAACCATCGATACTATGAAGAAACTGCATCAACTAACCAGCAAAATAACCACCTAACATCATAATGACAGGATCAAATTCACACATAACAATATTAGCCCTAAATGTAAATGGGCTAAATGCCCCAGTTAAAAGACACAGACTGGCCAATTGGCTAAAGAGTCAAGACCCACTGGTGTGCTGTATTCAGGGGACCCATCTCACATGCAAAGACACACATAGGCTCAAAATAAAGGGATGGAGGAAGATCTATGAAGCAAATGGAAAGAACACACACACACACACACACACAAAAGCAGGGGTTGCAATCCTGACTCTGATACAACAGACTTTAAAGCAACAGATGTCAAAAGAGACAAAGAAGGTTATTACATAATGGTAAAGGGATCAATTCAACAGGAAGAGCTAATTGTCCTAAATACCTACGCACCCAATACAGAAGCATCCAGATTCATAAAGCAAGTTTTTAGAGACCTACAAAGAGACTCAGATTCCCACATAATAATAATGGGAGACTTTAACACCCCACTGTCAGCATTAGACAGATCAATGAGACAGAAAATTAACAAGGATATCCAGGACTTGAACTTAGCTCTGGACCAAGCAGCCCTAATAGACATCTACAGAACTCCCCACCCCAAATCAACAGAATATACATTTTTCTGAGCACCACATCACACTTATTCTAAAATTAACCACATAATTGGAAGTAAAACACTCCTCAGCAAATGTAAAAGAACAGAAATTACAACAAACTGTCGCTCAGACCATTGTGCAATCAAATTAGAACTCAGGATTAAGAAACTCACTCAAAACCGCACAACTACATGGAAACTGAACAACCTGCTCCTGAATGACTACTGGGCAAATAACAAAATGAAGGCAGAAATAAAGATGTTCTTTGAAACCAATGAGAACAAAGATACAACATACCAGAATCTCTGGGACACATTTAAAGGAGTGTGTACAGGAAAATTTGTAGCACTAAATGCCCACAAGAGAAAGTAGGAGAGATCTAAAATTGACACCCTAACATCACAATTAAAAGAACTAGAGAAGCAAGAGCAAACACATTCAGAAGCTAGCAGAAGACAAGAAATAATAAGATTAGAGCAGAACTGAAGGAGACAGAGACACAGAAAACCCTTCAAAAAATCAATGAATCCAGGAGATGGTTTTTTGAAAAGATCAACAAAATAGATAGACTGCTAGCTAGACTAATAAAGAAGAGAGAAGAATCAAATAGATGCAATAAAAAATAATAAAGGGGATATCACCACCAACCCCACAGAAATACAAACTATCATCAGAGAATACTATAAACATCTCTATGAAAATAAACTAGAAAATCTAGAGGAAATGTATAAATTCCTGGACACATACACCCTCCAAGACTAAACCAGGAAGAAGTTGATTCTCTGAATAGACCAATAACAGGTTCTGAAATTGAGGCAATAATTAATAGCCTACCAACCAAAAAAAGTCCAGGACCAGATGGATTCACAGCCGAATTCTACCAGAGGTACAAGGAGGAACTGGTACCATTCCTTCTGAAACTATTCCAATCAATAGAAAAAGAGGGAATCCTCCCTAACTCATTTTATGAGGCCAGCATCATCCTGATACCAAAGCCTGGCAGAGACACAACAAAAAAAGAGAATCTTAGACCAATATCCCTGATGAACATCGATGCGAAAATCTTCAATAAAATACTGGCAAACCAAACCCAGCAGCACATCAAAAAGCTTATCCACCACAATCAAGTTGGCTTCATCCCTGGGATGCAAGGCTGGTTCAACATACACAAATCAATAAACATAATTCATCACATCAACAGAACCAACGACAAAAACCACATGATTATCTCAATAGATGCAGAAAAGGCCTTCGACAAAATTCAACAGCCTTTCCTGCTAAAAACACTCAATAAACTAGTTATCGATGGAACATATCTCAAAATAATGAGTTATATATGACAAACCCACAGTCAATATCATACTGAATGGGCAAAAACTGAAAGCATTCCCTTTGAAAACCAGCACAAGACAAGGATGCCCTCTCTCATCACTCCTATTCAAAATAGTATTGGAAGTTCCGGCCAGAGCAATGAGGCAAGAGAAAGCAATAAAGGGTATTCAAATGGGAAGAGAGAAAGTCAATTGTCTCTGTTTACAGATGACATGATTGTATATTTAGAAAACCCCATCGTCTTAGCCCAAAATCTCCTTAAGCTGATAAGCAACTTCAGCAAAGTCTCAGGATATAAAATCAATGTGCAAAAATCACAAGCATTCTTATACACCAATAACAGACAAACAGAGAGCTAAATTGCTACATTCACAATTGCTACTGAGAGAATAAAATACCTAGGAATACAACTTACAAGGGATGTGAAGGACCTCTTCAAGGAGAACTACAAACCACTGCTCAAGGAAATAAGAAAGGACACAAACAAATGGAAAAACACCCCATGCTTATGGATAGGAAGAATCAATATCATGAAAATGGCCTTACTGCCCAAAGTAATTTATAGATTCAATGCTATTCCCATCAAGCTACCACTGACTTTCTTCACGGAATTGGAAAAAAGTACTTTAAACTTCATATGGAACCAAAACAGAGCCCACATAGCCAAGACAATCCTGGGCAGGAAGAACAAAGCTGGAGGCATCATGCTACCTGACTTCTAACTACACTACAAGGCTACAGTAACCAAAACAGCATGGTACTGGTACCAAAACAGATATATAGACCAATGAAAGAGAATGGAGGCCTCAGAAATAACATCACACATCTACCACCAACTGATCTTTGACAAACCTGACACACACAAGCAATGGGGAAAAGATTCCCTCTTTAATAAATGGTCTTGGGAAAATTGGCTCACCATGTGACAAAATATTCTCTGAACTTGATGTAACAAGGAGTAGAGGTTCAAATAGTTTGTCAAAAGGTAACTAATATAATTACTAAATATAATAAAGACAACCATCAGTTTAGAGACACAGAGAAAAGAAAGGCTGAGGAAAAATAATGTTTCATTTTTCATATTGAAGGGTCCAAAAGTAACATCTATATTTTCCAAATCAAGACCTAAGTATATATACCTGTAATTTAGCATTATGAAGGTAACTACCAGCAGAACCATGAACTTCATTTTGGAACAACTTTATGGGATAAGTGGTATCATTTTGCCTTCTTTATACTGAGTCACAGAAAAGTTAAGTAATTCCCTTTAAGTTTCACAACTGATAATTCACATAGGTAGGATATAAACCCATTTGTCCTGATTCCAAAGTTTGTGCACCATATTGCCTCCCAAGCTATGAATGGGCAAATAAAGGTCTCCCCAAATAAGTTTTAACTGCCCAAGGGCAGAACCATTATTTACTTATTTTTATATACTCTATAGTGGCCAGCTCACTTCCAGACTTATCGTTGGAACCCAAGAAATGTCTACCGGTTGAACCATGCTCAGAAACATCCATCCCTTTGTTCCTCTTTTCCCCAGTGGTAGGTTAACACACATAAGTTCAGTTTAGATACAGTCATTCAAAGTAAAACAAGACTTCACCTCAAAATAGCCAATCTCTGTTATATAATTTAGGGAAAGTGCATAGGTCATTGAGTGAAGCCATAGCTCTTCTCTGGGGGACAGACTATGAAACACGATATCAATCCTAGCAGGCAATTAGGAAAATGTTGGAGTCAATCAGAACTGAGACCACCAGTCATTAACAAAGTGACTCAAAGGGAGCATTAACCTTGCTGTAGACCCAAGGGATTCCCCAGGCTTTTCTCTCCCCTGCCCCTAAGAACATATCTTCTGAAAGCAAAGAGAATGAACTCTGCGCCAAGCAAATAGCTTTTAAACAAGTGTTTTATCATTTTAGACAACTTACCAATAAAAACTGGTAAAATAGAAAGCACATATTTGGATCATAAACTCTCTAACTATTCTAAAGTCATTTCAGTCAAAATGTGAAAATAAATGTTTTCTGAGAGCTTGTACATAGAAAGGATAGAAAATAGAAACCTGTAGTTTTTAGAAATAAGTAAAATGATTTTAGCATGAATGTTGCTTCATAAGACAACTCGGAAACTGCAAAATGACTTTGAATGAAGGATAGGCATTATAAAATGTTCCCTAATAAATTAGAAGTTACAAAATGCTTTCAGACATTTCCTTTTCATCTGATCATTACTTTTAATAGGAACACAATATAGGTGGATAATTAAATTATTGCTGTCTTAATCCAGAAATTCTAGTGTTTACAGCTTTAAAAACCTGCAAATGCACTCTCTGAACCTATAAAAATAAAGTATAGCACATATAATTACATATAGTACATAATACTTGATAATGATTAGAAATGACTACGTTACTAGTTTTAAGAAATTTTACTCATATCAAGCAGATAATAAGACAGAATGTTTACAGAATTTCTTCTCACTACCTGGCAGGTAGTGAAAAAAGATGATAGTTTTGTACACAAGATAATATTTTTGTGATACTTTTTGTAAACAATTTTGAAGTTGCTACATAATATATAGAATATATCACAGAGATTAAACATACTTCTTTCAGTTGCTCAAACTAAATTAACTCATACTATTCCAACTGCTTCCCACAAAAAAGGGAATAAGAATTAGTTTGCAATCATGCCCATTACCATAGATAAGACATATTTTATTAATATTTCATTTGTATTAATCAGAAAGAAATTCACAATGTTCTGGATCTCATTGCTTTTATTTTAATAAAAATCTGTTTAGGAGATGGTGTCTCCTACAAGGGAAAGGAAGCATTTCAAGGAAACCCAGTCAGAGAAAAGAGTGCCTTTAAGAAAGGTGCATGGCTTTCTATTCCTGGGTCAGTTTGCTAAGATCATAGCCCCCCAGCTCCATCCATGTTCCTGCAAAAGACACAATCTCATTCTTTTTTATGTTTCCACAGTATTCCATGGTGTATATGTACCACATTTTCTTTCTCCAGTCTGTCATTGATGGACATTGAGGTTGATTCCTTGTCATTGCTCTAGTAAATAGTGCTGCAATGAATATTTGCGTGCTTGTGTCCTTTATGGTAGAATGATTTATATTCCTCTGGGAATATACCTAATACTGCACGTTTTCACTTATAAGAGGGAGCTAAATGATGAGAACTCATGGACACAAAGAAGAGAACAACAGACACTGGGGCCTACTTGAGAGTGGAGGGTGGCAGGAGGGAGAAGAGCAGAAAAAAACAACTATTTGGTACTAGGCTTAGCACCTGAGTCATTAAATAATCTGTATAACAAACCACTGTGGCACAAGTTTACCTATGTAGCAAACCTGCAAATGGACCTCGAGCCTAAAATAAAAGTTAAGAAAAAAAGGAAAATGTAGCTGACACCTAAAAATAAGAAAGAAAGGTGCATGGGCTACTACAGTTATCCAAGTTTCTATGTTAAGGAAAATATAAAAGACCAATGTGGTAGATTGAATCATTGTTCCCCGTGCCTGCCCTCTCCCCTGATCTCCCTGGGAAGCCTATCTTTGTTGGCCCCACTGTTGTTAGGCTGGCCATATGATTTTGTTGTTACTGTTGTTTGAGATGGGGTCTTGCTCTGTCGCCTATGCTGGAATGCAGCAGCACAATCACAGCTCACTGCAGCCTCAACCTTCCAGATCCAAGTGATTCTCCCACCTCAGCCTCCTGAGTAGTAGCTGGGACCACAAGTGCATGCCACCACACCTGGCTTTTTTTTTTTTTTTTTTTAAATAGCAACAGGGGTTTCTCTAAGGTACCCAGATTGGTCTCAAACTCCTGAGTTCAAGTGATCCTCCCACCTTGGCTTCCCAAAGTTCTGGGATTACAGGCATGAGCCACTGGGCCTGGCTTGGCCACATGATTTTCTTCAGCCAGTGAAAGTGATGAATACTCCAGTTCTAAGCAAAGCCTCTTGCCCCTCTGGGAGCTTTCAACCACTGCCTTAAAAAGAGCCTGCCCATGTGTCCCGCTGGTCTTAGAAGAATAAGAAGTATATAGAGCAGACCTGAACCTCACCATGGCTCTGAACCAAAACCAAGTGAACCAGGACCTGATGGCTGAACCCCAGATTCACAGGCCTATGTGTGAGAAAAATGCCTATTGTGTATGCCACTAGACTTTGGGGTCGTTTGTCATACTACATTGTTGTGGCAATAGCTGAGGCTAACATCTAAAAATTTTGAAAACTATTTAAGTTGTCCGTCCACCAAGACTAGGGTAAATGCAATTCTTTTAAATGTGTTCACTGAAATTCTAATGCAAATGATCCCTCTGAACCAGTAAGAGTTCTTCTGCTGTTTTACGCTACGCAGAGAAAGAAAACTGGAGATATAAATTAAATATTTATTTTAAAATAATAATTTGATAGCATATATATTTCAACAAAATATATGAGGAAGGGACAATGTTTTGCTACTTTTTGTGACAATCCAGAAGAATACTACTCAACATGTAACTGTTTAATTGATAATTATTGATTACCTATTAAGTACTCAATATATGTGTGAATATAGAGATGAGAGGTATAAGTTAAGTAAACAGGGCATTTGTCAGCCACAAAGTAAGTATGATATAAATGCTGGCTGGGCATGGTGGATCACGCTCGTAATCCTAGCTGGGGGGGTGGGGGTTGGGGCAGATCACTTGAGGTCAGGAGTTCAAGACCAGCCTGGCCAACATGGTGAAACCTCATCTCTACTAAAAACACCAAAAAAAACTTAGCTAGGTGTGGTGGTGAGTGCCTGTAGTCCCAGGTACTAGGGAGGTTGAAGCAGGAGAATCGCTTGAACCAAGGAGGCAGAGGTTGCATTGAGCTGAGATCACCCCACTGCACTCTAGCCTGGCTGACAAACCAAGACTCTGTCTCAAAAAAAAAAAAAGTTGGCACTGTTAGTGTCTTCATCATCATCATCTAGACAAACAATAGAGTGTACTAGAATAACAATGCAACAAAAGAATTGGTAAAATGGAACTCTACACAGAATTTCAGTAGGAGTCTATGGCATAAAGAGCCCCTGTCTACTTTAGGGAGTCTGAATAGTATCTTAGACTATACTATACACTGCTATAAAGTATCTTAGACTATATACTATTATAAAGACATACCTAAGGCTGGGTAATTTATAAAGAAAGGAGGTTTGTTTAATTAACTCACAGTGCTGCATGGCTGGGGAGGCCTCAGGAAACTTACAATCAAGGCAGAAGGGGAAGAGGCATGTCTTACATGGCAGCAAGTGAGAGAGAGCATGTGAAGAAGGAACTGTCAAACACTTATAAAACCATCACATCTCACCTCCCACCAGATCCTTCCCTCGACACATGAGGATTATGGGGATTACAATGCAAGATGAGATTTGGGCGGGGCTGCAGCCAACCATATCAGAGAAGGTAGTACGTAAGATGAAAGGAGAAAGATGAGTAAGAGTGTGCAAAGGCAGAGCAGGGAAAAGGCTTCCTAGCATATGTAAATGCATAAAACATGAATGTGCTCTGCATGTGTAGGAAAGAATAAAGCAGAAGCAACTCTACTAAAATGTGAACAAGGCCATCCCCTCATGCCTACTATTAGCAAGGAGCTTGCTAACTGAGTGCTTCAAATCATGGTCCAATCCCTACAATTTGGACTTAGAAAGTCTCCTAGTGTAATGTGGACTCATTCAATCAATAATAATTGCTGTCTTCAATTCTTATAAAGGAATAACAAGGAACCCCACCGATTTTAATTTTTATTAGAGCTGCATGTTCATGGTTTATTCAAGTTTACCAATATTTGGCATTCACAAACTAATGTTATATTATTCCTAAAGTTAATGTGGACTCTAGGGAAGGTGTGTGCAGCTGCCAATCAACTGCAAGTCTCCTACTTTCCAGGCAAAGGTGCACATAGGGATAGATCAAATTCTTGACAATTTCAGAAAAGACACTTTGGTTTTAGTGCATAATCATTGTTGCCTTGAGGTGGCTCTGACTTTCAAATACTAATCTAAGTTTTTATTAGAAATTACTATTAGCTTACTTTCATCTTTATTAGTACCTATTCCCTGAACTGCTTGCTACCAGACAATCATTTGCATGCCTAAGAGCATCTTAAATTTAACTTGTCAAAAGTGAAACACTTTGATTAATAACTCTTCTTCAAGATTACAAAAGTGAATAAATAAAAGGCACCTTACTCGAGGTTACTGGATTAGTCTGCTCAAGCTGCCATAACAAATACCCCAGACTGACAGCTAAAACAAGAGACATTTCTGGAGGTTCTGGACACAGTTCTGGAGGTTGGAAGTCCAAGATAGAGGTGCCAGCAAGGTAGGATTGCCTCTGAGGCCTCCTTTCTTCTCTTGGCGTGTTGGCAGCCGCCTTCTCGCTGTGTGCTCACGTGACCCCCTCTTCTTCTAAGGCCACTAATACTATCAGATTAGGGTCCACCCTTAGGACCCCATTCAACCTTAATTACATCCTAAAAGCCCCATCTTCAAATACCATCACATTGGAGGTTAGGGTTTTAACATGAATTTAGGGAGTGGGGACACAATTCAGTCCACAGCAGTCACTTGTAGAAAATGGCATCTCCATTCATCCCAATTATCAGAACAAGAAAAACGCTGACATTGAACTCCTTTCAAACTTTATATCTCATGTGGAATTAATCACCAAATCCTGCTGGCTGCACCTTCAGTATAAAGCCCAAATCCAGGAAATTCTCACACGCTCTACCTCCATCAATCTACTGCACGCTGGTATCACTGAGTCTCAGGGTTATGACAATTGATTCCTATTCATCTCTCTGTCCCCCTCTCCTGCCCTTCTTCCTCTACTCTCGATACTACATCCACAGTGACCATTTGAAAAATCAGCCACATCATGTGACTTCCCTACTGACATCCCTACTGCTTTCCATCGCACTGACACCCCTCAAGGCTCATGGTCAGGCTCCTGCCCACCCTCCAACTGCATATCTCCTAATTCTCCTCTCCCACACCACTACAACCACACCACACTCCTTATTCTTACTCACACACTTCTAGAACATTCCTGTCTCAGGGCCTCCTCTCTGCTTGGAAACTTTCCTTCAATAGTCACAGGACTTGTTCTCATTGCATCTCAACAATGTAGGCCTCTGCTCAAAGATGGCCTCCTACTGAACCACTTCTATCATCACCCTACTTAAAAAACTCTCTTACCTCAGTTTGTGTAAGTACACTCTATGATGGTGCATAATGAAATCACCTGACAATGCATTTCTCAGAAAGTATCTCCATTTTTAAGCAATGCATGACTGCAGTTCTCTGTTGCCTCAAATAAATTATAGACAGTATGATGATTCTAAAGAAAAGATACAAGAGTTCAAAGAAATTTAAGACAATGTAAGGAAATAAAAAGTAAGCTGGCAGAGCTCAGGCAAGAAGTGGAAGGGAAAGATAAATACAAACTTACAAAAACTAGAACGAATATACATTAAAAATGTCAGTATCATGGTGAAAATTATATGAAACAAAATGGAAATTAGCAAAGTTATTTAAACAATTATGGCAATGCATACAGACATGAAAAGAAAAGAAAACCCCAAATGAGCACTATTGGTATTCCGAAAGCAGAGAACAGGGGAAACAATAAATTTTTAAAAAGTGTTCAAAGACAAGATAGAAAAACTTTCCTAAAATAAAGGTTGGAATCTTTAGATCTTGCCCCAGAAAAAAAAAATACACAGAAAGATCAAGGCCAAAATATATTGTGGAAAGTCACTGAACTTCAAGGATAAGGAGAGAGATAACAGACATCCAGTAAAGGGGGGAGGGGGAAGAAAGGCATTTAAAAAGAGAAAAATAGTTTGATCTCAGATTTATCCAAAGCTACACACACAGCTATGTGATAGTGCAGAAGTCCATAGAATTTCAAGGAAAAGATTTTTTTTTTCAATAACTTTAGAATCATCCAATTGGTGTAACAGAAATATATTCTCAAGCATATAAGAAACAAGGACAACATCTATGATGCTGTCCTTAAAACTTTTGAGCAATACCATCACTCCTTCTGTAGTGAAAGATCTGCGCATACTATAAGAATCAACAACAACAACAAAAAGAGGTTAAAGATCAGAAAAGAGAGAGGAAGAAAAAAACAACCTTTATTATTTATGGATGATATAATTGCCCACAGAGAAAAACCAATTGAATCAACAGATAAACCACTGGAATTAATAAGAGGGTTCTGTGAGGTTGACAGGTATAAGATAAACTTTTAAGAACAATGACATTTTTCTACAACAATGAACTACTAGAAAATATAACTAATAAACCACTCATAATAGCAACAAATTTATAAATGTGTAGTAAGTTAAAAATAATTCTTGATTCCTAATGTATAATAGAAAAATTTTAAACCCACTGAAGAATCAAATTTAAAAAAAAACCCACAATAGATGGATAGTTCATATACTTCAATGGGAACACTGGATATTAAGGAGTAGTCAATTATTCATTAGTCAATATAAAATTCAGTAGAGCCACAGTCAAGAGTTCCAAATGGATTTTTGGAGAATTTTGATAAACTCATCCTAAAACTTATTTGAAAATTTCAATAAAAGTTTCAAGAACAATTAGCTCAATATTGCAAAAGAAAAGCAGAAAGGGTGCTTGCCCTAAGAGGTATTTTTAGAATATACCAGAGTCATAGTAACAAATACAATATGGTACTGGGGTAAGAAAAGGAGTTTCAAGATGTAGTTATATAGAGAATGTTCTTGCAGACATTCTCCAGCATCAGGTGGAGAATGGCAATGAGGCAAGGATACCTAATTTCACCACTCCTATTCAACACAGTTCTGGAAGTCCTAGCCAGAGCAATTAGGCAAGAGAAAGAAATAATCTCTCTCTATATATAATTATATACCTTTCTATATAGAGAGAGATATATAGTTGGAAGGAGTTTTTAGATACAATTTTGTACATATATATATAAAATAAAGTGGGTACCTTAAACCAATTGAGAAATATTAGTCTGTCTAGCAAATAGTATTGGGGAAATGGGCTCATTATCTGAATAAAAGTAAAAATGAATTCCTGTCCAACAGAGTATATAAAAGTAGATTTCAAATCTAAGTGTGGGAATTAAAACAAAGAAATTAAATGCAAAATGATGGAAAAGATTGTCATAAACCAGGAATGCATAAGGACTTTTAAACGTAAGCCTCAAGGCACAGACATAAACCAACACTGATGGATTTGATTAAATTAAAAACTCTGTTGACCTAAGGACACCAAGTGCAAAGTTAACAGACAAACAAAAATGATAGATTGGGAGATGCTCACAATCTAACACCAACAAGGGAATCATATCTTGAATGCCCACAAATCAAAATCAAACAAACAAAAACAAGAAATCAAATTTTAAAAATGGGCTAAGTATACATGTAGGCAATTCAATGAAGGAAGAAACTCAAAAGTTAGCAAGCTCTAATTCATTAATTCTTAGAGAAATTCAAGTTAAAATAACATTGAGCCATTACTTTAAAACCATCAGGTTGTGAAAAACTAGACTGCTGCCTACTGTGGGCTATTGGAAGGATGAGGATATGGGAATCTTCCTGCACGGATGATAAAGCTTACACAGCCGCAGTCATCCTGGAGCATAAAGTAGCTATTAGTAAAGTCTATCACATTGTACAACTCTGATCTGGCAACCTCTAGGCATAAATTCCTAAAAATATTTTCACTCAGTTCCATATCTGTAAGCATGTCCATCTCAGCATGGTCAGTGACGGCAGAGTGTTTAATACAATCCAGGTATCCAAGAACACAGTGCTGAAAATATAAAACATGTAGAAAAGGTGGATAAGGTGACCATACATCAGTGTGCACATATCAGTGTGCTGACTCAATCCCAACTTACATTTGGGATTACATCTATACTATCGTCCTGGTGTAATTATCAACAGGCCCTTTTCAGTTTCCAAAGCATCCCATTTTGGACAACAAATTATACAGAATACTATGCAGTGGTAAAAGCAACAAACTTGATCATATATGCAGAAACATAAGTAAAAGCTATAAATATCATGTAGAGGGAAAATTCAGTGAGGACTTACCACAATGTCACTTATGTAAAAAAACAACACTATATGTTTTACAAGAAAGCAAAAAGTCATCAAATGGATGAGATATACATTAAATACTTTAGAATGCTTATCTGTGGGGTTATGTGAGGAGAATGACATTAGGGAATAAAATAGAATTAATAATAACAACATTAATAAAATAATGCTAATAATAAATTTTTTTAAAGGAGGGATTGTGTCACATGAACTAAGGAGTAGGAACAATCCATTCTCTAGAACTGAGGTTGAAAATTATGCTGGGTATTCAAGAAAGCCAACACACTAAGGCTATCAATCACCAAGAAATCTCACAGAGCGGGCATCATTCCTCTGCCACCCCCATTAGAGCTGCTGCTACCCATGGCGGGGAAACTTAAATACAGGTCACATCATCGGATTCCTTGCAGACATTCCCCAGCACCAGGCTGTAGGGTGGCAACAGGACAAGGATGCCTACTTTCACCACTCCTATTCAACACAGTTCTGGAAGTCCTAGCCAGAGCAATTAGGCAAGAGAAAGAAAGAAAAGGTATCCAAATTGGAAAAGAAGTCAAGTTATCACTGTTCGCATATGATATGATTGTATACCCAGAAAATCCTAAAGACGCCTCCAGAAGACTCCTAGTTTTGATAAACAAATTCATCAAAGTCTCTGGTTATAAAATCAATGTACACAAATCAGTAGCACTGCTATACATCAATGATGAAGCTGTGAATGGGTTCAAGAACTCAATTCCTTTTACAACATCTGCAAATAAAATAAAATACCAGGAATATACTTAACTAAGGAGGCGAAAGATCTCTACAAGGAGAACCACAAAACACTGCGGAAATAAATCATAGATGACACAAACAAATGGAAACACATGCCATGCTCATGGATTGGGAGAATCAATAGTGTAAAAATGACCATACTGCCCAAAGCAATCTATAGATTCAATGTAATTCCTGTCAAAATACCAAGATAATTTTTCACAGAATTGGAAAAAACAATCCTAAAGTCATATGGAACCAAAGAAGAGCCCAAATATCCAAAGCAATACTAAGGAAAAAGAACAAATCTGGAAGCATAACATCACCAGATTTCAAATTATACTACAGGGTTACAGTTACTAAAACAGCATGTCACTGGTATAAAAGTAGTCACATACACCAGTGAAACAGAAGAGAGAACCCAGAAACAAAGCCAAACACACACAGCCAGCTGATCTTTGACAAAGCATACAAAAATATAAATTGGGGGCATGGATGCCTTATTTAATACATGGTGCTGGGATAATTGGAAGCAACATGTAGAATAATGAAACTGGATCCCTATCTTTCACCTTATACAAAAATCAACTCAAGATGGATCAAAGATTTAAATATAAGACGTGAAACTATAAAAATCCTATTAGACAACATTGGAAAAACTCTTCTAGACATTGGTTTAGGCAAATAATTTATGACTAAGACCCCAAAAGCAAATGCAACAAAAAGAAAAATAATGGCACCTAATTAAACTGAGAAGCTTCCATAGAGCAAAATAAATAATAAACAGACAGCACACAGAATGGGAGAAAATATTTGCAAACTACATATCCAACAAAGGACTAGTATCCAGAATCTACAAGGAACTCAAACAAATCAGCAAGAAAAAACAAATAATTCCACGAAAAAGTGGGCAAATAACTTGAATAGACATTTCTCAAAAGAAGATGTACGAATGGCCAATAACCATATGAAAAAATTCTCAACATCACTAACCATCAGGGAAATGCAAATTAAAACCACAGTCAGATACCACTTTACGCCTGCAAGAATGACCATTATTACAAAGTTCAAAAAACAAGAGATGTTGCCCTGGATGCAGGGAGAAGGGAATGCTTATATACTACTGGTAGGAATGTAAATTAGTACAGCCTCTATGGAAAACTGTGTGGAGATTCCTTAAATAATTAAAAGTAGATCTACCATTTGATCCAGCCATCCCACTACTAAATGTCTACTCAAAGGAAAAGGAGTCATTATATGAAAAAGACACTTGCACATGTATGTTTATAGCAGCACATTCACAATTGTAAAGATATGGAACCAACCTAAGTATTCACCAACTAATGTGTGAATAAAGAAAATGTGGTATATATAGACCATGAAATACTACTCAGTCATAAAAAGAACAAAATAATGTCTTTTGTAGCAACTTAGATGGAGCTGAAGGCCATTATTCTAAGTGAAGTAATACAGGAGTGAAAAACCAAAAGCCATATGTTCTCACTTATAAGTGAGAGCTAAGCTATGAGTACACAAAGGCATACAGAGTGATATAACAGACTTTAGAGATTCAGAAAGAGGAGGATTGGAAGGGGCTTAGGGATAAAAAAAAAAAAAACTACACATTAGGTGCAATGTACACTACTCAGGTGATGGGTGCCCTAAAATCTCAGAATTCACCACTATATAATTTCATCCGTGTAACAAAAAACCACTAGTGCCCCAAAAGCTCTTGTAGAAAAAAGAAAATTATGCCAGGGGTTGTGGAGGATCGGGGTGTAGGGGGATGGTTACTGAACAGATCCAGCCAATTATGGAATAAATAAAGGCAAAAAAATGAAAACTACCAGTAGAAAACTCATAGTAGAAAGACTTGAGTTCAGCAGTCTATTAATTTAAATATCCAACAGCAATTATGAAACCGTGGGGATTAATGTTACCCTGCAAAATTTGAGTGTTATAAGCCATGATAATATAAAACATAATCATGTAACTAATAAAAATAGTGAGTGGTGGGTATCAAAGGGTAGAAATGTGCTATTTCCTCATCTTTCACAGCAGAGAGTCAATAGGTAAAGTCTAAATTTCAAACATGTAGGTATAACAAGCATTGTAATTTCAACTCTTAAAGCTCTTCATCACTCTTATTTTTAACCTTAGACACTTTCAGGTTCCAATATTTTTGGTAAAGTACCTACCTGAATTTCAATTGTGCTAGGTTCTGTCAGCTTCTTTTGTTAACTTCAAGTAAAATTCAACTGAATAATCTTAAAATCGTGTGTATGGTATAATACATTCTTTAAAGTTATTTCGATTTAATTTTTCTGGAATGATGCTCACCAAATAATAATGATGATTCTACCTGAATAGGATGTTCACTTTCCTTGTCTTTTTTAATTGTTTAAATGTTTAAGATGCATGTAGCCTTTTTACAGAGATAATAACATTATTATTGTTAATAAAATGAAGGAAAATAGCAAGGACATGGTAGCAGTGACTGGAGCCGTTCTCACTAGCTGTTAGGCTATAAAAGTAAGCAGAGATATAGAAAAAAAGCAACAAGCTATCTCTGCCCATCATTTTCCAGGGCCTTATATTAATTGCAGAAAAGTGAAAGCAAAAATGTTACTCTGAGTGAGATCCTAGTTGCAAAACCCTACCTCCTCTTCCAGAGATCAGAGCTCTCTCTCTTCTTAGGATGTCAGAAAGAGATCCAAATCAGGGTCTGGCCTTACTCCACTGTTCACTACTGAAAAGGCAAAACCACAAAGGATAGTGAAAAGAAACAACGTCTGATTTGTCATTGACAGCCAAATACTCTGTTTTCTGCTCAGGACATACATCATTCCATTTCACGTTAAAAGGTAAGTTTGACCAAAAGAGTGTCCATAGTGGATGCACCAAATTGCCATGCGGAATTCTCCAAAAGAGGCTGCAGTGTGGCTGTCCTTGATATCTGCAGTTATTTGAGTTAAATGAAGTCTGACATATTCCCACATGGAACTAGTAAGAAGAAACCAATTTTTTTCAGTCTATTAAATTTAATTCATTGTGTATGTTTCCCTTCCTTATCAGCAGTTCAAATTAATTTTTCTCATTGTCAACAGACTGACAGTCTCACACTACTTTAAATCCAAGCACACAATATTTGTAAGAACTATCCATACCCACGGGTGTGGAAAACGACATGTTCATTCCATTAGGTCTTAGCAAGGCTCTAAAAATTACACAAAATAATTTATCCCTTGACGATCAGGTACAGCTGTATCTAACTCCTCCTGTCAATTTCCATTTCAGCAGCAGGAATTGTGATGTTCTCGGGAGAGGAGTGATTGGTTTTCAGTTACACAGTGCTACAGGTGGAAGTCATCTGAAAACCATAATGCCAGCATATGGATAACCTGTATGGCAGCATAATGATATTTGTACGCACCTTACAAGTGCTTATCCAGGACTATGCCAATGTAATCAGTTTCATGGGAGCAGAAATAACATGGATCTCTCTCTCCATTCACTGACTGCATTGAGCACCGAAACAATAATCACCATCTAAATGGAAAGGCAACATTCAATAGGAAAATAAGCAATAACTGCAAAAGATGGTTTCTTATCCTATTTAAGAGATGAATTAATGGCAGCTACAACTTGCAGAGGCAGCCTTCATGGGATGTTTCCCCACTTGTATACAGTATATGGTGAAAATATTTTTCCCATTTTAAAATCAGGAAATAGTTCTGGAATCAGAGATTCTTTTTTTGAAAATAAGTACTCATTCCAGCATCTTTTTTCATTTTTTTCATCTGTAAAACGAGGAACCTGAGACTGTCTCATCCTTACCTACTAAGAGCATTTTGAGGACAAATGGAAAAATAATGTAAAAGTAGTAAGAGTTATTGGAAGAAAAGTTCTCTGTTAATCCAAGCTATTACTATTATTATCACTGCCAACTATACAGTGGTTTCAAATTCTAAATCTAAAAGCTTTTTCAGACATCTGCTATTCAAATATTATTTTTAAAATCCCTGCATTATTTAGGTCCTTATTAGAGGTGGGTAAACTGAGACCTAAAAAGAATAAGAAACTTCCTCAAGGTCACACAATGGCATAGCAGGTGAAGAAACAGAAGCATCGATTCTTTGTGCAGTGTCTCAGAGACACAGTGGCAAAGTGGAATTCAGAACCATGAATATCACAAACAGCCTGAACCAGCAGCTTTGAATTTAAAACAATATCCAATTAAAAGCACTGGTACAGCAAAAAAAAAAAAAAAAAAAAAAAGCCCTTTGCAGAAAAGGTATGCATGGAACCACTTTCCACCATTTTCTTAGTTCTATTTTTGATGTGATATACAGTTTTTATTGAGCATAAAGAAGAGGTGTATATCTTTTTTTCTGTGTGCTTATGAAAGGAATTTTTAAAGGGCTTCAACAAATTCGTTCATCAAGGAACTAGAAGTGTACCCATGTGAAGTTGTCTTGATGTGCAATGTATTTTTAGAACAAATGAAGACAAGTAAATAATTCCCGCAAATGTGTTTTCCTCAATTCATTTCAATCCAAGTGTTTGCTGAGTACTTTGCATATGTCAGTCATTCTCCAGGTGACAGAGAGAGCTATAGGGAGGTATGAGTTCAAAAGTCATGTGTAAGTTGGACAAACCCAGGCACAAACTGGGAAACACTCAAATATTCCGTCTCAGCCTGAGTTATACTTTGAGAATCCTTAGAAATATTTCCCAAATGGAGAGCTCCTCCCAGGGCTCAGTGCTGGGAGGAATGTGGGGAGAACATTCAATGTGGGGCTCCCTTTCATGACCCACGTGCTGTTCTCATTAGTGCTTTTGAAATTTAATGGAAGCCTGCCTATTCCTAGTTTCTTGCATGTTTTGATGGATTTAAACCGCAGCCTGCCAATCTTTTGGGAATTCCCCCATGTCATTGCACAGGATGGAAAGCAGCAATTACAAAGGAATAAATTTGTTCCACATTAAAGCCATTTTCAACTGCTTTGGAAGATCATTTAGAAAATTCTGGAAATGTTTCCATTATGTTGGATAAGCCATTATTTACACCCTCACAGAAAGGATGCCACAAAAATCAACACTTGAGTGTGTAACACAGTATTTTGGGTCAGTGTTTTCTCATCTAGGGCAGTAGTTTCCAAAAGTGACAGGAAGAGAAGCCTGACTGTTGGTCATTTATTATCTTAAATTTTATTTTTACATTTAGTAGTTACATCTTGAAATTGTAGTATTACTTTATGTCTGTTACATAAGAATTATGTAACAACATTTTACATATTTTTATAAGGCATCCTATCACGACTGAATGTCTCTTAACTTGTCTGATATCACAACATGCTGATAATATAACGAACCTTATTTTCTAAAGAGGGGGAAGAGAAGGTCATGTTTAATTATGTCAGGTCCCTTGGGACTAAGTCAAAGCATCAAAGAGCAAGGATGCCACCAAATGTCACCAAGGAGTAGGTTTGTGCTACCCCATCATTGTGTACCATAGCAGATTTCTCTCCTTCTTCCTCTCTCTTTTAATTTTATTTATTTTATTTTATTACTTTCTTTTTGTGCCTGCCTATTTCCGACTGTCTGTTACTCGACGTCTCCTTTTCCTGTCTACATCCTAAACCTCACTGAACCCCACCAGTAACATTCATTGCTAAGCAGTTGCTAACACCTTTTCAGAATCTCCTTCAAATATCTGCAGTTTCCAAGATTTCCAGCAACTTATCCTTGTTCACAATACATCAGCTACCACAGCCACTGGCCACGAAGGAGGCAAAATAGCATAGCAGTCATGGATGTGAGAGTCGTACTGTTTGGAGTCAGGCTGCCTGGGCTCAAATCCCACCTTTCATCAGCTATGTGACCTTTGGCCAAGCTACCTAACTTTGCCATGGCTTAGTTTATCTTCCATACTCCGGGAACAACAGTAGCAACTACTTCCTAAGTGCTATGAACTGAATGTTTGTGTCCCTGAAAAAAGGTACATGTTGTACCCCTAAACTCCACTGTGATGGTATTTGGAGACAGGGCCTCTTGGAGGAAATTCAGTCATGAGGGTGGAGCCCCCATGGATGGGATTAGTCTCCTTATAAGAAGAAACAGGAGAGAGCTTGCTTCTTTCTGAGCCTTCACCTTGTGAGGCTACAAGAAGGCAACTATCTGCAAGCCAGGAAGAGGACCCCTCATGGGACATTCAATCTCCCCATGCCTTGATCTCAGACTTCCCAGCCACCAGAACTGTGAGAAATAAATGTTTGTTGTTTAAGCACTCCAGTCTATGGTGTTTTGCTATGGCTGCCCAAGCAGACTAAGACAACGTGGTTTTTGAAGGAATTCAATGTGTTCGTAGACTTAAAGTAGTTAGCACATGGCATGGCAGAAAAGAAGCGTTCAATGAATGTGACCTATTATTTTCAGTCCAAACTTCCTCCACCCCGCCCAGGCTAGTTTCTTTGATGTTCTGGAAGACATCATGCTCATTCTCCCCCATAAGGACCCCTATCCCACTAGGCTGGAATGCCTTCCTGCGTTCCTTCAGTAATAAATCCCACTCTTCCTACTAGGCCCACTGCCTCCAAGAGCTGTTCCAGGAATATGGCATGTCAAGATGATCTTCCCCTGATGTCTTCTGTATCATTTACACTCTCCTATCCTTTCCTTGTTAATGAAACATTCTAGTGTATTGCTCTTTAATTGTTTTCTGTGAATTCATGTTATCTTCATAGCTAAACACCAGGCCAGTACAGACACTGCCCTGACCTAGGCCTCACATGGCAGTTGCTCACCAATGGGTAGTTCCAAACAGGTGTTGATTCACTCTGTTGTGAACATTCTAGGAGGGTTTGGTGTGCATGTAACAAAAAAGAAGAGGAAGGAGAAGGAGGAGGAATAGGAGAAGCTGCTGTTTCCCAAATCTTCTCTATTTCATTTAGTATATGCATTTAGGAAACAAGCGATAATACGGGAGGAGTTCAGATCTTCACCCACAAAAAACCCACATAGGCACAAAATGATGCTCACTGAATTTTCATTTAAGAAGAAAAACTCTTTTTAGTCAGCACAGACGGTGAATCTGCTGTGTATGATTGATTGAAGTTACACTCCAGTTGTAGTCAATTGACCTGATCAGGAATTCCCACTTGACAGATGGAAGCTCACATCAGTGTGACCACCCTATAGAGAAGATTCTGTTAGGTTTTCCTTGGTCAAATTCGTGGTTTGTTCTTCCACACTAAGGATGTTGGAATTGGGTTCTCATTGGTATTCAAGATATATGGTTTGGCTAAAATATTTTATATAGGTAAGTTACACTCATACCCTTGAATAAACAAAGTATAAGAACTACTGATGCCTATAACCTACCTGCACCACGAGAGATGGTGCGTGTTCCCGTTCCAGACATGGGCATTAGAAGACCGCCAGTTGCATACAGTCACCTACACAAACTTCTACGGAATCCTTCCTTTGGGATATTGTATATCTGACTCCAGTGAATCTTCCTTGAAAGGTCATGATTATAGCACCTAAGAGAATGGGTCTTCATCAAATTTACACAGAGGTTGTGTCTTCTTTGTCCCTGCTTGATAATAAATACATTCTTTAAATAATTGTAGCAAAAAAGCTCATTTGTGAGAAAATGACAGGAGTACTTTGACCCACTTCCCATTGTGATCTGTTCCAATTTAAAGTGTCTGAAACTTCCAGACCAAAAAAAAAAAGTACGTGAAGAGACTTGTAGACACAGGCACAGGCTAGCAACATGCTGATGCTTTACTAACCAGAAAGCTATAAAAATCAAATCAGTGAGTTAGTACTTGCTGATTGCCTGCTAGGTGTCCAGCTCATGAAACTACCAGATACCAGAAACTGGCATTTCAGATATCACCTAAGATAAATCTCCAATCTGGTCAGGAACAGTAAGCCAACTGAACAGTGCCACCTACACAGTGAGGTTAGAGTACCTGAGGGTCACTAGAACATTGTTAGCTATTATGCCATCCTTTCTTAAAGGTGGAAACTTAGATCTACCTGTCATACAAGGCCTTAACAAACAGTCACAATTTATGCCCCATGTGTTTGGTTATAGGTCTAAAGAGAGAAGAAACTGATAGACTGAAAGTCAGAGTGGAGAAGCAACATGAATTAAGACTCATTGTGAAATTTGCTTCATTCAGCATTACAATTGTATGCTCGCTAACAAAAGTTTTGCGGTATATATATGTCAAAGGACAAGTTTACAAGTTTGCTAAAGCCCTAAACAACCAACAAATTTAACTGGATTCATTTGAAGTTTTATAGGATTTCTGGTTCCTACACTCATCAGGAATTTTTAGCATATCGGAAATGTAATAGGTAAATTAGAAAATCAGTAGCTCATAGGCAACTTGTTGGTCTCGTTTTAGGAAGAGGCAGCGTTCAGGGTAGAAGAAAGGAACCCAGGCTTTGTGGCAGAACTTTGTACAAATATTGGTTTCTGGAGCACTTGCTAAGGGCCCGGCTCTGTTCTAAATGCTTTTAATTGATGGATCCTCACAACTGCCCTGTGAAGTAGGTTACTATTATCTCCATTCACAGGTGAGGGCACAGGACACAGCACAGTTACACAATTTGCCCAAAGACAGCAACTCATATGTGGCATGAGCCAGAATTTGAACACAGGGAATTTGGCTCCAGGATTCACTCTCTTAAGCACAACATCTGCTCAGAGGATGTAATTAAGTTGAACGTGAAAAAGTATATTACAGTAGTGGGCACTCAACACATTTTACTCCACTTTCCTTTATTTAGAAACCAATTTTATGTGCTTTGGGTGCTCCAAGAATTGACACCCTTCTGCTGAGCAAACAGACCATTAGGTTCCAAACAGCAGCATAGGCACAACACACTAATGACTAATCTCATCAGCCAGATGCATCAGCAGCTTGATAGATGTGGGTTGTAAGATCTTTCTCTCTTCCTCTTTTAGACTCTCACCTCCATCAAAAGGCATTTTATAGGCTGGGCGCAGTGGCTCACGCCTGTAATCCCAGCACTTTGGGAGGCCGAGGCGGGCAGATCACAAGGTCAAGAGATTGAAACAATCCTGGCCAACATGGTGAAAACCCGTCTCTACTAAAAATACAAAAATTAGCTGGGCGTGGTGGCGCATGCCTATAGTCCCAGCTACTCGGGAGGCTGAGGCAAGAGAATGGCGTGAACCCAGGAAGAGGTAGAGCTTGCAGTGAGCAGAGATGGCGCCACTGCACTCCAGCCCGGGTGACAGAGCGAGACTCTGTCTCAAAAAAAAAAAAAAAAAAAAAAAGGTATTTTATAGTCGGTATAGTCAGTAGATAGTGGGCTGTACTTACTTTCTAATCCTACCCATCTCCTCTTGCAATTCCTTCCACCCAAGCTTTCACTCTACAAAAGAGAGAGAGCTTGAGATTGCCAAACTGCATTATAAATTGTAATCTGTCTCACAGCTTAGGATGTCTACAATTAGTGAAAGCACTGAAATAACAGGGCCACACATTTACTCTTTGCAAGCCAACTACAGTTATTTTTATAGTTCTAATATTATTAGAGCATTACATTTTAATAGATTTCATGTTGATCTTGGGCAGTATCGTTACATCTATGAATAAAAACTCTCTCTAGAAAATACATGTCACAGAGTGATAATTTATTAAATGTGGGTTTTTATACCATTCCCAGGATGGGAGGCGGACTTGTCAATGTGTTGTGACGGCACTCATCCTGAGCAGAAGAGAGTGACTATCACTGGAGGTCCACGGCTCAGTTATGTCCTAGGGCTTCCAGCAGGTCAAAAGCAGTGTATCCTGCAGTCACCCTGTTCTCCCATCTGGATTACTACAATAGCCTACTAACTTGGTTGCCCCATGTATACCTTTGGCTACCTTCAGTCTAGTCTCAGCATAGCAGACGAAATGGTAATAGAGGTCATTCTGCTCACAGGTATACCCAAGAAAAATTATAATATATCCATATAGAAACTTGTACATGAATGTTTATAGCAGCATTATTTATAACAGCCAGAAGGTAGAAACAACACAAATAAGTGTTCAACCACTGATGAATGAATAAACAAACTGTGGTATATCGTTACCAAAGACTATTACTCAGCAATAAAAAGAAATGGAGTGCTGACACCTGCTACAACATGCATGAGCCTTGAAGACATTATGCTAAGTGAAAGAAGCCAGTCACAAAGGACCAGAGATTATATAATTCCATTTATATGAGATGTCCAGAATTGACAAATCCATAGAGGCGGAAAGTCGATCCGTGGTTGCCAGAGGAAGGAGGCAAAGAAGAGTGAAGACTGACCGCTAACAGGTATACGGCTCCTTTCTGGGGTGATGAAAATGTTCTGATATCAGCAGGGATGTTGTGCGACTGCAGATATCCTAAAACCCACTGAGTTATATACTTCAAAGTCGCAAATTTTACGATATGCAAATAATATCTGAATAAAGCTATAATTTCAAAAAACAAAACATTGAGGTCAGATCATGCTGCTTTTCTATTCAAGCAGACCAATGGCTCCCCAGTGCGTTCAGCCTGGATGCCCAGGCCCAGCATGATGCAACACACCCTCCCACCCATACTCGGGCTTCATCTCCCTCTGCTTCTCCTTTACCCACTCAGTTCCAGCCACACTGGCCTCCTGGGCCTCACTGCACAGGTCAGGCACATTCATGCCACAGCGTCTTACCCAGGCTATTCATGCTGCCAAGGAAGTGATTGCCCCAGAAAGCCACAGGGTTCCTGCCCTCAACTCCAACACATCTTTGCTCAAATGTCGCTTTCTCCATGTGGCCTTACCCTGAGTATTCCACTTGAAACAGCTGTTCTTATCTCCCCATCACCCTAGTCCCATATAATTTTTCTCCTTTGCCTTTAAACTCACTGAATAACTTCGGTAAACAACCAAGGTCTCCCTCTGCTAGAATGTAAGCTCCTCCAGGGTAGGGATTCGTGGCTCTTTTGTTCACATCTGTATCCTCATGACCCCAAACAATACCTGATATGTAGTATGTGCTTAGTGATCACTTGTTGAAGAAATGTGTGAACAGGGCTGGGCGCAGTGGCTCACACCTGTAATCTCAGCACTTTGGGAGGCCGAGGTGAGCGGATCACCTGAGGTCAGGAGTTCGAGACCAGCCTGGCCAACATGATGAAACAAAAATGAGCTGGGCATGGTGGTGGCCACTTGTAATCCCAGCTACTGGGGAGGCTGAGGCAGGAGAATCGCTTGAGCCTGAGAGGTGGAGGTTGCAGTAAGGAGAGATCGAGCCACTGCACTCGAGCCTGGGCAACAGACTGAGACTCCATCTCAAAAAAAAAAAAAAAAAAAGAAAAGAAAAGAAATATGGTAACAGTCTTTCCAGTTTAATTCCCTTTGTCACGAATGTTCCACACTGACCTGAATGATAGAAAATTCATAAGAATCTGAAAGACGAGAAATCTTATTTAACACATTCTGTTGTACCTGGATGACTCAGTCTGTTCTAAGTGCCACTCAATATTCCCAATCACAAGTTAGGAGAAGTATGACAGGGAAAAGATTTAATTCAGCTCCAACCAAACAAATCAAATAAGAACTGGGGACACTGGCTGAACAAGAAGGTGTGATCACTGCCCTTTTGAATTTCACATTTTATTATAAAGGACACAAGTTGAGTAAGTAACTAAAAGAACAGTGACACTACAAAGGGTGACTATACCTTTCTAGGGGAAGACATGTCACAGGAACTAACCTGTCTAGATCTTCTGGGAATAAAATTAACAATGAACTCATAAGAAAAATATCATCGGTGAGAAATTCTATACAGAAAATTGAAAGCAGGTGATATAGTAAGAGCTGAGTGGTCACTACGGGTAGAAAAGGAAGGCTTCAATCAGGAGGGGTCATTTAAACTGGGATTTAAAAGACAAGGAGCCATCCTAAAGAGGCCCAGAGGCGAGTGCTGCTGGGACTCAGAAACTGATACCCCAAAAGATGGTGCCTTGACATGCTTTACTGAAGAAGAAGCTTCAAGGTCTTTCTGACCTCCCGCTGCCCCACCTCCTGTCTGTCAATCCTCTGTCTCTCCAAAGCAGGGGATGAAGCTGTTTTCTGAAGTTCCCTTAACTGCCTAAAGTTTGGGCTCACCAAAGAAGAAATCAATTACCTCTGGTCTCTTCCCTGGGTTACCATTAAATGAACTCATATCGCAGGAAGAAAGACAAACTCTGTTGTCACAAACCATTGTCTGCTCTGTGAGCCCAACAGACCTTGTCCGAGGACATTGTGTGTTCTTCAAGCCCACTGAATTCCCCCCAAAATCATTTTCTACCCACCTAAAAGCATCCACACTCCCCGCGTCTTCCTTTCCCCTAAGAAGAAGGGTATACAACCATCTGTATTCCATTGCATGGTGGGGCAGTCATCCTGTGAGTCTCTTCCACGCATGTTGGTGAATTTGTACATCTTTTCTCCTATTAATCTGCCTTCTGTCTCTTGATTTTTACTAAACCTTCAGAGGGCAAAGGGGAAATTTTCCCTATAGTGATAGCACGGTGTTTTCTAGGCATTTTAAGAAGGTCAGTGGTCTGAGCCTAAAGCCATTAGAGGAAGCAACATGATATAGGGCTGGAGAAGAATGCAGAAGACAGATTTTAACCAGCTCTGAAGCCTCACTCATAATTTTATAATATGAACCTAAGAGCAATGGGAAACCATCACAAGGGCAGAAGCAGAACATGACTGACACAATCAGACTTGATTTTCAAAGGATCACTTTGAGGGCCTTGTGGTGAATGAATTAGAGATGTCTGAGCAAGGGGGCTGGGGAGGAGTTAGAAGGCTGCTGCAAATGTCTACTCCATGAAAGGTGGCTACTTAGACCATGATGAGGTTACTGTGAGGGTGCATAAAAATGGATCGATTTGGCCTATACATAGGAAGTGCTGTAAATTAATAAGTCACTGATTAGATGGGTCTCAAGGAGATGGTAATAACTATGCAACAATCTGGAATAACTCACTATTTGTACCCCACATTCCTTGGGGTGCTCATGAGTCTGCAGGACCAACCTTTTCAGTTCATGGGTCAGAACTCACCAACGCAGGTAGTAACAACAGTAGTCCTATACCCACTAGACGGTGGGGCATGAGATTGACCCATGGGTGGGCTCAGAGCACATACATATCTAACACTGGCTCCCCTTTCCTGTCCTCTGATGTGTTTCCCGGATTCATTCTCCATGTTTTCATTTGGACTAGAGATCTTCCCTCAGTGCCCCAAACAACCCTTGCCACCCTGCCACCTGTCCTGGACTAGTGATGGCTACTCCTTGCTGTCTTGTCCCACCTGCCAGATCAGACCAGCTTGGGTATTCCCACCAGACAAGGTTAAGTCCAAATTACGCACCTTTAAGCACCACCACCGGGGCAGCACACAACCCCCATGAGGTATCCCTATATGTGCGTTAGTCTTCTAAGTGATGGTTATGTCTGGTCCTGGCTTTCTTTCCATCCCCACAGACCAGGACCTCTACAGGCCTAAGTTTATTCAAGCTATCAAAGGTATCAGCCCCTATTTCAATTGTCTGTTGCTGTGTAATAAGTCATCCTAAAGCTTAATGGCTTTAAAAAAAAAAAAAAAAAAAAACAGCAATGTGTTCTCCTTGTGATTCTGCAGCCAGAGTTGAGCTCAGCTGAGCTGTGCCTTTTTTCCTCCACATAGTGTCTTCTGGGGTAGGAATGTCTGAGATGGCTTCTTCATTGGCATGTCTGGCATCTCACCTGGAATGGCTGGAAAAGTTGGGTAGAAAGGTGGAAGCAGGCATATCTCTTTCCACATGGCCTCTCCATGAGGCAAGCTGAGGCATGGAGGCTTCAGGTAGTCAGATCTCTTATTTGGTAGCTGGCTTCCAAGAGGAAGGAAGACCTAGAATGTCACTTTTGCCACATTCTAGTGGTCAGAGCCAGTCAGAAGACTGGCCCATTCAGGGAGAGGGAATACAGATGTCCCTCTTCATGGGTCAAGCAGCATGAGTGTACAAAGTGGGAAGGTATTGATGGTGGCCTTCTTGGAAGCAATCTCCCAGAGTTCCACAGAATATTTTCTAGGAACTTCAGACCTTCTCTCCCCACATTCCTCACTCCATCCCCAAGAAGAATGCCCAATTCAACAATAAAATGAATATCAGGGATAAAATGTAGCCGCTGTAATCAGGGGTGGAGCATTTAGGAATGGGATGAAAAAGGTGTTGGGTGGAACAGGATTGGAGCGCAGTTCCTGGCCTTGGAGTGCCCTTGACTGTGTGGCCAGTGCTCCTTAACTGACTGCCCTCCATTCTCACCCTGCTTCCTCTAATGTGGCCCAAACAGCAAGACAGGCCTGGGGCCACATCCCACTTAGAAGCCCTTCTTTTGCCTTTTGCCTCTGCCCATTGCCCTTGCAAGGCCCAATTAATACGGGGTTCAGGGATGGTGATTACAGCCAAGGAAGTGCCAAAGCATGCTGCTCACGCCTGCCTTGTGTGGGGGCCTTATGCTGAAGAGGAAGAGGAACTACTGCCCTGTTCACGAGGGGAGTGGGTATGAGAGAATACATCCAAACCTTAATGAGTATTTAAAAAAAAAAAAGAAAAAAAAGATGCTTTGCTCACAGTGTAAAGTTTTGCAAATCTAGTATTAGTGATTTGCAAAGGGATGCATTCAAAAATACTGAGAGTTGGGCCTTGGCCACACATTTACACAACTAACAATTTGTGGCTCTATGAAGTCACATCAATTATACTCCCCTTGCCCCAGGCTAGAATGATATTAGAATCTTCATTAAATGGCTCTTTAAATAAAGAGGCAATATGCTCTTTTCATTAAGCTCTTAATAATCTTAGCTTGATCAGGACTGAAGAAATCACTAAAAGAAGCCATCAACCAAACAAGAACAGTCTCCCCACTTACTCTATGGCGATTTTCCTCATCAACTCCTTCCACTTAACATGGAAAACCACCAGCCCTCAGTGTTTAAAGCACTGTTAGAATTCTAAGGGTGTAATGATGAAAGAAAGGTGTTTTCACTTAATGAAGTCTATTATAAAATATTGGTAACAAGAAAACTGCTAAGTAGCCAAAAAATAAAAGTAAAAACAAAAGGAGAGGGATATTTCTTACAAACGACAATGACCCTAGAAATAAAAATCCTCATGACATGGCATCCTCTATGCTAGTATTGAAAGAGAACAGTTTTCTTTTCATGAACAAATTCTGCAGCAACAAATTCCTCAATGCATTTGATAAAAGAACTAGGTGTTATAAATGGGCTGTGTAAAAAACAAAACAAAACAAAACAAAACCTTCCTCAGAGTGATTCTGGAAAACAGAAGAGTATAGTATCAGTTAGGAGGAGTACAAAAGATGTCAAGACAGAATAAGAGAGGAAAAGCCACTAGGGAGGTAGAGGAGGGAAAGAAACAAGGTGAAAAGTTGAGAAAGCAGAGGATTGGGGCAGTGCAATTAGGCACACTACTGTGTGTCACGAAAGTAGGTTTGTCCCAAGGGCAAAAACATTCCCAAGTATTCTTCATATTGCTATATTTCCTTAAGCATGTATCAAGGAGAGATTCAAAGGAAGATCTCCCAACAATACTAGTGATGCCAAAGTACAGTTAAGTCAGACCAGGAACAATATAGCAGTCAGTTTTATCCCATCACTTGTTTATTAATATCCCACACTAATGGGGTTGAGCCAGCATATGTATATAGAAGACATGCTGAAAAGCATATTTTATCTTTTTCTTATCTCTTACCTCGTGTGTGTGTATGTGTTTTGAAACTGGATGTTTCAAATTTTCTATTGGAGCTTAATGAAAGTACACATTCCTGGACCCTCCCTTTAGTGGCTGTGATTTAGTAGTTACATGGTGGTTCTAGGCATCTGTAATTGTAGCAAGCTCCAGGGCTTATTCTGATGCATCACAACGACTAAGAACCATTGACATAGTAGAAAGACAAGATCAGAGATTAAGGGAATTATGTTTGAGTTATGACTCTGAACTAATGGCTTTTAAATAATGACCAGGCATGAGATCCAAGGTAATTCACTTAGCCATTCTGCAAAAATTTTCATAGTAGTTAGTCCTTATATTTGTTTTAAAATGTGAAATATTGATACTTTTCCTTTAATAAATCATAGCATTTTTTCTCACAACCTTCTATACCTGTCTCTCTCTATCATTCCCTACTCTGATCTCCAGTCTGTGTTATTTGAAGTTAAAAAGACATAACCATAAATATATAAGAAAGAGAAAACTTTATCCTTTTTTCATAGCTTTTTGGCAAAGAAAAACTACAACACATTTAATATTTTGCTATTGTGAGAATATGTAGTTCAGTTCATACATCGAGAGATCAACTTTTTCCTAATCATATATTAAGGTCAAGGGGGAAATACTAATTTATTTTAACAGATGAGTTCGATATCATTCTGAACCAAAAGTACCCAAACTGTCACTAAGAAAGATGATAACATTGATCTTGCAGACAGAATGGCTGTAAAAAATGAATGCAATAATGAGCCACTTTAAACCCTGTAAAACATCCTAAAACCTAAATGATCATCATTATTTAGATATATATGTGTAGCAAAATGCTCTATTGGCAATTTAGCTTGTGATTTGTTTTAAAAAATGCTTTATTGAGAGAGATCTTAGAGTATTTCTTTGAAATCTTTGAGGAAAACCTTGAGAAGGATGATTATAAAGGCTCCTGGAATCATTCAGGTAACCTCCCTCCAAATGATGAACTGTCTGGGAAATGGGTATAGATCTTTTTTTGTGTTTAACAACAACAACAAAACGCCGCCCAACCTCTAGGTGTATGTCGTCAGGAACAGACAGGGAACAGTGGATCTGGTTCTGAAAAAGGACTAAATGAGCTAAACAGCAAGAAACATGACCTTGGGAAGCCAAGTGAAGGGCAACTTTTTCTGAGCATGGCTCTGAGAAATTAAAGTTGTCCTCGCTCAGAAGTCAACATTGGCAGAGTGCCCTTGGCCAGTGTGAAGATGTGAATTAGCGGCATCTGTCGGAGCAGAGAGCATGATTTTGTCAACAGCCACCCAACTTGGCAGCAGCAAACAAGCAACAGCATTTGCAAACTGATGAGAATTCAGTCTCTCTTCTCTTATAACAGAAATTAAGACCTCTCAACCCCCATTTGGAGTAAGCAAGCCCTCAGGTTTCAAGGAAATTTTAAGAGAGGAAAGATCCCAAAAGGAAGCTACTGTACTTCCTGTTAATATATAAGAAGACTCAAATCAATTTTAATTTGAGTTTAAAAGTCCTGGAGGAGTTCAAACTCAGATAGATACCCTCAAATATGCATTAGGGTCTCAGTAGAGGCCATTCTTCAAAAATAAAATTGCCCTCTTAGAAACGGTGACGATACTTTGGGACTGATTGTCTATCCATAGACACCAGGACTACATTTCTGCAAGGAAGGAGAGAGAGAGAGGATGCCTGGCAAGGCAAAGTACACAAATTACCAAGGGGGATTTGAATATGCTCCCTACTATAGGACCAGGTCAGGGTGAGGGAGGAAGATGTGCTTACAACACAGAGTGGTATTATACAACAGCCCTATGGCTAGCCCCTAAAAAACTGGTAGATGTTCCTTACCAGAACAAATTTTGAAGTAACATAAGATGCTAACCTTTCCAAAGTTGACTGAGAGAACTGAGAATCTTTCTAGTTGCTGTAGAAAGAGTGTCACTGTCTGCAGAATGGGTGAATTTAGCAGCAAAAGCAGAGAGAATGAACCCAGCCCCAGCGAGAATGTGGATTAACCAACCAAACGGCAGCATCTGTGAATTGTGAGACTTGCTCATAGTACCTGGCACAACAAAAGCAACCTTACCTACTTACAATCAATCCATAGGCAACAGACGAAGAGATAAGTCAGGGGATTTTATCCTCTGTAACACGAATACGCCATTGAGAAGGAGTCATTAAGGTAACCATTCTCATAGTGGGGGCCAGAAAACAACCACTAAGCGGGGTAAGTAATGGAATTGAAGCTCTAGTAACAAAATTTGGGTTGAGACTAGATCTATTTCCTTCATTCATTCTCTGGGTGGAAGATAATACGTGAAAAAGTTGTCTGGGAGATCTCCGAGGCACATCTATCAGCAAAAGTGCCTGGAATTCAGAGATCTGAAAATGAGACCAAAATGAATACAGGCAGCATGACTTAGGCTTCATGAAGGGTTTAGCATGTGACAGAGACCGGAAGAGCCCATGTGTATATGGACTGACCGGTAGGAAATATTGCTAATAGCTAAAGTATAATTCATCAACGGAAATGGCCCGGTGGGTCCCATATATCTATGAGTATGCAAGTTGGGAACGCAGGTGTGTGGTGGCAGATAATTCATTTACCAAAGATGTCCCATTCAGCAGCAGACAACTGGGAACCCCCATTTTCACCACACTCCTCTCAAAGTCCCATAATCATGAGTCTACACTGTTCTGGGTAATTTTTTTTTTTTTTTTGCACATTAGTACTACAATTATAAAGTTACCAATAACTTTATATTAAGAAAATCATGTTCTTCCCCTTGAAAACAAAGTATGTCCTCACTTTCCCTGCTCTTTTATTCATGGCAGTATGAAATGTGTCCCTGATTCCCTCCGACCTGCCACAGAATACTGAAACAGTGGCCGTGGGAAGAAATACCAGATGGCATGCATATGGCTTTGGGAACAGCTTTTAGCAGTGGTCACTTGTCTTTTTTTAATGCGTTTCAAAATGTGTTTGGTTAGCAAAAAATAATGAGATAATTCCCTCCAATAAATGGTGTTTCCCTTGAACTTAATTAACTAAAGTGTGAGACTCAGATCCACATGGGTCTTCTTTAGAACTAGTTCAAGAAGGCAAATCATGTTAAGAACTCTCATGTACCCTATGGTCTCCCAGACCGATTATGGAGGCAGTCATTATGAAAATGTTCCGAATGGCTCCCAAGCAGTCTCAGGTCACACACAACCATATCCTAAATACATGGCAGCAGAAAAGGTCCTTGCATGGTTCACCATAGGTGGCTTGCTCAAGCTTTCCAGATGTGACTCAATATTGATTGCTGGGACAACAAGTAGCACAATACGCTCTGAGATGTGAAGCAGCATAGCCTGTGTTAATACAGTAATAGAAACAGAGCGTGGGGTTATCAACAAGTTTGCCTACTACCCTGCAAATGCTGTGAAAAGCCCTATATTTCATGCATTACCACTTTGTAGATATTCTGGGGAGTTGTATTTATAGGCCAGATGATACAGGCGATTCAATAAAATATGCCTCTCAAGTGACATCAGAACCATGAAATGCAATTGTTTAGTACTTGGAAAGACAGAGTCTGTAACCATGTCATTTAAATGTCCTAAGCATTTTCAGCACTGTAATACACATATTAATATTTTAAATGCATTCTTAGTCTGGTCAATGCAAAATAGTCATCTCATAAATCTTTTGGCATTGTAATACTTTTTCATGTTAATCATTTTAATGTCCCTAAAATTCTGTCCCGCACATTTATTTTTATTTATGAACCTTAAAAATACACTGAAAATGCTTGTTTATAATTGAACACCTTACTCCCCATGACCAGTTCATTTAGGTTAGTGTGCACATGTTCTACTTTCTTCTTTAGGAACCTACTACCATAAAAACACATGTCAGATGCCCTTATTCTGCTAAACACTATAAACATGTAACAGTTCTAGAATTAAGGCTCTGGGTCTGAACTAATTATGGATGCTTTCCTATCGAATTAAGCTCAGCTGCTGTGAAATCCAAAAATATTTTAAAGAATATAATTCCAAGAACTAGTACCATTGCTTATAATTATTGCCTATAAAACTGAAAGAACTAACTCTCAGGAATTTAATGTATTTGTCCCCATATGAGGCTGTTTAATGCATCTCTGGGTTTCTGTAATACGCAAAGGAAGGCTCAGAGCTAAGTATGAGTAGAAGGGATGGATGGAGCTAATTTGCTCTACATAAGAAAATAGAATGAAATTTATTTTTGCACATAAGAAGGAAGGGGGCAGAAGTGAGAAGAGAAAAGAGAAAGAAGACTGGCTGAGCTAGGTGGAAGAAGACATTTTAAGAATAGTGCTCTCTGATATGCTACGATATAAATATACTCTTTCCCCTAAATGTCAACAAAATCTGCTCCAAATATATAAGAAGTGTAAGAGTGTGTGTGTATGCATGAGTATATGATTTAAACAACTTAATAAATGTAAAATGCTTACTCCAGTGCCTGGCACTTAGGAAACTCTTAAAAAATGTTAGCTCTTATTATGATCCATATTAATATTATTTACCATTTACAGCCTTGCCTAAAGAAAGAGACATGCTATGACAACACATATAAGCAGAGCTATTAAAAATAATTAATTTTTAAAGAAAACATGAAAAAATATTGGCAACAAAATATTTCGCTAGGAACTAAGGTGAGATAGTTACTCTAGTTAAGCATAAAATTTAATTCTAAGTTTGCCAGTTGGCAGTCAAAAATAGAAACATGTTTTTATTTTTTACTAATTTTAGAAAAAAACTGTGTGTGTGTGTGTGTGTGTGTGTGTGTGTGTGTGTGTTTGTATATACAGAAAAATATTCCTGCCACAAATTCTTGTGAGTTTATTGTGTGTCTTCGTGGATTCAGAGCCACTAATTAACATGAAGAGCCATTTACTAACTGGAGTTTGTTCTATAAGTAATCATTTTGCTATAAGAAGCCTTGGTAAAAGCTAAAAATATAATGTTAAATTATAACCGTAAAGGCTTTTTGGAGGGACAAAAACTAATAGAGGCAAAAATGCTATTTCTTTTAATGTCAATAATATAAAGATGGATTTTACAGACTCTAAAAGAATAGTTTAGTTAACATGCCCATTACAATATTATTAACTTTTCCTCACAAATATTTCTGAGTGTCACATGTATTATTAATCTTCCTCTTCAGTAAATGAAGCACACATCCCCAAGGATCACACACACTGCACACACTGTGTTAAACATGTCATACCACGGTATGTACATTCTTGACAATTTTTTATATCTGTTTTCCCCAAGAAGTAGAAAGAATGCTTTTTAAGGATCTCAAAATTTAGTGGTGAGTGATAGGAAATATATTCACAGGTACAGAAAGTGAGATTGAATATATGGAATGGAAGAATGAAGTAGAAGCATTCAAAGTAACCAAGAATATTATTTTAATTACATGCATCTTCCACTTTAAAAAGAAAAACTATCATACAGATGGCAGCGATTAATCACTATGTACAAGATAATTTGACTGACAAAAGATATCATGGCCCAGTTCTACCCACCAAGTGCATTTTCCTAATCTTCATAAATAGCCAACCACTTTAGGGAGAACAAACTAGAAAACAAAAGAAGCTCAGCTTTTGAAAGCATAAGCCAGCATTGTCCATGGACAATCAGAAGTTACGACATAAGCCAACAGAGAATGATGAACCAATTTACAGTCTAACTTTCAGGAACACATCACTCTTACTAAAATGCCTTGATATATAATACAAACACCATTGCATGATTTAAATAACACTGTATAGTATGTATCATTATTAATTTAAAGCTTTCATCTTAGAGGCATCCTAAGAGGTACTGGTTTCCAAGTTTAAGGGCATACTCTCAGCCTATTAAAGCATAGCAATGGAGCAGATAAGGAATGTTTCTGGCCAGCTATAACTGGAACACAGGAGAAAATATAAATAGCAAAATTGCCCTTTCTTACCTGTTATACAGGAGAGAAGAAGCCAAGTTCATGGGGTGCATACACATCCAAAGAGGAAGCCAAAGGGGGAGAAAAAAGAAAGAAAAATCATTTTGGGTAAATATAAGGCACAGGTTAACAATAAAAATGAAACAGTTTACAAAGAAAAACATTCTACACAGAAAGCTTCTGATTGTCTGAGTTTGCAGAGTTAAATAATTTTTTTTTCCTGACAAGTACACTTCAGTTAATTTGTATGTGATGTGGTTGACCACCCACACTAGACAGTCTCAGGTGGTACACAGCTGTTTCCATTCACACTGATAGATGTACGTAACCAGTCTTACATTTTGAAGGTAATTCAGCAATAGAGAAAACACCAAGTATGCATTACATTATCAATGTGCCACATTCAGTTGCAGGAACCTGTAAGTCACATCCAAATCCATGTTAAAAAGGGATGATAAGCCAAATATGAATGGTCTGAATGTGACTCAGGGTCTAATTATTTGCTCTACTTTGTTTAAATATTGATCACACCTCTAAAATATATTAAGAGCTAATTCTAGAAGACATGGCATATAGATACCAAACATGGCCTTTGTCCTTGAACATATAATATTCTACATGAATGTGGAAATATAAATGGGTAAAACTGGAGACCATCAGTTAGTTATGAACCTGGGATTACCAAAAAGCAATCCTGATGCCAGCACCATCAATAAATATTAGTCCCTTTTGAAATTCAAGTTTTTTACTTTCCAGGAATGTCACATTTAGAAATTTAATTTAAGTGGGATGCATTTTCGAAGACTTTTTTTAGCGATTGCCTATAAAGCCTCTAAGGAAATAAGGTACACAGACCAACCTAAGCCAACATCAACTCAACACGCGCTCTGAAAATCTCAAATGTTCCCCCTGAAATTTTACCTTTCAAAACAAGCAAGAGGGTCCTGCCTTGACCTTCAAAAATAACATTGTGCTATTAGAGTTTTCTTATTTTTTTCATATTTATAATCATTTTATTTTCCTTTGGGAAGAAAAGAAACCAAAAAATACACAAAAGAAGTCAGATCTCCTTTTTATACTTCTGTAAAAACAAACAAAACACAACTGCAGTGGATGTGAGATACTTCCCAAGAGATGATCAGCCAAATATAAACGGTCTTCGATGGTAATTGATAATTGAACAGAGTCCGATCTTAGCTTTATTTGCCTTACATGCAAACTTTCCAAATAACGTTTTATCTCTTAGAGTTCCCAGTCAGCCTATCCCTTTATACAACTTTTGCCAGAATGTGCACTCCCTAAACTGAACATTTTTTCTATTGATGAAATCTGACTCAAGGGCATTTTTGCTACTGAATAATGCTAGTCATCTCAATTTACTGCCTTTTTTTTTTTTTTTTTTTTTTTTTTTTTTTTTTTTTGAGACGGAGTCTCGCTCTGTCACTCAGGCTGGAGTGCAGTGGCCGGATCTCAGCTCACTGCAAGCTCCGCCTCCCGGGTTCACGCCATTCTCCTGCCTCAGCCTCCCGAGTAGCTGGGACTACAGGCGCCTGCCACCTCGCCCGGCTAAGTTTTTGTATTTTTAGTAGAGACAGGGTTTCACTGTGTTAGCCAGGATGGTCTCGATCTCCTGACCTCGTGATCCGCCCGTCTCAGCCTCCCAAAGTGCTGGGATTACAGGCTTGAGCCACCTCGCCCGGCCTACTGCCTTTTCAGTTGAGGGTATCATAGGTCACATCAAGGCTGTTCTCATTTCAGGCTCCCCTGTCACTGATATTTATCATGGTATATCTCCAATCTATCTATAATCCAAGAGCTCCTACTCTATAGAGTGTTAAGAAAGAAACTGATATATTTCTAAAAAGAAATTGAAGGCTATGAAGTATTGTAGCCTACATGAGCTACACCAAAACAACTCCATACATGTCATGTCAGTAGAACTGATGTTCATTCATATATTTCCCTCCATCCATCCATTTCATTAAAGAATATCTATAAGAATTCTATCGCGAACATCATAGTTAATTGTGAAAACCTGAAGCTTTCATAATTTCAGGAACATGATAATTATGTTCCCTCTCACCACTCCTTTTCAACCTTATACTGTAAGTATTAGCTAATACAGTAATATGAAAATAAATAAAATATGTACTGGTTAGGAAGGAAGAAATAAAACTGCTTTAGTTCACAGATGATTATCTATGTTGAAAATTCTAAAGATTTGACAAAAAACTCCTGAAACTTGTAAACAATTACAGCAAGGTTGCAGGATATAAGATTAATATACAATAGTCAATTGTTTTCCTAACACTAGCAGAGAACAAGTGGAATTTGACATTGAAAACACAATACTATTTACCTTAGCACCCTAAAAAAAAACCAAAATATTTTTGTATAAGTCTAATAAAATATGTACAATATCTATATGAGGAAGACTACAAAGCTCCTATGAAAGAAACACAAGAAGAAATACATAAATAAAAACATAGTCCATGTTCATGGATAGGAAGACTCAATATTATAAAGATGTCAGTTCTTCCCAGCTTGATATACAGGATTCAATGCTATCCCAATCAAAATCCCAGCAAGTTATTTTGTGGATATTGATAAACTGATTCTAAGGTTTATATGGATAAGAAAAAGACCCAGATCAAAACTACAAAGATGTCATCTCACATCTGTAAAAATGGCTGTTATCAAAAAGACAAAAATAAAACCTGCTGGTGAGCATGTGGAGAAAAGGAAATTCTTGTACACTGTTGGTAGGAATGCAAACTGGTACAGCCATTATGAAAAACAATATGGAGGTGCCTCAAAAAATTAAAATAGAATTAACATATGACCCAGCAATCTCACATATATCCAAAGGAAATGAAATCAGTATGGTAGAGACATCTGCATTCCCATGTTCATTGCAGCATTATTTACAATAGTCAAGATATGGAAACAACCTAAGTGTCAATCAATGGATGAATGGATAAAGAAAATGTAGTATTTGTACACATTGGAATATTATTCAGCCTTAAGAAAAAGGAAATCCTGCCAATGGCCACACCATAAATGAATCTGGAGGACATTTTGCTAAGTGAAGTAAGTCAGACGCAGAAAGACAAATACTGCATGATCTCCCTTACATGTGAAATCTAAAATCGTCAAACTTGCAGAAGCAAAGAGTGCAATGGTAGTTGGTGGCAGGGGAAGGATAAATGGAGAGATGTTGGTCAAAGGATGCAAAGTTTCAATTATGTAAGATGGATAAATTCTGGTGATCTAATGTACTGCATAGTGAATATAGTTAACAATACTGTATTATATACTTGAAATTTGCTAACATTAAAACATTGAATATGACTTACATTAACAATGTGCACACATTGACTATGTGTTCTCAGCACACAAGGAAGGAAGGAAGGAAGGAAGGAAGGAAGGAAGGAAGGAAGGAAGGAAGGAAGGAAGGAAGGAGAGTAAGGTGATATGTTAATCAGCTTGACTGCAATGATCATTTCACAATATACACATATATCAAAACATTAAGTTTTACACTTTAAACATATACAATTTCTACTTATTATTTTTTCCTCAATAAAGGTGAAAGAAAGCTACAGTAATCGATAGTGTAGTACTGGCAAAAGAATAGACAAATCAATGAAATGGAATATAGAACTCAGAAATAGATCCATATAAATATAGTCAACTGATCTTTGACAAAGGAGCAAAGACAATACATGAAGGAAAGATAGTCTTTTCAACAAGCAGTAGTGAAACAACTGGACATCCTCATGTGAGAAACTGAATCTAGACACAGACCTCACCCTGTTCACAAAAATTAACTCAAAATGGAATACAGACCTAAATGTGAAGTACAAAACTTTAAAACTCTAGAAGATAACACAAGAGAAAACCTAGATGACCTTGGGTTTGATGATGACTGCTTGTGAGCCATTCTGAACACTAACCATAATGACTTCCTTGATAATTAGGCTGGAGACCATAGGGTACGATAATTCATAACCAAAAGGAAATTCCCCTGTCAAAGATGCTCATCTCTTAAGTAAGAAACATAACTCACAAAGATGCCCAGTAATATAATGTGATAGGTAATGTGACAGTGAGCCACAGATTCCATAGCTCAAATTTCTCAATTTCCTAATTCTGAAAGCACTCTTTATTCTTTCAAAATAAAGCCAAACATCTCTTTTCAAATAAAAGTCTAATCATGTTACAATATTTAATTAAAATGCTTTAGTTACTTCACATGACCTTGCAGGGATTGTTTATATGGCCTTGGTGCCCTGTTCGGTCTACCTCTTCTGCCCCATCCCAAACCACTGCCCTCTTGTTCTTTAAGCTCCAAACACACTCTCCTCCTTTCAGTTCATCAAAGATTCTAGGTTCTTCCCACCAATGGGCGTCTGCACCTACTGTTCCCTCTTAGTGGAATATTCACCTCATAAGCGCCACCTTTCATGTAGGGAACCCCTGCTCACTTTTCAACTCTCAGATCTCTAGTACCATTTGCCTGACTGTCATACACTCAAAATCTGACCATTCCCACAGTTAAATGCATTCGTCAAATCATCAAGCCATATTCCTTTGCATAGGAAGTTAGCTCTGTTTACTTTTATACTTTCATGAATGTGATATTCCCACTAATGACTGTAAGCTCATGAGGATGGTAACTATATCTGCTTTTGCATTCATGTTATTTATCCTCAGCACCTAGTATCTGGCTCAAGGTAAGTACTCAATGAACACTGCTTACTATCAAATCAGTGGGTGGATTAAGAACTACTTTTAGTGTATGACATGCTAAAAGTAACATTAGGAAGAAAATGCACATTTGTGGGGATGCATCAAAGAAGACAGAAAAAGTAATCACTAAAGGCATGGGCATACCTTTAAATTTTTTCCATTTAACAATATTTCCTAGGATCTGCTCGGAACAACTAAAAGTGAAACATATTCATGCAGAGAAATCTGCCTTTTTAGTTTTGCACCCTCCATAGATTTCTATCTTATCCACTTCTTTATATTTAATATTTGACTGAACTTGAGGTGACGAAAGACAATTGCTGAATGGAATTGATGGAAAGTCATTTTGAAAGCGGGTCAGGGCCTAGACGGATTCAGCTGCCTCAGCCCAGGAAATGACCTTAATCAAGTCATTTGATTATTATGGACTTCTAACAACACTACAGAGAAGACCAAATAAAAAGTTAATCCCTATAGGACAGACAAGGCTACCTCCAAGCTACGTTTTATGGAGAGAAAAAAAAAAAAGAAAGAAAACAATAAATGTGAATCTAAAGAGATGAAAAAATTATTGTCATATGAGCAGAAAATGCATTCTATTTTGTTTCAAGGAGCCAGATTTGAAAGCTAATGATCTCTGTATCATAACCAGTCTCTCATTCAGCCTCCACTGGGAGCTATGGTAAAGAAAGCAGATTGACAGACCAAAATAATGAGCATGCATTTGCCCCAGGAGAAAGAACCCTGAAGATCAGTGTCACAGGTAACTAGTAAATATCATCACTGGTGTAGAAATAGGTAACTCTCTGGGTTATTATTAATAAGAATATTTATAAGGCATCCAGTCTGTGAGACACTGTGAATAACATACCTGAGGATAAGCATGGAGAAAGACAAGAGAGCTTTTTGCTGAAACTTTCAGCAATAGTAAGGGACTTTCCCCCCATTTTTATTATTTTATTTTTGGAGTTAATGAAGCACAGAAGATGGAGATCTAAGAACAAGGAAGTGAGCACGCTGGGAAGAGGACAGAGGTGAGTAGGACACAGAGAGAACAAAGACAGGAAGAAAGAAACAAAGGTGAGAGAGGTGAGAGCCTGGCCAGAGAAAGAGAATTTTGAAAAATAATTAGTTTTCCTTTGGAGCTCCGAGCGTTTTCCAGTTTCCAAAGCACTTGGCACACATGATGTTATCCCACCTCACAGCAAGCCTGTGAGACAGACAGGTAAGGATCACCACCCTGCTTCTTCCTTTTTAGCTGATCACCTGAGGCTTAGAGAGGCTGCAAGTTGCCCGAAGTCCCTGAGCTGGAGAGCAGAGGGGCAGGACAGCATTGCGTGAGTTTTCTGACTGCAGAAGGCATCTGGGGAAGGCAACAGAGAAACGCCAAGTCTTGAGGTTGGTGGGGAGTGAGTCTGTGTAGCTACTAGTGTTATTACCAGTCCGGGGGTTAAGCAGAGCTGCTTCTGGAAAATAACAAATCCTCAACTGGCAAGGCAGCACTTGATTAAGTCTTGTTTTTCTATTCTTAATTCATGTACTGAAAACTTACTACGGGCTTACTCTGGAGAAAAATGGACCCCAGATCCCCCCTAAAAGGAACACACTCTTCCCCTCTTCACTTAGGAGGAAAAGCAGGGAACAGAGCTCTTGTTTGTGACTTGTGATTGCTTTTTTAAATTAACAAACACATTTTTAAAAAATTCTCACTTTCTATCACATTTTTCTCAACAGCCTTGACAAGAGTTCTAGGTCACGTGCTCTTTGATTTTAGACAGTTCATCTTACTTTGACTTAATTGGTGTCTGAGGCAAAGGACAGAGATGGGCATGAGGTACTTGGGAGTTAATTCAGATCTCGAAAATTATTATGCAGAGAATATCAAGAAATTCTCATTCTCCATCAAAACCCCAAATCCCAGGTTATGAAATAGAAAATAAAGGTTTTTAGATAGAGAAAATATTTTTGCGATTAATCAGTCTTTATGATTTACCATTTATGGTTTAGAATGAATCTAAGCAAAAGGTGTCCAAAGCATTTAGTTTCTCTTTAGTACTCCACTATTTTTAAGTAGCTGTAAACATTTCTTCAGTACCTGGGCACTGTGAGCTCCAGAGTACACTAAGGCCACACTCAGATGAATCCACAATGTAGGATAGTCCACACAAAGACTGGATTGCTGGGGAGTCACTTCCCAGCATCGCACTCAACTTCCATGCAAACCACTTTTAAAGGGAAACATAACACCAAGATGGCAGAAGGTAGGCAGAAGTGGGGATCAGCGAGTAGCACAGCGGAGAGAAGCCGGTAGAACACAGTGATGTGCAAAGAGACACTCTGATATCATTGGTGCTGTTTTCACAACAAAGCAGCCAAATTCATGAAAGGTACTAGGACATGCATACCTTCCCCATCTCATGAATCAGCAGCCTCGAGCTTGGAAAATTAAGTCCAGTGATGCTGCACACAAACTCTACTCCCTTCTCTACACACCCACACACAGAGTCACACTTAAATGCACGTACACATTCTTAAATTTTTAAAGTGGAAGCCTGGTGCAGTGGTTCATGCCTATAATCCCAGCTGTTTGGGAGGTCGAGGTGGGCAGATCACCTGAGGTCAGGAGTTCAAGGCCAACCTGGCCAACATGTCGAAACCTATCTCTACTGAAAATACGAAAATTAGCCTGGTGTGGTGGCAGGCACCTGTAATCCCAGCTACTGGGGAGACTTGAGGCAGAAGAATCGCTTGAACCCAGAAGGCAGAGGTTGCAGTGAGCCGAAATCATGCCACTGCACTCCAGCCTGGGTAATAAGAGTGAAACTCCATCTTAAATAAATGAATAAATGAATGCAGAGCTTCCTAGTCCTTGTGGTAGACAATATTAGTGTTTTCCAATATCTGGAATGTTTCCCACTCCTGAGCACACCGAAAACTGCACTTCTCATCGTTCCCATCACTGAGTGGGCCCGCTAGTTCTAACCAAGGAGATGGGAGCAGAATACAGTGGGCCACTTCTGGGCTAAGGTGAAAAGCTCATCCCAATTCCCCAGCCATTGTCTCTCACTGTCATGGTGTTTGCTGAGGAGTTCTATTAAGATGAAGGTAATACAGGCTGAAGCAACTGCATTGCTAAGCATGTCGGACGATTGCCCAAAAGAGTTACCTAGACCTACAATAGACTCTGCGTAAGAAAAAAATAAGCTTTTGTTAAGCTACAGAGATGTGGGTCATGCCTTTATAGCAGTGTAATTTAGTTTAATCTTACTAATACCATCTGCTTGTCCATATTATTAATCACCAAGTTCTCTTAATTCCACCTCATCAATATTTCTCAGATCTATCGAATGCTAACCATTGTCACTACCTTAAATCAGGTTACCATTTCCTCTCACCTGTATTGATGGGACAGATCTCCCTGCCTCTCAATCCATTCTAATCCATTTTCCCGTACAGCCAGAGTCATCATTCTGAAGTTTAAACCTGAGCCTTTTACTTCTTTACCTAAAATCATTCAATGATTCCCCATTGCTTCAAGGAAAAAGTGGAAACTCCTTCCATGGCCTTCAAGGGCCTCCTAATCGTTTTCTTCTCCATGTGCATCACCTGACCTTCCACTCTCTATGCTTCAGTCCTAGAAATACCTGATTTCTCTGGAACTACCATTATATAGCCTCACTGTTCCATCTTCTTGGAACATTTTTGTCCACCTGCCGACCTTTCTCTAGGCTAATTCCTTAGGAACGTGTTTAGGTAAACCCCTCCTTTCCTGACTTCTTAAGGCTGAATTGAGTGCTCCAGTGTCAACCTCTGCTCACTCCTGCTAAAGGTCAGGATATAGAATCACCTGTCCCCTTGACACTCCTCTGCTAGAGGGAGAGCTCCTTGACACAGACACTACTTTCTAGTCATGACTCCATTCTTAGGGCCCAGCACGTGGGAGACCCAGCAGGTATTTGTGAAACGGATAAGTGAAAGAAAGAATGCCTGGATCTAATGTGCCTCTCTCCTGGTTTCCCTTTTTAGTTATTCCAAAGGTATAGAGCAGAAGGAAAGAGAAAGGATTTAAGAGTCTAATCAATCTGTCTTTACATTCTTCTTCTACCACTTGGAAACTGTGTGACCCTAGGCAAGCAACTTAATCCTTCTTAGCCCCCAAACCTCCACTTGTAAAATGGTAGTAATTGTATATATATCCATGGTAGAGTTGTAAATCATAGCATCTCCATGATGGAGTTGTAAAAATTAGAGTTGTGAACATAAAACAGGCACTGAGTGAGAGGCACAAAGCAAATGCTAAATATAAATGGTAGGTCTAATAGTATTCTCGTTATTATTATTATCGATCATATAAAAACTGGCTTGATGGCAGCAATGGAAACACCTGGAAGTGAGATCAGATTTCATTTCAAGCAGGAAGAAAGTAAACAATGAGACTAAAGATGAGACTATGGAACTCTACGGGGGATAATGGACTCTTACTTAACACCCCTGCCAGCTGCTTCTGTCATCCTCATCCTTTCTATTTTACTATGTACATTAAGTTTTAAGCCACTCTGACATTTCTTCCTTTTTTGCCACTTAGGACTCTGGCGATGACTGCCTGCCTTCTCCATGTTCTCTTCTGTTTTCATCCTTAAAACCCTTCTCTACACATTTTCACTTTTCTATCTCTGGCCAAAAAGAAGCAGGCAGTTAATGAACACAAATAAAACTGAGCAAGCTATCCTCACTTAAAATACTAGGTCTTAATTTCAGGTCTTCAAATGTTCACATCAGTCATTAATTCAACACATATCGATTGAGCTCGCACTGTTGTAGGCCTGGGGCACTGAGTGAGGTCCTATTTTTTTCTCTCTGAGCAAATATTAATTAGTTACAAACTACTAACCATATTTAATTCAAATAAAATTTCTCAAAGGGAAAAGTTCCCCTTCTCTTCTTGATACTTTGGTTTTATTGATACCTAGGCAAAAAGAGGTTTTTGTTTGGTTTGGATTAGCTTTGGACTTCTGTGTATGTGTGTGTGAAGTATGTAGCAAATTGGTAATACATTATTATAATAATTATTATTATTATTTTGAGATGGAGTCTCACGCTGTCACCCAGGCTGGACTGAAGCAGTGGTGTGATCTCGGCTCACTGCAGCCTCTGCCTCCGGCTTTAAGAGATTCTCCTGCCTTAGCCTCCCAAGTAGCTGGGATTACAGGTGCCCACCACCAAACCCAGCAGATTTTTGTATTTTTAGTAGAGACAGGGTTTCGCCATGTTGGCCAGGCTGGTCTTGAACTCCTGATCTCAAGTGATGCGCCTGGCTTGCCCTTCCAAAGCGCTGGCATTACAGGCATGAGGCCACCACGCCTGGCCAGTAACAGTATTTTGTTTTGCGTATATATGAGACTTGCTAGTTAATCATAAAACATAGTAACTTCTTCGATTGAACCAAAGGTGTAGGACAGGCATGGATGTCAGTTCTCTTACGCTAAGGACCTAAGCCTTCAAATACATAAACACATTTATTTCTTGAAAATAAAAATCTCATCAGTGTCAACAAAGCATAGCCACTGTCACCTATTGAAGAATATAGTAATTTTTAGTTTTTTTTTGTTGTTGTTACTTGCTGTTTTCATTCCTAAAGGAGTTTGATGACTAAAAGGAAAATTCCATTCACATCCCTCTCTTCTTCCATTATCCCAGTCTCCCAGCTCAAAAGACACACTGCCTAAACTAAATGAGGCAACAGGATAGTGGAGAGAATTCTGATCAGGAACTCCAAAGGTTTATCATCTTACAGCCAGTGCTAGGTAGAGTGTAATTTAGGTGATGGGGAGAAGGAGGAATGGGGGGAACTTCAAACTCAGCCTCTGGGTCCTCATGAGGAAAACACAAAGAAATGCTACATGGCCAAGGTTTTACTAAAAGGAGTTGATTTTTAAAACATTACACATAGGAAGCTGAAGAGTAACCTTTCTCAGTAACTCATGTCCAATATGAAATAGTCTTGACTTTCAGGAAATTCCTCCTTACAATTTATTTCAACCCTTCATCTGTGTAAAATGTTCTGAATTATTTAGGAGAACTCAAAGATACCATCAAATCAAGGTGTTGTCATCCTCAGCTCCACTCCACCAGCTTTTTATAACAGCTTTTCCCCAGGAATTGGTTTCCCATCATTAACAGCACAAACATATGTCCCTTTCTATGATTCAAGGCACTACTCCCCAAATAGATCCCATCCAAGTGGGCAACACCAGCGACGGTCACAAGATCTAATGTCACTGCAGGTAGAAAACTGTCTCGGCCGGGCACGGTGGCTCATGCCTGTAATCCCAGCACTTTGGCAGGCCAAGGCGGGCCGATCACAAGGTCACGAGATCAAGACTATCCTGGCTAACAAGATGAAACCCCATCTCTACTGAAAATACAAAAATTAGCCAGGCATAGTGGCAGGCGCCTATAGTCCCAGCTACTCTGGAGGCTGAGGCAGGAGAATCGCTTGAGCCTGGGAGGCAGAGGTTACAGTGAGCCAAGATTGCACCATTGCACTCCAACCTGCAAGGTTGAGAGGAAGACTCCATCTCAAAAAAAGAAAAAAGAAAAGCAGAGAAAAGAAGAGAAAAGAAAAAAATAAAACTGTCTCAGGGAATCATGCAAGTCTAGTTCTCTGTCTCTCTGTCCCCATTAGCAACCCATCCATTATACGTGTCTAAAGACCCCTAGCATCTGTTAAAGAAAATTAACCTAATTATCTGGAGTGTTAAGGAGTGTTTTTGGAGTGTTAAGACTCCAGCAAAGATGAAGATAGCTTCTTCTTCTCACGTCCATTTCAGATAATTCCTTAAATTTAACACCTTTCACCAGCTATGAGAATGTACCACTCATCCCTCTTAACAGAAATGTAGCTACCTCTTATTTTCAGGACATTGTTGTTCTCTTCAAGTGAAAATTTACCAGCCTCCAAGGCGTCTCAGCAGGTAAGCCTACGTTCTTCTAAAGTAGTCTGAATATGAGAGCTGAGGGATCAGCATGGTTTTTCGGTTTGTTTATTTGTTTTCATGATTCTTCCTGCTCTTCCTCTTTTTAGCCATGTGAGGGTTCTTGGATGAGGTTAATCCAATTATCATGAGCTCCATTTCAATTTGCAAATTCCTCATTCTGGCATATGGCCATAGAAGTCTGTTTGGCTTACCATGGTGACTCATCAGGTTTACCAATGGACAAACTTAGAATGATTTCAACTGATTTTCTTTTTTAACCTGTGACCATTGTTGAATGACTTAAAGCCTTAATTAACTAGTACATATCATTAGAAAAATTAAATTCAGAACAATTTAGGATAATTTTCTTTTTTTTTTTTTTTTTGGTAGTACCAGTTGCTGAGTAATGTAGCTATCTTCTCAGAGCTGTATTCTGGCCAAATAGCTTTTACTGACACGTGCCTTAACAGACTGCTGATGGTCAAGGGACATCCAGACGTTTCCAGGGAAATAAAAGAAAACTTGTGAAAACTAGCTTGAAGGACACATTATATATTTATTATCAAGGAGCTAAACCATTATGCTTGTATTAGTGCCCAAAGCCTTCAGGAAAACGTGCATTCCTGGAACCTATTCTAATAGCTGCTATCAGCTTCCTGTCATCCCCGTTTAATGTGCCCAAAGCTACAGGAGCACGAACTGTCCTGTTGCAAGGCATAGCTTAAACTACGGAGCAGGCTTCTAAGTCATGGTCCATCTTCTTGATCCAAAACCAGAAACGTAGAAAACTGAAGAGTAGAATAGCTCAGAGAATGCAATACGTTCTCAACTTAAAAATGTTCAGGACTGTTTGTGTGGGGAATCAGAGCAGAAATTCCCAAAAGCAAAATATACATTAAAAGGTCTATTTAGGGACAAAAAAAAAAAAAAAAAAAAAAAAAACACCTCATTGGTGAGAGAATAGAGTTGCATTTAGCTTTGAACTTTGCATTTTCTACTAGGGAAATCTCAATTACTGTCAACTGCTTCCCCATAAGGTAACGTGCTTCAATAGCCAATCCATAGACAAAAGAGGTTTTGAGTTCTCCTCTCAGCGCTGCACTCAGTTTCTATTTGATCTTACGCAATTTTTTTAAAATGTCCTGTGCCTTAGTTTCTTATCTGAAAATTTAATATAGAAAGAGCAATCCAAAGATTATTTGAAAAAGATAATTAAAACTAGTCTAGATACAGATGAGAATATTCTATTCATTCTTTTCCTATTAAGTTGAACAAGCCTCCCTGGGGCAAACATTCCAGAGAGGTCGTTTTTTGTGGACTTCTGATTTCTCTTCATTGGAGCCGATTATTCTTCTACCTAGTGAGGTGACTGAATACAAGAAAATCACTCGAAATTCTTAGCGTATTACATTAAACTCTTATTACTGTATAGCAAATGCTATATTTTCTTCGCATTCTACAAAAACATTGATGCGGTAATGATTGCATAATGCAAAGATCCCTCTTAAATTCTGTGATTGGACCCACACAGAGTTAGCACTACCGTCTTCCCAGGGCCCTACATTTGCTCTTCATCTAAGGGATCTGTCATCCTTCCTGTTTTATTTTTAAACATTTCCTATCCATTTGAACACAGTCACAGTCATGCCAGTCCCTAAGCTAACCTACTCAATGCTAATATACCATCGTCACCTTCCCCAAGCTTCAGTCTCATCTCACCGTGCTCCTCTCCAAATCTGACACATTGCCATCACTCACAACGCTGTGTGCTTAAAGAAACTGTCACTCTCAGTATTGTGCTTAATGCAGAGCAGTAACATTAAGATGTGTCCAACAGAGGAAAAAAAATTGAAGGAGGGGGGTACATAAAATGAAGAGGATTCATTGACCAGCAAAAATCAATGAAGCAAAAATGGGCCATTTTCCTCTCATTGATTTTCACTGCTCATTGTAGGCTGACAGCAGTCTCTGCAACATTCCACTCCTTTTGTGGTTCCCAGGAAAGCCATGTGACAACACAGGAACGCTCACCACATTTGGCCAGGCCCTGCCCATTCCACCAGGTGAAAACAATCGACTAGAAAGAAATTCACATTAAACAAAAAACCAACGATGGTTTCTCACTTAAGAGTACACGGTAGCAAATGTGTTCCCGAGCAACACTGTCCTCACTGGTTTCTGATGAAATCTCTCTGCAGCCTGTGCTCAGTGGCCTCTTGACTTTGGCCAGCCACCTTCTCAGTTACTCTGTCCTGTGGGAATCAAGACCTACCCTTTTCTCGACTCGACCTTCCTATTCCAGAGGCATCTCATTTTACAAAAAGTGCCATCCATCATCTGCAAAAGCCAGGAAGTGTAAGTCCCTGCCAAGATCAGGGGCAGATATTCTGAGTAATTGGACGCCGCCTCTGTAGACCGAGCTGCCGCCTGAGCAGCTGGAGACAAGAGGTGAGATGACGAGAAACCTGCCCCAGAAGAGGTGGTGATGCCAGACACTTCGGATTTCATCTCAGAGGCAATCAGGTGTGTGTCAAACTCCCTACCTATTTTTAAACAGCACATGCATTCTAAAACAAGCCAGCATATACTTTTTTAAGAAGTTATTTACCGTGATGTGTCATGCAGTCACTTGCTCTAAGAAGGTTGGCACGAGAGCTCAGATAAAGATAAACTCTTTTTGATACATGTCTGGAATATGGAGGAGCTCAGTCCTGGCTACATTCATCACCCTCAGTTTTTCCAATAAGAAAATAACCTAATAACAACTAAGTCCCCATTTCCTTATTAGCATTCTACTAGGGGTACTCCAGGTTGTGCCTTTAACTACGTATCTGTCAATGGCAGGGCAAGAGTGCTCCCTGTATAATTAAAACTGCCCATGTTCAGGCAGACACTGCTAGGCAAGGTAGAAGCCTTGAAATATTTACAAGGAGGTGGGGAAGATAATGCATTTGGCTTTGGAAAGTGACTTTTAGGGTCTGAGTATATGCTTGTCATGCTAAATATATGGATTCTCTAGATGAAAAAATAATGCTTACAAAATCAAGCCAACAATGGTATATTAAGGGCTACCACCTCATAACTATAGAAATAAGATATTCCAAGCAGAAGCTTACTGTGAATGAATAATAATGAATAAATAATTAATAAATTTCCAGTGAATGAACTGTCTTACAAGTAACCAATCACCACCCTTTTTCTTCCTCTTTCTTTCCTCTCTCTCTCCCTTCCTTCCTCCCACCTTTTCATCTTCTCATTCTTCTTTCCTTCACAAACGTTGTTGATTGGATAACTACTAAGTGCCAGGTGCTGTGTTAGATTCTAAGGACACTAAGTTAACTGAGGTATTGCTATAGCCTTTGAGGAATGTTCAATTCTACTTGAAGGGACAGATGGCCGAAGCAATGACACAGCACAAAATAATAAGTACAATGCTAGAGACAAGCACAAGGTGCCAAGAAGCACAGAGGAGGGCACTGATGTGTGTTTCATGGAATCATGGAGGGTTTCCACGAAGAGGTCATTTCTTGACCTCAGTTTCAAAGGTAAAATAAGAGTTAGCTAAATAAAGAAGGGCAGAAGGGAGTCAGAAAAAACAGCATGCAAGATATGCGATGCTCAACGGAGATTCAACTTGGCTTGAGCCAAACTGTGCATATATAAGGGCAAATGAAAAAGAAATGAGGCTGAAGAGACCACCCAGTCGCAGCTGCACACCTGGCCACCTCGCATCCTTAAAGAATTTGAACTTTACTTTGAAAACTAAATGTCCTTGAAATCACGTAAGCCATTTTAGCATTCTATTAGATTGGGTTCTTGTTCCCAATTCTTACTCCTCCCACTGCCACAGGAACTTGCAATAGAATAGAGAAGATGAAGTATACATCTCACCGACATTTAGCTTGGCCCTGTCCCTGGCCTTCAACAATAGTATGTGGCTGGTAGTGACGGCTGCTATTTCCAAGCCCAGGCCTTTAGAAGCAGCCCATGTTTCCATGAAGGCTGCTGCCCAAGAAGAATAAGCCCCAGGTAGCCTCTGCCTCTTCAGTTCTGGTCCTCGAAGAAGCGCCAAACCCAACCAACCTCAGCCAAAATGAGCCAAACCTCAGCTCCTACATACCCATGAGCAAGAAAAGTAGATGCATGTTGTTATAAGTCCCTGAGATCTGGAATATTGCTTCTTATTCTGCCTTATATTACAGCAATAGCTGACTAATGCAAGCACTGAGTCCATTCCCCACCCTCCAACCCCTGCTTCTTAAACCAAAATAAGGTGATGGTCAACTCAGAATCCATAAGGACTATTAGCTCTTTTGATAAGAACAATACATCCCACTGTGTCAATAAGGAAAGTGTAGAGGAGTATTGAAGCTATCCTGGATAAACTCAATTTCTTGTAAATGAAGAATATTCGTCTTTAGAGAGTTTAGATGGCTTATGAAAATGACAGAATCCTGGAAGACAGCTGCTCAATCATTCATTGGATTTTTAAGCAAGCATTGAAATAGATGTACACTGAGTGCCTGTTCAGCTCATGATCCCCATCCTGTGCGCAGCCCATGACACCTTCACACCCTCAAAGTGCAACCCCAGAAGCCACATTTCTACCACTTGTCTCTGCTCCCCCAGCATAGAGGACTGGAGCTGAGGATGTATCAACTCAGAATAGGGAAAGGGATGCTGAGAAGAAGGAAAGCTGGTATATAGAAGGAAAAAAAATGGGCCAAAACACAGAAAGAAGCAGAAACTAGTAGTTATGTGGCCCCTGAAGGCAGAGGACATCCAAGATAAATGGTCTTGGTTCCTACAGTTGTCTCTTCCTATTCTCAGTCCCCATGCCCTGGCAGCACTTTCTGTTGCTTGACCCAAGATGTAATTCTAAGTCATCATAATAAATTCTCCTTTTGCTTATGCTGGAGGAAGGTTCTGTTACTGGAATCCAAAAGAAACTGGAGGAAAATATATGCCTACTTTGTGTCATACATGGGCTAGGCATCAGGGATATAAAGCAAACAGGTCAGACAAATGAATAAAAACTTTTTAACAGCTCCTGGGTTATGAAAAAAAGAATGCACAGGTTATTTCTTTCCCAGATGTGGAGGCCTCCACAATGTCCTCTTGGAGGAACCGATAGTTAGGCTGAAACCTAAATGGTAAATTGGAGGTGGCCAGATAAACAGTTTACCAAAAAGAGTGTAAGGAACAGGGTCACATACCACCCAGGCGGGAAGGAAAATGTCTGAGAAATGGCCTTGCAACTGAGCAAAAAAGGGAAATGGCCCATATTGAGAGAAATGTTAGTGGAGTGGTGAGGACAGAGGCAAGAATGCAGTGGGTTGAAGAGCTGAGTGGGAAAACAGAAACAAACATAGACAACTCTTACATTTTCAAGATGCACGACTATGGAAGAGGCAAGGTTCTAAGTGGGGAGGGGTACACACAGGATGACAATGGGGAGTTTTGTTTGTTTGTTTAAGTGGGAAGGGCTTCCCATTCCAGATATGAGACACAGAATGACATATCTTGAAGAGGGTTTCTTCTGTGGGAGATGATGAACAGAAGGGACAGTACAATGAAATTGGGAAATAATGTGTCAAGAAGATAAAGACAGTCCATTCAGAATATGCAAATTTAAACTAAACTGCTCTTCCTATAAACCAACTGCTTGAGAGGAAATTATTTAATATTTGGGGGAGGGGAAAATGCTTCACCATCCTTAAAGGGAATGCTTAAAAACGAATTACTGTTCCTAACTTATTCATTCCCAGTGCCTCACCAACATGATCCTTTTGTAATAGATTCATATTTCAAAGTGTGGAATGAAAAAAATGTGTGCCAACCAGCAATGACACCAAGACAATCCTCTCAGGTATAACAACAAGGGAAAAAGTGAATATGGGGAGATTTTTAGCACTCCTATATTACAGGGTTGGTTTTCTTTTACAACTCTCATTTTCCAAGGTACTCAATGTATATCAAACAATTTGAAATTTTATTTTGTTGGTTTTGAAGAATTTTCTATATGTATGTAGACTATTTGATCAAGACTTTCTTCTTAAAATTGATAGTGTTTTGAGAGACAGAAAAATATTAGCATGAAAAGCAAACTATCTGTTGTAAAATGACCAGAGCACAGAAATTTTTGTAAAAGTGTTGTACCAGTCACATTTCCCAGACCCTTAATTGGGATGCTTTTAAGTCACTGCCATAACCTTGCCACTACTACCATTATTAATTACTACCCACATCACCATTACCATCACCACCATTGCCATCACCACCATCGCCATGACCACCACCACCCTCACCATCACCACCACTATCTCTATTTTCATGTCCACCATCACCTCTACAAATATCATCATCAGCTAGTTTCCTAGCATGATCTCTGAACCATGAGTTGCTGTTTGACTCAGTAATTTTTAAAATGGCTCATTCAATGGCAACCAAGTTCTGGGCTACTTTTGCTCCTGAAACTCCTTCTTTGTTCTATTTATGGTTAATTACCACAGAAATACAGGCCAAAGGCAAGGATGGAAAGTGGAGAATTAAGCCTGAGGGTGAAAGGTGGAGGAGCTCGATACCATTTAGTGGTACTGTGATAAAGACCTGCTGCTCAAAGCACACTGGTCTGCTGAAGGATGGAATTTCGATAGGAACTTCCAAAAATAGCATGTGCAGCCACGGCTTTATTTTTAATGTCCCAGCATTGATCCAAAAAAAAAAAAAAAAAAAAAAGTTGGGGGAGGGATTCAACTAAGCCAATGACGGAGAAAACTAATTTCATGGTAAGATAATTCTAAAATGTATTTAAGGTGCACTGGCAAGACCATTTTCAAAGAAATCTGCATTACAAAACATGCATGGGAACTGAAGACTCCATTCAGACCACCTCCAGCTGCTAAAGAAAAACTGTTATTCTTTAGTTCTCTCCCACTGTTTCCTGTAAACAATTTTATGAGGGAGAAAAAAACTTCCTTACCACACTGGCCCTCATCAAAAGAAAGACACAGCATGGAATAAATATTTTGTTTTGTTTCTTCCATTAGCAAAATATTTTTTTCTTTAGAAAACAGACATGAATAAACAAGAGGAAAACAGTGGTGCTGAAATTATTTATTAGCTTCCTTAAAGGAGATCAATATGGAAAAGTCATCGAAAATGGCCATTTTCAGGTTTTGCCAAAAAGAGAAGCTCAGTGAAGGCGTATCTTCTTGTGAGTTGTTATATTTTATGTTTAATGCCAAAAGATCCAAAGTAGAGATTTCACTTCTTAAAAATGTCAGAAATTCTAAATTACAGCTTCCACAGGCTCTGTAAACAAGGCTCTATAGGATACGTATAGTAGATTTTTCTTGTTGTTTATGATGATAACATCCTGCTCTTAGTGGGCGCATGTTGGGTGGACTTAAACTCGCAGTGGGAACTATAATTCAAACACAGCCCTGCAATAGCATGTCTTTTACTTTTAGCTTCCTCATTTTCCTTGCAGAAAAAGATGGAATTGATAATATTATGGAGAGTGTGTGTGTGTGTATGTCCTGTTAAATGTTAAATAAAATTCAAATGGCCACACAAAGTAATTCAATTAAATGATCATATAATCAAATAAATGTTCTATCAGTTCCATTTCTGCGCTCTTATTCAAATTCATTTCCATTTAAAGACACCCAATTTCTTCCTTTCTGAGACTTCTTACAATTTATGAGGAAAAAATGCCCATTCAAGATGCCTAGCTCATCATGCCATATATATTTGTACATTTCTTTCTACGCCTGATTTGTCATTTTCTTAAACTTAAGGCTTAAAGTTCTTATCTGGGAACATGTGCAGCAATTTCTGGCATTCTAAAATGCAAATCACTGCTTGAAAAAGTCAACGATAAGGTATGTTTAAAGAAAACAGAAGTTGTAATCATTAGGAAAACACAGTCCTTAGATGTCAGCGTAAAGAAACACAGGACTGAATACATCCCCCCAGGATTAGGAGTTTAATGAAGTTAGTCGAATTCCTGGGTTTCAGCTACAATGTTGATACTGACTAGTGCTGTTCTCAGTCCATAACCAGCTCTTGCACCAAGCCTATACTCTGCTTTATTTCACACTGAATTTGAATGCCACGTATGTACTGGGTTTAAACAGTGGGTCAAGAGTTGGCTGCCTGGTTTTTAAATTCTCAGTGTACCATGTAGTAGTTACAGGACTTTGGGCACATGATTTTCCTTCTTCTTCTCAATCTACTCATCTGCAAAATGGTGACAAATGGTACGCATATGATAGAACTGTTATAAGGATTAGGTGGGTTAATATGTGATGAATGGTTATCATACAGGAAATGCTATATTACTGTTGTGGTTATCATCACTTATTACTATTAATTATTATTATTAGCACAGATATCGGTTCCTTTAGATGACAGGTTCCTTGAGGAAACAAGCCAGGCCTTGTACATTCAGGAACGTAAACAAGCCTTGTACATGGTAGGTGCTCAACACATTAAACCTTTTCTAGCATCTGGTTTTCATTAGAAACTCTACTAAAGATTCAAAATGACCAGGGGCACAATTATAAAAGAATAATGAGAATTTCAAAAATATCCCATTTGGCAGCATGATCTTGCTCCTCTTTTCCTACGAGACTAATTAAAGAGAAACGGGACTCAGGACAGATTTAAGCAGAGGACGGTGCCAAGTGCTAAGATGACAGTCCTGCCTTCTTTCTCCTTCTTATCACATTGAATGGTGATGCTTGAGAGATAGCTTCCCATAGAATAGGCAAATAGAACACACGAGAGTTGGGAAATATAATCAAACTTTGAAACTTCTAGGAAAAAAACCAGGTTGGAAACAGTATATGTGATATGTTGAACTGGAGCAAGCACAGCCAACTCAGAGACAGAAGGGAAGTTTATATATACACTGCAATGGGAGTCAGAAAGAACATATCAAAGATACAGGTGGAAAGATGAAATGATTGAAACAAAGGAAAGCAGCTTCTTGTGCTACCTTGGCTTCAGTAACACTGTATAATTTTCTAACTTTTAACCCTAACATCCCTGCTAAGTATAGAAAAATCAAATTCTGCTCAGGGGTACCCACTATCTTCTACTGTGACCAGAGAGCTTTCTTATGGGACACATATACACTTCTCATCACAGGAGATTTCCAACGTAAAAATAATAGCATGGTGGCTGTCATTTTTTTAGCTCTATTAAAGTATAATTGACAAACAGAATTGCATATATTTAAGGTGTCCAACTTCATGGTTTGAAACATGCATGTACTGTGAAATGATTACCACGATCAAGCTACTTAACAACATAGCCATCATCTCCCATAGTTACCATTTCCTTTATTTCTCGTTCTCTTTTTTTCTTCAATTTAAAAAAGAAATAATCCTGACATTTGTGACTATGTGGATGAACCTGAGGAACATTATACCAGGTGAAATAAGTCAGACATGGAAAGACAAATAATGCATGATTTCAGTTATATGTAGAACCAAAGGAGCCAAACTCAGAGAAGCAGAAAATTGAAGGGGTGGGACAGCAGGTAGATGGAGGGGGCAATGGAGAGATGTTTGTCAAAAGATACAAAGTTCCAGTGACGTAAGATGAATAAGTTCTACAGATCTAATGTACAACATGGTGACTGTAGTTAACAATACAGTAATTGAATTGTACACTTGAAATTTGCTAAGATAGTAGATTTTTTTTTTTTTTTTTTGAGACTGAGTCTCACTCTGTGGCCCAGGCTAGAGGGCAGTGGCATGATCTTGGCTCACTGCAACCTCTTCCTCCCAGGTTCAAGCAATTCCCCTGCCTCAGCCTCCTGAGTAGCTGCAGGTGCACGCCACCACGCCTGGCTAATTTTTGTATTTTTAGTAGAGACAGGGTTTCACCATGTTGGTCAGGCTGATCTCGAACTCCTGACCTCATGGTTTGCCTGCCTCAGCCTCCTAAAGTGCTGGGATTTCAGGCATGAGCCACCGTGCCGGACAAGATGGTAGATTTTAAGTGTTCTTACCACCCACACACACACATTAAAAAAATGAAAGAAAATGTGTCATTCCTTTTAGATTAACATTTTTATTTGGAAAATTTAGACAACAAAAAGAAATCTTTAAAAATTTAAAATTATCTTTAATTCTATGGCTCATAGAGAGTATTGTTAATATTTTGGTTTATTGCTTCATTTTTAAATTTATTGAGACACTGATCATAATATATAGATCACAATGTATATAGAACATAAGAACATTTTAAAGAAGCATAACCAAGTGAACACCTATGTAAGCACCACCCAGGTTCAAAAGCAGAAAATTGTACCTTACCTCAGACTCTCTTTTTTGCTCCAACCATGATCACACCATATTTTCCTAAGCATATCCTCATCCTCTCTCTCTCCCTGAGCCTAACATCTGTTTTGCCACCTGTGGGTTGCATTCTTAAGTAATGTATTTAAAGTTATGTTTTGTAACTTTATGTAATGAAACTGTATACTATGTACGACTAGAGGCTTGCTTCTTTTCATTCCTCCTTGTGCCTGTGCAAGATTTATCCATGGGAAGTCTCAAACTGTATTTCAGTTCTTTTCATTGCTGTATAGTATTCCCCCATGTATTTCTTGATTCTACTATCAATGGACATTTGGGTTGTTGTTTCCATATTCTTCTGCTAAGAGTATTTGTTTCAATGTTTCTTGGTACAAATACGCAAAAGTTCTTTTGGGATTCCACTTAGTAATTCAGTTGCTGGCTTCATGAATTATGTGCAGGCTCAAGTGTATTAAGTGATATCAAAGTGTTTTCCAGAGTAGTTATACCAATATTCCCAACAAAAGTGGATAAGCATCCCCATCTACAACCTAATCATTGGTGTTATCAAACTTCCTAGTTTTTTCCCACATGGTGAGTATGCCTACTTATAACTACTGAGTTGGAGCATCTTTTTGTATCAGCTTCACCATTAAAGTTCCTCGTGTGCATGCACACACGCACACATGCACACACAGACACACACACACGAAGCATCTTGCCAATGTAGTAGATAATGAACTTACTATAGACACTGTGGAAAACTATGTGCTGTGTTAAAATTAATCAAAATATAAGAAGCTTCTCTGGCTACCCTGCCTTTACAATTTAAAATAAATATATCAATGATTGGATTAGAAAAACTGTTATGGTCGATGGCACCACTATTCACATAATTGCCCAAATCAGAACCTGAAAATCATTCTACTCCTGTCATCTTACATTACCTACCTTCCAGTAGGTGATCAAATTCTAAGACTACTTCTTAAATGCATCATGATTTCTAGAAAATCAGTTACCTCTTCTTCCATTATATATAACTACTTATATGTTCTATTTTTACTCATGTAAGTTTGTTTCCACTTCTTAGCAATTACTAACTGTGATGCAATATTTTTGTAGAGTTATTTTTCTAGGAGATACATTGAAAAGTGGTATTTTAAGTCATGGCATTACTGAAACAACAGGGGTTCAGTCTAGGTCCTGCTGCTTGTCACACAGAAAGTCAGTGGCCGAGACAATGATTGTTGCCAAGGAAGACGGCTTTATTCGGGTGCTGCTGCCAAGGAGATGGGAGATCAGCCTCAAATTCATCTCCCTGACTGACTAAAATTAAGAGTTTATATAGCCAGGAAGAAATGTAACAATGTGTAAAAAAACAGGAACTGGGTAGGGGGGTAAGGAATCAATCATGATGAATGAGGGGTTTGGCATCTCATTGTCTAGATGCACGATCTGGAGAGTTTCAGATCTTTGATTTTTTTTTCTTTTTTTTCTTTTTCTTTTTGAGGCCTGAGAGTCCTTTCCTGAGGAGGCAACTAAGATAAAACAAACATAAATTTCAAGCTTTAAAACCAGAAGGGTCAATTTCTATGTTTATCCAAAAAAAAAAAAAAAAAAAAAAAAAAAAAAAAAAAAAAAAAACACCCCTGTCTATGGGGCTAGTGGGACAGTTTCAATGGTAGTATATGAATGTTTAAATTTCTTAAGAAATCCAAAAGTGAATGTGGGTTCTCCACCACTGGCATAACCTCACAACATGTTTTAGTTTGATAGCTTTAGTGGATGGTAAAGGTATTTGCCTTTGCTTTCAATTCTTTCCTTGACTAATAATGTTATTTCACATCTTGGCACATGTTGTGAGTCATTTATGTTCCTTTTTTCTTGTGTTTATTTTCTATTTTCCTATTGTCTTTTTCTTACTGATTTGAGGAAGTTCTTTTGTGTAATCTGCATACTACTTACTTCTCAGCTGTAGGTGTTGCCAGTTTGTGGTTTGTCTTTTCTGTTTACATTGTCTTTTGATAAACAATATCTTAGTTTTAATATAGTCAAGTTAAATCCTTACTAAATGGTTTGCTCTTTTGTGTCTTGTATTATTTGTGTCTTGTTCAAGAAATCTTTTTCTACCCTGTGGTCATAAAAACGTAATCCTATATTTTCCTCTAAACATTTTATAGTTTTCTCTTTCCCTTCTAAATTTTTAATTACTTGTAATTTACTCTTGGTATGAAGGCAGGCACCCAATTTCACTCTTATCATATGATTAATTATTTGTCCTAGCAACATTTACATTTACCTCTGTTCTACAATGCTGTTTCTATAAATTAAGTTGTAATATTTGCCTGAGTTCTTGGCGTGCTCTACATTTCACTCCATGGTTCTGGTTCTAACTCCCTACAGTGTCTAAGCTGGAATAGAGATTTAAATAAGCCTGTGTTTGAAACGGGTTGTCTTACCTTCATCTTCCTCATGGGTGTCTTGGGTATTCTCTGCACTTTCCTTTTGCAAATAAATCTTTTATAAAACAGTTCATCTAGTTACAAAATTCACACAACTCCATTGAGGTTAAATTGGCATTGAATCTGTAAATCAACTTAATGTCTTCCTGGCTAGGAATATGATATAGCTCTCCATTCATTTTGGTTTTCTTTAATTTTTTTAAATCAAATTTATAATCTATAATTGTTCCCTAGTTCTATTTGCCTAACCTCACACATTTATCTAAATGGAAAGACGGTTATTACAAAACTTTTGTCAGATTTATTTCTTGTTACTTTATTTATATTGCTACACCATGTTCTTGGTGCTAGCATCTAGAAATGTAACTCATTTAGATAGACAGACAGATGATAGATACATACACACATACATACATACATACATATATACATACACAGATACATACATTGATTGATTTTATATCCAGTAATTTGCAAAATTGCCTTCCTAATTCTAGCAATACATTTGTAAATCATTTTGAGTTTTCTTCATCGATAACCTTCAAACAATGACAGTTTTGCTTCTTCCTCCAGTCATTCTTTTTCTTTGTCATATTGTATGGGCTGAAATCTCCAATATAATAAAAACGAGGAACTGTGACAGTGGGCTTTCTTATCTCGTTCTTGATCTTAAAAAGAATGCTTTCAATATTTCACCAGTAGGTGTATGCTTATTGTAGGTTTTGTATAGATCCCTTTTGTCAGACTAATAAAGTTTCATTATACACCTAGTTTGCTACCAATTATTCAAGTCATAAATAAATGCTGATGTTCTTCAAATTCCTTTTTATGTCAATCTATTAAAAGTTTTTAGGCTGAGCACAGTGGCTCACGCCTGTAAATCCAACACTTTGGGAGGCTGAGGTAGGAGGATCACTTGAGGCCAGGAGTTTGAGACCAGCCTAGGCAACACAGCAAGACCCCATCTCTGCCAAAAACTTTAAAAACTAGTCTGGCACAGTGGCACACACTTGTTGTCCTAGCTTCTTGGGAGGGTGAGGTGGGAAGATTGCTTGAGCCCAGGAGGTTGAGGCTGCAGAGCACGCCACTGCACTCCAACCTGGGCAGCAGAGTCAGACCCTGTCAGACCTGTCTGAAAAACAAAAGTTTTCAAAAAATCCTTTAATGTGTTTTGTGTGATACAGTAATCAATTTCCTAATTTTAAATCAATTTAACATCCTTGAGATAACACAACTTGATCATTATACACTCTCTTTCTTAGATGTATCTGGACTTCATGCGCTTACAACTTTTATTAGATATCCATACCCCCATTCATGAAGAAAGCAGAGTATAATTTTTATTATTTTCTAATCTCCTTATCAGGGTTTTTGTAACAAGGTTGTGCTTGCCCCGTGTAATGAATTTGGGATTGCTGCCCCTTCCTTCTTTTCAGAGGGAGTATAGATTACCTGTTCCCCAAGTACCTGGTAGAGTCACTTGGCACAGATGTGAAAGTTCAAGGTTTTGTGGATTTGTCAGAAAACCTCAGGGTGAAAGCCAACTGTGGAGCTTATCCACCCTGCAGAATTCCAGCTTGTAAGTTTTGGCCTCTTCAGATTCAATCTTTTTGAGTTCGTTCAGCAACGCAGTTTAAAAGATTTTTAAAATATATTTTAGCCGGTCTTTGGTTATTTTAATCAGATGGGCTTTCATACTACCAGAAATGGCTGTCCTAGTGGCTGTGCTCTTCTAAGAAGACCTGTCTTTATTTCTAGGACCATGTCTACCTCAGCTCACCACTGTGTCTCTGGCATGCAGTAGAGGCTCAGGTAATATTGTTAAATGAACAAATGAATACCGCAATTGCATTAAACATGTTTTGTGGTTTTTCTTCTTATAATACGTTATAATTTTTACTTAAATGTCAATCACTGCTGCCTAACTGTCAGTTTTTGACGGATATGAAGCTGTGTATATATCTTCTCACTCCCAGCGTCTGGCACATAAAAATAGTGAATAAATGAGTAAATAAATACACAGATAAATCCATCTCTGTAGTTGATTTGAATATATGTAGGTTAAATTTCAACCAGATGCTCTTTTATCTGCTACCAAATCAGTAATTAATGCAATGCGGGGAAACCAAGATGTAAATTATTGAATTCCGTAGCAAAGTAAATTTACTGTCATTTAATTGGGTGTATCTACCATTTTGTAGAGTTGCTTATGTAAATCTCAGATAATTAAAAGCCTACAGTGAATTGTTCCATAGCACTTACGATGCTTTTTCTCATTTCTGCCCCCAGGCAGCTTGTTTTTGGCAATAGACGTCCAGCTCCCATGCATTGTTTGAACATAAGTTATACTTCCTGACAATATGCTCTGAACCTCACCATTGAAAGAGAGAGAAGTCAAATAGGTCTGTGCCGAGCGGGCACACTGCCAGACCTATCTCCTTAACTGAAAACTGCCTACAAATAGAATTTAGAGTCATCTGAGCTGTCTAATTCTTAAAGCCACTGTTATTTGAAGTAATGGCCTCCCACAGTTTACTATTAAGTATAAAAATATCAAAAATCAATACCAATGCACATGTATTTCTCTGAAGAAAAACAAATGTATCTATCATAACTGACTGCATCTAGTCTTAAAAGGTGTGTAGACCAGGCCAACAGCTGAATTAACCCAGCTGTCTTTGAAAACACCATGATACTTCCAAAACCTGATAGCTCAAAGAAGATACACTAAATATATGTACCAAACATTACTGAATCTTACAGAAAATATATGAACTCTGAGAAGGAAACAATTCCAAGGTAAAGCTTAGTTACCAAACTAAAATAATTTTTCTCCTATATATAAAACCATCGACAACTTAAATAAGTAGAAGAATTTCAAGCAGATAAATTACTTTCACAGCGTAAACTTGTTTAATTTGCTAAATTCCCAGTACTATCTTACGGTCTGAAGCTAGACGTTCCTCTCTGATTCTGGCTTTACTCTCTGCTCCCAAATACTAATAATGGCACAGTGGTGGGGTTAGAAACACATAGAAAAATGGTTCCAGACTGTGAAATATAACACTGTTTCATGGAAATTATGTCTTGCCTATTATGTTGTGTATATCCTGGCTCTATCTTGAGCTTCAAGTATAAGATTCTAATAAAACGCCTGCCTTTAATGACTGCAATATAGCAAATTTAGCTACTCAAATGTATTTGAAGTAAACCAATTTGCTCATTAATCATCATTATACTCACAAGGAGAATCAAGCAAATAACCTTTCAAAATGTTTCTCAGGTCAAACTTCACATCACTCCTACAACTTTCAAACACTGAATTTTAAAAGGCGGTCTACAAATATATGCACACACCATATCCAGCTAATTAAAGTAGATCTTGATTACCCCATTACTCAATTTATCATTTTAAAGGTACAAAAGCAAATGTGAACACTGATCAATCTCTTTACAACTTGGAGGACATCATTCTTGGGATGGAGTCATAGCTAATGTGTGTACCTAGAGCTGAGAAAGGAACATGTATGCAATCGTACCAAGAACTGTTGAAATGTAAAAGAAATATTACAATCACATTTTTATCCAAATGAATATGTACAAATTAACATACTGCAACACAGCAACAGTAGAATTATCAGAATCCATCTTCTTTTCAAAACTGCATGCCTACCCCTGATAGCAGAGATGTTAACTGACCTACTAAGAAGGGTGCCTATATTGTCGGATATACTCAGTATTTTTCCATATTGTGTTACACTCTATTCTGAAATTAGTGTGACTTTCACAGTTTTTTTTTCTTTTCCAATATGATAACCAAGATGATCTTATGAGAAGCAAGTCCATGATGATCCTGATAGCCCTTTTTTGAAGTCAGTGATATCTCAGGTTCAGAACAAGATAAAGCATTTTTTCTTCCTTTTCTTGAGAACTTCTATAGATATGTATTTATTTTTTCCTCTTTATTTATGATAAAAATAGTAAACATCAAATAAGTATTAATTATATCCTCAGGAAGTACCTACTACCACATCCCATTGTCTCTCCTGCCAGGATCAATTACAAATTGTAAATGCTCCACTGTTTTTCATATAATCTCTTTTTTTTTTTTTTTTTTTTTTTTTGAGACAGTCTTGCTCTGTTGCCCAGGCAGGACAGCAGTGACACAGTCTCGGCTCACTGCAACCTCCACTTCCAGAGTTCAAGCAATTCTCCTGCCTCAGCCTCCCAAGTAGCTGGGATTACAGGTGCCTGCCACCATGCACAGTTAATTTTTGTATTTTTAGTACAGACGGGGTTTCACCATGTTCGCCAGGCTGGTCTCGAACTCCTGACCTCAGGTGATCCACCTCCCACCCCCCTTGGCCTCCCAAAGTGCTGGGATTATAGGCATGAGCCACCACACCCAGCCACATCACCTCTTTCTTACAGACCTCTTCATTTTTATCAGTGTCTCCTGCAGTTTCCAGTTCCCAGGTGGTTTTAATAATGTCCTAGCTCCCTCAGAAAACATACAGCAAAAAAATGGACATATGATCTAGGAATTTCAAATCTCAAACTGCAATTCAAAGGCCACTCTTATCTTTTCTTTTTTTTTTTTTTTTGTCTTGAGAACTTAACAAATGTAACAGATGAAGTAGGCAGGACAGTCCCTTAGAACCTATTCCAAATGTTAAAAAAGAAAGTCAAATCAGAACCAGAGCAGTTAAAAAAGGAAGTCAAATCAGAACCAGAGCACCTTGACTATGAAATGCAGCTGCTTGCTAAGGCTTTGTTCCTTCGTCATTACTTCTGACCCTTTTGAGTGAGTCTGAACTCAAAGAGAGAAATGGCTCCATTAAAAGAACTGAGCAGAAAATATCTAAGAAAAACTTCTCTGGATATTTTGTAATAAGATGGAAGCATCACAAATCAGACGTAGTGCAATCAGTCCATACACTTCATCTCTCTCTCTTTTTTTTTTTAACTAGCAATATAATTACATGAATAAATGCTTAAAACAGAAAAAACATAATTTGGCATTCCTAACATCCAGTATATTCTTGACTCCAGGTTTTCAACCATTACCGTCAAGCACAGGACTCAGTAAATGCTTTTGGAACGAATGAAGGTAAGACCACAGTATGAGAATACAGAATACAAAGCAGGAATTGTGTTTACCTGGGTAACGATAGAAGAAAAGATACTACATGTTAGTAGGCAAATTGGGTCTTATTTTTTGTTAATCCTATTTCCTCCTTGGTTCCTAAAACTATATGCAATACTACTGGCAAGAAAAAAGTTATCTAGTAGAATAGGAATCTTATCCACTAGCTACTGAACCCAGTCGTATAGACTCTTAGCCTTCTTGTTGAGGAAAAAAGAAAAAAACTCAATGAAACAGGTGACATGATTGTAAAAAAAGAAGAAAAAGGAAAACAAGTTTTCTTGGAAAAAAAAATGTCTACATGCAATTTATATCTTAAGTAAAATATTTTAAATCTTCTTACTCAAGAGTATCTAATGATGAGATTACCAGGTCTAAATTAACAGAGCTACTTCTCCTTGATACAGAAATAGGTTCCTATTGATCAAATTCAGCAGAGGGCAAACTAAGCAGTCTTGTCTGCCCATCTGTATGTGTTTTGCCAGCTCAGAATTTCCCTAAAGAGGAACAGAAGTGCTTGGAATCAATACTGTCCAATCCAATTTTTTTTCATGGCTATCAAGGAGAGTTCGGTAATTAAGAAGCAATTCCATTAAAATGTCTAGTACCTATACAACAATCAACAGGGACTCAGATGATTTTCTGTTTCTGAAATACTATTTATGTGTTCACTTTGCGCATCACATTTAGGTAACTGCCTCATTGTCACCAAGCAAATAACAATTTTTCTCTTTCTCCCACCTGACAAGCCAGAAGTTGAGAGTTAAGATGAATAATTGTATATTGTTTGAGGTTGGGGTTATCTTAAAGTAGTCCATCCTGGCATCTTAAGGTTTGGGACATTAAGCATTTCTACAACTTAAGCAAACTGCTTCCATTAAGTATTTTAAAGGTAAATGTCAATCTAGCTACATTCAAATAACATAAATTTTCTATTAAAAGAATAAGTGTTTGTCCACTGAAATATACTTCAGAGTAAAAGCAGTATAAGAGCAGGGATACCTACTATCCTGGAATACCTACTGTAGTCATTCTACTACAACTGAATGAAAAGACAAAAAATACGTTTGTCCTTTTAAAAATTTACCTGGAAGAGCTGAGTTTTTATAATTCCATTGTCCAACTAAACATACACATAATAAAAGGCACTCAATGAAACTGACTCTTCACAAAGGATAGCATAGCTTCGTCACTCTACCAGGAACAACTTAAGAAATTGTGAGTACTCAACTCAAGAGGCCTAGGTTTAACCATCAGCTTTTGAAAGGCATTTGGTCATTTTTCCACAGTAATTCCACTGGCCTGGCTACTTCGATTTCACAAAAGCACAAGCTTTCTGTTTCTACTATAGAGTCAGCATCAAACAGTTTGAAACTGTTGTAAAGTCTTTAGCTAACAACCTGAATATGAACAAATAGTTCACACTGGTTTACAATAAAGGCAAAATTCTACATTATTTAACCATCAAACTTTTATTTCAAAACTATACTCAAAGTACTAAATGTAGCCACTTGTTCAAGTTCAAGCCTTATTGTTTAAATTTTTGCCTAATTGCCTTTAATTTTGTTTTATCTGTCAGTTAGTGGCTGGAGACACAAATATATAGACCACAGAGTAGATAATCAATAAGTGATAGAGAGACTGATACTCAATTACCCCTTTGTAGGCTGGGTGTGGTGGCTCATGCCTGTAATCCAAGCACTTTGGGAGGCCAAGGCAGGCAGATCACTTGAGCCCAGGAATTTAAGATCAGCCTGGGAAACAAAGTGAGACCCTGTTTCTACAAAAAATAGAAAAAAAAATGTAGCCAGACATAGTGGTACATGCCTGTAATCCCAGTTACTCAGGATGCTGAGGTGGGAGGATGGCTTGAGCCCAGGAGGCTGCAGTGAGCCTTGATCATACCACTGCACTCCAGCCTGGGGGACAGAGTGAGATGCTGTCTAAAAACAACAAAAACAACAACAAACCCCTGTAGTGGTGAAAACATTATTTTCTGCAACTAATACTTATTGGGATCTACTTCCCTCTTAAGAGTCCTTGCTTAATTTTACTACATTTTAACATCATGTCAAATCAGTAAACTCTAATGCAAAATGATCTTGGTTAATACACACTGGTAAAATTAGTAGTCAGATGGACAGACAAAAATATAGAAGCTGAGTCCTGATCTAGAAAGCGGAAAAGGTTAGGAATTTACATCACTCACCCTCCTAGACACAGTAATTCATTTAACTTCGATTTATTTCAGCATATCAAAGATATTGTATACTCTTCTGCTTGGCTGGCATAAAGGCATATATATTTTTTTTAGGGTTCCATAATATTATTCCCTGGTAATAACAGAAGTGGCAAAAATAAAACAAGAAGTGAACCAGATAATCAGTTTTTAGACTCAAAGTCTTAAAATGTCAGTGCTCCTATTCCTAACCACCGTCCTCATGATCTGAGGGTTCTACTGTCTACAGTGACTCACAGTCAAACAGACTGCAAATCTGACTTTTCTAATGCAAATGAGTCTCTCCATCCATTAAAAAAAACTAAATGTTTTAAGTTGTAAGTAGAAAGCTCTGCTCCTTTAGCAAACGCCCGTCCAAGTGAAGACAGCATCACACATGAGCAGATTTTAGTGTTATAATCAATGCAACTTAAAAACATTGATCTGACACATAGTTAGTATTATGAATAATCATTGTGCTGCATGGTAATTAGAGATAAATGCTAAGTCGTTCACATAAATGACTACAATTAATGTTAGGTTTACACAGCAAAATCAAATTTTCATAGTACTACATTTTTCATTAAATTATCCCCAAAATCAACAATTGCTATTATCATAGTCATTCTCATACTCACATTGAAAAAGCAAAGGTCTCAAATTCTACTCCCCCATGGCTGATCCGCATCAGCATAGACCCCACTATGATTTCACTGATGGCCCAGAGCTGAGGCACATTCGGTTCCCAATACATGCCCTAAATTCCAGACCCTTAATCCACAGGCTCCGTGAAAAGGCCCAGCGCAACATGTTCAATCTTGACAACATCTACTGCCCACAGAGCCAACGTTAAGACAGCGGAAACCCTGTACTCAGAAGGCCAAGGGTAAGCTAGGGGTGGGGGAGTGGTAGAGGGAGAAGGGTGAGATTCTTCCCCTTTTGCGTCAACTTCTTTCAAGAATCTTACAGAATTCCTTCCAATGATGACCAACAGGGCAAGATAAGGAGGATAAGATAAAGGGGAGAAGACCCAGAAAGGGAAGTGTAGTTCTCCTTAAGACACTCTTTTCTATATCCATGTTTTGATCAAATTTGACTCTCTTCAATACTGCCATCAAAAGTTAGCCAAGAAATATTTAAAATTTTCAGATTATTCAGAGTTGGAGAAAAGAAGGGGGGTTATGTACTAAGCAGTGCTGTGATGTAATCCTAGTCTTCCTGTCCATTTGATTTCCAGGCATATAGTGACTTTGAGGCTTTCTGAATGAGCAAAGTAACCAGCAGCTAATAAAATGGCTTGTAGCTTCAATAATAATTCTACCCTAGAACCCGTTTTCTGCTTCCTTCAATGCTACTGAAAGGACACCATGGGTATACTACCTGAGGAAAGGCATATTGAGGCAGGGCCTGGTTATTTTCACTTGGCTGTTGAGAGATGATTCTCCATGGTGTTTCTGCACATCTTATAGCAGCTTTTGTGCTGGTCTAATCTTTTAAGGGTGTTTGTATGACAAACAGTCTTAGAAGATAAAGATAGTATCTTCGTTTTTTATAGCAAGCAATGTGTACACATGGACATACAAAGTGGAATAATAGTCATTGGAGACTCCAAAAGGTGGGAGAGTTGGAGAGGGGTGAGGGATAAGAAATTACCTATGGAATACAATTTACCCTATTTGTATGTGGTTACTGTAAAAGCCCAGACTTTATCGCTGCACAATATATCCATATAACGAGAATGTATTCGTACTCTCTAAGTCTTTCTTTTTAAAAAAAAAAAAAAAAAAAGAGCATTTTCCTCCAGGGCAATGGTTGGTCAGGTTTACACATGATCTATAGTAAAATATTTGGCTTTTTTATACTCAGGGGTCCTTAGCTGTGTCACAAATCCTTGTGTGCACCTGTCATGCCAAGAGTCTCTGACCCAAGGGTCTCATGTCTCTTGCCAGCATCCCATAAAACTATGGCAGGGTAACCTGTTAGCTTGCAAGTAGGGTAAAATTTCATCATGCAATTCCTCCCAGGTAGTAGGGTAGAAAGTTCCTATGGATTCTCTAACCCACCCTGGGGGGGGAATAAAAAACAGAGGAATGTCTTAGAAAACATAGAGGAATTCCATACTCCAGGGTATGGAAATAAAAAAACATAGAATAGGTGCCAAAAGAAAATTAATAGCCAGGCATAAAAGAATTTCTCCAAGGCCTGGGAGCAGCCATATTTCCCTAAATAATCGAACAGTTCCCTTAATCGTATATTAGAAAAATGTATATTACTTTAAGACACAAGACTTTTGTGATTCCTGATAGAACCGTTGGTAATTGAAAAAAATCAGAAAGCTAATATAACTTTCTTAAAATTCACATTTTTGAAAAGCAAATTTGAATGACATTGAAAACCCTATTTGTGATTGCATATATTAATTTGCAGTCTGCCTCCAAAATGTTAAAAGCAAGCTAAATTATTTTCATGTCAATGGATTTTTGTCAATCTTTTAAGGGAAAAAAGGAGAACTTTGTAATTTCTCAGAGTAAGAAAAACGTCTCCTTCAACACTTGAGTTCCTGCTGCTCAGTGGTGTCATTTGTTTGGAGCACAAACTCAATATTGGTCCAGAAGACAGCTATTTACACTCAAGTTCTGAATCTCTATGAATTTAACAGGTTTACGATATAGATGTACTGAGGGTTATGTTCTCCTTGGTTAGTTAATGCTCCACGACATTTAATTCTGCATTACACAAATACCAGTAAAGAGAGTGAAAAATAAAACAAGATGCAAATTTTATGTTCATTGCAATGTCAAAATTAGGCCACAGAAAAATTCCTGGCTGGATTCAGAGTTTTCTTGTGCCAACTAAAGCCTTGGTAAAATGTTAAGTTATTTTTCGCCAATTCAACAGAGGTAAAAACGATCACATAAAAACCAGACTAAATAAAAACAAGTCAATGAGGCTGCTACACATAAAGCTTTATACAAATGGACGATCAAAACATTTCCAAATGTCAGGAATTCATTTAGAAATTTATAGTATCTTAAAAAAAGGAAAAACCTCCTAGTATAAATTTGCTTTTCTGTACATTTAATCCCAACCTCTCATGATCACAAAAATATCTATCTTCTCAATTTCTAGAACCATATCTATAATGTTAATTTGCAGAGTACAAGCAGTCTTCCAGTGCTATATCCCAAAGGTGGCCAATTTGATTACAGTGTTTAAAGAAGATGGCCTAGAAGGACAAAACTGTACATAAAAACAATCAACTCTGCACAAGACGGCTTTTCCTAATCATTTTTTGACATGCATAAATCAGAGATGCATTTGTGTTACCTAATCACTACTAATGAGACTTGAGCAGAGAATTCAAACTTCAATATTTAGCTAAAATCCTGAAGTGTAGCGTCTGAATTAAATTAATACCCTTGCTTGGAAAGCTAAGATAAAGCATTTTACATTTTCTAGATTTGGTATGAACACTCAAGATTGGATAATATGACTATGCCTTAACCTTTAGACTAGAGTGAAACTGAAACAAAAAGATGCAAAACCAGTCTTGCCAATACTGGAAATTCAAAATAAAAATATATTTTGGCTTTTTTTAAGGATAAAATTATGTTATCTATATCAACATCATTGGGTTTATTTATTTCAATAGTAGAAAAATAGGTGACGTGACTACCATCTACCCATCCTTTGTCCCCCTAACACTGGGTGATTTTTTAATGTGTAATACTATTATACATTAAATTACATTACACATTGCATTTTTAATGTGTAATACTATTACACATTTTTTTTTTTTTTAAGGTGAAGCCTCCACCTACAATTCTCACTTTAATCAGCTGTGCTTTCAAATGACAGGGAGGCAGCAAACACATTTAAAATATAGGTGCTAATCTGCGTTACCTGTGGGGTTTTTTTTTTTTATTATTATACTTTGAGTTCTAGGGTACATGTGCATAACGTGCAGGTTTGTTACATATGTATACTTGTGCCATGTTGGTGTGCTGATTTTTAATGAGGTAATACTATTCTATGAAACATGGAAAAAGTTGGAAATAAACTAGCTTAGGTCTAGCTGCTTTCATGACAGAATAAATCTGCTTCTGTAGTATTGGTTGGTCTTCTGACATGGCAAAAACTGATTCCACCTGAGGCCTTAATATAGGGGTTTGAAGGGCTCCCATTAGGACTTCACAAGCCACAGCCGAGTATGTGTCTAACACCAGCATATTTGATACCCGCCCAGACTGTTTTTCTAGTATCATAATTTCACCTCTTTAGCAGAGATACCAAATGTTCTATCACAGGCTACAACTGCACTTTTGGCCACATCTATTTCATAATGAGCAGGGACAGTTACTGCCTTTTTCTCAGCAAAGAAAATATTGCTACAACATAATTGCTTATTAATCATAGGCACAGTTTCTATAGACAAGTTAGCCAGAAACCTCTGAGGCAATTTATATGCTCAAGACAATCATCTCAACTTCTTGTGAAACTGATAAATATTTGTACTGAAGAATGAAAGAGAGATGGCCTGTCTCCAGGGTATGGAAAAAATACTCAATAATCATTGAAATCCCAGCTAGAAAAAAAAACACAGAGATAGGCAAGCAACGGTCTATATTCAACACAAAATGTTTAAAGACATCTTTATCTAAAAATAAACAGATCTCACAATAATTCTATAAAAAGTCAACTACAGTGAGATTTTTCACAAACATCAATGTTCTGTTCAGATGAATAGACATGTTTTTAAATAAGTCTCAAAACAAACCATAAAAGTTCCTATGGCAAATACCAGTGGGAATAAAGAAAGTAACAGTCTATCAAATAGGTCATAAAACTGATAAAAAGCCAATTGTATATCCCCCCAAAAAATGACTTTGTTCAAGCCAACTCATTTATAAGAACTACCCATCTCCCAGAGAGCATGTTTCCAGATTCACTGACCTACCATTGAGCAAAACATTTGTTTGAGGTCAGCAGGGCAAGTTCCACATATCACAACTAGTTGGGTCTTTGGAACATAAGGCATAAATATGGGGAAAGGACCAAAATAAAAATTACTGTCCAACCTGAGGCTGCTCTTTGATGTGTTTTCTTAAAATCCAGGGTACATGTTTTATCTGTAGTTTTCATAAGTCAAATTAGAGTTTTAGCAAGCAATACAATGTAATGCACAACACCTCTCATCTCAGAGAAATTCTAACTTTTAAATTCTATCATCGTTTTCATAATGGAGAAGGGCAACAAAAGTCATCCAACAATGCTCAATATATCTGGAAACTGTTTCCAAGAAGTAAGTCTCTTGTAAAAAAAAGCTAGATAGCCTACTACTTGCATTCTCTATAATAATGAACATCTATATTGTTACAGTGTTCTGAACATTTAAATATATACACTGATTACATATAGAGTTATACACATATATGTGAATATGTACATTTATGTATGCATGTATATACATATGGGAATATATATATGGAGGTATGGTCTCCTGAGGATAAATTTATTTGATTATTTGAGATTTAACATGGGCCTACCCTATAAAGAGATCCCCTTGGAAGCTTTATTTGGTAACAATGAAGCCATTGCCCAGGAGTAGACTAAGAGAGATAAAGGCCTGAATCATGAGAAGTATCCTCCCTTATAGAACTCTGCAAGAAGTGTAATCATCAGGCTGGTAGCAGAGGGATAAATTTTATTTCTCCCAGACTGGCATGTAGATGTCAGAAGGAGCGCCTTGGCAGTATCTTCCTGGGGTGGAAGGGGAGAGAGGATCTTTTTTGGACAAGAGTTCATAGTAAGCATGGTCATTCTAAAGACTTCCAGATTATGCCAGACACAGTGGTTTAAGCCTGTAATTTCAGCACTTTGGGAGGCCAAGAAGGGAGGATAGCTTGAGCCCAGGAGTTTGAGACCAGCTTGGGAAAGATGGTGAGATCTGGTCTTAATGAAAAATTAAAAAATTAACCGGGTATTGTGGCACACGCCTGTAGTCTCAGCTACTCAGGAAGCTGAAGCAGGACTCCTTGAACCCAGGAAGTTGAGGCAGCAGTGAGCAATGATCACACCAGTACACTCCAGGTGGGCCACAAACTGAGACCCTGCCTCTAAAGAAAAGACTTCTAGATTACACCAACTTAAACCAAACGTAGGAAAAAAATGAAAATAAAAACTATACCCCATCCAAAAATATATGCTCATTCTGTGGCTGCTAACGTGCAGGGCATGACATACAAAGATGAACTAAACAAATACTGTCATGGTCTAATGCAGACAGGCAAACAATTTCAACACAAACTAAGTGCTACAGAAGAGATGCAGGAATACAGAAGGACACTTTGTTAGAGAGACATGAGGTAGGAGGGGTCCCCAGGGGAGGCCCTCTGGAGTTCAGCCTAGACAGTCAAGTGGATAAGGAGGAAGAGAAATTGCAGGGGTATTAGACAAGGGAAAAATGTACAGGGGCAAAGAGAACATGATATATTAGAAGCATAAATGGTTTAGGGCGAATATCACCATTATTTTGAGTATTTATTAGGTGCCTTGCACTGTAGTAAACACTGGAAATACCCAGAAGAAAGCTGTGTTCAGGAGAGCAGTGAGAAATGAGGACTGAAAGTTTGGCTAGAAGTAGATTGAGATGGGCATGTGGTGCATTTGGTTTGGTATTTAGCTGTAAGTAATTTAAAAACCATACAGTAATTTTAAACAAGGGGAAAACATGATCATACATGAGAGAGAGACATTCTGGTGGCCTACATAAGGATGATGACAAGAGTTGATTAAATTTTAAGGAATAGACACAATTAAGCAGGTGTATATAAGCGGCATAGAATTTAAGACAGTAAAATGTATGTTTAGTGGGCCGATTTTTAAAGGTAACCAAGAAACTTTGTGCCAAGAGAAAAAATAAGTTGCACATGCTCAAATTTTTAGGCCAGAACTAAAGAAGATTTGAGAAGTCATAGCTCTGGCTTCAACCAGCTGCAATAACTGTACCATGGACAATTAGGTGAAGGCTCCACAAGGATAAAAGTTGGCTCTATGTTTAGGAAGAAGAGCACCATCTCCTCAGACTGTAATAATGACACAGCTCTGATGAGTGGTGGAACACCAGGCTTCTTGGTCTTCGCACCAGTTTTGATAAAACAACACAGACACACATGGAATGGTTTTAAGGAGCGGAAAGTTTAATAGGCAAGAAAGAAGGGAGAAGACAGAAGGAAGACTAAGAGAGACAAAGGCCTGAATCATGAGAAGTATCCTCCCTTATAGAACTCTGCAAGAAGTGTAATCATCAGGCTGGTAGCAGAGGGATAAATTTTATTTCTCCCAGACTGGCATGTAGATGTCAGAAGGAGCGCCTTGGCAGTATCTTCCTGGGGTGGAAGGGGAGAGAGGAGACAGACGGAGGCAGGGCTCCAAAACCCAGAGAGGAGACTCCTACTGCAGGGTGGAAACCAGCCAGTTATATGAGGAGGTGGTCTGATTTGCATAGGGCTCAGGGGATTGGTTTGACCAGGCATGTCATTCACGTAGCCCTTGAAAAAACTGGCCCTCCCACCCAGCTCTTGCAATATGGAAATACAGGGCGCCATGATGTTCTATGCCTGTGGGGATATGTGGGGGCAGCTATGTGCCAAGGGCAAGAAGAAGGCAGAGGAATCGCCATGTTTGGGTGGCCCCAGTTTCTAACAGCCAGCATTTGCATGTCAAAGGTGGCTTTCCTGCTAGACAAGAAATGTTTCCGGAGCTGCTTTAAAAGAAACAAAAACTTCCCCAGGACCCCTTTTCCTCTCTATCTGCCTAAAATAATTTCTTAGTAACTCCTATAACAATAAGATGGAAATGAAGAAAATACAAGGCTCTGGAGAGAGGAGTACACAAGTGCAGGTCTTCTGGGAGCTCAGGATGAGGTCTCAACCGGGATGAGAAGCGGAAGAGGAGGGGGTGAGGAAGGACTGACTTTGGACAGTTATGGATGGAGAGAACGCATGAAAGCGATGACCTTATTATGCCAGTGAGCTTTGCCTCCAGAAATGGCTCAGCTGCTTAACTTGTTGAGCAGGAGTAACAAGAAGAAAGAAGTTGGTACGTTGCTGAGGGTGCTCATCTAAGAGCCACGGAAATCCCAGTCAACAGAACACAGGACAGCATGCAGGGTAATATGTGATATTGGAATAATTCAGAAATTGAGGGCTCTAACTAAAAAATGGATAAGTTGGAGATTAAAAAGGTAGAAGAAAAAAGGACTTGAAGGCACACCTAGAGAAAAAGAGGTGTGGAAATGAGTGTGCTTCCTCGTTTCTGGCCAGAGAATGAAGTAGATAATAGACTCACTATTGACCTAAGGAATTCAGAAGGGCCTCATTTTGAGGGCGAACTGCTTGCCTTTCTGGAACGCAGTTTCTTTACATAGCTATAGAATAAGGGCGTAGTCCCAGTGTGCTCTGATGGCCACACCAGCATTGGCTGTCTCTGTGAATAAAAAGTTCATTGAGAACATTCCACATTCCGCTTTTAGCCAATGGATCTCACACACTGCTCTCCTGGACCCATCAACACGCTTATTCTTTTCCACTGCCAAAGTTGCATAAGAATTCAGTAAAAAAAGAAACCGCCAGAATAAGAATAGTGACATCCAGTTCAAAGTTGTCGGGAGTGCCCAACAGTAACTGTGAAGTGGGAGGTCACACCAAAGACCCTACCAATTATCTTCCCTTATCATTGTGAGAGGGGACAAATACTCCCACTTGTTACCCTGCACCAGTCTTGTCACATATAAAGAGTTCTTTCTTCGTTAAGTAGGAGAGATCAGAGAAAAGCATGCATATATGAAGGTGTTACTGTTGGGTATGTCAATATGCATAGTAAGATGCTGCTAATTAAATTTAGCCTCAGTTTACTGGTCTAAAAAAAAATGCCTGAAAAAATTTTAACTTACTTTGGAAATCATAAAAGTATAGCGATTGAGACTGATATCCAGCTTACATAAATTCCATAAATAAAATGCTTTTTACTTAAAAAACAACTTTTTTTTTTCTTTTTTTTTTTTTTTTGAGACGGAATCTTGCTCAGTCAGCCAGGCTGGAGTGCATGCGATCTCGGCTCACTGCAAGCTCCGCCTCCTGGGTTCACGCCAGTCTCCTGCCTCAGCCTGGCCAGCAGCAGGGACTACAGGTGCCTGCCACCACGCCCGGCTAATTTTTTGTATTTTTAGTAGAGACGGGGTTTCACCGTGTTAGTCAGGATGGTCTCGATCACCTGATCTCATGCTCCGCCCGCCTTGGCCTCCCAAAGTGCTGGGATTACAGGCGTGAGCCACTGCGCCGGGCATTTTTTTTTTCCCCCGGGTCCAAGTGATTCTTATGCCTCAGCTTCCCAAGTTGCTGGAATTACAGGTGCGTACCACCAGGCCTGGTTATTTTTTTTGTATTTTTAGTAGAGACGGGGATTTGACCATATTGGCTAAGCTGGTCTCGAACTCCTGGCCTCAAGTGTTCTGCCTGCCTCGGCCTCCCAAAGTATTGGGATTACAGGTGTGAGTCACCACATCCAGCCATAACACTGTAATTTTTAAATTACTATTATTTTTGCCAAAGTGGTATGAAAGAAAATATATAGTGTACTCTCATGGGGTTAATGTTGAGTGTTTAATAAATATTGCTTCCATACTAATAGGCTTTAGTTATTATTTAAAAGGAGGCATTCTGGGTTTAACAATATATTCATTATCTATAAGACTTCAAATTACCTTTTAAGTAGAAATATTAAATGTAAACGAACAAAACTCATTTAGTTGTCATATACCCTGGATACAAACACCCATGTCGAGCATCTCCTGACACAGTTTTTGCTCAACTGATTGTTTTATTTCATAAAAAACGTAATAGCTTCAATGTTTTCTTCTTCAGTAAACACAGGGTAATATCTGGTTCAATGCTTTCCAGCACAAAATTACACTGAAGAAAGGCCAATGTAATAGGTTTGACCTATTATTTTTACCTATTTCTTTCCAATTTCCACAACCTATTGTACCATCCAGCATCTCTAATGCAGGGTAATTCATTTCTGACTCTACAATCGACCCCTAAATACACTGAGGTCATTCACTACATTTGATACCCCCATTTTTTAAAACAATTTCTCCTTCCACTTACATTATGCTTTTATTTAGACAGAGCATAGTATGCTCTAAATCTTCTGATCTTCAAAGAGTATGTCTTTGAGATTCAAGTGCAGTTTGAAAGTGAAAAAACAGAAAGCTGTAAAAGTGCTGTTTCAGCCAATGCCATCCATTCAGTCTGTAAGAAACTACGAGATGAATCCTTTGGTTTCACATCACCATCCTGACAGAAATCACATATATAAATAGCATAGTAACAATATCCATTTTATATACCATATAATTGTATTCTTTATCATGTTCAAGTCCTTTTATGGCTCATAAAAAGGTGAACTCTCTACTAAATATATTCCTACATAAGAAACCCTATCATTTTGTATCATATTGAACCCAGAAAGCATAGAATAAAATATTGTTTATGCACAATCCCATTGGTGTTACAATACAAAAATAAAAATTTTAATATCCTAGCATTAAGAAATTAAGATTGATTAAATTATTAGGCTGTTCGCAATACTCAAATTTTGTTCAACTTATAGAAACAAGACTAAGACCTCACTGTTTAAGTGAATGTTAATTAACATGTAATGTGCATTAGTGGGAAATCATCATAATGAAATTTCCCTTTTGTTCTCACATCAGGGTCCATTCCACAACATCTACATGCCAAGTGAAACCTACATGCCAAGTGAAATAGACTCCTGGTAATTCCCAAGAAGCCATAAGGTCTTATTACGTCACTTTGTATGGCACTTGCCTTTATACACCACAGCCCCATGTACCTGCCACATTTGAGAATTTATTTTTAAATTTTTATCAAAGTACACATGCCCATGATTTAAAAGCAAGTAGCCCATAAGGATCTACAATAAAAGAAGAGTTGCCTGCTTCACACTCTATACTTTTCTCCACCTGTCCTTGTCCCTGCCATCTCTCAGCTTTTCTCGGCTGTTATAGAAAGCTGTAATATGGAAATAATAATAATGTAAGTAGTTCATAGTGAAGGTTAAGTGAATGTGTGTGCGTGAATATGTACAGCAGTATCAGGATCGTGGTTCACACTATGTAAGTGCAATCTGTGATGATTAATTTTACAGTATCAGGACCGACAGTATCAGGACCGACAATATCAAGACCTGGGACAGTACCTGCCCCATAACTAGAACTAAGTCTTTGCCTACAGGTTGATTCCAAAAGCTGAAAATGAATAACAAGTACTTACTTTGCCATAACTACAGGGAAACCATTTACTTCTCCATTCAAGCCACAAATATTTACCAGGTAACTACTCAGGCTCAGACACTCTTCTACATGCTGGGAATAGAGCAGTGTACAAGGCCAACACAGTGCTTACTTTCTAGTAATGAAGAGACAATAAATAAGTGAATAACTAATGCCATTTTAAATAGAAATTTGTGTTATTATTCCTTTTTTTAAATAGTGATCAAAATTAGGCTACATTTTAGTCTGCTTTTTAAAAATGATTTTACATTTGTAAAATGCAAATTTTTTTTACAAAAAAGTCATTTGTTAAATGATCTTACATTTTAAATGATTTTACACTTTAGTCTGCTTGTTTAAAATTTGTGTTATGATTCCTTTTTTAAATATTGAACAGAATTAGGCTATATTTTAGTCTGCTTTTTTTAAAATAATATTTTCTTGTATATTTTCCCTTTCTCTGTCTTTGTTGGGAGAATTATCCATTTTTTACCTTATGTTGCTCAATTTCTTCTTCATTCTTTCTATGGATTGAAATTTTTTCCATTTTCTTAAAGTTGACCAGTCTCCTAATGTAATTTAGGATATTCATACGTGGACCAAGATTTTTCTTGTAAAGCTGTTTGTTATTCCTAGAATTTCAGGGGGTTATTTGGTTTGTTTTTTCCCTATGTTCAATTCCTTTATCGTGTTCTCAGACTTTTTTTTTTTTTACTTCCAATTGTACTTTTTATCACATTGAACTCACTGTTTTCCCAGAACCCTACTTTCTGAAGTCCTCTCTTCTTCTCTCCCATCTGGTCTCCCTAGGTGTGCTACAGAAATGTCATCCTGTGGTTTTGCTTCTCCCTTGGATGCACTGCTATTTGAAGCTCATAAGTTCATTTTTTAAATTCTCATCCTCATTTTTTTCTGCTATGCATGTTCAAGTAACTTCCTAAGAAAGAGTGCAAAACTGAAAATGACTTTATTCTGGTTTCCTGATTGATAATTTACCAGGACATAGAATTCTTGGCTGAGAATTCTTTCAGAGATGGAAGTCAGTGTTCAATTGCTTTCTAGGATCCAGTGTGCTGATGCACAGTCAGGGAAAAAGTGGATCTTTTTTTTTTTTTTTTTTTTTTTTTTTAGTTAATAAGTTTAATTCTCTTCATTTAACCTTTGTGTTCTAAAGATTCAAAATGATATTTTCAGCCAGGGGCAGTGGCTCATGCTCAGAATTCCAGCACTTTGGGAAGCCAAGATGGATGGATTACCTGAGCCCAGGAGTTCGAGACCAGCCTGGGCAACATGGTGAAACTCCGTCTTTACAAAAAATTAGTGGGGTATGGTTGTGCACAGCTGTAGTCCCAGCTACTTGGGAGCCTGAGGTGGGAGGATCACCTGAACCTAGGAGGTCAAGGCTGTAATGAGCCATGGTCACTCCACTGCACTTCAGCCTGGGAGACAGAGTGAGACTCTGAAAAAAAAAAATCTATTATCATTCTGATCAGCCCACTGTCTTTTCAATGTGAAAATTTTTAACTCTGGAAAATTTTCTCATATGATTACAAATTTATTCCCATTGATTTTTTTCACTTATTAATTTCTATAATTCCTACCAGTTGAACATTGAACCTTTATAGATTGATTTCTGTGTCTTATCTTTTTCTCTTATTTCTGGTCTCTTGTCTTTTTATGCTATATTCTCGCAGACATCTTAAAAATTTAACTTCCAAATCTTCTATTGTATTTTGTATATCAATAATAATATTTTTTACTTTTAGAAGCGCTTCTTTATTCTCTGATTATTCACTTTTACAGCATCATGCTCCTGTTTTATGGATGTAATATCTCACATCTCTCTGAGGAGGCCAATTATAACTTTTTTATTTTTTGTGCCTTCTGAACTCTGAATCACCTGTTTCCTTTAAGATTAGTTTTTTCCACGTTTTTGTAGCTCTTTCTCTGTAATGCTGAAGACTTTCCTCAGCTGTCTTGGGCTTCTTTGCAGTGTTCATTCATAGTAATAATTGTGTCTCTGTGTTCATGGGTGACGCTTGTCAACAGGTCAATTTGACTTTAGGGTGAGCCAGTGAGGAGCCATCATTGTGCCAATGGCTCCTCAAGTACTGCTGGGTGGAGAGTTTTGCTCTGTGGCACCATCCCTGCCATCCATTTTCTTGATGCTCCCCTGTCCCCCACTCATCCAAAAAAAAAATGTATATTCAAATTTTTTCAAGTCTTTATCCTACTTTGGGCTACTGTAATAAAATACCATATACTGGGAGGCTTAGAAACAACAAGTGTTTATTTGTCACAGTTCCAGAGGCTGGAAATCTAAGACTAGGGTGCCAGCATGGTCAGGTGCTTGGTGAAAGCCCTCTTCCTGGTTTACGGACAGCAGTCTTCATGTTGAATCTGCATATGGTGGAGGGAGAGCCAGCTAGCTCCCTCTGGCCTCATAAGGCTACTAATCCCAATAGGGCTCCACCTTCATGACCTAATCCTCCTCCAAAGTTCCCACCTCCAAATACCATCCCATGGGGCTAGTGTTTCAACATAGGAATTGGAAGAGACAGAAACATTTCAGTTCATCGCAGACAGAAACATTCATTCATCTATTTTTAAATCAACTTAGCAATAAATGTTGGAGAAAAGGTAGGGGCTAAAGGGATTAATTATTCCTCTGCATTTCTCACTGTCAACCATTTTGTTTTTTTATAGTCTCAAGACTATTTCTTATAGTCTTGCTGGGATTCCTTAAGTCAAACCACTGTAGTCTCTGCTGCTCTGAATAATTATCCATACTCTTCCATTTTATATCATCCAAAAATTTCTAGAACCCCATTGTCCCCTTCTCTTCACTTTCATGTGATGATACCAGTTATATTTCTTCAGTGTGGTATTAATAAATTCTCAAGAACAAGAGGAGATAAAAGCATATGCAAGCCATCTTGAACTAAAAAAAAACAACCTTCCTTCCTTCCTTCCCTCCCTCCCTCCCTCCCACCCTCCCTCCCTCCCTCCCTCCCTCCCTCCCTCCCTCCCTCCCTCCCTCCCTCCTTCCTTCCTTCCTTCCTTCCTTCCTTCCTTCCTTCCTTCCTTCCTTCCTTCCTTCCTTCCTTCCTTCCTTCCTCACAGAATCTCTCTCGGTCACCCAGACTGGAGTGCAGTGGCACAACCTCGACTCCCTGCAATCTCCACCTCCCAGGTTCAAGCAATTCTCATGCCTCAGCTGCCCAAGCAGCTGTGACTACAGGCCTGGCTAATTTTTGTATTTTTAGTAGAGATGTGGTTTCACCATGTTGGCTAGGCTGGTCTCGAACTCCTGGCCTCAAGTGATCTGCCTTCCTTGGTCTCCCAAAGTGCTGGGATTACAGGCGTAAGCCACTGTACCCAGCCAACCCTCTTTGTTTCTATATTAGGGAAAATTAACTTCAAGTTTAGCCTTAACAGAAAAAAAAAAAAAACCCCACATACACACACACACAAATAGGCAAGATCTGCCTAAAGAATACTGACTGGTATAAATGGGGCATATCACTCTATCAACATATCAGTAAATAAGCCCAGTCCTTTTAGAAATGGTGTCAATTCATCATACTGAGAAGAGAGTTCTATTTCCGTCTGGTTTTGTCTACCCATCTAAAGCAAAAGAGAAAATTGACCAATGACTACCCAAAATTACCCAGCCTGCCTGACTTGAATTTATCACATAATTAGAATCCTCTCGTTTGCAGAATCTTCTATTCACAATCTTCTATTCTTGTTTTGGCAGCTAAAACTCTGGTTAACCACACAACCCTAGCCTCTAGACATGTACTGCTTTAGCATTAACAGTCACATTCACACTTATTCTGAGTCAGACATCATTCCAAACATTTAACATATATTAATTCTGTCAGTTCTCACACAACCCTACAGAGTCAGGATTCTTATTACTCACAGTTTACAGGAAACTGAGGCACAGGTAGGAAGAGTAACTTGCCCGTGGTCACACAGCTGCTAAGTGCCAGAGCCGTGAAATAAACGACACACAATCAGGTTCCAGAATCTGTATTCTCACCCTCTACACATGCTATCTCCTCGCTGTGATTTACAATTAATTTATTTGAATTGCTTTGAAAAAAACCGCTAAACATATGTCCCTTGGAATTACAGTTAGCATTTTATTTCTACGGGACAAACGGAACATCTTGCTATAATTTAAGAGATTACCACAACCAGTCTAAAATTACTATCTTACATTTTTATACTTTTAGAAATACACATGTTATCTGGATGGAGATCTTAACAGCCTTCGATGGGGTTATTACATGTTTCTAATAGATAAAGAGGACCAGGACCAACTGGTGAGAGAGCTAGGACTAGAACCACAGTGTTCTGCTTCCTATTCCACTGTTCTTTCCACCAAAAAATGTGGCCCACACTCAAATATAAGATCTAATTGAAGATCTCTAGTGGCAACATATAACCATCTTTTTTTTTTTTTTTGAGACTGATTCTTGCACTATTGCCCAGGCTGGAGTGCAGTGGCACAATCTTGGTTCACTGTAGCCTCTGCCTCCTGAGTTCCAGCAATTCTCCTGCCTCAGCCCCTTGAGTAGCTGGACTACAGGTGCCGGCCACCATGCCCAGCTAATTTTTTTGTATTTTTAGTACAGATGGGTTTTCCCCATGTTGGCTAGGCTGGTCTCAAACTCCTGGCCTCAAGGGATCCACCCACCTCGGCCTCCCACAGTGCTAGGATTACAGGCATGAGATACTGTGCCCAGCCATAACTATAATATTTTAAATCAGAAAAGATCTCAGAATTCTGCACTACCTGGCCTTATAGATAATTTCTCAAGATATTTAAGAAGTTTCATTAGCGTCATCTTCAGGCATTATTGGTCAGGAACAATTAATTTTGAGGTCTCTGAGTAAACTCAGTATATTTTGAATGAAGTGGTAGTCACAGTAAGCCAACTCCTCTGACTCAGAAATGTGAATAACAATGGAGTGCCCAAAGTAGCTATTCTGTGATGAGCTACAGTGGATCAAACAAGAGCCAAGTAGAGAGAGATAGAACGGAACACCAGACTAGAAGTTAGCAGCTCCGGATATGGCTTCTGCTTCCATCCCTAACCTTGTGTGTGACCTTGAATAAGTCATTGCACCTTTCTGGACCTTATCTGTAAAATAAGAATTTCACATAAGAGTATGCAGTATGATGAAACACTAAGTCAGAATCTAAGATTTGCATCAGAATATGGTTAAAATTTGTGCATGTAATAAACCTTCAAATGCTCTTGTTTTATATACCAAACATGAAGAAGAAAGGACATCAAATTATTACACAGTGAATACTGTGTATTAAGACACAAGAATCAGTCTGAACTGAAAATAGGCATCAGTCCCTGGATACAGTGGTGTTTATATTGAATGAATGAACAAGTAGCAAGAAATATATACGTTTAGAGCAGTGAAACTCTTAAAGATGAATATTGCTGACATTTGTAAAGAGTAAGAAGTCATGACATCATAACAGAGTGTCCCCCAGCGAGTTCACTGTTAAGAGCGTTACTCCTTCCTAATACAGGTTGGAGATTTCCAATAACATTTGTCTGTGCCTCTGACTGTCAAAGGAATTTATTGTGAATTTACACAAGCAAGAAAGAAAAATTAGAAAAGAGACCAATCCTCATACTTTTTAACATGAAGAGTATCCCCAGTTGGGTTACTGAGAAAACAAAAGTTCCCCTAAAATAATTTAAGTGCCTTTTCATCAGATGTATTGAACTGTCAATAGCAGTTCTCTTTTCCCTAGCATGTTATGAACTGACTACAGCAAGAAAGATGCTGAATAAGAAAAGGCAATGCCTCAACCTAAAATAATAATCTACCTTTGTATTCAAATGTCCTCTTCATTTCTGAACATCAGCTCTGTTTCTGATCCCTTGTTTTTACCCCATATCGTCATGAAGAATGAGTCATCAGATTCTCTGAATTTAATTCAATAATTACGCATCCTCATGTGTTCAGTGGTACACTAGCCCTGCTGGGAGAAAGATGTGGCAGAAAGGTGGGGAGGAGACCGGAAATGAGAAAGAAGTGATAGTATTTTCCTTGCCTTCATAAAATGTAAAATCTTCAAAGCAAATAAGACTCAAAGAAGACAAACATTGAAGAGCCTGAATAATGAAACAAAGTAGCTGATGATACTCAGCAATTAATATCATAAGCAATAAGGGACTGAGGATGACTAAGAAAGACATCAGTGCAGAATGGGTGGCCAGGGAGATCTGGAAGGAGAGAAAATTAACAAGGTCATGCTAGAGAATGGGCCTAATCTGGATGTCCATGAAAAACAGGGAGGCATCTTGAGCTGGTAAATGCAGAACTCAAAGATCAAAACTTAGTGGAGTTTAGTACAGGAACAAAGAGAAAACAGACCACATGGTGACTTGGGTTGTGTGAGGAACACTCACGACATATTTGGTAGCTAGTATAGCCTTCTAGAACACTGTCCTAAAGTATGCTCCCCCATTGAATTTGTGAGGAAAGCAACAAGGCTTAAAAGAACAATAGAAAAAAAAACATGGAGGCCCTTTTTCTGCTTTTAATGCCCTCCACCTAGAACTTTACCAATAAACGTATTGGAATGTTCACTTTTGCTACAGGGGTTATATTAGTTTGCTAGGGCTGCCATAACAAAATACCATGGACTGGGTGGCTTAAACAACAGAAATTTATTTTCTCACAGTTTTGAAGGCTGGAAGTCTAAGAACAAGGTGCCAGCCCATACAGTTCTTGGCGAGGGCTCTTCTTCTGGCTTGCAGACAGCCACCTTCTTGCTATATCCTCACATGGCCTTTTCTCTGTGAATGTGCACACCTTGTATCCTTTTTACGAAATTTCTTCTTCTTATAAAGGACACTAGTCAGGTTGGATTAGGACTCACCCTAATGGCCTTACTCTAATTTAATTGCATCTTCAAAGACTCTATCTCCAAATATAGTCATATTTTGAGATACTGGGGGTAAGGGCTTCAACATATGAAGTTGGAAGAAGGAAACAATTTGACCAATAACATAGGTTTGTTTGATTTTTAATCATCAAGGAAATGTCATTAGTAACTGCAACTTGAATTTTCACTTTTAAAATTTCCAGAGTGCTTCAAGGAACTTTTTAGCACTAAATATTGTCACCCTCGGGAAAAGAGAAAATAAGATGGACTGGGGTTTAGGGTAGGGAGTAGGATTGCAAATTTACCCAGAGAGAAAGGAAAAAAAAATTAAAGTTAGGCAGACAAAAATGGTTTTGTCCATCAAGACAAACAACTCCATTATAGGTGCGACCAGGTACTACTTGATCAAGAAAAAAGGCATTAATTCTAGAATTCTTTCAATAAGCCTTTTTTATAATTTATAATTAGTCAAGGGATTAATAATCTTGCAGGGGGATAAAAATGAACAAAAGTATTAGTGTACAAATCAGAAAATGATGATAACATAAAAGATATAGAATGTTTAGTTCTCACAAAAGCAATCAAGGTAAAGATAATCTCATCTAGGTATGAGACCACCCAGAAAAGCTCAGGAAGAAGGGTGGGCAACTTGGGGAGAGAAGCCTGGATCTTGGCGGAGCTCATGAGGTCAAGGCCTGGTAAGGGAAGAAACAGGGCACCAGCACCAAGAAAGGGCTGTAATACAGACCTCTCCGAAATACGTCTCGGTGCCCTTCAGAGCTGGTCTCCAACTTTGGGTGAACCTGAACTGTATTTGGAGGCCGATCAGTTGTGCAGGTAAAGGGCAAGGGGGCTGTAGGGAGCCATCTGGTTGGACAACAAAGCCCAGGGCCAAGGCAGCCACCAGTCAAGGAAGGAAAGGAGTTGGGCCACCATCGTGATAATTAGCATTGATGAACAGCAAAATAAGAAGAAAATAACCTGGAGAATGTGTTATACCCCAGGTTAATATTATAGTAGCAAGATAAGAAAAGTTCTAGGGGAATAATACACATCAAGTTAATATTATAATACTAATATTACAACCTGGGGTATACTATTAGTCTGTGAGGGCTTCCATAACAAAGGCTGAACACCTAAAACAACAAAATTCTATAATATTTTTCACAATTCGGAGGCTAGAAGTCTGAGATCAAGATATGAAGTAGGCAGGGTGGTTTCTTCTGAGCGCTCCACGTGGCTTACAGATTACTCTCTTCTTCCTGTTTCTTCTCATGCTCTTAACTCTGTACACCCCTGTATTAGTCTGTTCTCATGCTACATAAAGACATACCCAAGACTGGGTAGTTTATAAAGGAAAGAAATTTTGCTTTTGTTTTTGTTTTTGTTTCTGAGAAATAGTTTCACTCTTGTCACCCAGGCTGGAGTGCAATGGCATGACCTTGGTTCACTGCAACCTCCGCCTCCTGGGTTCAAGCGATTCTCCTGTCTCAGTCTCCCAAGTAGTTGGGATTACAGGTGCCTGCCACCAGGCCTGGCTAATTTTTGTATTTTTAGTAGAGGTGGGGTTTCACCATGTTGGCCAGGCTGGTCTTGAACTCCGGACCTCAGGTGATCCTCCAGCTTCAACATCCCAAAGTGCTAGAATTACAGGCGTGAGCCACCGCACCCGGCCAGGAAAGAGATTTAATAGACTCACAGTTCCACATGGCTGGGGAAGCCTCACAATCATGGTGGAAGGTGAAGGAGAAGCAAAGGCACATCTTACCCAGTCGCAGGTAAAAGTGCAGGAGAACTCTCATGTATAAAACCATCAGATCTCCTGAAACTTATTCACTCCCATAAGAACAGTATGGGGGAAACCAGCCCCAGGATTCAATTATCTCCACCTGGCCTTACCCTTGACACATGGGGATTATTACAATTCAAGGTGAGATTTGGGTGGGGACACAGCCAAACCATATCAATTCCTGTATTCAAATTTCCTCTTCTTACAGGGATACCTGTCTTTTTTGGATTAGGGCTCACCCCAATGACTTCATTCAAACTGAGCTACCTCTATCTTCTTCCCCACCTAAAAAAGCCACCTTGCTCAGCTGAGGGACTAGAACACGTAAGTACAACCTTGTTATTGACTGTTTCTTATCAGAACTGAGAATGTTATTATCATTCAATTATTAGATCTCAAACAAAAAACAAAGAACACAGAGTGAGAGAAAACCAATTTTTTAAAAGAACAAATTTGGTTTGTGACTTTAGCTAGTATTCCCAGCTTCATTTTTCTTACTATTTATTAGCCAAATAGGCCTGCCCAGGATTTAAAGTCGAAGACGAGAGGGAAAATTACCATGCACTCTTCTCTTATGACTTTCAATATTTTAAAAAGAGCTTAAAGACCTTTTATTTTATACATTTGCCAGTAATTGTCTTTATGGTTTTATTGGTACTAATTTCATGCAGCTCATTTAGAATGTCAAGCCACATATGCAACATGATAATAAAGTTATTATTACTTCATAGAGATATAATTATAAGTAATTTTGATTCTCTCATTTTCGTCCTCTCACTTTCTCCTCGTTCCTGCCCACGTTTTATAAGAATGAAGATGAGTTTGCTGACCTTTTGCTAAAGAACATTTAGTATAAGAAGGTGATGATTTCATCCTGATTGAGGCCTGTGAAACTTTTATTTTCTAGCTCCATTAACTTTTTCAGAGTAAGTCTGGTTATTATATTACTGCATTACAAATAAACTTCTAAATTCGGAGAAAAATACAAATGCCACAAAACAGTGAATAACTCCGGTAATATGAGACCCCTTTTGGCCAATGAACCAAGTTTCAATAAAATGTTTGTTGCCTTGATTAACAATATACTAGAAAAGATATTATTTAAAAGAAAAGAAAAAAGGGATAAGCGAATTAAAATTTCTCATTATTTGGTAAAGATCTGATGACATACACCATTAAATATAATAATATAAAGTTTCTTAGTATTAGGAAAGCAATGTAAAATATATAGTAAATGTAATCTCTACCACTGACGTAATTTGCATATTTCTACAGGGGTCATTGGCCATAGTTTTGAAGGACTTTCTGAAACTATTAATTTCTACATAAGAGAGCACCTTAGCTGGTCCAAGATAGGGATAAGGCATCACTTTGGCAAATATTTTAATTCCAAAAGTAAAGGAAAAAAGGCAAATAGAAGTGGAAGTTTCTATTTCCATACTTTGTTCTGGGAAGGGGCCAGAATAACACCCACTTCTGGTTGGAGAGATTTGAACCTGAAATCTTAAAAGCAGGAGAGGACCACTCATTTCAAAGATTGAGCTATGAGGGAATGAACTGGAGTAAGCAGAATGTACCTTTAGTGCTGACCATGCCTTTGTTCTGGAAAAGACACAGGTATAGAACACTGAGTTATGACTATACAAAACAAATAACAGATTGTACAGTGGAAAGTTTGAGGAGCTGGGGGTTTGAGGAGCTGGGGCTTTGAGGAACTAAGTTGCCCTACAAGAGATGATCTATGTAGTAGGCAAGGGTTGCATCACCAAGCACAGACGTCTAATTGGACAAATAGTGATTGCCAACCATTGCTTGTTCTTGTAGGCAACTATTTGTTTTATTCAAGCTGTCTGCTCAGGTAAGCAGAGCCCGAGAGCATAAAGAAGGTGGAAGATCTTTGAAAAGGAGCTGGACTAGCTTGACAGAGCCCAATCTGGACTGTCCAGCAGAAGTCTAACACATGGCATTATGTAAAAATGAAATTCACAGATGCTAAGAAATGCCTCAATTAAAGGGCCTATCCTTCATTTGTGTAATTCAGAAGGAGAAGATATGAGGGAAAGCTTTAGTAACAGGCCTTGGGAGGGAACGGTTAAAACCACACCCTTGGAAAGCAAGATCTGAAGGGATTGGACATTCGCATTGTCAATCACTCTGGAGAGACTGACAATGAGATTTGGAGGAGGGAACTAAAGTGGAAAGAGAGAAGCCCTTTCACTCTCTTGATGTTGTTTTCTTTAATTTCCTTTTTTTTGTTTGTTTGGTTGGTTTTGATTTTGGTTTATTTGTTGTTGTTGTTTGTTTTTTTTGTTTTTTGTTTTAGAGACAAGGTCTCACTCTGTCTCCCAGGCTGGAGCACAGTGAAGCAATCTTGGCTCACTGCAAACTCCAAACCCTAGACTCAAGTAATCCTCCTGCCTCAGCCTCCTGAGTAGCTAGGGCCACAGGCACGTGCCACCACACCCTGCTATACTGTTTTCTGGAGATGGGCTCTTGTTATACTGCCCAGGCTGGTCTCGAACTCCTGTCCTCTAGTGAATCCCCCACCTTGGCCGCAGGGTAGCTGGGCCTATAGACATGAGTCACTGCACCAGGCTAAATGTTGTTTTCTTAGGCCTGGACCCAAAGAATCTATCTCAAGAGGTAGACATAAGTGGAGAGAAAATATGCCTCTGAAACATGGAAACAGGAGGACGCTGGCAAAAGAGACCCTGTGGTCAAGTGGGGCTACCATGACACAGCTGAGCAGAGCAGCAGCTTCCGAAGGGAGTGGCTGAACTGACCTTCACCTTTGAGGAAACCAGCACTAGTGGTCAATGGGAAGTTGGCCTCAGGGTTGCCCTTCCTGTGGGCCATTTTGGAGCTCAGACTGTAGAGAATGGCTGGAAGTCCAGGTGTTAAAGAGCAGGGCCTTCTGAGACTAGCACAGAGGGCAGTGGTACAACAGCAGCAACCCAGGGGCCAACTTAGACACTTGGGATAGAAGCTTGGCTCATGGCAATAGTGCGGGCCTCACCCCAGGAGAGCTCGAGGTCAGCTCTCTGAAGCGGAATGGAGGGCCAGACAGTGCCCAGGGTAGCATCGTAAGTTCATGGAGACACCGTCCTGGAAAGGTATTAGATAATGTAGGTAACCCTGAAGAATCCAGGAGGGAGGGCATTCACCTACTACAGCTTGCCAGACAAAGACAGCCGACTTTGAATTTGACTGCTAAATGTAACATCATTTGTATTCCCCAAGCTGGTGAAACCTACGAGATGTAGGCATTACACTTAAAATAAATAACTCCAATGAAGCCAGAAATTAGGTTCATTTTAATTTCATAGATAGAAAATTGAAAGACTGTGAGATTTCCTCAAACTAAAAAAGGGTAATACCCCAAATTAGAACTCAAAGCCTGTAGCATCCACAGCTATGCTAAGACACTAGCTGCAATGTTGTCTCAGAGGATGAACACACAGCAGGTACATTAAATCAAATTGTGAAAGCATAGTGATCAGCGTCAATTTAGATTCTATGAATGAGCCCCTATATTTTATCATGCCTTTCTGTCAGCGTTTATTATTTGTTAAGGGGTTTAAATCTACAATAGAAAAATATTTCTGTGTAATCCAGTAACACACAATGGCTAACCATAGCTGAATTTTATAAACTATGATTTGTCAAATAATTCATGCTGTTTCCCAAACACAAGAGCCTGCATTATTCTGACAGCAAGAGAAGAGTTTTCCTATTCCCTATAATTTTCTATCGAACCTACAGACTATCTGCTTTACCTGAATTCTTAGAGGGTTAGGAAATTAAGCCTAAAAACCACTTTGTGATAGGAAATGTAAAGTCTTACAGCTAAAGGGCTGAAAACATCATTTCTCTGGACTTCAAATAATACCACATATACACCAGCTCAGGCTGAGCAAAGCACACTGCACTCTTTAGACATGTCTAGGGAAGGAACTTATACAGGGAAGAAAAGTAGCCATCGATCAAACTAACAATTATTGTGCAGCAAGCTCTGTTCTAAATCTTCTAAATTTACATTAGTAAATCTACCAAAATTACACATAGTAGCTTAGTTAGCTCCCCCAAAAATAAGACTGTTAGTGTTTTCATGAGGGCTAAGGTCTTTGTCTAAGATCATGTAGCAGAATAGTAAGTTGGCATTTAAAACAGATATATCTAACGTTAATCCAATGTTCATTGTATAATATCAGGCTGCTTCTATTGGTAACCTTTCTGGTATTTAACCACTGTTTCTATCAGGAAATTGGTATTCTATTCTAATCTGAATCTCATTCATTGCCACTTAAGCCTGTTTACTTAAAATCTGTTCTTGTAAAGTTTCAAAACAGCTGGTCACTGTCCTTGGTTTAACAGCTCCTGCACATACAGTACTCAAAGATAATTAAATCCCCTATCGGCAATTTCTTCTTTTGGCTGAATAAGCCCTTTTCAGTGTTTCTTTAAAAAAATTTCTGTGCCTTTAAATATCTTGCAGCATCACCATAGCACGTTTACTTCTACAGCTGCAATACGAGCACGTGATTTTCTTATAGTCATTTATAACTACAAGGACCATTCCTACCCATCCCCATCATGCTCTTCTACCATCTTCTATTTACTGCTTAAGCAGCTTGGTTCTCCCATTGAGTATTTTTGTCCTCATCGAGCTTCATTATATTTGCTGTGATGGTTTTCTCCAATTTGCCAAGAAGCTGCTTCTATTTCTAAGGAGCATTGCAGAGCACTTGCATTCCCGGTCAACTCCTTTGCCTGTTCTATTTCATTCTATGTTCTTACTCGATAAGCACCTGGAATGGGCTGAATTACTACCCCCAAATTCATATATTGAAGTCCTATCTCCTTGTACCTGACTTTATTTGAAGATGGGGTCTTTAAAGAGGTAACAAGATTAAATGAGGTCATTGGGGTGGGCCCTGATCCAATGACTGGTGTCCTTTTGAGAAGAGGAGGTTAGGACACAGACACACACACAGAAGGTAAGACCATAGATATATAGAAGATGGACATTTACAAGGAGAGAGACCTCAAAAGAAACCAACCCTGCTGACACCCTGATTTCAGACCTCCAGTCTCCAGAACTTGGAGAAAATAAGTTTTTGTTTATTAAGCCACCCAGTCTGTGATACTTTTTCGTTGTTGTTTTATGAGAGGGAGTCTCGCTCTGTCACCCAGGTTCAAGCGATTCTTCTGCCTCAGTCTCCCGAGTAGCTGGGACTACAGGCACATGCCACCATGCCCGGCTTATTTTTTTGTATTTTTAGTAGAGATGGGGTTTCATTGTGTTAGCCAGGACAGTCTTGATCTCCTGAACTTGTGATCCGCCCACCACATCTGTGATACTTCCTATGGCAGCCCTATCAAACTAATACAGCACCCTCAAATGTGTCTCATTTCCCTAACAATCATTAATTATGTAAAGAACTCCACAGATACCAACATCATGTACCCCTCATATTGAAAAGGGTACATTACTTCCATGGTATTGATGCCAAAAATGCCTAAACTCAATCCGTCCATGAGTAGGTATCAGATAATCCCAAATTGTGAGGTATTCTACAACACAACAGATCAGTACTCTCAAAGTGTCAAGGTCAAGAAAGCAAGGCAAGTCCAAGTATTGCCACAGATGGCAGGAGTCTAAGGAAACATGAAAACTAAATGCAATGTGGGATCCTGGATTCGATCCTGGAACAGACAAAGGACCTTTATGAGCCCTGGTGAAATCTACACAAAGTTTATACTTTAGTTAACAGCATTGTACCAATGTAGATTTCTTAGTTTTAATAAAGGTCCTATAATTATGCAAGATGTGAAATATTAGGGAAAGCTAAGTAAAGGGTATACAAAAAATCTCACTTTTTTCTTTGCAATATTTTTGTAATTCTAAATTTATTTCAAAATTAAAATAATATATCATAATATAAATAATGCATTATAAAAGTAATACATACTATGAATAATAATATAAAAATCAAATAATAAATGAACTAATAAAACACCACCAGTGGAGAAAAATCACATATTTTCATCATTGTGAAGTATTCCCTGAAATAAACTCTATATTAAAAAAGGAAGGGAGAACGAAGCTAACCTTCATTGAGATCTACTGATACTGAGTATTTGACAGGTATTATCTTATTTAATCCCCACAACAGCACTGTCACTTATAAAATGTGACATCTGATGAAACAGAAGCTCAAACATATTTCAGTGATTCATCCAAGGTCACACAACAAGTGATAGACTGGAATTCAGACCCAGCTCCATTTAATTCCAGTGCACCATGTTTGTTCTCCTGGTTAAGTATGAATTTATATGTCCCCACCAACTATACTTTCACCTAAGTATATCCATTCTAACTGTGGATTTCATGCTTAGCCGAATATTGGAATCACCTGGGAAGCTTTAAAAATTCCTGAGGCTCAAATCCTACCCCCAATTCTGCTGTAATAATTTCAGGATTTGATTGAACCTCAGAATTTTTACATTATCCCCAGATATTTCATATGTGTAGAGAACAACAACTCTACTAGTTTATCAATGTTAATGTTATACAGAACTAAAACCTTTGCAAAAGACAGGCAGTCCTATTTATCATTTATTCAGGAGTAAGCATGTATCATCAAAATCAATTAAATTCAACTTGTGCAACATATTATTTAAGGAAACAAGCAAAAGAAATTCTTTAAAAGACACATGGAGAACAGGGGCCAACTTCAGAAGAACTCTTATCAGCTAACTGCATAGAGCACCAGGAACATAGAAGCAGTTGACTCCAGAGATAAATCTCAAAACCTTCCAATAAAGAGAAGAAAGTAGCAATCACTTTACTAAAAAAAAGTCAAATGACCTCCTGTCTCGGATTTTAATTTCCTCTGGTCCCTTTAAAATGGCAAAGGGAAACCATCAAGCTATGTAAGACGCTAATTGAAAATAAACATTTTCCTACTTTTGAGTGGAATTAAAGCTGGGAAAAACTGTATTGCTTCAAGGTGAGGAATGAAACAGAAAGAAACATCAAAAAAGCTGCAATGAGAGTATTTGGAAACCATTCTGTTTGCTGAATTGTCAGCCATGCAAGCACTTATAGACAATTACAACCTCAGAAAACAAATAAAAAGTGTGTAAGTAGGCACTTTGATGCTTCTTCCTAATTATAGGGTTTACGAGCTGGATTCAAAAAACACAAATAGAGGCAGTGCGAACAATAGTAACCCTGAAATGAGGTTATGAAGCTTATTAGCTTTACATAATTACACAGCTGTGACAGGTTGAAGAGACCTCTGCCTGAAGCACATTTCCTCCCCTCTTTACTACTGGGTCTCACAGCAAGGTTGCCATTTTTTTTTAGATTTTACCCTTTTTAAAAATATAATTTAGGTTGAATCACGAACTAACCAATATTTGACCTACACAGGTGGCTATTTCCTATTTTGGGTTTCCATACGAAGATCTCCTTCATCTCTCTTCGGGGTCTCGGAGGACACTGACTTGTTTTTCTCTATCCTTTGAAACATCCACAGCACCGAGCAGACGTGTGTGAATAACAGAGCATGCTCAGTAAGGGCTCATGCAATAAATGAAAGAAATTCACCTATAGGCAAAAGCTGTGTTTTCTAATATTTAACCTATTGAAAAGCCCTGGAAGCCACCATTTGTGATATGTATCTCCCCTCAAAAAATCATTCTGGTAATTGGCCTGGACACCAAATTGTACCTGCAATTCAGCTGACAGTCTGGGATTAGTAAAAAATGGTTATTTACTATCCTGCCTGAGGTGTCTGTGCAGGGCTATGGGAAGGAGTAGGGTTAGGGATCTCTCACTGTATTTGCACACACGTATACACATACACAGAGAAGATTTGTAATGAACTATTTTGCATATCCATGATTTAAAGATGCAAATATTGATTTTTCATTTTTTTTTTTTTTTACAAATAAGAAAGGAAACTCAGGAAAATAAGAGCAATTTATAAGAACAACATGAAACTAATACTTAGTTGTCTAAAATTTTTAGTAGTGAAGCCTGTGTATGAACTTCTTTGTTGCACTAACATTTTATCTTTGAAAAGCCAAATATGAACTTGGCAGATTTTCTCATATATGCCAAAGAGAGATTTCTTTAGGACATTTAATTCAAAAAAAAAAAAAAAAAGAGCAGAGCTCTTCAAGGCTTTAGGCAGCAAACTGCAGGATATAATAATAAAAGCTCACATTTATTTAGTGTTTGCCATGCTTGCTGTGCTAGCACTGTAAACATTTTAGCTATCTAATCCTCACAATGATCTAAGAGGCTGGTACCATGCTTATTCCCATTTAACAGAGAAGAGGCTTCGACAAGTCATTTGCCTATAGTTTACATGCATATAGAAGGCAGAACGTGGGCTCTCACCCAGGTAGGTAGCCTCTCACTAGGGCTGGTACTCATACGTACCCCTCTCCTGATAGATAGATCATATCAGCCAACCACAACTTCTCTCTCTTTATCCCCCCAAAAATCTGCTACAATATTCATCCACAATAATATTCCAGAATTACACATCCCATTTGTACATTATTTTGATGTGTATAGTAGGTTGGTGGCACCTATCTTGAATATTGCTCAATGGAAAAAAAATGAGGGCCACCAATCTTATATACCAGCATGAATTATGTTTATTTTATTATGTGATCAATGGATTGAATGTTTATGTCCTCTCCAAATTCATATGTTAAGTCCTAATGTGCAATGTAATGGTATTTGAAGATAATTAGGTCATGAGGGCAGATCCATCATGAATGGGACCAGTGCCCTTATAAAAGAGACTGGAGAAAACTCCCTCACCCCTTTTGCCATATAAGGACACAGAAAAAGTCACCATCTATGAACCATGAAGTGGGCTGTTAGCAGACACTGAGTCTGTCAGAACCTCCATGTTGGACTTCCCAGCCTCCCAAACTGTGAGAAATAAATGTCTATCATTTGTATGCTATCCAGTTGATGGTATTTTGTTACAGCAACTCAAAGGGACTAAGATGTCACTTCAGTGTTTATTGTAAGTTCATTATGTAAAAGGATGTTTGTCAAAAACAAATGGTGGGCCCATGTAATGTATATAATATTTCTAAATGAAATACTAGCAAATGACATCAGGCTTTATAATCTTTTAAATTTATGTAATTGTGTTTTGTGTTTGGAAACTTATTCATTGAAATCATTTACAGGTATAATGATTCAACAGGAATTGGCTGGACTTAATAAAAGTGAATATGAATAAAGACATATTCATTTTGATTGGAAATATTCCATGGTTCTAGAATTCATTTGTCTTGTGATGTCAACTGTGGGAAAAAAACTTATCTCTAATAAATATGGTCATTGTAATTGGATTTCATATTACTGAACTAGCTAGAGAAAGATGATGCTTTATGGGAAACATACACTTGTAATATGAATATGAATAGTCCCTTAGGTAGTTTTGAATCCAGTCTTTATGAAGTGTAAAATTGGAATAACGGGCTTAGAATATTTAATGCATGTGGATAATTTGGATTGTTGCTGCCAAGATACAATGGCATGTTTGGGGAATGAAACAAGTTGAAAACGCACAGGTCATGTTATGTAGTTATGTAGAATATGGCAGTGACCTCATAATTGACCTTACTTCCATGTTCGTCACCCCTTCTAGTCTATTTTCAACACAGTAGCCAGACTGATCCCTCTAAAACCTACGTTAGAGGAGTTACTCTCCTGAAGTGTACCATCACAGGCAGAATAAGACAGAAATCCTTACAGCGGCCAACAAAGTATAGCCTCCATTCTGCTCCAGCCACACTGGCCTCCTGGCTGGTTCTCAAACTTGTGGGGCGGGCTCCTTCCACAGAGACTCTGCACCTACTCTTCCTTCTGCTTGGAATACTCTTCCTGAAGAAATCCAAATGGCTAGCACTCATTTTTTCCAGGTACCCAAATGTCACCTCTTCAGAGGTCTTGACTGTCCACCCCATCTCAGTCACCTTCACTCCACCGGACCCCAGCACACTCTCCAGCCAATCTACTCACTTCATTATTTTTCACCATGCTTGTTACTACCTGACAGCATCTACCTTTATTTTTTCATTTCCTGTCTTCTCTACTAAAAAATAAGATTACCAAGGAAAGAAACTTTTTTGCACCCAAGACCCAAGACCCAGAACAGTGCTAAGCACATCATGGGAATTATCTAAATACGTTTGGAATGAATGCATGAATCTGAGTAATTGAGTGAAAGCTCATGAATGAATGGGCATTTTGATTTAAAGTAAAATACCCGAATTAGAATGAAGAGGGGACCCTCATTCTTAAGGAGAAAAGAGTTTGTAGCTTCATGGATTTTGTCTGGATGACTACTTTCCGAAAACCTGGAAAACCTTGGTAGAAATGTATGAGCTCCTGAAAAATAAGAAAAAAACGAAAGACTTTTGCATGTGTTCTATTCCCCATTGATGATTTTAATTTAAATTATATATTTATTTCATTTTAGAACTCTTACCATAAAATATTTAGGCTTCCTTTAATGTCCATATTTAAAAGTACATTACTTGTGATGTTTTGATAGTATTACATAAGCTAGGTGGTAGGACTTGATGCTTAAGAAAGCAAGTCAAAAGGAGAAAACTTATTTTAAAAGTAAAAGATAAATGGGAGAATCTATTTTTTATTATTGCCTTTGGCTAATTTCTTGATTCCTTCCTATCCAGTGCTTGGTTACCTTGCATTTAATTCCACAAGTATACACATACCTCATTTACAGGAGAAGAGTGGGGAATGATGGGTGAATGGGTGCATTCCTACAAACAGGAGCTCTAACAGAATTAGTTCTAATGCAATTCGCATGACATGAAGTCATCAAATTATCATGCCCATGGAGACGTATCACACAGTGGCAATTGCTCGTTCAACCTTCTCAAAATCTCTTGAAATTCTGATACACCTTCTGCAATATTTCTTCCAGACACCATTCTTAACTGTTGAACACCCTGCCCAGTCTGTAGTGAAACATATGTGCCATGCCTACCGTCAAGGATCTTCTACCAAGTCCTAGTTTCCTGATAAATATTGTCCTCTATTTTCTAGAACATCATTTGGAGAACTCTGAAGCTGCTATAAAACTCACATTGCAACATCAAAAGGATTCTCCTGTTTTTCAGAACTGTTCACCAAAATATAAAATATATGACAAAGAGAGAGGCCACTGAAGACCAAACTACACGTGTTGCAGAATCCACTCAACTCAGAATAGCTCAGTGGCTCACTGCCTGAGAGTTTGCAATGCGCTGTGCTAAGCAGTCTGGCCAGGACAGACTGCCATCGCTCTTACTGGCTGAGAGTGCATGACAAAAAGTATATCTTAACACTGTACTGTAATTTTGTTTTAATTACAAAAAGACTTCTAAGATAAATAGTGTTAAAATGAATCAGTGTTATTCAGGGAAGCATGAAACGTGCAATATATTCAGAAGGAGGTGATAATTATTTCATGAATGATAAAACAAATTATGTAAAGATATGAAAAAGCTGAATTGTGGAGAAAATGAGCCAAGGCATGAAAACATGCATTCTTTCAATAAACATTTATTTATCTATGTGCCAAATATCTAAATTTATAAACTGGACATGTAAAGATGAAAAGACAGTGTTCTTGACCTCAAAGAGCTCACCATGTAGCATGGAAAATAGATATGCAAACAAACAATATGTGTACTGTTTTACCAGAGTCGTTTTCAAAATACTATGGAAATATGGAGACGGAAGGCATTGAATTCTTCGTGGTGAGTTAGGAAAAGCTTTACTAGTGATTACTAAGATAGAACCTCAGAGATGAAGGCAGGTCATTGGGCAAATCAAGCACATGGGGCCTCTAGGCAAGAAGCAACACCATAAGCCAAGGTGAGAAGAAACATTCAGGTGACTACATGTCATTTGAGTATTGCAGAGGTCAGATCATAAAAGACCTATGTACCATGCTCAGGAGGAGCTTGGTTTTTACACTGAGTAAAATGAAAGTTATCGAAATATTCTAAGTAAGTGAATATTATAATCAGATTTGCAAAGCAATTTCAGCCGATTGTAAAGGACTGCAGATCTTTTCCCTTCCCTGAAGATTTGGGGCATTGACAATAACTAAATTTCTCCACAGGAAGGAGGAAGTCATTAATGAATTGGTGACAAAACAATTGACGAATCTCTCTTCTTTTTGAACTATGGTACTAAAGAAATCCTATTTTTACAGTGAACCATACAAAGAGACTTTTTGTGCAACAGCCCAAACAAAGATATTTTAATAATTCAATGCTAAATATTGAATATTTATCATTTGTTAATATTGATGTTAACATTTGTTATTAGCTTTAATATGCAACTCTGATTTCTACCTGTAAGTAACCTCCAGAGGAGGCATCATAACTGGGGTCTAATATTGGTCAGGAACTCTCAATAAAGCATCACAGAGAGTAAATTATTTGTGGCTGCATTTTCATAAGAGTAAAAGAAAAACAAAGGTTCAACTGCGTGAAAGGTGGTAATGGAGTAGGAAAAAGGGTCAAACTGGAGCTAAGGAAACCATGGTTTAGAAGATATTCTCATTCACCAACCACGTGAACTCAGCAAATGGTTCACACTTTCTTTATTTCACTCCATTCAGGCAATGTAAAAATAACTATACTATTCCTTGTCTATGCAGAAATGTTTCAGAACCAAATGAAATCATGCTTGTAAGTAAAATGCACCAAATATCCATTGATACAGCATTTCTGGTCTAGAGGTTGAGGAACTGCTCATCGTATCAATGTATGTAATAGAAGATGATGTAAAAAAGACAAACATGGGCACTATGATGAAACAGTTATAAACCTGATACTATTATATATTTGACCATCAATTATCAGCTATGTTTCAATATTTAAAATGTGTATTTGTTGCTCTAAAGTTAGATATTCCCCCAAGGATTGACCAAACTAGCAAAATAAGCTAAATGAATTTTTCAAATAAAAATTCCTCATCCACCAAGTCTAAGTGACATGTTATAGTACATTCAGCAAGTATATCATGAATCTGACAAAGAAACAGGACCACATAAAGGATGGGGGGAGAGTGAGGAAAATAAAGAGGAGGAGGATGCATAAGGATCTCCAGAAAAGCAGGTGTAACACAGAAGCCCTTCCAAACACAAACATTTGACTTTTTTTTTCTTCAAAGATGTACCATAATCCCCTCATATAAACCCAGGTACTCATCAGGGACTCCCAGCACTCTTTCCCCCTGCCCAGTCAGAATGAAGCTGGTTAGAGCACAAAGTGTCAGCACAGGCAGACACCAACTGAGTTGTTTGCTGCTGTTCACTGGAAAACTTAAGGAAAACCTGAAGCAGGAAGGGAAGCAGTCCAAAGGAAACCTAAGCTATGACTATGAGGTTGTACCCCAAACTTATATACAGGATTTTTATGAACGATAGCATAACTTCTTCATTATGGGGTTAAATTGTGTCCCCTCAAAAGACGTGTGGAAGCCCTATCCCTTAGTACTTGTGAATATGGCCTTATTTGGAAATAGAGTCTTTGCAGATGCAATCAATTTAAGATGAGATCATTGGAGCGGGCCCTAAAGTAAGACAACTGGTGTCCTCATAGGAAGAGGGAAATGCCATGTGGACACAGACACACGAGGAGAAGATGACCGTGTATGATGGAGGCAGAGACTGGAGTGATGCACCCACAGCCAAAGAAGGCCAAAGACTACCAGCAAAACACCAGAAGCTAGAAGAGTCAAGGAAAGCTTCTCACTACAGGTTTTGGAGGAAGCATGGCCTATGACACCTTGACTTTGGACTTCTAGCCTCCAGAACTATAGATAATAAACTTTTGTTTTAGGCCGCCCAGTTTGTGGTACTTTGTTTTGGCAGCCCTAGAAAACAAAACAAATACACTCTTTTCTACAAATTTATCTGCTTACCTCTCTCTCTGTCTATCCATCCATCTACCTCCATTTATCTATCTACCATCAAAATATCATGTTAAGCAGAGCTTATGCCTTTGCAAATACCACACATCATAACCCATCTTTTCTCTGTCTAGGCTCAATCAGATACAAAATGGTCACATTTTCTCTTTTGTTTTGTTTTGTTTTGTTCTGTAAATGGCCATTCTATTTCCCCCCCTACACTTTTATGCAGCTTCAATATTAAGGTCTCTTCCCGCGACAGAGTCTTGAAGGATGGTTTCACATTAAAACGGAAAAGGAACTCATAATTAGTGATTTACATTTGTTGACTAATTACATTTTAACTGAAAAGCATTCACACTAAATTGTTACAACTGAATATTTTTATGATCTTTTCCTTGCCTCTATAATCACAGAATGAAAGGCTTTTCTCCGCAACAAAGGCATTTTAGGCATCCGCCTATTCAATTGACACTGGGAAAAAAGTCTGACTTAGAATCTGTAAAAAGCCTCAAGACAGTTAATCAATCAAGAAGGCATTTATCGGGGCATTTCATGCCCCTGGTGCTGAGCTTTAGACTTCCAAAGATGCAGACATAGGTCAGATCCCTCCTGCCTTGAAAGGACAGTCAGTTGGCTGGGAAGGGTTTGATCTTGAGGAAGCTAAGGCCAGCAGGTTTCTGAAGTGTGGAATGACTCAGTGAAGCCTGGAGTCAGAGCCGAGAAGCAAGAACCTGGCACAAAACAGAGAGCGTGGCCCTGCTACCGCCTGGTAGAGCTCAAACAGCTTGTTTTCTTGTTTTTGCACACTGTTACTGCTGGCCTCCTCTCTTCCAACATTTCCTCTCCAGCTCAGTATTTGCAGCACCTGGGACATGGCCAGTTACAAGGCATGGTGGTTGATTGAAGCATTAAACCATTTGCATCTCTTATAGCACCTACCAGGTTATAGGCAGAAAAGGAAGAAAGAGGAGGTCAGATTGCTGAGCTACCACTTAAGGAGACAGGGGCTTATCTTGCTTCCCTGCTTGAAGCCAAAAATGCCATTTCCAGGCTTTGGATTGCAACTCATCCAAAGACAAAGCTCAAACTCATTGAGCAAGACAGAAGGCACAATTTAACCTATATCATATATACAGTCAATCCTCAATTTGCAGATTTTGTATCTGCAAAATCGCCTACTTGCTAAAATTTGTTCATAATGCCAAAGTCAATATTCAGAGAACTGTTGCGGTCATTCATACTGCATGTTCAATGTGGCAAATAATTTGAGCTGTTCCCAACGGAGGTGGAACAAGGCTACTCTCCACCCTCGTTTCAGCTCTCATGCTGCAAGCAAGTGTTCTTTTCATGGTCTATGTAGTGCCATGTGTTTTGCATTTCTGTGCTTTTTGTTGGTGATCTCACTATCTAAAGTGGTCTAAAGCACCACGCTGACAGGTTGCCTGGTAGTCCTAAGCACAGGAAGGCTGGGATGTGCCTTATGAAGAAATACATGTGTCAGATGAGTTTTGTTCAGACATGAGTTATAACGTCATGGCAGTGTTAATGAATTAACAATACATTTGTGAATAAACACAAGTGGAAATGTCCATGTATGTTATTCAGCAGAAACACACATAAAACAAGGATATGTAACGATTCATTGATGAAAATACTGTGACTGGAGGCTTGTAGGAACCTAAACCTGTATTTCCTCTAAAAGCAAGTAGTACTCATTAATTCAGCTTTCACAGCAACTTTATAGAACATAGTTACCATGAATAATGTAGACTATTATGTGTGTGTGCGTGAAATTGGCTATACACATACATATATATAACTATATAGGTATAAATGTTTACATATATACATGTATATATATGTGTGTGTATATATGTACACATACACACACACACACACACACATATATGCGCTATTGTTTTTCACCATGCTGGGCCCTGTATAGATAATGGTAAACAAAACAGATCTGGCTGTACCTCTCATAGACATCCAAGTCTAGTGAAGAAGTAAAAGATTAATTAGCAAACCCCTATGCGGTGCTACATTGACAGCAACATTCTCTAAACAGCTTAATCAGTAGTAAAACTTGATGTTTTTATCATCGTTGTTTAATTCCTCTCTCTTTCTCAGCTGGCTATGAAGAAGAGTAGGGCAAGGAAGAAGAGTGTTGCATTAGAATGTAAGCTCATGAGGGCAAGAATCTTTGTTTTGCTCTAAACCTCCAGCTCCTTGCACAGGTACCTTGTACATAGCATTTGGTAAATAAATCAATTTATTGGTTCACTAAACACACCAACAGCAGTACCTCCAAGAAAAAAGAAGAGAAGCAAACCGCAAAATAAAATTCCAAAGCATGTCCACTTATCCGATAATAATTCTTCCAATGTCCCTTGCTAAGAATTTCTGAACGTGTGCTGGCAGCATAAAAGTTACCCCATGCTGGCTGGGCACAGGGGCTCACATCTGTAATCCCAGCACTTTGGGAGGCAGAGGCGGGAGGATCATGAGGTCTGGAGATCGAGACCATCCTGGCTAACATGGTGAAACCCCGTCTCAAAAAAAATACAAAAAATTAGCTGGGTGTGGTGGCAGGCACCTGTAGTCCCAGCTACTCGGGAGGCTAAGGCAAGAGAATGGCGTGAACCCGAGAGGCAGAGCTTACAGTGAGCCGAGATCACGCCACTGCACTCCAGCCTGGGCGATAGAGTGAGACTCTGTCTCAAAAAAAAAAAAAAAAAAAAAAAAAAAATTACTCCATGCCTCCGCTGATAAGCAAGCAGGCAAGCCCTTGAAGGATCAGTGGAAACTGGTGAAAGAGCTTTCAAAAAATAATAATAATAATAATACACTTACCTAGTTTACAGTTCTAAAAAGGATTCTTCTTTGTAACTACCTAATACCTTTATGTTCTCCAATCAATCAATTTACTGAGTTCAGTTGTTCAGTAAATTTGGCCTGAACAACCAGCAAACAAAAATGCTTTCAGCATTCCAGAGATGATCAATAATAGCAAATGCCATTAAATACAAAAGTATCCATAGGTTGTTTTTGTTGTTGCTTTTAATCCCAACCCTATGCTTAGTGATTGCAAAATTTATACCATTCCAGGTATGAATCTTAGTATTAGACTAATGGGATATTACCCATTCCAAGTCTGCCAGTAATTAAGACACTTAAAATGCAAAATATTTTTTTCAATTGACTGCAAATATATTTTAATGCATGCATCCCAAGATATTGGCAACACCAACTGGATGAGAAGAGGCAGTTTGGCCAGTTGCCATTTTGCCACTAACTAAAAAAGCTAAGGACTGCTCTGAAAATCTCCTAAATAAAAAAGCAATCTAGTTTCTGGCAAGGAGATCAGCAATGGCCATTTCATATAAATGAATCTGTCATGATTTCATTTGTGCACAAGCTCGATCATCCAAAATAGCAGAAACAGCAGGCTGTGGTGTGGCTTTTCTTTATCTGTTTTTGATAGACTGCTTCTCCTTTTCCTGCCCCAAATGATGACTGCCACCGATGAAAAACGGTTCTGTGAAATTGCAAGAAAATTATCCTCAGTTTTAATAGTCAACTAACTTACCGAAGAGAAATTGTACCTCTTATTTTGTTAGTGCTTTACAGATTCCGAACACAAGATCAAGTACAAATATGATCCCCCCTTTATATATCTTCATCAAAATAAGATAAGTGGAGTATGACAGGCTATAAAATACATTCTTTGCTTATTGGTATGGCCACCTGTTCCAGATCATTTTCAGGGCTGCCAGTAACAGAAGGAAGTGGCATAAATGAAACACGTCCCCGTTTTTTTCCCAGTAAGATTTTCTTGCAAGATCCACAGAGAACATCAGCCATTATTTTCTAAAGCCAATCAAAGGTCTTCCGTGCCAGTGTGCACATCTAGACAGCTATGCAAGCTGGTCTTATTTCCCCCATCTCCGGCTCTCCTAGTCATGAGGTGCCTAAGCTGCCTCATTAAGCAGAACCAGCAAAAACAGCATTCAGAATGGTGTGCCCTTCAATCCAAATACAAAAGAGCACTTTATTTTTTTTTTTCTTCCAAAGGCAATGAAAATGGTCATAGCTTAGCAAGAAGATAACGGAAGCGCATCACTGGGCTGTGAGAGGCTTTAGAGTTGTACTACGCTGTGTCCCTTTTATCAACACGACTTGGGGCTCCTCATGGACTCCTGCGATTTCACCGGCAAAGGAGTAAGATGACTCTACCTCCCTCCCTCTCCTCATAGATTCCCACCCCCTTGTACAGAACATCATGTTCCCAGACAACTTCCCTCAGGAACTGTAATTTTCTGATTAATGTTACACTGTGAGAAGATTCAAAATGGTTGAACAGGTCACCCCATTCCCTAAAGAACCATAACTGCAAGGCAGTAATGTCCAAGCATGCGTTTTCTCGGTTATGTGTCAAATATCCTATTTTTAATGCTACATTTCCGAGTAATTAATATAACTATAGGAGCTAAGTAAGAAAAATAAAACACGTTGAATTATTTTTAAATGATCTCATTTTTTTGAAGGGGGGTTTAATTTCTTGCTCAAATATCAAGAGTTCTGAGAAAGGCTCCATCCTTTCTTATAAAATATGCCACTTTTGACTCTGAAATAGTCAATTTTGTACAAAATGAAAAAAGCCCATATTTATTCAGCAAGATGTCACACTATGTTTAGAAAGAGTATTAGGGCCGGGCGCGGTGGCTCAAGCCTGTAATCCCAGCACTTTGGGAGGCCGAGACGGGCGGATCACGAGGTCAGGAGATCGAGACCATCCTGGCTAACACGGTGAAACCCCGTCTCTACTAAAAAAATACAAAAAACTAGCCGGGTGAGGTGGCGGGCGCCTATAGTCCCAGCTACTCGGGAGGCTGAGGCAGGAGAATGGCGTGAACCCGGGAGGCGGAGCTTGCAGTGAGCTGATATCCGGTCACTGCACTCCAGCCTGGGCGACAGAGCGAGACTCCGTCTCAAAAAAAAAAAAAAAAAAAAAGAAAGAGTATTAGAACATGAATCAAGGCTGGGAGTGGTGGCTTACACCTGTAATCCCAGCACTTTGGGAGGCCAAGGTGGGCATATCACCTGAGGTCAGGAGTTCCAAACCAGCCTGGCCAACATGGTAAAACTCTGTCTCTACTAAAAATACAGAATTAGCCAGGTATGGTGGCAGGCGCCTGTAATCCCAGCTACTCAGGAGGCTGAGGCAGAAGAATCACTTGAACCCAGGAGGCAGAAGTTGCAGTGAGCCGAGATCGCACCACTGCACTCCAGCCTGGGTAACAAGAGCAAAACTCTGTCACAAAAAAAGAAAGAAAGAAAAATGAATCAAGAAATTTGGGTTGAAGTTGATAGCACACAAACCTAGCTAATATTTAGTTTTGGGTAAATATACCTCTTTGGACCTCATATTTTGCATATACAAATTAACAGGTCAGACTAATGATATTAAGAACCTTTCAAACTCTAAAATTCAATTGTTCTAATTGGCTGAGGAATAATATGAATAAAATCATTTCTTAATTGCTTTATTTAACACTTAGTTAATCACAGTGGAATGAATTTTCTCTCTGAAGGCCTGGCCTAGGTGAATTTTTTATTCTTTTAAAATAGATCTCCTTAATACACACTATCAAAATACCCTATTTCTTAAAGGCGTCACTAACCAAGGCCATTAGTTGAGAACTTAAGAACTGTAACAAAGTCAGCAAAACTCACCATGTGGGTTTAAAAGAACATTGAAAAGCTTTCTCTCATTTTTGACTTTGCCATTTCTGAAAGGAATTTGGCTATTGCCCAGTTTAATTTATGTAGCACTTTGTTGCTTGTGTTTAACATAATTGCAAACATGAAATGCATTCAGAATTGAAACCTAAGCACTAACAATCTATTTTTCATCTCACCAAAAACTATAGGAAGAAAGGAATTCTATCACGGATTTTGAGGTCAAATGCTAAATAGCAGCAGTAATCAAAGGTATTTACAGGACAATTATGTTAGGTGTCATCAGGTTCTAGACTGATGATGTTTGTAAATTCAGAGATAGACTTAGATCCAAAACACAAATCATAATCATTATCACATGATAGGCATTCAAGCCTTAAATGTCCATCAAATATGTTTTTCTCACAACCGTAGCTATTATAAGTAAATTCAAGACGCAGCTGACAAGTAAAACAAAACATGTAGTGAATACCTGAATGCTGTTGAAATTGAATAGTGAAGATTTCTTCTAAAAATTGTTTTGCTGCAGTATCCTCTATAAATTATCAAGCTTAATATTTTGCAAAATTAATCATTTGAAAATTCTTAACTGATTTGCATTGATTTTCTATTTCTTCTACCCCCAATTTCTTTTCTGACCATACCTTTACTGAAATATCTTCATTCCAAAACTGTACTAGTTATTTTCTGCTCATTCTAAAGACAAAATAATTTGCTTTAGTCTGTTAAATGTTATACTGTTTAATACCCATTCACTTTATTTGCAGATTATTTTAAGTGTTCAAGGTACTATTACTCACAAACTTAAACAGTCTATCTAATCAATGAATAATACTCATGGCAAGATGAAACATTATCAAGTCTGAAGCTGCTATCTCAAAATCCACTTAAAAGAACAATGTCATGTGATAATGAGAGTGAAATACAGAAAGCATCCCTTCAAAAAGGCAATTCAAGTAAGAGTGTGCTCACATAGCAGGTGTCTATGGTGCTTGATGGGCATGTTCTCAGGCCTGAAACAAAGGCAGTCCATTTTTACTCTTGGGAGTAGATAGAAAGTAAAAGAGGAAGAAGGGGATTTGGGAAAAAGTGGAAAGAAGGGACACCACACAAAGGTCTCTTTATATTGCATTCTTTCTTCTTTCTTTTACTTCAATTGTTCATTCAATAATTATTGATTACTCACTATGCCTAAGGTTTATATGTTTTTATACATATAAATGTATATATAATATACTGTATATGCAAACATGTATTCTAACATGGAAATACGTGGGTTTGAATGGAATTTATTTCATTTAAAACCTTTTCATTTCAAATGGAGTTGCAGATGTTTCTACTGAGTGCCTACCAAGTACTGGAAGAAAGAGATGCAACAGAAACCATTCAATACTTTCCTCACTGATCTTCTCTGTGGTTTTGACATTCTCTCAGGTGGAAATTATCTCTCTTCTAGCTTTATAACAGCACATACTCTTGATTCGTCTCTCAGCTCTCTGTCCACTGTGCCTGACAATTTCTACCCAAGAACCTTCTTAATCCATCTTGTTCTAATGGAGTAAGAATAAGACGGATCATGGCATCCAAATGGCAATGTTTCTCAGAATTATATCATCCCATCCTCTTTTCTTTACAAAAACTCTCCCTAGGATGTGTTCTCCTTCCCACCCTTGACTTAGAATCTTCATCTCTGATCTTGATCATCTTCCCGGGCCCCAAAGACAGTTTCAGTCCTCTACTGGACTTCTCTTAGAAATACCAGGCACGGCCAGGCGCAGTGGCTCACACCTGTAATCCCGGCACTTTGGGAGGCCGAAGGCAGGCGGATCATAAGGTCAAGAGATCAAGACCATCCTGGCCAACATGGTGAAACCCCATCTCTACTAAAAATACAAAAATTAGCTGGGCGTGGTGGTGCGTGCCTGTAGTCCCAGCTACTCGGGAGGCTGAGACAGGAGAATCGCTTGAACCCAGGAGGCAGAGGTTGCCGTGAGCCAAGATCGCAACATTTCACTCCAGCCTAGCTACAAAGAATCCATCTTAAAAAAAAAGAAGGAAAGAAAAGAAAAGAAATACCAGGCATAGCACCTTCCTCTTTTTCCTAATCTGCTTCTCCTTCTAATGTCCTGTTTGTATCAAGTGCTTCCTCATTCCCCTGGTGACTCAACCCTGAAACTTCAAGTCATTATAGATTTCTTCACATCACTCACTCCCCTATTCATCTATCATTTAGTTCTGTTGTTCCTACCACCCTTTTATATTTCAGATCCATCTTCTGTCCATCCCTCATTGCCACTTCCTTTGTTCATGTCCTTATTATTTCTCATCTGAATGTCTGCAATATCTAACTAACTGCCTTGCCTTTAATCAGGTTTCCAGCCAATCTGTTCTCCAGCTTGATAATGGATGGTCTTTCTAAAACACAAATCTGAGTGTGCCACCCCTATCCTACAAGCCTATTATGGTTCCCATGTTTTGCAAGATGAAGTCTTGGCTCAACACAGGAATTGGACCTTGTTCACTTCTTTGCCTCATCTAGTACTATTTCCCCAAAACCTCATTTGGCTCTACTCCCACCAAAATGTTTGTATTACCAGAATTTGCCATGTTATCTCACCCATCTCAGCCTTTGTAAACGTCTTTCCTTTGCTTAGGATGTTCTCCTCATTTCAGCCTATGTAAGCCCCAAAATATTTCCCGTGAGAACTCTCTGGCTCCTCCGTGTGGCTTCGTTGCTCTCTCTCCTCTGCAGCCACCTGTTCCCAGGTTGCCAGCGTGGGTCCTGGAGAAGAAGCTTCCTCGCTGGTCAAGATCACTCAGAAGCCATCATGATGGAATGGGGGACTGTGGAGGTGGCTGAGAGGTATTCTTTTCCTCTCCAAATAAAATGTTTGTCTTTTATTCATTAAATCCTAAAATTGATCTAAATCTTCAACCTATAAATCATTTTAAATATGTATTCTAACTGTCCCCAAATAACTTGAACCGTAGGTGGTCTTCACTTGGTTGCTTTTCTCACCCAAATCCCACCAATAATGGTTTGTGGGGCTGTGACGGTGAGGTCAAAGAACTTTAACCTGGAAATTTACCATCCTCATTCCTGGCTATGAGCTTCAGGGTTAACATATAATTTCAATCTGTGTAGCAAAGCATTCTCTCATTATTTTTAAAGATTTTTATTTAATCACTTCTAAAGTGTAGGGAATTTGGAAAATATACCTTCCCTAATGTAACTAGAGTTAGACACCATGATTGGCATTTAGATGTATTTGCTTCCAGTCTTGTTATTTATCTGTATTCCAATTTTGACAAAGTGATATTCTCCGCATAAGTGTTGTCTATTTAAAACAATGCTACTAGGTGTTTTCTGTATCATTAAATATCATATTTCAATATGGTTAAATAATATTACATTGGATGCAACTGGAATAATTTGGCTAACAATAATTATGATTAACAAACCATATTTGTACACTACCCTATTACAGACATTTAATTTTTTTCAATGTTTCACTCTTGGGGATAGCACTACAACAAATACCCAAATAGTATATTAGAGTGGTGGTGTTGTTTTCATAATTTCTCACCAGGACAAAGTATTTTTTTTTAATCCATATCAGTTTGATAGATAATATAAGATATCTCATTATGGCTTTACTTCTTATTTCTTTGACTATCAGTGAGGCTATATGTGCTTGTTGTCAATTGTATTTCCTTGGAAAATTGCTTGTTCATTTCCCCTGCCTATTTTAATTACATAATTTGTATTTTTCCAATTGATTTATAAAAACTTCATTATTATATTATTATATAACATTATATCATGGATCTTAACCTTTTGATGTGTATTGTCTAAGTGTTCTACAGAGTTTGCCATTTGCTTTTCAACTTTGTGCATAGTGTTTTGATTCTTTTGTTTTATGGAAGCTGTAAATATTTATGTAGTCAAAACTATCATTCTTTTCATTGTTGTTCCTTTCACGATTTTATATATAGAACGTCTTTCTCCATACGAATGTGAGGAAAATATTAACTTTATAGTACTTTTATTATTTCTTTTTATTTTATTTAACTCTGTAATCCACCTGGCATTTATACTGGCATACTGCTTGAGGTAGGAATATAACTTTTTTCCCACTAAAATTTACTTCAGTCTCACTTATTGACTAAATCCTTCTTTTCGAGCTTGCTTTTGAGACCACGTTTCGTAAGATGTTTTATGTGGTGTAACAGATCTTTTTAGGGGCTTTCTGTTTGTAGCTCATTTTCAGGCCTTACTGATTTTGTGTCCTTAACTTAGTCAGTTCACTTCTTGGTGTCTAATTCCATTATCTGCAAAATAGATAGATCTGCTTGCAGACTGCTTTAAGATTAGAGATGATTCATATGAGATGCTTATCATAGCACCTGGAAAGTTAGAAGCACTTGATAAATAGAAGTTCCTATTTATTTATTGTATTGACTGATATCTTCTGCCAGCACCACAATGACAAACACATTTTGAAACTTAGCATACAACCAGACACATCAGCCGTGGGAACACTCTTGCATATTTACTTCCAACATAGGCCTCATTATCAACACTCTTCCCACCCAGGAGTCATAAGTTTAACAAATCTTTCAGCCCCTACCATGTGCAAGGTATTGTAGAGAATAAGAAGATAAATGAAAAATAGCAGCATTGTATAGAACTTCTGTAATCCCTGCTTGCTTCTGCTGTGTACAATATAAATGAAATATTTTTTATTCAGCCAAATATTCATTAACCCTTGCTATATGACTGGACACAGAGCTACTGGCTATCAGCATGGAGTAGCATACTACTATTTTGTCCAGGATTCTCATACAAATTTGATCCTGCACATGCCAGATATGGACAAATATCACACATTTGGGGAATTTGCTGAGATAATCTCCCTTCAATATCCAGCCAAATACCTTCTCTTTCATGAAGTCTTCCCTAGTTTCTCCATTAGAGGTTATTACTGTTTACTCAGAATCCCTTGGGTGTTTCTATTCATTTCTTTTCTTCTAATAACTCAAATGGCACATTCCTCTGGGCTCCCAGAACATTCGCACAATGTTCGATTACTGTATTTTCTTTCTTTCTTTTTTTTTTTTTTTTTTTTGAGACCAAGTCTCACTCTGTCACCCAAGCTGGAGTGCAGTGGCACCATCTTGGCTCACTGCAACCTCCGCCTCCCGGATTCAAGCAGTTCTCCCTGCCTCAGCCTCCTGAGTAGCCGGGATTATAGGCCCCACCACCACGCCTGGCTAATTTTTGTATTTTTGGTAGAGACGGGGTTTCACTATGTTGGCCAGGCTAGTCTTGAACTCCTGACCTCAGGTGATCTGCCTGCCTTGGTCTCCCGAAGTGCTAGGATTACAGGCATGAGCTACCATGCCTGACCTGATTAGCATAGTTTTGTCTTGCTTCTGTGTTCATCTGTATGCCTACCTGTCACTCACCCCCATCTGACTATTTCAGGATCAGAGTTACATCTTCTTTCTCGTTGTATTCCTGGCAAACACACTGCCTATTCGATAACAAGTACATGCAAATGATGCTCATCTTCTATTATCATGTATTATATGTTAGTTAAGTAAAGCTACCATGTTGTAGCTTATATTTTGCTACATATCTGTGCAATGTGCCCCAGTTTGGAGAATATTTTTCATTCATTTTTTGTGAGCCATTGCCACTGGACTCATATGTTACACTATACTAACACACCGTCTACTTTGAAATGTGAATATTGGGGGAGGGGAATGGATCATACTTTCCATTATCAGTATTAAAAATAATGCTGGCCAGGCGTGGTGGTTCACACTTGTAATCCCAGCACTTTGGGAGGCCAAGGGGGTGGATCACAAGGTCAAGAGATCGAGACCATCCTGGCCAACATGATGAAACCCCGTCTCTACTAAAAGTACAAAAATTAGCTGGGTGTGGTGGCGCACGCATGTAGTCCCAGCTACTCAGGAGGCTGAGGCAGGAGAATCGCTTGAACTTGGAGGCAGAGGTTGCAGTGAGCCGAGATCGTGCCACTGCACTCCAGCCTGGCAACAGAGCAAGACTCTGTCTCAAAATAATAATAATAATAATAATAATGCTAAAAATCCTGAATATTATCAATATGGAAGTTTGGAGTTGTAACCAAATCCTCCCTGAATCCTGAGCCTTGACATTTTATTTCACTTCTAAGATTCTTATTATTCCCATCACTTACTTAACAATCTTTTTCTATCCTGTTCTTTTAGCATTTCCCTTGTTATTTAACTTAAAATTATTCTCAAACGTTTCAAATATTCAAGTCTTATTTCCCCATCTATAATTGTAACGTAAATTCTTCACGGACAAGGACAATTTCATATTCTGCTTTATATGTCCCACGGCACCCCGCACAGTGCTTTGATCTTGCTAGGTTATCAAAATCTTTTCTACTGATTTAAATAATTAGCACTTCACTGAGGGACACATTTAAGAAAGTATCAATGTGAATACAACATATCTAACCAGGAGAACACCCATTGAGCCCCTAATATGTACCCAATATTAGGCATATCACACGGTCTTGACCATTTAATCATGACAACTCTATAAGGTAGATACTATTATTATCCCCATTTCACCAGTGAAAGAACCAAGACTTAGTAAAGTTAAACAGGAAGTGAACAGCTAAGCACAGATATGATCCCAGTCTATCCAAGAGCCAAGTTTAAGGTCTTAACCAATACATTGTACTGCCTGAAGAAGTATATAAGGATGTAAGAATCACTGACCACTGAAGAGATGAATTATGGTTTATATTTTGTAAGATCAAACTGATAGAAACTTTATAAACAGTTCTCCCCTTTTGAACTTAAAATTTCGCAAAGAATAATTTAAGTTTCAACATTAACAGATTATTGCATTAAGTTTTAATATTAACAAATACATTCATTTCAAAGATATTCCCTGGATTTAAAGTCAAATCCAATAAAATGATATAACTTTTTATAAATCACTGCATTATAGGATGTTAATACAAATATCTAGAAGCTGAATTGTAGAATGACTACCAGGATGCAATGTCCATTAAAAACATAAAATTATATTCCAAATGTACAGTTGTATATGTATGTTGTCTACAAAAAAAAATGTTCAATAAAAGTTGATCGAATGGGTCATTATGGAAAGAGAACACAGGGGACTTCCTATACATTTTTGTCTGACACATATGAACTGCGTCAAATCAAAATCTCCTTAGAGTAACTTCTGACAGAAGATAAAATACCTGATACAAACCTCCATCTAACTTAAAGATCTGCATTCTCCCCGCCCCTATTTAAGCCACCCTGTGCTTCAATGAGTTGCCACTGTTGCTCTTTTGCATTTTACAATTCTTGTTACCTAAAAAGAACACTAACTGCATTTTTAGAAATCAAGCCATTCCAAGAAAAATTGAGAATAAATATAGCGCAATTCCTACCTTGCTGTTAGATCTAAGTTGAACAGTTCCCTGGTTGTGAAATGCAAATGATAGCTAAAACATTCTGCTAATTCCAAAGTTCCAATGCAAGACGAATACACACAGCACTTCAGTGTTCTAGTTTATAGCTAATGGATAGCACTGGTATTTTCACAGCCACGAAAACAAACCAAGTACTGTAATTATATGACACTAAGCAAAACCCACAAAAATAGGTAATGGTTGTACTCACTAGTATTTGAGAACAAAGAAATCGGTACCACTGAGCCTAAGAATTACAGTATAAGTCTTAGATTCTCCTCAAAGTGTTAGTTGAATGCTTTTACATTGTTTTCATAATTAAGGAGCTGTCATAATTATCTGTGTGTGAGAGCAGAATAATGTCTGAATAAAAATATAAAACTGATTAGAAAATGCTGAGACTGTAACTAAACCAAACTAATCCAAAATGAATACAACAGTTTAAGTTCATTAGTATTCCAGATTCTTAAACAGTTGTGGTACCTAGCATAAAAAGATCACAAACTTCAAGGAAACTACATTAATCACACAGCTGAAAAGTGAAATAGAATAAAAAGCATTCTCCAAAGTCTCATTGGAAAAAGGTGAAAATTTTAAATTTTATTTCCTATTGTTCTAACTTTCCAAATCTCTGAATTTCCCTTTCTTGTGGGAGAGGGTAGGGGAGCAAATTGGCTCAGAACTCACCTCTGAAAGTTTATGAATTTGAATGACTCCCTACAAAGAAACCAAAGACCACACCAAAGGTACTTGCAAGGAAACGTAAACAATCCTCTGAAATCTACTGTTCTCACAAACCTGTCCCTTTTTGCACTGGCAGGTCTTTTGCACCAAGGGAAACAATCATTCGAAAGATTCTTGCTCTGCTATGCCATAGGCAATCTTTTTGCAAAAGAAGGGAATTTTATATCCGTACAAAAGGTAGAAAATATAGGACGTGCTTAATATTTAAGAAAAAGCGTTTGTAGCACTCTATCAAGAAAGATCATTATTCAATACCCATGTCAGATAGAAAGCTCCTGAATCTGATTTTATTCCATTCACTGATACTCCTTGTGTACCTATGAGAAATAAGACAGGGCGTTAGATGCAGAAGATACAAAAATGAACAGATAAGGACCTTTCCTTCCAGGCCTTCCCATCAATCATGACCAAACATGGAAATATCATATTTCCATATGTAGCAATATATTCATTCTGTTCAACTTGCCACAAATTAACATTTGTTAATATTAAATAGGCTAATGAAAAATTTACATGTTAGTATGAACTAAGTTCTCAAATATTTGTACAAATGATAGCATGTATGGACATAAAATATAGAACTAACTCTAAACTTGAGGAAAAGAAAAAATACACATGCAAACTTTGGCTACTCTGGTGATCCCCTGCTGTATTAGTCCGTTTTCCTGCTGCTGATAAACACATACACGAGACTGGGCAATTTACAAAAGAAAGAGGTTTAATTGGACTCACGGCTCCACTTGGCCGGGAAGGCCTCACAATCATGGGGGGAGACAAGGAGGAGAAAGTCACGTCTTACGTGGATGGCAGCAAGAAAAGGGAGAAGTTGTGCAGAGAAACTCCCGTTTTTAAAACCATCACATTTCATGAGACTCATTCACTATCACCAGAACAATGCAGGAAAGACGCGCCCTCATAATTCAAGCACTTCCCACTGGGTTCCTCCCACTGTATTTTGGAACTGTGGGAGTTACAATTCAAGGTGAGATTTGGGTGGGGACACAGCCAAACCATATCACCTGCCCTTGTGTTTCTTTGGATTTCTAGCACAGAATTCTATTATCTGATCTAATTTCCCCCAGCTCACCACTGTCCTCTGATTTACTGTGGGTTAGTGTGAAGTTTTTGCTGTTTATAAGGTACTGGCCTTTTGCCAACTTCTTGACTTTTTGGCCCTATTTGATGCTCTACAACTCCCCAACTTTTCCTTCCAAACTTTCCTTCCTTTATTGGTCTACAAAATGTCTTTTATTCCTCTCCTGCCATGACTCTCACTCTAACATTTTCCCCTAATCCTTCATCACAATGGCAGGTGAGAGTCTGCGACAAAAGGTTCAGAAATATGTCAGATCACTCTTTAAAATGTTAAGTAATTTTGCTCACTGTCATCAGGTAGAGAGGAATATTCAGCCAGGTCTTTCCAGGATAGGAGCTGCCTCTTGAGAATACATTAGGCTCTTTAGGCAACTACCTTAACAACTTTGGGTCATACAGTATTGCACTAAATTGTGTCCTAGGGGGATATAAGGCACTGAACATCCTCCAAAGAAATCCCATCTTATTCCTAGGGAATAGTGGGTTTTCTTCCTCCAAAAATAAAATGTGATTTAAAATGAATTAACTGGGGGATAACTTCCCCAGTCTTTTACATGGGATTTGGAAAAATGGTTGAGTGTTAAAAGGTATGGACTTTTATAAATGTTTTATAATTGCGACTCCTCTCACATGAACAGATGCTAAAAGAAATCACTATTCTACAGAAACAGTTCATTTTAAAATAAACCAATTAGAAGACGTTACTAAAGACAAATAAAAATATGGAGACATTTCTCATTTATATTCAAAGCTAAGGATTAGGAGAACAACCCAATTACTCATCCAATCTGCCCATTTAAGCACCTGTCAACTAAAGGGATTAATATGCCTTATGTTTATGGAATTAGGGGCAGCTCTGTCACAGTCTTTGCCTGAGAACCATTAACAAACACATTTTCTAAGTATGTATTAACATGTCTTAGCTGTCACTACTGTAATGACCCTGATACAAGCTAATGAAAGCATTGAAATTTCACAGCTATATTATTATACATATAAGATGAAGCCTTCCCCCAAGTTGTCCCCCACAAAAAAGACAGTTGCTCTCCTCCACCTAGGGAAACAAATAGTTGCTTCAAATAACCAATTCATAAAAGCTAATTATTCTCACGGGGATTTTTTTTTCCTTCTTGAAGAGACAAATTAAAACAAGTATAGGAAGGAAATGATTAAGTCACAAAAGTGTAAAAATGTTCAGAACTACATAATGTGGGCTCTGAGTTACTGGAGATACCATATGCAGCATCTGCAAATGATGATCACTCTCAGATGGCAGCAACACCTGCTCTGGCTCTGACTGTGGTGTAAAACTCTGAAACCAAGGTACTGGTACTTTACTGAGTCTATTTGAGGACAGGTTAACCATTTTGGCAGTGGCTTCCTTCCATTGACAAATGGAATCATATGTCATAAATGGACTGTACATACATAAATAACTTCATTGTTATGTAAGTACTCATCACATAAAAATAATCAATAATAAAAATGAATCAATTAAAAATTAGCAAAAGACAAACCGACACTTCACAAACAAAGATGTTTGCAGGGCCAATAAGCACATAAAAAGAAGTACATCTTTAGTTAACAGGGAAATGGAAATGAAAACTATGATGAGATCCTCTTCGTGCCCACTAGAATGACTAAAGTTACGAAGACTGGGATGAGGGAGAACATAAAACAACTGGGAATCTCATACATTACTGGTGAGAATATAAAATGTTAAAACCATTTTGAAAACTGTGACAGTGTTTCTTTCAAAGCTATCCTACATGCCAGTGATTCTACTCCTAGGTGTTACCCAAGCAAAAGGAAACATATATCCTCAAAATGGTGTATATAAAAATATGTATTGCAATTTTCTTCATAAAAGCCCCAACTGGAAACAATCTGCATGTTCGTCAATGGGAGAATGGAGAAACAAATAGTATATTCATATAATGGAACACCACTCAGCAATGGAAAGGATTGAACTACTGATGCTTACAACCACATGGGTGAATGTCAAAAACAGATTTCCAAATAAAAGCATGACACAAAAGAGCATGCACTTTACGATTCCATTCATCGGAAGCTCTATAGCAGGGAGAAGAAATCTTTGGTGATATAAATAAGAAAAATGGTTTTCTCTGGGGACAGCGTATTGACTGCGAAGGGGCACGAGGAACTTTTTGAGGTAATGCAAATGCTCTATTTCTTGATTGAGGTGTGGAGTACATAGATGTATATAGTTGTCAAAAGTCCTCAAGCTGCGCACTTTAAATTATACCACAACTAGTGGGCAAAGAATATGAACAGACATTTCTCAAAAGAGGACATTCATACAGCCAACAGACACATGAAAAAATGCTCATCATCACTGGCCATCAGAGAAATGCAAATCAAAACCACAATGAGATACCATCTCACACCAGTTAGAATGGCGATCATTAAAAAGTCAGGAAACAACAGGTGCTAGAGAGGATGTGGAGAAATAGGAACACTTTTACACTGTTGGTGGGATTGTAAACTAGTTCAACCATTGTGGAAAACAGTATGGCGATTCCTCAAGGAGCTAGAACTAGAAATACCATATGACCCAGCCATCCCATTACTGGGTATATACCCAAAGGATTATAATTCATGCTGCTATAAAGACACATGCACACATATGTTTATCGCGGCACTATTCACAATACCACAGACTTGGAATCAACCCAAATGTCCATCAGTGACAGACTGGATTAAGAAAATGTGGCACATATACACCATGGAATACTATGTAGCCATAAAAAAGGATGAGTTTGTGTCCTTTGTAGGGACATGGATGCAACTGGAAACCATCGTTCTCAGCAAACTATCGCAAGAACAGAAAACCAAACACCACATGTTCTCACTCATAGGTGGGAACTGAACAATGAGATCACTTGGACTCGGGAAGGGGAACATCACACACCGGGGCCTATCATGGGGAGGGGGAAGGGGGGAGGGATTGCATTGGGAGTTATACCTGATATAAATGACGAGTTGATGGGTGCTGACGAGTTGATGGGTGTAGCACACCAACGTGGCACAAGTATACATATGTAACAAACCTGCACGTTATGCACATGTACCCTAGAACTTAAAGTCTAACAAAAAATAAAAAATAAAAAAATAAAAAAATAAAAAAATAAATTATACCACAACTAAATACAGACCTAAAACTAATAAGCCATATTTTTAACCATTCCAAAGCACTTAATAATAATAGTTAAAACTTACATAGCATTCATTATATAAATGACTGTTCTAAGTTCACATATTATTCAACTTAATCCTCATTACAATTTTATGAGGTAAATGTTATTGTTGTCTTCACTTTATAGATGAGAATCTGAGGGGCTAAACAACTTGACTTAAGGTCTCATAGTTTATACGTCTATCCATGTCTTACATAGATAGTTAATAAATTCAACATATCTTACATCAACCTTAAAGAGTCCTAAATAGAACTGGGTGCAGTAGTGCATGCCTGTAATCTCAGCTACTTGAGAGACTGAACTGTGTGTAATCTCAGCTACCTGGGATGCTGAGACAGGAGAATTTCTTGAGCACAGGAGTTGGAAACCATCCTGGGCAACATAGCGAGACACATCTCAAAAACAACAACAAAAGACAAAGAGTCCTAAGTAGTTCATAATTTGGATTGATGAGCTGTTTAGTTCACAAGCTACAAATTAATATTACATGAGGTTAAATGAAAAATAACAATCCTGCTGGGTGTGGTGACTCACGCCTGTAATCCCAGCAGTTTGGGAGGCCGGGGAAGGCTAGTTACTCAACGTCAGGAGTTCAAGACCGGCCTGGCCAGCATGGTGAAACCGCACCTCTACTAAAAATATAAAAATTAGCTGGATTTGGTGGTGCATACTTGGGAGGCTGAGGCAGGAGAACGGCTTGAGCCCGGGAGGTGGAGGTTGCAGTGAACCGAGATCGCACCACTATACTCCAGCCTGGGAGACAGAGCAAGACTTGGTCTCAAAATAAATAAATAAATAACAGTCCTTATAAAGTATTTTTGATTCATGAATATGTATACTTGCGACAATTGTAACAATAAATAAAACTATAAGAAACTGAGAAAGGACAGTGCTACCAAGATTCACTGGGCACATTCAGATGCTGTCTGCCTGTAGAGGCAGGACATACGGGCATAGCTCTGAGAGAGTTATCTGTCTGTTAAGGTCCATCCATTTCAGGACCTGACACAAATGACATTTTGAATGGTGTCTTGGATGATGAGAAAACAAAGCATGTGTATTAAGTTTGTGTTGACATCAACTTGAAGGGTGTAGAGGGCTGGACACGGTTTCGAATGACCCCTGTGAGTCAGTTAAAAATAGAATGATGTTCAATAGTAACAAAGATTGGTCTTTTCAACCGGGGGGAAAAAGCTGTAAGGTACAAAAGGCAAGGAAACTATTAAAAGACTCCCAATAGAAGGAAGGTCCGGCCTCCTTCTGCACCTTCCCAGTCTCCACATCATTTTAATTACTTTGATGTCTTCCCTATGCAGCTGAAAACAGACCTTGAATAATCAATGTATTTTAAATTAGTGATAGTTTCGTATTTACATTTTCCTGTTTTCATTCCTGATAGGTATGCTTGAAATAAAGATTTTTAGATTGTAGCTGTTTATACTGTCCATTTCTATCTCCGTGATATTAAAAATTAACACGTTGACTCTGGAAACCAGGAGGTAGAATACTCTTCAGGGAAGGAAAAGAAAATGCCTGGAAATCTTGATGGAGTATAACTGGAGGATGTTAAAGTGACTAAAATGTGACAATAAGGAACAAATTGTGTGCAAACCACCATGTATTTTACTACTCTCAGGTTTGTTGGAGACAAATTCCCAAACCACAAAGCCCTGTGCCATTGGTGGGATATTCCTTCAGCCCTTCAGTCCCAATACCTTCTCTTTCATCACTCCACTCATCTGGCCTCATCTTCCCATCAATATCCCTTTGCTGATATGCTCCTGTTCGAAGGTCTCTAATTACAGCCATTACCAACTCCCCAGTTCCCATCAACACTGATAAGTTCCTGTTATCCATTTATATCCATTACCACTTCCTTATCCACATTAACCAATTAATTCATTAATCAGTTAACAAACCTCAAATTAATACCTATCAAGACACATTACTAGATATTATGGGGTATAAAAATTGGTATGTGACACTCTTCCGTACTCTGAAGGAATTCCCAGCCTATTCAGGAGTCAAGAATGTGTGTGTGTATGTGTGTGTGTATCTGTGTGTGTGTGTATCTGTGTGTGTATGTGTGTCTATGTGTGTGTCTGTGTATGTCTGTATGTGTGTGTATCTGTGCGTGTCTGCGTGTATGTGAGACTGTGTATGTGTCTCTGTGTATATGTGTGTCTGTGTATATGTCTGCGTGTGTGTGCGTGTGTGTGTGTGTGTGTGTGTGTGTGTGTGATTTCAGCACTACTGAATTGAAGGTAGCATTTCCAGTATATTGAGATGAGCAGAGGTGGCTCCCACTGAAAAGGTGAAAGACCTGAGCTTCCCTCTCTGAATGAAAAACAGGACTCAAACTTTTCATGAGTTGTGTGAACAAAACTAGAGGTGAAAATGATAAGATCAGTCTCCCCTGAAAAAAATGTTTGGGTTCTGGAGCAGAGGGTCCCAGGACTGACGTAGTAAATTAGACCAGATCATCGAAGAAAAGACTTTGATAGCAAGGAGTATAGTTATTACTTATAATATAAGCATTATGAGTCAGTGACAACTAATATTGCATCCTACAGTAAATACACAAATAAACGTATTAAACTTAGGTCTTTCAGTTGTAAGTCAGAACTCATCTATTGATAGCCCGTAAGAAGAGGGACAGCATGACCGATGGCACCAGCCAGTGGACATGCGAGACCCTTGGACATCTCCAGGCCAACCACAGATCTAGCAATGGCCAGTGATATTCTATGATGGGCAGCCCTCTGGCACAGACCAAACATTCAAATATTGTATTTGCATTTGTACAAAGTAACTCTGGGCATTTCCTCACTTCTAATAATAAACAATATAAAGAATATTTATATAAATTAAGGCCATCTTTCAGGATGATGATATAAAAATCTCAGGGAAGATTCCAAAATGCATAGAGGCTATGCAATGTAGTATAAAGATGTGCGAACAGTAAGTAATCTTGCTATTAATCTAAACCCTGTTACAGAAAAGTTATATGTGATTAAATTTTCTCATCTATAAAACAAAAAGGTTAGGCTAATTCTAAGGTCTCTTTGAGTCTAAAAGGGTCTTTTTTATCTCTGTAGTTTCACATGCCATGATTAAAAACTACGAATAACCCTTTTTAAAAAATTAAAAACTAATTTTATTTTGCTCTAATTACAAATTAAAGACATAGTTTAAAGTCCAATACTAATTGGCAAAAGTTGGTCAAAATCAGAAAAGTATTCAGAAACTTGACTTGATGTGTATATTAGTTATCTATTACTGCATAATTACCACAAATTTAGTGGCGTGTAACAACACACATGTATTATCTGGCAGTTTCTATGAGTCAGGAGTCTGAGCCCAGCATAGCTGGTTCCTGTGCCCGGGGTCTCAAAGGTGTCAACCAAGGTGCATTCCGTTCTGAGCTGGGGGACCTCAACCAAACTCATGTGGTTGTTGGCAACATGCAGTTCCTGAGGTCTCTGTCTAGTTGCTGGATGCCATGTAGGGGCCACCCTAAGCTCCTAGAACTGCCCTAGAGGCAGCCTTCAGGGCCAGTAACTGCTAAGACAAAGTCTTATACAGCATAGCATATCCACAGGAGGGACAGAGCATCTCTCCTTTGCCATTTTACATCAGCTGGAAGCAAGTCACGAGCTCCGCCTCCTGCTCGAGGATAGTGGATCACACCAGGGCATGACTCATTGGGGTCACCTTAGCGTCTGTTCCCACAATGTGAAAGTAAAACAATTGTGTTATGAAAGCAACCTAGCTTCTTTCAGTCAACTTTTTAAAATGCAACAGATGGGGCTGGATTTGGTGGCTCACTCCTGTAATCCCAGCATTTTGGGAGGCCGAGGCGGGTGGAGTCACTTGAGGTCAGGAGTTCAAGACCAGCCAACACGGCAAAACCCCATCTCTACTAAAAACACAAAAATTAGCTGAGCATGGTGGCGGGTCCCTGTAATCCCAGCTACTTGGGAGGCTGAGGCAAGAGAACCACTTGAACCCAGGAGGCGGAGGTTGCAGTGAACTGAGATCATGCCACTGTACTCCAGCCTGGGTAACACAGCAATATTCTGTCTCAAAAAAATAAATAAAAATAAAATACAATAGAAATTAAGAACTAAAATGAGATAGGGCAGGATGCTATTGGAAAACTGTCTTATAATAGTTGCTATGACAAGAAACATAGTAGAAAGCAGCATATGTTCAGCACTTCCTCTGCAGTGGGCTTTGCACACATGTTATTATATTTAACAGTCACAGTGACCCTATAAGATAGGGTTATTATCCTCATCTTAGAGTACAAAACCTGATGCAAAGATAGGTTAAGTGGCTTGCACAAGGCCACACAACTACAAAGAAGCAGAACTTGATAAGAACCCTAACCTCATTTTCCTATACAGCAGCAAAAGAAATATCTACTACATTTGGAAGCCTAGTAACTAGATTACTCAGCAAATCATTATAGTCTTAAGCCTCAGTTTCCTCATCTGTAAAATGGAGAAGATAGTGGTACCTGGTCCAGATACCTCTCAAGGTTGTTGTGAAAATGAAATGAGAATGAGATCTGTAAAGCTCTTCACACACTGTCAGTGCTTACTAAGCCGTATCATTGCTGTTCTGTCGTAAGTTCTGTGTAAACTCTAAAGAACTATACATATGAAAGTACAGGAAGGGCAGTGAACTTAACGGCTCTTTATGTGTTGTTTGTTTGTTTTTTTTCTGGCAAGATATTTTCAGGATTCTTTAGTAAATCAGCCTACTACCTTCTCTGGTGAAAAGAACCTGGAAGCCAGAAAGAAAAATAAATATTCCATTGATCTTTCTGTAGGAGAAGCAATAAAGTTCTTGTCCACAAATAAATTGAAACGTAAGAGCTTTTTTAACAATTCATATTGATGAGTCAAAGAAGTGGGCATATAAATGAAGAGAATGTTTGAGTTAACCTTTGTGAAAATGTAAAGTATTAAGATAGACAAAAATAGATTACACAAAGAATGAGTGGATCAAAGGGAAAATATGTCTTCAGAAATATTTAATAATATAGTAATAACATTATGGGACATTATAAATGCTAAGTCATACTTAATACGTCTATGACACACTTTAAAAGTAGATACCTATATTGTGAATTATTTAGTCTAAAAATGCAGTTTTTGTTTTTGTTTTGTTTTGCTTGAGACAGTCTTGCTCTGTTGCCCAGGCTGGAGTGCAGTGGGGCAATCTCTGCTCATTGCAACCTCTGCCTCCTGGGTTCAAGCAATTCTCCTGCCTCAGGCTCCCTAGTAGCTGGGATTATAGGCGCCTACTATCACGCCCAGCTAATTTTTGTATTTTTAGTAGAGACAGGGTTTTACCATGTTAGCCAGGCTGATCTCGAACTCCTGACCTCAAGTGACTCCACCCACCTCGGCCTCCCAAAGTGCAGGGATTACAGGCGTGTGCCACCCCACCCAGCCAAAAGGCAGTTGTTTCTAAGACTAAGGGTGGTTATATTTATCTACTTCAATTCCTTGGCTTTACCTTTGCCATGTACTTGTTTTTCATTTTTGTTTTTAGGCAAATCAACGTTGTCACCATTTGTAAGTGCTGCCTTGTCCTAAGGGGATATTTGCTAATACAACACCCATCATTGCCTTTGCCCAAGGGCCACCTGTAGTACAGGGCAGGAGGGACACAAGCAGTGCTGTGCTGGTAAGTGTTTAACAACTGATGGGGATGGGGATGTTTGTCAATTTCCATGGCCAATTTCAAGCTGTCAATGGTATGTCACTGATCAGGAGATGGGAAAAGGTGGCTCTGCACACCACATAGCCCAAGTGAAAAGATAAAAAAGGAAGACATCAAGGAAACATTAAAATTCAGCTTAATGTATTATAACCTATATATCTATATGCCAAGGCCTTGAATTTCTAAACTAGGCTGGGCAGGATTAATTTGGAAAACTTCTAGAAAGATACAATTTTTCAAAGGGAAGAATTGGAAAGAAACAAATTAATTATACCAAATATCCTATAAATGCTATCTGAGGTAATTCCTTTCTTTTTTTTTTTTAAATGGCGTCTCCCTCCGGCACCCAGGCTGGAGTATAGTAGTGTGATCTCAGGTCACTGCAACCTCTGCCTCCTGGGCTCAAGCGATTCTCCTGCCTCAGCCTCCAGAGTAACTGGGATTACAGGTGTCCCCTAGTACATCCAGCTAATTTTTGAATTTTTAGTAGAGACAGGGTTTCTCCATGTTGGCCAGGCTGGTCTTGAACTCCTGATCTCAAGTGATCCTCCCACCTCTGCCTCCCAAAGTGCTGGGATTACAGGCATGAGCCACCGTGCCCAGTCAGTAATTCCTGATTAAACATAGGAGGCAGGTATCATTCTCCCCATTTTACAGATAAGGAAACAAGAGGCTCAGACAAACTTCCTCATAGCTAATAAGTGGAAGATTATTTCATTCTTCCATCCTTTCTTACCTCTTCCCTACTTTTCTTCTTTTCTGCATTCTTCCTTCCTTTCCTCCTTCTCTCCCTCCTTCTATCCCCTATACCCCTCTTTTACTAAAAATCCACCTGGTGCCTTCTATGCCCAAGGCAGTGTGCATATAACCAAGTACATAAAAGTAAATAAGTATCATAAATATTTTTAAAATTCTGTCCTCAAGGATTTAATCCCACTGAAACTGGGAGCAGACAGGGGTCCAGACAAACCCCCCCAAAATAGTTTAGATAAATGCAATGACAGGACGGCTGTGAGAACAGGCACATTGGGGCAGAGCACATGAAATGAGAATTACTAAGTCCACCATTATCTAAGTCAGCATTCAAAGCCATCTCTCAATGTGCTGGCAGGCGTTTCACATACTTGGAGGAAAAAAACAGATGGATGCAGTGGGGTTGGTGGGGGGGAAGAGAGTTGAGAAGGCAGCAGGGGTGGGGGAAGAAAAGAAGGACATATTCTTACTATAACAGCAGACTTAGTGCTGGAGCACCTACTTAGAATTAAGACTAGAGTTTAGTCTGCTATTAAAGATAAATGTGACTTAACTAGTTTGTTTTATTACAAAATAGGAACAATCTCAGTTGCTAGAAACTTCACAGGGATGCTGTAACGCTAATAAATACCCTCTTTGTCATTCTCCAGTAGTACTATAAAAATTTTTACAATATGATTATCATTACAAAAGATAATTTATCTTTCAGCTCAGTGCTGGAGAAAGGAATAGAATCTCTCCAATGCCCTCTGGAGCAAACAGAAATCTTCCAAATAATATAAGTGCATTAGCCAGAAGCTTTTCTTTTGAGAAGACCACAAAGCAATAGATGAACAAATGAAGCCTTAATAGAAAGATATTCATGGTGTAAACAGGTAAAGGTGGCAATTATTTCAACATTTTAGCCACCCTCACCACTTAATGTTTTTCTTACAGTTAATAAAATAAAATAATAAAAATGTCCATTAGTTTCACACAGTACCTAAAACTAAATGATTCCAAGTATTTGCTACTATAATCCTGTCACCTCTGAGGGACATCTTTTTCTTTAAAAGATCCAAGCCTTACTCTGTACAAAAATGAGATTGAATTTGCAGTGTTCTTACACCATTCTGTATCATCGTACTAGACAATGTACCGTAAGGCAGGGTACGAATTCCAACAATAGGATCCCCCTCTAAGCTCTTTATTGCAAAGATTATTGTTAATATGCTATACTCATGCCTTTCTTCAAGTTCCGCACAATGAGGATTACACAGTTTTATACAAATCATATTTCTACCAGATACGCTCCATATCATCTCTTGTGGGGAAAAGAAAGAGAGATCAGACTGTTACTGTGTCTATATAGAAAGAAGTAGACATAAGAGACTCCATTTTGTTCTGTATTTGAGATGCTGTTAATCTGTGATCCTACCCCCAACCTTGTCCTTGCAAGAGACATGTGCTGTGGTGACTCAAGGTTTAAAGGATTTTGGGCTGTGCAGGGTGTGCTTTGTTAAACAAGTGCCTGAAGGCAGTATGCTTGTGAAAAGTCATCACCATTCTCTTAATCTCAAGTACCCAGGGACCTCTGCCTAGGAAAACTAGGTATTGTCCAAGGTTTCTCCCGATGTGACAGTCTGAAATATGGCCTCGTGGGAAGGGAAAGACCCGATCGCCCCCAGCCTGACACCCGTGAAGGGTCTGTGCTGAGGAGGACCAGTACAAGAGGAAAGAAGGCCTCTTGGCAGTTGAGATAGAGAAAAGCATCTGTCTCCTGCCCGACCCTGGGCAATGGAACATCTCAGTGTAAAACCCGATTGTATGTTCTGTTTACTGAGAAAGGAGAAAACCGCCTTAGGGCGGAAGATGGGACTTGCTAGCGCAGTGCTGCTCTTTATGCACTAAAAAGGTTTATGGAGATGTTTGCATATGCATATCAAGGCACAGCACTTTTCCTTAAACTTATGTCACAGAGATCTTTATTCATATGTCTTACTGCTGACCTTCCCCCTACGATGATCCTATTATCCTGCCACTTCTCTTTTTCTAAGATGGTAAAGATAATGATTAATAAATACTGAGGGAACTCAGAGACCAGTGCCGGCATGGGTCCTCTGTATGCTGAGCTCCGGAGCCCTGGGCCCGCTTTTTCTTTCTCTATACTTTGTCTCTGTGTCTCATTTCTTTTCTCAAGTCTCTCGTTCCACCTAACGAGAAACGCCCACAGGTGTGGAGCGGCAAGCCACCCCTTAAATCTCTAAAGTTAATTCATCAAACGTTAGGTATTGCTTTACAAAAAATGAAACCATACTGACTTAAAACTGAGACGACAAAAGATTAAAGAGCCTCTACCCTGTCCAAAGAGTCAAAACGAATGCAGGACAGGAGTGAGGATGGGAGGACAAACTTGATACCTTGCTGGAGTCTAAAAAGTCACCCTTTATCCCTATCTCAAGACGTGCTAGTGCCTTAAACACTGCTAAACACTTGATTGCCAGCTGTGGCCATTCCATCCTTAAAAAAAAAAAAAAATGGGGGAAGCTGGGTGAGTGAGTGTGTCTCTGACTAAAGCACTCCTCAGTAGGCAGTAAGGGCCACAGGCATAGCTGTGGAAAAGTTCAACAGGTAAAAGGGCCTCAGCTCCAACCAGACATCTGGTTTACCCTGCTTCCTCGGCACAGATACTGAAGAGAAAAAGCTAAGAGAACACAAAGGCTACCATCTGCCAAGATTGAGAATACTGAAAAAAAGCCTATTTTGGTTTCTATATATTTGCCTGGTCATTTAAAATTAAACCCTATCAAAAATTTCATAAGACACGTGGCTAAGATCAGTCTTCGCCAAAATTACTTTCATTATTGAACCATTTTCTGGCATCATGAGCTAAAAATGATCAGTAGCATCTGGATGCTAACCCAGTGGCCTTATCCACTAAGAACAAATACTGGGGTAGTTAAATTCTGGGTGCCTCAGTTTCCTCACCCCACCCCTCCAGCTTTACTTCTAACTTGTAAGTTCACAGCTAGTATTTTATAAGGAATGACAGGAGACTTTATTCTTGCTGTCTTTAAACAAGCCCATCTCCTTTCCTTGTCACGGCCTCTGCCGGCTGAGTTATTTTTCCAAAACAGAAACTCTGCATACTTACAATCACAACTAAATGCAGTCAAGGAGCAATTCTGCAAAGTTTATATTCTTAAGTGCTTACCTTTCCCTTCTTTAAAAAGTAAAATCATCAAGATTTTTATTGGCAAGCAAGCAACCTTTTTATGTTCTCCGAGTATTGCCAAAAATATATGCTTGTCTATAGGCATTATTTCAAAATTTATAGCATCAGTATGAAGATAATAATTACTAAGAAAGGACTCAGGCTATAAAATGAAAGAGAAGAAACTTTATTTAAACCATTCACTTTTTAAGTTACTATAAATTGTACATCAAATTGTCACACATTTAATAGTTTCCTGGATGATTATAACAGCTAGCTACCTAAGGTCTCCCTAGGTCTCCTCTGGGCTGCTCCCACCTCTCTACAATCCATTCTTCACACAGAAAGCCTAGTGTATTAGTCTTTTTTTCATGCTGCTGATAAAGACATGCCTGAGACTGGATCATTTATGAAGAAAAAGAGGTTTAATGGACTCATACTTCCACATGGCTGGGGAGGCCTCACAATCATGATGGAAGGTGAAAGGCACGTCTTACATGGCGGCAGGCAAGAGAGAATGAGAGCCAAGTGAAAGGGGCTTCCCCTTACAAAACCATCAGATCTCATGAGACGTAGTTACTATCACGAGAACAGTATGGGAGAAAGTGTTCCCACGATTCAAACATCTCCCACCAGGTTCCTCCTGCAACACGTGGGAATTATAGGAGCTTCAATTCAAGGTGAGAGCTGGGTGGGGACACAGGCAAACCATATCACCCCACGATCCTTTCAGAAGGACAATATGCTAATGTAAACCCTATGTTTAAAACCCCTGAATAGCCTGCCACAGCTCCCAGGATATTGATCAAACCACCAATGTGGCCTTTGAGGCCCTGAGGGGTCTGCTTCCTCCTATACTTCCAGCCTTTCTCCTATCAGTCTCCCAATGCTTACTGCTCTTCAGCCATACCAATTATTTTCAGTTCTTTAAATGTGCCACTCTCCATCTTGCCACAGGGCCTTTGCACAGACTGCGCACCCATTTGGTATACTCAAAGCTCTCTCCTAACCCCATTTCAACTTCATTCACCAACTTAGCTCCAACTAAGTCTTTGGACATCCGATCATGTGTCACTTTTTCAGGCTGCCATCACTTCCTTCAAACCAACCCTCTGGGTCAGTTGTCTTTGTTCCAAGTGTTGATGGGGTCATGTTCTCTTTCTCATGTGCTGTGTTTTATTATTGTGGCTAATTACCCCACCCCAGTTGCCTGGAAGCTCTGTTAGGAGAGAGGCCTCATCCTCTCCCTACTTGTCATTGCATTTCCATCACTGACCATAATTACTGGTACAAAAGAGATGCTCGATAATTATTGAATGAATAAATTAATTAATCAATTAGTCTTGTCTTGTTTGGTGTGACCAGGTCAAAGGATAAAACGATAGTAGAGTCCACTGGAAATTTGGAAGGCAGTCAGCCTACAGGTACGTGCTGAAGCAAACTGTTAAAGACCACATACAAAAGGCTTAATAGTCTTTCTTCTAGGTAGAGGTATTAATAAAAATGTCAGAAAGGGCATGGAGAAGGGAAGGGAATGGACAGAGTTGGAAAAGCAGTTGTTACAGCAAAGAGTGGGCCTTATTCACTCAAGGAATACTGCAAATGCATTGCAATAATATACCTAAACATTTGTTCAACATCTTTCCAGTTACAGACATGATTCACATCTGTCATTTCAGTCTTTCTTCATTCCTCTCGGCAAGTCAGTGACATAGACAGGGCAGATGCTATTCACAACCATTTTAAAAATGATTAAACAATCTCAGAGAATAATTTTCGTAAGAGCTCAGAGAGAAAGCCAAGGCTGCAACCAGGTCTTCAAAGCCTGGTTCCCTCCTATTCCCACACATGATGCTAATGCACAGGTGCGTCTAGTTACTTAACCTGAGAAAAGGTAGAACAACTAGAATTATTTCAAAGAAGGAGTTTCAACTTTCAATGGGTTTTCTCATTGAGGTTGTTGGAATGAAACTCTGACATTCATAAACCATTAAACTTGGGGAAGGAAAGGGGAGCTATGGATACATCTCATTTATTCATCTGTCCTTCCACCTAATATTTACAGTCAATGTTCATTATCTGCAATAATTTTGTTCTATTAAAGTTACTGCAAACATGAAATAAGCAAATATGGAATCATTGCTCCTAGGAGAAATACAGGATTAAGTTCCTATAAACCTCTGCTCATAACATTTTCATCAACTAAGCAATACATACCTTAATGTCTGTCTCTGTTCAAAGATACCTTATTTAATATATATTCTTCTTGATTCATTAGCATTGAAATCATGACCAGCAACACTGTAACTCATGCCTGAATGTGAAATCGGCCCCATTGTCCCATGAAATTGATGCTTATGGCTTCTTTGAATAAACATAAAAATTGACCCTCCCAGTATTAATTTTTTTAAAATTACATTTGTGTTATCTGAGTTTCTTTCTCAAGAAACCAATGACCAGGGCTCCCAGACAATATAAAGAAACTGAAACTTACTAGATTACTGCATCTGGACAATGAGACACCAGACCCCTCATGACTGCCTAACCAGCCACCTGCTTCCTGTTGACCACACTCCTCTTTCCTACCCATCCGTAACTCCTGTTTTCCCACACACAATTACATTTCTTCCTTGCTACATAAAACACTAATTTGAGTCAGAGAGATGGATTTGTGACTGATCTCCCATTTCCTCAGCTGCAAGACCCAAGTAAAACTTTCTTCCCTGACAATATTTGTTGTTTCAGTAATTGGCTTTCTGAGACACGACCAACAGAGCCTAGACCAAACCCCTGGCATTGAGTAACAAATGAAGCTACTCTAAAACAGGTGTATTTTCTCCACAAAACCTTACACCGAGGAATGCTAGACAGCACGTCAGCATGATGTTTGGGAGCTATTTTAAACACCAAAATCACCAACAAAAAGCACAAAAATGTGAAAATAGACCATGATATGTTTGGCTGTGTCCCCATCCAAATCTCATCTTGAATTATAATTCCCACAATTCCCATGTGTCATGGAAGGAACCTGGTGGGAGATGATTGAATCATGGGTGCAAGTCTTTCCTGTGCTGTTCTTGTGATAGTGAGTGGGTTTCACGAGATCTGATGGTTTTAAAAATGGGAGTTTCCCCGCACAAGCACTCCTGTCTTTGCCTGCTGCCATCCACGTAACATGTGATTTGCTCCTCCTTGCCTTCCACCATGATTGTGAGGCTTCCCCAGCCATGTGGAACTGTAAGTTCATTAAACCCTTTTTTTCCCACCCAGTCTCAGGTATATCTGTCAGCGGTGTGCAAATGGGCTAATACAGAGCACAAAAATAACATCTATATTATGAGAGCTGAAATAAGAAGGCAGAGTGTCTGTTGCTTTGTTTGACCCCAGCTAAGAACATGCATATCCCACAACTCAAATTGTTTGCCATTCCACAGATGACTATCAAAGTACATGAGTACTGATTTTGGGGTTTCAAATAAATCTTAGTATGCAGGACACATTTTCAAATGTGGAATCTGAATAATGAGGATCCACTATATTTGGGTTCCACAAAGCAAAAAGTAATGGGAACACACAGCCAAAAAAAGCAAAAACAAAAACAATACATCTCTAAACTTACAGGTACTGAGAGTAAAACGTAACGAATGAGAATGCAATGCCATCAAGTGACATAGAGAATTAAGTGCATCTTGAAGATAAAGGTATTTGCCAGACTCGCTGGGATGAAGGAAAAGCAGGAATTAGAAGAGGAAGTCCAAAAGATCACGTAAGTAGAGATGTACGCTGTGGTTGGGATGTTAAGGATCAGGGATCAGGCTGGCAGAAAAGATAGAAACATGGGTTTAAAGAAAGGAAGAACATTATATGTGGCTGCAGTGGAACTAGGGCTTTAGCATCTCGATGATGGGAAACAATGACAGTTTTTAAGCTATGGAGTGATTGGAAATTTAGAAAAATAATTGGTGATGTAAAGAAACCTGAACTGTATGAGACTAACCAAAGAGGACAGAAACTGGTGGTCAATGAAGAGGCTGCAGCAAGCATCTACCCAGAGGTGATACAGCCTGGATTAGCACAGCTGCCCAGAAAGGGGGCACTTGTTGGTAGATACTTAACAGGTAAAAAATAACAGGATTTGGTGACAGATTGAGTGTTGCAGATAAGAGAAGGGGAAAAAGCTGTTGAAGACGGGAAGAATGATCTCAGGATATTGTATATGTCTGTCTTCATCTGCTCTGGCTGCTATAACAAAATCCCATAAAAATGCATAGCTTATGAACAACAGAAATTTATTTCTCACAGTTCTGGAAGCTCGGAAGTCTACGACCAAGGAACTGGCAGACATACTGTTTGGTGAGGGGCTGCTTCCTCGTTCATAAAAAGCCTCCTCTTACCGTATCTCCTTTGTGGCAGAAGGAGACAAAGCAACACTCGGAGACCCTTTGTGTGAAGAGATTAATTAGTGCCCCAAAGCCCCATCACATTGGTGATTAGATTTCTACACATGAATTTGGTGGGGGGAGAAAAACATTCAGATCATAGCAGCACATTTAGCAATCTAATATCTTTAACATATTATATGTAGATTGAGTGCTTCCAATGGAAGAAGATCATTGAATTCACGCTATGGGACTGAATTATATAGCCTATACAATATTTTGAATGATACAGAAATTACAGATAATTTTAATTAAAAAGTTTGTATCAATACTAAAGATATTTTCTAATCTCACTGAAAGTAAAATGGCAAAGAAAAAATAATAATTTAGCCCCAAAGAGATACTGTCATATATACTACAAAAAAAAAAGAGAGAGAAAGAAAAAGAACTTAAAAAAAGAAAGTACAAGCCAAGTTCAAAAGTGACATTTCAAGTTTTTGGTAACCTCTTATGGGCCTCCTTGCTGAGTTGGGCCTCAGTAAACATAAAATTGTTGTAAATTTTAATTTTCCACTTTCTCCTGGAATGTGGAAAAAGCAACAGCCTAGGATATGGGAAACCAGAGTTCCAATCTTGATTCTGTTTCTGTTAAAATCTTAGGGAGATCCCTTCAGCTATTTAGTCCTTAGTTTCCTCATCTATAAAATCAAGGGTTTCAGCTAAATGGTTTTTAAGATCCCTTTAATTTCTAATAGTCTTTTATCCATTGTGCTCATGTTCTAAGAGCTTATATATTATATACTCATATTTTCATACACAGTGCCTTTTGGTAGAGGAGATGATATTTAGGGAGACTGAAATTCACTACTTACCTTTCTAGATAAATGCTGCATACCATTTTAAAATGTTAGGTCAGTGTGTTTGATACAGAGAAAAATATTCCTATTTATACCCTCTGGAGCAGGGGGTATAAATGATTTTAAAATCATTAGCAATAATTTATATCAACTTGATATACATATTTATTTCCAACCTATGAGTTTTATTTTAAAATAAATTTTATTGTATATATTTGAGGTTTACAACATGATGTCGTGGGGTACATACATATAGTAAAATGGTTACTATAGTGAAGCAAATTAACATATCTGTCATCTCACACAGTTACTTTTTTATGACAAGAACAGCTAAAATCTTATTTAACAAAAATTCCGAGTCCAGTACAAATTTGTTAACCAGTCATCATGTCTTACATGAGATATCTAGACTTGTTTATGCTATATGTCTATACTTTTAAACTATGGTTTAATTTTCTATCTCTGTACATTTGGCCAGATTTTCAATGAGTTTATCAAATATTTAACCAATTCGTAAGATTTCTACAATATTTTTCCAGCTATGTCAGGTTAAGGATGTAGCCAAAAGTACTGTATGTCCATTCTCACAGTGCTATGAAGAAATACCCGAGACTGGGTAATTGATAAAGGAAAGAGGTTTAATTGACTCACAGTTCTATAGGGCTGGGGAGGTCTCGGAAAACTTACAATCATGATAGAAGGCAAAGGAGAAGCAGGCCCTTCAGGAAGGAGTGAGTGCCAGCAGGGGAAATGTCAGATGCTTATAAAACCATCAGGTCTCCTGAGACTCACTCATTATCATGACAACAACATGGAGGAAACCACTCCCATGATTCAATTCCCTCCACCTGGTCCCACCCTTGATACTTAAGGATTATGGGGAATGACAATTCAAGGTGAGATTTGGATGGGGTCACTGAGCCAAACCATATCCGGTAGGAAATCCCAGGAACTTTTAAAAAGTACAGAAAAAACAACATTTTTTCCTTTCTTATTGTCAGAAATTGTAGGTATATTCATATACTTCTTCAGCTCTAGGCCTATGGGCCCATGCTAATTTGAAGGATTGTTTACACAACCTGCTTTGTTTGCAGAAGCCTATGAAATCATTTCAATTAATTATTCCTTATAACCCCATCTAGTTCAGCACATTAATATTGCCTTAGCATATTCATGAAGATATATTTATTAGGCATAAATGTGATGACAGTCCTTCAGAAACTATACAACACACCATCCTTGCGAACATTAAATTCTTTTAATTACAATTCATGGACTCACTGCTCTTAGAACCATATCCAACTCATTACTCAAATGACTCAGTATGGTTGTTTTGATTCATTCTGGATACCCATATAGAATTCGTTCACAATTGCTCCATGATTAAGCTTTTTAAATGCAAATGAAATACACACCAATTTGGATGTGACCAAAAGTATATGTTTAAATACCTTGACATTTATTTTCCAGAGAACAAACCACAGATGAATCTATGGAAGTCCAGGCAAACCAGAGGGTAGTTGACAGTTTAAAGGCCATCAAAGTTGGCCAAATAGTTGTTTTATGTCAGAATTGGTGGCAAATCCACTGCTGAGGCTCTAGGGCCCTAAGACTCAGAGGCGAAACCTACACCAGATGGCTGGCAATCAAGGAACCTGGCACAGTCACCTGCAAATGGCCCCTGAAGCACAACGTAGCAGGAAAGACAGAATTTACAGAACCCCCTGTAAGATCATCATGCAAATATTCTGGACCTTGGTTAATCCCAAATAAATAAATAAATGGATAAGTAAATAAGCAAATAATGATAAACGAAAGCTTTGATTCTGCATGGGGAAGATGATGTTTGGAGTAATTCAGTTGGTCCATGACTGTATACACATTTTCCCCCAGTATAGAATAATGAATTTAAAAGCCCTTTATAAAATACCAGCCTCTCCACTGGATTCTGTTCCATCTCCATATTTGGCTGTATTATAATTCTCTGCATTCTGAACTACTTTTATTTATTTCCAAAAGAAAAGAAAATGTTTTAACCACCATACACAGACGGATGACAAATAGCTCCACAAGAAGAATTATTCCTGTGCAGAATAACATTGTGGCTCAACTGTCTAATTCAGTAAATAGAGAAAGGATTTAAATGATTAATTTTGCAGGTGTGGATTATTTACTCTGAAGATCATCCATGTTAACTTAAAAATCAGAATCATTCACCACACTCCTGATTATCTTTCCACATTGTTCAAGTTTTTACTCAGGGAACACAAATCTATTATGGTCTTAGGCAAACATAATAAGGATGACATAAAAGGATGATTTTTCAAAAGTCATGAAATGCATCCCAAAGCTATGTATTAATATATTAACTATATCATGGCTCCTTTTCATTGCAGAAGCCTTTCAACAATTACCTTCATTTGAAAAAGAAGCAAAGAAGGCATTACAAAAACAAAATCAATTCTTAACTGTTTTTAAGCATTTGCCTTTGATCTAGCACAGTGTTGTGTGCTACAACAAACAAGAAAAAAACGGTTAAAAAATGCATATACCTTCAAGGAACTTAGAATCTTAGTGGACATGAAACTTCACATTTTAAAAAGTATATCATTTTATAAGGCTGAACATTAGTAACCAAAGTAAGATTGTAGTTTGTAGAAGATAGTGCCATAGAAATTCAGAAAAGACAGGACCAAAGTAAGAAGGATTCATTAGAGAAGATTCTTTGGATGCCATGGGGCTATCCCCAAAGGAGAATTTTCTGCTTTCTTTATGCAGATCACCTGGCACAGTGCAAGGATCACATAATAATTTTCCAAATTTAACTGAAGGGAATTGTGATAACAAAATGGAAGGGAGAGGTCATTCAAGCAAGAGAGCAATATAAGAAAAGAAAGGGTGAAAAAATAAATCAGTATCATCTATGTAGTGTTTTTGCTAAAATGCTTAACTTGAATGTAATCATGAGAAAACTGTTACCAAACACCAGAGGTTTGGTCTAGCTCTTGTTGCTTGCCACACAGAAAGCCAATCACTGAGACAACAAGTATTGCCAGGAAAGAAGGCTTTAATTGGGTACTGCAACTACCTGATCAGTTTCAAATTTGTCCCCTCAGCTGATTAAAATTAGGCATTTATATAGCAGGGAAGAACGTAACCATGTGTGGGAACACAGGAATTAGGAAGGGGTAAGGAAGAGGAGTTGTTCAACAGGAAGCAAGTTGCCATTAGGTAGTCATGAGGCGTGAGGGCTCTGGCATTTCATTATCCAGATGCAGTAATCTGGTGAGTTTCAGTTTCTTGATACTTTCTGAAGTCCTGATGGTTAGCTTCCTAAGAAAAGAACTCATATAAAACAAACTTTCTCAAGTTTTAAGAATGGGAGGGTCAATTTCTTTCTGTCTTTATTCAAAAGAAACCATAAACATTGATTCTATGGAACAATTGGGCTAGTTTTTAAAATCATTAGACAAATCCAAATCTAAATAGAGGGACATTCTATAAAAAGCTTGACATGTGCTCTTCAAAAATATGAATGTCTCCAAACACAAAACATTATGCAGGGGTATTCTAGATTAAAGGCTACAAAAGAGATAACAACTTAATGAAATGCATTTCCTTGATTATATCCTGGAATGAAGAAAAACAGCAAGGTTATTTTTTTAATTGGATAAATGTGCATATAAACTGCACCTTAAATAATACTACTGCTCCAGTGTTTAATTCTTGAGTGTGACAATGACATTATGGTTGCATAGGAGAATGTCATTGTTTTCCAGAGAGATACAACTGAAGCATTTAGTATTTAGGGGTGATGGATCATGTCTGCAACTTGCTTGAAATGGCTCCAGGAAAAAAAAAAAAAAAAAAAACAGTTCTATATATAAACACATACCCACAAAGAGATAAACCAAATGTGGCTTTTGTGAGTAAAAATGAAATAAATAGTTGTGGGAGAGAAATAATGAGTCAGATGGGACTAGATTAAGTGGCAGATAGTACTGAGAAATGATAAGACTGATGCAGAGGTGTCTGAATAGGGAAGGAATCAACAACTGATGGAGATCTTTGAATTATAAAATGAAGAACTTGACCTAGACTTGGAAAAACAATAAAGATACTGACTACTCAATAGCCTTTGGCTTAACAGTAAAACAATGACTTCATACACCAGGAAAACAAATATGGTTATACTAGGCAAAAAGCACTAGAAAAAGGAATGTTTTTGAAACTGACTCAATAGTCCCATAGAGTTTTTTTGATAAGCATAGAAACTGACCCTTGTGGTCTTAAAGCTTGAAACTTACATTGGCTTTATCTGTATTCTCAGGCCTCTCAAAAAAAAAAAAAAAAAAAACTATATATATATATATATATGAACTGAAACTCACTAGATCAACACATCCAGACAATGATTTGCCAGACCCCTCATTCATCATGATTGTTTTCTTATCCCTTTCTAGTTCCTATTTTCTTACAAATTATTACATTTCTTCTCTACTATATAAACTCCTAATTTTAGTTGATAAGGGAGATGGATTTGAGACTGATCTCCCATCTCCTCGGCTGCAGCACCCAATTAAATTCTTCTTCCTTGGCAATAATTGTTGTCTCAGTGATTGGTTTTCTGTGCAGCAAGGAGCAGGACCTGGACCAAACCTGGTGTTTCAGTAATACTTTGAAGACCAATTAGAAAAGTCTCTCATAATAACCAAAGGGAGCATAATGAAAGCTTGAGCTCTATAGGAGCAGAAAAAATGGAAAGGCAAGAATAGATCCAAGGATGAATAGGGAATATAGGTTTTGGATGGATTGCTTACATGAATTCATCTAAGATTATTTCCCTCACTAGCTCCCCATGAAACCTCAAGGCAGTCCTCATCGTCTCTCCCAATTCCACCAGAGTTCAACCAAAGCAACAACAACCACATTTCGGCTAGGATCTTTCTTCTGGGATCCAAAGCCTCTGCCACAAGTAATTCCAATAAACAGCAGCCTTCAGGAAAACACTGACGGTGTCTCTCTGATTGTATGTTAGTGTACAGTAACTATACAGGAATATTTTTTAAAAAATCATAATAAAGAGAGTTCAAAGAAGAGAAGGAGGTCAAAAATGACACTGATGCACTGTGATGTTCATTGCAGTATTATTTACAATACCTAAGATATGGAAACAACATAAGTGTCTGTTGGTGGATGAATAAAGAAGTGTGTGTGTGTGTGTGTGTGTGTGTGTGTGTGTGTAAGATTATTCAGCCATAATAAAAAAATCTTGCCGTTTGTGACAACATAGATGAACCTGGCAGACATTATGCTAAATGAAATAAGCCAGACACAGAAAGACAAATACTATATGATCTCACTTATATGTGCGACCTAAAAAACATTAACTCATAAAATAGGGAGTAGAATGGTAGATTCCAGGGGCCATGGGTTGGGGTAAATGGGACATGCTGGTCAAAGAGTACAAATTTTCAGCTTATAAGATAAATAGGTCAGGCACAGTGACTCATGCATGTAATCCCAGCACTTTGGGAGACCACAACGGGAGGATGGCTTGAGTCCAGAAGTTGAAGACCAGCTTGGGCAACATGGTGAAAGCTCATCTCTAAAAAAAAAAGAGCTGCCATGGTCCCAGGTACCCAGAAGCCTGAAGCACAAGGATCACCTGAGCCTGAGAGGTCGAGGCTGCAATGAGCCATGGTCATGCCAATGCAGTCTAGCCTGGACAACAGAATAAGACTTTGTTTCCAAAAAAAAAGAGAGAGAGAGAAATTCTAGGCATCTAATATACAGCATGGTGACTATAGATAATAATGTGCAATTTATTTATTTATTTATTTATTTATTTATTTATTTATTTATTTTGAGATGGAGTCTTGCTCTGTCACCAGGCTGGAGTGCAGTGGTGTGATCTCGGCTCATTGCAACCTCTGCCTCCCAGATTCAAGCGATTCTCCTGCTTCAGCCTCCCGAGTAGCTGGGATTATAGGCATGCCCTACCACGCCCAACTAATTTTTTGTATTTTTAGTAGAGACAGGGTTTCACCACGTTGGCCAGGATGGTCTTGATCTCTTGACGTTGTGATCCACCCACCTCTGCCTCCCAAAGTGCTGAGATTACAGGTGTGAGGCACCGTGCCCGGCCAATTTTTTATTGACGTAAAACATATATATAAAATTTACCATCTTTAAAATTTTTAAAAACAATATACAACTTTTATTTGTCAATTATTCCTTAATAAAGCTGGATGGAAAAGAACAAAAAAAAAAGTCTATGAGATGTCTAACGTGTCAGGCTGAGGGAAATGGAAAAATCTGGAAGGAGCACTGGCTTGGGGCAAAGGCATCATTCTGCACATTACTTTAGAAGTGAAAGTATATTGGCAGAATGGAGTCTCCCCATTCTGCTGCAACAGTTTTCTTCCCAGATTGCTTTTGGTGCTGCTTTGTTTAAAATACAATAGATATACTTACTCACATAATTCATGTGTCTGACTTTCTGTCACGTCAATATCTAGTTAGGCAAATCAATCTTGTTGCTTTGTCCCTGAGGGCAGGTGGTCAACTTGGTCACTATAAAGCAAATTTCCAAGATGTTTTCCCTTACGGATCTTTTTCTTTTTATTTTCTACGCAGTTTATTCCTGGTTTCCTCTTTTATGACCTCATTTCTTGGTTTAGATTTCAGTTTCTTACTCGCAGATGGAAGCCTAACATGATTTTATAGCTAAATCATGCTGGAGCTTTGGTTTGTGTGTTTTTCTGCATGCACTGCATGTACATAGTAAGAGCCCAGGCCTAGATTTAAATATGGGATCTGCTACCTACTGGATAAATGACTGGGACAAGTTACTTAACTTCTATCAAATGAATATAGTAATGTATACTTAATGCACACCTTAATGAAATAAGATAATTCATGCAAATTACAGTACCTAAAATAGTAAGCACTTAAAAAAGAATTCTTATTATTACTATAACTGCCATTAGAATCAATTTTACTTCAATATAGAATATAATCCAATGACTAATGAGAGCATTATCTACATTTACATATTAAGAATGCTTAAGAGATAGACAAAAAGTGTCAAAGAATATGTTTTGATGCTCATTGTCCAAACCTGTTAATTCTGTAAATATCTGTAGTGAGCAGGTAACTTCTCTGTGGTCATGCAGCTCAAGAGTGGTCCACATCCACTAGCCTATCCCAGAGTCTTCTGACTTTCAGGCCAGGGAGGGATTTATCTACCTTTTCGGAGAAGTCACAGACTGGGGAAGATCTGGAATTACTACCAAAGTCCAGTGCGATTTTAACATGTTCCTATAACCAATGCTGTGTTGCAGTATGAATGAGTTAGCACAGAGGAATGTTATTGAGGTCTTATAGATATGAAATAATAGCTACAGAGGGAGGCTTTATTTTTTAAAAGGTAGTGAAGTATATTTTGACAAATGTTCACTTATATTCTTTCTTTGGAGCTAGAACTTCTCCACTTGGAAAACTTATTTTAATCTTGAAAAAACCTTTTTTTTCTCTTTGAGATGGAGTTCTGCTCTTGTTGCCCAAGCTGGAGTGCAATGGCACGATCTTGGCTCACTGCAACCTCTGCCTCCCGGGTTCAAGTGATTCTCCTGCCTCACCCTCCTGAGCAGCTGGGATTACAGGCATGTGCCACCACACCCAGCTAATTTTGTATTTTTAGTAGAGACGGGGTTTCTCCACGTTGCTCAGGTTGTTCTTGAACTCCCGACCTCAGGTGATCCGCCTGCCTCTACCTCCCAAAGTGCTGGGATTACAGGCGTGAGTCACCACACTCAGTCAAGAACCCTTTTAAGAGTGTTTTTTAATCATACAAGTCTGAAGTAAGTCCTCAACACTTTATCTTTGGAGTATACAACAAGATTGTTAACTAGAATCTGAGCTTGCGTAGTAAGTGGATGCAATCGCTTTGTCCCTTACCCATAGTTTTAGTAAGTAAAGGTTGAGGTTGTTGGAAATTTGCTTCTGAGGAGTCTTCTGGGATGGAAGGTATTGAGAACACAAAGCCTGAGTTCTATGTTACTGAACCCTGTTGAGTTAGCCCTGACTCAGGCCAAGTTGGAGAGGACCTTGAGACAAAATTCACCATAAGCAAGAGGCACACCTCTGTCTAAACCTAACACCAGGACAACAAAGGAACATTTCCACCCACAGCCACAGCAATGGACACGAATTAGCAATAGAAAAAAATTCTCATTGGCAAACAAAGCGATACTTCCAACTACCTGGAATTAGTGGAAGACAAGACTAATGGGCACTAACTTTTTGTTTTCAGTAACCATACTTGACATTCTTGGATACAACAGAAGGACAAAATAAGATTTGCCGCAAGTAAGGTGAGAACTCAGAGTTACCATCATTTGCAAATTAAAATATATGTGATTTTAAATAAGAATAAAAAGAACAAAAGTAAAATATAATAAAATAAATGTGATTTTATATGTAGTCAGAGTCTGAAAGACCAAGGACACCTCACTCTAACTGTAAATGAAGTTACATTAATAGACCCACCCATGGCTCTGTCGGAGATTCCTTTCCACAAATGTAACTTCAGGATCTTGGGTAGCCTCCACTTTTCCTGGTTTGTTTCTGCCTCTGGTATCTCAGGCAGTCCTCAAGAGGTGCCCCCATGTGCTCCAAGCACCCCTGGGAGCCATTCAAGTGCCGCTCCCACATTGCTGTGTGCTGCCATCTGCCATTTCCTTTAGTGTCTCTTCAGGCTTCTCTGGAGGATGGAACTCTGCCCCGGCTTGCTGAAGCTCTCTTAGGCTGTATTTGTCTGCTTCAGGGCTCCCCCAAACCTGGGCCTCATCCCGACCTCTGACCTAATCTCGGACCCCGTATGTCCATCAGCATTCACCCTGAGGTCAACCTGCCGCTCCCCACCACCTTGTGCTTCCCTCTCTTGGCCACTGGAAAACTGATTCCCTTCCTCTATGTCCTCCCCACTTTGGGGGGGTCCCCTTGCAGAACTGTTTGGCCCCCAGGATTTGAGCCTTTCATGGTTCACACTTACAAGGCTGTGCACAAACGGTCAAGGCCTACGCAAGAGCGGGATTAGTTGGTGAACAACCTAGAAACTCTGCTGTCCCTCAGCTTCAGCTTCTGTCACCAGGTGTGGTTCAATGTTCCAGAAACTTCTTCCCTCAGGATAGATTCTCATAATCTCCCCTAGAGTCTGGATTGTCTTGAGTCCCTTTCTCCCACATTTTTTTTTTTCTTTTCTGAGACCAAGTCTTGCTCAGTCACCCAGGCCGGAGTACAGTGGCATGATATGCAACCTCCACCTCCCAAGTCCAAGAGTTTCTCATGCCTCAGCCTCCCAAGTAGCTGGGATTACAGGCACATGCCACCACGCCCAGCTAATTTTTTTGTGTGTTTAGTAGAGACGAGGTTTCACCATGTTGCCCAGGCTGGTCTCGAACTCTTCACCATGTTGCCCAGGCTGCTCTCGAACTCCTGAGCTCAAGTGATCCATCTACCCTAGCCTCCCAAAGTGCTGGGATTACAGGTGTGAGCCACCATGCCCAGCCTCTCTCCCACTTTTACCTCATCCATCTCACCTCTCAAACTTGCTTCTATATAACTGAGGAATTTTTCTAGATTAGGCACCTCGGTCCCTGTAAATCACCTCATACAAATGTATACTACAGTGTGGGGGTAAGTTGTTAACCTTTCATACCTAGTCTGTAGATTCAGAAAGCTTATGCTGTTATACATACACATACATACACACAAACACACAATGAAAATATTTTATATATGTGTATGTATTTTTTCTCTTTGATATAAGTATTCACTGCTATTAATAGAATGTAGCAAAAATGAAAAATTAAATTATTTTTAATTTTTAGAGTGAGGAAAGTAGATAAGGAGAGAGAAGAAATCTTAATAATATAGTTCTTCATAACTTTGATATTATTTTCAGATGCAAATATTTACATGAGAAGCATAATCAGCAAGAAACATTAACTGATATCTACTACCTACAAGGTAAATTTTATTATATTCATACTTTTCTAGAAGTGCACACCCCTTGGGCTTCAATTTCCAAAGTGATATGACTAAGTTTGACAGTTATGTTTGTTATATTATTGCAAAACGTACTGAAACTCATTAATTTTCTATGTTGACACATAATTCTTGATTCTAAAAACAAAAAGGAAAGGACGTTTCAGCAAGAATGAAAGCATGACCTTGACTTATGCAATGGAGTTTACCAAGATATATTTTCCAGAACATTATAACCAGAATACCATCAATATCTTCCAAATCATAGCCAATAATAGCTTACCTAATAACACTCCATATTTATGAAGACTGTAGTTAATAAGACCCATTCATTTAAAGTCATATCATTTTTAGAAAGAAAGAAATAGAATTGCAATGAAATGAAAGTAAATTTCTCAGTCACAGAGTATTGTATAAGACCTGAAACTAAGGTTCAATATTATGTGGTTCCTTAACATCTGATAAAATTGAAAAGGCCTTGAATGGCCTAATGAAAAGTTGCCCTCCTCTGCTCCATTGACAAGGTCCTCTAGCAAAACAACCCTCCTTATCACAGGGACAAAGTGCAGCTCCTGCTTCTCCCTGAGTAGCAGGTTCCTGTTCCCTATCCGCCCACACAATTATTCAAACAGGCCAATCACATCCTCCTTTGGGAGCCAGGAGCCACCGTACCTTCTTGATACTACCAAGCCTGCCTCCCACAGCACTTGCTTGTTCAAAATGTTCCTTAATGCAGCCCCTGTGTGACGACCCTGCCTGGGCCAGTGTCCTCCTGCCCCAGGCTGTGAGAATCTGTAACTAAGAAACTGCTTTTAATCTCGCCTGTCTAGTGCCTGGTGTTGTGTGTCAGGCCATCCCCATAACTCTAGGGCAGGAATCCCTTCTTCATTAATGGGAAAAAAAAATCAAAATGCAAGGTAAGTACATGACAGAGCAGGCGATCCTAGCCAGGCCTTAAGACTCCACAGCCACAGCTCTCCAGACCTCCAGAGCTATCCCTACCCCATGAATGACAGTGAGCACTTAGTGAGAAATATGCAAGCATCAGACTCTGTACTGAGCTCATTTCAGCCTCACAACTGTCATGTGAGGCAGGCAGTATTGTTCTTCCCGTTTCACAGACAATGAGATTGAAGCTCAGAGAAGCTAGGCAACCAGCTCGAGTCTGCACTCTTAACCCCACCGCGAAAAGAAACACTGGCCTTGGAATGAGTGATATATATTATAGATTTTACAAACCATCTTCACCAGGTGCAAAGAGTTGAAAAATATAAGCTTATGAAATACAAAGTTGGTCTTATAAATGTTACTGATTTTAGTTCTGCTAAACACCAAAGAAAATAGCAGTGCCCACTGAGCGTACGAAGTGAAAGAGCGTTATCCATTGCCTCAAGCAGGGATAAGGAAGAGCAGCACACAATTCATGTGTTATTATCCTCGGCAGTCGTAATTTTTATTAAGTATTTGAAAATAGCTTAGTATTGTTTAGGTCCTCTCTTTTTCTATGCTAAACACAGATACAAAATGATATGTCCAGCTCAAGCTATCTCCATGCCACTTCTTGAATTCAGCTGCTATGCCTCCATCTATCTTCTGAACATCTCAGTTTCAGATTAAAATGCATCTCAGCACATTGCATTTTTATCCATGTCTTTTTTCCTAAACTATGATCCGTCTGCAAGTAGCAACCAGGTCTTACGCTTTTCTTTTTACATCGGCAGAATCTAACTCAGTCGTTCAATAAATGTTTTGGAATATGAAGAAACAAATGAACATAAAAGTAAAAACTTTCAAGCAAGAAATTGTTTATTTAAAACATGTTATCAGTAGCTACTTTATCCGAAACTATTTCTTTATTTAGAGGCTAGACTTTTTCTGAATATTTTGATATATGTTTTGAAAAGAATTTACAGTTTTTATACAAACTGATAAAGTAGATCCCTGAAAATAATCTTTAAGAACTTGTCATCTTAACAAAGTATGCTAGGCCGGGTGCAGTAGCTCACACCTGTAATCCCAGCCCTTTGGGAGGCCGAGGCAGGTGGATTATCTGAGGTCAGGAGTTCGAGAGGAGCCTGGCTAACATGGTGAAACTCCATCTCTACTAAAAGTACAAAAATTAGCCAGGCATGGTGGCAGGCACTTGTAATCCCAGCTACTCATGAGGCTGAGGCAGGAGAATTGCTTGAACCTGGGAGGCGGAGGTAGCAGTGAGCAGAGATCCCACCATTGCACTCCAGCCTGGGCGACAAGAGTTAGACTCCATCTTGGAAAAAAAAAAAAAAAAGTGCTAACTTAAAACTAGTATCTGTTATAAGATTCATATGTCATCTGGGAACACAAACACATGTGCACATGCAAGCACAAGGTCAACCAAATGAACTGTTCACCACCAACACTGAAACAGAATTTTCTATGAAGCAGAGAGCTGCTTGCTGAAAATATTTAAAATGTTCAATAACTACTTATCAAGGATGTGGAAAGGAAAATTTCTGTCTGAGTAAAGGTTGAATCCAACCTTTCTCTCAAAGCAGTTTTAGTTCTAAAACTATGTGATTTCACAGAAACCCCAAACATCTTATCATTTTAATAGAAACTGGTTTTAGATTTCTTCCATTTTTCCTCTTAATTCACTTCTCAAAAAAAAAAGTGCTCATCTATGCACTAGGCTGTTGCTGCAATTCTAGAAATATTTCTAGAAAGAAATATTTGATAAAGCACAGCCTCACTGCAGGCAATTTTTAACCCAGTTCTCAAACGTAAGTCTGTAATAATCACCTAGGGAGGTTATCAAAGTGCAAATTCTAAAGCCCACACTATACTTCCCACATCAGAATTTACAACCAGTAGATCCAGAATGTGGCTAAGAAATCTGCATTTTTATCGGGTAAAGATCTGACTGCTTTGAGGATTATATCAACTCCACATGGAAAAATATTGCTTCAGAAAATGTAAAATCCGTTTGAATAATTCCTTAGTCCCCTCCAGCTGCTATGACAAGATACCCAAAGATTGGGTCGTTTATAAACAATAGAAATTTATTTATCACAGCTCTGGAAATTGGAAGTCCAAGATAAGGTGCTGTCAGATCCCGTGTCTAGTGAGGCCCCGCTTCCTGGTTCATAGATGGCACCTTCTCACTGTGTCCTCGCAGAAGGGCACAAGCAAGAGTCTCTCCCAGTCCTCTTTGAGAAGAACACTAGTCGCATCTGGGAGGGCTCTGCCCTCACGACCTAATCATCTCCCAAAGTCCCCACCTCTGAATAACGTCACCTTAGGGATTAGGATTTCAATGCACGAAGTTTGGGAGGACACAAACATTCAGACCATAGCAAACAGAACTTAAGATTTTTTTTGTTAAATGATTTATGGCAATGTGCAGAATGATCCCAAGTGAAAGAGCCTGCTGCCAAGAAAATGTGTTAAAATAATCCAGTTGAAGCAGACCATCAGTGGAGAAATGGAAAGAGGATGGTTAAAAAAAGACAAAAACATTTAGGAGGCTCGATATGCACCGGCTAAATCAACAAGATTTAGTGACTTGAGAGTAAGGCACAGTGCCGTAGAAAGAGCTGGGGGAAGAGACTGGGAGTAGGACATCTCTCTGGATTCAAGCTTTGGAGTTGAACCAGCTGCAGATGCCACTAACTGAGAGAGTTTCTGATTATTCATCAAGTTCGTGAAACCCAGCAGGGATACTGCCAATCAATACAGTATTTTTGTAAAAATTAGAAAAGTCATCGCTATTTAGGTAGAGGTATGCCTCTGAGCACAGCTGGGTAAATGAACAGCTCCTCTGGGCAAATGAGAAGATGCCCCTGCCTGTGGGCCGACACAGCCCTGTGCCTACTACTGGGGAACAACAACAAGGGCTGGATGTGAGCCCCACTTTCCCCTCAGTGAAGGCGCCCTCATAGAAAGCACAATGTGTTTGGCCCGCTCAGTTGTTCAATAAATGTTTTGGAAAATGAAGAAATAAATAAACATAAAAGTAAAAACACTAGTAGGATTCAGGACATAGCCCTGGGCATGGATGGATAAAGCCAGGCAAGGTGAAGTCACCAGGGAGAACAGTTTCCAGGAATCATGAGGTAGCTTGTTGGATGAGCGGCCCTACATGCATGAAGAGTTCTTCTAAGATTGTTTCCCAAAAAGGACCTCTACGAGCCTCATGGAAGCCCTCACACCTCTTCCGATGCTAAATCAGAAACTAGTGGAGTAAGGTCTCATTTTGGTGAGGGCTTTGCTATAGATTCACTGCTATGAATCTAAACCCACAGATAACTCTCATGACACTGGAGGACTGAAGAGGGTGGGGATAGCATCTCATTCATTGCTGTGTCTCCTGGGAGAGCACCTGGTTCATAGTTAGCATGATGCCATGGTGCTTAAAGTCCAGTATTCAATAACATTCTTCACTCACTTGCAAAAACATGATTTGGGGTTCCTGTTCTTGTTTTAACCTTCCCCAATACTGACAAATAAACTTGCCAAAAACTGTCAAATGACACTAACAAGACTACCTTTATGAATGACGTCGCTCGATCAATTCCATGAAAACCCAGTAAATAAAATAGGCTTCCTTTGGAAATCTCTTAGGGAAAAATCCTGCCAGGTATTTTATTGTATCCCTCTTTCTGTTACCCCGACTTACATGTCCTTTGCTAACAAAACATTTCTCTAACTTTTATGATCTCTGGTCCTGGTCCTTTAACAAGTTATTTTATATACCCGTCCTGGATTTTCCCTCTATCTTCCATGGTGTCACATTTCTATCACAGTCACTTAATTTTCTTACTCTTTTGACAACAATGCTTATATTGTTTTGCCTCAAGGGGCACATCAGATGGAAACAACAGAGATGTCAGCACCTGTATCCTAAGTCTGTGCCTTAATGTCTCATTTGGTTCATTATTTTACAGAGTTTACATCCACTGTAGGAATGTTGACTCTTTAATTAGAAAAAAGTCTCAACACTACTGCTTTTATTTCTTTTGTACAACTGCTGCTATTAGTGCTCATAACTATGTCTAGAAGATCTAATTAAATATAGCAAAAATACTTGAGAACTACCATCAATAATTTTATACATATGTTTGTGTGTATTTTCGCTTTTAAAATTTAGCTATATTCTCTTAAAAAGAACAATGCTTCAACTTACTTTTATTACTACTAATTATTAATATTGTTGTTGTCGTTGTTGCTGCTGTTGTTTGAGACAGGGTCTTTCCCTGTCACCCAGGTTGAAGTGCAGTGGTGTGACCATAGCTCACTGCAGTGTTGAACTACCAGGCACAAGCAATCCTCCCACCTAAGCCTCCCAAGTAGCTGGGGTGGCATCACCACAGCCAGCTAATTTTTGTATTTTTTGGTAGACACAGGGTCTCACTATAGTGCTTAGGCTGGTCTTGAACTCCTGGTCTCAAGTAATCCTCCCACTTCAGCCTCCCAAAGTGCTCAGATTACAGTCGTGAGCTACCACACTCAGCCTAATTATATATATATATGTAATTTTTTTGTAGAGATAGGGGTGTTGCTATGTTGCCCAGACTGGTCTCGAACCCCTGGCCTCAAGCAATCCTCCAGCATCTGCCTCCCAAAGTGCTGGGATTACAGACATGAGCCACCATGCCTACCCTTAACTTTCAAAAGACAAAGTTTCTAGGAAAAGGGAGAGCAGAGAAGACAGAATAAATAAGTATTTACTGAATGTTTACTATGGTCTAGGAATTTACAAGGTTTCTCATGACACCCTCACAATAATTCTTGAGATTAGCATTGCTCTTCCCATTTTATAGATGAGAAACTTCATAAAGACTAAGTAACTTGCTGAAGGTCATAGACAATATCATAGTCAATAAATGTCATAGATAATGGTAAAGGTAGATCAAGGATTCAGTCCCTGGTATGTCAGGTTCTTGCCATGCTACCAGCCTTGGACAGTTTTGATGAAATTCAATTTTTTCTTAACAAGACACTGCAATCCATTTTGAGAATATGACATACTAGTGTCATGTGAATGTGACACTAAAGAAACAAACTTAGGTCCAGATTGAATCACTTTGCAGTCTGACTGCTTGACATGAAAGATAGTACAATGGCTCCCAAGCATTCATCTATTTGCCAGGAGTCTCCTACAATGATATGGGGTTTACGGTAACAGATTAGCATCTGTAGTTCATAATCCAAAAGCACTTTTCATGAAAACCCCAAATGCTAGTGGCAGCATATTTGCACATTTGTTCTATAAAAGATAAACTTGTATCTTAGTTAAACCATGAAGGCAAGTTTATTTTTCTTCATTTAGCTTAGTCCCTAGGATATTATTATCCACCCTTTTTAACTCCATCTGCTCTTATGACTGAAGTCACACCATCTACTTGGTAGAAGCCTGGATTATGTTGATCATTCAGGGTTCCATATGCTTCTGGGGCCATGATTACCACATTGCTTGACCTGCAAATCTCAAAAACAAAATTATTAAAGAAACAAAATGCCAGGAACTCAAAACACTGAAGACAAAATGTAAATAAATCCAGGGAGAAATGCTGGCTTAAATTATCATTATCATTGAAATATATCCTTAAAAATTTATACACAAAGAGAAGTTTTTTTCTTCCCAGGGCCTAATGAAATGCTAGTGTCACAAACAGTAATATTCGTAAAGAAAATCTTCACCAATAACATTTGACTTTTTAGGTCCATGGATATATTTTCCACATCAAGTAAATACCAGCATTCCATTTTCATTCAAGGTCAAGTGTAGTTAGTATATTATAATTTTCTAGAGTTTAGGTGGCACATGTTAATTGGCTTTTATCGCCTGTTGAGAGATACTAATAAGCAATAAAGACAAATAATTGAGAACCAAAATAAGCACCCTGCTATACACACTGACCCAGGTCACAGGCTTGAAGTTAGAGACTGTGAGAGAGATGATGATAATTTATTAAATGTGCTTTATAGAAGAACAATTCAATTGGCTCAGGAAGATGAAGTCATTCATTCAATGAGTATTTTTTGTACACCTATGGAATACAGCAGAAATAACCCAGAGATGATTCCTGTCCTCAAAGTATTTATATACTGGGGTGCTGAGTGAAGGTAGACAACAAAAACAAAACAAGAAAGCAGGATTGCCATGTGTCATGCTAAAGGCTGTAAAGAAAATATTCAGAGCGATGGGAAGCACCTAGGAAGTGGAGGGGAACAGATGAAGGGACAGATCTTTACAAAGTAATCAGGCAATGCTTACTGAGAGGGTGGTGTTTTGGCTAAATCCGGAGTGAGAAGGAACAAGGCAAGAAAAGGCCAGAGAAAGGTGTGCTGAGCAGAGGCAAGAGCAAATGCAGAGACCCTGAGGCAAGAGAGAGCTTTCTAAGTGAAAGGATAAGAATGGAAGTCAGGATGGCTAGAGCACATGAGTAGGGTGGAGACTGGCCTGCGGTATGGTTAAACAGGTGTGCAGGAGCCAAACTCCCAGGGCCTGTGTGGCGTGAAAACTTATCAATGGTAAAGTAGAAGCTTCTTGCTACTTAGTTGATATGTAAAATTAATGCAGTGCATCTGGGTCAGCTAGTGAGTTAGAAGAAAATAATAAAATTAATAGAATTTTGGAGTTGGAGGGGAATGTATGGATTGTACTCCTTGTTTTATAGATATTGATCATGAGGCACAAGGGAGGGACAGAGGGGTCAGAGAGGAGGGACATCAGAACTCCTTGTTCTCTGATGTATAGTGACCTTTCTGTGATGCCTACAGACTTACGGTTTTTATACCACTCAAGACCCTCATGGCATTTTCCTAGTCCTTATCCCATAGCAAACATCTAATGACTAAGGAAAGCTACTCAAGCTTTTTGCAGAAGATGGAAATGGAAAAGAACAAGAGAGTGTTCCTGCAAGCCCATTGGAGGGATGACTTGAAGGTACTCAAGATCTGCTCTTGCTTGGAACTACAGGAAGAGACAGGGACAAAGATTTGAGGAATGCTACATGAAGGAGAAATCTGATGAAATCACAGAGAATGGGAAATCCCACAAGCCAAGATAACCATAAGTAGCAGATATTAATAGGTAAAGCTGGAAAAGACTTGAACTTTGCAAAAGACACAAAATAAAACTATAAAAAAGACGTTAAAAATAACTTCAAAATATTAGTATTATAAAAATGTCCCAATTATTGATTGTCAATTAGGTTAAATTATCTTCCTAATGTATTTAACCCTCTTTTCAGTTCTTTATTACCAAATCAATATGAACAAACAAAAATACTATTAAGATTAAAGCAATAATATAATAATATAAGGACATGTGACAGGATAGTTAACTGTACAACAGATTAATAAGCATTAAGACAGGCACCCTCTTTCTGGAGAGACAGAGACTGCACTGGTCTAGTCAAGGTGTTTATCTGCTTTGGGAGCAAGAAACCAGACCAAATAAGTTTATAATGCTGCTTCTTACAAAACAATCATTTTGTTCCCCCTGAATGCAAAGCATGATTAGCATGGTCAAAACCCTAAAAGGGAAAAGGAAAGCAGATTTAAACTAACATCATGACAAAATAAGATAATTGCAACTTGGAAGTTGTGATAGTCGGACATAGTAGTGCTTTTCATGTCGATATCTGTGTGTCAGGCACACCACGATATGTATACCCCTGGGATTACATCGGGAAAAACCCAGCCACTTATTTCAATCAAATTGATGAGAGCAGACATGATTGGAATAAGCAGAGAATGCTTGAGGAAAAATTTGCTTAACACACACAGCTTCACATAAAACAGTCCTCTTACATCTCCTTAAATCACATATTTGTTAACAACATGAAAAAAATCTAAACAGTCCCATTTTCAAATTGGTGGGGAATACAAGTAATGACACACAGAAAATGGAAAGCTTACGCTTCAGAAAGCTTCATTCTGTTAGATTTCTAAATTATTTAAGTAACAATCACATTTATACTCTTCTCACTCTTTTTATTTTAATAAAAATGATACATCACCAAAATCCCTTTTAACAACATCATTTTAAAAAATACATATATAGTCCTATTCAATTTATGTGGCACTATGCATGGTCTCCAAATATTGGAATATTTAAAGATCATGTACTTCAATTTCAGGAAGGCAGGGGCCTTTAGTAAGTTGAATAGTGGCCCTCAAAATGATGTGTCCACACCCTAATGCTCAGGAATATGTGACTGTGACCTTATTTGGAAAAAGGGTGTTTACAGATATAACCAAGGATCTCAAGATGATAGCATGTTGGATTATCCAAGTGGGATTTAAATCCCATGACAACTGTCCTTATAAGAGACGTACAAAGGAGAGACATAGAAAGAAGAGAAGGCCATGTGAAGATGGAAGCAGGGATGAAAGTGATACAGCAGCCACAAGCCAAGGAAGGCCTGGAGCCAACAGAAGCTGAAAGAGGCATGGAAGGATTTGCTCCTGGAGCCTTCAGAAGGAGCACGGTCCTGCCAACACCTTGATTTTGAATTTGTGGTCTCTAGATCTGTAAGAGAAAAAAAATTCTCTTCTACCTAAGAACAAAAGGGTAAGTTCAATAAGAGATAGAAATTTTTAAAAATCCAAATTCTAAAAGGGTACAATGAATGAAATTGTAAAATGCAATAGAGGGCACAGTAGCAGAACTGATCAAGCAAAAGAATCTGTGAACTCTTCAATAAATACTGCTGGGGAAACTGGCTATCCACATGGATAAAATGCAAAAGCAAAAAATGGATCTTTATCTCACATGCAAAAAAATGAAATTGGATCCTTCTCTTACACTATACACAAAAATCAACTCAAAATTAATTAAAGGCTTAAACATAAGACCTAAATCCATAAAATTCCCAGAAGAAAACATAAGAAAAGCTCCATGACGTTGGTATGGACAATAAATTTTTTTGGATATGACACCAAAAACACAGGCAACAAAAGCAAAAAGAAACAAATAGGACTATATCATACTAAAAATTTCCTATCAGCATATGAAACCATCAACAAAATAAAAAGAGAACCCAAGGAATAGAAGAAAATACTTCCAAACCATATATCTGATAAGTAATTAGCATCCAAAATATACAAGGAATTCATATACTCAACAGTAAGAAAACAAAAAAAAAAAAACCTACTATAAAATGGGCAAAGGAACTAAATAGACATTTTAGAAAACATACAAATGGCCAACAGGTATGCAAAAAATGCTCAACATCAGTAGTCATCAGAGAAATTCAAATCAAGATCATAATGGGATATCACTTCATACCTGCTAGGATGCCTATTATCAAAATGTCAAACGATAACAAGTGCTGACAAGAATGAGGAGAAAAGATAACCCTGATATATTGTTGACAGCAATAGAAAATGATACAGCCATTATGTAAAACAATTTGGAGGTTCTTCAAAAAATTAAAAATAGAACTACCATGTAATCCAGCAATCCCACTCCTGGATACATATCCAGAGGAAATAAGATCACTCTCTTGAAGAGATGTGCATTCTCATGTTTACTGCAGCGTTATTTACAATAGCCAAGATATGAAGACAACCTAAGTGTCCATGAACAGAGGAATGGATAAAGAAAACCCATAAACATATAAACAGATAGAATACATATATATGCAATAGAATACTACTAATCCTTAAAAAACCTAAGTAGGGAATCCTGCCATTTGCAACGATATGGATGAACCTGGCAGATATTATGCTAAAAATAAGCCAGATACAAAAAACAAATATTGAATGATCTGACTTACATGTGGTATCTAAAAAGTCAAACTTACAGAAACAGAGCAGAATGGTGATTTCCAGGGACTGGGAGTTGGGGAAATGGAGAGATGTTAGTTAAAAAGTACTTACTTGCAGCTATAAGATGAATAAGTTTTGGAGACCTAATGTACAGCATAGTGATTATAGCTAAAAATTAGGTATTGTATACCTGAAATTTGCTGAGAGATCTTAAGTAGTCTCATCACACACACACACACACACACACACACACACACACACACGTAACTATGTGAGGTGATGGATAGGTTGATTAGCTTGATTGTGGTAATCATGTCATATTGTACATGTATATCAAAACATCACATTGTACACCTTAAATATATACAATTTTTATTTGTCAATTTTACTTCAAGAAAGCTATAAAAAATTTCTAAAAGATATTTAGTAATCAAGTAAATGCAAATTAAGACCACCATGAAATACCAATTCATATATATATGAGATTGCCAAAAATGTTAAAGGTTGATAATGTCATGTGTTCACAATATGGGGTAGAGTAACACATAACCCAATATCCATTAACAAGATGACTCAATCAAATTATGCTATGTTCACACAAACTGAATTTTATATAGCAATCAAAATGAAATACAGCTACACAGCATTAATGACTCAGAAATAGTTTCAAGTGAAAAGCTAATTGTGTAAAATAACATAAAGCATAATATTATTTATATGATGCTCAAAATCCAGCAAAACAAAACAATATATTGTTTAGTAATACAGGCATAGAGTAATAATCAATTTTTATTTTTATTTGTATTTTTTTGATACGGTGTCTCACTCCGTCACCCAGGCTGGAGTGCAATGGTGTGATCTTGGCTCACTGCAACCTCCACTTCCAGGGGTTCAAGTGATTCTCCTGCCTCAGCCTCCTGAGTAGCCTAACACTGCACCCGGCTAATTTTTGTATTTTTAGTAGAGACAGAGTTTCGCCATGTTGGCCAGGCTGGTCTCGAACTCCTGATCTCAGGTGATCTGCCTGCTTCAGCATCCCAAATTGCTGGGATTACAGGCATGAGTCACCACACCTGGCCAATAATGGATTTGTTAAAATGGCAGTGATGAAGACAAAATCTATAACATTGATTACCCTTGAGAGGGTCTGGAGACATGACTGTTTAGAGGAACACATCAGGAAGTTCAATAGTGATGGTACTCTAGTTCTTAAGCTAGATAATGTGTTAATGGGTTTCCATATTATTGTTATGCTTCATAACTTACATATATGTTACAGAAATTTTTTACATAAAAATTTTTGCATACAAATATTAGAAATTTTTTAAAGAAAAATAAGGAATCAACAAATGAACAGACAAAAATTTCACTGTTCTGAAGGGAGAGAGAAAAGTTGCATATAAACAATTTTGAAATACTGCAGCTGAAAATAACTTCAGCTACAGAAAATAACTTCAGCTAGTTTTCCACCCTAGCTGTATATTAGAATCACTTGGGGTCGTTGGAACTTTTTAAAAGAGCAATGCCTAGACCCCACCTGAGACCGAATAAATCGAAATTTATTGGACTGGCAACTAGTCATAAGTTTGTTTATTCTCTTTTGTTTTTGTTTTTACCATTGCCAGATGGTCCTAATATGCAGCCAGGGTTACAAATCATTGATTTAGACCAAGCCTCCTATTTTATGTTGGGAAACTGGGGCCAGAGAGAAGTGACTTGCTCTATTAGTGGAAAATTCAGGCTTCAAGCCATCCACTAACTCATCAATATAATTATACTGTCAGGAATTTCACCCAGTTTCTACTAAAACTTAAAAAAGTGGTTGAAAGAACACAGCCTTAAAAAAAGTTCTGAAAACAGTCACCGATGCCCTGGCATTCCAAATTTTTTCCAGGTGAATAGTACATAAAGCCTCACCATTTTTCCCTCCCTTTCTTCAGAGGGGGAAAAACTTACCCTGCTTTATACCTTCTTCTCCACTTTGTACTGACTGATGTGTAGCAAAGCCCAAGAAATCACCCCGAAGAGTGTCCACCATCCTCATCCTTGTGCTCATCAGTCTTGTGCGTCTGCTACTCAGATGACAGAGGCCAGTGAGGTGCTAACAAATGTGCAGGGCTTGCTGGAAGTTCTGCACATTTGTATGAAAAATACCACTTGCAGCATCTTCTTTCTCTAGGCTTTGCCTGGAAAGACTTCAGTGGCAGCTCAAAACATGGTGATATCGTGAGATCCCCAATAATACTCATACGGTGTCTCAGACAGCTGTGAACAATGCCTAAGGCAACTGGGTCCTTTAAGGCATCTGCATTCTGCTTCACTAAGCCGAAAACTGGGGAAAGAGGGCATGATCCTTTGATTCGATAACCAAGTATCTGTCTGCATACTCTCCTGCAGTTGGTTCCAAAGGAGTATCTCCTGGTCGCTGCTTGGTGGCTTTGCTTCAAGCAGTGTCTGCCCCTCTCTTTAATATGCTGCAAGAGGGCGTGCCCCATTAATGGAGGATTTGGTTTTTGCTCTAGAGGAAGGGATGAACCTATGGAAATGCACTAGGCTCATATCATCCCATCAAGGTTATGGGTACGCAACCTCCCCGCAACTCTCACACCCGTCCTCCCCACCCCTACTACGCCAGTGAGATGCCATTTTTCTCTTATAGACTTAATCCCCCTCAGTCCAAACACAGAGTACATTATGATGGAATTTTATGCCTCTCCTAGACCCCAGTGATAGTAAGATAAATGTTTCCTGGGGACAAACATGTCCCTTACACTTTTATGCGAAGAAAGAGGGATTAGGAAGTCTGTAAAGACTTGGATTGTTAATTATAATCAACATCGGCATGTGTCAGCAGTTCCCGTAGTCCCACTCTTGAATCATTACCCAGCTTTTCCAATATCATAACTAACTTACTCCAATTGAATCTCCTTTCCTTCCCCTTATGAATCCACAGTATTCTGTCTAAACTCAAAAAGAAGAGAAAGAGGAAAAATGGATGGAATGATTTCTAACAGAGACAAATTCTAAATAATTGATAGTTGACTAAGGAGAGAAAATACATAACTGACAAAAATCGAATTTTTACTCAGTTTTATTATGCTTCTGTTAAAATGAAGAATTATGCTGTAGATACTGAATTATACCATGTAATTCAAAATGAAAAGGAAAATTATGGTTTTTTTTTTAGCTCTGAACATCAGGTTTGCTGGCTAGAGTCTGGATTCATGCTTATGATGTGAGAAGTCCTTTTTTTCACCAAACAAGTCTACCAGCTGGATTGAAAATATGCCCTCTTCAAATATAGTAAAGCTTAATATAATAGGCATTTATATACAACATGCTTTGACACAAACCAGACTTCCTTTTACTACCAAGTTCCCGAAACTTTTGTTATATAATTTACAGGTATCCTATCTTCAATCCAAATAGGGTGGTCCTATGACTGCCAGCCCCTTACTTTCAGATGGGTAATAGGTTTCAACCTGCAAGCATAGAATAAGAACCTAGAGTTACTGAACTATTATGCAATAATATTATGCAACAACGGGAGAGGGAAAGTCACAGGGTCTGAGAAAAGCAATAAAGGAGTTACCAGCAATGCTGGGCTCTGTGGGGTAGAGGCAAAGAAACCATAAGGAACCTTGGGCAAAAACATGTGGGGAGTCTGGAGTTTTGGGGGTGAAATATTGTGCTCTGTGCACTCTTTCTTTGACTTAGTACATTTACAAAAGGAAAAAACCATAAACATCATGCAATGAGTTTTCATTGAGCTATCTAAAGAAATTTGTTGAAAGAACACTGCTCAGTGTGGATGTAAAGTTAGAACAGTCACCAAGGGAAAGAAAGGGGAGGAGTGGGCAGCTGGCAAATATATTAGGTTACAAAATCTACCGAGTCTCAAGACAAGCTCTTCCAATTGGGTTGGATAAGACCCGCTTACTTCCTTCACTGTTGCTTCAATGTAACTGGGTTCTAGAATAGTCTTGAGTTCTTTGCACCAGCGATAATAATGGGTAACATGTTTTTCTTCTTTACATTTTGCAAAGAGCTTCAAGGTTAACTCATTTACATCCCTTTCACTTCCATCATTGTTAACATCTAAGAAGTGGAACTGTCCTAAGAACACAAGGAAGAGCCAATACAATCTGAGAAGCAGGAGATTAGGCATGAATCCAGGAAAGAAAGCATAGTAAGAGTGTACCGGTGTCATAGTCAACAGCTATGATTTGAGGAAGCTGTGGATCAATATTTAGTTAAAACACACTAATTACAGAGAAGAAAACCCATAGACATTAGATTTGAAAGAGGCAGTGCAAAAATAATTTGAACCTTAGTATCCTGAAATTAAAATATTTTAAAATGCAAATCCTTTTTATCATTCATTTTTCAATATTGTTTTTATAATGTCACCATTGTCTAGAAATATAATTTCAGGGTTATGTAAAATTTTACCATAAAGAATTAAGGTATGTGTCTTATATCAGTTTTCCTTTTACAAAAACCATGTTAAATATTGTTTTTAATCTATTTTGGCATCTTCCTTTCTACAAGAGAAAAATGCAAATCATAACTATTCATAGCTCAGTTTAGCAATTTATTCCTTAGAGACCATATTAGTCTGTTCTCAGGCTGATAATAAAGACATACCCAAGACTGGGTAACTTATAAAGAAAAAGAGGTTTAACGGACTCACAGTCCCACATGGCTGGGGAGGCCTCACAATCATGGCAGAAGGCAAAGGAGGGACAAAGGCACATCTTACCTGGTGGGAAGCAAGAGAGCATGTGCAGGGGAACTCCCACTTATAAAACCATCAGGTCTTGCAAGGCTTATTTACTTCCATGAGAACACTATGGGGAAAACTGCCCCCATGATTCAATTATCTCTACCTGTCCCCACCCTTGACACATGGAGATTATTACAATTCAAGGTGAGATTTGGGTGTGGACACAGCCAAACCCTATCAGGGACTTTTTTTTTTTTTTTTTTTTTTTTAAGCAATAGTTCTTGGCCTACCCACATCAGAATCATCTGGAGGTACTGTGCCCGGGTCTTACCTCTAGAATTCTGATGTAATGGGTCTGGGGTGCATCTTAGGCATGGGGATTTTTAGAAATACCCTAGATGATTCTGATGTGCACCCAAAATTGAGAACCACCAGCCTAGACTCACTAAAGAAGGATTTCTGTGCATGGGCCTTGAACTCCAGGGCCTTTCATGATCCCTAGATGATTGTTGCACATTTTATTTATTTATTTATTTATTTATTTATTTATTTATTTGAGACAAGGTCTTGCTATGTCACCCAGGCTGCAGTGCAGTGGCACAATCTCGGTTCACTGCAACCTCCCTGCCTCAGCCTCCCGAGTAGCTGGGATCATAGGCGCATGCCACCACGCCCGGCTAATTTTTATATTAGTAGAGACAGGGTTTCACCATGTTGGCCAGGCTGGTCTTGAACTCCTGACCTTGGGTGATTCACCTGACTCAGCCTCCCAGAGTGCTGGGATTACAGGCGTGAGCCACCATATCCAGCCAGATTCTTACACATATTAAATTATAAGAAAATGAAAAATTTTAATTTACATATATATTAAAAGAATTCAAAGATATTCAAGTGTATAAAAAATTCAGCATCTTCTAATCCTTTAGTCACCTCCCTAGGGAAGGAGTAGGACTAATTCAGAAGTAGATATGATCATTATAAATACCTCTGTAAAGTGCCTTAAAGTTTCTAAGGATTTCGCTGTAATTTATGTCATTTAATATGACAACAAGCTTATGGAGTAGTCTTACTATAATTCTTATTTTTAAATATTAGCAAAATTGGGTTCAGGGTTTTTGACTTACCCAAGTGAATTAGCTAGTAAGTGGTGAAACTGTAACACAAAAATCTCGATATTTTTCCTGGAAAATATATTATTTCCCTAATATGCATTATGACTATGTTTCCTGAAGAAAATATAGTTCCTAGTCTGATAAACTTGAAAATATTCATACTTCATACTCATGGTCTCTCTTTAATCTTTCTATTTAGGTAGTCACAAATAACAATGTTAGAAAAAACTTTTATTAACATTTACTTAATGCATACTATGTGTTACAGTTGGCATAAGAGTTTTCACAAGGAAGAATCATAGAATATAACTAGAATAGTATAACGAGTATGATTTTCAACTCCTTGTTATTAATCTTTTACTTTTACCTATAACATCCCAGTGCCTAGGACGGAGCAGAAAAAAAAAGAGAAAAAATATGATAAATACTTGTTAAATGTGGTTGATCAAGACTAATATTTTGTACCCCTACCTCATGCCCTGCCAATGCCAGTGTGGCAGGCTGGCATAGAAAACTGAAAATAACACTATAAGAATATTCATAAACACAAAACATATGCTTTTAGTTAAACCACACCCAGAATCCCCACATTCAGTGCCTCATGTGGCACAGGGTGGCACGTTCTGAAAATGAGCATGTGAGGGAGGAACATCTGAGAGTCCAGTGAGGGGCATTCCTCCTCCCAGATCTGGCAAACTACATCTAAAACATCTCTGCCCAGGCTTCTGTCAGTTCACACCTAGACATTCTGATGTAAAACCTGGACTACACCTGACCTAGCCAAACAGAACACCTGGTCCAACCCCACTGGGTCACTTTGGAAGGAAAGGAAGAATCTAAGAGTTTGAAGTATGTCCCTTTAAATAAGTACTGAAAATAAAATAAAATAAACACTTTGTATCAGCCCTTGGCAATTCTGTATTAGACAATGTTTACTATCTAGAAGGGAGATCAAAAATGAATTTTAAAATAAATTGAGATAATCTGTTCCTTCATCTTTCAGAGAAAGGTCTGACATAATCCTGTGTCATATGTGAAAGTAGCACAAACAGCCATTGACTTAAAGTCTTAAAATATTTTTCTTCCAATACTATTTCTTCCTGCATTTTTATTGTGGCAAAACATACATAACACAAAACTTGAGATTTTAATTATTTTTAAGTGTACACTTCAGTGGCATTAAGTACATTCACAACATTATGCAACCATCACCACTATCCATTTCCTGAACTTGTTCACCATCCCAAACAGAAACTCTGTACTCATTAAACCATCACTCTCAGCTCCTCTCTCCCCCAGCCCCTTGTAACTTCCATTCTACTTTTTGTCTCTATGAACTTGACTACTCTAAGTACCTCATAATAGTGGAATCATACAATACTTGTTCTTTGGTGTCTGGCTTGTTTTACCTAGCATAATGTTTTCAAGGTGCATCCCTGTTGCAACATGCATCAGATTTTATTCCTTTATAATAAAAGACTGAATAATAGTCCATTGTAGGTATATGCTGTGCCATACTTTTGTCTATCCATTCATGTGTTGTGGACATTTAGAGTGTTTTCACCTTTTGGCTATTATCAATAATGCTGCTATGAACATGGGTGTACAAGTATCTGTTTGAGTCCCTGAATTTACCAGATCATGTGCTAGTTCTATGTTGAACTTTTTGAGGCATCATCAAACTGTTTTCCATGGTGGTTGCACCATTTTATGTTCCCACCAGCAATGTACACACGTTCCAATTTTTCTACATACTCACCAACACTCATTATTTACCTCTTTTTTTAAGTAATAGGTATCTAATGGGTGTACTTCCAGTATTTTTATAAATTATTTTCTTTCTTCAAGCATGGTGAGTAAAATCAATTTTAGACTCATTCAACTTATCCAATATTTACCAAAATAAACATAAAAAGATTATTTTATAAAGGTGTATTTTTCTTCTTATATTTTTCATTATTTTCTAGTTTTTAAAAATAATTACAACAAGGGAGAGAAATAGAGTGTTCTCTTTTTTCATTTCCAAAAAAAATTAAAATTCATTACATAATATTTATAGAACCCTAAAACTTGCTGAATAGAATACATACAATTGAAGGAACTTTATTTTGATCTCCCCCTTTCCTTCTCATCTTTTTTTCCTCTCATCTATAACCTGATGAAGTATTATTATAAAAAATACCTTACTCTTTTGACTTTTCCATTTTTTTTTGAACTTTGTGATGAATGGGCATTTTGTGGTGATGGTCCAAAAAGACTGATTGCTGCTATTGAATAAATGTAACCATACAAGTGTTTATAAAAGATAAGGCTATAGGAGAATATGAAGAAGAATGTAGTATGGATTGGCATAAATACCTTTGGATTTAGCAGTTGGGTTTCACTGGGAAATTAGTGGTTTTTGTTATGGTAGAGAAAGTTAGCTGCCTGCCAAAATCCTTTCTCCTCTTGCAATTTCCCCTGTACTTTTGCAGCTATGTGTGGTCATGCAATTCGTCCCTGTCAATGAAGCCTTAGGAAATGATGTGTGCCATTTCTAGGTCAGTTTCTTCGCTTTAAACTTTAAATTTTAAAATCACTATAGATTCACAGGATATTGCACAAAAATGTACAGGAAGACCCCATAAACCCTTCACCCACTCCCACTGGTGGCATCCTGCATACATATAATGGAATATTAAAAGCTGAAAATTGACATTTGTACAATCCATAGAAGGTATATAGATCTGCAAGCACGTGTGTGTATGTGAGTGTGTCTGTGTAGTCCTATGCAATTTTATCACATGTATAGCTTTGTGTAACTGCCACCCCAATCAAGACATGGAACTATTCTGTCACCCATGCTACACCTGTATAATCATTACCTCCCTCTCCCATCCCTAACCTGTGCCAACCTCTAATCCATGCTCTCTTTCTATAATGTTGTAATTTCAAGAATGTCTTATAAATAGAATCATGTGGAATAGAATCAAATGGAATCACAGTATGCAATCTTTTAGGACTGGCTTTTTCATTCAGCATAATGCCTTTGAAATTCATCAGATTTGTTCCATACATCAATAGTTGCTTGCTTTTGATTACTGAGTGATATTCCATAGTGTGGCTATATCAGTTTGTTTAACTATTAACCCATTGAAAAGCATCTGGCTTGTGTCCAGGTTTGGGTAATAATAAAGCTGCTATGAAAATTCATGTGCAGGTTTTTGCATGAACATGTATGTGTTCATCTCTCTTGAAGAGAGATCCATGAGCTGAGCATTTTCTTAATTGGGTGTGATTCGCCAACTCTCTCTTTCTCTTCCACAAGTGGGATTCACACAGCAAGTCACGAGGGATGATAGACAGAGACATAAAGTAGAAGAAGCCTGATTTCCGAATCACTGAGTAAAGGAGAGACTACTATTGCTCAGAACTATCTACCTTGGACGTTAAATAAAACAGAGATAAGATTGTAGTGTTTGGGGTGATTTGTTATAGTAGTTTGGCCTATCCTATCTAAAACCACTAACAAACTAAAAATAACCCAATGAATACAACACATTCTAACCCAAGAGCTATATAAACTTTTCTGCAATCAAATTATATTCAATAAGAACAGTTTTTTTAATTTAAAAAATATTTTGTTAGAAATCATTATTAAATATTATTTGTTTTTTAGAAAACAAAATCATACTGCATTATCACAGTAGTAACCTGGGTTGCACAGGTAATCCCTACGTTAAATCTTCCTTGACCAGAATGGCTTACTCAATTTCTTTGTTTTTAGCTCGCCTCCTTCTGCTATTACTCTTCCACTGAATTTAATTTGCAACTTCCGCTCACCTATTCCCTAGCACTGCAGTTCTCAAACTTCAGCTGCATCCGGATCACTGGGAGGGCTTGTTACAATCAGGTTGCTGGGCCCCATTCCCAGAGTTTCTGATTCATTTGCATTTTAACAAGTTTCCCAGGTGATCTCAAATCTGTTGGTCTGAGAGTCATATATTGAGAACCACTGACCTAGAAAATCATAAAAATAAGATTGTAATGTTTTTCAAACAAGAGAACCAAGACTCTGAAGGCTACATGAAGGTATCTCTAATGATCCAAATAAGTTGAATTAGATAGCCAGACGCTGTAGCATCTACTTTAACTATGGAGAAACTGTATGGAGAAACTGGATTTTGTTGGAGAAACTGGGTTTTGTTGTTCTTTGGTTGGTTGGTAGGTTTTTTCCCATTGGTTTTTCACTTGCTTCCAGCTTCTGATGGAGTCTTAGCAGTTAGATTTTAAAGATTATCTAATCCCAAAATAAGCAAGCAGCCCGCTCTCTGTTTTAGCACTTCCAGGGATGGATAACTCACCCTTTTGTTGTTTTCAAATAGTTGAGTCTGTCAGATGAGAAGAATCTAGTTAAGTGTTACTTTTAAATGATGTGAATTAGGATACAAACTGAGACATGAGAAGATGAAACTATCTTAGCTTTCCCTAACAGCCTTTTAAATTAGTATTTTAAAACTTCTTATATTTTTTCTATTATACATTATTCAGAATAAGATAAAATAAAGAAAGTCACTTAAAAAGAGCCAAAAAGATTTTTTATATAGGCTCAACAGAGCACTGTAACAAAGTAAAGAGTCAGAGACTGGATTGAAATCATGGTCTTCTATGGATGAGCCATGTCAATTACTGTTAGCCTGGACTTCATTTGCAATATGGGGATAAAAGTGTGCCTGTATTACTCACAGGTATAACAAATCATACTTATTCAAATAATACATATCAAAATACCCTCTAAATTGAGAAAATCAACTTGTTAGCTATTAATAGCCCAATTAGTAATCTTATCCCTTTCAACTAATACAACATTCTTGCATAGTGTTTCCAATATCTTAGTCTCTTGGTTAAGCACTAATAAATATATGGTAGAAAAATGCCCTTTTGCCTCCTCCTGCATTTTTTTTTTTTTTTTTGAGATAGGGTCTCGCTCTGTTGTCCAAGCTGGAGTGCAGTGGCAAGATCTCAGCTTACTGCAACCTCTGCCTCCCAAGTTCAAGCGATTCTCCTGCCTCAGTTTCCCAAGTAGCTGGGACTACAGGTGCCCACCACTACACCTGGCTAATTATTGTATTTATAGTAGAGATGGGGGGTTTCACCATGTTGGCCTGGCTAGTCTCAAACTCTTGACCTCAAGTGACCCACCCGCCTCAGCCTTCCAAAGTGTTGGGATTACAGGCGTGAGCCACTGCACGGGACTTTTTTTTTTTTTTTTTTTTTTTTGATAATACAAAAACAGGGGCAGTCTCTACCTCTTGAGAATTTCAAAACAACCATAATGTCCCCTGTCTCTCTTAACCTCTCCGTGGCTGTTCATAATGATGGTTGCCCCAACTTAAGTCTACTACCTTGGTATCAACAAAAGTCTAGCCTGACAGGATATTAGCAGCTCTTTCTGATAGTGGGTGACTGAAATTTTTTCAGCACCCTTCCCTGGCCCATCCTGCCTGTACTAAATATAAGATTTGCCTTGCTTCTCTTCTCTTTTTCCACAACAAGCTTGAAGGTCTATCATTCGCAATCCCTAGAGGGATTCAATATTAATTTCATCTGTTCTGTCCCCCAACAATGGAGCACTGAATAAGACATTCCCCTATTTTTTTGTCAGCAGCTTCTATAACACATCCAAAGGGCACCTATACTTTTGGCCCAGATGCGAAGGTCCCCTGAGTCTTTTCGTATCCTCCCTACAAAGTGGAATCTCTTTCAGCCTCCCCAGGAAGGTCTCCTGCTGCTGTTGGATTGTGCCAGCACCCCATCCTTCAATAACAGGGCTAGTTTCTATTTTCTCCAACACTGCTCCCAGCTTAGGAGCACCCCAAGCTGGCAGAGCATCGTGTTCACTTCATCTCTGCCCTGTCCTCCAGAAGTGTGCCCTCACTTTCTATGTGGATGACCTAGACTACATCACTTCTCTGACTTCCCCTTGGACCTTCAGCCCTGCTTAGTGGTGGAATAGGGGTGGCTGGAGTATGTCCTTGTTCCTCCAGCTCCATGTCAACTCCTGCTTCAGTGCAAGTTTCTCCTCTGCCAATGGACAGAAGTGTTTTGCAACTTGCTCTCCTTGAAAGTATTAATCCATTTTCTCCTACCCTACCTTATAAGGCCAAATCTGAAGTTTTTCAGTGCCTGCAGCATGTTCAAACCAATGGTATGAATAACTTCAGAATCAGCATGATGCTGATTCCCTTCCCCAAGGCCCTACATGGCCAGCAAAGTGACTGGTGCCATTCCTGAAAGCCTCTGTGTCGATGAAAGAACCTATCAATTTCAGTAATAGAAATCTTGTTAAAACCAGGTTGCTGGGCCCCATTCCCAATGTTCTGACTAATCTGAAACCACAATAAGTGTCCCAGGTGATATCGAAGCTGCTCATATGAGAACCACACTTTGTTAGCCTGTTAATGGTTAAAATAAAAGCTTTAGTAAAAAAACAAGGGTTTCTAAAAGTGTACTGATTAATCCACCTATATAAGTAGATAGTTTACCACATTCCTACACAGAAATCCAATTCAATAATTTTAAAAGCAAACGTCTTTTATGATGAGCTGTTCAATACTCTGACAGCCAGTCAATCGCAGAGTACAAACAATCTCATTAAAGATACAAAAAGTTTTAGGATGAAAAAGTGATCATAGCTGAGGCTGCTATAAGTATATTCATTTGCATTATCAATCACAATGTATTTATTTCTAGTAAGAATGAGAATCCCATTCATCTTACTGAGTTAGGTCCTTCTCAAGCACCCTCCCCCAAACATTGTAATTGCCCCCCTGAAAGTAAAGATGAAGTCAGCACCAAGTACCTTCTAAAGCATCCACTGGAAAGAGTGCAAGTCATTAATCCATATTTAATATTTTTCTTCTCATGTTTGCAAAATTTCAAACCCAGAGAATATTACAGTAAATATATATGTACATTTACTCAGATTAATCAATTATTATTTTGCCACATTTGCTCTCTCTCTGTCATCTCTAGATAGATAGATAGATAGATAGATAGATAGATAGATAGATAGATAGATAGAGATAATGTATATACTTCCTTTCTTAATCATTTGAAGGTTGGTTGCAGACAGCATAATAACCCTAAATATTTCAGCATGCATCTTTGAAGATAAAAATATTTTCCTAAATAACTACAAAACCATAATCACAACTAAGAAATTCAACATATAAACTGACACACAATTTATATTCAAATTGTTCCAGTTGTTCCCAAAGCCCCCAAATATCATTTATAGTTTTCTCTCTTTTCTTTTTACTTTAAACCCACTATCCAAACTCCACAATTGCATTCTGTTTTTAGTTCCCTCTAATTTTTGTAATTTAAATATTTTAAAGAACCCAGGCCAACTGTCTGTCACAATGTCTCCCTTTCTGGATTTGCCTGGTTGTTTCCTCATGATTAGACCAGATGTAACATGTTTGGCAAGAATATGGCCCAGGTGATATTACATCAAATCCCGAGTCATAGACTACAAGATTGTTCCACTGCCTAGAATCACATGGATAAGGTACAACATAAACTACATTTTTCACTTTGTAATAGATAGGCAGCCTGTGATGAGATAGTATGAGAACACGTGAACACCCTGTGCCCCACCACCTTTCTCCAAAAGATTTAGTATTCACTGACAATCCTTGTCTGATCAATTATTAAATTGGATTACAATGCTGTACTTTTCTTAACCTGTCTTGTCTTCTACATTTATTAGTCAGCATTCTTCCATTTTTATTTTTTAAAAGAGATTTCCATATATGTACCATACAAGCATAGATCATTTTATTGCACTTCACTTTATTGCACTTTACAGATGTTGTTACTTTTTTTACGAATTGGAGGTTTGTGGCAACCCTGCTTTGAATAAATCTATTCGCATCATTTTTCTAACAACGCGTGCTCACTTTACGTCTCTGTGTCACATGTTAGCAATTCTCAAAATATTTCAAACTTTTTCATCATTATTATATCTATTATAGTGATCTGTGATACTATCTTTGCTGTTACTATTATAATTGCTTTGGCTTGCCACAACCAAGCCCACAAGAGATGGTGAACTTGGCCAGGTGCAATGGCTCATGTCTGTAATCCCAACACTTTAAGAGGCCAAAGCAGGAGGATGGCTTCAGGTCAGGAGTTTGGGACCAGCCTGGATAACATAGCGAGAACCTGTAACCTGTAGTCCCAGCTACTCAGAAAGCCTAGGTGGGAGGATCGCTTGAGGCCAGAAGTTCAAGACTACGGTGACCTATGATTGTACCACTGCACTCCAGCCTGGGCAACAGAGCAAGACCTGTCTTAAATAAATAAATAAATGGCGAACTTAATCAGAAAATGTGTGTTCTGATGTTCCACTGACCAGCTTTCTCTCTCTCCTCAGGCCTCTCTATTCCCTGAGAGACAACAATATTGAACTTAGGCCAATTAATAACCCTACAATGGCCTCTAAATGTTCGAGTGAAAGAAAAAGTCACACATTTCTCACCTTAAATGCAAAGCTAGAAATGATTAAGTTGAGTGATGAGGAAGGCATGTTGAAAGCCGAGATAGGCAAAAAGCTAGGCCTCTTGCACCACTTAGCCAAGCTGTGAATATAAAGGAAAAATTCTGGAAGGAAATTAAAAGTGATACTCCAGTAAACACACAATTGACAAAAAAGTGAAACAGTTTTATTGTCAATATGAAGAAGGTTTTAATAATCTGGAGAGAAGATCACACCAGTCACAACATTCCCTTAAGCCAAAGCCTATCCAGAACAAGGCCCTAATTCTCTCCAATTCTAGGAAGACTGAGAGAAGTGAGGAAGTTGCAGAAGCAAAGTCTGAAGCTAGCAGAGGTGAGTTCATGTTTAAGGAAAGAGGCCATTTCCATAACATAAAAGTTCAAGGTGAAGTAGCAAGTGCTGTTGGAGAAGCTGAAGCAAGTGATCCAAAAGGTCTAGCTAAGATCACTGATGAAAGTGGATACAAACACTAGATTTTCAATGTAGGTGAAGCAGCCTTATATTGGAAAAGAATACCATCTAGGATTTCCATAGTTAAAGAGAAGTGAATGACTGGCTTCAAAGCTTCAAAAGATAAGCTGACTCTCTTGTTAGAGTCTAATGCAGCTGGTGACTATACTGAAACCAATGCTCATTTACAAATCTGAAAATACTAGGGCTCTGAAGAATTATACGAAATCTCCTCTACCTGTGCTCTATTAGTGGAACAAAAAAGCGTGGATGACATCAAATCTGTTTACAGATGGTTTACTCATTATTTTAAGCCTATTATTGAGACCTACTGCTAAGAAAGAATGATTCATTGCAAATGATTACTACTCATTGACAATGCATCTAGTCCACCGAAGAGCTCTAGTGGAAATGTACAGGGAGATTAATGTTGTTTTCATGCTGCTACTGCTAACACAACATCCATTCTGCAACCCATAGATCAAGGAGTAATACCTATTTTCAAGTCTCATTATTTAAGAAATATATTTTGTAAAGCTATAGCTACCATAGATAGTGATTCCTCTGATGAATCTGGACAAAGTAAATTTAAACCTTCTGGAAAGAGTTCATCATTCTGCATATCATTAGGAACATTTATGATTCATGGAAGGAATTCAAAATATCAACGTGAACAGGATTTTGGAAGAAGCTCTAATCCTCATGGGTGACTTTCAAGGGTACAAGACTTCAGTGGAGGAAGTAACCACAGATGGGGTAGAAATAGCAAGAGAACTAGAATTAGTTCTCTTGAATATGAGAATTCGTTCATATCCTATCATATCATAGCAGATCATATCATATGAAATTAGTTTTCTTGAATATGAGCCTGAATATGTGGCTGAATTGCTGCAATCTCATGATAAAACTTAAATGGATAAGGAGTTGCTTCTCATGGATGAGCAAAGAAAGTGATTTCTTGAAATGGAAACTACTCCTGGTGAAGATGCTGAACATTGTTGTAATGACAAGGAGTTATTTAGAGTATTACATAAACTTAGTTATCAACAAAGCAGCAGCAGAGTTTGATAAGATTGACTCCAGTTTTGAAAGAAGTTCTACTGTGCATGAAAATGCTATCAAATAGCATTGTATGCTACAGAGAAATATTTTGTGAAAGGAAGAGTCAATCAATGTGGCAAACTTTATTGTTATTTTTAAAAATCACCACAGTCACCCGACCTTCAGTAATCACCACCCTGATCAGTCAGCAGCCATCAAAATTGAGGCAAGACCTTCCACCAGCAAAACAATTATGACTGATGGAAGGCTCAGATGATAATTACATTTTTTAGCATTAAAATATTTTTTAAAAAATGTAAGTACATTTCTAGACATAATAATATACTAGGAAACCAAAAATTTATGTGACTCACTTTATTGTTTATTTGTTTTACTGTGGCAGTCTGGAACCAAACTCACATTATCTATGCCTCTGTGTGTGTGTGTGTGTGTGTGTGTAATAACTATAGACCCATGCTTTTACTTTCTCCACTGAAGTCTTGAATTCCTCAAAGTCAGCCATCAGGGTTGGAATCAACTTCTCCCAAACTCCTGTTCAGGGTGATATTTTGACCTCCTCCCATGAATTATGGATGTTCTCAATGGCACCAAGAGTGGTGAGTCCTTTCCAGGAGGTTTTAAATTTATTTCTCCCAGATCCATCAAAGCAATCATGCTTTTACCTTTTCTTTAATTTCCCTTCATCTGTAATTATAATTATTCTTTTTTGATGTTTAAATTGTCTGAATTTGACCATTTGTATCTGCTTCATATAAAGTCCTGGAGTTGGACACATTCTAATGCTGGTTAGTTTTTTTAGTTGCTTAAGATATTCAACGGAATTTCATTTTAAGTGGATTTTGATATTTTCCATAGGAAATACAATTTTGGTAGTTGGGGAAATTATTGCTTATCTTATGGTAGCTTGAATCAGAATAGTCTGGAATCATACACTTGGAAATGCTGACACACAATATGGTTCTATATTTGATTGCAAGTAGTTCCTTAATTCAATTTTAATGGACATTTTTTCCAGGGTACTTTATATTAAACTACTAATGCTGAGAGTAAATTTTTGTTGAAGATTCAACAGAATCTCACAACCCTTACATTACCTTTTCTTTTACATTTTAAGTCATCTCTATGCAATTTACATTGTTGTAATGGTAACATATACATTATTATTTGTTATTTCCACCTAATAAGCAGTAACATTATTTAATTCTTCATGGGACCAGAGACAAATTTGAAGATACATGGAGTTTCATATAATATATCCTAAAAAACAAACCATATCACAGATTTTTTAATTAGGTATTAATTTGTATTGCAAAAGTAATACAGATACATGAGCAAAAAAGTAAAAGAGTACAAAATGGAAAATAATGACTGAAATTAAGATTTTTTTTCCCACTCAAGACCCCCCAGTCCTACTTCTCAATAGCATCTGTTTTTATCTGAGTTTCCTTGCAGAAATTGCAAATGTACAAAAATAAATGTAAGTGAATCCTTTGTTGATGCTATTGTTAAACAAATACGATTTTTATAGCAACCAGTGTTCTGCATGCTACTGGCTCCCAAACCGTATTTGCATCATTTTTCATATCAGCATATCTTTGTCAGCTAACTCTCTTTAATAAATATATGCATAGGTTTTCACTGTGTAGTTATACCATAACTTATGTAACTAGTTCCATATGGTTGACAATTTTCAGTTATTTGCTTACTTCTTACTATTTCAAGCAATAGTGCAATATTAACTGTACATCTATCTTTAAGCACATGGGCTAGTGTGCATTTAGAGTAACTATTAGTGGGTCAAAAAATCAAGGAATATTTCATTTTGAGAGATAATGCCAGTAGTATGTGACAGTTACCTCTTCCCCTACACCCTTGATAACACTGTTGAATTAGCAAAATTTTCATTCCTGCCATATGCCAGGGTGATAGGTGAACATAAGTTTATTTAAATAGGAAATTGAGCACTTTTTGTATGTTTATAAATCCTCTATATGTTGGCAATAGTTATCTTTTTATAATTTGTCATTGAATAGAATATCTTTTCTTTATGATTTTAAAAGAACTCTTCATACATAAGGAAATCAAAGTTTTGGCTGTTGCATAAGTAAAGGAATATGTTTTTCCCTAGTTTATTATTTATCTTTTGATTGCTTACGATATATTTTCCACATGTAGTCAAATTGATCATTATCTTTCTATATGACTTACAGGTTACAAAAACAAAGTTTTCCCATTTATTAGAAAAAAAGTTTGGTAACATTTTCTTCTAATACTTTCATTCAGTTAAGTTTTATATTTTAATTCTTTATTTGTGGAATTTTGGTATAAAGAATGATTGACTCTAGCTTAATTTTCCCCAAATGGTTAGCCAGGTGGCCACAATACCATACATTAAACTGTTTCCACTAATCTGAAAGGCCACCCATATTCTACACTAAATTCCCATAAGTACTTGAACCTATTCACTTCCATTAATTTGTCTCCCTATTAGCACTATCTTCAGTAATGAAGAACTGTCTTCATTACTATAGATTTAAGAATACACAAGAGATTGAGACCCATCCTGGCCAACATTGTAAAACCCTGTCTCTACTGAAAATACAAAAATTAGCTGGGTGTGGTGGTGCACGCCTGTAGTCCCAGCTACTCAGGAGGGTGAGGCAGGAGAATCGCATGAACCTGGGAGGCAGAGGTTGCAGTGAGCCAAGATCGCACAAATGCACTCCAGTCTAGTGACAGAGCAAGACTCTGTCTCAAAAAACAAAACAAACAAACAAACAAAAAACAAATACACTAGCTCTAGTAAACACTCTACCCTCTTTCCACTTAGAGTTAAAGATTTGTGCTGCACAGCCACACAGCCTGGGTTCAAGTCCTGGCTCTGCACTTAATGTGGGACCTTGGAGAAGTTATTTAAATTTCTCTGTGTCCCCATTTCCCACCTGTAATGGGATAATAATAACTACTTCACAGAGGTGTCAGGAGGCATAACTGATATAATTTGTACAGAATGCTTATAATTATGCCTAGTAAAGATTGCATGTTTAATAAATGTTAGCTTTTTCTTTCTAGAACATTTTCTGGCTATTCTCAGATATTTGTTTTTCTATGGTAATCATTGGGACTGACTTCCCAATTTTTAAACCTTCTATGGTAGCAGCCTCCAAGATGGTCACTAATGACCTATGACTCCTAGAAGTCATGCCCTTGGGCAGTCTCCTCTCACATTAACTAGGACTGACCTGTGTAACCAATAGGATAGTATGAGAATGATTATGTGTGGCATTCAAAGTTAGGCCATAGAAGACCTTTCTGCTTCCACTGCACCCTGTCCCTTGGATCTCGTGCTCTGGGGAAGCCAGCTGCCATGTTGTAAAGAAACTTGAGCGGCCTCTGGAGAGGCCCACGGGGGAGGAACTGACACCTCCTGCCAATGACCATCACCATGTGGGTGAACCATCTTGGAAGTGAATCTTCCAGTTCACATCAAGACTTCAAATGATAGCAGGCATGACTGCAACCTCAAGAGAGATTCCAACCCAGAACCACCCAACAAAATTGCTCACAAATTCCTGACACACAGAAACTATGTGAAATAACAAAGATACATTGTTGTTTTAAATCATCGAGTTTGGGTTAATTTGTTAGACGACAATATGTAACAAATACACCTTCCTATTGGCAATTTTATTAGAAAAGCATTGAGTTTACAGACTCATTTATATAGAACAGACCTCCTCATATTATTGAATATTTCTGCCTAAGTAGAACTTCTGTCTTTCCATTGATTCGAGATTTTTTTAATTAGTAGATATTTTAAATCTTGTTCACCTAGGTCTAGCATAACCTCCCTTATTATTTGTGCTGCTGTTATATTTCCTTCCATTTTATTCTCCAAATTATATTGATACTATCAATTTAATACCATTAATTTTCTGTTAATTTCATATCCAGCCAACTTGCTAAATTCTTTTTCCTAGAAGCTATAACTGATTGTTTTGCATTTTTCAGATGGGCAATCATACCATATGCAAATAATAATTTCACCTTCTATTTTCCATTTTATAGCTATTTCTTTCTCCTTTGTAATTTCACTGGCTGAACTAATAAATATTACCTCTAAAAATATATTATGGTAGAATACATTATAGACCATCAGTATTCATCAGTTTGATTTCTTCCATTATTCTGAATATTCTTGTAGTTAAACACTGTCACCAGCCAGGCATGGTGGCTCATACCTGTAATGCTAGCACTTTGGGAGGTTAAGGTGGGCAGATAACTTGACCCCAGGAATTCAAGACCAGTCTGGGCAATGTGGTGAAATCCTGTCTCTACAAAACACAGGAAAATTAGCCAGATGTGGTGGTGTGCCCCTGCAGTCCCAGCTACTCAGGAGGCTGATCACCTGAGCCTGGGAGGTCAAGGCTGCAGTAAGCCATGATCATGCCACTGCACTCCAGCCTGGGCAACACAGCAAGACCTTGTTTAAAAAAAAAAAAAAAAAAAGATTGCCACCTTCCTCAGTTTGGGGAAGTTTTTATTTTATAACCTCATAACCTCTCATTTTTGATAAAAATATTAATAATTTTTAAAATTATAGCAAATTAAACCTTGCTTTCAGGTTCTTAATAATATGACTAAAAATGTAAGAGATGGCAGCTGTCACAGTTTATCTTTCATTTATTATCCTTAATACTACTTGACCTTTAACCAAAAGAATTAATTCTCTCCCTAAACCATGGAAAGTGGAAATTAGAACTACAGAAATAAATAAAAACATGGTTCTCAATGAAAAAGTTTAAAATTAAAAGGGAATAATGTCTTGACATTGCTTAGGGAAAAAAGTCTTCCCAAATAATTTTCCTTTTAATAACTTTCAAAAGAAATGCAATTTCTGAAATATATAAGTTAAGAAACAATTTTCAAAATGAAACTGGATAGACAGGAAGCAATGGGGAGCATTTTTGAGACCCAGGAAAATGAGAAAGCTACACTGTAACTGAGAAATTGATTTTTTAAAATGCTGGAAGCTTGCGAACCCTGTCTCTTCATTGCGCTGCACTAAGGAAATACACTAGCAGGTGCTAAAACACCCTCCAAGGATTTTCAAGTTCGTTATTATATCCATGTGGAGGAAAGAAAGCCAAAATAACAACTAGGTAAAGTAAAAGGTTCATTATTTCCTACAGTTGTTCAGTGTCAATTTTTTCCTTATCTATGTCTAACAGAAGAACATTTAGCACCTTATACTGCAGGCAAAATGAACATATAAGATTAGAATTAGAGACTCCCACATTTTATAGCTTCTAATTCTGGAAACATATCTTGCATATAAATGATATTTATGCTTGAGAAGACCCTTTTCTATGCTTTACAGACAAATGTTATGCCAAGACTTTTCAGAGTGACTTATCACAACGCCAGATTTATGAGCAGGTTTGAGCAACATGAGCAGAGTCATCTCACACCAAACATTATGGGATTTACAAGAGTACAGACCATGACGATAACATGTAGGCTGGCTATTTCTGTTCTTAACTTGGAACCACAGATATGTTCAACTCAAACCCTTTCAAGTCTTAACATCTGTTGTGAGCATGATGAAAAACAATAGACGTGGAAAACTGGATTTATTTCAATACTAATTTCAGTAGCCTGGCTTAATGTAGCTACAGAATTTATATGAATAAGAGGAGAAACAAGGCAGACTAGGCAATCTGGGCAAGGAAATTTCATGATTGTTGGAACTCTGCAGATTTGGAGTCTACACACTTAGGACTCTGCAAAATACTCTGTTCTAATACCCAGCTAGGCCCTTCAGAAGCATAGTGTAAGATCTGTTCCAACGACTTCGTAATGAAAGAGAGAGTTTCATCTTTACTTCAGATACCACCTGAACCGGAGTTAGATGATTTCCTTGGAAATAAATACTTTGTTAATTTCCTGTATTCCTGATAAGAACTCCAGTCAACATTTACACCAACATTATTTGCTTTTTATATGAATAGATACTCCTTAATCTTTGCTTACCAAACATATTGAGGTCATATGGCATTAACAATTCAATCATATTTTCTTTGTAAAATTTTTCTCTTCCTCTTTTAATTCTGCTGAACTGAAATGAACAAAGCAGTTTAAGTTTTTGCCTTATGCTGCAATAAAGTCCAAAAATACAAGCTTGAAAGATAAACATGCTATAAGGAAACGTCACTGGCAAGCTAAGACTTGCATTAAGCTATACCATTAATATGCTTTCAGAAGCAAAGTGAATCCCTATACTGCCAGTCTTCATGAGGCTGAAGTATGATATCTCTGGATGTTTCCTTTCTCAGAAGGTGTTGTGACACTGCATTTCAATTTTTGAAAATGTGATGCAGCACTTTTGGAGAGAATTGTTTGGAAAGAGAGAGAAATAACCTTAAGCAAAGAATAATATGATTCTAAAACAAACAAATAAAAAAGAACCACACAATCGCTTTCTTAAGAAGAATATAATGTAGAACACACAAACACACAAAATTATACTGCAGAAAAGAAACTCTTGATGTGCTTATGTGAAATTATGGAGAAAAGCTAAAAACTTCAGAACAGGTTTTTGCTTTTTAACCTTAACTTAGCAGACCAATCTCCACTAATCCAAAAATGTTAACTGAAAATTGCACTACTACTTTATGATTATTGCAATTCAGAAAAGAATTAAAGTCAAACATTGGATTGCATGAGAAATCAAATCTTTCATTGAGATTTACAAATTCCTGTTTACAAGAAGTATCACATTTAGGGTATCACTAGTTAGACAAAAACAGTGTTCCAGGATACAAATTGGTATAAAATTTTAATTTTGTAACCCCTACACTTTTTGAATTTCTTTCTCTATTGGTTGTCTGCACTCAAAACATCCCTGACTTTTATTGGTGATGTGATTAGTAAAACTCAGTTGCCACATGTGACTAAGGATGTGGCTAGTTATCAGGCTTTTGTTCACTTGCTCCTCTTTGAGCAAAAAGTACAACCTTCAAGATGATGTGTGAACTAAAGAGATGCAGATGAAAAGAGATTGGCTGCTCCAAGAGGTGCCCACACCTTTTAAGTGTGCCTTGGGAAATGAGTTGAGACCTCTCTGAAGCCAGGCTATTCCAGCTGCCTTGGATGCTAGCTCTCTGAGTAGCAAAATAGATGCCTGCAGTCCTTGTAAAAACAAGCTTAAGTCCCTCTGTGAGGGCACCTTTATAACACAACATTTAACAGTTTTTCAATGAATACACAAGTACACATGTTGGTTTCAGTAATCTTGACAGTTATTTGGAAAAAACAATGCCGTGGAAAGCATATTTGCCATTTATGTCGCAAAGCTAAGTTTCATCTTACATGGTTAGTCATTGATTAGTACTATTTCAGACTGAAGTACTTTGAGGCACCTTCCCTCAGACCCTCTAAATATGACACAACCCACAGCTTTCAGTGTTATGTGCATAGCCAATACCTCCTGATGAGGAGTAATTGGAACTACAATAATAGGTCCTCAACTTGACTCTAATGAATTTTGAATGTCACACCTTCCGAGATGGCCTTCGCTCTTGCAGAATCTATAGTTGTATTAGTTTCTCTCAGTCGACATCCTTGAATTTTCCAGTCAAGTGCTGCTTTAATACTGCAGAAAAGAAAGCCTTAGCTTGCTTTCTTTCCATGTAGCTTTGCTAGGGCAAGTACCTCCTCCCACATTTTTTCTGATTCCATTGGTAAGAATTCTCTGATTGCATAGTGTTGACATTTAAATTTATTCAAAAAATATTTCTTCACCAAATATTTACTGAGTGTTTACTCTATGCCAAAGAGTGTGCTAGGTGTTAGAGATATAGGATGAATAAGAGATTTATGTTCCTTGCTTTAATTGGCCTGAAGCCTACTGGGAAATGTCAAGAATTAAACAACAAGTCTACAGTTGAAGTGCTCTGGAATGAAAGCACAGAGCGGAGTACTCAGCCCAGTTATAGTGGAAGGGGTGGAGTGAAGAAGGGAAGTCAGATAAGTACCTGGAGGGTATTATTTCACCGGGATCCAATAGGTGATTGAGAAAAGAAAGATATGGCAAAAGGTAGCCGAGGATAGAGTGGAATTTTTCCTAAGCACAGACCATGTATTGTATGTTCTGTTCCTCTGAATTACAAGGCCAACAAAAATGCGGCATCACTGCCCAACATATTTTCTGATTATATCATTAATTTCCATTAATGTTAACCATGGTTGAGTCAGAAAGAAGGAATTTACTATATATTTCAAATATTAGGTGGTCCTGCAGTATAAAATTTAAAAATTCCCCCAAACAGCAATGTTGGAATAAGCACACAAGGGTACTTTCACCCAGGTTTCATTTACGAAATTCAATTTTCTGAACAATGACTGAGGAAACAATGATAATTTCATCAAGCCTGGGTCTTAAAAGAGGCAGCAAAAGACCAGAATGAGGCATAAAAGTGGTTGGGATGAATGGTCAACCATAACATGCTTTTGTTGGCAACTCCATATGTTTCATGACAGAATGGATGCTTTGGCAGACAGATTCAGGAAAGCAGGCTGCATCCATTATCTATTTCTGTGTAGCACATTACCACAAAACTTAGCAGCTTGAAACAGTTCCGGCTTATTATCTCATAGTTTCTGTGGATCAGGAATCCAGGCACAGCTTAGCTGAGTCCTTTGCTTCAGGGTCTCTCACAAGCTGCAATGAAAGTGGGAGCCAAAGCTCCAGTCTTATCTGTAGCCTCAACCAAGGAAAGACCCGCACCAAGCCTATGTAATTATTTGCAAGATTCGGCTTCTCACTGGCTGTTGGCTGGAGGCTGCTCTCCATTCTTTGCCATGGGGACCTCTCCAACATAACAGCTTGATTCATAAAAGCATGCAAGCAAAGAAGGCTATAAAGTCAGTCAGTGTGATAGCAGTCATGATTTCTCGTAACCTAATCATGGAAGTGACATCCTCTCAATGCTACCATATTCTATACTAGAAGAAAGTCACTCAAGGGGAAAGGATCACACAAGATCATTAATCCCAGCGGCTGGAATCTCTGGGGGCCATCTGCAAGACAGTCTGCCTTACAGGCCAGTTCACGGGCCACCGTTAATGTGTCTCAGTCAGTGTAAAACATGCCCAAGTTTTAGCACATTTCAAATTCTCTAGCAGGAATATACAAACACAAGATTATAGTACCTGTTTTTCTTGGCTTTTTTTATTATTATTTATTTATTTATTTATTTATTTGAGACGGAGTCTCGCTCTGTCACCCAGGCTGGAGTGCGGTGGCGCGATCTGGACTCACTGCAAGCTCCGCCTCCCGGGTTCACGCCATTCTCCTGCCTCAGCCTCCCGAGTAGCTGGGACTACAGGCACCCACCACCACGCCCGGCTAATTTTTTGTATTTTTAGTAGAAACGGGGTTTCACCCTGTTAAGCCAGGATGGTTTCCATCTCCTGATCTCGTGATCCGCCCGCCTCAGCCTCCCAAAGTGCTGGGATTACAGGCGTGAGCCACCGCACCCGGCCAGCTTTGTTATTTTAAGTAATATTTAATACAGTCACAAACACAACTGGTTCCAATAGAGAATTAATCTAGATAAGTAATCAGATATACTTTACTCTCTCTATAAAGCAGGGGTCCTCAACACCCGGGCCGTGGACCGTACTGATCCATGGCCTGTTAGGGACTGGGCCGCACAGCAGGAGGTGAGCAGCAGGCAAGAGCGCATTACCACCTGAGCTCCGCCTCCCGTCAGAGCAGCAGCAGCATTAGATTCTCATAGGATCGTGAAAACTATTGTGAACTGCACGTTAGGGATCTAGGTTGCAGGCTCCTTATGAAAATCCACTGCAAGCTGCAGCCCAGGACAGCTTTGAATGTGGCCCAAAGCAAATTCTTAAATTTTCTTAAAGCATTATGAGATTTTTTGGTGATTATATTTTTTAGCTCATTAGATATCATTCATGCTAATGTATTTTATGTGTGGCCCAAAGCAATTTTTCTTCTTCCAATGTGGTCTAGGGAAGCCAAAATATTGGACACCTCTGATCTAATGCCTGATGATCTGAGGTAGAACAATTTCATCCCAAAACCTTCCCCACCCAAACCAATCCGTGGAAAGATTGTCTTCCACAAAACTGGTCCCTGGTGCCAAATAGGTTGGGGATTGATGCCACAGAGGATACCTCCACAGTGTGGTACGACATTGTCCCCTAGTACATGTGAAGGAAACAGCAGAAAATGTAAATGGTAAATATGAGTGGGGAGTAAATGGATTCTACAGGACAAATAGAATTCTTGCACATCTACTGGTTTTTGGAATCCATTAGCAACATAACATCTTCATACAGTTCTAATAAGTAATACTGGGCACTGGATATATGCACACACACCTAAAAATTAATCAAGTCACAAAGACAAACATGCTTTAGAAAAAAGCTGTCTAGCCTGATAATAACAAAGCCCTGAAACAGCAATATAAATAAGAATATTTCAGGTAAATTGCTAGAGGCTGTATTTTGTTTTCTAAGCAATTGTACTTCTCAAGGATTGATGATAGTCTTATGAAAAACAGGCACTATGAGCTCACTCTAAGGAAGAATCCTCCTGAAGCCTGTCTAATTCAATGCAAATGTATCTCTAAAACAAAACAGGGACAAAATGTCTCTAGCACCCCTCATTCTAGGATGTTTCTCAAATGCTGCCTTAATCAATGCTGTGGGCGGAGATTATTGCTAACCCAAATGCTTCTTCCACATGAAACCTGAAGATAATCTTACTGGAAAATATGATCATGCTCTATTACTTTTATTCAAATCTGATCCTCACACAGTTGAAAAAGAATTCCCTGTTATTCTCTGTTATTATTTACACACGGACAAGCAAATAATAAGAGAGAAAGCTACAAGATCATGTCATAAGATTTCTCATCTATCTACGAGCAAAACAGGCATTCATATAATACCTCAATCAGCAGGCTTATCACAGTGATTCCTAGGATGTTATTCCAGAACAACAACATTGTTCACAAGCAATGACCTTCATTAAACAGAAACAGCCAGCGTGAAAGGAACATCAAAAGAAGGAAGTGAAATACAACCCAAACGCTTCTTTGTAATAGAGGACAGTTCAGGGTCAGTGTGTACCACTAACCACCACAGGAGAGAGGATAAATTTAACAAACACATACCAAAATGCAATATGCCCACTCACTAGGTTCACAAAATGACCAATCAATAGCAAAGAGAAAGAGGAGCAGCAATGCATAATCAAACCTATAAATATTCATCAGTTAAGATACTATCATATGATACCAAGATTGTAAGTTTGGTGTTTCAACTATCTATCAGCTACCAACTGTCTGGCCTTGGGCAAGTCTACATTTTGAGACTCAATCTTGGAAATGAAGACAATTATACTTATCTCACAGAAGATATGTAAGCATCTCCTTCCTCACATGTTATTTCTATAGTTGTATTAGTTTCTTTCAGTCGTAAGTAAAATTTATGAATAAGAAAGGATTGTATTGATTATTGAATAATTAGACAAATTACTATTTTCTCTGGGACCTAGAAATAGATCCTTTCATAGGACAACCTTATAGAGTTCTTATGAATATTAAAGTGTTAACATTTTTAAGAGCTTATTCTGACACCTACGTATACACACCTATGATAACACACACTATACAGGTATATGTTAAATAAGGTTAAAATAAATAAGATAATAAAGGGACAAGTAAAGATACTGTAATAACTAGGCCTGGCGTGGTGGCTCATGCCTGTAATTCCAGCACTTTAGGAGGCCGAGGCAGGTGGATCACAAGGTCAGGAGATTGAGACCATCCTGGTTAACATGGTGAAACCCTGTCTCTAATAAAAATACAAAAAAAGTAGCCAGGCATAGTGGCACATATCTATAATCCCAGCTACTCAGGAGACTGAGGCAGGAGAATCACGTGAACCTGGGAGGTGGAGGTTGCAGTGAGTCAAGATCACACTATTGCACTCCAGCCCGGGCGACAGTGCAAGACTACATCTCAAAAAACAAAAGCAAAAACAAAAACAAACAAACAAAAAAACTGTAATTAAGGAATGGCAGGAAAGAAATAAGGGAAGTAGAAAGATAAATAAAAGTATAAGAGTTAGAAGAAAAAAGCACAATGGGAAGTGTAGCAAGAAAAATAATACTTCCTTCCAAATATGTCAATTTCGCATCTCCAGAACCTATGAATATGTGATGTTACACAGCAAAGGGGAATTAAGGAATTTAGCTGACCTCAGGATAGGGAGATCAGTCTGGATTCTCAGGTAGACCCAACGTAACCACAAGAATCCTTACAAGTAGAACGCAGTCAGAGTGACACAATATGAGAAGGGCTCAACTTTCTATTACTTGCTTTGAAGATGAAAGGTGCCCAGGCCGAGGAATGTGGGCAGGCTCTAGAAGCTGGGTAAGGCAAGAGAGTGGATTCTCCCTGAGCCTCAAGAAAAGAATGCATACTTGCTGACACCTTGATTTTAGCCCAGTGAGTGAGGCAAGTGTTGGACTTCTGACCAATAGATAGGGCATCTGTTTTGTCTGATACTATTAAGTCTGTGGTACTTGTTTACAACGGCAACAGTAAACTCATACAAGAGGGATAAGGGGTAGCAAGATAGCATGTGCTCTGGCAGAAAAAGCATAGACTAATGAGTCTGGTTGTCACTGATGCTGAAGAATCAGAAACTCCTATTAGTATGCAATTCCCTTCTGATGAAAGGAAAGTATCCATGACACTATAGCTAGTTTGGCTGTTATGTCAAGACCCCTTAAGAGAACAGAGAAGCAGTACCACATTGAGGACAGAATACAGACATGAAGTTGCAAGACATGGCATTTAGCCCTGCAATACTTAGGGCTAAGATATATACTTTCTAAAATATATCTGTTATCTCCAAATGAGTCACAGATGGAAACATTTCTTCTTGAATAACACAAAGCCCAACAACAGTGAGAAGAGCAGAAATATGCTGAGATAAATGATCTGCACTTGACACAGCATGGCTTCCCTCTAGACAGGGTGAAATTTTTAGCTGATAATTAAGCACCAAATGAACCATTTGAAAATTTCAGTGCCATGAGCCAAAGAAAATTAAATTAAATCAGAATTAACATATTAGGTCTGGGTTGAGTAAAGACAGATTATTGCTCTGTCTGGATTCTGCTTGTTAAGGAGAAGCTATTCTTCAAAATATCCCACTCTAAAACACAATTGATAGGATGACATTAGTAAGTAAACATGATAATTGACTCATTTAAGTTCAAACAAATGTGCGACAGAATGTTCTGTTGGTTACAAGGGCAATGCTTCAGGGGAATTATATGAATGTGTTTTGGGATTCAGTTCAACTCCCAACACGTATGATTGAGCCAGGCATAGTATTAGATACCTAGGCTTTAAAGCTGAATAAAATAGTCATGTATTTTACCCTTCATGGAACTCGGTCTAGAGAAAGGAGATATGATAGACAAATAAATATAACAAATGATATGATGCAAAGAAACACAAACTGACATTGAGTCTCAAATTATAAATGTCCAAATATGAAAAGGAATGATTTGACCATAGATGCCTCAAACTGTGAATGACAAAATTTAAAGAAAAATTTAAATCAATGAGTTCTTAACATTATTTTTATCATAAATCCCTTTATGGTTCTGATAAAAACAATGAACTTTTTTTTGTGGGGAGGGGAGAAAGGAGGTTCAGTGGTGGAGACAAGATAACAAATAGAAAAGTACACACAGATATGTTCAATTTCAGGACATTCATCTGGGACTTCACTTAGAATATACTCCATCCGCTGAAGATATGTACACTTAAAATCACTGCTAAATATGTAAATTACAACAGGCATACTAAATAACTCTTTATAGTAAAGTTTATTTGAAAATTTAACACTAGTGGTAGAGAAGAAAGAAAATGCATGCCATAGAGTTTGGGAACCCTACTTATAGCAAGTGTGATATAGTCTCAAAGTTTCCATTTTTAAACAGTCCATAAGAATTTTTACTCAATTTCCTATGTTTTGTTATAAAAATGTTTTAAATACCGTCTAAGAAATACCTAAAAGAGCCCATCAATCTGCATTTCTCCCCCTCCATATCTTTTCAAAACAAAATTTCCATTTAAGTGGATATTCCAGGTAGTTATGTCACATGTCATATTCACCCTAGGGCCTCACAAGACCTGTGGGCACATTACTGTAGACCCCCAGGGTGAGAATATTCTAGTTTGAAAAGCACAACATAGGGAATATGTTAGAGTGGGCCCTTCACTAAAAGGAATTTGTACATAATACAATTTACAAAAAAATATTGATTTATATATGGGCTGCACTAGATAGGTTCAAAACTGTCCACATATATGTATGCACATATATTTATAAATTGCTTCCTTTTAAGACTCATGTGGATCAAGGTCACTCAATGTGAAGAAAAATTAGTCCTTCTCCAAAATGAAATATGAGCCCCTCCCAATAACAGTCAAAAAGTATGTTGCAAGTTTAACATATTTTTTAAAAATTGGAGTAAGTCTTTATGTGATTGTTTTAATCTATATATTGAAGAGGTAAAAAATAACAATATTCATATTTTATACCACTTTGAAACACTGCAAATGCCTTTAAAAGCAATACATGGCATTTTCTCTTCTCCATTTGAAAACTGGCCAAATTCTGTGACAGATCTAAATAAAATAAAGAATATTTTATGGATTATTTTTATTCCACAGCAAATGTATGCCATCTTCCCCCAACACTGTAGAAGAGTACTTGGGAATAAATGCTTGACTTTTCCATGTACAACCAGAAAACACTGAATTTCAATGACTTTTTTTGTTAGCTTAGTGATTATGTCTGAGAATAAAACATCCAATATTTCCCTAAAAAATAAACTGGAAGCTAAGGCAATTGAAGACTTTTGGGGTGAACATTGGTTTAAGAATGGAATTAGTGATAAATAGATATTCATTCAAGAAATATTTACTGACCATCTCTTATATAGAATAGTATGTTAATCTCTGAGACAAGAACACTATACATTGCATGGCAATGCCCAAGGCAGAGTAGGGCTTCATATGAGAAACAGACATGTAAACAAAGGACACCCAGGGAGAAGTGCTGCTGGCATGCTTGGGAAACCTGAGCACGTCCCTGCAGTTCTTCAGTGTCTCAGCACCTAGTGTGGCACTGCACCTGTGTCTACAGTGTGATCACCATCAGAATCAGGGTCCTCACAGCCACCACTGATCATAGGCCCCTTATATGCCAGGCGTTCTGCGAAGTGCTTCTCAAATGCTGCCTTCTGCACTCTTCACCTCAACCCTATGACATAGGGATTCTTATCATCCCGCCTTCATATTTGAAGAAATTGTAGCTGAGAGAAGTTAATGTGCTCAAGGGAGCGGTGTAAATGACAGAGCAAGGCCTATCTATCTCCAAACCCACTGCCCTGAATCAACCACCAACTGTCCCTCCCATGTAAGGTGTCTTTTGGATTGTGCTGCTTTTTGTTTTCTTTTTTTTTTTTTTAATTTATTTATTATTATTATACTTTAAGTTGTAGGGTACATGTGCATTACGTGCAGGTTTGTTACATATGTATACTTGTGCCATGTTGGTGTGCTGCACCCATCAACTCGTCATTTACATCAGGTATAACTCCCAATGCAATCCCTCCTCCCTCCCCCCTCCCCATGATAGGCCCCGGTGTGTGATGTTCCCCTTCCTGAGTCCAAGTGATCTCATTGTTCAGTTCCCACCTATGAGTGAGAACATGCGGTGTTTGGTTTTCTGTTCTTGTGATAGTTTGCTAAGAATGATGGTTTCCAGCTGCATCCATGTCCCTACAAAGGACACAAACTCATCCTTTTTGATGGCTGCATAGTATTCCATGGTGTATATGTGCCACATTTTCTTAATCCAATCTGTCACTGATGGACATTTGGGTTGATTCCAAGTCTTTGCTATTGTGAATAGTGCCGCAATAAACATACGTGTGCATGTGTCTTTATAGCAGCATAATTTATAATCCTTTGGGTATATACCCAGTAATGGGATGGCTGGGTCATATGGTACATCTAGTTCTAGATCCTTGAGGAATCGCCATACTGTTTTCCATAATGGTTGAACTAGTTTACAATCCCACCAACAGTGTAAAAGCGTTCCTATTTCTCCACATCCTCTCCAGCACCTGTTGTTTCCTGACTTTTTAATGATCGCCATTCTAACTGGTGTGAGATGGTATCTCATTGTGGTTTTGATTTGCATTTCTCTGATGGCCAGTGATGATGAGCATTTTTTCATGTGTCTGTTGGCTGTATGAATGTCTTCTTTTGAGAAATGTCTGTTCATATCCTTTGCCCACTTTTTGATGGGGTTGTTTGTTTTTTTCTTGTAAATTTGTTGGAGTTCTTTGTAGGTTCTGGATATTAGCCCTTTGTCAGATGAGTAGATTGCAAAAATTTTCTCCCATTCTGTAGGTTGCCTGTTCACTCTGATGGTAGTTTCTTTTGCTGTGCAGAAGCTCTTTAGTTTAATGAGATCCCATTTGTCAATTTTGGCTTTTGCTGCCGTTGCTTTTGGTGTTTTAGACATGAAGTCTTTGCCCATGCCTATGTCCTGAATGGTACTACCTAGGTTTTCCTCTAGGATTTTTATGGTATTAGGTCTAACATTTAAGTCTCTAATCCATCTTGAATTAATTTTCGTATAAGGAGTAAGGAAAGGATCCAGTTTCAGCTTTCTACTTATGGCTAGCCAATTTTCCCAGCACCATTTATTAAATAGGGAATCCTTTCCCCATTTCTTGTTTCTCTCAGGTTTGTCAAAGATCAGATGGCTGTATATACTAGTCTCTGATAAAACAGACTTTAAACCATCAAAGATCAAAAGAGACAAAGAAGGCCATTACATAATGGTAAAGGGATCAATTCAACAGGAAGAGCTAACTATCCTAAATATATATGCACCCAATACAGGAGCACCCAGATTCATCAAGCAAGTCCTTAGAGACTTACAAAGAGACTTAGACTCCCATACAATAATAATGGGAGACTTCAACACTCCACTGTCAACATTAGACAGATCAACGAGACAGAAAGTTAACAAGGATATCCAGGAATTGAACTCATCTCTGCAGCAAGCAGACCTAATAGACATCTATAGAACTCTCCACCCCAAATCAACAGAATATACATTCTTCTCAGCACCACATCATACTTACTCCAAAATCGACCACGTAATTGGAAGTAAAGCACTCCTCAGCAAATGTACAAGAACAGAAATTATAACAAACTGTCTCTCAGACCACAGTGCAATCAAACTAGAACTCAGGACTAAGAAACTCAATCAAAACCGCTCAACTACATGGAAACTGAATAACCTGCTCCTGAATGACTACTGGGTACATAACAAAATGAAGGCAGAAATAAAGATGTTCTTTGAAACCAATGAGAACAAAGATACAACATACCAGAATCTCTGGGACACATTTAAAGCAGTGTGTAGAGGGAAATTTATAGCACTAAATGCCCACAAGAGAAAGCAGGAAAGATCTAAAATTGCTTTTTGTTTTCACAGACAGTATTAGTTCCTGCAACTGGTTCCAAGTCTAGGACCTCTGGGTGACATGTTGTTCATTTCTTAGGTCCAGATAGAATTTCCTATGATTCAGCAACATGTGACTAAAAGATAAACGATTTCCAACATACTTAATACATAATAGCCCATAAAAACAACATAGTGGCAATTTTAAAAATTAATATAAAAAAGTAATTCAGAAAAGCTAAGTCTGGAAAATAGTGCACAGAGCTTCTTGGTTCACCTTATGCAACCAGACCAAAAAAGTCAGGACTCTCTGTTCTGAATAAGAGAATTAGTTCTTCATCAGCAAACTTGCCAACCCCAGCTCCCTCTGGAAATAATTTCTTGATTGTCTGCCTTCTACAGTCTTGTGGTTACACCCACAAAGAGCATCTTCCTTTTCCACTGTCCTCCATATCCACGCATGGCCCACAGATAGAGACACAGATGAGGATCATGAGCCTCTTTCCAAGACTGGGATAAAGACAGTAGTAACCCACTGTTACTCCTAGTTGATGGGGGTGGTCTGGGGAGGCCTGGGGATTGTCTGAAGAGCTGGGTAGCCAAGGCTATAATCCACTGGCTGAAGAACAATACAGTTCTTCAATTGCTTAATAAACTCCTGGTCTACCTGATTATTTGATCCCTTGATAGTCTTTGCTACTGGGGGCTCATCTCCCTGACACAGGCTCCTGGGCCCTTGGCTTTCACTTCAGTGGCTTCTGCTCCCAGGCAGTTAGAAACTATAGCCTTGGAAGGCTCAAGGAAGCACACCTCAAGTACTTTCTCCCCTCAGGCCTGATCACCTTGCAGGTAGAAAAGCTTCATGAGAAGAATGTGAGAGATCCCGATAACTCAAGCTATTTTTTTTTTTTGGCCCCATTTTATCTCCTGTGTAAAATCCACCTCCCTGTGTCTGCTTGCTCTAGAGAGAGAATGTGCCTTTTAAACCAACCAACAACGATTTTAGGCTCTAGACAAAGAGGTTTTGTTCTTCGTCAATGAGTTTGCCAACCTACTTCTGTTTTCTTAACAAAACTAATTGTTCTTGTGTGTCATTTTGGTGTTTTTGTTGTTGTTGTTGTTGTTTAAACACACAACCCTTGGCTCAGTCTTTTCTCTTTCTTGAAGGGTATCATCAAAGGCTTCATGGAGCAGCAGCACACTTCACGTCCTAAATTTTCCCTATTTCCCTAATATTCCATCCTTGGTAAGCACAACATCTATATCCCCATGTACAACAGGCAGCAGTTTAACTGACTGTCCTGTAAAAAAAAAAAATCACGATCGCCAATTTTTGAACCCAGAAAGAAAGCACCATTTTCTACCCTTGACTATTCAAGATCTCAAAAGCAAGGAGCCTTGTGTTTTTGGAAAGATAATTTCAGTGTAAGGGAGTTCCTCCAGAAATCTGATGGAAAGAACCGATGTGGGTACTGCTGCTGCCTCCTGTATCCTACCAAACAAGAAAGGGACACCAAAGGTGCAGCCCTACAACTAAAAAGAGAGAGAAGGAGAGAGACAGAAGCAAAGAGACTGGTATAACTGACACAAGAGGGGAGGGCTGACACCAAAGCTGGCAGGAGGAAGTCCTGAAGCTAGAGATTCCATACCCCAAAACCCCAGGAATTCGAGGCACCAAGAGTCTCTGGAAGTCGGGCAGCATATGAACAACTGACAGATACTGGTAATATCTGTCGAAAGAAGCACGGAGGTCACCAGATGCTCCCTCTAACTCTTCTTGGCCAGGTGACTGCCCCTCCCATGCTCCAGCAGAGAACGGCAAGATTACCTTGGAGACGGTCAGAGAGAAGGACTCCGAGCTCAGAGATGTACAGTACACCAGGGATAAGTGAAAATCTGCAGAGAGAAGTGTGAGCCCCAGGGTGCCCTTCCCTTAGCAGCTCCCTGAATACTGCGGCCAAGCACACCTTTCCCCTGTGTTCTGAGACCCAAGAGAAACTCCTCCACATCTGAAAGTTGGTGATCTTCCAGCAACGTGGCTCACGGGCCATTTGTGGAGTTTCCAGTAGCCTTTGTGTGACTCACCCTTACATAGCAATTGCAGCCAGAGGCCACCAAACATTGGAGAAAAGCCTCTAGAAAATCTGAGGACCAAAATAGTCAAAACGAAACAAGAACTTAAACATAGCAAAGACAAGAGAGAAAAAAACATCTTTTAAATTATATTTTAAATATCCTCAGAGAGATAAGAAGGTATCACATCTAAAAATAGAAAAAGGAGGCTATAAATTATTCAGGAAACAAGTGCCACCAGTGTTCTGATGTCCATAACAAAAAGAATTTTTTAAAATTAAAATATGATTACACAAATGGAAAAATGACTTAAAGGATTGGAAGATAAAGGAGGAAATCTTCTAGAAACTGAGTTAAAAAGTTGGACTTTTAGGGGATAAATTATAAGAAAATTCAGGAATCAATCCAGGAGGTCCTACTTCCAAATAACAGTTGCCCCCGAAAGAAAAAAAACAGAGAAAATAGAGAGGGGGAAATTATAAAAGTAAAATATTTTCTTTTAATGGTTCAGATTCCAGAAGATGAATTTCTTAAATGAGGGAGCCCACCAAATTCTCAGCTATAAAGATGAAAAAATACCTTCCCTGATGTAGATCACGGTGAAATATCAGAGCACTGAGAACTATAATGTTCCAAGCAGAGAAGGTGCAGGTAAAGTCACAACACAGGGTCGGAAGTGAGAGTGGCCTCAGGTATCTCAACAGCAATGCCGAAAACTGGAAACAATGAAAACAACTGTAGGGATAAAACATTTCACATCCCACAAACCCTTCTCAAGGTAACACTGGAGACTCTAAGATGGAGCTGACAGCAAAATCCAGAAGAAATTTCCTTAAGAAAAAAAAAAAAAAAAAAAAACTAGCCGGGCACTGTGGCTCACACCTGGAATCCCAGCACTTTGGGAGGCTGAGGTGGGCTTATCACAAGGTCAGGAGATCAAGACCATCCTGGCTAACACGGTGAAACCCCGTCTCTACTAAAAATACAAAAAATTAGTCGGGCGTAGTGGTGGGCACCTGTAGTCCCAGCTACATTGAGAGGCTAAGGCAGGAGAATGGTGTGAACCCGGGAGATGGAGCTTGCAGTGAGCTGAGATTGGCCACTGCACTCTAGCCTGGGCAGTGCACTGCATTCTCCAGAATGGAGAGTGAGACTCCATTCCAAAAAAAAAAAAGAAAAAACACTGATAAATTACTTCCTGTTTTTAAATGTTGAAAAAAGATGTATACTTATGTCAGAGTTGAGGATGACGTAGTAACTGGTCATAGAAAACTAATCACATAGTAAGTGGGACAGTTATTAATTTTGGGAAGAACAAAAGGTTATTTGCGTGTGCTTCCTGGCTCACCTGTGAATAATAGTTTTATAATATTCCAACCCCAAAGAATAATTTAATACATTTAGATGTTTATATATATAAACTCAAGATAAGAATATGAGAGTATAAGAAAGCTAAAGTATGATCTTTCTTCCATACCAATGTATTAGTCTGCTAGGGCTACCATAATCAATATCACAGACTGGGTGACTTAAACAACAGAAATTTATTTCCTTACAGATCTGGAGGCTGAAGTCCAAGATCAAGGTGTGGGCAGGGTTGGTTGGTTTCATTCCAAGCCTTTCCTCTCTCTCTGGCTTGTAGATGGCTATCTTCTTCTGGTATCTTCATATTCTCTTCCCCCTGTACCTATAAGTGTCCTAATCTCCTCTTCTTATATGGACACCAATCAGACTGGATTGGGGCCTACTCTAATGGCCTCATCTTAACTTAAGTACTCTACAAAGACCCAATGTCCAAGTACAGTCACATTCTGCACTACTGGGGGTCAGGGCTTCCATGTGTGACTTTAACAGAGACATAATTCAGCCCATGACAACCAGTAAGTCAGTAGATCATACCTAAAATGGAAAACTCGTGTTATTAGAAACATGGAGGCAAACAGTAGAAGCAGCTCAAAGAGTTCAAAGTAGTTGTCTCTGAAGCACGGAAATCTGGGGAGCAGAGGATGGACAGGGAATTACTTTTCTATTAAAAGTCTTATAGAACTAGTTGTCCTTTTTTAAAGCACCTATTTAAATGTGATAAAAATAAGAAAATTGGAGTATTTCAACAAAAAATATGAAAATGTGATTAATAATGTAATACTCTCTATATATCATTTCCGATTAGTCAAAACTCTCACCTTATTACCAAATGCTTGGGGATGTGATATTTTGTGACATTTAAGGCATAAATAACTAAGAAAACAATGATAAACTAACCAGAATTCACAGTATTTTAAAAATGTCAAACACTTAAGTTTATTATAATACGTCCTAGGTACCGATAATCTAAAGAAAGTCTCACATATAGAAGATATCAAGGAATTATTCTACCCCTGACACTCACAAAAGGAGTCTTTTTCTTTGTTTTCTATATATCTTTTAAGAAAAGAAAACAGTGAAATATGCAAGCCATTAATATCCTATCAACGAGGACCCTGAAGGCCGGAGGAAATCAACTCTAAAGAGGAGGACTACACCAATCTCCAGCTAATTTATAAAACTACACTCTGTGGGCGGGCACCTTAGTCAACTGCGGCCATGCATAGCAGCTAAAACTGCCCCCTCACAGATTCCTCATTCCAGAAGTTAGAATTACCATGGAAACATTCACCCCAGCTATAGCTAAAAGACATTGGTGTAGGCAGTAAATAGAGTCCTATTTACAGAGGTACCAAAGAACCAGAGCCACAGGGATGGGAAAGGGAGGCCAGCTTTCTTACGACAAGATACTGTGCTGCTCAGTGGGCAAAGCCAGCAGTCAAGCACGTCACAGGGTTCCCCAAACCACCCTGCTCATCGCCGAGGTCAGTTCAAACCACTGAATGACCGATATGGTGTTGTCAGTAAATATACCATCACTTGGAATGCCTACCTTGGTCAAAAACAGGTCTGGGTGACTCCAGAAACTTTTCAACTCCTTCTAATTTGCAAGAGTTCCTGGGACACCTCACATTGCATGTGGTTTCTATCTTCTCCCTTAGCACGGTCCCAGGCTCTCTGGCTTCTGGGGATGGACTTTGATGGGCACATGACACACATGACACCTCCTGCACCAGCCACCCCCAGTTAGTAACAACAAACACCCTCCTCATGTCAACAAGATCTTCAGACTCCAAGAGAGGTCGAGATGCCCACCAGCCCCCAGCCCAATTTGTACACAAGTTTTGGAAGATGTTTTCTAAGCTCATTAAGTTCTTTGAACACCTATTTCTCCTTTGCCATTAACCAACTGATGGCAGAGCTGAGAAGAAGCATCAACTAGGTATTGAAGAATGACTATAAAGAACATATACCTGTGTGTTAGTCCATTCTTGTGTTGCTATAAAGAAATACCTGAGGCTAGGTAATTGATATGGTTTGGCTGTGTCCCCACCCAAATCTCATCTTGAATTGTAGCTGTCATAATTCCCAAGTGTTGTGGGAGGGACCTGGTCGGAGATAATTGAATCATGCAGGCAGTTCCCCCCTACTGTTTTTGTGGTAGTGAATAAGTCTCACGAGATCTGATGGTTTTATAAGGGGAAACCCCTTTTGCTAGGGTCTCATTCTCTCTTCCCCACCACCATGTAAGATGTGACTTGCTCCTCCTTGCCTTCCACCATGATTGTGAGGCCTCCCCAGCCACATGGAATTGTGAGTTCATTAAATCTCTTTTTCTTTATAAATTACCTAGTCCTGAGTATGTCTTTATTAGCAGTGTGAGAACTGACCAATGCAGTAATTCATAAAAAAAAAAAGAGGTTTAAATGGCTCATGGTTCTGCAGGCTGTACAGAAGGTATAATCCTGGCATCTGCTTTTGGGGAGGCATCAGGGAGCTTTCACTCATGGTGGAAGGTGAAGTGGGGAACAAGATAGAGAGTTTGGGTTGGGGAGAGGTGCCACACGCCAGATTGTGTAAGAACTCACTCATTATCGGGAGGATCCACCCCCATGATACAATCACCTCCCACCAGGCCCCACCTCCAACACTGGGGATTACAATTCAACATGAGACTTGGCATGAACATATATTCAAACTCTATCACTACTATAATTTGTGTAAGCTGCCTTTACACAGTTTTGAGGCTCTGGCTAGAAGCCAGTCAGCTCCCCTTTCTGCCAGCTAATTCACACTACAGTCACTTCCCTGATAGAGCTCTCATATTCTGGGTCACTGTGTACCTACCCTAAAGGCCCTGGTGCCAGCTACCAGATATGTACCCTATGTCCCAGAACCTGCAGAATTATTCAAATAAGCCAACCCACAGAGAACCATCCCTAACTCCACCCCACTTGCTATACATAAGCTTCCCCCTGGAGTTCCAGCCTGCTGTGACCCTGTCCCTGGATACAATCCACTGTATGGTCCTGCCTGGAAGCTTTGGAAGCCTTCTTTCAACTGAAGCTGTAAGTAACCAAGTATTTTGCCTTTCATCTCTTCGTGTGTCAGTGTGGAGTGTCCTGCCATCAAACAAATATTTAAATCTTATAAAGCACCTACCCCCAAATCCACATCTTACAGAATTTGTTTATAATGCTTTACTGCATTCTTCTACGCTGTATATAACTTGAACTTCCACCCCTGTGTATTTCTCCTGCAAATCCCAGAACTATTGCTACTCCAAAAGCTTGTCAGCAGCTGGGTAAAGCTACAGGCTTTCCCAAAGTCCTCCATACAAACCAGCACTGCAGACCCCCAAAAAGACAAGAGAGACTCAGCTCCCAAACTGTCTTCCTTGCCCTGGTCACCTTTCCTTGGTTTCGCACCTGACTTTTACCACAAGTCCTAACAGCAGTCCTCTCTAAAAAGTGATCACTTTAGGTTTAATGATCTTCCAGGAAAGAACACAAGCATTTGGTGGAAATTGCTCTGCATCCTATACTGTGAATTATAGACATGGAATCTTTGCAAAGAGTCTCCCTCGCTTTGATTCTGAACTCAGATGTCATAATATGCAGTTAAGGTTCTCAATATTAGCCTATGGCCCAAAAGAAGGACCAGCAACATGCCTGCATTTCGATTTCCCTTTTTAAGTAGATGTGGTCAAATAAATGTTTACCCATATGTCTTGGTCCATTCGGACTGCTGTAACAAAATCTCAAAGGCTGAGTAGCTTGTAAACAACAGAAACCTATTTCTCACAGTTTTAGAGGCTGAGAAGTCCAAGATCAAGGTGCCAGCAAATTTGGTGTCTAAGCGGGACCTGCTTTCTGGATCATAGATGGCATCTTCTCTGTGTGTTCTGGTGGAAAGGCTGATCCAGCTCTCTGAGGAATCTTTGAGCCCTAATGACTTAATCACCTCCAAAAGACTCCACCTCCTAACACCATCACATTGGTGATTAGGTTTCAACATATGAATCTGGGGGGAGATACAAACATCCAGGACAATGTACTATGTGTTCCTGATGAAACATAAGTAGACACTACACTACACAAGTCAGTTCATGGTTTAGATATTAAGCAATTCCTGCACAAAATGTAAAACGCCTTCATTTTGTTTAGTTACAATCCCTTCAGTCATAGCGGCATTCTTCAAGATTCACAGATTGAGATTTGAAAAATCAAATGAGATGTTCAAAGAGGGCCTCTAACAATTAAGGGAAACTACAGCCAGTAGCAGAAGAAGACAAGAAATTCACCTAAAACAAGGAAACATTTCAAATGGTGCCACACAGACTAAGTCTCAGGAGACAGAACCACCTATCTGAACTTTGTCAGGCTCCACAAATACTTTCAGGAGGCAAATTAAACAGACTGTTAGAGTTTTGCAGATGCTGAAAATAAAAAGATAAAAAGATTTTCTCAAAGGTTACCAGTTAGTAAGCAAAACTAGAGCTAGAACTCTAGCTCCAAACTCTAGATCCAAAATTTACATGGTCTGCAAGAGCCATATACCTCCAAATCTACAGTCCTCTTATGTATTCTACAAAACTGTTGTGCAACAAAATTTAAAACTATGATATAAAATTTGGAGAATAAAAACAAGACTGGAAAAAAATGAATATATCAGATATGTTTCAAATTATGTCTTCATAAGCAGAATAAATTGGATGTTTTTCAATATTATTATTTGAGTACAGTTTTCCCACTATCTTTAGACTATAATTCACTTAGTATACAAGTTTTCCTCCAAGTTCATTATCGCTATGGAATTTTAAGCCACTGATCTCTTCTTAGATCTTTTCTTTCTCACAATAATGTCAAACTAAATTAAGTATTTTTAAAATATAGTTCTATGTATATATTACCATATCTTAAGATACATAATGAATACAAGAGGGAAATGATTTTAACACACAAAACCAATTCTTACTAACATTAAAGTCTGTCAATTTAAGTGGATTTCACAATATCTTAAAAACTTTCTCAACCAATTTAAATGACCAATTTTAGCCCCTCAAAGAATAAACCCTTTTTTTCCAGACTCCATTCATAGTCTCAGTCATTAATGTTAAATGTTTAAGATTACAGTTGTCCTTCAGTACCCATGAGAGATGGTTCCAGAACTCCCAAGGATATCAAAATCCTTGGATGTTCAAGTCTTTGACAGAAAATGGCATAGGATTTGCATATAATCTATGCACATCCTTCCATATACTTTAAATCACCTCCAGATTACTTACAATTAATTTTTTATCAAAGAATATTTTCAGTCTGAGTTTTGGAGATAGGGTCTTTGCAGATAATCAGATTAAGATGAAGCCATTGATTTCTTGGCTCCAGAACCTGCAGATACAGAAGGTCAACCGTGTGTAAAACTATTTCCTTACCTTAGAAAATGCTGAAGGAGTATCATTTATATAACTGCATTTCAAAAGAAATACTTATCAAAAATACTTCTAAAAGTAGAGCATTAAATAATTCAGTATGATCTTTCATTCTATTTGTAGTTAGCCCTCTCAAGTATGCATATACAAAGTGGAAAAAATATTTCTTTTCATTGAATGTCTGGGAATGTTACAGTATACACCATGGTTTCACTGGTGAATAAGTGATAGGTGGAAATTTTTTCTAGATAATTAAAATCTAAAGCTCTGGGATTTAGACAAATTGTCAGTCCTAAAATGTTATGCCCAAGCTATATACAATAGAAAACTACAATCAGGTAATGCTGCCATAACAAAGCACCGCAAACTAGGTGGCGAAAGCAACCTAAATGGATTGTCTCACAGTTCTGGAGACCAGAAGTCTGAGATCAAGGTATCAGTTGTCTTGGTTCCTTCTGGGAACTGGGAGGGACAATTTGTTCTAGGCCTCTCCCCTAGCTACTGGATAGCTCCAGGCATTACTTGGCTTATAGATGGTGTTCTCCCTCTTTAGCTTCACAACATCTTCCCTCTGTATGTGTCTCTGTGTCCAAATGTCCCATTTTCATAAAGACACCAGTCAAATTGGACTAGGTCCACCCCAATGACCTCAACTTAATCTGATCATCTACAAACACCCTATTTCCAAATAAGGTCACATTTACAATGGCCTTGGAGCTCTAATTTCAATATATTTTTGGAGAGAGGAATACAATTCAACCCCTAACAGGTACTAACTAAATATCATGAATTCTCACAGCATTTGTCATCTCTTCCCTTGAATTCTTCAATATACCACATGGTCAGGGGTCAGTTTTCCTCTTACCTGCCCTATCAGCAGATTCCACACCGTGTCACTTCCTCCATTTTCAAACACCTTCTTCACTTGATTTCCAGGACACTATGCTCTCCGAGTGTGCTGGAGATCACAGCATTTGTGATCTCTTCCTTAGAATTCTTTAATATACCAAGAAAGAGTACCTTATACTCCTATCTTAAAGATAACGTTATGTTGCTCGAGCAGTTAGCCACTCAATAAAGCTTCTGGAGATGTTTAAAGGAGTTTTCTGTAACTTCTGGAAGCCTGTTAGTGCTAAAAACTGTTGCTGTCAATTTCCTCTCTGAGCCCAGCTTACTACCCTCTATTACTGCAAATCTTCATAGCCAGCATGGAGGCACAGGGGACTAATAAAGCATCCAGCTTTTCAATGTGATTCATTTACAGGAGCCTTGTCACCTCATATCCTTTGTGGGAAGAGGTAGGCTATAATAAGAAAGAAAGCCCAATTTAAATCCCACATGGTATTCCTGCGACAACAACTATTTATTGAGTGCTTGGTGTGCCAGGCACTGTTCTTGGCACTGAATGAAATGGACAAAAATTCCTGCCCTTATGAAGTATATATTCTGCTGGTGGTGGGAAGAAAATAAACAAATTAAGATGTAAAATATATAGCATGTAAGATGGTTATAATTGTTGCACAAAATAAAGAAGGGAAGGAAAATAGAAAGTACCAGAAGGCAGCAGATTGCAACTTTAAATAGGTTCTTCAGTGGAGATGATGCTGACTAAAGACAGGAAGGAGGCATGGGGGCCAGGGCTCCAGGCAGGAGGCATAGGGAGGGCCAAGGTCCTGTGAGGGTGTGAGCTCCACAAACGGCAAGGAGTCAATGGGCTGGAACCAAAAGGTCTTGAGCAAAGGAGTGCCATGAACTATGAGGCTGTGGTTGCCATGTTGAGAATAAAGTTCAAGAAAGCAAAGGTGAAAGTCAAGAGGGCAGTTAGGAAGACCTGTGGGTAGTGGTGAAGGTGGCAAAGATGAGTCATCCTCTGGGTATGTTTTGAAGACAGATTTATAGGACTTGCTTAACGGTTGAGTCTGAGGTATCAGGAAGGAAAGAGGTTAGAGCTAATACAACATTTTTAGTCTGAACGCCCAAAGGATAGCTTCTATTTACTAAGATAGGGAAGACTGTGGAAGGAGTAGATTTGGAGAGAAGTTCAGATGGTTGTTTTGGAGATGTTATGTTGAGATAATCTATCAGATATCTAAAAGAAGTGTCACTATATATCCAATTAGATATATTAATCATGAGGGAAAGATATGTAGGCTGGGGGTATTGATTTGGAAGTGTAAAACATAGATAGTATTTGGAGTCATGAGCATGGAGGAGTAGAGAAGGGGTCCAAGGACTGTATCTTGTGATGAACCAGTGCAAGGAGGTTGAAGGGGTGAAAGGGAACTAGCGAGGAAGACTGGGAAGAATCACCTGTGAGGTAGGAGGCACACCCAGAGAGCACAGTGTCCTTGAAATCAAGTGAAAAAAGTGTTTGAAAATGAAGGAACTGATATTTTGTAGAATCTGCAGATCGGGCAGGTAAGAAGAGAACTGACCACTGACCATCTGATTTAGCTACATGTAGGCCATCAATGGCCTTGACAAAGCAGTTTCAATGGAGTGATAAATAGAAAGAAAGCCTGATTATAGCGGGTTCCTTTCATGGAAGAAAGGAAAATGTAGAATGGAGACAGTAGATTCTTTTTAGAGTTTTGTTATAAAGTGGTTAAGAGAAAACAGATGCTTGAGAGTGATGTTCAGTTAAGCAAGGGTTTATTTTCTTTTAATAGCATTAAATATTTTTATTTTTAATATTAATATTTTATTTTTAATATTTTAATATTTTTAATATTTTATTTTTAAATAAAATATTTTAAAAATAAAAATAGCATTTTATTTTAAAATTTTATTTTACTTTTATTTTATTTTTTGAGACAAGGTCTGGCTCTGTCACCCAGCTGGAGTACACTGGTGCAATCTCGGCTCACTGCAACGTTCGTCTCCCAGGCTCAAGCCATCCTCCCATCTCAGCCTCTCAAGTAGCTGGGATTACAGGTGTGAACCACCACACCTGGATAATGTTTGTTTGTGTTTTTGTTTTTGTTTTGTTTTGTTTTGTAGAGATAGAGTTTCTCCATGTTGCCTAGGCTGGTCTCGAACTCATGAGCTCAGGAGATCCGCCCACCTCGGCCTCTCAAAGTGCTGGAAATACAGGCATGAGCCACGGCATCCAGCCAGAAATAGCGTTTTTAAAATGTAGATATGGATAACCAAATGGAGAGGGAAACTGGATTATGCAGGTCAGGAAGCAGGAAAATCCTGGAATAATGTTCTTGAACAGACAGGGTGGTAGAAACTACTAATTAGGTTGAGGGATTGGCTTGATATAGACAGGAAAATGTTTGTCTGTGGTAGCTGTTATAAAGGCAGAGTATGTGAGTGGATAGAGGAGATGATGGGAATCCAGAAGTTCTGTTCTGATGACTTCCACTCTTTTTTCAGTGAAGTCAGAATAAAGTCATCAGCTGAGAATGATGATGGAGAACTGTTTGGAGTTTCGGGGGGAAAGTATGAGATAGTCTAGGAGAGTGCAGAGTGAATGGGCCAGGGAAGCATAGTACAAACTCATTTGAGATTCATGGCTGTAACTCTAAGTGAAACCTACCAGCATGGTTGTCTATTTTTTCCCCAGCCACATTCATCTGCATGGGTACAGATGTAGAGGAGGCAGAGGGTTGAATCTGCCACGGACTGAGGCATTGCTGGGAAAGTCCAGTGAAGTGACAGAGGAGTAGGAACGTCAAGGGAAAGGGCAAGAGAAGAGCTAAAATGACCAACTATGGAATTTACGCTGAGTGAGGAGGAAGTTCAGGAATGAGGACAGGGAGAGGCAGTGAAAAGGAGGTAGCCAGTGGATTGTAGTTTCCAGAGAAGATGAAGAACTACTGGAAACATGATACAGAGAAAATAAGTTGGAAACCTAGGACATGGTGATCAGAGGATGAGATTCTTGAAATTAAGATGTGGAGGAGTTCACATGATAAGTAACAATGATAAATAGTTTGGACTAGCTGAGGAAGACTAGAGGGAAAAAAAATCATCAGCAAAGGAGTGGTGATAAAGGACATGAGGGGCAAGAATACAGAAAACATCATGAGATCACCAGCAATTACGACAGTTCTGTAAAGTGAAACAGATCTTCAAGGATTGAGGGGAATGATGTGGGGATAGGTAGACAACTTCAACACGGAGGGATCACAGGTGATTTAGTCTAACAGCATGAGACTCAAAGCGGATGGATTGAAGGACATTTTTAAACATCCTATTGTCTTCGATAAGCTGAAAGAAGCAATCTTATCTTCTTTTAAAAAAAAAAAATGAGTTCACTAGACAAAGTAAAACAAAATGGCTGCTGATTATTCATAATAATCAGGAGGGAATGAAAGGGGATAATTGTGCAAAGAATAGCACCTGGACCAAGGAAATCATGCTTCCTACATGCACCAGCCCCAGGAAGGGGTCAGAAACCCACAATAAAATATGCAAGGACGTGAGACAAATGCCAAGCTGACCTGGACCAGAATCCATACCAATCTGATCTGACGTCATGGGCCGTGACACAGAAGCAGGAGTCTCTGGGGAGGTGTGGGGCTCCCCAAGGACTGAAGTCAACAGACTGACCCAATGTCTCACTCATGTGGGAAATAGGAGTCCCAGTATTCTTGCTTTTCCCCAACTTTGCGGATGCTGCGCCCAGCCCCAAACCCTTCACACCAGCTGCTGGGCCATGCTGGGGCTAGCAGCTGTTGACAGTGTAGAAGTCAGTTGAAATGCCATCACAAATAATAGTAAATAATATACACCTCAGTGTAAAGAAAACTTAAAGTAGAAATCAGCATTGTGGTGAGTGTCATCTCAATCCAATCTCAAAGATAGAAAGGCCCATTTTCAAGCCTTCTGTGTTTCTTTGTCAGCTTTCTGTACATATTTATGCCTTGGCACAGTTTATTTCCATAACAACACTGCTTACATACAATCGTAAAAAGCGAGTAAAACTTATTAGAACTGAATGTTCTCACATCTCAATGAAAACTCTGGGATAGGAGACAATATAATGCAAGGCACTGTGAAGGTTCAGTATCTCTTCTCCTAACAGTTCAGTCTGGTGTCAAGGAAGAGACACAAATGTACTTGGAGCTGTAAATGAGAAGTAAACAACATTTCAGAATCCAAAGCAGGGAAATATAAGACAAGCATCTTGCCAATAAAACAGTGTGTAGAAGATCAAAGTGTTCATGTGTGCACAAGAGTGACTTTTCAGGACAAAAAAAGGAGAATTCCAGATGAAGCTACACATGAACTCTCCAAGACACTGCATCAGGGAGGTCTCTGATAGATTCTTTTTGTTAGTTTTTCATCTTCCCTTTTCCACCAGCATGCAGAAAGGAAAAAAAAAAAAAAAAAAGTCATTTGAGGAGTAAACCGAAAAACTCACCACCATTGAATCACATACGGACAAACTCATCAGAAGCCCAAACTACAGACTCGTATCTGATGTCCGCAGAGAACAAAGAAAAGCAATTTCTGGGGCAGCAATCTTGTTTTCCCAGTATTCAGAGCTCTAGTATTGGAAAACTTTCTGACTCCCAGCAAAGAGCTATAGAAAGATTGTTCTCAAGTGCTTTAAAATGCACCTGCAGAAGTCATAACAAGCTTGTTAAATATTGCTTCTAGTGTTAACATTGTAATGTTGCAGCTAAGTATATTTTATTCTAGTGTGGCTCAACCTCAAAAATTCAATTAAAAGCCTAGGACATGGAGCAAGTGGAACTCTCACACACTGCTGATGGGAATGGAAAATGGTGCAGCCACTTTGGGGAAAAGTCTTGCAGTCTTTCAAAGGGTTAAATATAGAGTTACCCTATGACCCAATAATTCGATTCCAAGGTATATATTCAAGAGAAATTTTAAAAACTATGCCCACACAAAGACTCATACATGAATGTTTATGCCAACATTATTCTTAAGAGCCAAAACATGCAAACAACCCAAATGTTCATCAGCTGATGAATGGATAAGCAAACTGTGGTCTATCCATACAGAGGAATATTATTCCACAATAAAATGAAGTGCTGATATATGCTAGAGCATGGATGAACCTTGAAAACATTGTGATAAATACTGTGATAAGTTAAATATTGTGATAAGTTAAAGCCATTTATAGAAGACCACTTTTTAAAAATTCTGTTTATAGAAAATGTTCAGAATAGGCAAATCCATAGATACAGAAAGTAGACTGGTGATTGCCAGGGACTAAGGGATGTTAGAGAAAAATGGGGAGCAACTGCTAACAGGCACAGGGTTTCTTTTTTGACTGAAGAAAAATTCCAAAATTGACTATAGTGATGGTTGCACAACTCTGTGAAGAGACTAAAAACCATTGAGTTGTACACTTTAAATGGATGAACTATATCTTAATAAGGCTATTATTTTTTAAAAGCTAAGGACAGATATTAAGGCAGAATTAACATTTTCCTTTGTGAATATCTGTATGTCAAAAATTAGTTTTTCTTTCAATGTCATTGTTAGAACTTGGACCTAACAGATGACCAACATCTGAGGCAGCACACTGCCCAACTTCAAACTATACCATAAGGCTATAGTAAACAAAACAGCATGGTACGTGTACAAAAACAGACACATAGATCAATGGAACAGAATAGAAAGCTCAGAAATAAAGCCACACATTTACAACCATCTGATCTTTGACAAGGCCGACAAAAACAAGTAATAAGGAAAGGATTCCCTATTCAATAAATGGTGCTGGGATAGCTGGCTAGTCATATACAGAAGAATGAAACTAGAACTTTACCTTTCTATTTTTTTTCTTTTTTCTTTTTGAGAAGGAGTCTCACTCTGTCACCTGGGCTAGACTGTAATGGCATGATCTAGGCTCACTGCAACCTCTGCTTCCCAGGTTCAAGCGATTCTCCCTGCCTCAGCCTCCCAAGTAGTTGGGATTACAGGCAGCTGCCACTATGCCTGGCTAATTTTTGTATTTTTAGTAGAGACAGGGTTTTGCCATGTTGGCCAGCCTGGTCTCAGACTGCTGACCTCAGGTGATCCACCTGCCTCGGCCTCTCAAAGTGCTGGAATTATAGGCATGAGCCACCACGCCCAGCCCTGGAACTTTACCTTTCACCATATACAAAAAGCAACTCAAGATGGATTAAAGATTTAAATGTAAGATCTCAAACTATAAAAACTCTGGAAGAAAACCTAGGAAATACCCTTCTTAACATCAGCCTTGGAAAATAATTTTTGGCCAAGTCCCCAAAAGCAATTGTAATAAGAACAAAAATTTATAAGTAGAACCTAATTAAACTAAAGAGCCTTTGCACAGCAAAATAAACCCTCAACAGAGGAAACAAACACCCTACAGAATGAGAAAAAATATTCACAAACTGTGCATCTAACAAAGATCTAATATCCAGAATCCATGAGCAACTAAAACAAATCAACAAGCAAAAAACAAATCCCTCCATCAAATGACATGAACAGACACATCTTAAAAGAAGACATATGAGTGGCTAACAAACATATGTAAAAAATGCTCATTATAATTAATCATAAGAGAAATGCAAATCAAAATCACAATGAGATATCGTCTCACACCAGTCAGAATGGCTATTACAAAAAGTCAAAAAACAACAGACTCTGGCAAGGCTGTGGAGAAAAGGGGACATTTATATACTGTTGGTAAGAATGTAAATTAGTTCAGCCACCATGGAAAGCAGTTTGGAGATTTCTCAAAGAACTTAAAACAGAGCTACCATTCAAGTCAGCAATCCCGTTACTAAGTATATACCCAAAGGAAAATAGATCATTACACCAAAAAGGCACATGCCCTCACGTTCATTGCCATGCTGTTCACAATAGCAAAGACATGGAAGACCTAAGTGCCCATCAATAGAGGACTGGATAAAGAAAACGTGATAGATAGATAGATAGATAGATAGATAGATAGATAGATAGATAGATAGATAGATAGAGATAGAGATATATTCCATGATATATATATCATGGAATACTACACAGCCATAAAAAGAATGAAGTCATGTCCTTTGCTGCAACATGGAAGGAGCTGGAGACCATAATCCTAAGTGAATTAATGCAGGAACAGAAAACCAAATACTGCATATTCTCACTTAGAAATAAGAGTTAAATATTGAATGCACATGGACATAAACATAGGAATAATAGACACTGCAGACTACTAGGGGAAGGAGGAAGAAAGAAGCATGGGTTGAAAAACTACCTATTGGGTCTGATGCTCACTACCTGGGTGCAGTATACCTATGTAACAAACCTGCACATGTACCCTCAGTGTCTCAAATAACAGTTGAAATTTTAAAAAATAAATAAAATAGCTTATTTTTATACAATTATCTTCTGATCAACACTGTGCTATTTTCGGTGTGGAAGGCACTTATAGAATAAACAGAACTCATTTATGCACAAACACAAAATAATAAATAAAAAGTGATTCTTTGTGATTTCAGAATGCCTATGCATTTTTTCCTATGTTGCTTTAGATGGGATACAGAAAGTAGGGAGAAAAGAGAAGGGGGGTAGGCGTGTTTGTTCATATGAGAAGAAATGTCCAGGAGCCAGAAAAGTAGCATCTGCTCCTGCTGGCTGTGACTAAAATTAAGCTCTAATTTAGCTTTCAGCTAAAATTATCATAATTGAAATAAAACTAACAAACTGGATGTGACTTGCAATTTTCTCATCATTTAGGGGAGACGAGGCCAAATGGTAACTTCAGAATAGTGGGCTTCTCCCCTGAAGTGTGTGTTGAATGGACAAAGACCTTCCCCAGCTATCCCCCCTCCATTGCTAGAGCTGCATTTCATCTTCACGGGCCCTCCAAATCCATGACAAATAAGTTGTATTTGGAGAAAACCCAGGGAGGCAATGGAGCTGAGCACCCTGGGATAGTTTGGAACTTAGGGAAGTTATGTTTTCTTTTTATTTGACTCTTCGTTTTGAAGCCCTTGCTTCAAATGAGACTTTTACATACTCACAGTCATACACATCCACTGTACACACACATACACACATAGGTGTATGCAGTGCATGTGTATATGTATATATGCGTATGCATGTGTATATGTATATATGTATACGCATACGCATATATATATAAATATAATCTTATACCTTATATATCTATAGTGGTCCACAAGTACTGGTTGATGAAAACAAAATAGCACTTACCACGAGTCTGTACTCCAAATATGTGTTCAATACGAACTGTAAATATCAACACAATAATGATATTTTTAAAAATACAACGAGAAGTGAGCATTCGAAGTTCTGGGGAGAAGCTAAGTGTTGAGGTATATCTGGCTTGCTGCACAATGGTGTTAACTCTCATTTTTCTTACAAGAGGAAAAAAGGGAACCTGGTCTTCTTATAAAGAAAACCCACTGACTTCCTGAAAAAGTCACATCTCTCTTGAGTATCTATTTTACCTATTCAAAGGACTAGCAAGCTTGCTATTGAAAATGCTGAGAAATATTAATACAAACACTCTCAGGTTAAAGATACAAAGTCTGTGAAAATACATACAGCCAGATGATTAACACAAACAGTCCTTTTTTCAAAAAAATGGCATTTTTGTTTGTTATATTGGGTAACGGAGAATAAAAAGAAAATAAAGTAATGCATACAAATGAGGAAACTGCATTCTGTATTACATAAAGCTTTAATTTTATCATGAGCTTTGGAACATTCTATATAGGAAGAAATTGTTAGTTTTTTCATTTTTAATCTCTGAAAGCAGATCCTATGTTAATCTAAAAACCTAAATGCACACTTGTAGCAGAGTTATTGTTCTAAATATAAATAAAATGTTTAAAAGCAGATTCTTACACTGAGTAAAGATCCCTAGTTATCAGCTTAAACAATGTGTTATGTTTATTTTTGTTTATTCTGCAACTATAAATAATGATTGGCTATATTTAAACTTTTCTATTTTCACAGAAATGATTACAGTCCCTTTCTTCGTCGGTTTTCTTTGTAATGGCCTGGGTCATAACCAACCAATATCAGTTGTCAAGATCTTAGAGAAATATGTCTGAACCAACCAAGAATAATTAATCTAAATCCTTTGTGCAGACACTGGGTGTAGTATGTTATGAGTCACTGATTTTCTCCTCTACAGCTGATATATTCAGCATGAAGCAAGACTTTCTGTTTAGTAACAATTGTACTTTATTTTTTCCCAAGGTCAAAAACACTTAGGTAAGATCTGTTCATCTACAGATCTAATGTTAGACTTGGGAAATTTAAGAGTTTCTGACACATTCTGCTTTGTTGATATTGGTATATTTTATTTGTTTTTGCTTTTGTTGCCTAATTTATTATTTATTATATTTTGAAATTATATGAAGTATATGAAAATGTATAAATGTATATGCACAATTTAAGGATCAGTAATAAAAAGAAATATTTGCATCTGACTCCCAGGCCAATAAATAGAGGATTCCCAGATGCCCCCAAATTATTTTTATTACATTTGTACATAACCTCAAACAATAAATAGTTTAGTTTTCCTTGTTCTTATATTTTATTTGAATGGAATAATTCTGAATTTATTCTCCTCTGAGATTCTTTCATTCCACAATGTTTTTGAAATTCATCCACATTGATGAGTGCAGCAATTATTCACAATGTTGGTCTATTTTTTTTTAACGTAAAATATCTACCCTCTCCAAAGACATATAGACTGATTTATCTATTGGGAATAGAATAAGCATTAGTCTGGCAATGCTGAGGTACATCCAAAGGCTTCAAAGGCATGAAGAATTTCTCTTTCGTCTTCTTTCTGATGATGGGATAGATGAGTAACTTTTAAAGAAAATATGTGAAAAATGATAACGTTAAATTTCCTTGCATTGCTGGAATACAAATTTCCCAGTATCTTAGTAAAGCGTATCATAGATAACTGCCTTGTGTGTCCGTATCTTTGTCGAAATTAAGTAAGATAATGAATTTCATATCTGGGTTGATGTAGGTGAACTTGAGAACCACACTTGTACTCCAGTCTGGGAAAAGCCAAAGAGCTTGGGAAATATTTTATTAAATTTTTTTTAGACAGAGTCTCACTCTCACCCAGGCTGGAGTGCAGTGGAGTGATCCTGGCTCACTGCGACCTCCGCCTCCTGGGTTCAAGCAATTCTTCTGCCTCAGCCTCCCAAGTACCTGGGACTACAGCCGCACACCATCAGGCCCACGGATGGGGTTTCATCATGTTTCCCAGGCTGGTGTTGAACTCCTGACCTCAGGTGTTCCACCCACCCTGGTTTCCCAAAGTGCCAGGATTACAGGCGTGAACTACCACTTCCGGCCTTGGGGAGGATTTTAGGCAAATGCTCAGTGTGCAGTGGTCAATCAAGTCAATCTCACCTACAATTAAAGAGTCAAGGAGACTCACACAGGCACCTGGATGGGTCAGAACAAGAATATACTAACTCCTTTCTGGCTTCTATATTGGACCATCATAAAATTAGAGAACAAGGCAAGCTTATGAACCAGAGGTGCTATTTCAGTGACTTAGAGCTAAGAAGGTAATAGGAATTCAGAAATGAAACACATCAGCGAGGAACAAAATATTTGAGGCTATCATGAGGACATTACATTTACAGTAGACTTGGGACGAATCTATACCATTTAGGAAAATGGGCAAGAAGAGGGAAGACACCATTGAAAGTAAGTGGAAAAGAACTGCATGACCTAAGATATACAAATGAGAATTGTCTAAGACGAAATGAAATGAGTGCTAAATCGATGCATAAATAATATGGGGAAATCCAGAGCAGGGGATTAATTCTGTCTGACAGAAGAGCTCTCCAAAGAGGTAACTTTGGAAACTTTAAACATGATAGGGGTTGAAATGGGCAGAAAATGGAGAAGAATTTTTTTACTGCTCATAAGATACCGGATAAAATAAACTTCCTAAAAATGTTGCATCCAATTCTTTTTAAAAATCCGTTCTAGGGCACAACTGAGTTTGCAAGACAATAAGAAAATAAGGGAAATCCTAAAATAATAGAAAGCAAGAGCAAGAATCCAAGATGGGAAGCAGGTTCTCAATCCAGCAGCTCCCTCGAGGCACTTGCCAGCTTCCAGTAACCTAGATGGAAATAGTCTACAGACAAACACTACCAAAAGGAAGATGATACCGCTATTTATACTAACAAATACATGTTAAGGCCATACGTATTTTTACTGAAAAAGAGGATAACTACATAATAGTAAAACATTCAATCTTCCAAGAAAATGTAATAATTTCGCGCTGTGTGTGTGTGTGTGTTGTGTTTTTTTTGTTTTTTTTTTTTTTTTTGTAGACAGGGTCTCACTCTTGTTGCCCAGGCTGGAGTGCAGTGGTGCAATCTCAGCTCACTGCAACCTCTGCCCCCCAGGTTCAAACAATTCTCATGCCTGAGCCTCCTATGTAGCTGGGATTACAGGCGTCCACCACTATGCCTGGCTAATTTTTGTATATTTAGTAAAAACGGGGTTTCACCATGTTGGCCAGGCTGGTCTGCAACTCCTGTCCTCAGGCAATCCACCCGACTCGGCCTCCTAAAGTGCTAGGATTACAGGCATAAGCCACTGTGCCTGGCCAAGAAAATGTAATTATTCTAAATGCATATACAGCTAATAACATAAATTCCAAATAAATAAAGCCATATTTGACAGAATAAAAGGGAACCTGAAAAATAAAAGAAGATTTTTAACAGAGATCTTTCAGTAACCAACTGATGACAGGGAACAATAATGGAAACTAAAACAGATTTAAAACAACTTAAATGAAATTAACAAACTATATAATTTTTTATTATAAAATTATAAAGTGAAATATGTACATATTACAAAAGTTGAATATAGATATATCACATTCACTGACCACAATGTAATCAAGTTAGAAACTAATAATGAAGAAAACTCAAACAATATATTATTATTGCTGATTTTTTAAATACATAAATAACTCATAATTCAAATAAGGAACCATAATGTAAATTGGAAAATACTACATATCAAAATCTGAGAAGTTCAACTAAGGCATTACTTAGAAATGAAGAAGGGCTGGATACTATTGGGTTAAGTGGACAATTTAAGAATTTGGAAGCTTAAGCCGAACAAAATCTAAAGAAGCCAAAAGGCAGTGTTGGTTCAGATTATGCAGTGCTACCACTGGGTACTATGGAGCTCTATGTTACTACACAGCTAATATAGAATCTGTGTGATTTCGGGGGGTGGGGGGGAAGACATTGTATCAGTTAGAAATCTCTGTGTTTCAGATGACAAAAACAACTCAAAATTAATGAAACAAAAAAGAAATGAACTTACTAGCCAAAGAAAATGAGAAAGTTAGCAGAGATTTATTTAGAAGCTTAAACAATGTCCCCAGAGCCCACACTCTCTCCCTCTTGAAACTCATTCTCCTCCGCAATGGTTTTATTTCCAAGTTCTACTTGGTGGCTAAACAGTTGCCAGAAACTACGGACCTACATCTTCCTTAGATTTACCCAGCCCTTGGAAAATCTCTTTCGATCTCATGTGCCCATCTCTGAATCAATTACTCTGAACAGGACATTGCAAAATGTTTGGTCTGAGTCACATCCACCTCCAATATATGACATATGTGTAGAAGAGAAAGAGGTTTTTCAGCAGAAATCCAGTTTACCTTAACAAGACAGAGTATGGATTCTTTCCAGCCAACATTTGGGCATTCATCTTAACCTGCTTTAAACCAATGTTTCATGACAACAACTGTGGCAGGAGTATCAAAGAATGAGGGGACAGGTGGCCCCTTTGCTTTAATGAGCTTTATCTCCTTCCTTTGCCTTCTCATTTCAGACTTCTGCAAAGTGCCCACCAGCCCCAGTAACCTCCCACCAATTGCCAAAGTTTAAATTTCATGCATTTTGTTAATTCAAGAAATGTGTGCATGCTGCCATTCCACAGTTACAGAGGTTATGGCATGTGAACGGAGAGGATAGAAATGAAAGAATAAATAGGATAGCAACATTACCAAGGTTCTTCACTAAGCCCACAAATCCATCTTCCCCAACTGTTCCCTGCCAATGGAATATGAGACTCACTGATGGCTTACATGGCTATGCACATACCAGGACTTTTTTCCTAAATGTGGTACATAGCATGGTGGTGAGTATTTTATAGCTTCATTTAAAAAAGAAAACTAGTTATCAAATTCATTCATTAGAGTACTTTTTGCTTATTTGCTCTCTTGGCTTCATTCGAATTATCTGCACCTGAAGTAAAAATATTTTTGAACTTCCACATGTAAGTCTGAATTTCATGATTTTCAAGGGCCTTTGTTTCAGGGTTGGTCAGAGGTACACATGCAACACATACAGGGAAGGGACAGGTGTAGCAGGAAGCAACAGACATTATTTGCTAATAAGTCCCTAGCTTTCAACTAAATAAAAACACATTTTTAAGGTGAACTATAGTTAAATGAATATCAAGGGTAGCACTGAAAAAGAGAAGAAGAACCCAAAAATGTGCCACATACAATGAAAGAGTATGTGGATGCAGTATGTTGTGATGTACACATATGTTTTTATGTGTGCCACAGAGCGGGAAGGGAGGGAGGGAGGGAGACAGAGATAGAGAGAGAGCATATCTCAAATCTCCTTCATCGTCTTTTCTAATTGTATAGATAATATGGGCATCGCCCATTCTTTTCAGTACTGGTTGTTAGATTTAACTTGTTTTTTTTTTTCCCAGCCCATTTTTAGAATTTCTCAAACTTTCTACCTGTATCCAAAAAGCTGAGACAACCCTTCCACCTTCTGCAAACCCAAGACTCTTAAGCAAAGGATAGATTTATTGGCCATGGAAGCATAGGGTCCCACAACACAATGATAAATAAATTTCATTTCAATAATGTTTAAATTATTCTAATGTCATTGAAGCAGATTGCTCTCTGATTCTATATACATATATGTATGTATATATGTACATGTATATGCATGTGTTTGTATTTAAATGCTTGAAGAAAAATAATCAGCATGACAACAATGCAAAGAACAACTAAGAGAACTTTTGAGCACTACTCACTATACATATATAAAATTCTTGAAGAGTAGATTTTAAAATACAGATTGTAATAGCCAAAAGAAGAAAATAAAATCTTATAAGACTCACCCAGGAATAATCACTGTAGATAATTCAAGGACACCTTTCCTGTCTTTATTCTATGCATTTATAAATGTATTTTATTTATGTAAAATGTGTTGAATTATAAACTATATATCTACTATACATAAGTTTTACAGCTTATTTCCCCATTATTAGCTATTGATTTTCTCTAACAATATTCTTCTCATGTAAAGTTTCCCGATATAGTTACACTGATGTGTTTTTAAATTTAAAAAAATTGAATAGAGTGTTGAATAGGAACATACGATCTTATTAAATTTTTATCAAAGTTTAATTCAAATGATAAGAATAGAGAGAACATATGACAACTGACAAAATCTGGACTTTTCGCCAAAACAACTACTCAGTCATTAAATCTTATTTAAGTCACACAGCTCTTTGAGAATCTATTAAAAGCTTTGATTCTCTCTCCAGAAAAATGCACATGCATGCAACATTTTGCAAACTATTTCAGAGTTTGCATTAATGTTAAACCTATCTATGGGGCCCCAGCAGACTATAGAACTTGATTTAAGTAGCCTTGTTATATGTGAAAATTTTTCCACTAAGTAAACTAACTACTTGGGACCGGAATTCAATGAAATATTTCAAATAAATAAGCTAGCACATCCTCCTAAAATGTTACATTTAAATTTTTATCACAGTCAGAAACCAAGTCATTTTTATCATCATTGAGGTTGATTATCACCATTCAATTAGACAGTACCTATTGAGCACTCTCTATGCCTATGTGCTATGCTTAGCATGAAACCAAGCAGATGCTAAAGTAAATGCCACTCCTTCTTCAAAAATGTATGGCTAAGCGAGTAAAACAAATAATAAAAACCAGAAGGTGGTAAACACTAAGAGTAGATGCAAGTACCATGGGATCCCAGTACATCACCTAGAACAACATTAGAATAAAATTTGAGGAAAATAAATATTTGCAAACCACGCCAAGTGTGTATTTGATATGAAATTCACTCAGAAAATATTTAAAATTGTTTTTCCACAGTTGAAGTCTATGTAAATATTTTGTACAAATATAGAGGAAATATGCCAAATATAATTTCTCTCCTTGACGCTAGACAAAGGTTAATTTTCCTAATCTTCCCAGGAAGTTTCTTGATTTCCTATCGGTAAAACTCTCTTCAGTCAACATGTGTATGCAATTTTCCCATTAAAACAGACTATATCATGCATACCACTAGACAGCAAATTGTCATGGATAGAATCTTTGCTTCCCAGAATAGAATGCATATTTATGAAGCTGTGAGCTTGAAAAGAACAAGCTAATCTTAACCAAACATGGCTGTTCAGAAGGGTTTTTGACGAATACCAGACTTAAGAGTGTACAGGAAGAAAGGAATAAGGATGGAATGGAAATAGAAGCAAGAATGAAAATGGTCCCTCAGAAATTACCTTCACCTCTCCCTTTCCAGAGTTAGTAAGACGGATTCAGATAAGTCTTTTCTACTGTAAAAGTCTTTTACATAAGTCTGCTGCCTGATGCAAATATCCACTCATTAATTACGGAGAAGAGGAAACCATGTTGATTATTTTAATGACCATTATATCTAATTTTTAAACTCAGGTGCCTGATTTTGGATATTGGGTTGCCTATATTTTGTTTTCTGACATTTAAAGCATTGTTCCAGTACCAGCAATAAATATTCTCTGTATAATTATAATTATTTGACTAAGAAGAAATGAAATGAATCTGTTACTCTTCTTGTAGGATAATGAATACCAAGATCATTGCAAATGCTTTCAGTGAAGCAGTATATAAGGAATTGATTGTGTTCCTTTTAACGTAATGTCTAATGGTGTCAGTTAAGTAAAACGAAAATCATCTAAGGAATCCATCCTCTAAATATAAGAATAACTATTTTCTTATAGATTGAAAAATATCCATGAAGTCTGGCACTATGATTTTAATAAATACTTTCATCTTACTGATCACCATATTAAAGTGGTAGTTAAATGTTATTACTTTTCAGTACTGATACCCTTGACTCTTCATCTTATCTCTCTCTTTAAAATAAATTAGTTCATTTCTCAACAACTGATGGAAGTAATGTAAATCCAAAAAGCAGCAATTATGCAAAAACTAAAGTCAAAACCGTTTCTTTTTCCCCCACTGTAACAGCTTGTAAGCATAATTAATCAAATCAAGCTTCCCTCTCATCGTGGAGAGCTGTAATTTCAAAAAGCAAATTACAGCATCTTTGCAGTAGCACACAGAAAGTATATTAAGAAAATACATATATGAAATAGGAATTAGTTCTGGTGATAAATTTCATTTTAATAAATCCCACTCTGTATCATGAACTAATATTCATATAATATTTACTACCCATTTAAGGAGATATCTTATCACTAGCATTTTTGAATAACTCAAAATACAATAAATTATTTCCTCTGTCACCACAAATCAATAAAAAGAAAAAAATTAGTGAACACTACAGGTTCGGAAGTCATCTCAAGCATATCTAATGTATTATATTAATAAATATACCTTGGCAGTTTTTTTAAGACTTATCAAAAGTAGCATTACAAAAACCAAAACTGTCTATAGTGTTGCAAAATGTCCACAATTAAGATATTACTCATCTAGTGATGTAAGTTTCTTTTTTTCCATTTTTTCCAGGAATCATTTAATAATTATTCTCATTGTTTGCCGAAATGTGTGGCTATTGCTCTCTGTTTCGAGGACACGTTATGCCTATGTGTCCAAATAATTGCCTAAGATTATGAACGCAGGAAAAAACACTCAAATAGTGATTTGCTACCCAAGACATGCTATTAGAGAGTGTACTTTCTTTCAATGAATCATCTTAAAATCCCTCCTCTTTCTTAGTGACTTCCTAGACTAACTGAATGTAGAAGACCAACAGAAATTTAATGGCACACTATCACTACCCATTCCTATATCATTATTCTCCTGGGGGTCATAATGCCATTAAATCATCTATTTGGTGTATGAATTTTGGATCCTAACATTGATGCAGCTGTCTCCATCTCCACTGTATTTACTTGAATCAGTGTTGCCTATCTGTTGTGCACCCAATCCAGGATCAGCTCTGGTAAGGCACTTCCAAAAGCTGCTTGGAATAAATGACGATGATGAAAATTATTTGTTAAAGTCTAGCTTTCTTATCATCTGGAATTTTTGTTTTGTGGGGAGGTAAATCTATTTTCTCTTGAAGATACAGAGCTGATTTATTTGAGCAAAGCACTTCATGACAGCAATCCTGGAACACAAAAAGAAGCTATCAACGTGCACACAGAAGCAAGAACGCGGGCCATGCACACAGGACAAGCAGAGATACTGACTCAAAAGATGAGCCCTTCCCCCAGCAGTCAGTGGGATTCTTCTGGTCCTCCCGGAAAGGATAAAGAACTTATGAGCACTGTCACTCCAGGAGGGACAGAATCTAACTCACCTTCATACAGGTCATCTGAAGCAAAAACAATTTGGATAAATTTTAACCAGCTGGATGTGGTGGCTCACGCCTGTAATCCCAGCACTCTGGGAGGCCACGGCAGGTGGACCCCTTGAGGACAGGAGTTAGAGACCAGCCCAGCTAACATGATGAAACCCCATCTCTACTAAAATATAAAAATTAGCTGGGCATACTTTGGGAGGCTGAGGCAGGCAGATCACAAGGTCAAGAGATCAAGACTATCCTGGCCAAGAGGGTGAAGCTCTGCCTCTACTAAAACTACAAAAATTAGCCGGGTGTGGTGGCACGCACCTGTAGTCCCAGCTACTTGGGAGGCTGAGGCAGGAGAATTGCTTAAGCCCGGGAGGCGGAGGTTGCAGTGAGCCCAGATCGCGCCACTGCACTCCAGCCTGGCGACAGAACGACACTCCATCTAAAAACAAAAAAAAAATAGCTGGGTGTCATGGTGTGCATCTGTAATCCCAGCTACTCTGGAGGTGGGAGAATCGCTTGAGCCTGGGAGGCGGAGGTTGCAGTGAGCCAAGATCATGACACTGCACTCCAGCCCGGGCGCTGCGCGACAGAGTGAGATCCTGTCTAAAAAAAAGAAAAAGGAAATCCGGTACATAAATGTTAATAGAAATGAACTGTGAACTGCGTTTCCAAAAAAAAAAAAAATTAACTAAGGGGGAATAGCAAACCATGACACAGATAACAACATATATCAAAGCAAGTAACAAATTCATCTTGAACCAACTATGTATGCCCAAGGTATAATATGTACATTATGTATATGATTGTGGGACACATGTAAATTGCAGTAAAAATAACTAATAATTATTTTTAGGTGTAACTACTGAGGATATTAAACTACTAATGATTTACATGAGACCCAGTATTAGATTCTAAAATTAGTCACATATAATTTATGTAAATATAATAATGTAAAAAATTAACGTTATTTTCATTTTCATATAGAGAAATTCTATATGCAATATGTATGTTTACACAGTAAAATCTGTACAGATCCTACAGCATAAATTGTAGAATTTGTGCAAACACAGAGCTGTCTAAAACTTGACGAGAAGAATGAGGCAAGTTAGAAAACTCCGTAAATGATGCATTTTATATGTTATTTGTATTTCAACAAAAATTTGCTATCAAAGTTTACTGTCTATCAAAGAATATAAAGATTAAAATATTCATGAAGTATAGTAAAATTAAATATTTACTTCAGGGATAAATATGAATTTTTCAGAAATATTTATAAATATACTAAGCAATTATGAATGATAATATTTGACAACCAAGTTTATCATTGTCAATAGTGTTCCCCTAAATTTTTTCCAAATAAAAAACCATTAGTCTTTCTATTCCTAATAAGACCCAGGTATACAATGGCTATAATCTAGAGACAGGAATCAATTTCAGAAGAATTATTAGATTCCTGTGATCTCTTGATGAATAAATAAATGTGGAAGGATGTAAATATGGAAAGCTCAGAGCAGGAAAATCATTAGAAAAACATCCAGTGACTCATGCCTGTAATCCCTGCATTTTGGTAGGCTAAGGCAGATGGAGCACTAGGTCAAGAGTTCTAGACCAGCCTGGCCAATATGGTGAAACCCCATCTCTACTAAAAATACAAAAATTAGCTGTGCATGGTGGCGGGTGCCTGTAGTCCCAGCTACTCAGAAGGCAGGAGGCTGAGGCAGGAGAATTGCTTGAACTCGGGAGGCGGAGGTTGCAGTGAGCCAAGAACGTGCCACTGAACTCCAGCCTGGGTGACAGAGCGAGATTCTGTCTAAAAAAAAAGAAAGAAAGAAAGAAAAATATCTAGTGGTGATTCTCATGTAGTTCAGCTTTGAAGCCTTACACATTATGTATGTTATTCTCTCTCCTCTTCCCCAGGCAATCAGTGAGTTCTCAGTGTCCTCTGAAGACATTCCCAGCTCCAAAATGATCACACTTCCACCTTCCCACCATCATCAGTCACTCCTATTAACTAAGGCACGTCTCCATTAGATGGTCCCTTGATTAGGCCTTGGCACTAATGTATAATAAATAATTTAATACTTCTTAAGACTAATCACATCTTTGATGAAAAGAAAGGCATTTAAATCAAATACACGTCTAATTAAACAATTGGGAAGAAAATATTTAGAAGCACAGAAGACTCTGGTGCCCCTTTCTGTCTATTCTGAATGAGATGCAACTCCATCCTCAAAATAATCCAAGAAATAATCAATGACTAACCTAGTAATGTGAGGGCCAATCAAAACAGAATGTGCATGAGTAGAAAACATATGCCAAAATTTAAAGTATTTGAAACGTAAAAATCACATTTTTTTTATTTCTTTTTTTTTTTTTTTTTGAGATGGAGTCTCTCACTGACCCCCAGGTTGGAGGGCAGTGGTACAATCTCAGCTCACTGCAACCTCCGCCTCCAGGGTTCAAGCGATTCTCCTGCCTCAGCCTCCCCAGTAGTTGGAACTACAGGTGCGCGCCACCACACCTGGCTAATTTTTGTATTTTTAGTAAAGATGGGGTTTTGCCATAGTGGCCAGACTAGTCTCGAACTCCCAACCTCGGGTGATACACCCACCTCAGCCTCTCAAACTGCTGGGATTATAGGCGTAAGCCACTGTGCCCTACCCAAATCACATTTTTAAGCTAAATCTTCCTTGTTCCAGTCATTAAATTTCAGGTGAATTTGATTAAATAATTACAAAACAAAGTGAAAAAGAATCACAGCCAAAATCAACGCAAAACTCTCACTCAGTTCTTTCACAGATTTATTCACATATTTTATCTTCGTCTTTCCAGATACCTATAGACCATCATATTTTTTTCAGATCTCAGGCATCTTTCCTATTCCATTAAGGCCTGTATTTCTTTGATTCTACGCTTGTCCAGAATGTTCATCTCTCCATTTTGTTTCTTCAAGTTCCTTAAAGACAGGGACTCCTCATTCATCCTTTCCAGCACCGCCCCCTACAGAATGCCTCAGGCAATAAATATTTGCTATTTAAATGAATGCAACATTTCACCTTCAGTTGGAAAGCATAGTAACCATTTTGCAAAAAAAAAAAAGCAACACTAGCCCCTTCTCCTTACTGCAAAACTAGACTGAACATAACATTTTGTAGCCCACAAGGTCAGGTCACAGAGGAATGGCAGCAGCCCAGATCTCTGCAGTCCTCACTAGATCTAAGCTTCTCTGATTCTTCAGCAAAAGAGTCAACTTGGATCTTGACCTTTCTTAGCCCTGCGAATTCAATATGCACAAAATTATTAAAATAAAGTATAGACCTTTAGAGAAGTTTGGGCATCAACATTTCTGTTAAACATTAATATGAAACTATATTTTCACTGAATTCATGCATTTTTAAATGATAGAAATTTCTGATTCAACACTCTAGAATAAGGGTCAAAAAACGTTTTCTGTAAAGGGCCAGAAAGAAAATATTTTAGAACTTTGCAGACCATACAGTCTCTATCACATTCACTCAATCCTACTACTGTAGCATGAAAATAGCCATAAACAGCATATAAATGAAGGAGCATGGCTGTGTTCCAATGAAACTATATTTACAAAATAAAGTAGCACACCAGATGAGGTCTAAGGGCCATGGTATGCCAACTCCTGTTCTAGGATAAAATTATAGGTATATAGAACCTTAAAACAAGAGATAGCACACTATAAATCACCTAGCTTAGCAAACTTTTAAAAAGCATAATCATTATATTATCACACTTATTATATCTCAATATTATATATCATATGTATATTATTATCCTTTGAGGAATACATAAACAGTATTTTATTGAAGAAAATTTTGAAATAGAAAGCAAAAGTTCACTCTAATCACACAACATAGAGATAGCTACTGTTAACATATTGGTGTTATCCTTCTAGTCATTACGTATAAATCTCATGTATATAAATGTCATAGTTTTCATATTCTACATGTACTTTCTTGCAAAGTAATTATCATATTACACATACAATTTTGTGAAGTATTTATTCAACAATAGATAAAGAGTTATAAATAACCATTTATCTATTTAAATACCTACTTATCCTTTTTATAAAGATTTACCCACATCCTTAAGTCATCTTCAAGGGTATTTTAAAAGGCTATGAAATTTTGTTATCAGCTGCATGTGTAATAATTTATTTAATCAGTCCCTTAATACTAGGCATTTCTTTCCGATTGTTATGCAACTATAAATAACTCGACAACGGATCTTTTTGTACATAAATCTCTACAGGACAATCTGATTACTTCCTTATGGTAAATTCTTAGAAAGGTAGTTGTGCAGTCAAATAGAGTTTTAGAAACTTTTTTGATTTTGTGGCCATTGATACATATTGTCAGGTTGCCCTCCTGAGAGGCTTCCTCAACGGATACACCTCCAGCAGTAAACTGTTAATATAACCCCCACTGTCACGCAATCTTGTGATGTTCTTTTTCTTATACATGCCAATTTGATGAGCTTAATGCTATCATATTGTAATTTAACATGCATCTCTTCCATGAATGAAAACAGTAGATATTTTTCTTACTTTTAGAAAATTATTATCATTATTATTATTATTATTATTATTATTATTTTAGATGGAGTCTCGCTGTGTCTCCAGGCTGGAGTGCCGTGGTGCAATTTTGGCTTACTGCAACCTCCACCTCCTGGGTTCAAGTAATTCTCCCTGCCGAGTAGCTGGGATTACAGGCACCCGCCACCATGCCCAACTAATTTTTTTGTTTGTTTGTTTTTGTATTTTTAGTAGAGATGGGATTTCACTATGTTGGCCAGGCTAGTCAGGAACTCCTGATATCATGTGATCTGCCCACCTCGGCCTCCCAAAGTGCTGGGATTACAGGCATGAGCCCCTGCACCCGGCCAGAAAATTATTTATTTCATACAATTCAGCTTTCATTTGAAAGACAAAGAAGATCCAGAGGCTCAGAGAGGTTAAGTAAAATCTCATGGTCACAGAGATAGAGAGAGAGACTCAGGACTAGCACCCAAGTCTGGCTGACAGAGCAAAGCTTTCTTCCCACTGCACTTTGCTACCCTTACATTCCCCTCTACAACCTGAACATTTGGATCAGTCTGATAGGCCTCAAAGAATGTTCCTAGTTCATCTTATTACTTCGGCTTTAAGTGCAAGATAATCAATAAACTTTATTTTCCCATTGTTCTCTCTTCTTGCCAAAGTGTTTCAGACCAAGGTCTATAGGATCGGCAAATATCATAGTGAAATGTTTTATGTTTTGTTTTGTTTAATTGTATACAGGAGGAGGATTAGAAGTTAACATTGTGAAGAACAAATATATCAAAATATATATTTATAATTATTTCCAATGCAATGTGGGTTGCTTACAGAGATGACCATACATCTTGGTATGCGCAGGGACTAACTCAGCTTACATCTCTTGTACAGCATAATAGTTAAAGGCATCCTCTGTCAGTCAAACGCTGTTTCATTTGAAAGAGAAAGTTAATCACAGATGAGAATCATTGCATAGATAATGCAAGTGCCTCTTTCTTCCAGAACTCTAGACTTCAATGTCTTCCTTCTAATGGTACTTCTGGTATTTTTTGAGGTTAAGCAAAATGGTGTCCAATTAACACTCTTAAAAATATTTCTCATGAGGTCATTAAGTTGTTACCATTATTCAGCATCTTTCAAAGTAAATTAAACTGTACATTTTTATCTTTTTTAATTGCAACCTAACAGAGCAAACATAATTATTTTATGAACATATTAAGCTATATATTTTTAATATAAAAAGACATAAAGTCTACCTTTAATTCCTGATATTAAAAGAAAAACCTATAGAGTGACTTGATTTTTAAAAGTCAGATAAATGATTAATAAATATTCATCTTCTCTAAACTTTTTTTCATGAAAGAAGGAATATTCTCTTCTACTGATAAAATGTTCTGGTAAATTTATCTCTGTAGTAAGACTTCTGATATGGTTTGGCTCTGTATCACCACTCAAAGCTGAGGTTTAATTGTAATCCCCAGTGTTGGAGGAGGGACCTGGTGGGAGGCGACTGGATCATGGCCATGAATTTCCCCCTTGCTGTTCGCCTGGTATTGAGTGGGTCAGGAGATCTGGATATTTAAAAATGTGTAGCACAGCCAGGTGCAGTGGCTCACGCTTATAATCCCAGCACTTTGGGAGGCCGAGGCGGGTGGATCACCTGAGGTCAAGAGTTTGAGGCCAGTTTGGCCAACATGGTGAAACCCCATCTCTACTAAAAATACAAAAATTAGCCGGGCATGGTGGCGTGCATCTGTAATCCCAGCTACTCAGGAGGCTGAGGCAGGAGAATTGCCTGAACCTGGGAGACAGAGGTTGCAGTGAGCCCAGAGCGTGCCTCTGCATTCCATTCTGGGTGACAGAGTGAGATTCTGTCTCCATAAAAAAAAAGTGTAGCACTTTTCCCTTCGCTTTCTCTCCTGCTGCCATGTGAAGATATGCTTGCTTCCCCTTTGCTCTTCCGCTATGACTGTAAGTTTTCTGAGGCCCCCTCAGTCATGCTTCCTGCAGTCTGTGGAGCTGTGAGTCAATTAAACCTCCTTTTTTAAAGACAAATTACCCAGTTTCCGGTAGTTCTTTATAGTAGTGCGAGAATAGACTAATGCAACTTTTTCATATCATAATTTGGAATATTTTAATTTTCTGGTCTGGATTATCCCATTCTCACCTTCCTTCAAAACACCAATATCACAGCAATTTTTTTTCTTCAGTGCAAACTTGAGTATACCACTCTGCTAAATGCTTCATGGACTCCTGGTAGACTTCATGTTAAAGTGCAAATATATCACTTATCCCCCAAGCTCTTTCATAATTTGGACTTGCTGACTCTAGAAGCTTTCCTTTTGACACTGGATCCAACAAAAACATTGCATGTTCTCTCATGCTATTGTGCTTTTCCCACTCTGTTCTGTTGTTCTGGAATGCCCTTCACAGTCAATTCCATCTGGTGGCCATTTTCTCTATGCATGGTGACTTTTACATTTCCTTCAAGACTTTGCTCAGGTGGCACCAGTGGGGAGACCTCTATGAACTGGATCAAGTACTCATCTAGAAGTTCCTTGTCTGCAAAATCCCATATCACATTTAACACATATTTATTCAGCTTCCGCCACGTGCAAAGCATTGTGCTGGATGCCAGGAACGAAGCAGTGAATGAGACAGATGCAATCCTACCTCCATAGAGTTTTGTATTCTAAACTTACAATGTGTCACCAAATTTTCACTGTTGCTTTATTTGGTTACGGCAACCAACAGATTGCGAATTCTACGCAAGCAGTGACTCTCTTGTCTTTGAATTTCCCTGTGCCTGGATTAAGGGCTGAAATTAAGGAGTTTAATCCACCATGAGAAATAGCCCAAAGAAACAGTACATTTGGACTTTATATTTCCCTGGCGTAAAAGATCCAGAAACATTCACTGAAACAGGGTACTTTTAAACTTCTAGCTTACTTAAAAGTTAAATATTCCAAAATATATTTTTCTCTACTACAACTGAACTTACAAATTTTAAAAGGATATTGCTTTTCCCTTATCTCCAACAGGTATCACTAATCTTTATTTTTTTCCTGCAATATAAAAATTTCATTTGGTAGAAGTAAAGCTGCACGACAAAGAATAGGTACTCAGCTTCACTTCTGCTGAGCTGTTACTTTCTGCCCTTAAAATAGGCAGAGGACACAGAGGTCAAACATGATAACCTCATTCTATGTGACAGGTCAACTAATATCTATAAAGTTGAAATGGAGTTCAGTAATAAAAAACTTTTGCAATTGCTGTAGAACAATTTGGGTGCTGCTTTATCTTGATTTAGGTAGCAGACTATTAGAGATGTCTCAGGATTCAAAGAATGTGCACAGGAAGAGGGCAAGGCATTCAGCCTCAGAGAATTCTCTATGAAATGAACAATTACAAACCCAGGTGTCTGATCTAAGTAGTGTTCTTTGCCAACTAGCCTAAGAAGAAAACTTACTTTATACTATTTATTTCAGCAGAAAGACTTCTAAGAATGTGTAACTATAGATTTTGCCTTTTGCCCATTTACTTTTCCCGTCTTTCAAATTCACCATTTCCTTCCTTCCATCACATGCTATGTGTTTTGTGTGTGTACATGCCAAACCATGCTTATCTGAGTGCGTACACACCTCTGTTTACTTAATTTGAAATTATTTCCTTTCTACTGAAAATCCTGACATCTTAGCATACAAGCAGAGAACAAAGAATCCATGAAATTACTAATATTAAATAAGACAGCTCTCTATATGTAAATCTAGCAAACTGGGGCATTTCAATAATTATCTAAATATATCATATCTAACCAGTTAAAGTAAGAAATTAATAACTTCCCCATCCTAAGCCAGAATTCATTCTTGGAAGAGCCAAAACAACAGGGTTTTTTTTTTTTAAAGAAATTTTTATTTAAAATAAGTATACTTTTGCAAATAGCTTTTAATAAAGTGTTCAGGCTTGGAAATAAGTTATTCCACTCATTCATTCATTCAAGATGCATTTTTTGGTGTATATACGATATGCAAGATTGTGTGCTAGGCATTACAGGGAATAAGAGAAGCTGAATTAGCAATAAATTGTTACCAAGAAGCTCCTCTATGAGTAGGCGAGCTTACGAATGTCAGTAGAAGTGATAATAAAATGTTATAGGAGTGCAGATGAGGACATGGGCATTGCACACTGGGGGAATCAGAAATGCCTTCATCTGGGACACAGCTTTTGTCTGGAAGCTCAAAAATGATTACAAATGAGGGAGAGGAGAACTATATTTAGAAAAAAGATTATCAGGCAAGGTAGGAAGTAAGCAAAACAAGGGCACAGAGAATGATTCCATTTGCAGGGACCACTCAGGGAAGGAACAGTGTGAGAACTAACGCTGGCAAAGCAGATTTGGGAAGAACCCTGCTGTTCCTGGAACACCAAAGAGCTTTTTCACTTAAACCTACACGCTATAGGGAAACCACTACGGGTTTTAAAAGATGGATTAAGAGTTCAGCTTTGGTTTAATTACTTTGATAGGAGAAGCAATATTTCTTTCCCTGAGAAGAGTGGCAGAGAAAGAAATAAGTAAAATGCAGAAATAGAAAGGAGGAAAGAAAACCACCTGAATGTATACAGTAAAGTAAAATGGTCATTGCAGAAAACTAGTAGATAGGGGAGAAACTAGAAACCTATGCAGAAAGGGAAAATTTCATTATAAAGACTTATGCATTTATTAGAAATACTTTAGATAAATAAGAAAAACATAGTTTGAAATATAGTTTAAAACAGTAAAAAAATAGTTAGTTTGAAACACAGTAACTAGGGACCCAATGTGATAGGCCAATGAACAAAATGCTAAAGAGTCTGTAATATAGCAAGCTATGGGAATCCAACAGAAGGGTTTTAATTGGTTCGGGACATGATCAAACATGCATTTTAGCAAGATAACACTAGTAGCAGTATTGAGAATAGGCCAGAGAGGAGACAAGCTAGAGACCCCAAAACTAGTTTGTGGGTGAAAGCTATAAACTAGGCAAGAGATGTTGGTATCCAAGGAACTGTGTTAATAAATTAAAGTATTATCAATTTATAATAAAGAGAAGGGAAGATACAGCAAAATTGGTGGAAATGTTCCTGCTAAAACATTCGAATTAAACTATGTCAGTTGAAAAGACATTTCATATCATAAAAGAGATATAACTTGGGAAATTTAAAAATGCCTGAACCCATTCATTCAATGTAGGCAAAAAATGAATATCAGGGTAACATAATCAGGATCTCATCCATTTAAAGTCATCTTAACAGCTGTATAAATAGTAAATTATTTTGTTAATTTTATAAAATACAAAAAGAAATAGCCTGGAAAAACGTTAGCATTTTCTAAACAATAGGAATTTTGTGCTGGCTTTTCTCACCATTGTTCTGTCGTTCACAATCTACAAACCATCATCGCTTTCCCAAGAGTCTATTCCTGTGAGTTACCCAGGTATCTAAAAAACAATAGCTATGCCAAGAACCCATTCTGAAATCAAAGTCTAATCTCTCACCCAAAGATTCAATGTTAAGCTAGAAGTAATGGGAGCTGATCGCTCCTCCAGGGAAGAGTTGATACCTTTGATATTAATACTGTCAATTTAAAGGAATCCACAAGCTCATTGGGGAAATCCTTTTACAAATGTAGAGTATACATAGAAACTCTGTAGTGTACAGGTCAGTCTGGTATTTAAAATTCAGGGCAGTGCTCTCCAGTAGAATTTTCTGCAATTGGGGGAATGTCCCAGGTTTGCATTTCCCGATGCAGGAGCCACCAGATACATGCGGAGCACTTAAAATGTGGCTAGTGCGACTGCAAAACTGAATTTTAATTTTTGTTTAATTTTTATTTAAATGTAAATAGTATATATGGCTAGTGGCTCCTGTATTGAGGTCCCAGGACTAGACTAGACAATGGGCACACACTTGGAAACAATATCTCAAAGAGCTGATAACAGCAGAAAATTCTATGCACAGGTCTCCCAATGAAGCAAAGTAGGCACTTGCTTCTATTAAGCACTTGTGCCTCTATTAATGCCCCTCCTGTGTGTATAACCACAGTCATTCTTCCCTGACAATCAGAGCATCAAACCCTGATGTTTCCCACTCCAAACTCAAGTCAGCAGCTAACATCAGACATCCTTGTTAACGTAGTGTATGCTGATGCTTTCCGTTTGATACTTACCAGACACCAAAGCTGTCCAGAGAACAGAAAGTATAAACACAGTGTTCAATAAAGCCTGGTAGGCTTTTAATAAGACACACGGGAGCATACTAATCCAGATTTCTGTGGGCAGATACTTCATAAAAGGTTAATCAAAGTGCTGGGCAATGGGGGAACACCTGGATCGGACTAAGCACTATTTTTTTAAGAGAGCTCAACATCTGTACTGAAGCCAGGATTGCTCTGTGGGGAGAACCCTCAGCCCTTAAAAACCTTAAAACAGAAAGATTTGCAACTGCATCAACTGTTGTTATGTTAACATGGCTTCTCCTCAGCAACTGCTTCTAAATCACAATGACACTTGGAAAAAAACAAGAAACACTTCTCTATTCTGATATTTAATACGTTTCTTTAAAAAAGCTAGAGGTAAGCATAACCTATTATATAATAAAGAAACATTATCTCTGTTGAAAACTAAAAAAGGAAAACCTGGAGGTATTATTATCAGCAAATCTATAAGGTTTCAATGGAATTATTTTCATTCTATTATATGTATCCTGTTTAAAAGTCACAAAATACCTAGCCATGGCCATCTGGTGAAACAGCTGGGAAGAAAAGCCCATTCGTTGATCATTCTCTTGTAATCGTTACCGTGGCCCTAGTCTTAACCACATACTTTTTTTAAAAAAACTGATTATAAAATCCAGTGCTTTTGTTTCTTGCTATGATTCCTTTAACATAACTAATTCTATTTACACTACTAAGGAAGGAAATTTTAAATTACAGAGCATTATAGCAATGCTATTAAGGATTAGGCAGGGTTTCCATCACACGTGTTCATTCTATATTGCATTTATATAAATACACTCTCCTCATTCAGAAAAAAACCCACATTCATTACCAAGATCCATGTTTTTATTACCTAAAGTATTCAGTATAAAATATCAGCATATTTTAAAAGAATCTAAACGGTTACGTTACCCTACAAATGGTCAGAGATAATAAAAACAGCCTGGTTTATTCTATTTTATATATGCATATAAACTTATAATCGTGGCCTTTTTACACAAAACTCATATGAATACTACTTCACAGATTCCTTCACCAACCTATATTGTTCTATTTAAGTTAACTCCTCCTCCGGGAATGAGAAAATGAGTGATGTCCAGTGGAATTTTCTACAATCTGGGAAACATCCCAGGTTTGCATTCCGCTAGCAAAGGAGCCACTCACTGGCCACATGTGGTTATGGAGCACCTAAAATATGGCTAGTGTGACTGCAAAACTGAAAAAGAAAAATTTTCTTCTTTTAACTTGAGGTATTGTTAGTGAACCAAGAAATAATGTTGTAATAATTTCAGCCATGCTGAATTATTTCTTTATACCATACACTAGGAATGTCAGCATATACTTACACCCTGAAATATCAACAGAAGGTGTTCAAGATACCTATATAGAAATTGCTCTGAAATTAATCTAAATGTTGTATTGGTAACAAATAGTGATCATAATATCCATTTCCTAAATAACCATTCACATTTAAATAATGCGTATAAGTAATTCTCTGCATAGAAGTCTCTCTGTGTAATAAGAGAGAATTATTCTTTTCTTGCCTAGAGACAGGAAGAAAAAATGCCAATAACAGCTTTACCAAATCCATCTGAGCTTGATAACCCAAGAAACGTAATGTCATTCCTCTAGACATTAATGGTCCTATTATCGGCTCCCTAAGCCACAATGGATCTATAGATCTTAAACTACAATGTAAAGATACTGCCACCACCATGCAACTGTGAGACTCTTGAAAATGCCAAGGTAAGAAAAGTGCATGGACAACTAACATCCTCTATCACCCCAATCCTCAATCTAGGGGATTTCCTATGAGATGATGTGGCTTCTCAGTTTGCACGCATTGACATCTCAGCCTCTCCCTTTGTGCATCATGAAGACGGTGCTTTCTGGACAATTTTCACTTAATTTTCTTACCAATATGCTCCTGAGGTGATACGCAAATCAATCATAAACGGCTTAAGAGTTGGTTGTGACATGAATATCTGAGAATCATGGTATTCCATATTTTTCCTCTAATAATATGTAATACTTACTAAATACTGAATTAATGACAATCTAGTGATTCTGAATCACACTTCCATCTTGGCAAACGTGAGGAGGGAGTGTACATGTATGCGTGTATGTCTTATCTGTGTGTGAGTTTATGTAATTACAAGTGTACTGCATATATTATATGTGTCTATGTCTATATGCACACATATGAGAATTTGTTATGAGAGTCAACTAGAAGTCAGTTCATCTAAGACGACTGTATTGAAAACATGGTGCGCTCTCTCTCTCTGAAGAACAGTCTGCAATGGGTAATTGGAAATATCAAACTAAGTGATGAATCCACTAATGGCCCTTACTCTGAACTTCAAAGGAAAAGGCATAAATATTATAGGCAAACTCGAGGTATTGGAGCAAAACATCATCAGTAGCTAGCACTGACCTTCAAAAACTGTTATTAGAGTTGCTATTTTATTCTGAAGAAATATCAAATAAAAGATGGTCATGCTCCTAATTCAACCATATTGTTTAATAATTTTACAAGTTGTTATTGCTCTCTTTCATGGCACTGTTATTTCATAAATACTTATACTATTTTATTCAATAATAAAATCTCGATTTGGGGGTGGAGGTGTCATATGTTAATATCTCTACAATCTCTCATTTCTAAAGAGAAGCCACAGAATTCATCATCACTAATCATCAACCATTAGTTGTGAGCTAAATCTATGACTTTAGAACTAGCACCTGATAATACAGCATATAAAAGCAGCAATTCATGTTTAGCATATTTTGTCTAAGAAATGTTTTAAATTATTTAGAATTTTCACTCTAAAATGTGAAACTGTTTGAAATGGAATAAAACAGAAAACTTGTTTTCTTTTCAATTTAATAACTAGAAAGCAGACTAAAGTTATTCTAATAATCTTGCTATTTATTCACCAAGTTGAATTCTGCCTTATAATGAATTCTCCTTAGGAACAGAATTCTTATCTCTGTCAGTCCCCAGTGCCTATTAGTACCTGGCACAGTAGCAGGCTCAATAAATATTTGTCAACCTACTGTTTACTCAGCTGAAGTACTATATTTATAGTTTTATACTTTTAATTGAAAGGTAACTAAAATTAAGAATTTGAAAATTCACCCATTTGCTTGTATAGATTACAAAATGTCCTGAAGGACAAAATACCATTTGACATTAATAAGGTACTTTTAATTTAAATGGCTGTTTTTATTTATTTATTTATTTTTTATAGCAAATTTTTTTATTATACTTTAAGTTCTAGAGTACATGTGCACAACGTGCAGATTTGTTACATATGTATACATGTGCCATGTTGGTGTGCTGCACCCATTAACTCATAATTTACACTGGGTATAACTCCTAATGCTACCCCTCCCCCCTCCCTCCACCCCACAACAGGCCCTGGTGTGTGATGTTCCCCTTCCTGTGTCCAAGTGTTCTCATTGTTCAGTTCCCACCTATGGGTGAGAACATGCGGTGTTTGGTTTTCTGTTCTTGCGATAGTTTGCTAGGAATGATGGTTTCCAGCTGCATCCATGTCTCTGCAAAGGACACGAACTCATCCTTTTTTATGGCTGCATAGTATTTCTTGGTGTATACGTGCCACATTTTCTTAATCCAGTCTATCATTGATGGACATTTGGGTTGGTTCCAAGTCTTTGCTATTGTGAATACTGCCACAATAAACATACGTGTGCATGTGTCTTTATAGCAGCATGATTTATAATCATTTGAGTATATACGCAATAATGGGATGGCTGGGTCAAATGCTATTTCCAGTTCTAGATCCTTGAGGAATCGCCACGCTGTCTTCCACAATGGTTGAACTAGTTTGCAGTCCCACCAACAGTGTAAAAGTGTTCCTATTTCTCCACATGCTCTCCAGCACCTGTTGTTTCCTAACTTTTTAATGATCGCCATTCTAACTGGCGTGAGATGGTATCTCACTGTGGTTTAGATTTGCATTTCTCTGATGGCCAGTGATGATGGAACCAAAAAAGAGTCTACATTGCCAAGTCAATTCTAAGCAAAAAGAACAAAGCTGGAGGCATCACACTACCTGACTTCAAACTATACTAAAAGGCTACAGTAACCAAAACAGCATGGTACTGGTACCAAAACAGAGATACAGACCAATGGAACAGAACAGAGCCCTCAGAAATAATACCACACATCTATAACCATCTGATCTTTGATAAACCTGACAAAAACAAGAAATGGGGAAAGGATTCCCTATTTAATAAATGGTGCTGGGAAAACTGGCTAGCCATATGTAGAAAGCGGAAACTGGATCCCTTCCTTACACCTTATACAAAAATTAATTCAAGATGGATTAAAGACTTAAATGTTAGACCTAAAATCATAAAAGCCCTAGAAGAAAACCGAGGCAATACCATTCAGGACATAGGCATGGGCAAGGACTTCATGTCTCAAACACCAAAAGCAAATGGCAACAAAAGCCAAAATTGACAAATAGGATCTAATTAAACTAAAGAGCTTCTGCACAGCAAAAGAAACTACCAGCAGAGTGAACAGGCAACCTACAGAAAGGGAAAAAATTTTTGCAACTACTCATCTGACAAAGGGCTAATATCCAGAATCTACAAAGAACTCAAATTTACAAGAAAAAAAAACACCATCAAAAAGTGGGCGAAGGATATGAACAGACACTTCTCAAAAGAAGACATTTACGCAGCCAACAGACACATGAAAAAATGTTCATCATAAATGGCTGTTTTTAATAACAAACACTTGAACAGACACACCCCATCAAATCCATGATGAATCACTCCACTGCTCAAAGAAATAAAATTTAAAATACAAAACCTACCTTGTTAAAATAAAATAACTGGATTATCATGGTCTTTCATGTACAGATGCCTAATTAACATCAGAAAAGTCAAAATTAGCTATCACTTTAAAGTAATAGAAACCTTCTAAACTTTTATACACACACAGACTTTCTCTAAATTTCTAAAAACTTCATATTAATATTTTATGCTAAATATATCCTAAATTCACTTACATAAAACACCATTCTCACACATGTTAATAGGTGTTTTACAGAAAAAGTATTCCATGATATGGGAATTATAACATATTTCAAAACCTCTCTTAGATATTTACCATCTCAGAAGTCAAGGTTCTCTAAGCGTATTTAATCACAGAAAAAAAAACTTACAACATAACTCTTGGCATCTTGTAATATAGCTTGCTATGGAACACAAGTTTGACATATGAGACAAACCACATGTACTCAATAAGTACTCCACGGTATGAACAAGAATGTGCTTTTTATGCAAAAAACAATCATTAGGATCTTCCTGCATTGTGAATCAGATCATTATTTTACATTTATTTCATTGGAATAGAATCCTGCCTAGATAAGCTTTCCAAAATCAATCACATTTTGGTTTTAATTTTGCTAGCAGCACTTCTTTTTCCAGTTTTAAGTCATTAACAGAAAGCTTCATCAGAGCACAAAATAATATTTCGATAACTCATCATATCATTAAATGAAAAGGGTTTATATTCTGAGAATAAATTTTTTAAAATAAATGCATTTATTTTATTCACTTGTCAGGATCATCAATGTTTTTTATTAAAATCAAAAGCTTATTATAAAAATAAATCCAAATCAGACATTTTATATTCCCAATAAGATTTCTTCATCTTTCCCCACTAGCACGTAGATTTTCCTTGTTTCCTAGCTCATATTCAGGAACATGGCAGTTCCTATCCTTTCCCAAAACATGGACTGCACCAGGCATGTTGAGAATTCAAGGGTGCCTCACTCTGTCTCCACACAACCACCAACCCTTGTCATCAATACTAAACAAGCCCAAGGCTGGCAGAATCTAGGCCTTATTCTTGTTTTGTTGGTCATTTATTCATTTAACAAATATTTATTGAGTATCTACTATACACCAGAGACTATATGAGGCCCTAAGGATTAAGTATTGAATGACACAGAGAGGGGCCACATTCTATGAGAGAGACAGAAAATAGAAAAAAATAAGTAAGTAAAATATATAGTATGTTATATTAGCAAATGCTAAAATAAAAGAATAAAATAGGCAGGATATGAAGAATATAAAATGTCAGGATGAATTTGAGAATATTTAAACGGTGGTCAGGAAAGACTTCACTGAAAAGGTGGCTTCTGAGTAAACAGTGAGAATGGAAGCAAGAAAATAAGGCAATGGATAGCCCAGGGAAGGGCATTACCAGCAAGTGCAAAGGCCCTGGGGTAGAGGATGTTTGGCCTATGGGAGGAACAGTGAAGAGGTCAGTTGTAGCTGGAGGTAGGAGGCACATGGTGGTTGTGGTAGCAGATGAAATCAGAGAGGTGACAGTCAGCTGCCTCAGGTAGAGCTTTTACAGGTCATTTGAAGGACTTCAGCTTTTTCGCTAAAAGAGATGGGAAGCCATAGGTGGGTTCTGAGCCAAGGAATGAAGTGCTGTGACTTCGATTTTAATGAGATTACTCTCGTTGCTATACTGGGAATAGACTGAGACTGGGAAGAGAGTAGAGGTAGGAAGGCCGATGTAAAGGTTGCCTCTTCCTAATGCAGGCAAGAGCTGATGGTAGCTTTGACCAGAGCAGTGGCAGCAGGATGCATGTGAGAAAAAGCAGGAGCCCTCCGAGCCATGGGGCAGTTCTTGGCTCCAATCCTCTTATTGTGGCACATGCCCTCAATATTAAATCTACCAAGGCGGTCATTCACCTTGTCAGGGTGTCTTTTGGGATTTGTACTTCTTTGAAAGGCCTTTTTATCTCTTTCTTCTATTGTACCGAATACAAATCTCCTGCCTCTCCTCGGATCCCCTTGGTCATATTACCTGCCTATTAAACCCGTGAACACCACAGGGATGCAACCAGATGCGAACCCTGGATGAGTCAGGCCATTCCCCTTGGCCCCTGTTATGCTGCCCTGCCCAGCCACATGCTCAGTTTCTGGACCACTTCTAGACGAACATGAAACATCGCAATAGGGAACATGGGAAATGGCATCGGGGGGAGCATCAAGGAGCTGTAGTGACACCCTCTGCAAGCTAACTGCCCACAGGACAAGCAATGACCAACAGAAAAGAAGACACAGAGCGGGGCTAGCTAGGCAGACAAATTCCCTGTCCTCCCTCCCTTCCCATAGACTTCTCAGAAGATAAGTCCTCCTTGCGGCTCATTTGAGAAGGGTCATACGGGGAGAAAATACGCCAGCCAAGTGACCTGCTGCGTCTTATGTGTCTTCTTGAGAAGCAGTGACACATCATGTTCTCTTGCTTCTCTTTCTTTAATCCTCACGCTCGCTAACCCAGGTTTGCACCTTACAGATAAAGCTTCACCCCTTAAATCACAGCCTCAGATTCTGCTTCCTTGGAAAACACACATCAAAAGTATCCTCTCAAGCTATGGCCAGTCTATTGCCTTTGTAGCATCTGCCATACTCAAATATTTTACTTTCAGGTGACCAAAAGTGTTTCCTTTAATAGCTTCCAGACTTCCTGTCTTGGTTAGAAAGGTCTCCACAACCTGCATGTTAATACAGTTGTGATTAATTTCCCTCTTGAATTTTATTTTTTAACTTAGTTCTTTTATTCTCTTGAAATTAATTTTGCATATATATAAAATAATGGTACCCATTTATTTTGATTGCCAGTTGTGTGAGCATTATTTATTAACTAAATCATTATTTTCAAAGTGAAATAAGGTGTCACCTTTATCATGGATTGTTTCCAGATATAGTGAGATCTGTTTCAGGGTACTTACTCCGATCTACCAATCTATCTTTGCTCTATTCCCACACGACATTGTTGCCATCACAGTTGTTTTATAGTATGTTTTGATATCCAGCAAGAAAATGGCTTTTTATTCTTCTTTTCTTTATATTTTAATTTTTTATCCAGTGTTCTTTTTTCTTAATCTTGAATTTTTTAATTCAATTAAAAAAATAACTTGAGTTTCTAAATGAAAAGGCATTGAGTTTATATATTACAAATAGACTATTAGTTCTTTTATTTGTTTAAGTCTTGTTTTATATTCTTCAATAATTTTTTATAATTTCATTCCTATAAATTCCGCGGCTTTCTTGTTGTATTTTAAATTTTTTGTCATTTTTATGACTGGAATAATTTTCCTATTTCCATTTCTAAGTGACTATTGATAGTATAAAGAAAGCTTGAATATTTCTCTTATAACCAGGCTCTTTATAAAGTTCCCTCATCAATTCTAGCCATTTTTAGCAGCATCTCTTGGGGTTTCTAGATATGTAAGAAATCTCTTTAGGAAAAAAAAGTTGACTTTGCTTTTTCTTTAATTATACTTATATCTATGATTTTATTTTCCTGATTTGTTGCATTTACTTCAACCAATGAAACTAATAATATAAGCAAAAGAAGGCATCTTTTTCTCTATCCAGATTTCAATGAAAATGATTTAGGGTTTTAGTATTTAAGGTGATGTTTGCTGATTATTTTAGTAAATGGTCTTTATCATGCTGAAATATTTTCCTTTTATTTCCATTTTGCTTAGAATTTTTATTGGGAATGGCTGCTACATTTATCAAACACTTTTTCAATGAATGTAATGAATTTTTCTCCTTTAATTTGTTGATATGGTAAATTATATTCATAGATTTCCTGATATCTGACCCATCCTTATATTACCAGACAGTAACCCTAGTTGGTCATGGTAGCTATTTTTTTCTATATATTACAGCATTCTCAGATTCTAGCTGGTAACATTTTGAGTAATCTAGTCCAAAATACAAATTAAAAAAAAAAAACAGAATAAACTATATTATAAGAAATCTATCCAAACACAAGAGTTTTTAATAATTTGTTCAGAGGTTTAAAAATGTAACAAATTACAATAACAAATTTTTATGTGTATATTTATAACAAAGGGAAAAGTCAACAATATAGCACAATTTTCAGATCAGATTCAGAAAGGAATTACATCAGTGGCTCTCAAACTTATGTATAGATCAAAATCACCCTTAGGGCTTATTACAACAGATTTCCAAGCCTCACCTTCAAAGTTTCTGAATCAGTAAATCTGCAATGAGTCCCAACAATTTGCACTTCTCACAAGTTCCCAAATGAAGTTGAGGCTTCTGGTCTAGGAACTACATTTGAAAACCACAGCTATACAGCATACAAAGCTTCAAATTTGCTAATTAAACTTTGAAGCTTCAGCCTCCACATCTGCAAAATGGAGATAACCATCAATCCCCACAGGATCACTGTGAGAATTAAATAATCTAGGATATGGAAAGCACTTAGCAGATAGCCTAGCACATAGCAACTAATGTTAGTTGCTATGATTTTTTCACTAAAAAAGTATAGAATTAAAGAATAAAAAGGAAAGAGAGGGGAGAAACAGGAGCTAAGAAGGAAGACTAACGCAACACCCAATGCCTATTAGCTATTTCCATTTTATGACAACATCTAACATACTAAGTTAATAGCAAGAAGAATGAAGAATTAACTAGAGTAGAAATATTCATCTCTGTATGAAGTGGGGATAAAAAATATTATAATTATTTTCAGCACTGAGCCATAAATTCCATGAAAAGAAAAATTAAAAAAAATTAAATGTTACTTTAAATTTGATGTTAGGTATTATTCCATTTTAAAATGTTCACTAAACTACTTTCCACACGTTGCTTGATAGTAAGTAATGACTTATATTGAGGTATATGTGGATAATGTTCTTTAAAGATCTTAAAATAGCTCTAAAAAGCTAAAGCTCCTTAAGGATCTTAAAATTGCCAAATATTAAAATATTTTAAGGTATTATATAAGATTTTCCTGTATGTTTTTATGGATAAGACTTCTTAAAATGAAGTAAATCAGATTTATCTCATGGATATTAAGCATTTGGAAGTACACCTTAATAAAAAGTAATTCATTTAGATTTTTACTTATGAATTCAACAGGGATGTCTGAGATGTTATATAGAAGCTCATCCGATTTACTTTTATGAGAAAACTGAGAATCAGGGACTGTAGCTGCTGGAGTCAACTTCTACTACACTGTGCCTTGGTGACAAAGATCTCCTTGTTTTCTAAGGACCTCCAGAGGAGAGGCTTTGCCCTGGCATTGCTGCTATGGGTGCTGGGGGATTCTGTTTCTCTCCCAGATCTGTTTTGCTGCTTTGCTCAGCACAGCCTGGACACACACACACACGCACACACACTCCCACGCATGCATACTCACACACACATGCACGCGCGCGCGCACACACACACACACAACCTCTCCTCAGGTATGACTAAGGGTCAGTATCTGTACCATCCTGAAAACAGGAGTATTAGGCAAAAGTCCACATACCCAGTGTTGAAACCCCCAGTCTTCCTCTCAACTCAGCTCCCGAGGTAACGGAACCAAGCACAGACAAGCACATCTCCCATCAGGAGAGTGAAGGTGCCATTTCCGGGGAATACAAACTCCTCAAAGTAAAGACGTAACAATACTAAGCTAAATTTTTGAAATTCACGCTTTCTTAGCCACAACCACTGTTAACTCTGTGGAGAATATCCTACTGCGTATCTTTGTTGTTATCCGTATCACGCCTATAGACCTACAGACTCTAATCTGTGTTTTGAAGGATGCCGTAGTCTACAGCTACTGGAGATCCGTTTTTCTACTTAATGTATTATGAACATGTTTACAGGATGTTAAACGTTACCCAATAAAATTTTAAACAAGCCCCCCCCTCCTCCACACGCACATCCAGAGCTTTCAAAGACTGTATGTAGGTCTATAGAGAACGAGGGGTAACTCAGAAAGGAAACAGGAGGGATTTCAGGACTAAATGATTAAGAATTAAATTGTTAAAGCAGAAAAAGAGGGAGAAGCTAAAATAAAGCAGAAGGGGAGAACTAACTGCCTAAGCTACACAGAAAGTGCCTCACTCTGTTCTCTGAGATTGCCACTTGTCAGACAATGTCAGCCTCAAGCTGCAGGTTGCCAACCTGGACAATCGCTGGGAAGAATGAAGCCAACACCAAGGAAAACAGAACTGAGAAAGAGAAAGAAGGAGGAAGTGAGGGAAAGAGAAAGAGAGAGGGGAGAGGAAGGGAGGCAAGAAGGAAGAGAGAGAGAAAATAAGGGAGGAAAAGAGGGAGAGAGAGAGGAAGAGAAAGGCAGGAAGAAGAAAGAGAGAGAAAGGGAGGGAGGGAAAGAGGAAGAGAAAGGCAGGCAGAAGGAAGAGAGAGAAAGAGAGGGAGGCAAGGAGGGAGGAAGGGAAAGTGGAAGAGAGAGAAAGGGAAAGAGGGAGAGAGAGAGGGAGAGGGAGAGGAAGGGAGGCAGAAGGAAGAGAGCTAAAGAGAGAGATATCAATCTGATAACTTGATTAAGCCCCTGGATCTATCCATGCTTGAAGCTAGAGAACCATAAGACTTGCCAGTTATGTGAGCACAGAAATTCCCCTTTTTGCTTAAACCAATTTGAGATAGGTTTATCTTCCTTGCAATGGAAAGATACCTTGTCCTTTAAGTTAAACTTCGCCTCTTATATCTCCAAACAGGCCAGACTCTCCAATCCACAGCGCGCCTACCAAATTCATCATTAGAGTAACGGTAAATATTGTGTGAACTAATTCACAACTTATTCCTCAGAACACCAATTTCTCTCACTAAGGCCAGATAACTATTAGAATCTAGGAGCCCAATTCCCTATTCTATACTGCTTTATTAAATCACATATAATATGTGACCATATTTTCCATCTTCTCAATGGCTAAATGGCTGTTCTAAAAATGGAAGATGGTTATAGTTTCATAGCTTAGTATCGTGAATTTAGAAGTAGAATAAATAGCACCAAATAAAAGTATCTTTAGTCTCTCTGGAAGTTAAATTATTGCTAAATAGTGTATCTCTGAGATGATCAGAAGTGTCAGCTGCTCCTTGAAATTTATGTGCTGGGGAGCACAAGGATGATAAATCATCAACATGTCAGAGTTGTAGATCTTTCAGCTGAATCACACTGAAGAGGTGCTTGAAGTTCTGTCACACGGCCTCGTGCTCTTTTTTTACCAGTTGATTACCTTACACTATCAAGACCTTACCAGAGCCAAAGATCACGAAGCAATGAAGTGCAAGACTAATAAGTACAAATATGCATTCAATCTTAAAGCCCTAAGATATTAATATATGCATAGCCAATGTACATTTTCGTTTCCAGAAAATCCCAGTTTAAAAAAAAAAAAAAAAAAAGGTGACCAGTATCCTCTCTACAAAAACCTTAGAAAAAAGCATCCAACCTGTGATGGTTAATATTGAGTGTCAACTTGATTGGACTGAAGGATGCAAAGTACTGTTCCCGAGTGTGTCTGTGAGGGTGTTGCCAAAGGAGATTAACATTTGAGTCAGTGGACTGGGAAAGGCAGACCATCCTCAATCTGGGTGGGCACCATCTAATCGGCTGCCAGCGTAGCCAGAATAAAAGCAGGCAGAAGAACACGGAAAGACTAGACTGGCTTAGACTTCCGGCCTCCATCTTTCTCCCATGCTGGATGCTTCCTGCCCTCGAACACCATCAGACTCCAAGTTATTCAGCTTTGGGACTCTTAGACTTTTGACCACAGACTGAAGGCTGCACTATCGGCTTCCTTACTTTTGAGGTTTTGGGACTTGGACTGGCTTCCTTGCTCCTCAGCTTGCAAACGGCCTATTGTGGGACCCCACCTTGTGATGGTGTGGGTCAATACTCATTAATAAACTCCCCTTTATATATACATCTATCCTATTAGTTCTGTCCCTCTAGAGAACCCTGACTAATACACAACCAAAACATCAACGGGGAAAAATTTGGTTCCCTGTTACCCCACGGCTTTTAGATAAAGGCATTGCTAATCATTGTGCTTAGGTCAAAGGGGGCTGGCCCCATGATTCTTTTCAGAATCTCCATCTTTCTGTTCAGATTTGGGAAAAGAAACAAATAGAATAAAAATGCATGTTTTCAGGAAGGTATGCCAGCATTTAATAAGCAAACTATCCATTTTAGAGTAAGGCAATACTTATTCATTGTGAACCATCTGTATGCTCTATAACCTTGCTAGTCAAAGGGGTACCCGCAACCCAGAGCATGAGCAAGACCTGGAGCCTGCTGGCAATACAGAGCCTCAGGTCCCGCCATGGATGAACTGCGTCAGAATCCATGTTTTAACAAGCTCCCAAGGTGATCTGTGTGCACATTAAAAAGCACTTTTAAAAGCACTGTCCCATAAGGAGCAGTAACAGAAATGCCTTACAAACATAATTTTGTTGGAAAAATGCAAATTATAGATAATTATACACATACACATATCCATTTTGAGATTACAAAATGAATGAAATTAAATGGTATATGGTTTGGTCATTCAGGTGTAGGTGATGAAACTACAAATTAAAAGGCAACTGAGGACACTATTTCCTCGGGGGTAGGGGTGCACAGAGATGAAGTAGGCGGGGAGGACAAGACAGAAGCAACAGAATTGTTCCAGTTAGGTGTTCTTGTTAGGATGATATTACGTACAGTTTATATATTCAAATATTACAAGATAAACATTTTCAAAAACGAGGAAACAACCTCATTAGAATGAAAATAATCTTCGCAGTCATAAATAACAGCTTTTGCTGGGATGGAGAACTGGAAAGGACTGACTTAGCAGCTTGCAGAGTTACTAACCAAGAACAACAAGGATTTAATTCAGGTGGATAATAAAGAATACTTTATTACTTAGAAGTGGAAAGGTAACAAATAATCAAACAAATATACAAATAAATGAACCTATAGATCAAACATTTGTTTGCATTTTTCTGCAAGAAAAAAAAAAAAACTCCCTGCATCACCATCATCAACGTCTCTGAAATGACAGAAGCGAACAATGAGTCTGGCATAGCAGATGCTTGGAGCACAGTGAGGGAGAGACATTCAAGAGATGCCAGCCAGGTTCCTCATCAGGGACTTTTGGAACTGGGGACAGCTGTGGAGTGAATGGGTTTTCCAGCCAACAGTGCTGCCCTTAGGTAACCAGGCTTGTATTCCTTATTTGCTATTTTATGTTAAACAATAACTGATTTTAAAAATTCATGATCACAACAGCCCTTTGAGTAAACCCTGAATTCTAAAACTCTGCTTGCAAGGAAAGCAACCTTATTGAACAAATATGCAGCCTCGGGTTTTCATGATACACCTCCTGACCAGGATATTGTTTCACAAATTTGCTTTCAGGTTAGTGCATCATGAGACAGAGTAAAAATTCTATGTAAGAACTTACATATTATTAAACATACTCAGAGTACCCTAATCCTGACAGTGAGAGGGTGAAGAAGAAACTAAATGTTGTATTTAGAAATAGAATAAATTAAATATTTTAATGAGATACTGTAGGCAAAAGATGTAGGTTTAATTTCTGGCATTCCATGGCATGAGAACAGAACAACTTTGGGTAAGTCCATTTACCCCACTGACCCACATACGTTCCTCATTGGTTACTGAGTATACCCAGCTCTTCCTCTACTCTGTACGGGAATTCAATATGCATGGATGTGTCTCCTGAAACATCTTGTCTGCTCTGCACCTACTTCACTATTGCTTGACCCCTTGGATGTTGACCTTCACCTGGCGAAAGATCATGCTTCTAACAGCGCACATCTAGCTGGACTCCTCCCAGCCGCTGACTTTGACTGGACTTCCTGACTACTGACTTCTCTCTCTTCCATGGGATACTGACTCCAGAAGAGTCACCCCCTCCTTCCACCCCCATTCCAACATTCTCACATCTTTGCATGACTGGGCTCAGGGAGAGGACTCATGACATACCCCCTTCCCAGGCTTATTTTGCAGACCAAAGAAGATACATTAGACGTGAAGACATTTTGAAAAGTTTAGAATAGTTACTGAGAAGATTTAGAAGATTAAAATACAACAGAGGTTAACCTATCAACAGTACTTATAAAATTCAGAGAATTCACATAAATATAGAACTTTACATAAGTATTATCACAACCAGTAGTCTTAAGTCCAGCTATGTCACCAAGTGGACCCACTGAAAAATTCTTATTACAAATCTCTTGAGCTCTTCCTGTAGCATTGATTACATGTAATCTTGCCATGAGGACAACAGTCAGTCATGCAAAATATGATGACTGCGATTACCTAACGTTTCGTGGGGGGAGTCTGAAAGAATTCACAGGTCTAAGTAACGTCAAAGAGTATCCAACATAACTTCTTCATTTTCTCTTTTTGGAAATATGCCTATGACCATAGAACTAATTAGTATTAGAACCAGAACGATAATTCAAGTCCCAGTATAAAAACATTTCCAGCAATTTTAAGATGTCTAGTAAATACTTCTGAATGCAGGCAAGTTAGCCACTTCAGACTGGTGACAATATGCTATTTTTAAAGCCATCGGGACAAAACTTCCACAATAGCCCTCAAAATTCTATTGTAGTGCTAGAGAGACATTACCTGTACTACTGGTCTTTCTCCTCACAGTTGTCTGAATCATTCTTACTGCAATTTTACCTATTCTGTTGATACCAAAAAAAGCATGCACAGTTGTTTCTGGTTTTCATGCTAGCAATACTCACATTTATGAGAAATTGGCTGATTTTCTTCACAGAGCTCAAAGCAATCAATTATCCTTAAAGATATAAATTTCCGGGCACGGTGGCTCATGCCTGTAATCCCAGCACTTTGGGAGGCTGAGGTGGGCAGATCACAAGGTCAAGAGATTGAGACCATCCTGGCCAACGTGGTAAAACCCCGTCTCTACTAAAAATACAAAAATTAGCTGGATGTGGTGGCACGCACCTGTAGTCCCAGGTACTTGGGAGGCTAGGGCAGGAGAATCGCTTGAACCAGGAGGCGGAGGTTGCAGTGAGCTGAGATTACACCACTGCACTCCAGCCTGGTGACACAGTGAGACTCCATCTCAAAAAAAAAACAAAAAACAAAAAACAAAAAAAAAAAAACCAAATTTCTGTTGCTGCCTGGGAGTATGCTGAAAAGAGCTGCCCTTAAGAGAAGCAGGATATTAAAAACCAATATCTACAATTAAGAGCTCGTGTCGTTACTTTGATTTGAATCTTACATTGAAATTAGCATTTGTTTTATAAATATATGGTGTCTTTATATGTGTGGTTTGTCTCTCTGGCACATGTACTTCTTATTCTGATGCAATATTAACTATTGCACCAGAAAATGGCTATCACATTGAGGTAAATCTGCATAAATTTTGCATAGGCCACAAAGCTCTTTTAAGACAGGCTACGCTAGACCTATCTTCTAGATTTCTCCACAACTGTAAATACATCCAGCAGGTTTTGTGTTATGTAGTACAAGAGGGACAAAAACATAACTCATTTTATAATGATTACAAAATATATACTCTCTTTGGGGAGTTTGAACTCTCTGATTGTTCAAACAATTTAGTAAAAATCTACTTTTCTACTTTATTTGTTGCTGAACGGAATACATCCTGAATTTGTCACCTCTTCTTTCTCTACACTGGGTCCCTCATGTTGAAGGCAATCATTCAATTGGTTTACAATATAATGCCTGAGAGGCTGCAGTTACACATCACTTTGCTGATAGAAATAATAAACGTAAAATGGAGAAATGGTAGATTCTTTTTAAATGGACAGAAAAAAAGAAGGTGTCATTGGCAATTTTTTGGCAAATATATCATCAAAGACTAGAACATATGGCCAAGAAGAAATGGCTCATTTCTTGAAGAAAAAATATTTCATCGCAGCTATTAACCACCAGGTAAGAGACTTGTCAAAAAAGAAAATTTCAGTGACACATCGCTTTTGCAGAACCATCCAGGAGCTAATACTGTACACAAAGCAAGCTTTATGTTGACAGACAACAAGAACCTGCCACTGTAATATGTTGCCAAGCTACTGATTAAGGACACCAAGGCAAAGGGCTGACAAACCCAGAAGCTATGTCCACATACAGCTGAAGCCACAGGAGCAAAAATTCAAACCTTTTAGGGAGTTGTAATCCCTTGCCATTTTTTATACAAAATGATTAGATATCTTGTAAAAATATTAACAATCTTAAAAAAGAAAATTAAAGTAGCAAAAATATATAGTTTTATGAGGTGACAGTGAGAAGAAACCTCTGAACACCAAACTATAGGCACAATTGAGAATTTCCAAACATTGCCAAAGTACTCCCAATACAGAATTAAAGAAGCATGCTGACTGAATGCTAATGACTACTCTTCTATGTGATGTGCAAAAGACAAAAGAGCAGTTCTGAGATAAAGAAGGTAAGAAAGAAGAAAAGGAAATAGAGCAGGTAGGAAAGTAGATAAACAGCTAACAGAAGTAGAAGGATTCTTTAATAAGAATGGCCATGGCTGGGGTCTAGATAAATTCTACTCAGCTCTTAGTTCTTAATGTGGCAGTTTTCTTTCTGCAGTCAATGTTTGTCTAGCCTCTCCAGACAAGATTAGATGTTCCTGTTGAGTGCTTCTAACACTCTGAAACTTGCTCTTTGTATCACTTATAATTTCTATAGCTATTTGTTTAATGTTTATATTCTCCTAGCCCTCAACTATAAACTCCACAATGCTAGAGACCATATATATCTTGTTCACCAAAATATCCACCATACCCAGCATACACTACATGTTCAATAAATATGAGTAAACAAACCATTCAATGATTACTCATGATGAGTAATAATTAATGTAAGTATGTGGAGAGATAGCATTAGAATAATGATTAAAGGAAAAAACTCGGGGTTCTGATTGCCTGGATTTGACTTCTGTTTGCAACATTCACCATCTGTGTGAACTTTGGCTATTCAAGCTTTCTTCCTTTTCTGAAATTACTTTATTTATACACAGTTACAATGATACATTGAAAGTCAATTATTCTCTGATGGTTTCATGTATTATCTGTTCCTCCATTTATATTGTAAGATCTTTGAGGATGAAGTCCGTAACCTGGGCTGCTGTTCACTCATTGTTCTGCCTCCATGAGGGCTGACACAGTGTTGGAAATTCAGCAGGTATTATATTACTACTTGATGGTTAAAATAAAACAGGTATAATATCTGAAGAACACAAAATTACATTAACATTTCAATAAATTTGTTCTTAAAAGGTATTGAAAACGTGATTGCCAAAACTCATGAGTTAATTGATAAGTTGTAGTTCCTCTAAAATACTGATCAAATCATTTATAAAACCTTGAATAAGGTTAGATAACCCATTACTTATATCATTGTAGCTATTTTTTAAGAAAACATGGTTAAAATTATAGCTGATTCATTTTATTCACAGCTGATTAATTACAAGACTTGATCAAAATTAAGCAGTTGATACAAAACTTCAAAAGAAATTATTGATTCTTCTCATGAGCAACAGCCAATTAAAACAGTATGGTGCAAGACTGCTCTAGTTCTTAGTCTTTTAATTTTGGATTTTTTCTCTTCAATTTTTTAAACAAAGAACATTATATAAAGACTTCAAAATTAGCTCTTGGCTTTTCCTATTCAATATCAGCCACTTAGCGAGTGCCAATCATTTTGCTGAACCCTTCTTTAAAAAAGAGTTTTGCCAGTGGCACTGAAAATGAAAAGAGATGATGAGATAATCATAGCAAAATCTTACTCCGGTGTGCTGCCTTTCTTCCCTGATGAAAACCCCACAGGATATTATGCTGGAAAAGGACATGATGATTCAAAGACCAAAAACTGTTCCTTGCCACACAAACAAAATACAAGACAGTCCCAAAAAGCGCTTGTATGTGGATTTTGAGTACAAGAAGTTTAAGGTATTGATTGTCATAGGTCTTGAATTTCAGATATCCTACTGGCAGTTCTACTCCTGGGAGGAAATTGAAATATCAAGCTTACAGTAAGCATAGATAAATAGCAAGTTTCCAAGATGGCTCTTCTAAGACAGGTTACCATGTTAGCCATGTCTTTAAAATACCTCCTGGATTAGCTGAGTCCTCATTATTATTTAAGCTAAAACTTAAAAGCACAATGCTATCAGAATTAGCTCATGCACTGAAGGCTGCTGAAATCTCTATATAACTCATGTCATTTTCCATTCCCCACAACTGAATATTTTTCCCATAGCTGACAACAATCCAAACTGTTTATCACTGTTATGTTTTCCCCTGATTTTCATGAAAGCAGTATTGTAGCATTACAAGAAAATAATTTGTTCATTAATCTATCACCCAAATATAACTATTTTCATATCTGTGTTCTCTCCCAGCCTTTATTCATGATTTTTCATAGCAGTAATTATAGTATAAATATAACTTTATGTTATTTTCCTCACTTAAAATTTAAAAAGAATTTGTGACATTTTCATATTGATATATAATTATCATAGTTATAATTTCAATGAACGCATATATTCCACTTAATTAGCACAATATCCCCAACCATCAACCTTTGCCAAGGATATTTGGAAATTCTATCACCTTTCTGAATAAATAAATAAATTGACTTTTATTTTTCAAAAATTCTTACTTAGCATAGCAGCTCTAATCTAATCTGCATTCAAATAGCTCTTAAACAAGACAGTGGTATCTACTGTACACCTACTAGGGTCTCCATATTATAATAGAAGTGGTGAGAAATACCAGAACATAACACATAATCTCTGGTTGCAACCAATTTATAATCCAGTAAATGATACAAGACAAAGACAGAGGGTAAAATTCAACCATAATGTCAGAGGTAAGCTAGATCCATGTAGACTGTGCTATTCAAAGAATACTTCACTGTGTACGTGGACTTGGATGGAACTTGAAATATGGAAAAAATATATTTAGTAAGATACAGGAAGGGCATTCCAGAAAGAAAACAACTTATTCTTGAATATGTCCAAATAGGGACTTTGGCAAGAGTGGTGGAATCTGTCCCAAACTGAAGCATGATTGGGCCTGTACGTAAACATTTCATTCTTTCCAGTTGTGAGGATCTCATGGACAGAGAACTGAATAGTGCGTGAACCTACTCTCTTGGTAGTATTTATCCAACAAGAGCATGGAGGGAGTTCTAGTCTCCAGAACTGCAAGACTGTTGTTTAAGCCACCATCTTGCAGTATCTTGGTAGCGTGGCCAAAGCAAACTAATACTTGGTGCTTTTCAAAATGCAGGTTCCTTAGCCTTATGGTAAACCTAAAGCCAGAATCTGTGGGCATGGAACCATCTCTATAAATCACCCCAGATGATTCTGGCACACTTAAAAGTCTAAGAATCTTCCACATAACCTATGCCAAACATTAAACCGCAAAGAATTTTCTAGGAGAGATTAGCTAATAAAGATTGTAGAGCTTATTTTTCAATAGAAATCCATGGAAATAAAATAATTAACCTGTATAGCAATACGTACAAGATACTTTCACATGCTTTACTGTATTGAATCTTTAGAACAATTGTGAGCTACATACAGGTGACTATTTATACTGGTCCTGTTTCCAAAATAAAGCAACTGAGTTTCAGAACTTTTCCAACTTGCTGAGCATCACACAGTCAGTAAGAAGCTGAGCTAGTGCTCCCAGTCAGGTTTGGGGACTTACTCAAAAAATGTTTGCAGGGTATTGAAGGTCAAAGCCAATCAAAAGGAAAGATTAAGTGACGGCATCAGAGAATGGCAATATGCTCCATATAACTGGTCTGTTGGGTATCAGTCAGAGTCCAGTTCCACAGAACACAAGACAGGGCTGGAGGGAGGAACAAGGCAGGAATCCTGCCTTAGTGGGAAAATGGTGGGCTGCTTAGACAAGTGTGATAGCAAATTCACTTCTGACTCCTAGTGAAACTGCACTGACTGGCGGCACCTCCACACCAGCAACAAACGGCAGTCAGAGGCTATCAAGGCATGCTGAGAATGGCAAAGCATGATGGGAATGGTAAGGCATGATGGGAGAGGCAAGGCACGATGGGAACAGAGGGCAGGTCCTAATGGAACCAGGCCTACTAACTCCTGTCCCACACCCACAACTCTACACCCAGGCTGTGCTTATCAGGCTTGGAGAGGCTTTGCACGCATAATTTTATGTAAACTTTGGAAATTAATTCAGAACCACCGCCACCAAAACAAAAAGAGAGAGAGAGAGAAGAAGAAGAATGGTACTGGCATTTGGATTATTTAACTTCACAGCTACTGACATTTCAGAAAGTCTTGATTGTCACCTTGAGCCTTGCATAAAAGCTGTGGAAAACAAAGGAACACAACTTGAGGAAACAAAGATTTCAAAGAAGAATGATTTAAACCAAAATGATAGCTTACGGATGTGTGTTTTACTTCTTCTTCATATTGCATTTTTACCCTAGATACACAATTCATTCTTAATATCATGTAGGTAACTGGAGAAAGTATGTTGTGATGCTATGACTTTGGAAACATTGTTCTATTGATTAGAAATTTCTACAGAAATGAGGAAAAATGAATACATGGAAATTCTCTGAAAATGAGAATGAAAATGCAATGCCAGTTGCTGTATGACTCAAATTCCCCAAATAATTATTGGTAGGGCTCATTGCCATCTAGTTGTATAAACATAAACGAGCCCATGATAACACCCAAAGCTCAAAGAGTAATGACAAAGGTGGAAGAGATGGTCTAGTCAGGCATGAAATTGATTTTATAATAACAAATATCTGTTGCCTTCCATGTGCTAAGTAAATAATTCTGAAGCAGGGGGTAAAGATAATAAAAACAAAATAATTAACTGCTTCTACTAAATCAAACGTGGAAAGGAACCCATCGTCTTGTTGACCCTGAAGCCTGTTTAATGGCTAACTAAAGCAATTATTTTCATCACGACACAACCCTTCATCATTGGTACCTTCAGAGCTATAGGAGACTTTGGCTGGTAACCTTGTTGGGAGCAGGTTTTTTCACTCCCCAGATTTACACTGAAAATGAGTGACACACTATGCTCAGGTGTGGCTGGAGAGGAGGCACTAGGAAATAAACCCAATGCTGAAGCCTGCAACAGAATTATAGGTGCCACAATCTAACCTTGAAGGCAGGCTTCAGTTGATGTCATCTAATTCTCTTTCTCTCTCTCTCTCTGTGTGTGTGTGTGTGTGTGTGTGTGTGTGTGTGTGTGTGTGTGTGTAAAGGACTAGGTTAGCTAATCACTGATAATGGAATTTTATAGTCAGCTTTAAAAAGTCACTTTCAATGTCATTACGTCATTTATGTTCCCACAGTTTCGCTTGGTCGATTAGAATATAATTCTATGGAGAGCAGCATTTCTGGTTCAATGCTCAGGTGGGTCAGTTAGCTTTTCTTAGTCCCTTGGTCCCACAACTCATCATTTTCCAGCTAGCTGTTTCCAAATGTGAGACTTTTATCCAAAAGAAATCACAAAAGAAAGTATAGAGGAAAGAATGTTATATATGTTTCCAAAGTCCAGCAATAACTCAAGAAAAGTTCCACCCAACTATCTTATTAATGGTGTCTGCACACATCAGAGACACACATGGAGTAAATACCTATGGTTTTTGTCTTCCTAGCACCCCTCTCTCCTTCTTCTCCAAGGTGTTCCTCTTCCTAGTCTAATGCAGCTCCTAGGGAAACTGCCTTGGTCCTACAGGACTCAACCTCCTGGCCTCAGCTGATTGGTTAAAAGGTCGACATCTTTCCAAGCCTATGCCCAACAGAAACCTCTGCCTGGAAGTTCTGAAACTGGATTCACAGAACATGTGTAAGTCTGTCCTTCTTTGATAATGGAAACAGTCAGAACTTCAGAATTCAGGAGCTGCTAGTGGCCATGTTTTATACCACTGTGCAAGAAAGTTGGTCTTAATAAGAAAGAGCAGGAGTTTGTGGTTGCAGCGAGCCATGATCATCCCACTGCACTACAGCCTGTGGAAGAGAGCAAAACCCTGTCTGAAAGAAAGAAAAAATCAAATAAAGAAAAGAAAACAGAGAAAGAGAGAGAAGGAGAAGGGAGGGGGGAGGAAGAGGGAGGGAGAGGGATGGAGGGAAGGAAGGAGGGAGGGAAGGAAGGAGGGAGGGAGGGAAGGAGGAAGGAAGGAAGGAAGGAAGGAAGGAAGGAAGGAAGGAAGGAAGGAAGGAAGGAAGGAAGGAAGGAAGGAAGGAAGGAGGGAGTGAGGGAGGGAGGGAGGGAGGGAGGGAGGGACGGAGGGAGGGAGGGAGGGAAGGAAGGAAGGAAGGAAGGAAGGAAGGAAGGAAGGAAGGAAGGAAGGAAGGAAGGAAGGAAGGAAGGAAGCCAGCCACACAGAGAGAAATAGAGACAGAAGGTAGAAAACAAGGGCCTGGCAGGGTTTGGTTCCCAAACTCATTGTTCCTGAGGCTCAGCTCTTTCTGTGCCTTCTCATTGTCTTATTTTTTAACTCTTTGTTAGACTCCAGGTGCTGCTAACTTCCTTTAGTTTTGCCTCAACTAATTTCAGTTGAGTTTCTGTTATTTGAAAACTAACCGATACCTGCACACTCAATGAAAGGCAATCCAGAAAGAGAATGTCACCTTCAGTTCTGGCAGTGACTCCAGTTATCAGTCTGAAGAGGTTATGCATCAGCAACAAACAACTCCAAGCCTCAGTAGCTTAAAGGAACAAAGATTCAGTTCTAAGTGACTACACATCCCTGTGTACTCCCAACAGTTCTGGTTTATACCTGTTGTCTCAGCCTCCTCTTAGTCTCAAAAGTGGTCTGGTTGGAATGAAAAATTACATGGTCACCCTACTGACTTCGAATTTTTGCTACCTAGCCATCACGTGGGACCCAAGCTGATGAAGCAGTCAGGATCTAGAACTCTGCCAGTCAACATCGTCAAGGGGGAAAAAAAGTCCTAGCATCTCAAACTAGCAATTAAATGCACTGGACTATAAGAATTATCTACAAGCATTATTGTTTTAATCAACAATTCATTGGTCAGAACTAGTCATAGCCCCACCTCATCATGAGGCATCAGGAAGGGCCATCCTACCCAGAAGGCCAAGAACTGGCATTATTTGGCAAGCAGCACTAACGACTGAGAAACTCTAGCTCCCCTTAACTGTATATGAATTTTCCTACCATTCTTACTCGGTCTTTCTAATGAAATATTACGTGGATCTTTAGATTCAATTCTATTATTTTAGTGTATGATTCCTTTTCTAAACTTAGCTCTTTGAAAAAGCTGCATTATTTCATTTGACATTCATTGTATCCCTGTTTGTTAGACTTAGTGCTAACTCTTTAAGGATAACACAATGAATAAGACATGATCCCTCCTGCAAAAGCTTCACGCACTTAGTATTCTTTAGGGTATTTTTTGGCTCATTGTAGCAGTAATTTACTAAGTGATTCCTTTAAGAACTGCCAGAGTTAATATCCCCAAGGTATGGTTCACTCACCTGGTAAGACCTACTAAAGAATATCTCAATGTAAATTTTAATATAGCTTATTCCAATTTAATTTTAACTGTATAGCTTATAGTCTATTGCAATGAAAACTCTGATTTTAATTAAATAAGCACAATGCAAAAAACCCTAATATAAAACACTAGCAATATCCCTTACATAGAATTTACTTCTGCATTATAGCCACTGGAACTTTCTCCCCCACCCAGAATTTTCCATCTACTACTATTGCAGTACTCAGAACTTAACTTCCTCTGTTATGACTAAAACTGAGAGTACATCAATAAGTTTCTATTCCCCTTGCTTAAATTCTTTTTTTTTTTGTTTTTTTTTTTATTTATTATTATTATACTTTAAGTTCTAGGGTACATGTGCATAACGTGCAGGTTACATATGTATACTTGTGCCATGTTGGTGTGTTGCACCCATCAACTCGTCAGCACCCATCAACTCGTCATTTACATCAGGTATAACTCCCAATGCAATCCCTCCCCCCTCCCCCCTCCCCATGATAGGCCCCAGTGTGTGATGTTCCCCTTCCTGAGTCCAAGTGATGTCATTGTTCAGTTCCCACCTATGAGTGAGAACATGCAGTGTTTGGTTTTCTGTTCTTGTGATAGTTTGCTAAGAATGATGGTTTCCAGCTGCATCCATGTCCCTACAAAGGACACAAACTCATCCTTTTTGATGCCTGCATAGTATTCCATGGTGTATATGTGCCACATTTTCTTAATCCAATCTGTCACTGATGGACATTTGGGTTGGTTCCAAGTCTTTGCTATTGTGAATAGTGCCGCAATAAACATACGTGTGCATGTGTCTTTATAGCAGCATAATTTATAATCCTTTGGGTATATACCCAGTAATGGGATGGCTGGGTCATATGGTACATCTAGTTCTAGATCCTTGAGGAATCGCCATACTGTTTTCCATAATGGTTGAACTAGTTTACAATCCCACCAACAGTGTAAAAGTGTTCCTATTTCTCCACATCCTCTCCAGCACCTATTGTTTCCTGACTTTTTAATGATCGCCATTCTAACTGGTGTGAGATGGTATCTCATTGTGGTTTTGATTTGCATTTCTCTGATGGCCAGTGATGATGAGCATTTTTTCATGTGTCTGTTGGCTGTATGAATGTCTTCTTTTGAGAAATGTCTGTTCATATCCTTTGCCCACTTTTTGATGGGGTTGTTTGTTTTTTTCTTGTAAATTTGTTGGAGTTCTTTGTAGGTTCTGGATATTAGCCCTTTGTCAGATGAGTAGATTGCAAAAATTTTCTCCCATTCTGTAGGTTGCCTGTTCACTCTGATGGTAGTTTCTTTTGCTGTGCAGAAGCTCTTTAGTTTAATGAGAACCCATTTGTCAATTTTGGCTTTTGCTGCCGTTGCTTTTGGTGTTTTAGACATGAAGTCTTTGCCCATGCCTATGTCCTGAATGGTACTACCTAGGTTTTCCTCTAGGGTTTTTATGGTATTAGGTCTAACATTTAAGTCTCTAATCCATCTTGAATTAATTTTCGTATAAGGAGTAAGGAAAGGATCCAGTTTCAGCTTTCTACTTATGGCTAGCCAATTTTCCCAGCACCATTTATTAAATAGGGAATCCTTTCCCCATTTCTTGTTTCTCTCAGGTTTGTCAAAGATCAGATGGCTGTAGATGTGTGGTATTATTTCTGAGGACTCTGTTCTGTTCCATTGGTCTATATCTCTGTTTTGGTACCAGTACCATGCTGTTTTGGTTACTGTAGCCTTGTAATATAGTTTGAAGTCAGGTAGCGTGATGCCTCCAGCTTTGTTCTTTTGACTTAGGATTGTCTTGGAGATGCGGGCTCTTTTTTGGTTCCATATGAATTTTAAAGCAGTTTTTTCCAATTCTGTGAAGAAACTCATTGGTAGCTTGATGGGGATGGCATTGAATCTATAAATTACCTTGGGCAGTATGGCCATTTTCACGATATTGATTCTTCCTATCCATGAGCATGGTATGTTCTTCCATTTGTTTGTGTCCTCTTTTATTTCACTGACCCTTGCTTAAATTCTAAACAGGAATTGGGCAGGAGGAATTCCTATACTCATCGCCAGAGAGGAAAAAGCAAAAACTGGGGCTCTAGCACCAGAATTGGGACTTGGAATGCATTTTCTCTCATAGAATATTTTATAAAGTTGTGAGCTATTATGTTATTAGTGTTATATTTCAGCACAGTTGTGATTGAAATGGCTTTTTATGGACCAGTCTAGAAACTTCACTACCATTTAGATCATTGTTGTTATGCAGAAATATGTTTTGAATTCCAAGCAAGTAAGTTATACATTAACTTTCAGAATACTATTTATTTCCTAAGTCAGACTTACCTGAACTGCCACATGTACTAGGTCAGGATGATTTAGTGAGATGCCCAAAAACTCCTTTGCTCTAAAGGCTATTACTCTTTCTAATGGCTGTGTTATGGACTTTAAATAAATACCTTGGCTTCAATCATTCAACCAAGATGTACTAAGTAACTCCTATGTGCAAGACACTATTCTAAGTACTGGTGCTACGTTAGTGAGCAAGAAGCAGATTGTCTGTCATCCCTTTGGTATCATCTCTGCCCTTGTAAAGATTCTAGGAAATGCAGAGAGCCCTGAAATGAGTCTTTAGGATGCCCATCCCGTATGGTGTCAGTTTAGAGTTATCCAATGAGAGGTGTCCATGTGGGATTTCAACTTCTCTGGCAGCAGCTGCAAGGAGACTCATAGCAGAAGTCAGTTCCTTAGAACTGCTAAGATCAGCAGAGGAAATTCCCACTGAGACTGGGAGATTCTCTCAGACAGCTTCTGTGTAAATTCCTACATGTCACCTGCTCCCAAGCACTTGCATCCATAAACTTCCAAAGTAGGGTAAGCTTCTAGTTCCTTGTATGAGCCCCTTTCCATTCAGAATACCTAAGTGGCTTCTGTTGCCCCGACCCAAAACTCACTGATACAGCAAGGCAAGAACAGTGCCCGCCTTTTGAGTTTACATTCTCATGGGGAATACAGGCATTGAATAATCGGTTCCACCTATAACTGTGTGATTGTCAGTGACGTACTGGAGCCAGCTCCTACTGGTTGTCTGAGCTGCTAGCAAAGTTAGCAGGAATTTTGCACAATCCAGTCATTAAATAGCCACATTAAAACTTAAAATATGTAAATTTTAAATTAATTATATGAGAAACTTTAAGCTCACCGCTTCCTATTTTACTATTTCTGTGATCTTGGAATTCTTCTCACACGTATTTGCATCTGTATGGTGTAAACTCTACGCAATGGCTTGCTACTGAGCCTCTCTTCCCAACTAGACATTCAATGTCATCACACTGGCAGCTTGAAATCACCATGCTGGGAGTCTTTACACCACCAAAATCAGCAAACTCTATACACCAGGGCACTTTTCTTCCCCCCATAGAGCCAGTTGTTAAACATTTATCAAACTATCACTGGTAATTGTGATAAGTACCAGAAACCTAATTACTCAATGGCATAGACCAGAGAGACTCTGCCATAACCAGGCATTTCAAGGAAACTTCCTAAAATAAGACTTGGAAGACATGTTACCTGAGTTGAGCTCTGAAAGTTGGTTAGGTGAAGGGGTAGAGAAGAACATTCCAGGAAAGGAAAAGCATATATGAACTCTGTGAGGAGGGAAATATCTGGGTCCTAGCAAGCAAGTGAAAGGCTGATGGAGACACAGTGCAAAGAGACAGGGTATGACATTGAGCTCCATTGTTTCAAGCTTCCTTTTTTTTTCCAGTCTCTACAGTCTTCTTGTAGTCTTGTTATATGTGCATTTCTCTTTCCTGTCACTCAACAGACAATTTAGTTGAGGACAGGGACCATGACTTCTTTAACTTTCTCCTGCCAGATGCCCAGCACAACTCTTTATATACCGTCAGCATATTTCTAAATGACTGACTGACTGAATCCTCATAACACTAAGCTCAGTCAACATTAATGGTCAAATTTTCAGAAATGAAGGTAAATTCATAATCCAACTTTTAAAATCAAGTTACATTAAAATAATAGGTTTCAAATTAAAAGAGACAATTGAATGTGTATAATCACTAATGACAACTTAGAAAAAATCAAAACTGAGATAAACATATTTCATTTTAAAGAATAATAGGTGTATTAGTCTGCTTGGGCTGCCATAATAAAATTCCATAGACTGGACAGTTTAAACAACAGAAATTTATTTCTCACAGTCCTGGTGTCTGAGAGACTAAGATCAAAGTGCCAGCCAGGTAGGTTCCCTTCTGAGTCCTCAATCTCTTGGCTCATGGGCAGCCTCCTCCTCACTGGGTGCTCACATGACCTCTTCTTTGTGCACACACACACTCAAGTGCAAAGAGACAAAGCACACTGTGGTGTCACTGTCTCTTTTACAAGGAATGGGCATATAAAGAGACAAATTGGGAGTGGAATCTGGGGAAAAGAATTAGACCATTGGACAGATAACCAGGTACGTCTGAGCTCTCATGGCTGACCAAAGGACAGTTTGGTTGCCCTTGGCTGCATTCTGGTAAGTCTTGTTAGAAGGAAGGGATTGTGTACAGACAGCTAGAGACCAACAAGGTTTATCAGCTGATTCTCCAAGTGGCTACAATAGTTGATTACAGCAGAGGAGCTGGGCTCAATGAAAAGATAAAATCTAACATAGCTACATTATGAACTGCCAACAATTACCTACATTTATCAGACTGCAAAGGACATCAGATCATCTTGCTTATCCTCTTGCTTCCTAGCAAAATTGCACATTAACGATTCTGGGTGGAGGTGTGCTTCATATATCAAATAAATTTGGGGAAAGCTGACTTTAGCATGAAAACTCAGTCAAAGCGAAAGACAACTTTCCTTTGGGTCTAGTATTCCTGATATTATTACGTCAATTTCATCCTAGTGCTAATTCAAGGAAATGGACACAATTTTTCAATTACAGATTATTTAAATAATCACAGAGATGTACATTCTGAACAGGCAGAAGTGCACATTTCATGGAAAGCAGCATGACTTCCCCCCACCTTGTATCTAGGTTAACAAGCTATTGATTTTTAGTTGTAGTATGCATGAAGTGGTCACGTTGTGTGAGGAATAGGTTGATAAACACCTTGAATTTTTCAAAACTCACATAATTCAACACTAATTTTTCTATTGTAATAAACTGTAAGGCAAGGGGATGCATCCCAAGACTTCCTAAATCTAGCACAACTGCCATGTAATTTCATTTTTAAATATACATTTTATGTATATCAAATAGCATAAAAATTACACACGAATAAATAACCCATAAAACTTTGACCCTTTACATAACTTATTACATCTAATTTCATTCCATGGCTGTTGATTTGGAGGCCCGCTTAACAACACTAACACTCAGTGAACTCTGAGCCATTGTTATGGTATATACAAATAATTATAAATTGTATATAGCACTGAATATTAAAACAACAATACAATATAACAACAGTTACACAATCGTTCAGGAATGTTTTCAGACTATAAAGTCAAGTATGGTTCATGGGATACTTTTATTTCCGATATTTCTGCTTACCAGCCACAGTGCTGCTAGCTCATGGGCTAGTATAGATGCTATTTGTGGTCAACCTACTCAGCTCCCAGGTTTGAAGGAATGTGATTCATGGATGGTTTTCAAAGTCTGTGTGTATGTGTGTGTGTGTGTCTTCAAATTTTTCATGTCAAATTATACTGCATATAAATACAAGATGTAATTACAAAATATAAATGGTATAATTAAATCAAATCATTTCCAGTTGTATAATATGGGAATATCTCACATCTATATCCAGTAACAGTTATCATGATTACTGATGAAATTTTACAAAGAGTTGCATTATACTGTATTCTCAAACCAAATATGTGATATATGCTCTCACATTAAGCCATACTGCAAGGGACTTGATATGGTTTGGCTGTGTCCCCACCCAAATCTCACCTTGAACTATAGTTCCCATAATCCCCACGCATCATGGGAGGAACCCAGTGGGAGGAAATTGAATCATGGGATTGGTTACCTCCATGCTGGTCTCATGATAGTGAGTTCTCACAAGATCTGATGGTTTTGTAAAGGGCTTCTCCTCTTCTTCACTCTGCACTTCTCCTTGCTTCCACCATGTGAAAGACATGTTTGCTTCCCCTTCTGCCATGATTGTAAGTTTCCTGAGGCCTCCCCAGCCCTGTGGAACTGTGAGTCAATTAAACCTCTTTCCTTTATACATTATCCAGTCTCTGGTATATCTTTATAAGGAGTGTGAGAACAGACTAATACAGGACTAAATTGTGTTCCCCCGAAATTCACAGGTTGGAGCCCCAACCCCCAGTAGGACCATACTAAGTATAGGTCATTTAAAGAGGTGATTACAATTAGAAATCATGAGGGTAGAGCCCTCACCCAATAGGGCTGATGTCCTTATAAAAGATGAAGAGACATCAGAGCTTACTCTCTCTCTCTCTCTCTCGGCACTTAAGAGTGTGTGTGTGTGTGTGTATGTGTGTGTATATCTGTAAAGAAGAGGTCAGGTGAGCACACAGCAAGAAGGAAGCGGCCTACAAGTCATGAGAAGAGGCCTGAGTGTTTAGGTGAGAATCTGTTCCATGTTTATTCCTTCCTATCAACAAGGTCCTCATATGATAAGCCCAATGGTAACCAACCTCCCAGCAGGAATAACATAACTGCCCCTTCCCCTGCGTACTCCCCTGTCCTCTCTACCGCATGAAATTCTTAACTTTTCAGCTTCACACAATTTCTCATCCTAGCGGGAACCACCTTGCTAATGTTATAATATTGCACTTATAAAATCAGCATCGGACTTTAAAATTTACAAAACAATTTATACTAGCATAAAAGAAATTAAGATGTAAGCTAACAGTTGAGTTCATTATGAAACTTAAAGTAACTACATGTATTACTTACACAGTGCCTTGGAAAGACTAATACAGATTTTTAATAACATAAAAGACTCCTACAAAGACAGTCAGGAGAATGGATTTCCTCCCTTCCCACTGAGGAAAAGCAGAAATAAAATAGCTTAAGTTGAAACCAGAAGTTTATTAGACTTGAAGATTTAGAAATGGTTACATACAAGTAGAAGAAGAAACCTAAAATACTATTTCCTGTTAATGTACACGATGAGAGATGCCAATTGTGTTAGTCCATTCTCACGCTGCTATAAGGTCATACCCAAGACTGGGTAATTTATAAAGGAAAGAGGTTTAACGGACTCACAGTTCCACATGGCTGGGGAGGCCTCAAAATCATGGTGGAAGGTGAAGGAGGAGTAAAGGCACATCTTACATGGTGACAGGCAAGAAAGCATGTGCAGGGGAACTAGCCTTTTATACAACCATCAGATCTTGTGAGACTTATTCAGTATCACAAGACCAGCACACAAAAAAATCCCACCCCCAGGATTCAACTGCCTTCCACTGGGTCCCTCCCACGACATGTGGTCACCATGGTCCTGTCCACTGACCCCTCCCCGCACCACCACAGGTCTGCAATTCCACCATAATCCTTAATTACTCCATCCTAAAGCTTTCCTTCTTTTGGGTCAGCCTATGTGCCTATAGTTCTTAAATTCCTAAGCAGGAATTTTTACTTTTCACACTACAAAAACTAGCTGGAGTGTTACAAGGGATGCTAAATGAATCAGATTCAACAGTGTTGTGCTCATCAAACACGGCGTCTCACACCTATAATCCCGTCACTTTGGGAAGCCGAGGCAGGAGGATTGTTTAAGTCTAGGAGTTTGAGACCAGAATGGGAAACATAGTGAGACACCATCTCTACAAAAAAAAGAAAATTTTTAATTAGCTGGGCATGGTGTTACGTGCCTGTAGTCCCAGCTACTTGTGAGGCTGAGGTGGGAGGATCAGTTGAGCCAGGAGTTTGAGGCTACAGTGAGCCATGACCACATCACCGCACCTAGCCTGGGTGACAGAGGAAGACCCTGTCTGGAAAAAAAAAAAGGTGTGTGCATATTAATTAAATCAAGATTGCTTAAAGAAAGTCGATTTTGGCCGGGCGCGCTGGCTCACGCCTGTAATCCCAGCATTTTGGGAGGCCGAGGCGGGCGGATCACGAGGTCAGGAGATCAAGACCATCCTGGCTAACACGGTGAAACCCCGTCTCTACTAAAAATACAAAAAACTAGCCGGGCGAGGTGGCGGGCGTCTGTAGTCCCAGCTACTTGGAGGCTGAGGCAGGAGAATGGCGTGAACCCGGGAGGCGGAGCTTGCAGTGAGCTGAGATCCGGCCACTGCACTCCAGGCTGGGTGACAGAGCCAGACTCCATCTCAAAAAAAAAAAAAAAAAAAAAAGAAAGAAAGTAAGTCGATTTTAACTCAAAATTTCCAAGAAAGAGTAATTCCTTTTTTCTTTTTAGGGTAACATCAATAGCACTTTGCAGAGGGATGGAGAAAGGAGTAGAAGTAGGTTGGACTCCAAGACCCCAATTTCCTACCCAGTACCACAATGTCATTCTATATTTATATAATGTCTTTGGGTTAGGAATTTGATACACAGGGGTTATTAGCTAGGGAACTGCTCAGCGAATGGCAGAAAATGTCAGTTCCACTTATTATTGCTTAATTAGAACTTTTAAAAAGTTATTTTCAAATTTCAGCATTTTGAAATGTCAACTTATAACACTGGCAAATAATTTTTAAAAAGACTGTACAAACCGAGCCTCTTACCTTTGCCTTTTAGAAATAACCCATGGTGACACTGCACTGCTTTGGAGAGCTGCAAAACCTCTCATCTCCCCAGATCCCCAGAGTTCACTTCCCTGCACTGTAAAATAAAACTGGGAAAAGGGCTTGAATAGAAGTTACATAGGTTTAAGCTCAGAGTTGATCAGATACTTTGTTTTCAGCCATTCATGAGGGCCAGGCTCCACTTTATAGACAGAACAACTTTAAAGGGAGACCAGGTTGTTCATTATTTGGCAGTACCAGAAATAGAAGCTGTCTAATTTGCTATGGTCCACGGGCTGTGTGAATCGCCTCCCAAGTGTGGACAAGCCAGGGCCGCCAAAACACTTTCCTAGAAATCAGGGTTTTCTGCAGCAAGGGAGAAGGTGGCACTTGGTTTTACAGGCTCTGGAGCTCCTTTCAGTGAAACCTAGTTAAAAATGGCTCTACGTGAACAAAAGGCACAGTCCCCTCCGTGATCTGTATTCTGGAGATCTCACCCATTACCTCACTTCAATACCTCTTCCGGTATTTGCACAACCAGTCAGGGAGGCATAGTGATACCTGCATAGCAGTCACAGTATTCTTTGCTATGAGAAACTGCATTATGTGGGATTAAAACAGAAAAATAAATCATAGGCATGAGTTTGTTTTCCAGGCATGATGTTCACCCAGATGAAGCCATTAATTCTCCAACATTCTTAGACACCTAGGGGTGGGAGGGAGTATAGAGGTGAATCCCTCACCCTGGCGGGCTCCTACCCCCGGAAGGTGGCCAGGGAGTGGTCCCCACAACCCAGGAGGCTCCATTTTGAGAACAGGCAAGTGACTGCCATTGCAGCAAATTCCCTCACCGCTCAATAACTGTCAAAAACAACTGTCTCCTCCCCTACCCAAACCTCCCAGGGATTTGGTAATCAAGAAAACACTGTAAATCAGAGTGAAATATCCAGATCTGGACCTGGTTCAGTGGCTGCTCTGTTCTTGTCCATTATTGTATTTTGTAAGCCGATGGTCTACTCCAGGTAATAAATGTCTGAATCTTGGCTTCTGCTATCTATAATCTATACTAAATCTTTTGTGATTCATTAAATACTTAAGAACTATGTATCATGGGCCCTAAAAATATCCTCACTTTCTGAAAATTCGTTCACGTTTCTTGAATAATTTTCCATCCAAACTATACTGGTATTCTTATATCTTAAGGAGAAAGCTAAGTCCGGAAAGGTATTCCCAAACACATCATTATTTTCAATTATGATCTAGTATTCTAATTATAATAAATATTATGATTCATTTATTTTTAATTTGTTATATTAACGTGGGTGCTCACATGCATTTTCCCTTCTGTGAAAGCTAAGTCAACTGTAGAATACGGACTGGGAAAACTTTCTAAGTGTATGGTTCTCAACATGGGCTCCTTGAACTCTCAAAGCAATCAAGAGTAGAACTCAAGGAGTCCATTTATTTGGATAGAAAACTATATTGAAACTTTATTTTCTCTACCTCCAGTGGAAATTTAAGTTTCCTTGAATTATAAAGATAGGTGACATATCACCATAACATTAGCCAAACTTTATGACTGTCACCAATAGAATTCACATATATTTTCCTATCACATGAGGTTTTAACAGCTATTTTGCAAGAGTAACTATATTCATCATTACTTCAAAATCATGGTACCTAAAACATCTACCCCATTTCAAATTTTTGTTTTGTAAAACTTTAAAAACAATACTTCAATATATGTGGTTTCTACTGTAATCCTATGTATTTTATTTTATGCACTTAAACATTATTCTGAGAGGTCATACATAAGCTACCACAGACGAACAAGTAAGTCTGAGGTACAAAACAAGAAACACAGTTAAGTACTCATGTTTAATAATATAAATAAATTCAGAGAAGTCACACAAAATAAAAAAACTTTCTATATTCATATCTGATAATATCGTGTGCCCTATTTTGACTTAATTGCAGATGTCACTTCTGATTAGTTCTTGTTCTTTTAAGAGATGTCCTTTCTTGAAAGCTAAAAAGAAAGGAACTTTCCCAGCTCTGTGGTTGATGCATGAGTACAACAGTCAGGTTAGCTGGATAAGGACTAATTTCTGCTCTGGTAAACACCCAGAATGGGTAGATGGACACATAACTGACCGTGTAGCTCTTAAAGACTGTGTGCAGATAATCTTACTTTTGTATTTTTTACTGTCTGATTTTTCATTTCATCAAGTCAAAAACTTTAAAAGGTACTAGTAAAGGAACAATTACAATCTAGGCTTGGTCATAATTTTCTTGATTTTTCCCCAACAAGACACATGCTATCCTCAGACACATACGTCACAGAAGACAGAAATATCCACCCAGACTCTTCATGGATTTCAGACTTTCCCACTGAAATGCTTCTGTCTTAAAGCTCAACCAACAACTCCAGACTGGATAAGAGGTTCCTGGGCCCTAAAGAGTCTCTTAAACATAGAAAACGTTTGCCTTCTATTTCTATTTTTCTTTACATTTTCCACCTGCTAATGATTTTTTTCTCTCACTCTTGTTTATTTAGACTCAGATAGTTAAAAGGCCCTTCTTAATTTCCTGGGGATAAAGATACCTAGTTGTGATGATGTTGATATCTTACTTTTGAGACATTCTTGAATGACAGTCCTGATGCACCATTGTGATAACCTTCATTCATCCCAGATAAACGCCACAGGGATAAATCATCTCCCTGTCATGATAATACACATTTACTTTCTAAGATGACTGTAGGGTTCTTATTGTACCTCTACAAAGGCAGTTGATCCTTCTCTCGGTTTCTTCCGTAAGAGCCTTGGTTCAGGTTACCTGTGTTCTTGAAGATTCCAAACACACCGACCCGACTAGACTGAAATGGATTAGTCTAGAACCATAAAATACCTTTATCTTCATATTTCAATGTCAAAAACCAAACAATTTAAAAAATTAAACAGGGACCATATTGTCTACAGAGCCACAGCCTCTACGTATTTCTGTCTTTACACCAATTGCCACACTTTGGAGAATAGCATTTTAAAGACTCTAAAGTTCAACTGTTTCAGTTTCCTGACTTTCTATATAAGAAAGGTAGGCCTAAACAGATTGAGTGACTCATGCAAAATCATTCAGCTGCCAGAGCTGAAGAAAACCAGTTTCCTCTGTTTTCTCCACTTCACCAGGCCATCTCCTGGCCCTCAGCTACAGATCCACTACAGTCTTGTATTTGCGCATGTGTAATACTGAAATAAAATATATCATCAAGGATGTTTACTAACATTTTAAAAGCAGCAGTGTGCAATCAATTTCCTTTTTCATTCATGGTTCCATATGCCCTTTTTCAATTGGTACTCTCTATATCCAGCTTTAGCCCCAACCACTTCAAGCCTATCATTACTACGTAATGTTTATACATATATACATATATATACACACACACACATATATATATATAAAATCATTCACACATATATATGTGTGTATATATATTTTTAGGGATATATATATATACACACACACACACGACTTTAAATTGTTTATATTAGCTTTACAACCACTAAACAATCAGTTCCTATTACATGTTATTAAAAGTTACTGGTATTTACTAATGAATTTCTGTAAAACTAAATATAAAACTTTTAAGATACAATTCAAAGACATTTTTTAAAATAATGAATTTGTTAAATTGAATAGTCTCCCCCCCAAAAATAATATGACCAAATATATGAATTGTTGTTCTTAAGAATCCTATTTGGCTTTTACTAGAAAACCCAGAATGTAACCCATTATAAAGGAGGTTAAAATTAGAGGCAAACAGACTTAACTATAAGAAAATCCAGGACAGGCACAGTGGCTCACACCTGTAAACCCAGTACTTTGAGAGGCCAAGGAGGGCAGATCACTTGAGGCCAGAAGTTCGAGACCAGCCTGGCCAACATGGCAAAACCCCATCTTTACTAAAAATACAAAAAGTAGCTAGGTCTGGTGGTGTGTGCCTGTACTCCCAGCTAATTGGGAGGCTGAAGCAGGAGAATCACTTGAACCTGGGAGACCGAGGTTGCTGTGAGCCAAGATTGTGCCACTGTATACTAGCCTGGGTAACAGAGCAAGATTCTATCCAAGAGAAGAGAAGAGAAGAGAAGAGAAGAGAAGAGAAGAGAAGAGAAGAGAAGAGAAGAGAAGAGAAGAGAAGAGAAGAGAAGAGAAGAAGGGAGGGAGGGAGGGAGGGAGGGAGGGAGGAAAGAAGGAAAGAAGGAAGGAAGGAAGGAAGGAAGGAAGGAAGGAAGGAAGGAAGGAAGGAAGGGAGGGAGGGAGGGAGGGAGGGAGGGAGGGAGGGAGGGAGGGAGGGAGGGAAAAAATAAATGCACTCAGCAAAAAGAAAATATTTAAAAGGCCATTCAAGCTAGGATCCTTGCAAAGTAGTGATCAAATTAGTCAAGCAAGGATATCGAAGAATATTCACATTCAGAAGTTGTATTGGATGTTTTCATTATTTTTGACAGTAGCAACAAAAGAAGATACAATAAATAGAAGGCTCTGATTATTGACTCATTTTGTGTCTCTACAGAATTCAGAAGGAAACAACATAATCATCACTCCAATGAGGGCACCACCAAGAAAATAATACGTTATGAAAAATATTGCTACACACCCAAATCATGGTTTAATGCAGCCAACAGTTTGAACTTTATATAATAATAGAAATATAATTTGAACAAATAAACAAGAAACAAAAATTTCACCTCCCCTCTTTATCTGTGACTACTCTTTCTCTGACAGAGATGCTAATCAACAGTTATCTTGTTTTCCAGTTAAACAACAATAGGTAGAAAAAGGAGAAGGTAAAATGGATAGAAAAATCCAAAACTTAATGATCAAAGTTAAATGTCTATAAAGATATAACGTAGAAAGAACCAAAGAAAAATTTAAAAGATAACAGGTTGGGGCTGTGGCTTTCACATGTTAAAACACTATCTTTATAGTAAAATTAGAAAATCACAAGAAAATACAAAATGTTTTCCATGGCTCTTCAAATATTGAAGAATTGCTGCTGAGTCAACTTAAACCAGGATTGGATTTCTCTAGATTTTACATCCAATCAGCCCCAAAGTCCTGTCATTCTTGTATCCTAGGATTTTTGACCTATCCTATTGCTCTTCCCAGAGCCACTGTGTGCTTCCACATCCTCTTGTTCTCACCTGGACCACAGTCATCCCCTATGACAGTCAGCGGAACTTTCTACGTCTGTGCCTGTCAGTACTTGCATAAAATCCTCCACAGGCTCCAGTGTCTTTAAGATAAGGTTTAGGTGCCTTATCATGTCTTGCAAGGCCTTTCATGATTTGCCACCATCTGAATTTTTACCCTGGGTCCTCCAGCCTGTGCACAAGTGCAAGGACACCCATGTACACACACACAGACACACACACACACACACACAGACACACACACCCCCACACACACTGCTTTCCAGATAAGCTAAAGTGCTTGCAGTTTACAGCAAGTTAACGTGCTCTCTACTTCCCCTAATTTCCTGCATATGTAATTCCCTCTGTGTAGAATATCCTTCCCCTCTCTATATCTGCTTGGTGGACTTAGCTCAAATACCTCTTCTTCTATGAAGCTTTCCCCAGTTAGAGTGAGACACTTCCTCATTTGTGCACCCATAATCCCTTCTATAGACTCTACAGTGTAATCATCACCATGTAATTCTCTTTCTAGTCTATAACCACCTATATGGAAGAGATCATGCTACATTCATCACTATTTCTCAAGTCCTTAGCATAGTAACTGACATATAATAATTAATGGATGATGAATGAACAGACTTAGTTGGATCATTATTCATTCGATAATGAATATATAACCATTCAATATCTACTATAGGTCAGACACTGTTGAATATTGGGGATATACTAATAAAAAGACATTGATCTCTATGATCAAGAAACAGCCTAGTGAATGGCAGGTAAAAGGAAATAGTCTATCCTAAGTGCCCATCACTCTGACAAACACGATCTTGTTTAATCTTTACTCTCACTGTAGGAGGGGCTGCCAATCCCATTTCACAGACAAGCTCAGAGAGTTCAACAAACAATTGAGGCTCATACACTTAATCCCAGAGCCAGAATTTTAATACAATTCTACCTAATTCCAAAGCCCAAAAGCCTTTCCTGTGTTTCTTTGTGTTTTTCTAATGTTTACATTTCTTGGGGTTTTTGTTGTTGTTGTTTTGAACATCTGACATGAGAACTAGAAACTAGATAATAAGATGACCTTGCTCAGATCATCCTGTAGAAGTGATCTGGAGACCATGTTATCCAGGATTTAGAAGCAGTCATTGCCAGATACTATGCTGTCAGTTCTATGAATGTCTCCATTTTCCTGTTTCATTTAAAGAACTCAACAATAGACATACTAAATTCACTTCGGTCTCATCCAGACTTCAGTAAAGAACTAACACTTCAGAACTTCTAAGTCCTGAGGCTGGACCACTGTATTTAACTGATGAAGTGAACTGCCATCAAGTCCAATGGAATTTAATAATTTATGACAATGATTAAAATATTGATGATAGTGATGACAATAGTAACAACAGTAAAATAATTGCACTGGCATCCCTGCAAAATTCAATTGCACTCAAAGAATAAAGCAAAGGAAAAACTACGTTTGTCTTTTGGGTTCATTATGCCCAATGAAATATCAGCTCTTGTAACACAAAGATTTCTATCTTAAAATATCCTGTGGAATGTATTTCCTACTGTTCTTCTTCTCTCTAATTACCCTGTGCTGTCTATAGCACTCACTTTTATTTTATTCTTTCCTTTACTCCCATTTTTACATCTGCAAGCATTTCAAACATAATGTCACAACTACCTGATTATATGTAGAAGCTTTATTTATATTTTTCTGTAGAAATACTTATATGCTTCTTGCTAAGTAGCATACACTGTAATAAGCATTTTATAAATGTTAATTCATTTAATCCTAACAAAAATGTAATAAAGTAGCTACTATTATTATACTTATATTACTAATGAAGAAATTGAAAAAATTAACAAACTTGTCAAGGATCACAAGATTGGTAAGTGGGTAAAGCAAGGTTTCAAACCCAAACAGTTTGGCACTAGTCTTTGTTCAAACTACCAGGTAGACTGCCTCTCAGATAAATATGATAATCCCTGTAACAACCTTGGATGGGAATATCAGCATGGATAATTGGAAAGATGCAAATAATCTATAAATGATCTTTGACTTTGAATCATAGAGCTCCGTACTACAGGTGTTATTCCTGCAGATGCACAGTAGATAGATGGCAAAGACTCTTCTGAGGCCGAGATAGTAGGATTAGGAAAGGAAAATCCTCTAGTCTCTTGTTAAACCCATTAATCTCAAGGTCCTGGTACCATTAACTACTGGCACTATTAAGTACAGTGAAGGGGCTAAACTCCTGCCTTTGGAAGGATCTCTAACGCTTCTGAGAAACGCCATCATCAGAAATAAGTCCACTCATCCTTAGAATGCAGTTATGGTATTAATTCAACAGAAACAGGAAGCCCTTTTGAGAAATGCTCCACCTGAAATGTTAAACCAGATCCCAAATGAAGCACGTCAACCACAAATAGAGAGACCATATATCCCTGGTTGCCTGGGACCATTCCAGATTCCTCCTGTTGTCCTGATGTAAATATTTATAGTACACTCTTTCACTCTCAAAACCACACTGGTTTGGATGATAAAATACGTTGCAATTCTCACCATGGACAACTAAGGGTTGGTTGTAACTCTTAATACATCCAGGAGAGAATTATCTCTGCAGATGACCATGCACATCTCATCTAAAGATCTCTAAATTTACCACCTTTGTCTTATGACTGTTCATCTAAATTTCAGTTCTATTACTAAACCATTCTAATCAGGGAAAATCTAACAAATAAAAAATACTCATTAACTATGCAACAACTTGTGCAAAGCCCTGCAGAGGCATGAAAAAGTTGTCTCTGCTCTTAAGGCATGTACTACCAGCTGGCTGAGAAGAGGCTGAAGCTGCCTTCCTGTTCCCTACCACACAGCCGGAACTGTACTAAACCCTGTAAGCACATGATTTAGTCTTCACAACAACCCTGTAGATAGGAATCAATATCCTCTTTAAAGAAGAGTAAAACTGAGGGTTGGAGGTTACTATAGCACTGATCAAGTAAATTAATAAATCAGACACTGTTGAAATAAAATGAAACATGTAGTTCCTAACCTTGCCACACTTTTGAGATGATGGAATGTTTCAATACATGTGACAAGGTATTCACATTTCATATAATCTTTACTTTCATTTATTATATGGTGAAACTCCATTTCCTTCTAGTACCAATTGCAGTGACCATATATCACCTGATGGTATACACTATGGCCTGACAGCACTACCACTGTGTATACAATAGCATTTGTGTAAGTATTTGAATATTTCACTGATCTTTTCTTTTCTATTCTATGAAGCAGATTAGAAGAGAGAAAAATAAAAATGCTAATGTCAGTGCTAATATACTTTAAGAAATGCATGCTATCGTTAAGCATGGCAAAAGCAAGACATCAAAGCTCATGGGACATGAGTTGGTCAATGGTGAGTTTATTAGTGAAGGCAATGGTAATTATTTAATGACATACATAAAATGATAGAACTAGGGTCAAATATTTTTGTCTTCAATTTGAGGTGTAGGTATAGCAAAAATGTTGTGAACTCAGAATCAAAATCAGAGAAGCACTGAAGTGATTCAGATACAAAGACAAACTTGGAAATCACTAAAGCTGTTCATATGAATAAAGTTTTCTACAGATTTCTCATGAAGAGAAGACAAAGGCTAGTTTTAACACTCTTTGAGCAAGTTTTATATAGAAGTTGGTAAATCTCCATTGAAGTCCACATCCTAACTACCTGCTGAATCTCCTAAAAAGTCACAACCAGAAAGCCCTCCCCAATGTTAAAATACATATCTTCTATCTTCTAAAATTCCATGAAGTTGAGAGCCCTAGAATTTTAGATGGGAAAAAATTTTGTAAATGAATTTAAATCACATGGTTTTAATTCTTAATGTACTTTTAGTGTATTAGACAAATATATACATTATAAAGTTTAGAAATAAAAGCCTAGGCCTATATAATATACTTGATGCTATAATTAGAAATTTGATAATGTTTTCACTTCTATGGGATTGTCTCTCCTTGACTTCTTGCTATTAACCTGAAACTCAACTTTTGTATATGACTTCTATTCTTGTTTGCAGGAAGACATCATGCAATAAAATAGGATAACATATTAGGCTGGGCGCGGTGGCTCATGTCTGTAATCCCAGCACTTTGGGAGGCCGAGGTGGGTGGATCACCAGAGGTCGGGAGTTCGAGACCAGCTTGACCAACATGGAGAAACCCCATCTCTACTAAAAATACTAAATTAGCCGGGTGTGGTGGCACACGCCTATAGTACTCAGCTACTCGGGAGGCTGAGGCAGGAGAATTGCTTGAAAACCCAGGAGGCGGAGGTTGCAGTGAGCCAATATAGAGCCACTGCACTCCAGCCTGGGCAACAAGAGTGAAACTCTGTCTCAAAAAAAAAAAAAGGATAACATAAAAACTGTTTGCTGTCACAGTAAGCCTGTAGCAGATAGGGGAGGTCCCACAGCCCTAACTTAGAAGATCAACTCCCTGTGGGTGGAGATGCTTATCTCTCAGTCTCCAATGCCTAACCTTATTCCAGCTAGGTAACAGATACTAATTACTTGTTGAATATATTTTGAAAAGGATCTAAAAAGTTAAGTATATTTCCAAAAGTAAGAAAAATGGAATGTCTTTTCTAACCTAACTTTCACCATTTACTCTGAGTCATTCATTTTACAAATGGTTTTTAAACAGCTGAAATCCACTTATAATTCTCACAGAATATTGGCTTTCTATTCACTGCTATGGAGAAAGCCACAAGGTCAAAAATCACCCTAGTCAGCTTTTTTCTTCGGGTTTTCAGAACATATAACTTTCTCTTTTCTGGAACAACTTGAGGTTCCTTCTTATAAAGCAAAATTTTTCCTTTTAGGCAAAAAGTCTATTTCTTTGGTTTCGCTACGCTAGACAGTTTCTGAGCTTCTCTCTGGAGTCTGTCCTTCCCTTTGAGCTTTTCTATATCTTCATACCTTAGAAACCTGAAATGACATCACTTTCTTTGGCTGATTCCAACTGAGCTCTTCCAGTAGGAACTGTGAAAATTAGCTGCAAATTTTCTTTGTAAAGGGCCAGGCTTTGGGGAAATAAGGCAGATGACCAGGCACTGATAAGGAGGGATGTCCACTATGCAAGTGTGAAAAGAAAAGTGTGTGTGTATGTGTATATATATATACCCGTACATATATATACATACATATATATATACACATACACACACACACACACACACATATATATATATATATATTTTCTGCGACAGAGTCTCACTCTGTCACCCAGGCTGGAATGCAGTGGCACAATCTCACCTCACTGCACCCTCTGCCTCCCAGGTTCAAGCAATTCTCCTGCCTCAGCCTCCTGAGTAGCTGGGATTACAGGTGTGCAACACCACGCCCAGCTAATTTTTGTATTTTTAGTAGAGATGGGGTTTCACCATGTTGGCCAGGCTGGTCTCAAACTCCTGACCTCGTGATCTGCCGGTGTGAGCCACCGCGCCCGTCTGGAAAAAGTACTGCTCTATGGTGGAAAAGTTATATTTGTAACCTACACACATTCAGACAATTAAAGTCTACACTCCAAATATTGGAATTAAGGATAATACTTACCCTTTTCACTTTCCACATTTATGCCATGTTTGAAATTTCAGTAATAAGCACATATTTCTTTGGTAATTAAAACAATAAAGAAAAAATAGTCAATCTTTTTCAGTACACGATGCCTTCTTTTTGCAAAGTCTTGCCTCAGAGAGAAAGAACGACAAGATAAATTAATGGGGCCCCATCATAGAAAACCTCATGATCTTAGGGACATGGACACATATACCAATAGCAATACTATATTCGTTTTGATCTGGATGCAGATGAGTAAATAAATGGTAGCTATTTTTAATACCTAGAAAGAAAATCATTTATTCACTAGTGCCACTGTCTGCTGCCAGGGGAAGGTAAAGGAATTTTGAGTGAAAAGAAAAATGAGAAGCTAACTGAGGCATGACATCAGTGAGATGGTGGAATATGAGGCCCCAGCTCTCATCTCCCCCAGAGAAATACTGATTTTGGCCAGCACTCATAGATGAGAATGCTCTGTGGGAGCCCTGAAGTCTAGTTGAGTATCCAGCACACCAATGACACAAAAAAATCTGGGAGTGGATGTATGGCAGAGAGTAAGGACAGCAGCCACTTCACTCGTGTCATCCCTTTCCAAAGTGGCACAGCTCAGTACTGAAAGGCCCGCTTGGCCCATGATTTCTTCCATGGGGAAAAGTGAGAGCCCCACTTTCCCAGCATTGCAGGATGCGACCCAGGAGGTCCACTTATGTTGCACCTCACCTAGAACACTGAAGGAGTCAGCACAGCAGAATCACCTGGAGACATCTAGGAGCAAGGCATAGGGAAAGGAGCACACAGCCACTGGCCTACAGTTCTCAACAGCCAACTGCAGATTCTACTAACTGGCTCACAAACTCCACCAAGAAGCCTACCCATGAAGCCCACAGGATGACTCACCTGAGAACCCTCTCAACCAGCCAACACATACCCCAGCACCCTGTGTGGTCCCAAAGGGCAATACCTCACATGTCTCTGAGCACAGCTCACATAAGCTCCTTGTATTAGGTCGTTCTTGCATTGTTATAAAGAAATACCTGAGACTGGGTTAATGTATTTGATATAAAGAAAAGAGGTTTAATTGGCTCATAGTTCTGCAGGCTGCAGAGGAAACATAGTGCCAGCATCTGCCTGGCTTCTGGAAAGGCCTCAGGGAGCTCTGACTCATGTCAGAAGGTGAAGCAGGAGCAAGGGAGAGTTGGGGGTGGGGTGCCACACTTTACAACAACCAGATCTTGCAAAAACTCTGTAATGTGAGGACAGCACCAAGCCAGGAGGGATCCATCCCCATGACCCAAACACCTCCCAACAGGCCCCGCCTCCAACACTGGGGATTACATTTCAACAAGAGATCTGTGCAGGGACAAATATCCAGACTATATCACTCCCACAAACAGCACACGGATCTCAACAAAAGGTGCGTATCTGAGCAACTGGCTCAACTTTGATGGACTGGGAGAAACCTGAACACTTAAACACTTCAAGGTACTGCCCTCGGCTAAATAAATTGGAGGCTCTCAGCACCAGACCTAACTTTGCAAAATCGGGGAAGGCACAACAATCCTAAGACTTGCTGCATTGGAGGGAACAGGAGGCATGCAGAGAAGGAATCCACAGAAAAGGTCGAAGAGACCCCAAGAATTGCCAGGTGGGCTCATTGGTGAAGATATTTGTCTCCTGAAGCCAATCAGTAAAGACTAGAGGACATGACTCTTTCTTCAAATGCAGCTGTCACAAGAAACAAAGAAGGTCATTATATAAAGGCAATAGGATCAATTCATCAAGAGAATATATCAATTGTAAATATACATGTACCCGACCTCAAACCACTTCAATATTATAAAGCAGATATAACTAAAGAAATAAATACACAGCAATACAATCATAGTAGGAGACCTAAATAGCCCACTTTCCAGACAAGAAATTAGTAAGAAAACTATGGACTTGAATAACACTATATGCCAAATGGACCGACCAGACATATACAAAACATTACATCCAATAGCAGTAGAATATATATTCTTCTCAAGCACACGTGGAATATTCTGTGGGATAAATTATATATTAAAAACAAGACTTAACAATATTAAGAAGATGAAAATTACATCAAGTATCTTTTATTTGACCACAGTGGTATGAAACTAGAGTAACAGGAGGAAAATTGGATAATTCACAAATATATAGAAATTAAGTGACACACTCCTGAACAACCAACCAATAGGTCAGAGAAAAAATAAAAAGGGAAATCAAGAAATATCTTGAGATAAATGAAAATAAAAATAAAACATACCAAAACTTATGGGATGCAGGAAAAGTGGTTCTAACAAAGAAATTCAGAGCAATAAAGGCCTAGATAAGATCAAAGACAGATGTCAAATGAACAATATAACATTATACCTCAAGAATAAAGAACAAAGCCCAACATTAGTAGAAGGAAAAAGGCAATAAACATTAGAGCAGAAGTAAATGAAATAGAGACTTTAAAAAAAAATCAACAAAACTAAGTTGTCTTTTTAAAAGATAAACAAAATCAATAAACCTTTAGCTAGACTAGGGAAAAAAAGAGATGGCTCAAATAAATAAAATTATAAATGAAAGAGGAGATATCACAATTGTTACCACAGAAACATAAAGGATAATAAGAGATTACTATTAACAATTATACATCAACAAATTGGATAACCTAGACAAAATGGATACATTCTTAAAAACATATAACCTACCAAGACTGAACCATGAAGAAGCAGAAAATCTAAACAGATCAATAACAAGTAAAGAGATTAAATCGGTAATTTTTTAAAGACTCTCCCAAACAGGAAAAGTCAGAGACCAGATGACTTCACTGGCAAATTCTACAGAAGACCTACAGAAGAATTAACACTTATCCTCTAAAACACTTCCAAAGAAATTGAAGAGGAGGGAAAACTTCCAAGCTCATTTTACTCATTTTCCTGATACCAAAGTCAGATGAGGATACTACAAGAAAAGAAAATTACAAGTCCATATCCCTTATGAACACAGAAGCAGAAATCCAGAACAAAATGCTAGAAAACCGAGTTCAACAGTATGTTAAAAGGATTATACCCCATAATGTCAGCAAGTGAGATTTATCCCTGGGATGCAAGGATGGCTCAATTCTACAAATAAATAAATGTGATCCACCACAATAATGGAATGAAGGATAAGCAGCATATAATTATCTCAATCTATGCAGAGAAATTATTTGACAAAATTCAAAAGCCTTTCAGGATAAAAACTCTCAACAAATTATGTGGAGAGGGTATGTACTGCCTGGTATCTAGTCATATTTTGGAGAACAGAGAGAAGTTGGAAATGTGTTATATTCCTAGGCCCTCTGTAACAGATTACCATAAACTTGGTGGCTTAAACCAATAGAAATGTATTCTCTCACAATTCTGGAGGCTGGAAGTGTGAAACCAAGGTGCTGACAGAGCCTATTATTCTGAAGGCTCTTAGAGAAGCATTCTTGCTTGCCTTTTCCAGCTTCTGTTGACTGCAAGCATTGCTTGGCATCACTCCAATCTCTGCATATGTCTTCACACAGCCTTCTCCTCCAAGTCTTCTCTTCTGTCTTTTACAAGGACACTTGTCATTGGATCCAAGGCCCACCAGGTAATGCAGGGTGATCTCATCTCCAGATTCTTAACTTATACATCTACAAAGACCCTTTTTTCCAAATAAAGTCCCACTCCCTGGTTCCAGCAGTTAGAAAACAAACATATCCTTTGGGGGATCACCATTCAATCCACTACAGGGGTTTTATGGGGTTTGTTTTCCCTGTGCCCTAGAACCTTACCTCTGCTGAAGTAATTCGGTTTCTCGATCATCTTTTCATCCTGTGCAGACTGTAACACACCAGAAAAATGGTATACAGCTTCTATCTACAGATTTTTAAAATTATTTATTGAGGTAAAATATTTATAACATAAAGTTTACCATTTTATCTTTTTATTTTTGAGACCGAGTCTCACTCAGTCGCCCAGGCTGGAGTGCAGTGGTGTGATCTCGGCTCACTGCAAGCTCCACCTCCCAGGTTCACGCCATTCTCCTGCCTCGCCTCCCCAGTAGCTGGGAGGTGCCTGCCACCATGCCTAGCAATTTTTTTTTTTTTTTGTATTTTTAGTAGAGATGGGGTTTCACCATGTTAGCCAGGATGGTCTTGATCTCCTAACCTTGTGATCCACCCATCTCGGCCTCCCAAAGTGCTGGGATTACAGGCATGAGCCACCGCACCCAGCCCATTTTATCTATTTTTTTTTTTTTTTTTTTTTTTTTTTGAGACTGAGTCTGGCTCTGTCGCCCAGGCTGGAGTGCAGTGGCCGGATCTCAGCTCACTGCAAGCTCCACCTCCCGGGTTTACGCCATTGTCCTGCCTCAGCCTCCCGAGTAGCTGGGACTACAGGTGCCCGCCACGTCACCCAGCTAGTTTTTTGTATTTTTTTTAGTAGAGACGGGGTTTCAACGTGTTAGCCAGGATGGTCTTGATCTCCTGACTTCGTGATCCGCCCATCTCGGCCCCCCAAAGTGCTGGGATTACAGGCTTGAGCCACCGCGCCCGGCCCATTTTAACTATTTTTAAGTGTTATAGCTCAGTGGCATTAAATCATTCATTCTGTTGTACAAACATCACTGTCATTTTTCTCCAGAACTTTTCATCAACCCAAACTTAAACTTCGTACCCATTAAATGATACCTCCTCATTCCTGTGCAACACCCTCATAAACTCTAATCTACTTTCTGTCTCTATGAATTTGACTTCTTTAGATACCTCATCTAAGTAGAATAATAAAATTTCTGTCATTTTGCATCTGGCTTACTCAGTCTTGGGCAGGAAGGGAGGAAATGAGCAAATAATTCTGAGTAATTTAGCGTAATGTCCTCAAAGTTCATCATGTTGTAGCATATATCAGAATTTCATTCCTTTTTAAGGCTGAATAATATTCCATTGTGTGTATATATCACATTTTGGGTTGTTTCTACCTCTTGGCAACTATGAATAATGCTGCCATTATCTCCAGATTTTGACATGAAAAAGATTCACCTACAGAAAGCTATTGTATATATAGCAGATTATACTGGGGAGATGAAGTCATTCATACTGCAAAGAATGTAAACAATCTAATTTCAACTAGCAAACTACCCTGTCCTTACAAAGTTCTTTGACCTTTTGTACCAACTCTGTTTCTACCTCTCTGTCAGTTTTTCAGCCACTTCTCTTATCTTCCCTCTCCTCACCTCCTACTCCATTTCTCTCCTTTCCTTCCAGCCTCAAATCTCTGTTCATTATGCATTCAGGGTGATTTAGCTTCCTTTTTACACCTTATCTTCTGTCAATCTTTTTTCTCAGGTTTCAGTATGCAGCAGCAAATAGCAATGCATTATCTTAAGCAAAGTCCACCACCTCCTGAGAGGGATTTCTGGGGCCCAGTGTTAAGATAATGTATTTCCTCCCTACTATGTTATATTTGAAATAGCACTGGGACATAAATGTAGAAAAGCAACCAGTTGAAAATGGGAAACAGGAGGATATGAAAGAGAACAGGGTTTGAGATACAGAATTCAGCTTTGTCTCCCCAAAGACTGATATTAGAGGAATGAGAATAAAAATCATCTTCAGGGAAGAGAGGAAAGAGAAGACCAGAGGACGATAACCTTTCAGAAGACAGGAGGAGGAAATGGCACCAGCAATGGAGAGAGCTGTCAAGAAATCCATGAAAGGTTATAAACATACTGGGTGACAGAAAAGGTGGCCACATCAATTACACTAGATGGCAGATGTGAAAATTTGTCATGCACAAGATTTTGAGATAACTTGACTAGCATAAGCTACTATATAAATTGTATATGTGCTTGCTTAGAATAGAAATACAGGCATTCCTCATCTGAATTAAATTTTAAAAATACTTTGAACAGCAGTTTTCAGGTGGTAGGAGCTTATCATATATAATTTTAATTGGGAAAATTAATATGTTCCCAACCCATCCAAATACCTATCCAATTTCCTCAAATATGAATAAAATCGCTGTAAACACCTGCATAGCCATCCAATTCCAGCAAGGATTTCTGACTTATATAAATTAAGTTGTTTGAAATACCAATTACCTAATCCTTTAACACATAATGAACTCTTTGGAGAGTATGTTTGTATGCAGTACACAAAGAATCCTTCCTTACAGTATCAAATAGAAATAACATTTTCCTTTTATATGTGCAAGGAATTACGCACTGTAATTTAAATAAACAACATAATACGTAAGAGATACTAAAGATCCTATCTAAATTAGACACAAGTTAGAAGTGCTCCCAGGCTCTTGGCAGAAGTGAACTGAGACTCAGGAAAGGCCAAACCCTCTAGGAAAAGGATGGGGGAAGGTCACAGAAGCCACGCAAACACTTTAAAACAACCTGAGCCGAGGGCTTAAGGCTGCAGCCCACTCACACTACATGGTCTTGTCTGATCTGAACAACAACAAAAAGTTTTTGTTGGTACAGGCATGTATATTAATTATGGTAAGAGTTTGATTCAGTGAGTTTAGGGTTAAAGTGTCTGCAAATCTTTAGGGCAAGTATTTGAATAATGAGAGTTTACATACTGAAGGACACTGTATACGTTAAAAGGAAAACAGACTATAAGTAAGTCTGATTTATAAGATGATTATCTTGTCTTATATTAATTCTGAATTGAATCCAAATTTTGAATTCTGTCTAAGGGATTACTGTTATACAGTTGACACCCAAGTGAGAAGGTATACTGGAAAGGTAACTAACCCTATCCCTGTAACCTTAATATTACATAAAATTTATAACGACCCTCAAATTAACCAAGTATGCTGAAATATGAACCTGCAGTATGCAATATGTACATTAGGTTTCCAGGTTAACAAAAAAAGAGCCACATTAAAAGTAGGCTCTGTTATGCTGTCATGCTGATTTGCCAGTTCAAAGCCATCCACTACAAAAAGGAAGGGAAGGAGGAAGGAAGAGAGGAAGCAAGAGAGAGAGAGAGAGAAAGGAAGGGGCTTGTATTAGTTCATTTTCACCCTACTCTGTAAAGAAATACCCCAAACTGGGTAATTTGTAAAGGAAAGAGGCGTAATTGACTCACATTTCCACATGGCTGGGGGAGGCCTCAGCAAACTTACAATCATGGTGGAAGACAAAGAGGAAGCAAGGACCTTTTTCACATGGCGGCAAGAGAGAAGAATGAGCAAAGGAGGAACTTGCCAAACACTTATAAAACCATCAGATCTCATGAGAATTCATTCACCATCATGAGAACAGCATGAGGGAAACCACCCCCATGATCCAATCACCTCCCATGAGGTCCCTCCCTTGACACATGGGGATTATGGGGATTACAATTTGAGATGAGATTTGGGTAGGGACACAGAGCCAAATCATATCAGGGCTGTATTAAAACAAGAATTTCCTCTGCCAATTACCTGTTCAATAGACACATTGCCACCAAGAGGAAAGGGCCCAAGAACTGCAGAGGTGTTCTGGGGTCCAGGATGGGAGAGGAAAGTTATTCCGAAAATTTCTCTTGAAAGTTAAGATTTTAAATATTACCAGAGGGAAAGGAAATGTCTCATTTGCCTCCCAAAATGTAGCTCTCTCAGCCCAGGGTGTAATGAAATACAAAATAATCTCTCTAAAATCTGTCTAACTCTCCACATGTCCTCACAAGAATGCGAATACTTTGCTCTATTTTTTTTTTTTTATTTAATGCAACACAGTCTTCCAGGTTTGTTTTTAGCAGCAGATACTAAGTGAAATCAATTACCATTCTCAAGAAATAGTCCCACTGAAAAATTATTTTTGAAGCCTGTCACATCTTTTACTCTAACTGGTCCACAAAGTTATAAATCCTCTCCCAATGGAAATCCACTCTATCGTGGGGAAGAAGCTAAAGTTCTATGCAATCCAATCTTCTCTAGGGATCTGAAGACAATTTCACTCTCCTGTTTTTAAACATCTTGAAAAATCCTTGCATTTACTTCAAAGGGCAGATTGATGTTCTTTCCACACACAAAAAAAGGAAACAAACACTGTATTTCTGGAATTTAGAGACGCTACCAGGGCAGTTTCTCTGGTAAATACTTCAATCAAGTCTATATTTGTAAACCTTTTTTGAAGTATCTGCCTTAAAATCATGTAATCTGAAAATCAGGGTGAAGAAATCAACTTCAGTAAGCCCTGATTCCACAGGACTGTCCCCAGGCCAGAGTGAAAAGGTAGCTGCCTAACAATTTTTTAAACTAACCACTGCAAATGTCCTCGATAATGTATTTCAATGTTTCAACCTATTAGTATCAAAGAGTTCACCCTGATAGCTAACCTAATTTTCTTCCATTGCAAAATAATCTCAGTCTTGGGCAGGAAGGGAGGAAATGAGCAAAGAATTCTGAGTAAGAGAATCTGGTTTCAAGGCCTGGTTGGCTACACTGGCTGTGTGTCTTCATGCTATGGATCTCTAATTGTTAAAGTACTGGACTAAATCTGGTTTTTACAGATATAGCTCTCCTCTGAGAGAGAGAAACTAATAGGTCACTGCAAGCCACAACAAAACAGTCATTCACGTATCTACAAATATATTATTAAATCTAATACAGAATATATTTCATTAATATTTTAGATAGCTTTCTGTTACTCAGATTGACTAACCCTAATCTTTTTTTTAACATTTCCAAAACTCTATCTGGTTTGTTTACATTTGTAGAAAAGAATAATTTAACATATCAACTAATGTAGTTTCCCCCTCTATACTCCCTATTATCCCAGGAGGTTCCCCTATTCCCACATTCTCAAAATCTAGGAAACAAGTAGGCATTCGGGGGCTTCTATTTCAGAGTAGACCCAAATAAGCAAATTCTTGACTTTTGCATCTCAAACCCCCAAAACCTAGCGTGAGCAATAGATTTAATGGGAAAAATATGCTGCCTCTTAGCCTGTTTTCCAATCCTACCAAGAGACTAATAGAGTTTGCATGGGGTGTCTGGTCACACTAGACAAGCCCAGAGGGTACCTAATGGATAAAGAAATGGCTCTAAGGGCAATCTAGACCCTGCAGACCTTAGCATCAGAACAAGGATAACTCGGCATCAGTAATCTGCAGGGAGCAACCAATAGGGTCTAGAAAGAGGACCAGAGTGAACCCTCAGGTCTCGACATCTATAAGGTCCCTGGAAATTAGCTGGAACCAATGAGAAAGTAGATACCATGAATTGACCGAGGAAACTCTGAATTAACAGCTATTACCTTAAATTGTCAAAATACTTGAGATGGAAAAAATAATTAAGTTACATCCATTGAAGACGGTAAGATAGTGTCTTAATGCTATACCCCTTGTACTCTTCTGTAACTCACTTTTGGTGACTGTAACATTGCAGTCTTAATGCTCTACCCCTTGTACTCTTCTGTAAGTCAATTCTCTGAATTCTGTGTACGTTGTAAGTTTCAAACTCAATATGATGACAGAGGGACCAGCTCTAAGGAGAGTCCAAGAATAATCCCATTGTTTGCAAATGTCGTATGTCGATTCCAAAGCAACAGTGGAAACTTGATTTCAATCATCTGGGATGATTTAGTAATGACACATAATTAGTGCCACAGTTACTTATCTCATTCAACCAAGTAGGATATGAAGTAAAATTTTGCTGTGACTGAAACAGATTAAAATTAATATTTTGTACATGCTGTGTCTTCTGAGCACAGGCATGCGAATAACATTTAAAGTTAATAGGTATTAGCAGCAACAACAATTTTATTTTCAAAAAGCTACACCTATCCTAGAGAGAAAATATAATACATTCAAATTTCCCTTGAGGAAAACTGACAAGAGTTCATTATCTATGAACGGAACATACCATATTTGGCAGACTTCTGTTATAGGCCACCCATAGATTTCAATCCCTGGCGGAATATATCTCAATAATTAGCACCAGAGGTGTCAAATTTCAGTTCTATTTCTTCTGTTATAAATTTTAAACTAGCTTGGATAATCCTCTTCACATCTGTGAATTACCTAGAACTAGGTGAAGAAAATAGTTATTTTTTCCCATTGACTAATAGCAAAATAGATAGAATGCATGACAACTCAGTTTGCTTTGCATTGTGACAGGCTTAAGCATTTCTGATTCATCATGATGACATCTCCTATTCCCTTAATTTTCAGAAAATCAATTGTATTAGAAGAAAATTAGCACACCTCCTTGATTAATTTAATATAGTGGTCATAATTACAGAAAAAAAAATAAGCTCTCTCTTCACGCAAAAAACTCTGGTCTGCAAATGCATACAAGGCTTTCAATTATAATACTGGTTTTGATGTGGTATGTTTACTTTAGCATAAAGTCGTTAGAACAAAGCGATCGCTTTGTCAACCTTCTTCCCTATTCAGTACACCTGCGAGATTTTCTAATCTCAGTTGCAGTTCAAGAATTTGCACTATTGAATTCATATTGTATTCACAATGGTAGAAGCCAAAAAAAGAAAAACAATCTTACAACCTGAATAATTACTATTTTTTCATTAAACCCAAATGTAATGGTGATGTAATTTTCCCAGTGGAATAAACTACTGTGCTAAAGTTGAGACTAGCTTTTAAAAACGGCTTTATTATCCTCCTACATTCATTTTAATTGGAACAAATTAAGATTCTCGAGGGGCCCTTTTTTAGTTTGTTTATCTTGAAGGCCACAGCTCTCAGCATAAAGGTTTATCAGAAGGAGACAAAGATATTTGCAGTATCTAGGCAGTCCCACTTTCCACACACCCCACCCCCCAAAAGAAAAAGTTTCTAAGGGACTAGTTGGTACAGCTAAGTCAACTTATTTTCAAACTAGGTGAAAATAAGTAAGTCAGATGAGTCAAATATAGGTGTGATAATATTAACCAATTGATAAGCTCCCCAGGGAAAATTTAAACTCATAATTTTTGTAAAGAGCATCTAATGCCTTCCAAAGAACTATTAATTTGCATGTAAAGATGTTCATACTTAAAATAAAAGCTGTTGTGACTGAAAGTAGCTGAAAAGCCACCGCAGTCCCACCCCCAGGATGCTCACAAATTTAAATGATTGTCTAATTACACACTCAGCAGCTATTAGCAGCCTTGTCAGTTATTTACAACTCTGACAGCTTTGTTGTTCCAAAAAGAGCAATCCAGTTTCCAAAGGACTAGTCAACAGACTAGTATTATCAAGGTGGTTTAACAAAAAGTTTATTAGTCAAAACAATTCAATAAATATGGTGTATCAAGCTATCTTACTAGGCTGGGCATTATGCTGAATACCTTAAGAATATCAAAGGAGTTTAAAAATATGATTCCTGCCCTTAAGAAGCTTAGAGTCTGCTAAGAAAACAAAGAATGCTCAAGAAACAACTAGCAAATGAAAATAAAATTTTAGCACTAATATTTGCCGTATAGATTTGCATTGTCCAATATGGAAGGCACTAGCTATATATGACCAGTAGCACTTGAAAGGTGTTTAATCCAAATTGAGATGTACTACATGTGTAAATTCACACTGAATTTTGAAGACTTAGTGCGAAATAAAAAGAACATTAAGTATCTCAGTTCGTTTTGTATCGATCACATGTTAAAGTGGCAATATTTTGGATGTACTGAGTTAAAATACATTAAAATTAAGTTCAACTGTTTCATTTTTTGTAAATAAGATAAGAAAAATTAAAATTACATACATGGTATGTGTATACAACATTTTCTTTATCTATTTATCTGTGGATGGCTATTCAGGTTCTTTCCATCTCTTGGCTACCGTGAAAAATGCTGCAATGAACATGGGAGTGCTGATATCTTTTGGAGATCCTGATTTGAATTTTTTTAGAATTGAAAAGAAGCAATCCAGAGGTGAGACTGTTGGATTCTATGGCAATCCTATTTTTAAATTTTTGAGGAAACACTATACTGTTTTCCATAGTAGCTGTATCATTTTACATTCCCACCAACAGGGAACAAGAGGTCCAATTTCTCCAGAATCTCACCAACGCTTGTTATCTTCATGATTCAACCTTAAAAAAGAAAAGAAATCCTTTCATATGCCACACTATGGATGAATCTGGAAGATATTATGCTAAGTGAAATAGGCCAGTCACAGAAGGACAAATACTGTATGATTCCACTTATGTAAGGACCTAAAATAGACTTGGGTCAGGCACAGTGACTCACGCCTGTAATACCAGCACTTTAGGAGGTCAAGGTGGGCAGATCACTTGGGCCCAGCGGTTCAAGACCAGCCTGGGCAACATGGCAAAACCCCATCTCTATAAAAAAGACAAAAAATTATCCAGGAGTGCACCTGTAGTCCCAGTGACCCAGGAGGCTGAGGCAGGAGGATCACCTGTGCCTGGGAGGTCAAGGCTAAAGTGAGCTAAGGTGGTGGTGCCACTGTACTATAGCCAGGGGACAGAGTGAGACCTTATCTTATAAAAAAAAAAAAAAAAAAAAAAGACTCAGAAACAGAGAGTAGAATGGTGGTAGCCAGGGGCTGTTGAGAGGAGGAAGTGGAGTTGCTGTTCAATAGGCATAAAATTTTAGTTACTCAAGATAAGTTTTAGTTACACAAGATAAATTTTAGAGATCTGCTACACAACATTGTGCCTATAGTTAACAATGCTATATAATAATTGTTAAGTATTGTACACTGAAAAATGTATTAAGAGGGTAGATCTCATGTTAAGTGTTCTTACCTCAATAAAAAATAAGTAAATAATACAATACAATATAAAATAAATTAACATAAAATTATATACATGGCTCACATTTGTGGTTTACATTCTTTTTCTCCTGGACTGTCCTGGTATGGAGTTTGAAAAACTTATGGAAGGAATGAGCTTTCAAGGATCCAGAGGACTCTGACAGGCTGAGTTAGGAGAGAGTTATGTTCTAGATAGGAGCTGGAACACTGAATTCTAAGTGCAGCTGGGAGATTGGCCTGGAAGCACTTTTGGGGGTTTAGGTATTTTGGTTGAGGTCAGATGTTGGGGTCCCATAGAGGGGCATGCACCATTTTCCAAACTTCTCGCCTTATTTCTAGGGCTGTTTATCAGCAAATTCACTATAACACATACCACAGAGAAGTACAAGGCAAGTTTCTAAAATCTTCAGTGGAAAGTAAGAAGTGAGATTCTATCTGCCATTCCCAAAGAAGGCCTTAGGTTATCATCCCTGCTTCAGATTATCTCCAAGTCCCCTTAATATCATGTAACTTCTAGTATTTTCCTTAATGCCTATGGTTATCCATTGACTTTAGGAACTTCCTATCAGTAAGTGTTTGGAGACACTCATGTACCAAACAGATTAATATCACTCTAAACTTGTGGTGGCCACCCTCAAGACTGGCTTCTCCACCATCAGTTGATGCTCCTGTTCAACCTCAACAGCTGCTTCAAACCTCAGCCTCACAACTGGTTCAAACCTCAGCCTCTCTTTGGACATCCTCTCCCACACTCCCTGCACTCTCAGATGACCTAATCTCCAATCCCATAGAGACACAATCAACAAGCCTGCAGCTAGCCAGCCTTCTCTTGCTTCCTCTTCTTGTTACACTGGTGAAGGTGGAAGGACCATTGAATAGTGGTGCCCTTGGTGATTTAATATATACCCTTTCCTTTTTTGACCCTACTTTCCCTCCTTATACCAGTGGTCTTCAAGCATTTGTACTCATTTGGCCACAAAAATAATTTTGAGAAACTCCTCTCACATTTTTAAGTTAACATCCAAAATTTATCATATAACTTTGCATAGGATATCATCAGGAATGAAAGAATACATATAGTAAACTTGATAACAACATTTAATAACAGTTATTTCATTCTTTTAAACATGGCAAAGGTTTTAAAGCATGTGAAATCAACACAGTGACTGCATTCCCACCTTCAGCCAGTTAAAAAATACATGAATAAAGCCGGATGCAATGGCTCATGCCTGTAATCCCAGAACTTTGAGAGGCCGAGGCAGGCGGATCACCTGAGGTCAGGAGTTCAAGACTAGCCTGATCAACATGGTGAAGCCCCATCTCTATTAAAAATACAAAAATTAGCCAGGCGTGGTGGCGTGCACTTATTATCCCAGCTACTTGGAGGCTGAGGCAGGAGAATCGCTTGAACCCGGGAGGCGGAGATGCAGTGAGTGGAGACTGCACCACTGCCCTCCAGCCTGGGCAACAGAGTGACACTCCATCTCAAAAAAAAAAAAACAAAAGAAAGAAAGAAAAGAAAACATGAATATCCACTTCTTTAACATTAGAAAATGTTACATCAGGCCAGGCACGGTGGTGGCTCACGCCTGTAATCCCAGCACTTTGGGAGGCCGAGGTAGGCAGATCATGAGGTCAGGAGATCAAGACTATCCTGGCTAACACGGTGAAACCCCGTCTCTACTAAAAAATACAAAAAATTAGCCAGGCAAGGTGGCAGGCGCCTGTACTCCCAGTTACTCAGGAGGCTGAGGCAGGAGAATGGCGTGAACCCGGGAGGCGGAGCTTGCAGTGAGCCCAGATCACGCCACTGCACTCCAGCCTGGGCGACAGAGTGAGACTCCATCTCAGAAAAGAAAAGAAAAGAAAAAATAGAAGAGAAGAGAAGAGAAGAGGTTACATCATTCCTTTTCATCTTTGAACTCATAATTATGTTCTACTTCTACCACAAAATTTTAACCCAGTGTAATACATTTTATGCTTGAAAGTCTTTTATTGATTACCTTATCACCCAATTCTGCAAAAAATATATATGTTGGTAAATTTAATTTTTATTGAATCTCCTGGGACCATAAGGTTCTAAGTGATAGCATTTTTCTTCTGCATTGAGTTCTCATTAAATTAGCATTAAATACAATTGATAAACCCAATGTAACATAGTTTGTATTTTGACAAATAAATATATTAATTATATAAAATAAAATTTAGATGGAACTATTAATTTAAATGCTCTTTTTTCAATTATTTCATGGGTCTATGGATAATATAACTTATTGAAAGAAACAGGCAATGTTCTACATGAATTTATTCCTGTTTTTTATTTTTATGTAAGTGCCTAGAACATTTTTTACACAAATAGGCGATAGAAATGGAAGGAGTTGTATTATAGCAATGTCACTCAATTCTTTAAACTCTTGAGTTATATGACAAAAATCAAATAGTGATCTAGCATCAAAAATTATTTTAATGATCTATCAGCTGACAGTTCTATTAGGCATTTCTTTCATTTTATGGAAAAGAAAAAACAAAAAAACAGAAAGGACCTGAGTTGCAAAAAGATTTATTACCCTCTCATTTAGATCATTCAGTTTCCAAATATAAATGCTATTGCTTCTGTGTGGGGCCTAGGGAGGCAACGTAGCCAGTAGGAATAAGCTGCAGGTCCTCCCTTCATATGCCAGGGCATATATCAGGCCAATCGAGTCTCCCAAGATTCAGGATCAACTATCTACTTACCTATTGGTCATTCTAACTCACAAACACTTTCTGAATCTGTCCACTTGCCTCTATTCCCGCCCCTGGCCTTGCCCAAGAAAAAGCCTCCATACTACCTTGCCTGGAATGCATAACCACACTGTAGCTAGAAAGGTTAAAAGGATAAAATAAAACTGGATCATGTCCTGACTCTCCTTAAAATCTCCAATAGCATCCCCGGTTTAGGATAAAGTACAAGTTCCTTTATCATGGCGTATGGGCACTGCCAATCTCTTCTTAGCTCATCTCCTGGACCCATCTCTGCCACTTTTCTCTACACTCCAACTTCTCACCAGTCTGGATGTTCTTCCATTTTTCAAAGGCTCCAGAACCTACATACAGGCTCTTTCCTTTATCCTCTTTACCCAGTTCCTACTTAAAATAAAAGACTTAGTTTAACTTTATTTCCTCCAGAAAGACTTCTCTCAGCCCTAACTTAGCAAATGAATGCTCCCATGGAACTTTCAAAAATATATGTACAATACATTATCATGTATTATAGCCACCATTCTTTGCAATAGATCACTAAAGCTTATTTCTCTTGTCTAACTTAAACTTGGTACCCTTTGATCAACATCTTACTTTCCCCATCCACTCCCCTCCCCTATCCTGTGATGCTCTTAATTTCTTAATGACAGCACACATAATATGTCACTGGAGCAACCTAATGTCTCATTTCACTTTGTGACTATCAAATTTACACTTCCAGGATCTTATCTATCTTGCTTTTGTATGCCTAGTACTAAACCTGAAATGCAGTACGTGCTACATAAATGAATAGTTGGCAAGTTAAAAAGTTTTCTTATTAATTCATAACCAAAATTTTGTTAGCAGTATATTCACCATTCTCTGATCCCAAATTTGCTTGAAATACACAATTCTCCATTATCACTTGAAGGCAAATTTAGCATTTCTTTTCCAATGATTTATAAAAGCATCAAAGATTCCAAACTGACTAAACACAGAGATCTAACCACCAAGAAGTTGCTTTTCTATTGCATTAAAGATGCTATTAAGGAAAAAGCCAGCTCTCTTGAGTGGACACTGACTGTAGCTTTTACCAGTATTCCATTTAGATAGAATCACATCAGTCACCTACATGGATTCAAGTAGGGATTTCATTGATTTAAAGGATTTCCTTCCCCCAGATGCTCCAAAGAGGCTTAAAATAGAAGTTATTAATTTCTGACAAATTTCCATATACTATATTTGCGTCTGCCTTGCCTTTTATATATAAACTCTTTGTGTGATAACATTCATTATTTTTATCTGCATGCTCACAGTAATTGACTATTAAGTATTTCAAATTTCTTTTGTACAGTAAAAATTAGCAAAAACAAATATATAATTGGCTTTAACAAAACAAATGAGTGCCTTGCAAAAAGCATTGTATTTGCTAAGAATACAGTTGAATTGTATTCACCAACACTGTTTGCCTTATTAAACCACCCATTATAATTGCTTTTATGGATAGCATCTTTCATATAAACTAGTGCAATGTGATAAGCCAACTGCTGCTAAATGATTGATTTCATTTATAGAGCCAGATGAAGGGATGCCTTTCATATTAACACTCTAAGGCATAAGACAATCATCCAGGGAATTCTTAGATAATCAATAAGCATCGGTCATGTAAATAATTAACCTTCATATGAACCATTTCCATGGTATGCATTCACTGGGTGTATATAGATATTAACGACCTGAAAGGTGCCCAAACTTTCTCAACTTTAATGACTTTGTAGTTTCTCTTTTGTACTCCATTCTGAGCCATTGCATTAATGCTATTTTTAAGTCAGGTTGCCTGAAGATATTTTGCAAGGATAAGGTCTCGCATATAAGGAACAGAATACTGAACCCTGAGTATTCCTTTCTCAGTCCATATCACTGCCCTACTTCCCCATCCTTGAAAAGATACAATCATTTTGTCATTTTTCAAGGTCTAAATCTTGCTGTGGTATTTTCTGTTTCCCCATGTTGCACTGCCAACCCTTACCATTTATGCTGTGTCACCCAGGCACATGGTAATCATCTTACAATCTGGATCATTTTTACCCTTGCTCTTCACATAGACACCAGATAGAATAAAAACTTGGCAAATATTTGTCTATTCATTTGTTTCATAAATATATTGAAAGCGTACTATCAACTATGCATAAGCACTGTGCTGGGTACCGGGGTAAAACAGTGATTGGAGGGGACAACAACCTGACTTCCTGGGGCTTCCAGCCTTGCAGAGGAAACATACAATAAACACACAAATATGCATAATCCTAAGCCGTAAGCGTTGCAAAGAAAACTAAAACTAAAATGGCACTGTGCTAGAGAATAATGATGAAGAAAGGATTCATTTTAATTACGAGGTTGAGGAATGCATCTCTGAATTAACTGCATTTAATCTAAGACCTAAGAATGAGGTCGCAGTTGGAAAAGACGGACAGGCACAAAATGAGGCTGGAATGACAACAAAAGAGCCTTGTCAGCCATCATAAAGAGCCTATAGTTCATCTAACAGGCAAAATTGGATTTGCCTTCAAAAAAGAAAGCACTTTGGCTGACAAATGGATGAAAAGTGGCAAGACTGGGTGCAGGGAGAGTTAGTTCAAGTAAGGGATGATGTGGCTTGGCTTAGGATGTTGATGGTAGGCATGGGCCTGTACTATGACAGACAGTTTTGAGATACATAGAAGGGGAAAGTTGTAGATTTTGGTGACAAATTGCATGTGAGAGGTAAAAGGGACAAGCAAGGATGACCCCCCAGAGTTCTTCCCTAAACAACTAGATACATGGTAGTAGTCTTTACTGAGATAAGGAAGACTGAGAGAGAAACAGGTTTGGAGGATGGAATTCAAGGTGCCATTTGGATGTGTTAAGTTTGAGAAGCTCATAAAATAATTAACTGAAGATGTCAAGATGGCAATTGGAGATTCATAGGTAGAGAATAAGATCTATCAGAGAGAAGGTATAGGGGGTAGGGAGAGTTAAAAAAACAAGGCCCAGGTTTAGCTGACAGAAACACCAACATTTTGAGGCAGAACAATGAAAATTCATCAAGTGAGATATAAAGAAAAATAAGAGGGTCTGGAGTTTAAAAAGCAAAATTTTCAAGAAGGAAGTGGTCAACTAAATCCAGCACTGAGTAAAACCTAAGACCAATAAGGACAATGATGTGTCCACTGAGTTAAACCATACAAAGCTCATGCATGACCTCAATGAAAACAGTTTCAACTGAGCGTTGGGGTTAAAAACAAGATTAGAGGTAAAGCATTAGAGACAGCACATGTAGACAAATTTTTAAAGACAGTGAATAGAGCAGGTGTTAGGGAGGAATATGGTGTCAATTATTTGAGGTTTATTTTTAAACACTGATCTGGTAACAAGGAAGAGATGAATGATACAAAGAGAAGAAACGAGTTAGAGAAGGAAGTCCCACAGAAGGCAGAAAATTAGGAATAGAATATAAGAACTGGCTTTGATAGGAGGAAGAGGAAGGGCAATAGAAGGAGGAAGAGAAGGAAGAGGAGGAGGAAGAGGAGGGATATTTTCCCTATTGTAATAAAAGGGGAGAATGATGTAGATGCATTTATAGATTTGGTTAGGAAAAAGCAAATAAACTTCATTCAGTTGGCTTCTATCTTCTCAATGGCCTGAGAGGCAAGGTCACCGGCTGATATGATTTGGCTGTGTACCACCCAAATCTCATCTTGAATTGTAGCTCCCATAATCCCCATGTGTTGTAGGAGGGACCCGGTGAGAGGTAATTGAATCATGGGAGCAGTTCCCCCAGGCTATTCTCCTGAGCAAGTTCTCATGTGATCTGATGGTTTTAAAAGGGGCTTCCCCCTTGGCTTGGTTCTCAATCTCTCTACTGCCACCCTGTGAAGAGGTGCCTTCCCTCATAACTGTAAGTTTCCTGAGGCCTCCCCAGCCACATGGAACAGTGAGTCAATTAAACCTCTTTTCTTTATAACTTACCCAGTCTTGGGTATTTCTTCAGAGCAGCATGAGAATGGACTAATACACCAGCTGACAGAGAAGTGGGAAGAAGAGGTCTAAAAAGATTTGAGGAGAGCAGATGAAAGGACAGAGCCATTTCAGGAAGTGGAAACTTGAGCCTATTGGAGAAGTATAGTAGGATAGCAGTTTGGCGCTGACTGGCTATTTGAGGTTTTTTATCGTGCATTTAAAATTAAATCTTGGCACCTCTTGTGTATTTCTTCTCTAGGAATATTCAGCTGCTTGAGGGCTGGCAAGGAGACAGTGAATGACAGATTCATGGCGTCAGAGTTTTTCTAGAAATAAATAACAGAAAAAGAAAGGTAAAAAAGTTGAGGGCTTTAGCAAGGGAGTTATGGGGGATAACTATGGAGTTTAAGCTGACTATGGAGGAAAGTGAAGAGACAGTGGCAGAGGTGAGGAATGAACAGTGAGAATGTATTGCAGGCAGAGTAGAAAAGGCGATTGTTTGAAAAGATAAGGGAACCAAGAGGTCAGGGGTTGGATGAGTGAATGGGTGTCAAAGCCACCTGTGATGGCTAATACTAAGTGTCAACTTGACTGGATTGAAGAATGCAAGATATTGTTTCTGGGTGAATCTATGAGGGTGTTGCTAGAGGAGGTTAACATCTGGGTCAGTGGACTGTGAGAGGCAGCCCCACCCTTAATCTGGGTGGGTACCTTCCAGTCAGCTGGCAGCATGGCTAGAAAAAGCAGCAGAAGAGGGTGAAATGAGCTGACTTGCTGAGTCTTTGGTCCGTCATCTTTCTCCAGTACTGGATGCTTCCTGCCCTCGAACATCAGACTCCAAGTTGTTCAGCTTTTGGACTCTTGGACTTACACCAGGGGTTTGCCAGGGGCTCTCTGGCCTTTGGCCACAGGCTGAAGGCTGTACTGTTGGCTTCCCTACTTCTGAGGTTTTGGGACTTGGACTAGCTTCCTTCCTCCTCAGCTTGCACATGGCCTATCATGGGACTTCACCTTGTGATCATATGAGCCCATTCTCCTAATGAACTCACCTCCATATATACATGTATCCTATTAGTTCTGTCCCTCTAGAGAACCCTGACTAATACAGTCACTAAAAATAATAATCTGGTTTGGGGAGGGAAATAAGACTTTGGCGTCAGGAGCTAATCTTCAGTGAACGAAGAGGGATGACCAGGAGATCAGTAGATGACAACAAGGATTTGGAGGTAAAGGTGTTATATCTGTTCAGGGGTTTTTGAATGGTGGTGGGGGGAGGAGATTGCTAAACCTTTAAAAAGATAATAGAGGACAAGGGAAAAAAACAACCCATGCTACACCCTTTTTATTTATTTTACGTTTCACTGAAAACGTTTTGTTGGCATTTTAGATGGAAATAGGAATTTATTTGCTAGGAATGGTGATCCCATCTTACTCCCCTGGGACCCATTTGTGGCTTCCTCTTTGCACGTTCTATGTGTGGCATCAAGCAGCCTGCATTCACTTTGATAAAAAACAGTTTCTGCTTGATAGGGCTGTGGGGAAGCCCACCTTCAAACATCAATTGACTGCCTGCTCTGACTAGTTCAAATCCTTGTGGTCTGGCAGCTCAACAAGAGTACTTCTTAAGAGTTAGATTTATAGAGAGTCCCGTAATATAATTTTTTTTCTACTAGCAATCATAAATAATAATGAAATATCCAGTACCCGCCTATACATTTAGTCATATATATTATTTCCCCACATTGTATGAACTATGGGAAACTACTTCTTTTCCTTAACTGTATATCATATTTTTCCAACATTAAAGACTCTTCTATAACATGGTGTTAATAAATGCATGGTATCACATTGGATAAATCAGCTGAGAGTTATTTATGCAATTTACTATTTTTATATGTCTCAGTTGTTTCCAAATTTGGGATATTATAAATAATACTGTATGAGCAACCCTAGGCATAAATCTTTGAAGATATCTTTAGATATTATTATCTACAACAAATCATTTGACATAGTATTATTTAGTCATAGAAAATGGGAATTTCTAAGGTTTTTGAAACATATTATCCAACTGTCTTCAGAGGAAGTTTGTATAAGCAGTGTCTAAGAGTGCCCTTGTACCTTGCCAAGCTTGGGTATATTCTTTTCATGTGGTTTGGCTGTGTCCCCACCCAAATGTCATCTTGAATTGTAGCTCCCATAATTCCCACATGTCATTGGAAGGATATGGTGGGTGGTAATTGTACCATGGGGGTGGGTCTTTCCCAGGCTGTTCTCATGATAGTAAGTCTCATGAGATCTGATGGTTTTATAAAGGGAAGTTCCCCTTCACATTCTCTCCTGCCTGTTGCCATGTAAGACATGCCTTTGCTCCTCCTTTGCCTTCCACCATGATTATGAGGCCTCCCCAGCCATATGGAACTGTGAGTCTATTAAATCTCTTTTTCTTTATAGATTACCTAGTCTTGGGTATGTCTTTATTAGCAGCATGAGAACAGCATAATACATCTTTTTTGAGACAGAGTCTTGCTCTGCCACCCAGGCTACAGTGCAGTGGCATGACCTAGGCTCCGTCTCCTGGGTTCAAATGATTCTCCTGCCTCAGCCTCCCTAGTAGCTGGGATTACAAGCACGTGCCACCATGCCCGACTAATTTTTGTATTTTTAGTAGAGATGGGTTTTCACCATGTTGGCCAGGCTGGTCTCAAACTCCTGACCTCAGGTGATCTGCTTGCCTCAGCCTCCCATAGTGCTGGGATTACAGGCGTGAGCCACTGTGCCTGGCTTCTTTTTCTTTTTTTTTTTTTAACAGATGAAAAAACGAAGACCCAAAAGAAAGAGTCTTGTTTATAAGTTGCATCCACTGCAGAACCTGGGTGTGTTGATGTGCTATGGTGTGTCCCATCCAACACCCAGTAAGTAATGTAACCACTTTCTCTCCCCTAAAATGCCTCTCCCTGACTTCTCTGTGATTCTACATCCTGAATGCAAATTATTTCCTGCTGTCATTTTGACCATGTTAATCCTTAACACTAAATCCCCAAAAGCTTCCTGAATTAAATTTAAATTCCTTCCATAAATTTTATTTCCTATTGACAGATTTGCTCCAACCACATCTCTAAACTTCAGGTACCAAGTCATTATCAGCTTGCTGCCCAACTTCTCCACATTCCCTCTTCCTATCAAGTTTAATTTCTGAGTGAAGCTCCCAGGTAAACACAAATGGCTATCATCTCATTGTTTTCTATTGTGTTTCATTATCTCCTTTATTATTTTCCCAATTTCCTTCTGTGTTTTCGGTCTTCCTCATAACTGAATTTATTTTCATTTGTTATGTATCCTTTCCAGGCCTCATCACTGTATCTCTTTCCATTTCAGACTTATTTTGCTGGAACTCTTCAAACTATAGTTGATTTCTTAGTTATTCCAAATCCTTTATAATAAAATGAATGTTCTATATTCATCAAGTTCAAAACCACATTTTCCATTGGCTACTGCTTTCAATGGTACAGTAATAGCTACTACACAAAACTAAAGGAACAAAAAGAAGAACCAATGATGCAACACTGCAATATTCTACCCATTCCATAGCCATGACTTTTGCACATAATACTTTATATATAAACTTCAAGAAAAAAATAAATAAAAAGTCCTGTTTCTGAATGGAAATTCTACTCTTGCTAGCCTAACAGTGGTCCCATTTAGGGCAGGAAGTTAGAAATTCATTTTATTGTAATGTTTTTGTTTTCCAATTTGTAGAACTATTTCCACACTACAATTAGAGGAAAACATATTCTTTACACAAAATCAATATTTTATTTTTAAAAAGGCAATGTGTCAACCATGCAATAGATTCTTCTGCACTGTCATTCAAAAAGAATGCTTAACATGTTTACCAAAAGTATGAAATTCAACCTGTAGAGGTTTCTTGTTTGGTATGCATAAAATAAGCAGACCTCTTCTTTGGCTGACCAAGACCACATACATCATGAAACACACTAGGCCTAACCACCCAACACATCCATCCCGGGAACACACTTGCTAATTTCTTTCCCAACAACATTTTTACCCAAGTTTCAGCCAGAATCCCTAGACCAGTCAACAACATCTCTGTTGCTTCTCCTTATCTTTGAGCACAGCCCCAAGGGAAATCATCTTTAGGTACCAATCATTTCTCCCACATTCATCTTCCTACTAATCTTCCCTTCCCTAGTTCCTCCTGATTCCCCCACAGCCAATCCCTCTCCAGTCCTTGTCTCTGGGCTCCCTGGAAACCCTCCTGCTGATTACCACTGCCCCCCTGACACTCCCATCTGTAATTTTCCAAGCTTATCTCAGGATACTCAGAGCTCTTCACCACCGTATTTAGATCCTGCACTTCCTAGGTACTGATTTTCCCCTTTTAGCCCTCTCTGATGGAGACTGCACATTCTCTCACACCCAATACACAAGCATTCTTGTTTATATTTTGTCTGCCATTTCTGGTTACTTTTCTGCCTTTGTAGGACACTTCTACGAGGCTCATAACCTCTGACTCTACTATCCCCAACACCTCCTTTTCCTTATTATTACAATCCTATGATCTTTTTCACAACCAGTGAAGCTTTCACATTTGTCTTTCTCTGATCCTCAACTCCTGCCATCCATCCCAACACCTACTTAACAACCACACTGACAGCCACTGTTGAACTGTGTCATATCTCAGGCTACCTACCTCTGATCTAGCATCTTATACTCTGAATTCACACTCTCAGAACATAATCTCGCAATAATCCATTTTTCTCACTCTTGCACTTTAACATCCTCTGCAGGCTATGTGCTCTACCTCTTTTCCAAATCTGGTCAATGTGGCACATTTCTTCAACTTTCCTACCACACTACCCTTCAGAACAATGGGCTTTGTGTATCCCTCTTACACCCAAGCAAACCAATGCTGCTGGAAACAAGCACACAATCATTCACGCTGGTGCCATTAACATTTTTATTTCCAACATTAGAGGGAACGATAGCTTGTATTTGCACTTTATGACTGGTCAGTACAGAGATCAAGGTCAGTGCCAGAAGGTTAGCCCTCCTATGTACTCTATCAGCAGTCTTCACATAAACCCCACCCTCCATTAAACACATAATCTTAGTAAATACAGCGAGTGTATACAAGCCAGTTCCAAAAAAATTTCCTACTTTCTTGCTACTCAAACTTTTGTGCATGGGCCTTGATATGGCTTGGGTCTGTGTCCCTGCCCAAATCTCATGTCAAATTGTAAATCCCAATGTTAAAGGCGGGGCCTGGTGGAAAGTGAGTGGATCACGGGGTGGATTTCCCCTTTGGTACTGTTCTTATGATAGTGAGTTATCACGAGATCTGGTTGTTTAAATGTATGTAGCACCTCTCCTCCCGCCTTCCTCCCGCTCTGGCCATGTAAGACACACATGCTTCCCCTTTGCTTTCTGCCATGATTGTAAGTTTCCTGAGGCCTCCCTAACCATTTTTCATGTACAGCCTACGGTACCATGAGCCAATTAAACTTCTTTTCTTTATAAATTACCCACTCTCAGGCATTTCTTTATAGCAATGTGAGAATGGACTAATACAAGACTATAGTATCAGCATCACTTGGGACTTGGGAGTGTGACAAATTCAGAATTTCAAGCCCCACCCCAGACCTAATGAATCAAAATCTGCATGTTAGCAAGATTCCCACATGATCAATAGGCACAGTAAGGATGGAGGAGCCCTGTACTGGCCCCACCTGCTTTCTTCTCCAAACCCTCCCTCAACATGCACACACTCTGGAGTTTCACCGAGGCAGCCCCTTTTTCTTTCCTAACTGGCCGCTTCCACATTACCCTTCATACCTCTCTTTCCACCTTACCCAGAGTAGGTGGTCTTACCACCTCCCATATAGACAAGATGTAGATCCAGGTAAGAGCTGCCTTAACTTCTTAATCCTCAACCACTATATTTGTCAATTTCCGCAAGTATCTTCACTTATTTCTGTTTGTCTTGGGTTTCATTCCTATCCAAGTTAATCATTTGGATCCTAACATTTTCAGGACCCTGTTCCATGATTTGCCTCCTTTCTCTGCTATATTATGAACCCATCTATCTTTACTGGCCCCATCATCTCAGCCTGTGAACATGCTCAGATACTGCCCATCTTCTAGAAAGCTTCTGTTGACTTTGAGTCCCTATAAGCAATTTAGTTCCATTTTTGTGAGAGAAGTCTACACTCATGCCTCCACTTCCTCCATTCCCATCCAGTCCTCCCTTTGCTTCCATACTGCTCCTGTGCTCCTCCCAGGTATTGGTCTTCACCAAATTCCATCCTTGGACCTCCTCTTCTCCTATAACTCACCCTCCCTGACCTGTTTCCTCAGCTCCCAAGACTTTGACTACAATTTCATGCTGAGTGACTCCCAAGTCTACATCTCCAGACTCATATTTCACCTAGGATCTGAATAGTTACACTTGGAACCTCAAATTCAGCATCTCCAAAATCTCAATTTACCTTTCCCATCAAATCAATCCAGTGATCCCAATCTGGTTGATCATCTATACAGTTGTCAAAACCAGTACCCTGAGAGTTTTCTACCATTTCCATTTCAAGCCTCACTGCCTTTTTAACTTTTCATCATTTCTCACATGGACCAAAACGATGGGTTCCTGTTTCCCTGCCATATCCTTTTGCCTATTCCAATCCATCTTCTACACTATGCTCTAAAAGACAAAAAGGAGTATATCACTAATCTTCTCAGGGTCCTTCAACAACTCACCATTACCCACAGGATAAAGTTTAAAATCCTTAATATGAAAAACCTTTCAAACTCCTAAGCTCTGATGCTCTTTTAGACTCATCTTTTGCCAATTCAACATGTTCTTCCCATGCTCTAACCTGAGCTATCTGCAATCCTTGAACATACCCTGTGCTTTCCTAACTCCACATGTACTGTAGAGAATATTCTTCTTGGTTACTTCTTACTTGCCTTTAGAGACACAGCCTAAATGTTTCCCTCTCTGTGAATTCTTCCCTTGCCCTAACCTTCCAAGCAGAGTTAAGTGCTTCTGCCTGAATTTTCCCTTGCAATATGCCCTTTATTTCATCATGTATCACTCTGTAATACTAAGAGCCTAAAGCGGGGCGGAGGGGTCTACTCTTGAGACCGTGAACCCCTTGAAGGCTGAAATTATGTTCTCTTTTATTGTTTATATCCTCAATACCCATTTGTTATGGACTGAGTATTTGTGACCCCCAAACTTATATGTTGAAGCCCTAACTCCAACTGAAGGTGGAGCCTTTGGGAGATAATTAGGGTTAGATAAGGTCATGAGGATGGAATCTTCATGATAGTATTAATACCCTTGTAAGATCGGACACCAGAGCACGTGTTTCCTGTCTCTCTCTCCATCACATGAAGACACCATGAGAAGGGAGTCATCTGCCAGCCAGGAAGAGAGCCCTCACTAGGACCAAATCTGCCAGCACCTTAAGCTTGGTCTTCCCAGACTTTAGAACTGTGAGAGATAAGTGCCTGTTTTTTTAGCCACCCAGAGTGTGGTATTTTATTATAGCAGCCTGAGTTGACTAATGCACCAGTCCAATTCTTAACTCACAGAAGATGGTGTAAGAGTGATTATCGAAGGACCAAATGTACATGGAGGAATGAGAAATGGCATGTGCTGCCCAGCACCCAAGTGATAGGTCCCAAAAATCAGAGAAAACCAAAATCAGTACCCCTCTTGGGTTTTACAGCATAGACCATGGCATTCAAATTGAGTATATAATTAATTTCACTTTGTGGTATTCTGATGGCTATACAAAAGAGTAAAACGAGATCTTGAAATGGGTGACATTTTGGCTTCCTTATGATAACCTGAAATCCTTCCTAAATGTAAAAAGCATCTTCTGCCTGTTGTTGTCTGAGCTGCATATCCCTTAGGATTTCTACTTCTCCATCCACACTGCTCTCCTCACACCCACACCCATACCCATGTTCCTCTGTGCAATGCTTCCTCCTTAACTCATCCTCTGCTGGTCCCTCTTCCTCCTGCTGTGTCTGGTCAGAGAATTAGTATGGTTTCAGTTTTAGCCTTTAATGATGTTCTGTTTTATTACATTGATCTGTTTTTATGTGGCTGACCTTTTCTCCATCTGAATGAAAAGTTCCCTGAAGGCAGAGACAATGCTTAATTCCTTAGCGCAGAGTTTCAAGAAATGCATTAAAACAAGGGGTGGCAAACCACAGCCCATGGACTAACACTGGCCCACTGCCTGTATTTGTATGGCTACAGGCTAAGAACATTTTTATATTTCTAGATGATTGCATAAAAAAATAAAGAATACTCATGACAGGCTGGGCATAGTGGCCCATACCTGTAATCCTAGCACTTTGGGAGGTCAAGACAGGCGGCTCACTTGAGATCAGGAGTTTGAAACCAGCCTGGCCAACATGATGAAACCCTGTCTGTACTGAAAATACAAACATTAGCTAGGTGTGGTGGCAGGTGGCTGTAATCCCGTAATCCCGGCCACTCAGAGGCTGAGGCAGGAGAATCACTTGAACCCGGGAGGCAGAGGTTGCAGTGAGCCAAGATCGTGCCACTGCACTCCAGCCTGAGTGACAGAGGAAGACACCGTCTCAAAAAAAAACTATATATTCATGACACATGAAAATTACATGAAATTTCAAATTTTGATAGCTATAAATAATGTTATATTGGAACACAGCCATACCTATTCACATATGTATTGTCTATGGCTGGTTTCCCATCATAACAACAGTGTTTAGTAGCTGCAACAGAGAACATATGGCCCACAAAGCCTGAAATATCTACTACTTGGTATTTTAATAGAAGGCTGAGGTGATAACCTTCCAATAAAGATCAACTGAACTAAGTTCTCTGAGATTGTTAAAATATGCCCTCAACATACCTCTCCCATTCCCACTAATTTTTTTAACGAATAAGTAGAGCTAAAAAGAGAAATTACAAGTCCTCTCTTGGAATATACAACCGTACAATTGTTGATGGCATAATCTGATACTGTGAGATCATAAAGCAACTGCAATTCAAAACAGAAAGTCAGGTCCTTGTGTCATCTTGCACCAACAATCATGAAGAAGCAAGCAATGAAGTACACCTGCACATTCTCTACCTGGAAAATCTGTACTGAAATTAATATAAGAAGATATTAAAGAGCTTTGTTCCCAGCAGTTGAAACCCATGTTGTGCAGAAAAAAATACGAATCATAGATTGGAAACAATGAGGCTTATTCTCTAATTAATCATTTTTATGCATTTGTCTCTCACTGCAGGATAGAAATCAGTTATTTTAAAAATGACCTGAAAGAGCTAAATTTTCCATAGCTACCTTTGCCTCCTACTACCATGTGAATAAATGCAAGTTAAAGCCAATGGCGTCACAGTACAGAGGTTCTTTGATCAAACAATGGGAGATGTAGAACTTGGAAACTATACCAAGTTAATAAAGTGCTGTCTTTACCTCATCATAACATCTGTACTTGTCTGACCATGGCCATATAGATGCCAATGCATTAACTCAATAGGCCTCCTACTTGATATCTCAGCTTAATTAGGACCATTTATCAAAATGACACCTGTTTTAGAGGCCAGATGAAATTGATTAGCGTGGCTCTCCACAAGTGTTGTTAAGTATCTATTTTTAGATCCAAAAAATGGGTAAATATTTATCCCAAAGTTTGTAGTAAATATAGTCTGTTGATGAGAAGAAATATATCTGATATGGGAGAAATGTCCATACTTTAAAACCGTATTTGTACTTTTGTATGGAACCTGCAATATATGGGATCATGTAAAACCAATATTTTAGGGCATATTTTTCCCAAGAGATGGGCCCAAAATATTTCTATCTTGTGTCAAGATTAAAGGGACTAATCCTTACAACTACGGATTTTACAGGCCAAGTTTTAAGTGCAATAAAAACATTTATGCAGCACAATAGCCAGATAACGTCACAATGGAGCATCAAGATGCTACTGATTGTCTAAAGAATAATCAATTAATGTGAATAATGTTAAGAGTAGCTGACTCTCATCAATAATAACCATTGTTAAAAGACTTTGCCTTATACTTGACAAAAGATTCTTTCATATCTTGGTTTAATATTTCACTTTACCATGTATGTGCCATAAATGTGTATTCACACCAAGATGTCTATCCTATATTTAAAGGCCCCCAAGAACATAACTATGCCATTTTGTTTACTTAAACAGAAGAATGTTACACCATGTATAAGACAGAAATTGAAACACAGAATGTGTTGTTCCATTTAAATAGTATGTGTTAGAAGAAGGTTCACATACTTTGATTAGCAACAATATATACAACCACCACCAAAACAAAACATATTATAATGTCTTAATTTATTTATCATTTTTTATTTTTTATTTGTTTGTTTTTATTTTTGAGACAGAGTTTTGCTCTTGTTGCCTGGGCTGAAGTGCAATGGCATGATCTTGGCTTACCGCAACCTCCACTTCTCGAGTTCAAGCAATTCTCCTGTCTCAGCCTCCCAAGTAGCTGGGATTACAGGAATGTGCCACCATGCCTAGCTAATTTTTTATTTTTAGTAGAGACCGGATTTCTCCATTTTGGTCAGGCTGGTCTTGAACTCCCGACCTCAGGTGATCTGCCCGCCTTGGCCTCCCAAAGTGCTCAGATTACAGGCATGAGCCACCATGCCCGGCCAATTTCTTTATCTTAATCATAAAAATCTTCAAGGTATTTCCTCTTTGAAATGTACATAAATCTATTGGTTGATTGTTTTTAAGTGTTCTGAATTATTTAAATTAGTATATCAAATCTGTTTTTGAGAGGGTCAGACCCTCTGCAAAACCAATCATCCTACATTAAAGTGACACCTGAGGTTGCGTCTTCACTTAAACCTGGTTTTTCCCACCACCACTGAGGGCAATAGAAGCCCAGAGACCCAACAAAACGCACTGAACTGAGATCAGCCAGTCACTGGCAAGACCATAAACCAAATTTCCTAATACTATTATCCCAGGACTCTCCATGTAAATGGTGGCATGCTTACAAGCTACTTCTCTATACGTGATTCACTCTTTGACATTCCCCCTTTTTTACCCAGTTGAAATTTAGTTTTGATTCTTTCTTAAATCTTGAGATACTTAACTTTCATCAATTTTAGTTGGTTACAAACAGGAATTATAGACATGAAAATCAAAATATCTGGGTAAATAAAATTGCCAGATAGATAATACAGAATAAAAAACCCAGAATCCATTTGTAAATGTATCGCTTATTAAAAGAGAAAAGTAAAGTTATTAAAATAAAATGTTCTATCATAGTCTGATGCAAGGTGGGATGGATGTACAAGAACACTTAGATCTGTTGCTTCCCTTTTCCAGTACTACCTCCTCCATCAAAAAGAAAAAGAGCTGCATACATATTCAACATGATTATCTAAAATAATCCTAACTATGCAGTGAGGAAAATATTCCAAAGTAAGGTGCTTATGTCCAGCAAAAATGTTCCCCTTTGGGAAAAAACAAGACTTAAAATATTAAAGTCTGATGTTTCCCAACTTGTGGACTTTGGAAATGATTTGGTAGTTCATTAAAAGACTTCCAAAAGGAATAAACACCATATAACTCATTGTTTACACCTCCCAGTGTAGGAGACTTACAGTAATGGCATAACATTTCCACATACTTACTTAAACCAGATAATTTAATTAGGCCAAACTTGATGTGATGCGCATTTACTTCTCAAATGGTTTCACATATGGGTAGACCTGTCAGGTGCAACCAACTAAGTCTGCCATCTACAAAAAATGTCTGTAATCAAAATTCACATTTTAAGCTCCCAAAATAGTTATGACGTTTGAAGGAAATGTTTCATTCTTAGGGACTCTCTCAATTGCCAACTTACAAGCTAATACATTGTGGTGCATAAACCATGCATTCAACTTCAGAATAATTCAATTACCCTTTGGAAAAATTAAACACACTCCCAGTAACAATGCAAACACGCTCCACTTAAACAAACATAAAAGTCTGCCCAAATTACTTAAGAATGGCCTAAAAGAAATCAAAGTAGTGGATGGTAAAGCAGGCATTCATTTTTAGAGAATGTGAGATTCTTACCAGAAGAATCCTGTAGAAAGATCATTGGTCTACAGCATCATGAAACAATTAGGTGGCTCTGTAACCTTCGATGATCAAGCACTGCCTAATTCTAACTCTGTGTCCTTTAATCCTAAAACAAGACAATTTGTATTCTGCCTAGAACATAATACTGTGAACATATATAAGCAAGGTTGTTTTGTTAATTTCTAAAAGGTGACATACAGGCCGGGTGTGGTGGTTCACACCTACAATCCTAGCACTTTGGGAGGCAAAGGCAGGAGAATCACTTGAGCCTAGGAGTTCAAGATCAGCCTGAACAACATAAGGAGATTCTGTCTCAAATTAAAAAGTTAGCCAGGCATGGTGGTGCATGCCTATGGTTCCAGCTACTCTGCAGGCTGAGGCAGGAGGTTCACTTGAGCTCAGGAGGTTGAGGCTGCCGTGAACTGGTGATGGCACCACTGCACCCCAGCCTAGCAGACAGAGCGACACTTAAAAAAAAGTAGTGACAAACAAACAGCTACTCTCAAATTTCTCAAGTTAGAATTTGGCATAGGCCTCAAGATTTTACCCTTCTCTGTCCAAACCAGCAGTGCTAACAGTGATGGTGCTCTGGGGTCTCATTTGCAATCACTAGCCTGAAGACCCACAGGATAACTGAAAGCACCACAGAGGCTGATATCCTGACTCGGAAATTAGAACCTATCGAAAACCCACAGGTAACATGGAAAGGAGCTATGTGTGCCTCCAGGATGCACAGCTGGTTGCTATTAGGCTGAGTCATGCTCTTATACATTTACTGAATTTATACTGTGCAAAAGGAGAGAAGAGAAGAGGAGGAAAGGGGAGGGGAGGGAAGGGAAGAAGAAGAGGGAAGGGAAGAGGGAGAGGGAAGCAGAGGGGAGGGAAGGGAAGGGAATATTTTGCTTGAGATTATATAAAGAACTAGCTGCCATCTGGAAGAAACTGCCCATGGCTTAGAGAGGGAGACTGAAGTCCCCCAACTAGATATCCAAGGAAAGCACTGTTGACCTTTTATGGTAGCAACTATCAGGGTCAGTTGCATAGTTATAGCCATAAATTGTGGCATATGTTATTACAACATCTAGGCAATCTTCTTTCTTCTCCTACCATCCCCCAAGTTAGACAAGATAAAGAAATAACCTAAAAATACAAAACGAAAAAATTTTCCCCCCGTATCCATTCCAGAAACAACATTCAAGGGGTTATTTTGTATTATCACAAAGTACAGCTATTCTATTCTGAAAGCAATTGCTCTGGTCCATCCGTGAATGTCAATGCTAGAGAAGGTTCTTGGGTTCAGGCCCAGGCTGGGGCATCAGAAAAATGCTCTGTGTATATCAACACTGCCAACACCGAAGCTGAAATTAGCTGAATGGTGTCAGTGAGGCATTCAAGCCACTGTGGGGGCAACCACATTGCAAAGGGCATTGGAACAAGCTGCCCTGTTCCAGAGTCTGGGGGCTGGGCTGTCCAACACAACAAGCATGCCTGTACATATGAGGCCACCTCATCATCAAGGCATTTGCTAAATGGCAACTATCATGTTTCCTATTGCAGAATAAAGATGCCTCACCTTCCTGTCCAACTCTGCTTCCCTGCTCCAATGTCACTCATGATTTCTCCCATTCTTGTCCTGATTGGATTACACAGCTGACATACAAATACTGAAAATTCAACTGAAAAAATGATTTTGTTCTTTCATGAAACCAAGTATTCCAAAGCAAGCATGGCTAACAATAGTAAGAGTCACTTGACACACAAACACATCCATCCATACTAAGGCATATTATGCAGTCGTATTCCATTTCCGAATCAAAATGAGCAACATCATCAATTTTGCAGTTGCATGATATAACAATGCCACAGAAGCTCCTAACTTGACACCTTTTACCAGGTCGTATCCACAAACCCCACTGAAATATATATATACACAGGCTACAAGAAGAGTCATCCCCACTCCACAGAAGAGTCCTAACTTGAAACTCTATGAGCTAAAGCATGCTCCCAGATAAATGAGAAATTAATATTCAAATGGAGAAGGATGGAAATGTTTAAAAAATGGCATAGAAGGCATAGAAGTCCTAAGTTGTAAACTATTTATTTAAAATTCACTAGAAGACACAATAATTCTCAGTAAATACATTCCTTCTGATTTTTCCATTTCTGATTCAGCTGTCAAGGCAATTACTAATTGTTAGGCCTGAATACCATAATCCTATAGAAAGAGCAATGCTGTACCAAGAAATCTTCTAGAAACAAGGTAACAAAACTAAGCCAGCCCACTTACCTGGTGTTATTTCAGTGGGCAATTTTCATTAAAGAAAGTTAGAAGCTGCTGTTAGCGTTCGCTGATCTTGTTACCTCGTTGCTTGGATATTGACCTTGCATCAGCTATTTTGCCTCCAGTTTTCTCTGAGCTTAACTACGTTCTTTAATTTCCTGTGGTATTAATCTTCAGCCCAAGAAAAATAAAATTGATGCTGTACCACAAGAAATGTTGCACATTACCTTTCAACACAGACATCTGCAGCATTTTACAGGGCCTAGAAATTACTAAAGCCCATTTCAAGGCTTTTATTTATTCTTTGTCTTATGTGGTTTGTGCCTTGTTAAGAAATAAAATCAATTTATTCCCTGTTACATCATAAAGTGGCCAAGAGGGAAGTCATATTTACTTCAACATCTCTAGACTGTCTTATGAAGTTTTAAATAAAGAATTTGATTGATGTTTTACAGTTGCCCAAGGAAAAATATCCTTGATTTTATCTAATCACACTGTCAATTTCATCATCTGTATTTCAAAATTGGAACACTTTTTAAGTCAACATGCTACAGTTTATAGTTCAGCCATCTAAAATCTATTATAAAATTTAAAATAACAATTAATTCACCATCTTAAAAGAACATTTACTACAACTAAGGTTGATTTTTTTTTCCATTTCAAAGAGAAGATATAATATTTTTCAGTCATCCATGCTAAAGTGACAAATGACCTAATGTAAGGCTATGTCTTATTTTCTATCCCAGTACTCCAGTACATAGGATCTTCTATGTTGCTTACATCATACAACCTGCTGATAAACTCTTTGACTATCTAGAATTCCAGGGGTCATGTGTCAATAGCCTTCTTTCCTCTAATATATGAGATTTTTGCAGCCAGCTCCTACCTTGCTAGACTCTAGGGATCACCAGTTTACCCCATCACTCCTTGATATCTGTACTGTATCTGACCTCTACTGTTTGCTGCCTGTTGAATGGACTTTAGAGCATTCACCTGCATTTATCTGTTCCCTCAAATCCTACCTCCTCCCCATCCCACTGCAGTTAATCAGAATCAGATCACACTCACTCAAAAAATATTTATTGGAAGCTACCATAAGCATTGTTCTCAAGTCTTGAACACTACATTATTTAAGACAATCAGAATCCCTAGCATGAATTCTATAGGTGGGAATAGCCCATAAGCAATGAAACAATAAACAATTGAAAACAACAGAAGGGTAGGGATCACACAGCAACTTCCCAGCATCAGTGCTGCTTTTCCTTGACCCATAATTTGAATAATAGTCATATGTACCCCACACAAATAGATATTTCCCAAAAAGACTCTCTCTGACCCTGCTTTCTAATTAATCAAAAGTACGAGTATCATAAAGTAGTTTCTCAACCAAAAAGCAACACCTATTTTTCATGTTAAAAAAGAAGGTTTTCTTTTGTTTTTGTTTTTATGGTGGAGGGAGGGCAGAGGGACTATTTGAGACACTAGAAAAGGTAAATTTTCTTCTTTATTAGCTATTTCTGTCCATTCATTTGACCCAAATGTATAATATTTAAGATGTTCAATTTTTAATTATTTTAAACTCAGTTTATGAGTCAGTATTGCAGCAGGAAATACAAAGAACACTCAAATTGAGTAATTGAGTAATTTCTTAATGCAATTAATGTTTTGTAGTGGACTGTCATGGTTTTAGTAACTGAAAATAGGACGCTTCAACCCTGAGGCATTAAAAAAATGAGAAAATCATGACATTGTCAGACCACATTAATTTCAACAATTACAGAATTAAATTCATGAAGCCAGTGGGACAGCCTTAAAAATTTACATCATATGGCTCAGCCATCTAATATGTGAATTTATAGAAGCCCTGGGCCAGATAAAGTGTCACAGATTTATTAGGAGATATAAAGCTATTAGCAGGGAAAGAAGGTAAAACAAAGTTTCTTAAATTTTTTTAAGACAGTGTCCACATGAAGTAGATCATCACAAACAACCTGGCTAGCTCAAATAAACTGATAGTTTAGAGAAAGAGAGAACCTCTGTCATTGCTAATTAGAGCTTTTAAGTAGCAGAAGAGGGAAAAATGACTTCAGATGACTGTGAGATAACTGCTCTACCTCACACCCTTAAAAAAAAAAAGTGCCTTCCTTTACAACCCAAAAACCAAGAAGACAAATCAGAAATTTTAAAACTTTAATGATGCTTGAAAAGTGTCTATTTATAAAGAGCTTACAAAAATATTTTCCCTCTAGATGATCTTTTCCAAAAGTCTTGCAAATGCATCTAATATCAGATTTATTATCTGCATGGAAAGGATGACAAATACGATTTATTAAGCAACTATTACGTGCCAAGTCCTACCACTCTCCAAGATAGACACTATGTTCACTGTCTTCTAAAGGAATGTGCTCCCAGACGGAAGGGTGCAGTCTGCTTTGTCTAGCTCCAATTTGCCTAAAAAAACCGCCTGGTACATAGGAGGCACTCAATGAATGTTCTTGGAATGAATGAATAAGCAAATGAATTAATGATGCCACTAGAGTTTAAGAATCCTGCCTGTGGGTTGGGCGCTGTGGCTCACACCTGTAATCCCAACACTTCGGGAGGCCAAGGCGGGCGGATCAAGAGGTCAAAAGATCGAGACCAGCCTGGCTAACATGGTGAAACCCCATCTCTACTAAAAATACAAAAATTAGCTGGTCATGGTGGCATGCGCCTGTAGTCCCAGCCACTCGGGAGGCCGAAGCAGGAAAATCGCTTGAACCTGGGAGGCGGAGGTTGCAGTGAGCCAAGATCATGCCACTGCACTCCAGCCTGGGTGACAAAGTGAGACTCTGTCTCAGAAAAAAAAAAAAAAAAGATTCCTGTCTGTGGTTATGTGAGTTCAGGCCTGTCTCTCCATCATCCACACTTCTATCAACATGCCATGTTGAAAGAATAGGGTTGAAAATACAGTCACAAGGAATCATCACCACGAAATACTATTCTTGCCAAGAAATGCAAGCTCTACCACCTACAGCAATGTGTTATTATTTAGATGGTGTTCTGCCTCTAAAATTCCTTAACATGGATGATAAAACTATATTGGAAGGGAAAATGGGCAAACAGAAGGAAAGAAAAACTATATTGGAAGGGAAAATGGGCAAAGAGAAGGAAAGAAAAACACCAAGCATTTAACAAGGGAATTATTTAAGGTGACAGCTTTAGGCACAAGGTGAAAGCAAATAACTAAGAGAATGGATGTTAAGTGTTCACACCATGAATAAATGAGAAGCAGGTGAGGTTATATATATGTTAGCTTGATATAGCAATTCCCCAATGTACATATATTACAAAATATCAGATTGTATGCCATAATTATATACAATTCTTATTAAAATTTCTTTGAAAAGAAGGTGAAAGGGAGTGAGATCATCTGTGAGCCAGACAAGCTATTGGAGTTAGTGTGGCTCTGGAAACATGCCTGTATGCAAGGGTCTTAATTTAGGCCGAATAGCAATGGGAAAATGTACAGGGACTGGCAGAAGTCACAGCTAGTCCCAAGGGTACCTTCGTGTGAAAAGATGCAGCCCTGTGAGGGGATGGCTTAGGAAGCCATTGGCATCATTGTGGAAGGCAGAAAAAGGCTCAACAGACACTCCACCGTGGGCTACAGCTCTAGGTTCCTAACTGAAAACTTCCACTGAGAAGTAGTGTGGGCTGGGGACTAGGGAGAAAAACAAAACTAATAGCAGAGATGATCCTTGCCAAGAGCAGTCCAGGCCTCAATCGAGAAAGGATGGTGCACACAGAGACTCAGTCCAGCAGCAGGAAAGCCCGTCTGTTGAATGATGGACAGCAGCAAACAGCATCCACTAGCACAAGACAGGGTGCTCTGGAGCTGCCTAAACCCAGCCCTTCAGCACATGCCTTCACAATTTAGCCAGACACGTGTCTTCCTGGCAGTTTCCATCTCTGGCCAGTTACTGGCTTATGCTTTTAAACATGGCCCTAATGTTTGTCTTCTCCCCACGTGGTTGTGAGTGACGGGGACCTGACACTTGGTAACCGGCTTGTTCCCAGAGGAACCATGACATCCTGGAAAGAGACAGATTAGCACACACAGCCATTCGCTGCCAGATCTCTTCTCCTGCCCCTCCAGGTCTTTCCACCCTTCTCCACCCTCCTGTCTGCCCCAGAGGCTGTCCCATGAGGACAACGGCAAGGGGCTCCCTTGTCCCCCGGCTTCCCATTAGGTTTGGTGGTTGGGAAGCCCGGGCAGGGAACCAGAGGGAGAGAGGAGAGTGAGGCCGGACTCCCTCCCCGAGGGCCCCTCAGCTGCTGTGTACCTTGCCTGACATTCACTGGTCCTCTCCCCTGGTTTCAGAAGCCACCCGCTTCTCTCTGGGGACACAGAGATGGTGAGGAGCATCGCTGATGCCACTCCTGAGTCCCTGAATCATCCTTGGGTCTTCTGGCTTGCATATTTAGAGGAGTCGTTTCATAATTAAAGTCTCCTTTAAATATTTTACTTTGACATCATCTCTTTCATACCTTTCTTATTGGAACCTGGACTCATGAAAATGTATTCATGCATTCAGAAAATACTTATTAAACACTACTGTGTGCCAGACATTATTTAATGTGCTAGAAATATAGCAGTAAATGAGACGGGAAAGAAATTATCTATCTATCTATCCATCCACCCATTCATCTATGTATCTATGTATCTAACTATACACATAAACACACACACACACATACATGTATATAAATATATACACATGTATATGCATATGCATGCACACATATATACACAGTCACACACACAAACATACATACTGCTTCTCTGCAGTATAACAGTTATTAACAGTACAGATTTTGAAGTTAGACTAGTTTCAAATTCCTGCCCTACTTGACTAAACTTTAAGATCCTGCCAGAATTTATTAAACCTCTCTGTGACTTAGTTTATTCATTTGTAAAATTAAAGACAGAGAGATGGATGGATGGATGGACAGAGAGAGAGGAAGAGAGAGAGAGAATAACATCTACTTTGTTAGGAAGTTGCGAGGATTAAGTGAGGTAAGTAACACAAGGAAGGCCCTTAGCAATGCACACACAATATGCCCTGAACGAATGTAAACGCTGCGTATAATCTCATGGTGCTTCCATTCTGAAGAAGGGGGACTAGATGAGTAAAAATAGCCTGGTTTATACCCATGCCAAGAAATGGGCCTTGAGCACAGTACTTTAAATCTCTGAGATTCAGTTTTCTCATCCATTAAATGAGAAAAATAAACACTCTCTTCAAGTTGGGGAAGAATTAAATTGGATTGTATATGAGAAACAGCTAGTACAATTATGTCATTCAACAAATGCTACTGTGAGACCCCCTGTTTTTCAGAATAGATCTGACATTCAAAATAGGTTGCTTCTTTCCGGACCCCTGGGAAACTTCCGTCTGGCTCCCCAGTGCCCAACTCCTCAACTCAGGCCTGCGAGGACAAGCCACTGGATTGAAGAAGCAGATGAGCAGGTTCCAGACCCACACCTTGGGGTTGCAAGCAGATCACAGAAAGAGAGAGAAGACACGGTGGGGTCACAGTGACTTCTCTCTGCAGAGGGAACTCAGGAACAGGAAGGAGCAGGGAAAATGAGGCACACAACAACAGAAAAGCAGACTGGGCTTCTCAGGCTCTCTTTTCCTTCCCCTTGCGTGTTCCCTTTATTTTTGGTAAAATTCTCTTTGAAAACTGTAGCCTGTCTTAGTGTGCTAAATGAAAATAGGAAATGGTGGGTGATCCGTGCTTTGGCCAGGATAATAAACGGCAATGGTGGCTCCCCCTAGGGCAGGAGAGAGGGGCCTGAGAGGAAGCAGCCTCCAAGCTTCCTCTGGGCACCTGTTTGCAGATTGTGTCTACCCCCAAACCACTTCACCCGCCCCCACCCACCCCACAATGACACAGTTCTTAGACGAGGAATGATCTGAAGCATATATGATGAACTCTAGCTTGCACTAGTTCAGTCATTGAGTCATGGGCATCTCTTACTTACACTTCTTTGTACATAGAAGGTATTGTCAAAATTAAAACTCCACCCTTAAATAATATGAATTTTTAACAAGGATGTAAGCACAAGAATATTTCTCCTAATATTATTTATTGGTGGAAGGAGAGCAGGAAGGAAAGAAACTTTTAGTAGTCAACATTGAGGCAATGGCTCAGTGAATCATGACACACCCATTCAGTGGAATATTAAGCAGTCATCAAAAAGACTATTTACAGCATGGGAAAGAACCGTGGTTATGTGAAAAAGCAGAACCAAAATGTATATGCAATGCAAACCATTAAAATATGCTAGAACATCAGCACTGATTGACCAGAAATTGTGCAACAATAAGAGTTAACATTTACTTACGATGTGGTGGGTATTATTTTATGTCGTTCACGAATATGTATAATTCTCAGAACAATTCTATGAATGTTTTATACATGAGGAAACTGAGAAACACCAATGTTAAAGAACTTATCCACGTTCACCCAGCTAGCAAGTGGCAGAAATGGGATTTGAGCCCAGGGGGTCAGCTCTAGAAGCATGCTCTTCAATACTATGCATTATTACCTCCCATAAATAGGTTGATAACAGCAACAACTACCAATTGTCAAGAGCAGTAATCATTTCGGTTAACCTTCACAACAACCCTGTGTGTAGATTTTATTAACCCCATTAAAAAGATGAAAAATGCAGCATTAGAGAGGGCTAAGTACAAAGCCAGGAACCACAAACTCAAACCTTACTCCATAGTCCATATCCTAAATGTGGCACTATATATATTTCTAAATCTTCTACAATGAGCAGATATTACTTTGATAAAAAAAAATTAAAGGGGAAAAACAGAAAAAAGTTCAAAAGAAAAAAGCTTTTTTTTTAACAACAAAGAAATTGAAACTACAAAAGAATCTCACATTTTAGACTGAAAAACAAAATTTAAACTCCCACTTTATGGCTTTCCCTTAAGTCTTTTTTAATATTCATTTTTCACAGAACTATGTAAGAGTACATAGAGTTTTATATCACCAAGAAATAATTTGACTGGTATCACTTGGGAAAGGCAACATTTCTTTATATGATTGGTTGGATAAACCCACTGCCATCGGCATTTCACATCTAGAATTCAATTTAATGGAATGACCGATGATTTTCTCTCCAAGCTATCCAAGCTGTGTCTCGTTACCCGTTAACAACCAAAAATTACTAATCACTGGGTAGAAAGCCATACACAGGCACAGGACACATTGCAAGGAGGGAGTCCCTGCTTCCTCAAGAACATTGCTGATATGCAGCGTCGCCAGTTGGACAAAACAGGTCCACATTTTGAAGCTGCTTTTGTAACACAGATGCTATAACACAGAGATAAAGGGCCCGAAAAGAAAGCTGCCTTTATCACCATCTTCATCCCATGGCAAAACCTTGCTTCATTTCTAACACCCCTGTGGTTTGACGACCCCATCCCACTCTGGTAAAATGGGTCTCAGTGGGGAGGAAGTGTGAGGGCAAAGGTGGGGATCAGATAAAATCTGTCAAATGAACTACATAGAGGCTGGCACCAAAGATGTGTGACTGCCCAGTTCACATTCCAAGCAGCATGCCTCTCTTTTTCTCAGAATTCTGGTGTATCTGAATGGTCTAAATCTCAAATTCTTCATTTTGGTCTTAATGTTATAGTGATCATCTTCATTAACTTATATAAATAATAAACTTCTTTGCTTGATTTCTGTTTTTAAAATTTAGAGACAGACATTTCTACTGTCTGTAGGTTTCCTATTTATGCTAACTGGAGAGATAGTCAGGTCACGATATGGTTACCTGCGCACAGCTTCGGGCTCAGTTAAATTTCTACCAACCAATTCTGGGCCCTCAATAATGTACATCCCATATACACCTACTATGTACCCACAAAAATTAAAAATTAAAAATAATGTACACCCACGGTATTTAGCAAACTTTCAAATACTAGTTTGGGGAACAGGTGGCCCACCCTTAGAGACTAACACAGTTAATGAGGACTCTTTAAGCAACAAAGCTTTTATCTTAAAAAATTATAACGAGATGAATTGACTAGAACTCCAGGGGTCTGGGGGAAACACACCACCAGGGCAGGCTGCTCCCCAAGAGAGAAGTAGTGGTCAGAGGCGAGATGAGATTCTACCTCTTGGAGGATTAGTGGTGCTATGGGAGCAGCTGCAATTCCTTTGTACAATAGCCCCCATCCACCATATCCCCAAATGAGATTACGGGGATTATGGAGATTACGATTCAAGATGAGGTTTGGGTGGGGACACAAAGCCTTATTATATTAGGCAGCATGCATGATGACACCTTTTATATACAGTTTCTAAAAATGAAATCAAAGTTTTTGGTTAGACATGCATGCATATGTAGGAGAAGTATAAAAACGTGTAGAAAATGATCGTACCAAATTCAAGTTAGTAATTGCTTCCCAGTTATGAGACCTGGGAGGACCCGCAGAGACCTTCAACTGTAATTGTTAGGTTTTATTTCCTAAACTAGGGAATGGGTATGTAGGTGCTGTTACATTATTCTCTGTACTTTCTCATAGGTATAAATATTTCACAATAAAAACAGAGAGTAAAGAACTCCATTAGCCAAGATAGACGTAACCGCCGGTCAAATGAGGACCTAGAGATCTAGGATGCACATACTCTGTAATAATATTTCAGTATCAAAATATCCAAACTTATCCTTTGGGACCCATTTGCAAAGTTAATGCATTCTTCCTAACTCTGAAAATGACTAAATGTACACACCTTAAACACCTACATGGTACATCCACATACAACACTGACTCCAGGAGTTTTTCTAGTTTTCTCTCCTTTTATAAAGAGGCACTGTTAGTGCGGCTCACCATTCCCTGACCTTAAAATGTCCTGTACAGAGTGAGCTGCGACCACACCACTGCACTCCAGCCTGGGCGAGAGAACAAGATTCCGTCTCAAAAAAGAAAAAAAAAAAAAAATGTCCTGCACAGAGGCAGTTGGCTACAGGCCAAAGAGTAGGAGACATGAATTTGCTTCCCTCGGTGTTCAGCTCAGTTGTCATAGTACAGGTAGGAACAAAGGAGACCTCACAGAAGCACAAAGTGGAATCTTTAAGACTGGACAAAACAAACAGTTAAAAATATATCCCCAGCAAAATCAGAGAAAAGAGCAAATGAACACAGGGACCACAAAAAAGGGTCACAAGTGTGGACACCACAGTGGCACATTCCAATACCGGATCATTTCCTTTTTATGGCTACATGATAGAAACTCTATAAAAAGTACATATACAAGGGAACCAAAATTTTAAGGAAAACCTGGGGCCGTCTTAGAAAACCCCAATGGGTTAAGTCAGGTTTTTTTAAGTCAATATTTGGATTTGTAAAGTCCAGGATAAGCCAGTACAAAATCGCATAAAAATCCCTTGACCTAACTCACAGTTTATACATTAAGTCAAACCAAAAATAAGTTATCAGCTGCTCTGTCAGTATAGAAAAATCAATATTTTCCTATCATACCATCTGCTTTAGCGTTGCAAGTTAATAAATTTAGCTGGTGAAAATTTCTTCTCTTTTTGGGTTCTGGAGAGAGAAAATATATTTTCAATAGTTAATCTAGTCACTAGGAATGAAAAATGAAATACTATTATTTGAACATGTAGAGTCTGCCATGTACGATAATAGAATTCTTCAACCTCTGAAGCAGCAAACCTACATAACATCTATGATTCAGTGCCCTCTATGGCTAGTTTTCCCGCTCCCCAAATTCTTGCACACTTTACCCCCCAAAAAAGTACCAGCCAACCAAGAGGATAAAATAATATAAACACTAGAAAGTAACTTAGCATTTGAGACCCATCTTCAAACCTCAAACTCCTAGCTTCAAGCGACCCTCCCGCCTCAGCCGCCCAAAGTGCTAGGATTACAGGCATGAGCCAGGGTGCCCGGCCTTCCACTTTCAACCCAGAATGCATTTTGTTTTTCTCTGAAAATATGTAATTGACTACATTTATATAATTTGAACACATACGTGCAAGATCTACAAGCACATAAGATTCAGAGAATTATCCTAATTTTCTCTAATTGTTTAGGAAGACGTTGCTGAGACAGGCACACACTGAAATTCAACATATACTAATAATACTTGTCTTCTGAAGACATGTAAACAATCCCCAATGAAAATAGGTTTTCATGGATATTTTCAAAACAATGAAATATATATTAAGTACCTACTATGTGCCTAACGTATATAATGACGTCATGTTTTCTTGTGTGCGTCGAAAAAAAAAAAAACACACACACAGGCATTAAAACTGATGCTGGTATTTCAATTCAATTCCTCTCTCACCACATTTCAAAAATTCTACAAAAATAGCTTTCTTTTAATTTTTACCCTAGAGATATTTTCCTATTAATGTGTCTGGCAGCAATTGACCAGTCAGACAAAAGCTCCTTTTGATGTAAGCGTTTAAGTTAGTGGGGCATACCCAAACTGACTCTGGTTTGAGAAATTGTGAAATTAACAGAACTTGCCTGCTTCTGGTATACTCTACGATGGCAAGAAAATTGCCTATCCTTTCTGTAACTTTCTTTCCAGTTCCCATTTATCTCGTCCTCTGGGGTTGTTGAAAGTTAATATCTATAAAAGGTTTTGTGTTTTCTTGACAAAAAGAGGGTAAGTGTGAGAAAAGCAGCAGTATATCATTGTAATGTGCAGACATTTCAATGAGTTCCATACAACCTGAATGTAAAATTTTAAGTTTCCCAGAAACACAATATAAAGACAACTACCTATGGTGCCATACTTCCATGAGAGAACAGCATCCTCTTTATTGTCTTTTTTTTTTTTTTTTTTTGGTCCTAGAAGAGAAGAAAATAAAGATTTTTGGAATAAGAAAATATCTAATACAATAATAGAAAACAACATATTTAAAGGCTTTGGATATTCTCATATCATAAAAGACATTTAGGTAATCCACAGCTCTGTGCTCTGAAAATTGAAGCAACTAATTCAGTCCTCAAAAGCACTAAGCTGAGATTCAACGAGCCTAGGAAACATCTTTTTACCTAAGCAGGAAAGTGCAAGCCGAACATTGTAGCTGTGGGCTTATCACTGGGGTTCACACCAGTGAGGCAACTCCGGAGGTGCTGTGGGCCACGGTTTGGAGTCAGAGTGGGTGGGCAAGGGAAGACTGGCTGCAGAAGAACAGTGGTCAGGTTTCCAGAAGACCCACGGCTGGAAGTTTGTTTCACCAGCTAAATAAATAATAGCCGTGATAATAAACATAGAGATGATACTGGATTACAGGATTAAGTCTGTAATCTCAGCACTCTGGGAGGCTGAGGCAGGTGTATCACCGGAGGTCAGGAGTGCGAGACCAGCCTAGCCAACATGGTGAAACCCCGTCTCTACCAACAAATACAAAAATTAGCTGGGCGTAGCGGCATATGCCTATAATCCCAATTACTTGGGAGGCTGAGGCAGGAGAAACACTTGAACCCAGGAGGTGAAGGTTGAGTGAGCCAAAATCACACCACTGCATACTCTGTTGCCTGGGCAACAGAGTGAGATCCTGTCTCAAAAATAATAATAATAATAATAAACAGAGAATAGAAATGATAGCAACACTGACTGGCTGGGCATGGTGGCTCATACCTGCAATCCCAGCACTTTGAGAGGACCGAAAGACTCAAGAAGGTGTGACATATACATGTATCTTTTGTAGTCATGAAGAGAATAATTTGTAATGGAAAAATATCTACATTAAATAAAAAATGTCAGTTGAAGACCAATATATTTATCATGACTGAGTGTTGGAGGAAAATTTTTTAAAATATGTGGAGGGAGTGGGAGGTGCTTTAATATTTTATGATTTTAGAATTATAATGGTAATATATATTTTTGAAATGTTCAAAAACATAAAGCAACAAATGAAACTATAGAAATGATTTGGTTTATGTCATCTATTCCTTTTTTATAATTTACCAATATATACATTTTTTTCCTTCAATTTTTACTTTAAGTTCTGGTGTACATGTGCAGGATGTGCAGGTTTGTTACATAGGTAAATGTATGCCATGGTGGTTTGCTACATGGATCATCCCATCACCTAGGTATTAAGCCCAGCATCCATAAGCTATTCTTCTTGAGGCTATCCCTTCCCCCATGGTCCCCACTTACAGGCCCCAGTGTGTGTGTTGTTCCCCACAACCATGTGTCCATGTATTCTCATCATTCAGCTCCCACTTATAGGTGAGAACATGTGGTGTCTGGTTTTCTGTTGCATTAGTTTGCTGAAGATAATGGCTTCCAACTCCATCCACGTCCCTGTAAAAGACATGATCTCATTCCTTTTTATGGCTGCATAGTATTCCATGGTGTATATGTACCACATTTTCTTTATCCAGTCTATTATTGATGGGCATTTAGGTTGATTCCATGTCTTTGCTATTGTGAATAGTGCTGCAATGAACATATATATGCATGTATCTTTATAACAGAATTATTTCTATTCCTTTGGGTATATACCTAGTAATGGCATTGCTGGGTCAAATGGTATTTCTGCCTCTGCATCTTTGAGGAATGGCACACTGTCTTCCACAATGGTTGAACTAATTTACACTCCCACCAACAAGAAAACAAGAAAAAGGAAAAGGAACAAGAAAAAGGAAAAGCATTCCTTTTTTCTGCAACCTTACCAGCATCTGTTGTTTTGTGACTTTAATAATAGCTGTTCTGACTGGCATGATATGGTATCTCAAGGTGGTTTTGATTTGCATTTCCCTAATGATCAGTGATGTGGAGTTTTTTTCATATTTGTTGGCCACATGTATGTCTTCTTTTGAGAAGTGTCTGTTCATGTCCTTTCTCCGCTTTTTAACAGGGTTGTTTGGGTTTTTTCTTGTAAATTTGTTTAAGTTCCTTTTAGACTCTGGATATTAGACCTCTCTTAGATGGATAGATTGCAAAAATTTTCTCCATTCTTTAGGTTGTCTGTTCACTCTCATTATAGTTTATTTTACTGTACAGAAGATCTTCAGTTTATTTAGATCACATTTGTCAATTTTTGCTTTTCTTGCAATTGCTTTTGGCCTTTTCATCATGAAATATTTGCCTGTGCCTATGTTCTGAATGGTATTTCCTAGATTTTCTTCTAGAATTTTCATAGTTCTGGATTTTATATTTAAGACTTTAATCCATCTTCCATTAATTTTTGTATATGACATAAGGAAGGGGTCCAGTTTCAATTGTCTGCATATGACTAGTCAGTTGTCCCAGCACCTTTTATTAAATAGAAAGTCCTTTCCCCATTGCTTGTTTTTGTCAGGTTTGCTGAAGGTCAGATGGTTGTAGATGTGTGATTTTATTTCTGAGTTATCTGTTCTGTTCCATCGGTCTGTGTGTCTGTTCTTGTACCAGTAACATATTGTTTTCGTTACTGTAGCCTTGCAGTATAGTTTGAAGTTGGGTAGCGTGATGCCTCCAGCTTTGTTCTTTTTGTTTAGGATTGTCTTGGCTATTTGGCCTCTTTTTTGGTTCCACATAAATTTTTTAATCATTTTGTCTAATTCTGTGAAGAATGTCAATGGTAGTTTAATGAGAATAGCATTGAACCTATAAACTACTTCGGGCAGTATGGCCATTGTCACAATACTGATTCTTCCTATACATAAGCATGGAATATTTTTCCATTTGTTTGTGCCCTCTCTGATTTCTTTGGGCAGTGGTTTGTAGTTCTCCTTGAAGAAGTTCTTCACTTCCCTTGTTAGCTGTATCCTTAGGTATTTTATTCTCTTCATGGCAATTGTGAATGGAAGTACACTCATGATTTGGCTCCCTGCTTGCCTGTTGTTAGTGTTAGGAATACTAGAGATTTTTGCACATTGATTTTGTATCCTGAGACTTTGCTGGTTGCTTATCAGCTTAAGAGGCTTTTGGGCTGAGATGATGGGGTTTTCTAAATATAAGATCATGTTATCTGCAAAAAAAGATAATTTGACTCCTCTCTTCCTATTTGAATACCCTTTCTTTCTTTCTCTTGCCTGATCATGCTGGACAGAACTTCCAATACTATGTTGAATAGGACTGGTGAGAGAGGGAATCCCTGTCTTGTGCCAGTTTTCAAGGGAAATGCTTCCAGCTTTTGCCCATTCAGTATGATACTGGCTGTGAGTTTGTCATATACGGCTCTTAATATTTTGAGGTATGCTCTTTCAATATCCAGTTTACTGAGAGTTTTTAACATGAAGGAATGTTGAATTTTATCAAATCTATTGAAATAATCATGTGGTTTTTGTCTTTAGTTCTATTAATATGATGATTTGTGTATGTTGAACCAACCTTGCATCCCAGGGATGAAGCCAATTTTATCATCGTGGATAAGCTTTTTGATGTGCTGCTGAATTCAGTTTGTCAGTATTTTGTTGAAGATTTTTGTATCGATGCTCATCAAGGATATTGGCCTGAAGTTTTCTCTTTTTTGTTGTTGTATCTCTGCCAAGTTTTGGTATTAGGATAATGCTAGCCTCACGGAATGAGTTAGGGAGGAGTCCCTTCTTTTCAATTGTTTGCAATAGTTTCAGTAGAAATGGTCCCAGGTCTTCATTGTACCTCTGGTAGAATTCATCTGTGAACCTGGGTGATCCTGAGCTTTTTCTGGTTTGTAGGCTATTTACTACTGTCTCAATTTCAGAATTTGTTACTGGTCTATTTAGGGATTCAATTTCTTCCTGGTTCAGTCTTGGAAGGGTGTATGTGTCCAGGAATTTATCCATTTCTTCTATATTTTCTAGTATATAGTGTGTAGAGGTGTTTATAGTAATCTCTGATGGTTGTTTGTATTTCTTGGGGTCAGTGGTAATATCCCCCTTATTTCTGCTTGTGTTCACTGGATTTTTCTTTTCTTCTTTATTAGTCTAGCTAGTGGTCTATGTATTTTTTTAATTTTTTCAGAAAAAAAAGCTCCTGGATTTGTTTATTTTTTGAAGGGTTTTTCATGTCTCTATCTCCTTCAGTTCAGCTGGTTATATCTTGATATTGGTTATATCTTGTCTTCTGCTAGATTTCGGGTTTGTTTGCTCTTGGTTCTCTAGTTCTTTTAACTGAGATGTTAGGTTGTTAAGATCTTTCTAGCTTTTTGATGTGGGCATTCAGTGCTATAAATTTCTCTCTTAACACTGCTTTAGCTACATCCCAGAGATTCTGGTATGTTGTCTCTGTTCTCATTAGTTTCAAATAAATTCTTGATTTCTACTTTAATTTCATTATTCACCCCAGAGTCATTTAGGAGCAGATTATCCAATTTCCATGTAGTTGTGTGGTATTGAGTGAATTTCTTAATCTTGAGTTCTAATTTGATTGCACTGTGGTCTGAGAGACTGTTTGTCATAATTTCAGTTCCTTTGCATTTGCCGAGGAGTGCACATATTTCCAATTATGTGATCAATTTTACAGTAAATGTCACGTGCCAATGAGAAGAATGTATATTCTGTTGTTTTTGCGTGGAGAGTTCTGTAGATATATATCCACTTGACCCAGAGCTGAGTTCAGGTCCTGAATATCTTTTTAATTTTCTGTCTCAGTGATCTGTCTAATACTGTCAGTGGGGCATTAAAATCTCCCACTATTATTATATGGGAGTCTAAGTCTCTTTGTAGAAATCTAAGAACTTGCTTTATGAATCTGGGTGCTCCTATACTGGGTGCATATCTATGTGAGATAATTAGCTCTTCTTATTTAATTGAACCTTTTACCATTATGTTATGCTCTTCTTTGTCTGTTTTGATCTTTGTTGGTTTAAAGTCTGTTTTGTCAGCAACTAGGATTGCAACCCCTGCTTTTCTATGATTTGCCAGTATATACATATTTTAACCAAAATTAAATTTTATGACACGTATTAATCTGACACTTGATTTTAAGCTTAATACATATATGCTTTTTTAGTGGTCACATAAAAGTTTATAGTATGAATGCATGAAAACAGATTCAACTGGTTTCCTTTTAATGACTAGCTAGCTTGCTTCCTTTTTTGGCTTTATAATCATATGTGATATTTCAAAATAAACATATAAATATGAATACGAAATAGATAGTAATCTTTGTGAGGGTAGAGGGATGTACAGGGACTCTGACATTTCATTTCTTTATATAATACCAAGAAAGCATGGAATTCAGAACGGTATTTCCTTACTTTTCTGTATTTTCCAGATACTTTACATTTGAACCCACTTTGAACTCCCTTTCATGAGGAAAGTGTGCAAGATTGAATCCACTGCCAGTGTTTCCCTCTAAGTTTCATCCAAGGCATTTGGCATATGGTATTTGGCTTCTAGCATCCTTCCCACGTGAACAGTCAGCTCACAGAAAGGAGTCCAAGTAAGAAGGGGGTGTGAGGCTCTAAACTGGAAATGTTGAAAGAAGACACTGGAAGCAAATTAATTTTAAAACAGATTAACACTAGTTAAGGAGAGTTTAACAGTATGGTGTTTGCTATAGACTGGATGTTTATGTCCCCCCAGAATCCATATGTTGAAAGCTAATCTCCAATGTGATGTTATTTGGAGGTGAGGGCTTTGAGGTACGATTAGAGCACAGCAGTGAAGCCTTCATGAATGGGATGAGTGATCTGATAAAAGAGACCCCAGAGCGCTCCTTTCTCCCCTCTAGCCATGTAAGGACACAGACAGAAGGCAGCAGCCGGTAAACCAGAAAGAGGATCCTCACCAGACATTGCGTCTACCTGGTACCTTCTTCCTGAATTTTCCAGCTTCCAGAACTGCCAGAAATAAATTCTTGTTGCTTATAAGCCACCCAGTCTATTGTATTCTGCTATAGCAGCCCAAACGGACTGGGGCAGGGTTTATCTTTTTAAAAGGGAAAGTGAGAGGTGAAGCCCAACATGCTTCTATAAGGAGAAATATCGCTGGTGCCATAAATAACAGGCAGACAGTAACATGAATGAGTAAATGAGTGAAGGAGTGAGTGAATGAGTGAATGAGGTGAAGAACTGAAAGAATGGGAAGAGGGCTTTATCACTGATGAGTCTCTTGAACCTTCTCATAACCTAGAACAAATTTGCCTCCTAAGTTCATCTTGGAGTTTATCACACAATGAAAAAGTCAGAGCTACGATAACAAAGAGCAGAACTGGTAAATTTCAGAAACTGGTTCCAGACTTTCCATTCTGTGGACCTGAGTCATTTCCACAATGGACAAATCCCCAGTGAATCACAGCAGGATTGCCCTATGTAACCTGTGAGATAGGTTCCTAAAATTTTGAGAGGTGAAAAATCCTTGAGAGCTTTGTGATGGTCAAGATGATGGAAAGAAAGGAACATAAATCAGAGTGGTCTGCCTTCTCGGGCAGCCCTGCCAGGAGCAGCTGCAGATGAATGAGAGCAGCTGCTCCAATTCAACTTCTTGGGGTTGCATCAGGGATGCTGAAGCACAAATGATCACAGGGCAGTGAGCAGGAAGCCATGGCATGGCGGGATGGAAGAGATGACGTGCAAAATCACTGAGAGACAGGACAGCAGTGTCGATGGTTATAGATGATTAGGGCAGGGAATAAAGACAGGCATTTGATGAAATCACTGCAGTTACATAAAAAGGAAGTGAATTGCAGAAGGGATAGTAGCTAGAAAGCATTAAAACCTTTGATCAGAAATTTCAAATGGATGGATGTTAGGAGTACCCGAATAAGAAAAATACATTTCCCCTGTACCCCCTCTAATCATTTCACAGGGCATCAAGGCATTCAAATGCAGTTATCTGGTGTGATTCATTACAAAAAGTTTCATTGGTGTCAGATCGATTCATTTTTTAAAAGACATTAAAAGGAGAATTTAGGGGATAGAATAATTTTTTATAGCCACTGCAATGTATCATGGTAGTCAGCAATATGCAGGTGTTAATCTTGGAGTGCTTATTTTAAAACAGATCTATATTAGGATGGTTTGGATATTCAAACTCATCACAATTTTAATTTTGACTAAATGTTTCATTTTATTTCACAATATGCAAATTCTTAATTTTAAGGGCCCAGTTCCTTTGATACAAGCATTCAATATTTGGCACAAATAAACTATTTCATATACACACACGCATACAAGATACAAACAAGTATTTTCTACATTTGCAACACTAACAAGTTCAATGACCATATAGACTGAAATCTATTTTATATTGAAAAATGTAATGAAACTGTGCTACTCTTAGTACCTAATAAATATTAAATATCCATCCTCATCAATTTCATGAAAATGTATTCATATAATTCTCACATGGTACTTGTTGAACGTTATAAAAGCAGGAGATACAAAGAATCTTCAGTTCATTCTTTAGAATCCTTCTATGCAGGTTTAAAGTTTACACTCTAAGAAGAGTGCTAACACCACATATTATATGGTTCTTAGAGCCATATACCTTGAGCACTGGAAGGAATCCAACTCAACAGGAATGAAATTTTAATGCAGCATCATTCACGCAATGGCAGAAAACATAACTCTCCATGAAAAATAATGAATTTTTACTTTCGATATCAATTTTTTAATGTTGCTATTTTGTTAAATTTTTTGTGGCCTTCACAAGTAAAGACCAATATTAGTCACAGAAACCTGGGGTGGAAGATATCATTATCCCAACCAGCCTAATCTAGGATGGCTTCCTCCATGCAAAGAATTTAGAAATTTGAAATGGAAGCTAACTGGAAAGCAGATCAGCTCTCATCTGAAATTCTGATGATGCCATTTTGCAGGCCAAGCTTCCTTTGAGGCAAGGAATTTCACCACTTAAATCAGGTCCCAAATCGATCCATCTATTTAGCCCCTATCGTCAGAAATTCTGAGACATGCCAGAGCTCAGAGTGAAACAGGTGCATCTGCATACAGCTGTCTGCGGGATGCACACCCACTCCCATGCACAGCTGGGATGTAGTAATAGATGCTTGGCAGGCTGTCGTTTATCAACTGTGTCTCTAATCTCAGAGATAACCAGGCAGAATACCATGGCCACCTGCCATGCACTCACAGTCATAAGTTTTCTAGCCTGGGCTCTGTCCTGACAGGCACAAGGGTGGCACTAGAGCACACATAAAAATGGGATGGTGGGATCAGGCTAGGAATGAAGGAGGGTTACAGTCCACAGGCAAAGTAGGATCATGTATTAAACAAAAGCTAAAGTGGGAGGTATTTGAAATGAGAGGCATTCTGAATACAACATAAGGTATATTCTGTAGTCATCCACTCAATAAGTATAGCTGGCCACTGTTCCAGGTACCTGAGATACATTAGTGAGCAAAACAAAAATTCTTGCCTTCAAGTAGTTTGGGGGAAGATATCCAAAACCAAGAGATATAACAAATGGGAAAAAATAATATAGTTATAAAATGTGCCAAATGAAATATTACAGCAGAGCAAGGAGGACTAGGTATGCCGTGGTCTGGGGAGAGAAGAGGAAAGATGGCCAAGTTGCAACTTTCGATAGGATAGTCAAGGTACACTTTTTGAGTGTACAATATTTGAGCACAAAGAGGACTGAAGGGAATTAACCATGTAAAATACCTAAGAGAGGAGCCTTCCAGGCAGAGAGAACTGCCAGTGCAAAGTCCTAAGGCAGAAGAATGCCAGGCCTGTCAAAATAGCAAAGATGCTCAAGTCACGAAAGTAGGGGAGAGTGATAAGAGATAAGTTCCAAAAAATAAGGGAGTTGTATCATGTGGGCCTCAAGAACCATTGCAGGGTGGGAGATTTTACTGTGAGTGAAATGGGCAGCCAGTGCAGAGTTGACTATTAGAATTCCAATGGTTCAGCCCACTTTTTGGTTCCACCTCCAACTATGCCAGACATTTTTGAAATATTGGGGCACAGAGCTGAATGATGTTTGCAAATTTCAGTTCTAATACTTTATTGTAAAGGAAGTTCATTTTAAGTGTTTGTTTAGGACTAAGTATGGCCTATAGTTCTTGAAGACATTCTGTTTGGAGACTTGAAACACAGACACAATTCATTTTCAGTGTCAGAAATATTTTTCCGCTCCTAAAAAGAGTCTAGAAGTTGGCTACCAAGGCTGGTGGCTACTCTGAGGAAGTTCAATTTTAATCTTATTCTCATTTGGCCTGCTAGCAAGCTATATTTAAAAAAAAAAAAAAAAAAACCATATGAAGATGAAGCCAGAATCTGCACGTCCTTTGACTATGACACTGGCTAAGAGGCATTCCTAGGCTTTTCTCTAGCCAAAAAATGAATAAAATTGTAAATGGGTTGTTTCTTGGTAGGCCTATCTTCTACAATTCAAGTCAAATTTTAAAATAAAGTATGTTACAATTTGCCAAAGCCTCGGCTTTGTCTTAGAATAAGAATAGTCTAGCTTTTAAAATTAAAAATGAAATGAAATACACAGACGCAATGCAGAAATCAGAACCCCCAAAAAATCAATAGATATTTAATGGTTCTCATTTCTTTATAGCTAATACTCACTTATTAAAATGCATTTAATGCTGAGTAGGCACTTGGCTACATAATAGCCTGCTAAGTTTCATCCAGCAAGCTTATAATTAATTTTTAAATTAATATAATTGAAGTCCTAGGGATAAATAGGTAACTGTCAAGACGTACTCTGTGGTTGCTCCTTTTTAAAGTAAAGCAATCTAATATATATACAAAATCTCACCTTCACCATAGTTGTTCCACAATGTACATGGAGAATACAATTGCATGTTGCAAAAGCCCTATTTTAACTCCATAAAGCACCTTCATTTATACATTGTTAGTGTTTAGATGTTAATATGGTTTTGTTGTGTCCCCATTCAAATCTCAGCTTGAATTGTAGCTCCCAGAATTCCCACATGTTGTGGGAGGGACCTAGCCGGAGGTAACTGAATCATGGAGGCTGGTCTTTCCCACGCTATTCTCATGATAGTGGGTAAGTCTCACGAGAACTGATGGGTTTATCAGGGATTTCAGCTTTTGCTTCTCTCTCATTTTCTCTTGCCGACACCATGATTCTGAGGCCTCCTGAGCTATGTGGAAGAGCAAATCCAATTAAACCTCTTTTTCTTCCCAGTCTCAGGTATGTCTTTATCAGCAGTGTGAAAACAAACTAACACAGATGTACTCTGGCCCTAAAAGCTAAAGAAAATTTCTATCATCTATCTATCAAATACATTTCAATCACCTGTCATGTCATTGACAGTGAATCAGTCCTCTGTGAATCACACAGATCCATCTGGAGGTCACATAGAGAACGAATAACAGAGCCAGAAATATAAACCTCAGGATGGTTCAGAAACACTGGTCAGAAAGTTGCATTTTGGAGCAAGGAAGGCACTTCCTAACTCTGAAAAAAAACAAAGGCTGTGAGTGGATCAGCAGATGCCATGGACAGAGCTGCAGCTGAATAAAGCTCTCTGCCTCCGACGGCGATATCAGTAGCTAAATACTGGGGTCCTGTAACAAAGAAACAGGAGGACAGAAGCCAACTATGTCACTGGCGAGTCTTTTCAGAAAGGTCCCTCTGATTGCTGCTGCCCACCCAGCACAGCTCTCCCTCCAGTGACATCAGCATGTTGCAGGTGAGCACTGCACACCCATGTCTTCTTAAGCCCCTGCTCTAAGCTACATAAACAGTTACCAAAGTCAAAGTCACAGTCATTATCAGCATGCTCCTCAAAGCACAGCAAAGCATTCATCGGTCCCACAGCCTTGAGAAGTTATTCATTCTCTCTATGCTGTTTTGTATCAACTATCCAAAAGAAGACTCAATACCCATGGCATAGGGTGTTGTGGGGATTTCTGTCAACACAGTACCTTTCCCCTCCTGTTGGATTAACCCTTCAAAAAGTAGAGAGCAGAGGAGACATTCTCTGAGGAGACACTTAGGAGATGCCTGTCAAAATCCCAACAGACTACACACATAGGTTACAATCCAAATAGGTGAGGCCAAGAAGGTCAGACCAGCTATGAAACTGAAGCAACAAGGATGGCAGAGACCAGATAAGAAGAGAGATTTCAGTAGGAGGGTAGAAGGTGGATGCCAGGAACCCTATGGGCTACCAGTGGTGGCTGCCTCAGCCGGTGGCAGAGGAAGCAGTTGATGTGCAGACCCAGCGCGACACTTCATACTAAATCACTCTTCACTTTCACTCACATCTGTGCTCTCAGGAACATACTGTAAGAGTACAAAATGATGCCTTACACTTGAGGAAAAAGCACACAAGTAAAAGCAGATCTAAAATAGAAAGAAATCGTTTGGTTCGTGGGATTTATGAACTCGAGCCTACTCTTAAGAGCAGAAAAAAAAAATGTTTTAAACTAACACTTATCGAGTGCATATTTTACTACATGCCAGGTACTGTTCAAGATGCGCTGGGTGTTTTATTTCATTTACTCACATAATAACTTTATGTGAGACATACAAGCATATCCCTGTTTGGCAAACAAGGGAACTGAGGCACAAAGGGCTCTGAATTACTTTCTGTCATCTGTGAACACTTGGAGTGAGTGAGAGTAGATGATGATTGACGGAAATAGCCAAACAATGCGTCTCAGGTACTGGCTCTACAGCAAATGCTTGCTACTGAGTGCATGGTGTCAACTACCAAGGTGAGGAGCTCACTCCCATCCTTATAACCCTAAAAGACAAAGTGCAGAGTGATCAGCCAGGGCCATGTTTACATCAAGCAATAGAGTCCCACACATAGTTGTTGTTTGCAGTTATTCACGACGAGGTCGTAGTTCCTTCCTGACAGAATTTATGCACACACTTGAAGATATGTAGGGCTGTGAAGATGGATTAAGCATGCCATGGGACCGCACTTATGCGCAGAGATGAGAAGACGCTCTGGAAAGGATAAAATATTTCTGCAAAGAGTGTTTTTTTTTTTAAAACCTTCGAAGCTATACAGTAGTTCCTTTTATCAAGGAAAAGCTCAAAGATGGCATTAAAGATTTTCTCTGTTATTCACTGCTATTTTCAGGAGGCAGGGAAGTCTGCAAAAAAACATGTTCCATCTTCCAATTTGACATCCTCAAATAATATAATTTCCTACGTGGGTCTGTTAATGTTATTTTTGTTTCCCATTTTAGTTTTGACATTTTAAAAAAGAAAATCCTTGAAACTAGCAGACAAATCTTGAACTAGTAACAGTGAAAGCATCACTTCCCCCCCAACATATTGCTCTCTTGAAACGAGTAATGGTTTTATATCTGAAATCAATGAAATTGCATTTTAAAATAACCATTAAAAATAATATTCACATTAATTCCACAAGCAGCACATGACCTCTAAGTCTAATCAATAACAAAATGTTAATTAAAGTTTGGAAATGGGATCAATTTACCTAACAGAAATGATAGGTAACTGTTATAAGAAAGGCTAAAGGGAATAAAAAGAAATAAGAGAAATATAACAATGTGAGTCTAAAGAAGTCAAACTAATAGGAACAGAGTAGAAAGGTGGTTGCCAGAGGCCTTGGGGTGAGTGAAATGGATGGGTGGTGGGGGGTGGATTTGGTCAAAGGATACAAACTTTCAGTTACAAGATGAGTAAGTTCTGAAGATCAAATGTACAGTATGGTAACTATAATTAGTAATAATGTTACTTGAAATTTGCTAATACCCTCTGCTCCACACACAAAAAACAGTAACTGTGTGAGGTGGCAGATGTGTTAATTAGTTTGATGATGGTAATCACCTCACAATGTGTATGCATATCAAGATATCACATATATCTTAAACATATATAATTTTATGTCAATTACACTTCAATAAAGCTGGGAGAAAATAAATTTTACATTTTTAAAAATACAAATTTTCTGGGTACCAAGATAAGTCTAGAAAATAGAGACCTCCATATTTCCCTGAATTTATAATTGACAATAATTCATCTAAAGGGATTATGTTAAAAATTCAGAGGCCAGGGCTAAATATCTTCAAATGCATTCTGTCTATTTCATATATGGCTCTTTGGTTTAGCTTCCTGGCAATCAGGTTTAGGCAGACACAATGCATTTCCTACAAGCAGATGTTTGTGCCCTCCTGGTTTCCCAATATCGTATATACAATGAAATGAGGATGCCAGAAAAACAGCTGCAATATGTGGAATGGCAGCAAATAAGGGAGACAAGGGCTTTGAGAATGGGCAGGGGAAAATGTCTACTCACAAGATTATTGTGCAGATTAAAAGAGAATTCCACAAAGCTCAGATCACAGTGCTTAGCCCATTGTAAATGTCCAATAACTCATGTCTGTTGTTATTATTACTGAAAAGCAACAGAATTATTCCTAGAATGCACATTTGGAAGCTTCCTGGGTTCCTCAAGGAGTTCCAGTTAATGAAGTAGCAGATTACCCAAAGTATTAATTAGCTCTGGTGGCCTGAAAGAGTTGATTCAATTTACAAAATAATAAGATGGCTAGAAAGGGGCTTAATGAAATCCCATAAGAAACTTCACTACTCCTCTTTCTAAATGCCCTGCACACTCTTGCAACGTATACTCAAATATTATCAAAGCAACTGCCAACTCTTAAGACATATGCTAGATCATTATTATTTTCAGCCTCTCTTTCTTTCTTTTTCTCCTCTCAGTTTTCTTTTTAAAATCTGTAACATCTGCTCCAGTTTTAAAGAGTGTGCCCATAATCAGTATCACCCTAAATATTTAAGACATATCCACAACACAGTCCTGACCTGTTTCAGTTGATCACCGTCTGGGAGTTCAGCATTTTTTTTAATCCCCACCCCATCATGTTTCACAGCTCTCTTAGAAAGCCTACACCAAAGGCCCCATTCACTTTTCTTTTCCTCTTTTGCCTTTACTCAACCACTTCTTCCCCATTTTAGTTATTTACACGACCTTAATGACATCCCCAAGTAATACAGAATCAAGTACGCAGTGGAAGCTGAAAGTGCTGATGGAATGGAATTGAACTGTCAAGTCATGTTCCTTCCTATTTCTTTTGGCTTTGAGAAGATGATGCTACTCCAGCAATAAAAAAAATGAGTGGTTTTGTTCAGGAACAAGATAGAGGTGGGAAAATCCCCTGGATTTGGCAGATGCCACCTAAAACCTAAACAAAGAGATCTCTGAGCTTCAGCTTCAGAGATTATGTCTCTCATCTCGCTTTGGACAGAAACCTGGAGCCAATGCCATCAGAAGGATGAGAGGAAGTGTTAGAGATAGGACTAGCATCAAGGAAGTCATAGACTTGGCAGCTCTGTAATTTGCTGAGAGAGGAACAGCAGCAATCAAGGAGGCTGACAGACATGCCAAGACCTCTCAGAAGACAGTGCCTAAGTGCAATAATACTTCTCAGAGAGCTTAGAAAAACTCTTTCCTTCAACCTGTCCTTATATTGCACCATTTTTCACTTTTTCCCAACTTTATACTCATTCTAATTTAGTATATTTCTATACTAATTTACTATCCATTATGCCTTTTAAAAAAATATCATATTCGATCCAGTAGTCCCATTATCCAGTATCTACCCAAAGGAAAATAAATCTTTATATGAAAAAGACACTAGTACACATATGTTCATTGCAGCACTGGTCACAATAGCAAAGTCATTAAACCAACCTGGAACCAACCTAAATGTCCACCAATGGTTGGCTGGATAAAGAAAATGTGGTATATACATCCTATGGAATATACACAGCCATGAAAAATAATGAAAAACAGAAAACCAAATACCACAAATTCTCACTTAAAAGGGGGAAGCAAACAATGGGTACACATAGACACAAAGATGGAAATCATAGACATGGGGGACCCCAAAAGTGGGGAGGGTGGTAGGGGGACAAAAGTTGAAGAAGTATCTATTGGACACAATGTCCACTATTTGGGTAATAGGTATACCAGAAGTCCATCACCACTAGCCTGCAATATATCCATGTAATAAACATGCACATGTACCTACTGAATCGAAAACAAAGTAAAATAAGTAACTACAATAGAAAAAAAATATCATATTTGGTCAACATTATATGTCTTGAAAATATTCATATCAGAATTTGAGTACTAATAATAACAGTAATAATATTTGCCAGGCACTTTTCTAAGTACCTTTGTTATCTCCTTTAATCCTCACAGCAATCCTGCAAGGATTAGTAATTTGCCCAAGGCCATAATTAATAAATGCCAGAGTCAGATTTGAACCGAGGTCTCTGGCTCCTGAGTATGCACTGGGTAAATTACTTGGCCAAAGTCTTGCGTGAGTAACAAGAGTCAAACTCTGGTGTTGTGTGGCTCAATGTTCTCTCCACTGCACTAAGCTGCCTATGCTCTCTGACTTGTAAGGATGCTCTCTTTTTCTTTCCATATGCCTAACCCTACTTATGTTTCAAGAAACAGCTTATATTATATCCTCCCACTTTACTTAATCAGCTAGCTTTTATACAGCACATTTTATTTACAACGCACTGGTTTACCCATAGAGAAAAAAATCCTCTTTCTTCCCATCTTCGGTCATTTGAATTACATGTATATATTCATTCAATCGACAAAAATTTTTAAACATCCACTAGTTCTAGGGCACTGTGTTAGGTCTTTCAGATAGGAGAGTAAATAAGACAAACAGCTCACACCGTGATGGGAAAGACAGATGAGTAAAATATGGAGTGATGCTAAAATAGGAAGGAACAACACAAGAGGCAGTAAGTGCACATAAGAGAGGTAATTAACTCAGACTGGGTTGCTAGGGAAGAAAAACACTACTTGCGTCGAGGCCTTGAAGGAGTAATTGAAGTTATCCAGGTGCAGGAACGGAGAAGAAACAGAATGCACAAAAACTAAGCACTCCTAGTCATAAAAGTGAGAGAGACTGTGATACATTCAGAGAACTACAAGGACCGTAGCATAGTAGGACTGTGCTCTTTGTGTGTATGTGCAGCAAAGATGAGAGAGGTTGGAGCACAAGGCAATTGGAAGCACTGAATGTCTCTATGCTGGAATGGACTTGATCAAAGTTGCATTTTAGAAAGGTCACTCTGGCAGTGAGGTAGAGACTAGGTTGGAAGCAGGCAAGTCTAGAGGCAGAAAAGCCAGTCAGAAGCTGCCATGAATGGTGATGGCACGGACTGAGGAAGTAGCAGTGGGAATGTAGAGAGGTGGGTAAAACTGAGAAGTTTGTGGAAAACAGAAAGTCACAAAGATTAATTAGACATAAGAATGAGGAAGAAACAGGGACCAAGAATGACGACCAGGCTTCTGGCTTGATGATGGAGTCACACAAACAGCTTCTCATCACACTTGGACCACATTGATTGCGGCCTTCACAGCCTGTCATGTCCGGGGCCTGGCCACCTCTCCAATCCCATCTAGCCTGTGTCACTCAGCCCCACCAGCCCTCTTCAAGCATGCCCCAGCTTCTGGCATTTTCACCAGGTGCTCCCTGTACCTGAAGTAGAGTTTCTCCAACTCTTCACATTCCTGGTTTCTTCTTTCCATTCAGGTCCATACTGAAATGCCACCTCTCCTCAAGAGGCCTTCCCTAACTATCCTACTTGTTATTTTATTTTTATTTCCCAGTATTCTCACTATCTGTATTTAGTTTCTTTGTTATTTGTACCTGCTTTCTGCTGTCTCCCTACCTTCAAAATGTAAGCTTTTGGAAAGCAAGAAGCTTGTTTTGTTCATTGCTTTATCTCCAACACCTTGAGCAGCACCTAGCATAGGGTTAGGAGTCAGTAAATATTTGTTGAATGCCATGAATGAATGAATGAATGAATGAATGAATAACTGATTACATGAGTGAGTGGGGACCACATTGGGAGAGTAGTTTGGGGAGGTACAAGGAGTTTGTTTTCAATATGAGGTACTAGAGAGGTATAAACCAATAAAAGTACATGTATCCATGTAGAAGACAGTTAATATGCAGCTCAGGACAGAGTCTGTGCCCGAGAATGGGTTCAGTCACCACCATACAGATGGTAACTGAAGCCAGGGGACTGAAGGAGAATGCCCAGGCAGAGACCCAATAAGAATGCAAAGGAGCTGGCACCTAGAACAGTACCTGCAACACAGTAAATGGTTCTAAGTATTTATTGTACAAATTAACAAATGAATGGATGGATATGTTGTAGTCACTTGCAAATACATATGATCCTATAAAACACTATATAAGTTTCCATTGGACATCAACTGTGGGCCATTTATCTTTTTAACATTTACAGCCTACTACATGGTTCAATAAATGCCAGGTGAGGGAATTTACAATATATTACGAATTTTTACCATCTTACTTCTTCCCTAACACGTAGGTGGATTCAGAAGATCTGAGTCAATGTGGGGTGGGCTGCACTACCGCTCACAAATATCTACTCTCCTTTCCTGTCCTTGCCTTACCCCCATCCTGTGGAATTGGCCATGTGATTGGTTTCAGCCAAAGCCCTGTGAGCAAACATGATGCCCTGGCTTTAAATCTGATCATGTAGTTGATTTAGTCTCTTGGGTTCACGCCTACTGCAATGAGAGGTCCCAGATAGGAGTGGCTCCTTTCAGTCCAGGGTCCAGAAATGTCTGACCCACAGTCATCCCGCAGCCTGGGCAAAAGCCACAGCCAATCCACAGCCACAAGTAATGAGCAAGAAGCAATTTTTTTCTGGTGTAAGCCACTGGGATTTCACAAGTTATTACTGCAGCCAATGTTGACTGATTCTTGGACCCCCAGAAGACATTAAATACTTCAGGGATGGGAAGATGACAGTGTAGACCTCACAGACAAATTCCATGTCGAATAACTGTCGAGAGATAGCCCTGCATCTTAGATCCATGCTAGAGGGAAGTCCCAGCCAAGAGAATGCCATTTTTACCTTACCTAGTGATAAGTGTCCAACTGAAAATTAATGGTTGGATAACACAGGAACTTACATTCATTATTAAATGTAATTCAATTTGAATCTGCTATTGTTGACTCTGTTACAATCCCCATAACTTATTTCCTCATCCTGTACTCAGCCCCTACTCACGAACTCTGTTTTACGTTTTTAAGACTACAGTTCATAAGCTTCTCTGAAAGAAAACTCAATAAAACTATAAACAAAAAAGAGCATTAAAATTAAAATGATAATAAAAATAATCAATTTTCATTTCTTTTACAGTCTTATAATTCCTATAGATTTAATCAAGCTATGAAATTTTATTTATAGAAAATTATAGATGAAGAAAAATGAACTGAAATACATTTTCCATTCTTGCTTAATTAAAATGATTCCCCCAAATAAAACAGTATAAACACCTGGATTTAATACCTTATTAGTGCTAGCCATAGCTACGTATTTTCTATGATGTGACAATATTGATCTAAATATTTCTGTCAAAAATTCAATATGAAATAGTATATTGGGAAAAAGCTTTTATACTAGCATAGAAGTAACCTAGATACTCATTCACATCTTTCAGCCAACTCTTCTAATTATGGAAAATAAATATCCCCACACAATCATCTGATAATAACAATTACACATTAATAACTATAATGATAAACAAAATCCAAAGAAAATGGGTTAAGAATTGCTGTGCAATGATTCACAGTTTATAAGAAAAGAGAAATGCCATTTTGAGGACTCACATGCCAAGCACCATCCAAGGCACTTTCTATATATTCCCCTCCATTAACAATAAATATCTAAGTGAGGAAGCATATATATTATCTCCATTTTACTGATAATGAAAATGACTCAAAAAGACTAAGAAAGTTGATCAAGATTATACTTACTTTTCTAGAAAGTTTACTCTAATTTTGTTTGTTTGTTTGTGTAGAGATATGGGTCTCACTATGTTGCTTAGGCTGGTCTTGAACTCCCAGCCTCAAGAGATCCTCCAGCTTTGGCCTACCAAAGTGCTGACATTACAAGCCTAAGCCACCATGCCCAGCCTGATTTTGAGACAAAACCAATGTTACATATAAATTATAATTAAGACTAATATTCAACTTTATCTAAAATCGCTATAAACATCATACTCACTAAACTATAACCAATACACCTAGATATCATACTATGTCAAGTTCTCTCATGTTTGTTAAATGAAACACAGTACTTTACAGTAAACCTCACTTGTGATAGTATTTAAGTGACACCCCAGGGATGTGGGCCAGAGGCAACACTCCCATGACCTGGTGCTATAGGGGGAAGGGGAACATACCAGAAAATAAACATATGTCTGCTTTATATACCAGTATACCCTGAGTAATAATGCGTATAACCAGCACCACTCTACAAACAACATGATTAGAACTTGAACGGCTAACATTTGACAACTGCCAGAAGAAGACCAACACAGACACCAACCTCCCCTTAAGGAGATTCACTTAAACGCATGCATTATCAATGGAGAGAAAGAAGTTATCACTGAATTCTACTACTTGGGCAGCGAGTTCTCCATCAGCTGCTGGACAGACAAAGAAGTTGCTAGCCACGTCAGCAAGAGGACAGATGGAATGGAACACCAACACGGCATTGGCCGGCCAGTCAAAGGGTGGTTGTGTCAAGTCCATGACATGTCAGAATGTTTAGGATCTGCCATAAATAATACATTTAGAGTCTTAAAAATTGGCCAGAGTGTCACTGAGTCACACTTCACTAACAGTCTATGGCCAATATTCAAGTGCCAGAACCTATTCCATAATCTAATATGAAGCTACGGGGCACTGCAGTCACATCAAGTAAAACATGGGCTTTGGAGTCATAGAGCCCTGGGCTCTGAACTGGCTCTGGCATTGACTAACTGGGAAACCTGGGGCAAATTGCTTCATATTCTAAGTCTCAATATCGTCATCTATAAAATAAGGATAATGCCTTACCTTCCTGGCAACAAAATAAATACGATAGCATAGGTAAGACGCATGGCACCTAGCAAGTCCTCAGTAAATGGAAACTATCTGTTGTTAATTATTTGATCAGCTTGGAAGTGGTATTCTCAGGTGTAAAGATGTTCTTAACCAGATGTGGGATAGATATATGATATCACAACAGTTGCTGCAAAGTGAACAGAATTCAGACAAGTACCAAAAGTTTTACAAAGGCACACTGAAGCACAGACTCAAAGAGTGTTCTTTTTAACTGCAAAATGCTGAGAAGCAGCCCCGCCACCACCAAAGCAGAGGACATGTGTTAGGATGCCTCATTTGTGGCAACAGTATTGGACAGATTGTGAAAATGAAAGCCTGGGCCCCCCGTAAATCAGATCTGATCACAGCTAAGAGAGTCCTGGGCCACAAACCAAGAAACAGTTTTCACAGCAAATTACATTGCAGAAACTGTTAATCATACAGTGGCCTCTTCAATCACATCCGCCCTCGAGGCTAGCATCATCACTGGTGGCACCTGAAGGACAATAAAACAAGAAATCCTCCATCAGCCCATTTTGAATAAAGGTGAAAAACCCATGCTGAGAGTTATGAGTACTCACACACAGAGCTAAGAACAGCAAAAGAGACTTATCTATCAGAGAGTCTGATTAGAAACAGACATGTGAAGGAACATTCAGGGAAAAATGTCGTAGGCTCCCTCTGAGAAGCATTCTACACATTTGCCCACAGAGTCAAAAATAACAGAAAATGGTGACCCTGATGTATACAATTTACTTGGATTTTCAAATATCTTTAGATGAGGCTTTAAGTCCTGGGGTGTTTTATGCCCACACACAAAGCTCTCCTTAGTAGAAAGGCATCCACACATGACTTTGAATCACATCAGACTTTCAAGACCCATCCACAGAACAAACACTGAGTACATAATAATGTAAAGTCAAAGTTTAAACCTGTGCCATAAGTCTCAGCAGGAGAAAGGATACCAGAGGCAGGTTAAAGAAGGATTCAATCACATGCGGTCTCTTCCAGAATTCCTGCCAGTAGAGGAGACGTGGTGGGGCAAATGCTAATGAAATCCCAAGAGCTCCACCTTTCTCAGGCTGAACTGTAGATGAGGGAGCGTGTATTCTTTGTGCGCTGAGCCATCTCTCCTTTCTTCTTTCATTTTTCACAAAAGGAAGACACTCTGCAAGACCTCATCTGTTTTCATGCATATATGAACGGTGATGTCTTAAGAAAAAACTTTGCTCATTTTCAAGAGAAAAAAAATTATATACATGGTTATATTGTACATATACATGCATATACACATATATGCATACAAATGTATTTTACGTACATATGTATGCACATATGTATGTTTATATCCATATATACATACATACACTCTTAGATCCATGCACACACATAAACATACAGCATATAACTTTATTTAGACCTACTCCACTTTTTTTAGCACCTCTGCCCAATTTGGGAGGAGCAGATAGGCTTTGTACATGTGAATAAATGTTTCCCATTGCAAACATCCTATGGTAAATGGCCTCCTGTTACCAAAAGCATGATCATCTAAGGCAAGCAAACACAAAGTGAAATTCCGAACATTGAAATATTCAAGTACCTTTATTTTATCTCTCTCTAAATTCAAGTAAAATATAAAATTTTGGAATTGAACCACTGCCACTGAAAAAAAAATGATGTGGAATGTATATATTTGTCTGTTTTTGTATGTCAGTTGAGCATTTAGACAATTAATAATGGGAGAAAATGCAGTAAACTTGTATAGGTAAAAACTCGTCTTGATCAAAAACCACAATGATAAGAGTGTGTGTTTTCCTAGCACTTTAGAATGTTTGAAATGGTCTCTGCCCTCAGTTGTACCACAGTGAGGAGGCAGCATCGTGCGGAAGACAGACTAACAAGTGTGCAGCCAATGGACCTCGGCTGGGGCCTCACCCTGCCACTCACTAGGTAGGGCTCAGACGTTGGAAATGAAGTTTCTCTTCTTTAAAGGGCAGAAAGTCATACCTGCTTCACTTGGTTGCTATGAGGCATAAATAAGAAAGTATCTTATAAATGTTAAAGCACTCTACAAACAATAAGGAGAAAAACAAAGTCTTTATAATGACTCCAAAGTAGATGGGACAAGTGTTACTACCTCAATTTCAAAGAAAAACTCAATACAGCTATGTGATGGACAAACTTAGCATTCTGTAACATCCAAATTGGTAAATGGCTGACTCTAGATTGCTTCTTTTACGCACAATTTCTCATTTTTATTATGAGTTATTAAGATTATATATTTTAAATACCTTTGGAACAAACTACAAATACACAATTTCTTCAGATCCATGTTTTTACAATGTCATGATGAATTCTATAGTATGTCTAAGACTCTTAGAGAAATTATTTGTAAATTGTGAAAATAAGAAAAGTTACATAGATACGTATTTTTGTTCATTCAGTCAATTCACTGAATATCTACCATGTTCACTACCTTGTGCCAGAGCCCTGGGGGGATAGCAGGGAAGAAGATGAGATCCTTACCCTGATAGAATTTGTATTCCCCTGGAGAAGAAAATCAATAATCAGTCAAACAAGAAAAGGACATAATGTGGTAAATGTGCTATAGAATATAAATGGGGGGTTGAGATTGAGACTAACTGAGGCTGGGGTGGGGGCAGGGGAGGAAGGACATGTTAAAACACAGGGTGAGAGAGCCTTCTTTGATATAGGACTTCTACAGGAAGTCCTGAAAGATGAGAGGGCCCATCTAGTGAAATATGGAGGGAGAACATTTCAAGCAGAAAGAGAACCCGGAGAAAAGCTAGAAAGGACATGATTGAAGACCAGTCAGGAGATTGCCGCAAGGGAAAGGGCATGGCCTAGGGCCATGGTGGTAGAGACTGAGAGCAATGGATGGAGCAGAGATACATTCTGGGGGTAAAGTCGCCAAGACTCAGGGATGGATTGGATGTGTGCGACGAGAGAAAAGGATGCAAATTTTGCATTCGAGAACCTAAGTGAATGTTTTGTAAGTAATAATTGGAAAAGGTGAGATAATTGAGTTGGGAAGGAAAAAAATCCAGGTACAACCGATAGCATAACAAAAGAAGACTTTAAAAAAATTTTTTAATTGTGATAAAATACACATAGGTAAATCTTACCATCTTAACCATTTCTCTCTCTCTCTTTTTTTTTTTTTTTTTTTTTTTTTTTTTGAGACTGAGTCTCGCTCTGTCACCAGACTGGAGGTCATTGGTGCAATCTCATCTCATTGTAACCTCCCCCTACCAGGTTCAAGTGATTCTCCCACCTCAGCCTCCCGAGTAGCTGGTACTACAGGTGTGTGCCACCATGTCCAGCTCATTTTTGTATTTTTAGTAGAGACGGGGTTTCACCATGTTGGCCAGGATGGTCTCCATCTCTTGACCTCATGATCCGCCCACCTCGGCCTCCCAAAGTGCTGGGATGACAGGCATGAGCCACCGTGCCCGGCCCATCTTACCCATTTCTAAGTGTACAAAATTCAGTGGCATTAACTACATTTGCATTGTCATGTAGTCATCACCACCATTTATCTCCAGAACTCTTTTCACCTTGTAAAACTGAAATTTCATACCCATTAAACATGAACTCCCCATTCTCCCTTCCCCCAGCTCCTGGAAACAGCCATTTTCTGTCTCCATGAATTTGACTATTCCAGGTACCTCATGTAAGTGGAATCATTCGGTATCTGTCTTTTCGTAACTGGCTTATTTCATTCAGCAGAATGTCCTCAAGGTTCATCCATACTGTAGCACAGGTAAGAACCTCCTTTAAAAGGAGATATTTTTTGTGATGTGGCCATGGACAGAGTAATGGAACACAGAACAAAATCTATCTGGGCCTCAAATTGAAAGGGAAAGAGTAGATGTTTTATGACAGGGTTATAATTAGAAGGGGATGGAGGATAATTTATAACTCTTAAGTACTGGAAGGAAGAGTTGAGAAACATCTCCAGGTGCCCACAGCAATTTTCCCTAAGGCACACTGAACAAAATGAAGATCATCCCAAACTTTCTTCCACCTTGAGCATCTAAGTCTCTCCAGGTATGGGACCCTAGTGGAAATCAACGTTTCAATTCAGTTCAGCCTCTCTTACCAAACATGAAGGTATACCTCTTAGATAACAGTTGAGAAGAAAAATCAACTTTTATACAAGATTTCCCCCCCAAAAAAAGCTTTAACATAGCACTCTGTAATTTCCAAGCTTATATTTTCAATTCAGTCATTTTTCCAAGAAAATGGAGGTTATCAAAATGATTGTTATTATCCACAACATTTGGTAACAGAAAAACAACAGGGCCATGTCCCATGTTAGTTCCTACTGCCATCCAGAATCAGCCCTCAAACAATTTCTATCACTTCTTTAATTCACCCAGGAGGAGGCTACTGACAACAGCTGTCCTCCACAAAATGGAAATCCTTAATCTCCAAATACTTGGACAAAGAAATAAATTGCAGAAGACTTTGAAAAGGAAGCTAACAATTTAGATGTGAATGACTAGGCTGTCTATTTTTCTGATATTTTATTTCACTTGATTCCTAATCTCACAGAGGTCTTTAGTTCAGAAGAGAGGCTTCAGAAATAAGAAGGTGAGACCATGACATTATTTTGCAACTAAGTATTAGTACAAGGAATTTTGTTAAGGATTTTATTTGCTTATTCACAACAGGTATATCACATTTGATGCTACGTCTGCTGCCGATTGCAAAGAACTCTATGCCTTTATTCGTAACAGGACTGAACAAGAAGAAAAGGCAAAGTAACGACAATATAGAGTTATTTTTAATCTGCAGCAGATACAACATCAAATGTAGTATAATTAAACTAAAATAAAATCAATACTCCTCTTCATTAACATTCTACTTCACAAACTTAAGAATATTACCCATGAATATCTAATTGCAGTTTTCCCTCATGAAGTTCTATTTTGAAACCTCTGTCAAACTGAAATTGAGTTCCCTGATCACATTAGTGAGCAGAGTTATTTTAGGAATAAAAGATTCTTGTCTTAAATCATTAAGACATCGCCTTTATGGCCCAGCACACTTTTAGCAACTGCTGGAATCACTGTGCCCCAGAAGTCAAAATGAATTGCAGGGTTCAACGTTATTTTAGCAAAAGTCAAGGGTTGACAATATGGAAAAGTCTCAGAAACTCAAATTAATGTAACAGAGGACTTTACAGAAAGTGCTATTTTGGGAATGTTTTATATGAACAGCATGGTCTAGTCTCAAGAGGCGTGGACCAATAGTCACGAACTCTGTTTGATGTTCTGATTCCTTTGCCAACTAGTTATGTCATTTCATGAGTCCCTGAACTTTTTCGAGGCTGTCATTTCTCATCTGACAAATTTCTTTGTTTAACTTATGGAGCAGATAAAACAAAAGAGGGTAGGTGCATAGGCTTTTAAAGTCAGAAATTACTAAACTTCTAAGGCATCATTAAGTAAAGCTAACTACTGGGTAAAAATCATCAAGTAAATATTCTACAATACCCTGCAGTGGGGGGAAAAAAAAAAAAAAGATAAATCACAACAAACCAGGACAGAGGTGTGGATATAAATTAAGAAGCTCTTTTTAGTTTAGAGAAACAGCTTTGAAGGGGCGGGGGTTCTAGCCGACTCCCAAACATGCTCAATCTAAAAGATCTCACGAAGGTGGATTCTGTTTTAGGAGCGTGTTGGGCAGTCACAGAGTTCTGAAATGGCATCAAGCATCCTCCATACTAGGATCAGCCCTCCGAGTCGAATGTGCCTCCTATGCACCTCTAAGACAGAGACCCCAGCAAGAGCTCTGAAAAGCAGACCATCTGCAACTCCCCAGGCCAGGGCCGTGAGAGGCCTGCAGCACAGCTAGAGACCCAGGAAACTGCTGGCCACCGAGCTCACACGAGGCAGAAAAAAAACCTCTCCTTTCCTCAGGAAAATATTTGGAGGAAAGTTTTTCCAGTCATTGCTAACTACGACAATTGCATTTGACATTTTAAGAGCATGACGCAATAGATAAAACATGTCAACGTAAATGACTCGTGGTAGCAAATATCAGTGGAAATACATCCGAAGACCCATTGCTCCTTTTCTGAGGAAATTTGCCTCTGAAGCTTCTCACAGTTGAAAGTTTGGGGGGAACAAAAAAGGTCTGTAATACACCATGGAATTTTGAGTAGGAATAATCTTTATAATCTAGTACCAAATATCTTAGAAGATAAAATTACTAAATTTGATTATATTGAGTAACTTACGTAATAAGATAAAGTATTTCTCTACTACATGCAGAGTAAAATTCAACAACTTAAATTACTCAGCCACTACTGTTCACTAAATAACCAATGCATGTGATAATAGAACATTAATATTATTACCTTAAGCAGAATGTTATTTTATAAAAATTAAGTATGTTGTGGTAAATTAACTCTCCATAGCTCCATACTAATGTAGTCATACATTCTTATTCCTCTTTATAAGGAATAAATTCTATGCCTCTTTATAAGTTATCCACATTAATAAAGAAAAAAAGGAGAAGGAAGAAGGGGAGGAAGGAAAGGATGGATGGATGATGTTTGTACTTTAATACAATTTCTTTGGTTCAAATCTCAGACTCACCACTTGGTAGCTATGAACAACATATTTAATGGCTTTAAGCCTCAGAGTCTTAATCTGCTGTAAAACAGAAGTAGTAAAGGTACCTGCCTCATAGAATTGTTGTGAGAACGAAATAAGTTATTCCATATACAACACTTGACTCAGTGCCAGGTACATATAAGTACTCAATCATTCTTATTGTTTTGATGTCAAATATTTTCTATGAAACAATTAATCTCACTATTGGCAAGATTCTTTTGATATCATTAAAAACAGCTGAAAAGTTTAATAAATATTTATTAGCCCTTCCTTATTTCTTTTGCTGTCTTTCTAGCAAAAATCTCTAAAGTTTTATGAATAAAAGTTAATTTTTTCTTTTCGAAAGCAACAAGAACAACAAAAACTTATAATTGAGGGGGAAGATTTGTAACAATAATTTCTAGGACCAGAGAAGAAAGACAGACGTAATTTTCACTTTCTTCCTGGTAGGAAAAGCTGGCTAATATGAAGGAAGGGATCAAGCTACGGGCTCAGAGAGCAAAAGTGTAGCATTAGGCATTCGGTCACGTTTTAGAGCCCCAGACTAAGGCACATGAGTTTAGTTGGTTGGCTGGTGTGTGTGTGTGTGTGTGTGTGTGTGTGTGTCTGCATAGTTGGGAAATCACACAATTGCATCCTAAAAGCAGGAAGCACAAGCTGGGTGTGGTGCATCACGCCTGTAATCCCAACACTTTGGGAGGCCGAGGTGGGTGGATCACTTGTGGTCAGGAGTTTGAGACCAGCCTGGCCAACATGCCGAAACCCCGTCTCTACCAAAAAATACAAAAGTTAGCAAGGTGGGGTGGTACACGCCCAGCTGTAGTCCCAGCTACTCGGCAGGCTGAGGCAAGAGAATCGTTTGAATCTGGGAGGCAGAGGTTGCGGTGAGCCGAGATTGTGCCGCTGCACTCTAGCCTGGTTGACAGAGTGAGACGCTGTCTCTAAATAAATAAAATAATATAAAATAGCAGGAAATACAAAACGTATAAATAAAGATATGAAAAGTGGGAAAGAATTACATAATAAATGATTGTTACTCCTAATCTAATGGAAGAGAGAGACTCATAAGTACAATCCAAGACAGACTGTAGTAAGTAGTGTTTTAGAGATGCTAAGTAACAGATGATAATACGCAAGAGACTCACTTAGTAGTAGTCTCCTGTATGTTGGCCCAAAGGAGAAGAAGAGGCTGTGAATGATCTTTGCAAGACTATCATCTTTGTGAATGCAGGAACCACATTTATCTTGTTCCCTCAGTGGGCCCAGCACTTAGCAAAGAGCTTGGTCGATTCCAGGCACTGATAAATACATGGTGAGTGGACGAGTAGATAAATGAATGACTCCAAGGTGATGAGCTCAAGGAGTGAAAAGATGGCATTATCAGAAACTTCAATGGGAATTATAAAAATAATGCTGGTTTGCAGCAAAGAGACTGAAAAGGATAGAGTTTAGTTGCTGATGTAGGGAGTTTGCTGAAGTTTTAGCTGATGGTCAATAGTGACCTTCAGAAATGCAGTCCTATTACAGTGGTAACAGAACCCATATTAAATGGGGTTCCATCTGTTAAAAATATAGTGTGGATTTATTTTTTTAAAGCTACCTTGGCCACAGCACACTCACACTCAACTCTCTTTCTACCCACTATTTTGAGAGATATTCACCATTTAACTTTATACCATTTTAGCATTTTACTACTTAGTGGAGTCTGGCATTTCCCAGTCTAAAAAGTTCACTGTTCAAACTTGGTTCCCGATTACTTATTTAAAATTCTGAGATCATCTGTGTTGTTTTAGTAAATGTTGGTGTTTGTGTTAGTAAATCTCCCTATTTCTATTTGACCCAATGCCAATATAATTCAGGTTTTGAAAACATTCTTTTATATCAAACCTGGTCGATAACTTTCAGTAATCTAAATGAAAGATCCATCTTTCATTTTAATTTCATCAGATATGTGCTCAATGAGGCAGTGTTATCTGTGCCCAGGGATTGATTCCAACCTTCCCTATTCTTTACTCCCCGCCTATGAAGAAGCATTCCTGTCTCCCAAAGAGCAAGGACAAAGCCATTCCATGGGCATCTGCCAACCTAAGAGATCTCACGTAGAAAGTATCCCCAGTGCACTGCAGAATGGTAATCAGCCTAACTTACAGAAAGGCTTTTTTAAGAACACTTCTCACCCTCACAGCTAGACAGACAACCAAGACATTTTCCCCAAGAGGAAGCATGAGATCTACACTGCAAAGAATTTACCAATGCAGTTTATTGTTACAAGGTAGAAGTTGGTCCCCCCCAAAGTGAAGCCCTCCTTCTCTTGACATTTGAACAAGCAGTGCATACCTCAAACACCCTCAAGTGAAGTTGGCCAGTTTAAAGCCCCCACCGATCAACATGGAGCCAAAGTCAGCCCTCATCACAGAGAAGGTGGCCCACTGAATCACCAAAGAAATCCATTCTTGCTACCCAATTTTAACCCAAACTAGTTTTTTATTCTTTATTATTTTATACTTATAAAAATATTCCAAACACATAAAGGGTTCAAAAGGATAATATACTCCCAGGTATCCAATATTCAGCCTCAAAAGTATTAATTCATGGCCAATCTTGTGCCCTATCCACCTGAACTTATTTCCTCAATCCACATAATTGTTTAGAAATTCCCAGATACCGTAACACTCCATCAGTAAACATGTAGTTATACATCTCTAAAAGATAAGGCCTCCCCTTTGCAATGATAACCACAATACCTAAATCGCGGCCCTCCCCAAATCAAAAATTCCTTGATATCATCACTCAGTGTTGAATTGTCCTATAAATGATCATTTTAAAAACAAAAGTGTTTATTTGAATTGGGTTCCAAAACAAAGAGCATACATTATGACTGGCTGATAAGTCTCTTGGTTTCTTATACTCTACAGATTTCCTTTCTGTATCTTTTTATTTTTTATTTTTATTTATTTATTTTTAACTTTTATTTTAGGTTCAGGGGTACATGTGTCATGCGGGTTTGTTGCACATACTATTAATATTTCATCACCCAGGTATTAAGCCCAGTACCCAACAGTTATATTTTCTGATCCTCTCCTTCCTCCCACCCACCCCACTCAAGTAGACCCCCATATCTGTTGTTTCTTTCTTTGTGTTCATATGTTCTTATCATTTAGCTTCTGCTATAAGCGAGAATATGCAGTATTTGGTTTTCTGTTCCTGCGTTAGTTTGCTAAGGATAATGGCCTCTAGCTTCATCCATGTTCCCTCAAAGGATAGGATCTCATTCTTTTTTATGGTGGCATAATATTCCATTGTGAATATGTACCACATTTTCCTTATCCAATCTGTCATTGGTGGGCATTTAGGTGGATTTCATGTCTTCGCTATTGTGAATAGTGCTGTAATGAACATTCATGTGCATGTGTCTATGGCAGAATGATTTATATTAATCTGAGTAAATACCCAGGAATGGGACTGCTGGGCTAAATAGTAGTTCTGCTTTTAGCTCTCTGAGCAATTGCCATACTGCTTTCCACAATGGTTGAACCAATTTACACTCCCACCAACATTGTAAAAGCATTCCTTTTTTCTCCACAACCTCACCAGCATCTGTTGTTTTTCGACTCTTTAGTAACAGCCATTATGACTGGCATGAGACAGTATCTCACTGTGGTTTTGATTTGCATTTCTCTAATGATCAGTGATATTGAGCTTTTTTCATATGCTAGTTGGCCACATGTATGTCTTCTTTTGAGAACTGTCTGCTCGTATCTTTGCCCACTTTTTGATAGGGTTGTTTGTTTTTCTCTTGTGAACTTGTTTAAGTTCCTTATAGATGCTGGATATTAGACCTTTGTCAGAAGGATAGTTTGCAAATATTTTCTCTCATTCTGTAGGTTGTCTGTTTGCTGATAGTTTCTTTTGCTGTGCAGAAGCTCTTAAGTGTAATTAGATCCCAATTGTCAATTTTTGCTTTGTTTCAATTGCTTCTTTCCATCTCTTTTTGCTTCCCTGCAATTTAAATTTGTTGAAGAAATCCATTTGTCCCATAGAGTTTCTCAAAGTTTGGATTTTGTGGATTGCCACTTCCTGATGTCACAATACATTCCACTACTGTCCATATTTCTTGTACGTCGACAGGTTTGTTGCCATGACTTGATTTAGGTTCAATTTTCTTTTTTTTTTTTTTTTTTTTTGGCAAGACCACTTCAAAGATGGTGTGCGCACTTCTCTTACAAGGTACCTACCTAAGGTCTGGCTTTCCTTCTTTTTCCAAAGTTAGCTGCCATTGATAATCACTGCCTAGAACAAGGGATTCATTAGGGTTCCATCAGAATTATATTCTTATTCTATCATTCCTCCATTTATTATCTAGAATACTTCTATAAAATTCTTCTCATCAAATATTTGATTATCCTTAGGTACTGTTTATATAGGAAAAGCATGACACAAGTTCTTTTCCTTTATTAAACAACTTTCAAAAAATTAATGTTGTATCTTACAGAGGTAATTCATGAGTTGTGTGAGGAAAGGTTGTTTTTTTTTTTCTTTTTGGTGGAGGAAAGTTATTTGTTTTATTATAAAATCATAGATTTAAACATATTCGGCCAGGAACGGTGACTCACTCCTATAATCCCAGCACCTTGGGAGGCCAAGGCAGGCAGATCACCTGAGGTCAGGAGTTCAAGACCAACCTGGCCAACATGGTAAAACCCCGTATCTACTAAAAATACAAAAAATTAGCCAGGCATGGTGGTGCACGACTATAGTCCCAGCTACTCGGGAGATTGAGAATCACTTGAACACAAAAGGTGGAGACTGCAGTGAGCTGAGATTGTGCCACTGCACGCCAGCCTGGACAACAGAGCAAGACTCCGTTGTTGTCAAAAAAAAAAAGAAATAACAATTTTAAAACCTAATTCGTATCCTCAGAGAGAATCAAGAGGATATTGCAGCTATAAAACAAGAATAAACGACTTTGAAGATGTGAGAAGTAAGATAAGAGAACAAGAGGGGAAATCAGATTTATTTTTTGGCCAAATTCACTAGAAAGGCTAGAAGATTAAGTTGAAATAATGACACAAAACATAAGATAACACACAAAAAGGTTAAAAGTATGTGAGAAAAGTTTATAGTCTGGGGGATCCATCCAGACCCTGCAACTATCTAATAAGAATTTCAGGAAAAAAGATCAAAAAAAAAAAAGAGGCAGAAATATTTTTTTTAAAAAAACAATCACTTCCCAGGGCTGATGATATTGAACTGAAAGGAAACAGCAAGTGTCAAACAGAAATCCAACCTGACCCAGCCTTTTGAAACTTCACATATCAAAGATAAAGAGAATATTTTAAAATCTTCAAAAGAAAAAAAAAACCATTACAAAAGGAAAGGAGCAGGTATCAGACTGCTCAGGAACAACATCAGATGATGGGAAAGTGCACACGCTCCCGGGAAAATCAGTTCAAGCCTCTGCATTTCCACTCACCCGAACTTTCATTTCAAATCAAATATTAAATGAGAGGGCGAAATAAAGACATTTACACAAATGTAGGAACACTGGCATGTATCTTATGAGAAAATTACACAAAGGACTTCAAAAAGAGGGAGTATAGGGGATCCAAGAAATGGTAAGACTAATTCAGCAGTCATGAAAATATTCTAGAATGACAGGCATGCAAATCCCAAAATAATAAATCCAAGAATACATTTCACTTAATAAAAGCCATAATTTTTTAAACTGGAAGATTTAATGATACAGTAAAGAAGGCTTATCTTCATTGTATCTACAAACACAAAACAACACTATTAGAAACACCAGGAAAAACAGAAAGTTGTACCCAAAAGCCATGGCCTAAATTTGGATCTCAGGAATACACATTTTTTTTCAAGAGAGAGAGAGAGAAATATCTTTTGACTACAATTAAGAAGCAAGAGATCAATTATGTAAGACTATATTCTCTGAAGGTCCAATCATACAGTGGATTCTACAGAAAATAATATTTATTTGATCATAATATTGTAAATGTTCCTTATTGGTTTTCAGTTTTTAAGCATTTAAATATAGTTTAGAAAAGAATTTAAATATATAAATCCTGATAATATGAGTAATTGAACTAAAAATGGGGAGAGAGAAAGTCATATATAGCTATACATTTAAAGTTAGGAACCCCAACCAAAGATCCAAAAATAATATATCTACTATACCAGGCATGGTGGCACATACCTGAAATGCCAGGTACTTGGGAGGCTGAAGTGGGAGAATTGCTTAGGTCCAGGAGTTTAAAGCCAACCTGGGTGACATAGTAAGACCCGTCTCAATAAATAAATTAATTAAATATCTAAAAATTCTGGAGGGAAGAGGGAAAGATGTGTGAGATAAATTCCCCTTTCATGACTGGGATTCAAGAGATATCATCTATAGTTGAAAAATCAGGGGATAAACATATAATGCATTATGTAGAATATTATAAACATAGAGGCAGAAAAAGCTAGAAGTGATTGCCTCTGAGGAGTGGAGCTGGGGTTGGGAAGCTGTACAGTCTTTATGCAATGCCTTTCTATATGCTTAGAATTTTTTCATAACAGTTGCATTGGAAATAAAATATGAGAATGAATAAAATGACGATTGGCTGGTATTTATATGCTTTCATTTATAACCTGTTTCCCAGAGCACCAAGGAACTGACAACTGTTCCTGTCTGTTAAAAGCCTTCCAAAAGTAGTATTAACAGGTGATAATTTACTTTGATGCCCAAAACACAGTGTGACAAGTATGGCTTACCTACAGATTACACATGCTCCTTGGAGCTAACTCAGCCTCCTTCTATCCATCACTCTTTTGCTCTCTCTGCCATGTAACTAACCATAATAATAATACAAATACATTACTATCCACACACACACACACAAAGAGAAATTAAGGTGCTTAATTTGGAATGCAATCCTCAATTGATTTTTTTTCTTATTTACTAGGCACCAATTAAAATGAAAATGATCTCTCCTTCTTAAATTAAGTAAATATTACTGTCCTCTGGACTCCTTTTTTTTTTTTTTAACAACCTGTGACTCTGCCTCTTCAAAGAAGTCTGCTATAGCAGGCAAGTCTTGTTTGTCCTCAGAGAAATGATTTCACTCGATTACACAACGCAATGTTTGCTTGAGTATTCAATGATTCCACCTTTCTTATAATGGGTTTTATCTCCTTGGTAAGTATGTAAATGAGACTGATCTTTCTGTAGCTCTCAAGTTCTTTATAGATGGGAGTTAATGGTAGAAATTCTCAGATGCTCAGACACAATGATATATCAATTCACACACTTTGAAAAATATGTTAATAATTTTATCATTGAATTAGTTCAAGACTTTTGAGTAGCACCAATTCCTTGGTTAGGGCAACTTGAATCCTGGGAACAAGTCACTTAATCTCTGGGAGACTCAGTTTCTTCTTCTGTGAAATGAGGATAATAACACCTAGTTTACAGAGATACATCCCTGACTATCTAACATAACATATCTATCATTCTCTTTCTCTTTTATCTGATTTATTTTTCATCACACACATATATCTATCAGCAATTACTCTGTATATCTATTATTTTCTTTGTTTGTTGCCTGTCTCTAACACTAGATTGTAAGTTTCTTGAGAATAGGGTTCTACCTACTTTGTTCACATCTTTATCTGCATCCCTTAAGACAAAACTTGGCACATAGCAGCTGCTCAATCCATTTTCTTGAATGCATGCTTGAATGAAGAGTACTGCTGACAGGATTTAAATGAGATAACATGTAAAATTCTTGGCACTTTGGCAAAAAGCAGGCACCTAGTGAGAGATAAGTATTATTATTTTTCTATGTCTATTACATTAATACTTTTCACTATTTGCTTAATATTAAAAGACAATGTAAGCAATACCTTTAAAAATTAAGATAAAGAATTTGTTGTGTTCTTCTGCTTTCTCCTTTTCATCCCTAACTGTATCAGGTCTTCTCTAACACTAGAAATAAGATGCACCTGAGCCACTTATGGACTGAAATCTACAGTGACTGTTTTAAGGAAGTTTCGAAAATACTTATAATAGCAATTGTAAATAATAATTTATAAACACTGATAAAGTGTTACTATGTTCCTAGTACACAGAAATAGCAAATGTTTGTTATAAAATCAAAATAGTGTATCTGTTGAGAGTAAGTAACAGGAAAGTAATAAGTGGACCCAATGCTAAGTGATTTCATTAGTGATTCTCAAACTCTGCACTTTAGGCCATTATGGTGAACTCACAGGGCTTTTTAATTTCTGAAGAAAGCAGAGCACCACTGACAGACACTGCAGAAGTTACTACCTCAAGATGATTCATGGTTTCAACATTGGACTGCATGACATACCTTTTGATGATGTCATTGCTTTGCAAAGCTGGGTTTTGGCAGTTGACATGATAAAAGGAAAGCATCCACATGAAGATCACTGTGGAATGAAAAATGAGGTTGATGGTGTCCAATATGATTTCCAAGTTTGTGAGGTTGTGCAGGACTCAACAAGTACACATATTTCATTAGTGAGTAACTGTAGTTACTTATGAATTAAATAAAAATATTTTTTCTTTCAATCTATGTCTATTAATTTCTCAAACAACCATAATTATTAGAACATGAGGTTTGTGAAGTTGTACAGGGCTCAACAAGAAAGCGTATTCCCTTAGTAATTGTAGTTATTTATGAATTAAATATAAATAGTTTTTCTTTCAATCTGTGTCTATTAATTTCTCAAATGGCTATAATTGCTAGGACATAACTACTCATTAAGTTCTTTGAACCTAACTACTTAATAAGCAGAACAATTAAATTTATTTCTTGAAATAAATTACTGAGGAACTCAGGGCTCCATGAACTGATGAAGTCTGAGAACCTCTGCCACAGGAGTTACAGAAAAACCACAATATTGAATGTCGAGACCAGAAAACAAAACATAATTTGCTACGAAGTTCTAATATAGTGTGAGACTGGCTGGGTCCCACTGGGATAAGAACATTGTCAAAGAAGATATATCCCAATAACCAGAGAGGCCTGAGCAAGCCTCCTGGACACCAAATCAAAGAATTCTGCAAAGGAAACTCTGGGAGGGCAATTCCATTCCACATGGACAGCCGTGCAGCTGGGCCATGCTTCCCTGTCACCAAAGAAAGAAAAGACATTTTGACGTGCGAAACCACTCACGCAGGACAGATGCAAGGATGAGGGGTGAGAAAGGGTCAAGGAAGGGGGAAGGAGACGGTCGAAGAGAAATGCATGGAAATTCAGGATTTCATGTTCATGGGTATTTTGTTCTCAACCATTCTAAGGTTTCATGTTTTTAAAATAATATTCACCTTTTACTTTGACACCTGAGCGTTTCCTATCATAGCTGATTCTAAAATTAGGGGATTCTGTGGTCTTCAGCAAAAATATAGCTTCAACATTTCTTCATAAAAAAGTATCTAACTAATCTGTATGTGGATAGACTTAAAGTCCCTCTTATCAGCATGACCTGAGATTAAATCTTTCCCAAACATTTTTAAAATAATTTCAGTACAATCTCATTGGCCTGTGTGTGTGTGTGTGTGTGTGTGTGTGTGCGCGTGCGCGCGCGCGTTTTCAATAATATAAACCCCTTGATCTGGCATTCCTACTTGCAGAGATTCAATACAGTTTCCTCCACCACGTTTCTGTGCTACATCAAGGCCTCACTTGCTATCAATTTTCCAATTTCTCATTTTGGTTTTGGGGCTTCCAGAACATAACAGCATTTCTACCACTTCCTGTGCCTGTCAGTAATGCAGTTAAATGGGTTCACTGTTTTCTCATCTCCATTTTCCTCCTCTCTAGCAATGAGTTCCCCATGACGGTTCCAGTAAGGTCTTTATCAATCTGAATCCTAAGATTTTCCTTACTCATCGGCTTTTCTCCAGGTGTTAGCTTTTGGAAAAAAAGCCTCTCCCCCACCATTTTTAAACTTCTGGAGATCTGCAGACTTTAGAAAATTCCTTGGCTGCCTCGTTGCCCCTGCAGGAAGAGCTCACTAACAGGATCACATGAAATGACTTATTTTTAGGCAAGAGGAAGAGAATGTAAGTAGGCTGTGCCGCTCTGACATCAAGTTGCTATTCTCTATTTAAAGTTTTCTCTTCTGTTGGCAGCAGCAGCCCAAGTTCAAACCCTAGCATGACCACTTATTAACTGCATCACCTTAACAAGGACATCAAATTTCCTGGTTCCTGGTGTCCTTATCTGTAAGATGCTATAAATACCTTCCCCACCTGGTGGTGCAGATTGAATATAAGTGGCTGATGGGAAGGCTACACAGCACCCAGTGTCATTAATGCCTCTTCCCCTCTTGTGTTGTTTACTCTTGATTGTATTAATTAACTGCTAATCAATTAAACACTTACATTATCAGTGTGGATTATGTGATGGTCATGAAACAACACAAATGGGAGCACTTTAAAATACAAATCAGGTGGTTTATTTTTATCACAAGCAAGTTCTGATTCTTCTTCCCATCCTTCAATAATATGACAGGCAATAATTCTAACTGGGTTGGTTAATATGGTAAATAAACAAAACAGACTAATTTAGACAAATACCCTTGCTTCTGAGCCATGCTCTCCTCACATCTGTAGCCCTTCACTTTTTACAAATTTTTATCTTGTTTTTGTTTGTTTGTTAAGACACGGGTCTTGCTACGTTGTCCAGGCTGTAGTGCAGTGGCTATTCACAGGCATATCCTGCTACTGATCAGCATAGGAGTTTTGATCGGCTCCATTTGGCCCCAGGTCATGTCAACCCTTCTTAGGAAACCTGGTGGTCCCTGCTCCCAGAAGGTCACCCTATTGATACTAAACTTAGTGCGGACACCCGATTGGCATAGCACACTACAGCCCAGAACTCCTGGGCTCATGCGATCCTCCCACCTCAGCCCCCTGAGTAGCTGAGACTATAGGTGCCTGGCTCCCCACACCTTTTGAGGGCTCATGGTTGCAAAGACATCAGCAGCGAGCATGCACAGTATTAAAAACACTCCTGCTGGAGCCTGAAGGCAGCGTGATGGGTTATATACTTGCTCAGGGCTCCTTTGCACTCTGTGATTCCAAACGACTCTGGGAGTCTATGCCTTGTAACTCTATCGAGACAACTTCCAACATTCCAGTGCTACCAAACAGTTTTCCTATAGCAGCATTATTTAAATAAGGGACCCTGGTTTACATGGAAAAGGCAGTATATTCCTCAGTCTGATCCAGAATGAGAAAAAAAAAAAAAATGCCACACTGGTCATGAGAAACTCCCAGTTGAAATCCCATTTCTCTGACCCTCAGTCACCTAATCTGTAAAAGGTGGGCTGAGCTCAGCAAAATCTTCAGTTTCATTTCAACTCTGATATGCTGATTCTAGGATAAAGTTGCAGCCCTTCGCAGTGCTAGGTACAACAGCAGGCCAGAAATAATCATGAGAGAACCACCAGCTTTTCAGAAGCGCCCCATGACCATGCCTCTCTTAGCGCTGGTTATCTCTGAGAAAGGGGATGAGGTGGAAAGCAATAATCAGAGTGGCTCATAATAATAATCTTCTAACTAGGAAAAGACAAAAATGGGAGGGTGAGATAGGGTGAGGGTTGAAAAATTACCTGTTTGGTACAATGTTCAGTATTTGGGTGATGGGTACAGTAGAAGCCCAAACCTCACCATTACCCAATATACCTGTGCACCAAATCTGCACGTGTACCATGAGTCTATCATAAAAAAATTAAAAAGTAAAAATAACAGACATGTATTAGAATCAATAGGTGCTCTCTGCTCTTTATTCTGAAATAGTAATTTTTTTTGGTCTCACTCTGTCACCCAGGCTGGAGTGCAGTGGTATGATCCCGGTTCACTACCGCCTCTACCTGAGGTCAAGCAATCCACCTGCCTTAGCCTCCTGAGTAGCTGGGACTACAGGTGCACACTACCCCCAGGCTAATTTTTAAATTTTTTATAGAGACAGGGTCTCCCTGTGTTGCCCAGGATGTTTTTGAACTCCTAGGCTGAAGGGATCCTCCCGCTCCAGCCATCCAAAGTGCTGGGATTACAGGCATGAGTCACTGCACTAGACCAAAAATAGTAATTTTACCTTGGAAGTTACTCTAAGGGAGTATAGGCAACCTATATAAAACAAAAGTAAAATAGTAATTTTAAACAACTGGTCAACGATGTGCCTCTGTGTACCAGAAACATTCAGGAAAGGACTCGTGTGTCTTACGGATAATGATTCTCCCGGGGAGCTCAGAAACCCAAACTGCTGGCTCCATAGCCATCCCTCCTTCTAGACAGCACATACATTTCCTCCATGCATGCCCTAGAGAGTGGTTAATTAGCACCATCATGGGCCCAAAATAAATAGAGACTAGTTTTCACCGTCTAGAGGCCCAGATTATTTTAATATTCCAAGAGTAACCAAGGCAACTAGAGTTTAAGAAACACAATATTACTGCCAATAAAACTTTCTGATTTGTTCAATTTTGTCAGTTATTCTTTGAAACTGAAAAAAATGGTGCTAAGTTTTAATGACACTTGGAAAAATTTTCAGTATTAGCTTCCAGCTTTATAATCTAAGCCCACAGCACAAAAATCTTAATCATCATCAAGCACTTTACACACACATATACAGAGTTTATTTATATATCAGAGATACCACATCTTTAGGCGTACATTTATAAATAGGCTCAAGGAGAAATTTTCATAGAAATGTTAATGATTTCCATAAAAATTCTCATATACTGTATGACACTTGCATACAACTTCTTAATTAATCGCCTATTCATGAAACACTTGAGTACTTGCACGATTCAGCATGATTAATGCAGCATTAGTGTGAGGACATAGTAAAGATTGTCTAATAAACCTTTCCTCAAGATGCTTCATATTTGCAAAGCACCATGGCTCAGTAAATGACCCAGCGGCCTGACAGATAATGCTCCAATCTGTTCTGCACATGATCCAACCTCTTGCAGCCCTGTTTGACTTAGAGCAGATGAGTTGCATGGGAGATTCCTGGGCGATGAGGAAAGATAAAGCAAGAGCACATGGCACTTTGCAGCCCCCAGAAGCTAATTCAAAAATAGATATGTGTCCTTCTTCCTGAACAAATACTGGAATTATGATTGCTGTGGAGAAATAACTCTGGCAGAGGGGAAAAAAAGATGAGTTAAAGATACATCTTTCTTAATAATGCCTACCATTTATACATGCCTACTCTGTGCCAGAAATGTGTATCTACAAACATTATGATGAATTATCCCAATATCCCTGTAAGATATGCATGAAAATCTCCATTTTTCTGTTTGGAAAACTGGAAATAAGAGAAGTAAATGTCAGGGATCTGATTGCTAGTCTCTACAACTTCAAAGACTGCCCCTGTATTATTAGTCTGTTCTCATGCTGCTAATAAAGACATACCCGAGACTGGGTAATTTATAAAGGAAAAAGGTTTAATTGACTCACAGTTCAGCATGACTGGCGAGGCCTCAGGAAACTTACAATCATGTGGAAGGGGAAGCAAACATGTCCTTCTTCACATGGCAGCAGCAAGAAGTGCTGAGCAAAAGGGGTAAAAGCCCCTTTAAATAAACGATCAGATCTAGTGAGAACTCACTCACTATCACGAAAGCAGCATGGTGGAAACCACCCCCATGATTCAATTACCTCCCACTGGGTCCCTCCCACAACACGTGGGGATTATGGGAACCAGGATTCACAATGAGATTTGGGTGGGGACACAGCCAAACCATATAAGCCCCCTTGCCTCTCCTTTGAAAGAACTAAGTTATGGCAGGGTATGGTGGCTCACGCCTGTAATCCCAGCACTTTGGGATGCCAAGGTGGGCTGATCACTTGAGTTTAGGAATTTGAGACCAGCCTGGTCAACATAGAAAAACCCCATCTCTACAAAAAAAGATACAAAAACAGAAAAAGGAAAGAAAAGCAAAAAAGAACCAAGTTATAACATCTAGACTATATTAAAAGACTATAGACTATATTAAATTCTTAATCAATAGACCTGAGAGGTTTCAAGAGCCACACTCATCCACTCATCCCCATTCTGTGCAAAGGGCTTAAAAGAGAGAGAATGTTCTCCATGAGGTTTTGGTGGCTGAACACTCAGGAATCGGTCAGGCTGTATCAGTGAGCTGATGGGCTAGAGTAGGAACCAAGGGGTCAGAGCAGTATGAGAAAGTTTACTTTTCCTTTGGATAAGATAAATTAGCAAATGATTCTCCCACACCAACCTCCATCCCAACCCCATTCTAGCTCTTAAAAACTCTCTGTGGCATGTGCCTGTAGCCCCAGATATTCAGGAGGCTGACGCAGGAGGACTGCTTGAGCCCAAAAGTTCGAGGCTGTAGTGAGCTATGATCATACCACTGCACTCCAGCCTGGGCAACAGAGTAAGACGGTCTCAAAAACAACAACAACAACAAAAATAAATAAAATAAAATAAAAAATAAAAATCTCTTCCACCCTCCCGTCCTTTGTTTCAGCAGAGTTGAGTTCAGACTCTGCTGTTCTGGTCTCCCTCCCCAAGGGCAACAGCCTTAAATAAAGCCTTCCTTGATTGTTTAACTTTATCTCATGCAATTTTTGTTGTACCCTGCCATAATTTAGCTCTTTCAATATTCACCACCTCTTCCTAAAGGAGGACTGTATTCCTCACCCCACTGACACAGGTTTGGCTACAAACTTGCTCTGATCAATGAAAAGTGAGCAGAAGGGATATGTCTCTTCCAGGCCAGGTTCAAGCTCTGGGACCTAGCCTGTAGGTTGCTTGGTCTCTTTTCCCACTACCACAGGTCTCTTTCCCAGACATGACCCATCCACCTAGCTTCACAAGTGATGACAACAGAAGCACAGCCACAGCTGACCCATTTGCACACATGTAACAGGAGCAAGGGCTACTACATCTCCACAGCTGTAAGCCACTAGGATTTTAGGATCACTTGTTACCACAGCATAACCAGCAGTCTTAACCAGTAACACATCCTTTCTGGATTTGGCACTGCAAAAGAGAAGGTCTAGAACACACCAGTTGTCTCCTAGAAGCCTGCCTTCTGTTACTGCGTTTCATAAACTAAGGAGTTCCCCAGGGCAACAGAAGTCCCCTATGACAAAAACCCCCAGAGAAAATACAGGGGAAGCCATGGGGCTTCTAAAGTTGCATGTGTACTGCACCAAAACAGGTAAGCCTATAGAAAGGAGTCAACTGAGGCCTCCAGACAATCCTAGGTGATATTTCAAAGACTTGTTTTTGGTGTTCTTCAAAACGCTCTGCTCACATTCCCCCTAAAATAACTTTGAAAAGAAAATTATGTACCTCCTTACATATTTTTATTTGCCACTCCAAATTTTTCATTATAAGTTTTAAAGTTAATTTTTTTGTTAATAATAGGTATGAAATAGTAAATATTTTATAAGCCAAATAAGGTAAGGCTTGATTTTAACTGAAATCAATATTTCATGACATACTTTGATAAAATAGGTTTTAACTATCTTACTGGAGAACTCCACTGAATCAGAAAGAAACCATATGAAATATGTGTCTGTGGTTTTTATCTAATGTGTCTTTTAAACTTTGTTAGTCCTGGAAAACACAGCCGTAATTAAAAAAAAAAAAAATCAGTGCCATTAATCTACATTGCAAGGCCCAGCTTCATCCTAATTAGAAATACATGTAAGATCAGAAAGATAGGAAACCCACAGGTTTCAGTTTCCTTAATTAATCATTAGAGGAGCCCTCCTCTAAAACTAATATTTCTAATCATCCCTTTCTTCTATGCACCGAAAGTTTCTAATCCTAGGGCAAAGGTACCACATTAACACTTCAGATAGGTGGAGAGGAATGTGCAGAGCAGACATTTTCTCAGGCAACTTTAAAAAGAAATAAATGTAAAAGTTGATCATCTTTTTTTTGGGGGGCGGGGGGCAGGGTCTCATTCTGTCTCCCAGGCTGGAGTGCAGTGGTGCAATCATAGCAAACTGCAGCTTCAAACTCCTGGGCTCAAGCAATACTCCCACCTCAACCTCCTGAGCAGCTGGGCCTACAGACACATGTCACCATGCCAGGCTAATTTTTATGTTTTTAATTTTGTATAGACAGTGTCTCACTATGTTGTCTGGACTGGTCTCAAACTCCTGGCCTCAAGTGATCCTCCTTCCATGGCCAAGTTGAGAATCTTGAAAGCAGCATGTTACTGCAAACCCTTAACACTAGCCATGCATGATATCCTTGGAAAGCATGCATGCCCTATTGCGGGAAGTCAGGGACCCCAAACAGAGGGATCGACTGAAGCTGCGGCAGAAGAACATAAATTGTGAAGATTTCACGGACATTTATTAGTTCCCCAAATTAATACTTTTATAATTTCTTACACCTGTCTTTACTGCAATCTCTAAACATGAATCGTGAAGATTTCATGGACACTTATTACTTCCCCAATCAATACCCTTGTGACTTCCTATGCCTGTCTTTACTTTAATCTCTTAATCCCGCCATCTTCTTCGTAAACTGAGGAGGATATACGTCACCTCAGGACCCTGTGATGATTGTGTTAACTGCACAAATTGCTTGTAGAGCATGTGTGTTTGAACAATATGAAATCTGGGCACCTTGAAAAAAGAACAGGATAACAGCAATCTTCAGGGAACAAGGGAGATAAGACTTGGAGCCTGACTGTACTGGTGAGCAGGACAGAACAGAGCCATATTTCTCTTCTTTCAAATGCAAATAGGAGAAATATCGCTGAATTCTCTTTCTCAGCAAGGAACATCCCTGAGAAAGAGAATGCACCCTGAGGGTAGGTCTATGAACGGCCCCCTGAGGGTGGCCACCTTTTACAGTGGAAGCCGAAGGGATGAAATAAGCCCCAGTCTCCTGTAGCGCTTCCAGGTTTATTAGGACGAGGACAATTCCCGCCTAATAAATTTTGGTCAGGTTGTCTGCTCTCAAACCCTGTCTCCTGATAAGATGTTATCAATGACAATGTGTGCCTGAAACTTCATTAGCAATTTTAATTTCGCCCCATCCTGTGGTCCTGTGATCTCGCCCTGCCTCCACTTGCTTTGTCATATTTTATTACCTTGAGAAGTATGTGATCTCTGTGACCCACACCCTATTCGTGCACTCCCTCCCCTTTTGAAAATCACCAATAAAAACTTGCTGGTTTTACGACTCAGAGAACATCACAGATCCTGCCAACATATGATGTCTCCCCCAGACACCCGGCTTTAAATTTCTCTCTCTTGTACTCTCTCCCTTTATTTCTCAAACCAGCCGAGACACGTGGGAAATAGAAAAGAACTCACATTAACTATGGGGAGTGGGTTCTCCCAATAATGCCCCTTTTTGAAGAATGCTTTATATACATGGAGACACAGTTGACATGTATGTGACAAAGACACAGATGGGTAGGCTAATTATCACGGGCACTTTCTGGATTTGCAAAATAAGCTTGAGCAGAAAGCCTAATCCCATTTGAAGTGACACTTCCCCAAGGCAGGCAACAAGGCCTCACTGCAAAGGTATCCACAGCCCCTACAGTAAAGCACCAGGAATCATTCCTGGGGCATCAGTGAAGATTGAGAACTATGTTTCCCAGAACTCCAATCATGTATCTTAGAATGCCAACAAGACTATAAAGTGTTTCTCCAGTTTTATACATATTTAAGAACTCATGAGTAATGTATCTGACCTCTTCTACTAAAAAGACCCCTGCTAGCAACTATACTTTTGAACAAAGAACTATCAACACTGGCAGATTCAGAACTTCTGCTGAGAAGAATTTACCACAACAGAATAATCTAAGTACATCATTTCATGCAGTAGTACTTTAATAATGATATATTTCCATGCTAGGGGGGAAAGGGGTTTTTTATTAAGCTATTGATACATGAAATATCATTATACCTATCATTACAAATTAATCCTATACTATTATACTATACTATTATGACATTATTGATGGCATTTTTCTTAACAGAGCACTATAGTTCAACATACCACCTGAACAGGCACCAAGGAAAATACTGTAGGCTGGTCTAGTTTTTTAAAAAAGTGTATCTCAGGGCCCGGGCGTGGTGGCTTACGCCTGTAATCCCAGCACTTTGGGAGGCCAAGTCAGGTGGATCTCGAGGTCAGGAGATCGAGACCATCCTGGCTAACATGGTGAAACCCTGTCTCTACTAAAAATACAAAAAATTAGCCGGGCGAGGTGGTAGGCACCTGTAGTCCCAGCTACTCGGCAGGCTGAGGCAGGTGAATGGCGTGAACCCAGGAGATGGAGCTTGCAGTGAGCCAAGATGGCGCCACTCCACTCCAGCCTGGGCGACAGATCGAGACTCCATTTCAAAAAAAAAAAAGAAAAAAGTATCTCAGACTTAAACACCTGAATGCATTGAAACAACACAGAAAAAAATATTGCACTTACATACCCACTGCCCCGTAAAAGCAGCATGTTACTCCACATACAAAAGAACAACTCTTTAAAATCAGAAACTTCCCTCCTTTCTTAAGAATTCACAGCTTGATCATTCCACCCCTCGTTTGAAGTTTGGAGTCAGGTCCTAAAATGTTATATTTGTTGTTATCAGATTGTTTGGGGGAACCTCTTATGTGTATTGTTTAGTAGCCATCATAATTTAGTCATTTATTTTGGGAAGGGGATGGTAGAACAACAACAACAAAAAACTAAACCACATTACTGTTAACAAGGAAAAACATTCATAATAACCAAACACAACAGTTAATTAACATATCAAATATAAACCAAACTACAGAATCCAAACACAAAACATAAAAAAGAACTGCCAGATAACATAAAATGTATTGCCTTTCATCTTAACTGTGATAAATTTTTCATGAGGCAGACCTCATTGTATCACAGACGACTTTGATTTAATAAAGTTAAACCACATAGTACAACAATTGTATATCAAATAGAATTCTTCACACCACGTTTTATCACGTTTTCCATTCTATCATACCCTTGATAACCCTCAAGTATCGCCTCTGTGTTTTCTCTTCCCTACCTGCCTTCTGAGCTTCCAGACTTAAAGTTTCTAGTACTGGATAAAAATGTCCACAGGGGTATTTCTCCAGCACCTCCAAACCCAAAGGTTCCCAAACAAATAAATGCTTTGTCCACAAATTTCTTTTTCTTCCCGTATTCAGTGGCACCATCACCTATCTATTTTGTCTCTCTGGATCCTCTTCAGCTCCCATTTTCACACTCGATATCTAGACATTTGACAAGTATTCCAAGTGTCTCACATATTCAACTCTTTCTTCTACACACCCATTACTCTACTTTCTCTCTTTTCACCCGCTCTTTCATCTCATTCATTAGACGGATGTTGGAGCTTATGAATCTGTCTACCACGTCACCTAAATTTTTTTAAATACATTTTTATATCTTTATTTCTGTGCTATATTCTGGGAAAATTCCTTGATCTCCCAAATCACTGATGTACTATTAAGCTGTTCTCAGGCTGTGATTCAGCCTATTAGCTATGTTTTTCATTTTGATAATTTTATTTTTTATTTGCAAGATTTTTTTTTTTTTTTTTTTGAGACGTAGTCTTGCTCTGTCGTCCAGGCTGGAGGGCAGTGACGCGATCTCGGCTCACTGCAAGCTCCGCCTCCCGGGCTCACACCATTCTCCTGCCTCAGCCTCCCGAGTAGCTGGGACTACAGGCGCCTGCCACCATGCCTGGCTAAGTTTTTGTATTTTTTAGTAGAGACAGGGTTTCACCATGTTAGCCAGGATCTTTAAGTAGGTTCTTCATAAATGTCTACTCTTATTTTGTAAACATTTGTTTTTGTTTATAAATGTGAAGACATTTATCACCCTAAAGATATGAAATACTTTCATTTTGAAGTCTTTTTTCATATTATTCTATTTCCTTGGGAGCAAATCCTTGTGTAATAACTAATGTTGATCTCTTTCATGATGGAAGCCTTCCTCAGGTCTTTGTAATTCCTTACTAAATTCCTATTTTATGTGAGAGAAATTTTGCTTGTGGTCTTATGTGCTTCTGCTAACCAATTTGCTTTCTTCTTTTAGCACAGATATGAATTTGTTGGTTTTATAATCATTCCTTTTAAATATTTCTCTGAGTTTTGTGTGGGAAGGGAAGATTTCAGAATAGGCTTTCTTCACTAATTTTGAACTAAACATCGCTCATCTACACACTGAGAGGGCCTGATTATTGAGTTTAGTATTATTCTTTTACCTAAAGAGTAGTAAAACATTTTCCTAGATCTTCCATTCCCAAGAGAAACAAGAACTCCATGTTAGGTATCTTAGTGGAGAATATAGTCCCATCTCATTTTCCAACCTATTTCTCACTGCATCTCTTCACAAACTCTGCCCTCTAGCCATCCAACTACTCAAATAATCTATGCAATTTCATGTTTCCCGCCTTCGCTGACACTACGCATTTCACTTCCACGTCCCATTCACTTGTCAAGATCCAGATAAGATCCTACTATCTCTCCTATGAAACTTCCAATATGTTACAGACATTTCTTTAACTGGGCCTCTATAAGGTCCTATATCTCTGTTAGTGTACTTATCTCATTCTGCCTTAATGCATTAGAATCCTCAACTAGGTCATAACAAGCACAAAAGTTATTTATTATTTCTTGCCATATTTCAAGCAGAACCTAGCACAATGCTCAGCATATAATAGGCACTTGACAACTTTTTTTAAAAGAGGTAAACCTTGTGTCAATGCCTAGAAATGCTATTTGGCAAATATGTATTTATAAAATTAAACTCAAGGAATTAAGGAATTCAACATAAAGGAAGTACAGAGCCAAACCAGGATTTCGTATTATAGCTCTAAATTATAGCATACAGGAATTACCTCTTCAAATTTTGAGCCTGTACCAGCCTCAAGTACCACCTCCCTGTGTGAGAAGCCCCCAGGGCCATCCCAGCTCTGTGGGTTCTATTGCATGCCTGCAAGCGTCTTGCACTGCGTTTACCTTCCTGTAGTGTACCTGTGCATCCATCTGCCCCATAAGATTGTACGCCCTCTGACAGCAGAAAATAAGTAAAAGTGTGTTGACTAAATAAATGCTTAAACACCACATTTTCCCTCATTTGTCTTCAGAATAGCCCCAAGCTATAAGGGAGGCTGTTGTTATTCTTGCTTTCTAATAGGTAAACCAGACTAAATGGAAGTTAAATGAACTCAGGGTCACGAGAGAGGAACTTGGCAGCATCATCCAACTCTTCTTAAAATCAATCACTACCTCTCTAGACACTCCTACATGGTATGGAGCATCCATGGTCAGGAATATAAGAACGGGATAGCTTGGATCTCTTCACCTAAAGGAAATAACCCTCACTATAGCACAATGAATAAAACTGACCTTTAAACAATCCACAGAGTTGTTTCAACCCTTCACTCAATTCAAAGAGCTTCTAGAACATAACTAATTATAAACAAAGTATTCAGCCACACACTCATCAGAACAGCATAATGATTTCTAGGTGCTCAGGGAAACCATATTAAGTCGACCTCTTCAGATAGACTTTAGAAAGCTATAAACATAACCAGATTTAGTGTATATTAATCTCTACCATTTTCAGCATTTTCCTTACATACAATGTTGTCTATTAAAAACAAGACGCTCCTATGAAAACCTCACATAGCTATATGGATTTTAAGTCATTATTGCTATTATTCACTTTATTAGCTATTGAGTGCTTACTACGTGCCAAGCATGTTGCTAAGAACAACACAAATTATCTCATTTCATCTTCATAAAAATATTATGAAATAGATTCTACCGTTACTGCATTTTACAAATGAGAGAACTGGGGCTCAGCAAGATGAAGTCACACAACCAAAGTCATGTAGCTAATAAGAGATCAAGCAGAGACATGTTCTCAGCCCTCTCTGGTGCCACAGTTCTGGCTCCTACCCACTGCGGACACTGCCCCTCATTAGTGTTCACTGGAAGGATATGCTTGCTCAGAAACTCCCATGTTTTTAGCCTTATTATCAGATTGAACTCCACGAAACTGCTCGTTTTGTAGCTCAAAATCGGTCAAATGGTTTGACCTCATAGAGTGAACATTAGTTATTAATATCTGCAGCTTTTTTTTCTTACCAAGATATTATTTCATTTTTGCTTTGTGTAACACATTTAGTCAATGACTGCTGAAATTATTATTACAAATTACAATATAACCAGTAGGACACAAACACCAGTCAGTCCTTTCAAGTACTTCCCCAGTTCTGATCTCAGTCTAGATATCGATTATATGAGAAACACATTGGAAAGATGTGACCCGGAATTCTCTCCCTTAAGAAAACTATTTCCAGATTGGCAAGTGTGACAGCTATGGATAATGATTTGTTTCTGCAAACCTGCAATGGTTTACTAGCACAGTATCTTTATTTCTTTTAAAAAGCGAACAAGACTAAATAACTCCAAGGAAAAAAAGAATAAAATAAAATGAATGCTATTTTTATTTACTACTGCTCCCTCAGGCAAGACATTGAAAACCAGAGTGCAGTGCCATTCACTCTCCTCCTTTTCACCTTCATTGATCCCTGTGTCTTTCCTTCCTGTCTTGGAGGGAAAGGTGTCCTGCTTCTTGAGGAACTCACCCTCCTATTCCTGCTCTTTATCATAGCTAGCCGCTGTCACTTCCTCGGGATACTCCTTCCCCTCTGTCTGTACCCCCAACTGCTCCCTCCTTCCTGGCTTTGCTCTCAGCACACAAACATATTCAGGGGGTCTCCTGTATCACATGTACATACACACAACCCCTTCCTTAAACTCTTTCCTTCTTTCTCTTCTGTTTGTTGCTGAAAGAATTCACTAAGTGACAGTTTCTGCCTATGTGTCCTTGCCCCCAGACCTCCTGCTCACTCATCAGCCCAAAGGACCCTGGCTGTTGCTCTCCCCACTCCGGAATCACTCTCAGGAATGTCACCAGTGACCTCCTGGTTCCTGGGCTCTCAGTTCTCCTTCTACTTGGTCTCTCCCTAGCCTGTGTTAATGTTTTCTCCTCCCTGGCCCAACACTGTCCCTGGGACTCACTAATACTAAACTTTCCCGGCTGTCTTACTACACCTCTGACTGTTTTCCAAGGCTCTGTTCTTCTCTCTCTATTTATTTATTTATTTATTTATTTATTTATTTATTTGAGACAGAGTCTCGCTCTGTCTCCCAGGCTGGAGTGCAATGGTGCGATCACGGCTCACCACAATCTCCGCCTCCCGGGTTCAAACGATTCCCCTGCCTCAGCCTCTGGAGTAGCTGGGACTACAGGCATGCACCACCACACCTGGCTAATTTTCGTATTTTAGTCAAGACAGGGTTTCACGATATTGGCAAGGATATCTCTCAGTCTTATTTGCAGGTTCCTTCTTTGGCCTTTGTTGTTCCCTCTACTCTCCACCTTTTTCTTGTTGTTCCCTCTACTCTCTCTCTCCAATATACCTTGGGAGGCTCTACTTCAAATTAGCTTTTCTTCCCTCAAACCTACTTCCTTTTGCTCCCAATTTAGATCCATGCCATCTCCCAGCAGAAACCACCAGTCATTTTGACCTCCTTTCCGCATCTCCCTCTACAGCCTCACCTCCTCTCTTAGCGCTCCTCCTGCACAGCCCGGCGACCCATCTAACCACACCACAGTTCTCCCCCGGAAATGGCCCAGAGCCTTGATACCCGTACACAATGGTGTCCTTCCTTTACATCGCTCTTAACCTTCAGATGTCCACTCAAGTGTCACATACTTTGTGAGGCTTTCTCTCATCTTCCTAAGAAAATTCATTTCCTCCTCGATGTTCCCAAATCACTTTGTGCACACTAGTAATGCAGCATACACCATCCTGGCACCCACGGTGTACAGTCCCGCCCCACTTCATTTCTGTTTCTGTCTTCATTGTTCCTTGAAGGAAGGGGCTGTCTTGCATTCCTCCCTGTGTCCTAGCTCATAGTGCGTCTCCAAAGATACCCACTTCGTTGAGCTAATCCATCTGTCTAGTAAGGTTTATATAGAATCTGCATTCGAAATAACGCTTATATTAAGTCATTTTTTGAGTCCTCTTGCACACTAATCATTCATTATGTAAAACCACAAAAACGGCTCAAGAGGTGATTACTATAACACTGTTTTTTCTTCCTGAAATAAGTGTTTTCACAAAATATAACCCTCCAATTCTTATCCACTGAAAGTAACCTGCACTGAACAAACAAAAGAGATTCTCTTGAGCACACCAGTTTCCCAAGTCAGCCAACTGCTTACTGTTGCTTTCCTGACTCCTCCTTTAAAAGTCCAAAATGACAAATTATCTCACAGGTCCCTGAGCAAATACTTCATTGCTTTCTGAAATGTCAGTGTTGTGTCTATTCCTACCCAGGTTTGCCTTGTTCTAAACCAATAGAAATATCTCTTCCCACCAGCTGACATTCTGTTTTATAAAATTCTTTTTATGCTTTCTTATTTTCCAGGATATAATTTCTTGGATGAGCCTCTCCTCATTTTCAAACTTTGGGGAATTAAAATCTCTGTAATTTCATTATCCCATTGAAAGACAGGGAGAAGAAGCTGAGCTCCAAAGAAGACGGCAATAAACATGAAAACTGGAGAAACCAGAGCCAAAGGCTTTTCCAATGGCAACATTTACTAAACGGCATCAAATACTAATGTAATAAGAAAGTAGGTTAGCGATTAAAGACCTTATTATCTGACTTTAATGCTCATCAGAGCCCTGCAAGGTAAATGTCATTAGCCCTGTTTAACAGATCAATAAATGGAAGTTCAGAGAAGTTTGTAATTGCCCAAGGTTACCAGATAATAAATGCTAGCCCCTGCCACGTGCTGGAGTGACCCGAAACAATTTTCTGAGGTAAAAACTGAAAAGCCTGAAGGTGCTCCCTCGGCTCACTGACATGTGGTTCCTGGCCAGGCACCATTATTCCCGTAAGAATATGTCAATCCTATACTCTGCCTGCATTTATGCGAGGCACTGTGCTATAAGATCTTAATATATTTTCTCATGTAATTACTGAATGAGCTATGAATGGCCAGTATGATTTATCAAGTTATTTAATGAGTAGTAAATGAGGCAGTAATATCCTTACAGAGAAGGAAACAAAACTCAGGACCTGAAGTCAAGAAACAAACCCAAAGTCTCAAAGTTAGTGGAGCTGATGAACCAATCCTGTTCCCCACATGAAGCCCACGTCCTCAAAACTAACACTGCTGCATCCTTTGACGGTCATGGTGGCCAACACTGCCCTAAGTCAGCAGGAATCTTGCCTCAGAACATCACCAGGAACGCAGCTTTACCATTCTGAAATGTCATGGTAAGAAGTGGTGTTCAATTCTGTTAGCCTTCTAGGTCTTCTAAAACATATCCTTTTATCATGCCACCTAATCATACAGCTGCGTACCTTTCACTGTCCAGATTTCTCCTAGAAATGCCTGCCCTTACTAAACCACATCTGGGATTTCAGCATTCTCAGTGCTTCTTGTCTGTACTGTAAGAAGCAGGAGGATGCCATGGTGTAGCACCAATGCTAGGAAATCAGACAGCTGAGGTTCCGGTCCCAGGTCTGCCATTTACTAAGGGACTTGAGTGAGTCTGCCTCTCCGCTGTGTCTCAGTTTACTCGACTATAGAATGGGGATAATGACCCTGTCTTCCTCAAAGGGCTTCTATGACTCTTCATTGAATTAATACCTGTAAAGTGCTTTAAATTGTCCCAACTACATAGTAAAACTCAATATATATTAGCCAGGTATTTTATAGATTGTTAGATGACTCTATACTGTGAGAAGAGAGAAAGAGAATGAAAATCATGAGGATGTAGCTTCCTTGAAGCTAAAGGTAGAGAATGTTTCAAGCAGGGAGAAATCACATGCCTGAGCCTTTCAAAGGTCACTGAAAAAGTGGCCTTTGGGTTTGGCTAAAAGAAGGTCTTCAGTGAGCTTAAAAAAAATGTTTCATAACTCTGTGACTTATTTACCCAACAATGTCACATGTTTATGATTCCTTCCCATTCACTCAGATAAACATCTTTGGAAAATTAAATGCAATCCAAAATTTCATGTACTTTGACAGAAAAACAGTATGATAAATTGCAGATCAAGATAAATGAATCTTGCTTAAGTCATTGGCCATGGAAGCTAGAAGTACTTGGTATATACTGAAATATTTTTTTCTATTATCAGGTTTTCATTATTTAAAATGTTTTCCATTCTTTGCCTTTAGAAAAAAAAAAATCCTTAACCTTTTTTAAAGGAAAACTCGCCAGAATAGCATGGACATGAATTTTTATTGTATAAATTACCGCAATCAAAACTTGTATTATTAACCTCTGATGTCTTCCTCCTTCCCTAGTGCTGAATCTAGGGCTAATTAATACCTATTTAAGCATTCAGCTTTTGCCCCAGAGGCCAAGATAAATTTGTCCACAAGGCAAGAATATATTTGCCCAAAAGTAAATCTCAATGAGAAAAGCATTACTTTTTTGGTATTTTATTTAGAATTTTGTTGGAAAACTATAGCAAAGAAAATTTAAAGAATGTAGAAAGAGGAAATAAAATCATGATACCACCTCTCTTAGGTCATCACTACTATTATTTGGGCTTTTAAGGTTTTTTCCTATGCACATTTTTATAAAACTTTAATTACGGTATACATGTAATGTCATATTGTATTTCTTAACACAACTATAAGCATTTTTCAAGTTGGTACATGGTCTTACATGTATTGTAATACATGTGTATTGACTGAACAATATGTAACTGAATGATTAACTTAACCATTTCCATAGTGGTGAGCATTAATACTGCTTCTATCTAGTCTGCATAATTTTAAATAACATTGTGATGAACACTTTGTTGCAAATATATTGTTCTCCATTTGTATTATTTTCTTAGCTTTAATTTCCAAAGACAGAATTGGGGGTCTACAGGTATAAATATTTAAGCCATTTTTTATTCATATTCCCAAACTGTCTCTAAAAGTATTGCACCAATTTCACTGCCAGCAGTATTCTAGGTGAGTAATCAATGTCACTAGATCCTGACTCTTTATTAAAAAGTTTTCCTATTACAATAGGCTTGAAAAAAAATACATACTTCATTGTGTTAATTTTTACTTCCCTTATTACAGAGAATGGTTATTTCTCATGGTTATTTTATACTTTTCCTTTGTGAGTCATCTATTCATTATCTTTATCTGTTCATCTATTAAACCCTTTTTTATTGATTTGTAAGAGGCGATCTCTTTTACTCATAAAATTATTTAATACTCAGAGTAAGAATATTAGAATTATCCTTGACATTTTACTGATGTTATACTAAGCTGAATAGTGAAATCACCATCATTAATAGATGAAAATTAAAATATTGTAGGAACACTTCACCATTAAGTTCTGACATTACTTGAGGGACAATCTGGAGGCTTTAAAAGTCTCTACTTTCCCTAAAACTTACCTATCTGTTATAATTACAGTTATCTTTTGAAATTAAAAGCTTTCTTTAAATACAGCATGCCAGCCAATTAAAGATAAATTAATTATCTTATTCCCTATCTCTCCTTTGACCTTTAAAAGCACTGTTGAAATAGTTCAATGAATGCAAATAAAACTAATGAGTCTGCTACTCTAAAACTGATGCTTACACTAAATCTCAAATCATCTGATATTACTTAATATTAATATTATAATTAATATTAACAATATTAATCACCTAACTTCACTGAAAAATCACTAAGTGCCCGATAGTGTGCTAAGTGTTTTATATAAAATATCTAATTTTATTCTCATAACAAACCTCTGAGGTAGGTATTAGCTTTCCCACATTACAACTGAGAAAACGTGGGTCTGGAATGGCTAACTACCTGGGCAAAGCCAATCAGCTAGCGATGGGGTGGAATGAAAACCCAGGGCCTATGTCCCTCACCACTAAGCATCTGGCCTTATAGTAATTGCACTGTATACTAATACTGATTCCAAGAAATTTTGAAAAGGACATTTTAGCAAGTGCATTTAGTACATATATTCCGGTTGGAAATTCCTCAACTGATACTTCCATTAATAAAGGCTGGCATCACTGATTACATTTTTAAAGTTTAGCCTATGTAATTTACTATAATTTGCAACGTAATTTTTCATACTGGTAGTTTTAATAGAAGAAATGACATTTAGGTAGATAATATAAAATTCTCAAGTTAAATACTTTGCTCACTTTTGTGATATTTGCATACAGAACATGAGATTGATTCAGATAAACTATGTATCCTGGAAATTGATCCAATGGCCACATCTTCTAACCATTTTCAGAGGAGCTACAACCTAACCTTTCAAATAGTGGGGATGAAATGGGGCAGGATAAATAAAAGAACCCTGGCTCAGAGCGGGAAGAGACACCCCTAGAGGAAAGCCAAGGTATCATTCCCTACAGCAGCTGCAGAATTCTTCCCCCGGGAAATATCCCCAGCATTGCGCAGATTTAATAAGTTATTTCTCGCATTTGGTTATCTGCACTCTGATTCCTGTTGATTGAGCCCATGCTTCTGAACTCTACATCACTCTCTTGTGTGCTCTAATCAGTAACAACTCAACGCCTGTAACGAGGGCTTACAGATTCAAGGCAGCATCCTAGGCCACTGTGGGGAATGTTAAGATGGACAAGACACAGATGCTGCCTTCAAGGGCTTTACAATTTAGGGGTTGGAGATGTAGGTGTGTGTGTCCATATGCTCACGTGTGCACCCGGGAGTTCAAATAAAGGCAAGAGAATCCAAATGAAGGAACTGGTAAACGCTCTGGGAGGAGATGGTATTTCAGGTGCTACTGAAGAGTGGTAATTAGTTTAATAGGTAGGGAGGGGAAATGGGAAAGGCCTTTCAATGAATGCGAACAGCGTGCATTAAACTAAGGATATAGAAAAGTGTACAGCAATTTTGGAAAATCATAAGCAGTCAGGCTAGATTAGAGCACAGAATTTGTGTATGAGAATTGTGAGAACTAAGACTGAATAAAAAGGAGAGTCAAGTCATGGATGACCTTGACTGCCAAAGAAGTAAGCTTTAGAAATTTCATTCAGAGAAGCCACTGGAGGTTTTGGAGAAAGGGAACAATAAGATTAGAAATGCACCTCAGAAATAGAATGGATTGCATAGGAAATCACATAGAAGCACATAAAACAGACTGCTGATAGGAAGTTATTTAAAAAAAAAAAGAGGAGCCGGGCGCGGTGGCTCATGCCTGTAATCCCAGCACTTTGGGAGGCCGAGGCAGGCAGATCACAAGGTCAGGAGATTGAGACCATCCTGGCTAACACGGTGAAATCCCGTCTCTACTAAAAATAAAAACAATTAGCTTGGCTTGGTGGCGGGCGTCTGTAGTCCCAGCTACTCGGAGGCTGAGGCAGGAGAATGGCGTGAGCTCCGGGGGGCGGAGCTTGCAGTGAGCCGAGATCGCCACTGCACTCCAGCCTGGGCGACAGAGCGAGACTCTGTCTCAAAAAAAAAAAAAAAAAAAAGAGGAAAGGGGCCAATTGTAAATACACTTTAGTATCTAAGCTAGAAACAGTCTCAACTAGGGAATGGCAATAATAGCAAAGGGGATATTTAAGAAATGTTGTATCCCAGAAAATCTCAATAATGTGGGACTCCCTGGATACAGGGGAAAGGAAGAGTCAATGTAACTTTATATCTTGAGAGACAGAAAAGAAAGTATTCAAGAGCAGATTATTTTCAACATAGATCATTGGATAAACCTGGAATATGGGGATTGCTATGGGGTGAACTGTGTCCCCCCACCCAAAAAAGATACGTTGAAGTCCTAATCCCTAGTATCTCGGAATGCAACCTTACTTGCAAATAAGGTGGTTTTGCAGATGTCATTAGTTAAAACAAGGTTATACTGAATTAGGGCAGGCCCTTGGTCCACTATGAGAAGTATCCTCAAAAGAAGAGAGAGACATGCAGGGAAGAGGGGTGCCATGTGGAGACACAGACATGCAGAGGGAAGACTACCATGGATGGTGGAGGCTGACTGAGGTGCTGCAGCTGAACACCAAGGAGCATCCAAGATTACCGGCCAACACCAGACGCTAGAAGAGGCAAGGAAGGATCCTTTCCTGCACGTTTCAGAGGCGCATGGCCCTGCCGACACCTTGGTTTAGGACACTAGAACTGTGAGACAATAAATTTCTATTACTTTAAGCCACCCAATGTGTGGCACTTTGTTACAGCAGCACTGAGAAATTACTATAGCAATGTTTTTCTATTTATAAAACAGGCAACTATAATCTCTCCACCAAAGGGTAACCACTGTTGACACTGTGTGTATATCCATCTAGACTTCATGGTGTAATTTTTTTTAAATGGAACTTGCATTGTTTATAGTATTTTGTATCCAGATAATTTTTTTGTTTTTTGTTTTTTTTTTGAGATGGAGTCTTACTCTGTCGCCCAGGCTGGAGTGCAGCGGCGGGATCTCAGCTCACTGCAACCTCTGCCTCCCAGGTTCAAATGATTCTCCTGCCTCAGCTTCCCAAGTAGTTGTGATTACACACACACGTCACCACGCCCAGCTAATTTTTGTATTTATAGTAGGGACGGGGTTTCACCATGTTGGCCAGGCTGATCTCAAACTCCTGACCTCAGGTGATCCAACCGCCTTGGCCTCCCAAAGTGCCGTGATTACAGGCATGAGCCATGGTGCCCAGCCTGTATCCAGGTAGTCTTTATTTAGTGGACTGGCTAGAATTCTGTCACATGGATGTCCCACCATCAACTTCCTGTTGGTAAGCATATCAACTGTCTATGAAGTATCTTCTTAGAAAAGACTTCAAACAACCTACATGCCAAAAGGAAATAGTAATAGATTTGCTGTCCACATTTACTCACTCAAGTTCCCCTTAAGAATATAGACATATATGTTTATTCACATTATATATTGTTATACATTATATATACTTATATAGTTTAGTACATTTAGATCTTTTACTTAAGTCCTTTATCAAAAACTTTCTTCATATTCAAAATACAGCATAGAATCAGAGTGCCCAAGAGGGTCCTTCATGGACATCTAGTCTAGAGTAACACAAGAACCAGAAAATTGGGGCATCCTGCTCAAAGTCACAGGGGACCCACTGGGACAGGAATCCAGTCTCATTTCCAATGCTATTACTGCTTGATGTACTGTCATAAAAATGATATAAGAATCATTTTAAAAATAGGTGTAGATCTTCCTCTCAAGCTTTGTGGTAAAATGTAGACCTTCACTGGAAATCTATCTCTGTTTATTTTTTAAAACTGTAAATATTCTGTCAATATTCTACTGATAGTGAAAGGAGACAGACAAATTCCTACGCAGACAAGGACAGGTCCCAGGTGAAACCTAACCTTCAAACCAAGGAAAATCTAAAGCCTGAAAACCAAGCTTCCAGTTCCCAATAGAGTCCGCACCCAGAGTGAGAAATTCTATCCCTGGCTTACCCACTCTAATGATTGGTTCACTCTGAATGATGCCTCTTAACCAAACCAATGGTGCTTTTTCCAAGACCACCCATGGACCAATTAGCACACACTCCCCCATTCTAAGCCCATAAAAAGCCCAGACTCAGCCTCACAGAGGGCTACCAGCTTTCAGGGTCCCCTCTTGCCACTGAGAGCTTTCCTTCTGTCACTCAATAAAATTCTTCTCTGCCCCACTCACTCTCCAGTGTCCGCGTACCTTATTCCTCTTGTTGTGGGACAAGAACCTGGAACTCATCAAGCTGTGGACAGAAGACGGGAACGAAAGAGCTGTTAACACTCCTGTTTGCCGAGCTGCAGGTGGCAGAAACAAAAGAGCTGTAACCCTCTAGTTCGCTGAGCTGCAGGTGATAGGAATAAAAGAGCTGTAACCCTCTGTCCCGCTCACCAACCTATGAGAACAAAGAAGCCATAACGCCACCACTAGCAATTTCACTGCTAGTAAAGCTAGTTGTCTTCAGATAACAAGTTATCTTCAAATAACATTTTATTCTCTATAGAATTAATTGAGTCATTTTCAGATATCTTAAGAAAAAATATATATTAAATTCCAAATACAGGCATTATCCAGCTGCTAATGAATGTTGTAGTTCTTCATGAAAGTTTTCCAGGTTCTTCACATCCTTTGGTTGCAAAATACAAAGTTGTGCCTTATATTTCTGTCATGGACATAACATTTTTAAACTGCCATTATAGGGGAGGATTGTGTCAATTTTTAAAAAATATGCATTATATTTTATTTAACTGATCCAAATACAATGTTTGCTTTTTAAAAATAAGATGATGGTGCATCATGAATTCATCTTTTGGTTTACTCTTCTCTGATGCCCTGAGTCACTGGCAGCTTTGGGACAAACAACTTGGCTTTTCTCACTTGAGAGAGATCTATAATTCTTATTGTGAATGCATGTCACTTTAACATGGGGTGAGCATTTTCTCCCAAAACAGGAAAATGGGAGGTCACACTATTGTGGCTATAAAGAAAAATGAAAAATGCTATAAAAATGAAGGCATGAAAAAAATGATCATGAGCTACTCTCATAATAAAAAATAAACTTTCATGTTGTGTCCTTTGACACACAGCATAATGAAGCAGGCACTAACAGTTCAGAGTAGTCTAAAAATCACCAAGAATAGTTTTCTACTGCATCAAAAAGGTGTTATTTTTAGCACCTGAGAGCCTGAATCATCAATAATTGGCATTCTAATGTGAAAGTTATCAAGATCTGTTTATTTAAATGATCTTTGATCAATTCCCTGCCAAGTCTAGTTTGTTTCCCTGTCCTTCAAACACACTGTTTCCTATTCCATTTTCTAAATGAGAGACTATTTTACTACGAAGGCAAAAATGTTCTTTAAAGACAACTGAATTTTGTTTTTTGTTTTGGAACCATCCTCTTCTCCTTTGCATCTAATAAAGAGGATGTGTTTTCTCAGTCTTGTTTTCCTCTCATACATAAAGAATATATTGTCCCTTAGTATATTTCACCTTGCAGTCACCATATGTTTCCTGGTTTTATCTTTTCATGCCATCATTGATACGCCTTATTTCTGGTTTAATGCTTACTCTAATTCCTAATCTTTACTCTTGGACATTTCCAATGTGAAGCTCTGTGTAGCTACCTGGGTTTCATCCTGTTCTCTTCATCCTCTTGCCATCCTTATAAGTATTGTTGCTTTAACAAATAATCTAATTTTCATGGGTCCTTCCACTTACAGGTCATTTTCTTATATTTAAATCACTAAAGTCAACTTTCCTGAAATTCATTACCTTTAGGTTGCTGTTTCCACTTCTTTGATAGTCTTTGTGTAAACATCAATCTTTAAGCGCATTTTCTTAATTAACTGAAGTGTTCACTTAAGAAATAGCTCCAGTTTACAGGTCAAAAGTCAGAAATAGCTAAATACTAGCACAATCTCACCTCCCTTTTTGCTCTGTCTCTATTTTTGTCTCTCTCCACAGACCCTACTCACAGGTATTTCTGCCTGACCATGTTCAAGATATACTCTCCCACCATTGAATTAATTGACTATAAGATATATTTAATCTCTCATTGAATATATAGTTTTGTCCAATACACACTTAACAGCAAGTCCTCAATATGATCAGTAGGTTCTTGGAAATTGTGACTTTAAGCAAAACGATGTGTAACAAAACCAATTTTACCATAGGCTAGTTACTATATAAACAAGAGTTAAGTTGCTATGGTATGTTCATGGTCACAGAAACACCACCAAACTTCTAAAGAAAGAACCAAAACACTTCTAATATTAAACACTGAAATAAATGTGAGCTATACATACATTTAGGAAAGATTAAGACAGACAAGGAAGATAATTATCCAATTTTTGGGTCATCAGTGAGTGACAACAGTCACAGTGGTGGTGATGAAATTAGTGAATAAATGCTTGCAACTTGAAAATTGTCTGGAGCACCTCCTACCACCACACAGTTCGAAAACAAGCAATAACACATATCATAGGCTTGCTGAGTGCTTTCATACCACATTGTTTATTGTTATGCATTTGTATGGTTATTGTATATGTTACAAATTTTTGTTTTGCAATCATTTATACTCATTCACTCACTCATTCATTTTCCAAATTGTTTATTCCACTTAAGAATGACAGATGGCCAGAGTGTCTCCCTGTAGCTCAGGGTGCAAGGTGGGAACCAGCCCTGGACAGGACACCATCTCATCCCATCACAGGGTGCACTCACACTCACTCAGATTGGGACTGTGCAGACATGCCAATTCACCTAGTGGGCACAGCTTTGAGCTGTGGAGGGAAACCAGAGTGCTTGGAGAAAACCCATGCAGCCAGGGGTTGGGGAACATGCAAACGTGCAAACTCCCAGAAGACAGTGGCCCCAGGCAGGAATCAATTTATTTTTTCTCGACAATGTTATAATGAAACAATATTGAACAAAACAACTTAATGCAGGACCTACTGTGGAAGGATGGTTAGTGACTCTTCAATTTCATTATGACTTCTTATCGTGACAACTAAAACCTGGGAACCTCTGTAAGAGACAGTTAAGTTGGTCAAAGGGCAAGTTAGCTGTGATTTGAGTGATTTGGGGCAACCTGAAAAATACAGGATAAAATAGGAAAGATACACAGCCTTAATGTATTAATGAAAGTGGATTTATTATGAATGATACTCACTACAATGATTAATTAAGCTAATCCTTTATTATGTGCTCTGCTAATCACCATCAAGAATGAAAATACATGTTTGCTCTGTTTTCAATTAAAATGTGTGGAATTACAGAAATGTGAGAAAATGAAAGTTTGACTTTTACAAGGTCCTTCAACCATACTTAATCACTTTGCTGACTTTTCTTCATCTTTCTGCATCTCAGTTCCTTATCTGGAAAGTACAATAAACTTTCCTGTGTTGGTGATGATAAATGGTATAACAATCTTCTTTTGCAGCTGAATTCTCCAAGTCAATACCACCTTCTGCCCGATCCATGATTCAGCTCTATTTGACAGTTCAACACTAGCTAATACAATTATTTCCTTATTAAATGTACTAACCCCTGTGTTCTCTGAATTTCTTTAAATAACTTTAAAGAAACCATAAAGTACTCAATAAATAATTTTTCCAAGAAATGTATTCTCAAAGTGATTATACCTGTGTATGAATTCATTTATAAAACTGCCTTTCTTTCAAGCTGACATGAGAGTCCTAGGAAACAGGGTCAGGCAGGAATGAGAAGAAAAGACGTCATCTTTATATCATGATTGATAACTGTATCTTGAACAAATCCAAATACATATTAGGAAGCATCTATCACAAGTTTCTGTTTATTTGAACATCAGGGTTTTCTAATATATTTAAATATTCTTTTTTAAAAGAATTTTATTTATAAGCAATTTCAAGATTGCATCTAGTCTATAAACTACATGAGATGAGGTGTTTTTATACATGACTATTTGATAGTGAACACGACCTGAAAAAGAACTTGGATCTGTAGCATTTCCACTTTCAACCCTCTCAGGATTAAGGTTTATCTCTTAATTCTGATGGAAATCTCCTATGCATTGAATAAAAGTGGTGAGTGTTATTCTATGTGCTGGGAAGCTAGCTTCATAGAATTATGTTAGTAATGAGGTATTACATTTATGCATCAAAAGTTTGGAAGCTGACTTTTCTAATAACTTTTTTACAGTATACTTAGTAATCTTAATATAATCAAAGAATTGGCCTCTGATATTAACTATGTTCTACTAAACTATAAAACACACTCAGGTGAAAATTACAAATATGTTCTATACTAGATTTTTAACATAAATGATTAATTCTCATAACTCTGCCAAACAGGTATTTTATCCTCCTTGAACTGATGAAGAAATAGCTCTTGCCAAAGCCATATGGTTAGGCAACAGCAGAGGTAGATTTTGCACCCCGCTGTGTCTGATGCCAAAGCTTTTCACTATATCATGCTGCCTTTATTTTCAATTAAGTTTAGGATTCCCCCAAGTTAATGAGAAACACACATACCATAAATTAAAATCAACAGTACATTGAAAGCCTGATTTTAACTAACAGCTTTTGGGCAAAACATTTTTCTAATGTTAATACGAAAAACATTGACTCATCTAACTTGCTTCTTCCATTGCCCCCCCTCTATCATCCAACCCCATTAGGATGCTGCTAAGCTCTGATATGAACAGAAGGTAGACAGTAGCCAGAGAAAGGAAAGAAACAGAGGGCCTGAATTATCTACAAACTGTGTAACCAGCTCCCAAACCATCAGGAGTGAACTTAATTAAATGGTTTGTTTAAAGTGTGTCTAAAAAGGGAAAATAATTCATTTTTAATTAGGACAATCTTTTTTTTTTGGTAAATGGTAAAGTACTTAAATCATAGTATTATTTTTAGACATCTCCTCACTTTAAATAATTTAGAAATTCAATTATAATCATTTGCAATAAACCACTTAAAAATACTTAAGGTTCTTCTTGAAACTACCTTGTCTGCTTAAAATATATATTATATATTTATATAAACATATATTTATATGTTTGCTTAAGAAAAGTATACTTATATATTAGTATATTATGTTTATATATTTTTTAACAGACAAGGTAGTTTCAAGAATATATATCAGATAATCAGCCTAAATACAAAATGGTTAAGAGACATTTCTGTGTCACTATTTTTACTCAAAGTTTTTGTTTTGATCTGTCAAAAAGTTTTGGTGAGCTCTGTGGATTTTCAGAGCTCATTATCTTATTTCATAGTGATATTAGCTTCATTTTACTATGATAGTGAGGCATTTGATGGCTGCTATCAATAGGATCTGTGTTCATCCACAGAGACACTTCAAATGAAGTGAAAAACATTTGCCGATTACATTATGTTATGATAGTGAATGATTTTAAAAGATGTCAAGTTCTGCTTAATGAGTTTTATATGAAATAGCATTTACATTAGGGGAAAGTGTGGGGGAGGTAAAAGATGTAAGTCATCAGAATTTCATTTATTTTTAAATACAATTAAACTCTCGGAAAGCATCACCACTTTAACTCTGAAATATCTCTTTTAAAGACATTACTGAAATATCATTATTACCATTTTTTTATTTTCTAATACATCCCTGAAAATGAGTTCACTTTAATAAGTGGAACGATTTATGAAGCAAAATAGGCTATAAGGACAAAATATTTAATTGCACTAATTATACTTTCATGATACACCATTGTTTCTGACATATATGTTTACCACATTTCTAAACTTCTATAATAATACTGTGGTAAGAGATGTTCACGTGTATCGTAACTACCCATAGCCACAGTTCACACATCTTTTTGCCACAGGAAAATTAGAGGACAATATATTCCCTTCCAATCATACAAAGTAAAATGCATGTACTTGTGAACGTTATATTAATACTGTATTGAATGGCCGGGCGCGGTGGCTCAAGCCTGTAAGTAATCCCAGCACTTTGGGAGGCCGAGGCAGGTGGATCACGAGGTCAGGAGATCGAGACCATCCTGGCTAACATGGTGAAACCCCGTCTCTACTAAAAATACAAAAAACTAGCCAGGCGAGGTGGCAGGCGCCTGTAGTCCCAGCTACTCGGAGGCTGAGGCGGGAGAATGGCGTGAACCCGGGAGGTGGAGCTTGCAGTGAGCCGAGATCGGGCCACTGCACTCCAACCTGGGCCACACAGCGAGACTCCGTCTCAAAAAAAAAAAAAAAAAAAAAATACTGTATTGAATATAATAGCATCCATTTACACTTTGTGGTTTTGTTTTTTGTTGTTGTTGTTTTTTTTTTTTTTTGAGACGGAGTCTCGGTCTGTCGCCCAGGCTGGAGTGCAGTGGCGCAATCTCGGCTCACTTCAAGCTCCGCCTCCCGGGTTCACGCCATTCTCCTGCCTCAGCCTCCCGAGTTACAGGCGCCCGCCACCGCGCCCGGCTAATTTTTTCCATTTTTAGTAGAGACGGGGTTTCACCATGGTCTCGATCTCCTGACCTTGTGATCCACCCGCCTCGGCCTCCCAAAGTGCTGGGATTACAGGCGTGAGCCACCGCGCCCGGCCCCATTTACACTTTGGTTGAGAGTTGAGGCATCTGCCTTAGGAGTCACTCACTCAGTACCAGATTCTTTTCAGTCTTTTTTTTTTTTTTTTTTTTTTGAAAGCAGTCAGAATGATCTTACTGAAATTTTTTAGTACAATGTTAGAGGATCTTAAAATTTTATATTTTAAACCAATACAAGCACTGCAAATGATATATTCCTGAATCTAGTTGATGTAGTATCTAAAAAGAAAAGCGACCATATGAATATCTATAAGTTGACTAATGTAATTTAAGTTGGAGGCTAAACAATTTTGGTATATTCATATTTCTCTGGCTCCTGTTTTTGGCCAGATAAATGCCAAGTCCACCCCATTCAGTAGAATTGGACAGGACCAATGTATATGGTGGTCTCACTTAAGTTTCCACGCCAGGAGCAGCAAGAAATGTACAACTTCTGGGATTAAGTTGCTCCAAGACAGTCTTCATCACCTTTGTGAACTGGAAAAACCAAATAGTCAAGGTCTGAATTTCCATTGTGTGTGGCTAAGTCCAGTCTCATTGGTTCATAAAAGTATTGTGAAGGACTTTAAAATACAAAGGTGGGGCTAAATAATGATAGAAACCATCAGTTCTTAATTCAGAGAATGACAATGCAGGTTCCTATATCCTTTTTAAAAATCTGAGATCATTATTTTAAAACTAGCTGTATACATTCTTAGGCTTTAAATTTAATGTTAGCTGAAATGATTACCTTTAAGTCGATTGGCTTTACGTCTTGGCGACTGCTCAATATAATTTTGGAATTTTAGGAAGCAGCATTTCAGGTAAGTGACAGTTACGTTTTAGAAGAGGTAATTTTAAAAATGATCCAGAACTACACTGCTCTGATATGTCTGATGTACACCCCCCAAAATGTGTCAGTGTCCATATTAAGCTAAATAAAATTTGGTCCAAATTAAGCACAATAACCAAGATGGTTTATCTGAAACTGAGTTACAAAAAAAAAAAAAAAGAAAAATTCAAAATCCATGGTATGAGAATTATAAATTTTCCAAGGTTCACTCCAAAGTAAAAGGCTAATTAATTCTATACAGGGTTTTACCCAAACGTCCATAGGCATTTTCATATATATTTACACAGAAGGCTTTAATCTGAAGTCACCTTTGGCAACCTCAAAATATATAAACTATGACTTCCACAATGAAATTATGTACTTGAAAGTTGTCGCCTCAAAGTACTGAAAGAACAAAGGAAGAGATCACATGTACCCGTTAAAAGTCAAAATGACAAAAATGTTTCTCATTTAAGACAGTTCACTTAAAGACCAAATAACCACCACCATTTCCCCAAAAACTGGAAAGAAATGATCTTGAGCTTTAGAACGGGAAACAATAAATCTTAGCATATACAAAGATCGGATGCTTTTGCCAGTGATTAACCTATCACTGCTGAGTACCTACAGCTAAACATCCAGTAAACAAAAACAAGTCAGAAGTCAGAGTAGGCTTGCTGGACACTTCCCGTTCTGGATTTATAGCGGGGCATGGCTGAACAGGTAGGACACGGATTCCCCACTGTGTGCCCTTCGGATTGCTTCAGCCAAGATCATGGAAATGTCAGTGACCTGAATCTTGGTGCAGTGTTTCATTTTGTCCTCTTGCAGAATTGTGTTTGTGACGACCACAGCCTCAAAGGCAGCATTATTTACTCTGGAAATAGCTGGTCCAGACAAGATCCCATGGATAAGGGCAGCATACACTTTGGTGGCTCCAGCTGACAGCAGCTTGTCCGCGGCATGGCAGACGGTGCCGCATGTGTCAGCCATGTCATCCACGAGGATGGCCACGCGGTCCTTCACGTCGCCCACCAGGACCATCCGGTCCACTTCATTCGCCTTCTTCCTCTCTTTGCGGATCAAAGCAAATTCCACATTCAACCTGTCTGCGATTGACGTGACCCTTTGGCTCCCCCTGCATCACGTGAAACAATGATATACAGTTCTTCCACTCAGCAATGTTTTCCCGAATCCACTGCAGGACTGCGGGCTCCGCATACAAATTATCCACAGGAATATCAAAGAATCCCCGTATCCGAGAGGCATGCAGGTCCATGGTGACGATGTGATCCGCCCCAGCCACCGACAGCATATTGGCGACAAGTTTTGCGGAAACTGGGGCACGACTCTTGTCCTTTTTATCTTGTCAGGCATATGGGAAACACGGGATCACGGCAGTCACCCTGGATGATGATGCGATCTTGCAGGCATTGATCATGATGAGGAGCTCCATCAGGTTGTCGTTCACTTCCCCGCAGCGCTCTGCATGATGTAGACATCTTCCCCTCTCACACTTTCCCCAATCTCCACACTGGTCTCCTGGTTGCTGAACTTCTTGGTGACCACCTTGCCCAGTTCCAGGCCCAGGCGGTCGGCCACGTGCTGGGACTGGTCCTGATGCGAGCTGCCGCTGAACAGCACGATGTTGGGCATGGTGGGGCGCGGGACTCCGAAGGGCACACGGCGGCGGAGGAAGTGGCAGAGGCAACAGCGACGCGGAAGGCTGCTGCTGCTTTTTCCAGTCTCATTTCAACTTCACTAATATTGGATCTTGGATGCAAGATAATTAATTGTTAGTTCTTTGGGAAAAGTGTTTTCCAGGAGAATGACCTATCCAAAAAATACAAAAGGACAGTGCTACTAAAAATAAGTGAGAAAAAAATGTATAATTACCTTCAAATATTTTTAGAGAATGCTTTGTTTTGTTAATTACCCCAACTCTAATTTTAATGGAAATTGATGACTGTATTGATTGATGCTGTCACTTTCATTTCCTTTCAGTATACTAATGGATGAAAATAAGTATTGAAAATATTCATTTCTTCAGGCTCAAAATATAGTTGACCCTTGATTAGCTCTTGAATTTCTCCATGACGCCTATCTTGAAACCATTCACCTCCTCTGGCCACTTTTTTGTTTTGTTTTGTTTTGTTTTTGCCATGACCACAATCATTTTCATGATTCCTTGATTGGCTCTGTCATAAATCTGGTAAAGTCATGCATATCTGGACACAGTTTTCCTCAGCAGGAATTTAGTGATTTCAGGCTTGATGGCATTTACAACTTTATTCTGTAACGATGGCATTTTCAAAGATGTCACCTTTCTAGACTTTCATGATGATCTCTCTCTCAGAGTTCTCTTCCATAGTGTTGACAATTCCTTCCATACAGTACTGAGCGTAATGAGCCTTAAAGGCCCTTATGACCCCCGATCTAAAGGCTGAATTAGAGACACTGAGTATGGGAGCAAGTCGACCACTATGGAACCTTCAGTGTTGAACTCATGCATTTTGGGTAGCCAGGGGCACTGCCCAATATCAAAAGAAATTTGAAAGACAGTCACTAAGCCAGGCATGGTAGCTCACATCTTAATCCCAACACTTTGAGAGGCTGAGGCAGGTGGATCACTTGAGGCCAGGAGTTCAAGACCACCTACTACAAAAACTAACAAAAATTAGCTGGGCATGATGGTACACACCTGTAGTCTCAGCTACTTGGGAGGCTGAGGTGGGAGGATCACTTGAGCCCAGGAGTTTGAGGATGCAGTGAGCCATGATCATGCCACTGCACTCCAGCCTGGGCAAAAGCGTAACAGAGCAAGACCCTGTTTCTTTCAAGAAAAAATAAAAGTCCTTTACTGGCAAGATACTTTCTGACTTTAGGAATAAAGCATCTTTGGAACCAATCCTAAAATAAAGTTCTTATTGTCCAGGCATTCTTGTTGTACAACTAAAAGACTGCCATCTGGTGTTAACTTTTCCTTTCAAGACTTCGAGCTTAGCAGCTTCATAAATTCAGTCCTCATCATAAACCCAACTGCATTTGCACAGAACAGTAGAGTCAGCCTGTCTTTTCCTGTCTTAAATCCCTTGTCTTCCTAATACATATCTTTTGTGACATTCTTTTGTCCAGAATAGGACACTTTTGTCTTCATTAAAAACCTGTTCTGGCAGATACCCTTTCTCCTTGTTGATTTTCTTGCTGGCATCTGGGAACCTGTCAGGAAAAGCTGCTTCTCCTGTTATGTTGACATTTTTTAAGACAAATCTCTTTCTAAAATTATTAAACCATCCTTTGCTGATAGTAAATTCTCCAGCTTTGATCCTTCACTTTCCTTTTTCTTTAAGTTGTTTTGTAGTGATCTCAATTTTTCTTCAATCATAGTAGAGTCTGTAGGTATGCCTTTCTTATAGTGATCTCAATTTTTCTTCAATCATAGTAGAGTCTGTAGGTATGCCTTTCTTATAGTAATCCTGCACCACATAAAAGCTGCATTTTTGGTATGAGATAAAAAGGATTTTGTAAAAAGTACAAGGTTTTCTCACCTTCTGGTGTAACTACAGCAATGGCTTCACAGATTTCCCCCCCCTTTTTTTTTTTTTTACAATGGTCCTTAAGCAAAATTCATTTATCTTGAAATGGCAGGAAACCATATCTGCAGACCTCCGTCAATGGTACATATCAAGCAATTAAACTTTTTCTTGTAATGTCATGACATCTCTCTGCTTCTTGGGACCACTTCCAGCATCACTAGTGCCATTACATTTGGGTCCCATGGTGTTAGTCAAGGTTTACAGTGTTGCATTACATATTATGAAAAATATACCAGAACCAAGAGAGATCACTTTTTACTGCAATAAGCAACTTACCAGAGAGATGAACAGCTCTCTAGTAAACTGAATTAGTGTCACATGGCATTTTAAGCATATACAACACTTGAGCTCATTGCAATAGTCATAGAAGGTGGTTACAAAATTATTACAGTAATATATACTACAGTTAATTTCATGCAGTTATGATTTAATACTGCATCTTTATGTTTTACGTTTGTGGCACCACGTATGGTATGTGTTTGTTTGCATATGTTTTGATATATTTTAACTTTTTATAATAGATCTGTGTATATTTTATGGTAGCGTATAATAAAATAGACTGGTATCTATGCATATTTTATATATTCATCACCTATCTAACTTTTTCTTAATTTTTTGAAATTTCTAGGCTATATGGTTCATCTGCGAGGTTTTTCAAATTGTCCCATATCTCAAAAAAACTTTCTGATATATTTATTGAAAACAATCTGCATATAATTAGAACCAAGCAGTTCAAACCCATGTTGTTTAAGGGTCGACTGTGGATACTTGGTTTTAGGCCCAAGTACTGCACCCAAATAATGCACTAAACTTTATGTGTCTTGAGAACAGAGATACCACTCTTTGCTTTTTAAAAAAATTTTTCCTAGAGGCCTGCTAACACGAGATAGGCAATTATTATTTAGTTAAAGTAAGTAAAATTAAATATATAAACTTTGTAATCATTGTTTATGTTTCATATACTGTAGTCCTATGCAAAACTCATGAAGAAAAATTACTCTTCACCTCTTCATGATGTATACTTCACCATGAATTATAATTTTATAAGAAGTATAATTTCCTTATATATAACAAATTACTTTATACATGGATTTTTTTTTTTCCTGAATCTTACAGTATTTCAGGAAAAGGGTTTCATTCCCAACTGACAACAGGGAAGATCAGCTCATCCTTAATTCATTAAATGCCATTTTTTACCCGCTTACATTCATCAAATTATAGGATTCATTATAACAGGGATGTAGAGTTATGGCTTTAGCTCTTTTTGTTCTAATCCTTTTTTCATGTATTCTTTCCTTTGATTTGCGACCTTCATTACCAAGAGAGCTCACATAATGCATTCAGTTCAGTTCCAGGAGGCTAAGCAGTCAGCTACTGAAGGAATTATTTCACATACCCTAGTTATTAATATGATTACTCAGAACACTTACATTAATATCCAAAGTATTCTAGCACTTTCAGAAAAAAAACAGTGCTTCTTTATCACAACTTTTCCTTTCACTTGGAGAATACATTCTTAACTATTTACAATTCAAATCTTCAAGTGAAAATTCCTCAGCCAAGTGGAAATGTATTATAAAATGTTTGCTGAATACTTAGATCAACTAATTCAAGGCTTGCTTTACTATTTTTCTGATTATAAAATAATGTATTCTGATTTTACTAAATTTAGAAAATATAAAATAGTATAAATTAAATAAATCACCTATAATCATGCATACCCAGAAATAACCATATTTTAATATGTTTCCCTCATTTTTTTCTATATATGTTAATGGCATTTTGTGTGTGCCAATTTAAATTCAGTCTGTATTAATAATTTTATATCATTTTTTCCACATAACATTGTATCTCACTTAAGTACTTCCCATGTAATTATTTTTCAAACGCATTATTTTAATTTTAACACAACATAGATAGGCCATAATTTATTTTAATATCCACTTAACCATGCTCTACAAATGCAAATAAATACATATTGGCAGAAATCTGATACTGTGGTTGATAGGATTGGGTGAAAGTTAGGACAGGAGAGAAAAATTTTAAAGGGACACCAGGTAACTTTTAGAAATGATGGATGTCTTCATCATCTTGGTTGTGGTGATGGTTTTATGGTACAAACATGTGAAAATGTATCAAATTTTATGAACTGTAAATATTCTTTGTTATTATATATCAACCATACCTCAACAAAGCTCATAAAAGAAGTTTTTTCAATTCTCTTATTGCAAGTAGGTTAGTTTCAATCTTTACCTGGTATAAAGTGGTAACAAATATAATTCACTACTTTATTTCAAAAAGAATATAACTTTGAACATGTAAAGCTATTCATAAATTTGAGGCAGTGACATTTCAATTCCTGTGCAATTCATAACAGATTTCGTAAATTACTTTTAAATTTACTGAAACTCATTTTACTAAAACCCTCACTAAACTTTCATAGATGTCCAGAGCATTCCACTTTACCCTATTGGTCTAAAAGTATTGGGGGCAAAATCAGGTAAACTATTAATTGCTGTCATTAAAGCTCGCACATTCATTGAAGACTTTCCAGGAGCCAGACACTTACTTATCAGCATTTTACACAGCACATCAATTATCTTCTTACTTGTTTCTTTCAATAAAAATAAGCACAATGATGTAAAAACATGACAATATTAAGTAATGAGATCAGTAGGAAGCTTGCCTAAAGAATTCAAAGTTCTTTAAAAATGTTCAGGATTGTCCTTGCAACTTCCTTACCTGCTCCCCTGGGCAGCCTGAAGCAGGGATGGGCCTTGTAGGGTCAAATGCTGACATGGTGGCCCACAGCCGCAGAAAGGCCAGGCCTGTAATCCCAGTACTTTGGGAGGCCAACGTGGGTGGATCACAGGTCAGGAATTCAAGATCAGTGTGGCCAACATGGTGAAACCCCGTCTCTACTAAAAACACAAAAATTAGCTGGGCGTGGTGGCACATGCCTGTAATCCCAACTACTCGGGAGGCTGAGGCAGAAGAATTGCTTGAACCCAGGAGGCAGAGGTCGCAGTGAGCTAAGATCACATCACTGCACTTCAGCCTGGGTGACAGAGTGAGACTCTGTCTCGGAAAAAAAAAAAAAAAAAAAAAAGGTTCGGGATTGTTCCTCTAGGTAGCAAGAAACAAAATCTCCAGAGGGGAGAATGGAAAAATGATGTATTCATACCATGAAATGCAATAAAAATAAACTAACTATTGATACCTGCGAAAACATAGATGATGAGCCTCTAAAACATTATGCTGGATGAAGAAAGTCAGACACAAATTAGTACATGTGGTATGATTCCATGCGTATGAAGCCTAAGGACAGGCAAAACTAATCAATGGTTACAGAAGTCAGAAAGCGGCTTTTCAATGGGGGTGGGGGGTGGAGGAAGAAATTAATTAAAAGGGGGCATGAAAAGAACATCCAGGAAGTAGCTGCAAGGTATATGCAACTGCCGAAATATGCTATACATTTGAGACTATGCATTTCATCATATATTAGTTATATTTCATTAAAGGAAACTAGGATAAAATAAGTCTCTAGGAAGCTAAGGGTTTAGCTCTAAAATGATTCCAATTCAATGCTCACACCTTTTGTCTAGCATGACCCTTTCACTCCACAAAGTCTACAGGATATGAGGAAAACCATCAACACCTAGATGGCATATAACCAAGGATGATGCTGAGGAGAATGGATTTCCTCTATCAAAATAAATAAAAGTAGATGAACAAACTCATTGCAAATGCAAATACCCTATTTTGAAATAGGCTAATCAAATCATTTGTATATGTTGTTTCACCACAGCAACCATTTAACTACATATATATATATATATATATCTCATAACATCATGTTGTATACCTTAAATATACATGATATAGTTTGGATTTTTGTCCCCAACAAATCTCAAACTCTAATCCCCACTGTTGGAGGTGGGGCCTGGTGGGAGGGGACTGGATCACGGGGGTGTTCTCATAAATGGTTTAGCACCATCCCCCTATCCTTGGTACTGTATAGTGATAGAGTTCTCACAAGATCTGGTTGTTTAAAACGTGCAGCACCTCCCCCTTCTCTCTCGTGGTCCTGCTCCTACCATGTAAGACGCCTGCTCCTGCTCTGCCTTCCACCATGAGTAAAAGCTCCCTGAGGCCTCCCCAGAAGCAGACGCTGCCACTCTTTCGTACAGCCTGTGAAAGCCAATGAGCCAATTAAACCTCTTTTCTTTACAAATTACCCAGTCTCAAGTATTGTTTTATAGAAGTGCAAGAATAAAGTAATACAATGCACAATAAAATTTTTGTTTTAAAAAAATCCAATTTAAGGCCAGAGGTAAAATGAACACAAGCTCAAAGAATCACAGAACCTTCTAACCTCCTATAGGGTAAACACACCTGTGTACTGTAGATACACCTGACAGTGATAACGTAACCTTATACATACCCTCAGAATGACCCTATATGGAGACGCACCTGAATGTGTGTTGGGAGCTCCAAATGTGGCCAACCAGGAGATTCATTCCTTATCTATGAGAAACATCTGAGCCCACCGGTGGACTGCAGGCTGCACGGGGGAGAGAGGCCCTTTCTTTTGGATTAAGTGAAGGTTGCCAGGTGTAGGTTGTTGGTGGGAGTGGAGGTGCCAAGTGAAAATGCTATATAAACTGCATGCTTTTTATAAGTGGTGGCGGTTCTTCTGTCCTGCTACCACTGAAGCATCCCTGTAAGTCACCAATAAAACCCTATGCCTAATTCACTGGCTGTGGGTCTCTGGCTCTTGAACCCGGCACCATCCCTACTGAAGCACAATGCCTGCCTAACAATGGCCGTATTAGCCTATCTTGGTCCACTCTGAAGCAGGAAGCTGTGCGGTTTAACAGTTTTCACATTTGAATTGTTTTTCTCCATAAACACAGCCAAACCTGGATTCCTGTAAATTCCACCCATTACATCTAGTTCTGCCCTAGTTAGCAAACTCCTCTTCCATGACAGCCCTAGGGATACCGCCAATAGCAAGCACATTTTCTTTAAATTCCTCTTATAATAAGACTAAATATTCCTTCAACTGTTCCTCATATGGCATGATTTTTAAGTTACCTCACCATTCTATTTTTAAAGTATATGTCCCAGACCAGACTTAAATTCCCTGTGTGGTCTTACCAAAATGGAAAGCAGTAGAGTTCTACTTTTATTTGTCCAAGCTCATATTTTCTTTGAAAAAGAAAGGAAAGTCCATGGTGAGAACTGCAACTCACGTGCCTCTTATAATGTGGGAATGAAGGAAGAAGATCAACACAGCCAGGAGTCTCCCATAAACCTGCTAAGAAGGGTGGCAGGTCAAACGCAACATGCAAAGCAGGCTGAGGTAGAACAGATTTCAGGAGTATGGCTGTGGTCTCACTATACAGCCTCCTTCCAGAATGGTCTTTTAGAATTTTCTTCAGCAATGCCAGGTCTCAGGGGCAGCCTTCCCCTCCAACCTGTTCTTTCAGTAATGTGGCACAGTGTTGAGAAACCTGCAGGTCCCAACGATTGTGTCAGACAGAATGGGTGTGAGACCGTCCAGAGTCTAATACACAATTGACCAATATGGGATGCAAGAAAAGAAAAACTCTAATTCTAATATCAAATATGCCCCTTTCATAAAGAAAACCATTATCATTCTTGGATCAAAAATGTGTCATAACGCAATTCTAGGGTTATCCATGATTATTTCATTTCACCTGGGGAATTCACACTAGGGATACGGAGAGAGATTCTGCAAATCCAAAAGAGCAAACTGTGAGAGACGGTCAGGACAAAAACATCCAAGACTACAGAGGCAAGAATGTCCTTGCAATTTTCATCACCAACAAAATGCTTGTGTGTCTGTAATTTTAAGAAATAATAAATGGAATATATCAGGAAGACAAGAAATAGACAAACATGAAAGGGTTTTGAATATTACAATGCAAATAACTAGTAAAAGTAAAGCCTATACAACAGATACCAAAAGCTTAGAAATAAAAAGAAAAAATTGTGACACTGTTAAAATAGAAATAGGTGAAAAATAAAAATCAGAAAAAGAGCAAAATAAAAAATATTAAATACAGAAAACGAAAAGAAGATAAAGGTAAAACCATGACACCAAAAAAGAGGGGGTAAAAAAATAATGCAAGTGAAAAATTACTATATAAAGTATTAAAAGTGTTAGAAAAAGACATTAAAATGCATAAAGGCATAAGCTGACACATTTAAGAGTATAACTATAATAAGACAAATATTAAAAAGTTTCAACTTTTTAAAAATTCATAAGATAAAGAAATAAAAGAATAACAAAAGTAAATGGCAATAAAAACAGCAAGGGGCTGGCATAAAAACAGACACATAGACCAATGGAACAGAACAGAGAGCCCAGAAATAAATCCATGTGCTTACAGTCAACTGGATTTCAACAAAGATGCCAAAAATAAACAATGGGGAAAGGACAGTCTCTTCATTAAATGATGCTGGGAAAACAGGATATCTGTATGCAGAAGAATGAAATTGGACCTTTGCCTCACATTTTATAAAAATCAACTCAAAATGGATTAAATGTTTTAAGCCATTTAATCAACTCAAAATGGATTAAAGACTTAAATGTGAGACATGAAACTGTAAAACTGCTAAAAGAAAACATAAAAGCTCCAAGAGTTGCTCTGAACAATGATTTTTTTTGTCTACGATCACAAAAGCACAGGCAACAAAAGTAAAAATAGACAAATGAGATTACTCCAAACTAAAAAGCTTCTGCACAGGGCCAGAGTGGCTCATACCTGTAATCCCAGCACTTTGGGAGTCTGAGGTGGGCGAATCACCTGAGGTCAGGAGTTCAAGTTCAGCCTGGCCAAAACTGTGAAACCCCAGCTCTACTAAAAATACAAAAATCAGCCAGTCACAGTGGCGCACACCTGTAGTCCCAGCTACTCAGGAGGCTATGACAGGAGAATCGTCTGAATCCAAAAGGCAGAGGTTCCAGTGAGCCGAGATTGCACCACTGCACTCCTGCCTGGACAACAGAGTGAGACTCTGTCTCAAAAAAAAGATAATAGGCTGGGCACAGCGGCTCACACCTGTAATTCCAGCACTTTGGGAGGCCGAGGCAGGCAGATCACAAGGTCAGGAGTTCGAGACCAGCCTGCCCAATATAGTGAAACCTCATTTCTGCAAAAAAACACAAAAATTAGCTGGGCATGGTGGCACACGCCTGTAATCCCAGCTACTAGAAGGCTGAGGCAGAAGAATCACTTGAAACAGGAAGGCAGAGGTTGCAGTGAGCCGAGATCAGGCCACCGCATTCCAACCTGGGCGAAAGAGAGAAACTCCGTCTCAAAAAATAATAATAATTAATTAATTAATCAAAAAGCTTCTACACAACAAAGGAAATAATAAAGTGAAGAGACAATCCACAAAATGGGAGAAAATATTTTGCGAACCATGGATACAATGAGTTAATATCCAAAATATAAAAGGCACTCAAAAGATGCAACAGCAAGAAAACAAATAACCCAATTAAAAAAAAAAAAAAACAAAAAGAATGGGCAAATAAACACGTCTGAAGAGATATTTCTCAAAAAACATACAAGTAGCCAACATGTATATAAAATAATGGTCCACACTACTAATCATCAGGGAAGTGCAAATTAAAGCCACAATGAGATATTACCTCACACCTGTTATAATGGCTATTAACAAAAAGACAAAAGATAACAAGGGTTAGTGAGAATGTGGAGAAAAAGAGACACCTGTACACTATTGATGGGGAGTATAAATTAATAACAGCCATTAGCTGGGGAGTGCAGTGGCTCATACCTGTAATCCCAGCACTTTGGGAGGCTGAGGTGGGAGGATCACTTGAGGCCAGGAATTCGAGACCAGCCTGGGCAACATAGTGGGACCTCATCTCTACAAAAAAACTTAAAAATTAGACAGGCGTAGTGGCATATGCCTGTGGTCCCGGCCACTCAAGAGGCTGAGTTGAAAGACGGCTTGGGCCTGTAAGGTCGAGACTGTAGTGAGCTGTGATTGTGTGCCACTGCACTCCAGCCTGGGTGACACAGCAAGACCTGTCTTAAAGAAAATGAAAAATAAAACATTCAGCCACTTTAGAAAATGTACGGAGGTTCCTCAAAAATTAAAAATAGAACTACCATATGATCTCACAATCCCATTACTGGGTCTATATCCAAAAGAAAGGAGAAATCAATATATTGAAAAGATACCTGTACTCTCGTGTTCATTGCAGAATTATTCATAATAGCTAAGATACAGAATTAACCTACATGTCTATAAACAGATGAACAGATGAATGGAAAAAGAAAATGTGGGGGGTGTGTGTGTATGTGTGTATATATATAGATACATATATACACTAGAATACTATTCAGTCTGAAAAATGGAAAGAAATCTTGTCATTTGCAAAAACATGGATGAACTTAGAGGACATTATGTTATATAAAATAACCCAGGCACACAAAGACAACTACCACAAGATCTCATTTATATGTGGAATCTAAAAAAATTGAACTCGGAGTAAAGAGTAGAATGGTGGTTAGCAGGAGTTAGGAGAGGGAGAAGAGGCTAGGGAGATGTTGATCTGATCAAAGGATACAAAATTTCAGTTAGATGGGAGGAATAAGGTCAAGAAACATACCTTAGTGACTATAGTTAATAACAAGGTATTATATACTTGAAAATTGCTAGAAAAGTAGATTTTAGGCGTTCTCACTACAAATAAATGATAAGCTTGTATGGTAATACATAACGTTAATTAGATTTATTTAGTCATTCCACAATATACATATTTCAAAACATCATGAGTACACGATAAATACATACAATTGTCAATTTTTTTTAGTTTTTTTTAAAAAGTAAACCTCAATAAGATGTTTTAACTTAAACCAGTAAGATTTTTGTTAGTTTTTTTAAAAGAAAAAATATCCTAAGCATTAAGTAGACTAATAAACAAAGAAAAATATTCTAAAGAATAAATGGAAGCATTCAATGAATAGAAGAGGTTCTTTAGTAAAGTAAAATATACTCTTCTCTTAGATGCAGTTAATGACTCGTTTTGAGTTCAGTACAAAGGCAGCAGATGTGAAGATTTGACCTTCCAAGACTTACAGTTTCTGGCAAAGGATCTCAAGGCAGTTTTAATGGAAAGCTGAGGGCAGTGAGCTGAGGAAAGCCTAGAAAGATCAGAAACAGTACACTTGCCACGGCAGATGCTCATGCAGTCCCTGACACCCCCTGGCCCTCAAATACTCTGCTTGGTAGTGGGAGGGAATAGCGTTGAAAATGCAGGTAGCTGAGCAGGGCTGCAGGGTCAGCAGAGGGTATCTTAGGGTTTGGCAAAATGGGTAAGGCTGGGACATTTCTAATAACTACAAGGAATGAACCATCAGAGAAGAAGAGGTTGAAAATCTGAAAGCAGCAATAATTGAAGGAGGAAGCTCCAGACTAGGTAGGATAGGATAAAGAGCTCAGAGAAAGCTGCACAGAAATTCATTAAATGTAAATCCTTTTATAAGCAGTTTTTAATGCAATACTACAGAGCTGACTGAAAAGCCCAAGGCTTAACCAATAGGGCCAATAATGAATGCAGATTTGGGGATATAGATGCTCCTGGCATTACCTCAAGAAAAAGGAATTAACGAAAGACAAGTTCACAATGATTGGTTAGGTATGTTATTTTTTCCCCATGGTATTCACCCCATGTCTTTAGATCCTAAAAGCTTCCTCAGATAGGACCTGGTCAACCATCTCAAATGACAGACGTAATTAATCTCTTTTCCAGAAATCACGTTTTGCCTATAGGACAATATTACTCATTTTAATGGTAACAAATCCTGATCCCTGCAGAGTCTAATTAACCCTTCGGGCACAGTTCCTTCTACGTCAACTCAGAACAGTTGCCAGCAATATTCCCACTGTCTCTTAAAGGGTTAAGGTTCCAGGACAACTCAGGGGAGGGTGGCAGCCACCAGTGCCCTCCCAGCACTACACACATGCCCTTTCAACCAAAGTAAAGCCATTCTGCTAGTGTGTCCTTAACACTCTTTTAAAAAACAAAAAAGATTCCCTAACAAGTAAAGTTTGAAAACCCTAGGATAAATTAACACATATACCAAAAAGTTAGCATCCTTCTCCCCAAAAGTACATATTCTCATTTTTGATGGAAATATCTTTCAAACTCTTTGCAATTATCTTCCCCTATCTAAACACAGAGCTGGATTATTTAGTCTAATTCTGCACCAGGAAGGAGGTACACTGTACTGGTTTGCTAATTTGTTTCCTAGGGCTGGCATGACAAAGTACTAACTAGGTGGCTTCGTCAACAGAAATATGTTATTACCTCACAGTTCTGGAGGTAAGAAGTCCGAAATCAAGCAATCTACAGAGTTGGTGCTTCTGAAGGGTATGAGAGAACGATTTATTCCAGGTCCATCTCCCTCTGTGTGAGTCTGTCCTCAAATTTCCCCTTTTTGTAAGGTCACCAGTCATACTGGATTCAGGTCCAGCCCAAAATAACCTCATTTTAACTTGGTAAAGACTGTCTTCAAATAAGGCCACACTCTGAGGTACTGGGCATTAGGATGACAATATATAAATCTGGGGAAACACAATTCAAATCATCACACAAAAGTCTATTACTATTACTCAAGATAAGTCAGATTAATTTTTTAAGATAAGCTCAGCTCCAAATTAACTATGATTCTTGGTTATCGCTTATTCTTGGTTTCATACAAACTAACAGACAGAGATCCCAGGGACGTGAAATGACTTTATTGTACCAGAACCATAAAAACCGGAATAGAAGATGTTTCAATAAATCAAACTCCAATCCCAAATTACCTAAACCAAAACTATGCTGCAGGTTCCACCCTCTGTAACTTATTCCATATGCCTTAATACAGTTATCAGGTCACCTGGATGCATGTTTACCTGCCACGGCACCCTTCCTCAGAAGTACAAAACGATCTTCCTGCAGAGCCGTGGCCAGAATAAACCACTCACACTCTTGCCTATATCACCACCAACACTTTCATGTTTAAGAAACAGCTTTGATGGAGACATTTTTGAAAATGAGACAGAGAAAATTTTATTGCCAGAATTGCTCTTAAGGGGAGCTGGGCACAGTGGCTCACACCTGTAATCCCAGCACTTTGGGAGAGTGGCTGAAGCAGATGGATCACCTGAAGTCAGGAGTGGGAAATGAGCCTGGCCAACATGGTGAAACCCCGTCTCTACTAAAAATACAAAAAATTAGCCGGGTGTGGTGGTGAGCACTTGTAATCCCAGCTACTCGGGAGGCTGAAGCAGGAGAATCACTTGAACCAAGGAGGCAGAGGTTGCAGTGAGCTGAGATCGCCCCATTGCACTCCAGCCTGGACAACAAGAGCAAAACTCCATCTCAAAAAAAAAAAAAAAAAAAAAAAAAAAAGCACAGGGGAAAAAAACTACTTTGATAAACCCAGTGGGATGAAGGGAAAGATCTCCCAGGCACATTCACATTTTTAAATGGTGGTTATCAAGCTCTCTGCGTAAAACAAAGAGGGGAAGGTGTCTAGTTCTTAGAAGAGAGGGAATGTGAATGAGGGGAAGAGAAAGAAGACAGAAAAGCCAGGAAAGGGGTGAACTGGGAGATGCAGAGAGGCTGCAGATATCAAATGCAATTCCCTCATGAACCCTATAATCTCCAGTAAACTAACAAATGAAAACGGAGGCCCCGGGAACTTGAAGAGAGATGAGCTTTGCACTAAAGTGGGGCAAAACCATTCAGCACCTTCCTGAGGAGCTAACTAAGGAGCACAGCCTCAGCTGACACCCAGCTTGCAACTTCTTCCACTTAAGTTACCTTGGAATGCACTTTAAAGTCAACCCACGCTGGGCCCATCCTGACACAGCACAGCTCGAGGTCAGCAACTGTCCATGAGAGGATATCCATGGGATAAACAATCAGCAAATCCCTACCTTCTAAATATTCCGGGCCACCACACTGCTGTGCCTCACAGGACAGAACCAAACACTAGGTCAACTCTATTAGGTATAAGCACATTCAGAGCTGCTTTTAGAAGAAAGTTTTGATCCCCTCTGTAGGTCATCCTGCAGTCAGGAATCTTACTCATTAACTGGAGAAAACAGATAAGGATTTTCAATTTCCAAGACAAAATACTGGCTTTCTAACTTAGCACAGGACTTAACATACAGTAAGCACTCGATAAGTGTGCAACAGAAGCAATTCGTGAAGCCTTTGACAATACAGATTCCCAAGCCCCATCCCAATCACACTGACTCAAAAATTCAGGGATAGGATTGGGTATGTATATTTAAGTGATTCTGCTGCAGTGCGTTTGGAGATCTTATTTCAAAACCTCTGGGAATATGTGAGCTGTTACCTCTTCCTACTTCTCTACATTCTAATATTTAAGCAGTTCAAATAACCAGAATGTTACAGCTCTAGATTACTTCACTTTGATTCCTAAGCAACCAATGAGCACACAAGGAGTAGATGAAATGACAAAAATGTGTGAGATCCTGCAAGTACAGTACCTAGAGTAGGAATAGAACTAAGGACATTTATCTAAAAAACACTATCATTTAAAGGGCATTGGTAGGACAAAAGAGAACTTTACAAAGACCGAAAAGGCAATAGTGGGAGAGATAAAAGGAGAATCAAGAAAGTCTGATAACAGACAGCTTCAACCGGAAATTGATCACATAGAGCAGGTGTCCTCAACCCCAAGGCCACAGACCAGTACCAGTCCATGGCCTGTTAGGAACCAGGCGGCACAGCAGGAGGTAAGTGGCAGGCAATCGAGCAATACCACCTGAGCGCTGCCTCCTGCCAGATCAGCAGCAGCATTAGATTCTCATAGGAACACAAACCCTATTGTGAACTGCACATGCAAGAAATCAAGGTTACATGCTCATTATGAGAACCTAATGCCTGATGATTTGAGGTGGGGTGGTTTCATCCCAAAACCATCTCCCCAACTCCAACCACTCCTGGTCCATGGAAACACCACAAAACCCATCCCTAGTATCAAAAATGTTGAGAACCACTGACAGAAAAATGGCAAGTATCCACTGGAATTAGCATAGTAGGCAACATTAGCATATGAGGCTCCACCCCCATGACCTTATCTCCTAATACTATCACATTGTTTGGTAGGGCTTCAACATAAGAATTTTGTGGGGACATAAACATTCAGTCCATTACAGGTGTGAAATAGAGTGCCAAACATTTCATTGTCTTTGATTGCAAAAAACAATATAAAGATGGTTGAAATGGTAGCTAAATTTTCAGGTAGAAGTCAGGCGGCCGGGCGCGGTGGCTCACGCCTGTAATCCCAGCACTTTGGGAGGCCGAGGCGGGCGGATCACAAGGTCAGGAGATCGAGACCACGGTGAAACCCCGTCTCTACTAAAAATACAAAAAATTAGCCGGGCGCGGTTGTGGGCGCCTGTAGTCCCAGCTACTCGGGAGGCTGAGGCAGGAGAATGGCGTGAACCCGGGAGGCGGAGCTTGCAGTGAGCCGAGATCGCGCCACTGCACTCCAGCCTGGGCGACAGAGCGAGACTCCGTCTCAAAAAAAAAAAAAAAAAAAGAAGTCAGAAGAAGTAGGGATCACCTTGATAGGCCCAGTTTTCTTGATGCAGCAACAAACAAAGGCCATCTACTGGGAATGAGAGGTGGGGGGTAGAGGAAAGGAGGTGAAGGAGAAGACTAAAGAGAGGTGAAAACTGAAGGCACAGAGGCCCAGATGAGCCAGGACCCCTCAATGATGTCATGGCGACAGGCTGAACATTTGCCTGGTTTCCTCCAACACGGTTGTGAGGCACTAATAAGACAAATAAAAAGCAATGAGGCAGTGGTCACAGATCGGGGAGTACAATTGTTCCAAGAGACAGCTAATCACAAACAACCCGCTGGCCCAACATCCTGATCCCAAATACTGTCCATAACCCCAGCAGCAAAACCCTATCTGCACACCTTATCTGCATGGAGCCCCAGCAGCACGACCCTATAAGACTTCCCTCCAGCCCCTGCCTCTTTGCAGACAGCCCCTTCTCTGCTCTGCTGCCCGCTGCACCCTTGCAATGTATCTTCCTACTTTCTCCAATAACTCTGCCTTTCTTTACCTACAACTGTCTTAGTAAATTCCTTTACCACCCTTGATGCCAGCCCCAGCTAGCTGCATCGGTGACAAGGGTTCAACGACTAAAGTCATGCAGAGAGGAAGCAGCAAACTATAGCATCAATCTTCATTCCATATTTTGCAGAGTGGGGTGCTGCAGGAAGACTAAGTGTAACACAGTTTGAAATGCTGGTGAAAGAGTAGTTGGGATGATAAACCACATGGCCCCCACTAGGTGGGAAAGGAATAGAAGTCAAGAAGGGACTGACTAGCAGATGTGGAAAAAGGAGAGGACTAATGGATTAATGGTCTATATGAAGTCAGCAAACAGGTCTGGGAGAAGTGTAGTTATGAGAGATCAGGAGAAAAGGAAGCTCATGCATTCATGGAATTAAAATTAAAGAGCCATGGCCACTGGCTAAAATGTTCTAATAACCTGTCTTGTAAAACTTTTTCAAGAGTCAATTATAAATGACCCCATTAAATGATTCTGCATATTGTATAAAAACTGTAATTGAAGACCCTACTCATCATGGTACTTATTTATATTTTGTTTATACTGTGCCTTATGCTATGTAGGATTTTGGTGGCTTACAAAGATATGAAAATATAGTATGATAGAATAAATTTAAAATAAGTGAGAGAGATGAGGTTAATAAAGTTAAATAAGTAAGATAGAACTGGAAATGAGGTTGGTTTATGAAGCTTAATGCACCTTAAGTTAAGATCAATGCAATAAATTCTTCTTAGAATTTTGTGCCAGTTAAAAGTTTTCCCCTCACACACCAGTATATTTTTCATTATTAAACCAGGAAAGTTATTTAACTTATTCCATTTCCATTTGGATCTTGACTCCAGGACTCTTGGAAGTAAATATTTCCACCAGTTATAATTACTACCTTACATATTCTATTTAAACCACCCCCCTGTTTCATTATTTTTATCTCACTCTTCATCTTTGATTTAATGGTGATTTGGTGGCTTTAATTTCATGCCACCTCAGATACCCTTGCAGTAGGTATAACATAAATTAGAAATAAATATTCAAAAATCTCATTCTTCATTGCAATCCAAATAGCCAATGCTTTACTTTAAATCACTGGCTGCACACTAAATTTCAACATCTAAAAATCATTTCTCAAGTTATCCTACTCTAATATCTTTTTTCTTACTTTTCTAGATACAGCAGAATGTCACATAGTAAAATATCCTCCAAGAGTATGGCATATCTCTACAGCTATCAATCTATATTCAGGGGTGGCATATCACTGGTAGCATACCGTACATTAAACGTCTAATAAGTTGTGTTGCTTATCAGTACTCAATCTTACCTGCACTATCTACATGTATCATCAAAAGCAAGAATCTTTAATAGCAGCTAGCAAGCCACATGTGGTGAGGTCAGAAAACTGTTTAGTTAAACCAGGTCTTAAAGTGGATGACTCATTAGATCAGCAAAATATTCTTTACCTGTTTATGCCCTCTGCATGTAACCCAGGTGTGTCTGGCTCAAAAGTAGAAATCCAACACTAACCCCAAACACCATACCAAAGAATCATCCATCCTCGCTGCTGTTACATGTTTAGAGGGCTTTTCAGGTCAAAGTCGTTTACACTCCATTACTGAATGGGAATAAAACAATATCTACTTAATTTTTTCCTTCATTTCTCTTATTTTAGTTATTTATTTTACATCTATTCCATTAAATAAGAAATGAGAAGTGCCAGAGTAAAGAAGCAGACTGGGGGTGCCCATCCACTGAAGAAGCATGGCTAAATGATTTTGTACACAAGGACCTTTAATGCCTGGAATCAGTTCTCTCATTCAAGTCCCTGGTGGTCTCCTTGTCCTAAAGGATAACCCTCCTGAGATGGTTAATAACTTCACACCGAACATCGCTGTTGCTGGCAATTCAGTAGAACAACACGCTAGAAATTGCCATCGAGAGAGTAATAAGCCCCAATTCTAAAAACTATTAAGGAAAGCTCCTGAACATTTTACTTTCTCCTTCTTTTTAATATCTGGGATAATTCAGTCCCCATATGAAAAAATATGAGAGCTAAAATGCATGATCATCAACAGGCTTAACCCTGATGCTATTGGTCAAACCTAATCTGCCCATGCATACAACTAACATTCCAATAAGCTCTGCATTTTTAATTTTCTTTAACAACTGGGTGGTCCTTTTCTATAATATTTCTAAGAGGATTCTTATCTGTACTATTTCAAACCCTCAACAAAGTAGCTTTTCTGGAAGAAGTTTCAAAAGGATTTTTGAATCCCGTAAATCCTTTACCTGCATCCTCCAATCATTGTGAAAATTAAGGTATAGATGAGTTATAAAGGCAATCATAGCTGGAACAGGTTTACCCTTTTCACAAAAGTTATCATGCCAAAACTCCTCTGAGAATAAACCCTACTTTATAACAGGCTGCTTCAAGGGAAGAGAACGTACGTCTACTCTGGTCATATTCGACACCAGACTTCTGGGAACGGTTTTCCTCAGTAATGGAAACCAGTGGAGAAAATTCTTAACATTTGTGTTGCTCTCTAAGAGTGACAGAAGGGTGTCATAAGTTGACATAAGACAAAGGAAATCAAACTAACCAGTATAAAGAACCTGAGCATTGGCTCCAACTTGCCCTTTCCAAAAGCTTTTCTGATACCTCAACCAAAAAAAAAACCCACCCATTCATAATACCATTTGTCCAATCCTCACTTGAGTAGCGAATTTAAAATTCTACCTAATCTGGATACTTTTTACTCATCGGCTGATGATAAGAAAGGAAATCTATTGCACTTGAATAATATGTATTTACTCCATTGTTTAAGAATACTGCATTCTTCTAAAAAAAAAAAAAGATAAGCAAAACAAATGGCATGGATGGAACTCAAGGATTGTTAAGCATTTGTAATAAGTAAGCTAACAGCTTAACAGAAGAGGCAAAATTCATAGGGACTATTAAGTAGAGATAACAAGTAGCTTATGAGACATGGGGACATCACAATGTGTTAAATATGAATAGTAAGTTCAACCTATAAGGCATGTTGAAGACAGAATAGATGGGGTATATAATGGAACAAACAAGAGCATTGCTCCATGACTGGAAGCTTTGAAAAGACCAAGTCCTAAGGTAAAACTATGCCAGTCTGGGCTGACAACTATTGTTATCCTTAAATCAGCTTTCTAACACAATTCAGTTCTGCCCCTACATGCTCTCTGGCAAAAAAAAAAAAAAAAAAATACAGATAAACCCCAAAGCTATTTGGCAATCTAATTGGCACACTAAAGTTGTTAGTAGGTGTGCTTGTCTTTGTATTTCTCTGATAGAGCAGGTGTGTCCCCCAGAAGCCTTCCATCTGTCTGTTAGGGCCCCTTTCCTCAAGCCCCATTCTCATCCTCATAACCACAGCCCCAGTTTGAAAGGCTGATGTAGCAAACAGACAGATATATGAGCATTGTATAACCCAGCATTTGGGTTGTGTAGTCATCCCCACTTGTATACTATCCTAAGTGCATTAACCTACTGTATCTTCTCCTCCTTGATTTCATTATATGTTTTAAATCGACTTAATCAAGCATGTGATTAGAGTGCCGTAATTTTGTGTGTGTCTTTCTGTTCAGTGATCTCTGGTAGTGTATTTGAAAGCTAACATTGCATCAGTGTAATCTCCTATAGAACAATGTGAGCAGAGAAATATATTAGGCTAAGCAGAAAATACATATATTTAGTTGGGGGTTTGCAGAAGTATAATCATAAGATTATGTTAATTAAAATATGAGCATAATATTCTATAATAATAGATTTAGAAGAACATGTCTTTTTATATTGTCTTGTGACAACTGAAGATAACCGAATCAAAGCCTTGTTGGAAAGAAGTAAATATATATAGGTAAGCATGCAGGCTTTTGAGTCAGAACTCCTGATATCAAATCCTTGTTCCACTACTTTCTATCTTTGTGACTTTGGGCAAATTACTTCTCTGTGTCTCAATTTCCTCAGCTGTAAAAGAGCAATAATAATAATAATACCTGAAAGTGTTATTTTGATGATTAAAGGAAGTACTAGCATGTAAATTTCTTGCACTAACCAGCTCAGAGGAACTGCTTCTAAATTTTTTAGCTATTGAAAAAGAAACAGTAAATGAGTATGACTAAAGGGAATAAAGTCTTTTGTGGCAATGGGTTTCACAAACATTACTCCTCCTTGCCATGGTAATGAGACCCTTTTCTCATGCTAATGCAAGTATATGGGTAAAAATTACAGTATATAAAGCAATAATTAGTAACCAATATGGAGTAACATGTAATCTCGTGAGTTTCTCTTCAAGATTGGGATGAATTTCCGGGAGTCACTGGGTGGTAAACGAGAAATGATTCAGGGAGTCCAGCAGCTGGAAAACCCTGGGAGCCCAGGACCAGCTGCTCCTCCAAATGGAGTCACCATAGCCAATAAAAATAAACCAAGATTTCATGATCTCTAATGTCCTACTTATAACCACTGCTACCAGGAAGAAACCTTGGACTGGAGAGTTGAGCTCACTCCTAGGGTTGCTGTTACGAACTGGTTTGGGATATTAGCAGTTGTGGCCATCTACTGCTTCATTTGTTTTCTCCACTGTTTGATAGCATCCAAGAAGTTCCCCCTGCCCAAAGGGAAGGAGGGTGGCCACGAGATGTCAACGTACGTTGTAAATGAATAATACCAATAAGTCTAGGCCTTTTCAGCAGATACCCCTACTCCGCACCTCTCAGGATGACCCGCGTCTCCAATCATTCTAGCCTTAGTCTACCTTTGCTTGGCTCCTTAATGAGCCTCTAATAAACTGCACCAAGAAACCCAGAAAACCTACTTGCTTAGATATAGCTCAATTCAGCTAAATTAAATATATCTTAATTCAAAGTATAAGTAAATCAGTAACTCAGAAATTACACACTTTTAAAACCTCAAAGGGAAAGGAAGGCATTTCTAAAACCTTGGGATGGATGGAAATATACTTATAAATAACTTAAAATATTCTTCAGGTAGGTATGCAAATAAACTTAAGTCCTCTGTGACCCATTCCAACAGTTTCTGTTTTAGGTCTTGGACTTGGAAAATGAAGCCTTTGTGCCCAAGTTTAATTAGGCACTTTTCCTATCCAGCCCAGGCCAGGCCCTATGGCTATCCATCACTTCAGAACCCACTATATTCATCCCAAACTTTATTCAGTCTCCAGATGAGATTGACCTGTGATGACCTAATATATAATGTTCCACTGCTTTTGTAATACATGTCCTTTAGATATGTCAGCCTCCTCAATTTTATACATTTTAACTGATTTGTTACTGTTCGGCCTCTTGTATGCCAGAGCTGATAATGGTTCTGCCAAGCTCCATACACAGAAACTTAAATTAAAAAACAAATGTTTAAAATTGTGGGTTTTTTTATTAGGTGACATAGATGCCTAAATCACAGCAGACAAAACCAAGAAAAATACATTGTTCTTCAAAAAAAAATTCATAAATTCGTATCTCCTTATAAAATTTGAATAATTCAAAAAATATAATAAAGGAAATAAAATTCAAAATACTACTAATCAGAAAAAAACTAGTTTTAACTCTATGATGTATAGAATACAAATTGAGGCCGGGCGCGGTGGCTCAAGCCTGTAATCCCAGCACTTTGGGAGGCCGAGACGGGCGGATCACGAGGTCAGGAGATCGAGACCATCCTGGCTAATGCGGTGAAACCCCGTCTCTACTAAAAAAAAATACAAAAAACTAGCTGGGCGAGGTGGCGGGCGCCTGTAGTCCCAGCTACTCGGGAGGCTGAGGCAGGAGAATGGCGCAAACCCGGGAGGCGGAGCTTGCAGTGAGCTGAGATCCGGCCACTGCACTCCAGCCTGGGTGACAGAGCGAGACTCCGTCTCAAAAAAAAAAAAAAAAAAAAAAAAAGAATACAAATTGAAGGACTATACATATATACATTTAGGTATTTTTTAGATAGTAGGACAGAGAATACAGAATGTCTCATAATCTGCTTTTCAGTTATTAACATATTGTAAGCAGTTTTTCACAGCCTTAAAATATTCAAGAACATGCCCTAAATTATTGCAAAAGCTGCACAGTCCCTCTATTAGTGTCCTAGGATTGCCTAGTACTATTAATACAAACTGGGTAGCTTAAAAGCACAGAAATATATAGTCTCCCAGTTCTAGAAACCAGGAATCTGAAATCAAGGTGTCAGCAGGGCCCCAGCCCCTCTGCAACCTGCAGGGAACCCTTCCTTGTCTCTTCCTAGCTTCCGGGGCTGCTGGGAATCTTCGGCATTTCTTGGCTTACAGCTGCATGACTCCAACCTCTGCCTTCCCTCTCACAGGGCATTCTTCCTGTGTCTCTCTCTTCTTAGAAGGACACCAGTTATATTGAATTAGGGGCCTGCCCTAATCTAATATGATCTATTCTTAACTAAATTACATCTGCAACCATCTTATTTCCAAATAAGGTCACATTCTGAATTACTAGGGGTTAGAACGTCAACTTATTTTCTGGAAGAGGGGACACAGTTCCATCCTGAATAATCCCCTATGGTACAGCACAGTTTCCTTTCTTCTTTTTTCCTTTTTTCCTATTATATTTAACGATGCAAATAGTCTGTGAAAGTAATTTTAATCGTAAGGCAATATTTTAGGACTCATTATTCCTCACACAACAACCCCATCTCCACTGTACAGAGTGAAAACTGGAGGAGCAGAAATGTATTAAATAACTGCCCAAGGACACTCAGATAATAGACAGAGGAGCCTCCAGGCCCTCTGGCTCACAGTCTTCAAGATTAATCACACTCTATAGTAGGAAGTAGGATAGATCCAATGCAAATTTCACTTAATCAGGAGGTCAAAATGATTGATCACTGAACAATCAGGCATTTTTTATTTATCTCGATCCTTAAATAGTTCAGACCATCTTAAAATCTATTTTCCTCCCAAATTTGTCCTGAGTCTCAATTTTGCTATCCTGAACTCTAATAATAAAACAATATCTAGCATCAAATCTTACTTTATAATTTACAAAATAAATCAATATCTATTATATTAAATTATACTTAATGAAGACATACTATAATCAGTATAGTTAGAAAGATCACTCAAGTAAAACATTACTCTGTTTTTTCCAATTTTAAGAAATCATCTCCTATTATTTTAAATTCCCTTAAATGGCTTTCATACTCTGCATTAAATTAATTGAAATTATTTAATGCTATTTATACTCTTAAGAGTATAAATTAAAGATTAATTTTTAAGTAAAAATTAAGAGATTAATTTTTATTATATTTTATATGTATATGAAGCACTAGAGACTACAGATTTATCCTATATGCTGTAATTGTGCTAAACTCTCATTGCTATAATGGTTTTTAGTTGATTTCTTAGGCTTTCTAAACACAGTCATTGGTATGCATTTAGTAACATAAGTTATTCATCTTGTCCTTTATATTTTTTCCACTCATAATTCTCCATCAAATATCTTTAATGTTCTTAATTAGGAGTATTGATAGAACGCATTTCAACATTTTTCCTATCTCTCCTTTCAAAAGTTCTTATTTTCCAAATCAGAGGAAGTTTCTACTCCCTTCATATGGTTTCCATGGAAATTGTCCATCATTTTCTTTTGACATCTGTACGAGTTTGCTAGGGTTGCCATTACAAAGCACTATAGACTTGGTAGCTTAAGCAACAGAAATTTAATCTCTCACAGTCCTAGAGGCTAGAAGTCCAAGATCAAAATGTTGGCATGACTGGTTTCATGCTGTAGCCTTACTTTTTGGCTTGTAGATGGCGACCTTATCTCTGTCTTCACATGATCTTCCCTCTGCGTATGTCTGTATCCTAATCTCCACTTCTTATAAGGACACCAGTCATATCGAATTAGGACCCACCCCAATGACCTCATTTAGCCTTACTTATTTTTGCAAAGGTTCTACCTCCATATAAAGTCACATTCTGGCTGGGTGTGGTGGTTCACACCTGTAATTCCAGTGTTTTAGGAGGCCAAGGTGGGAGGATCACTTGAGGTCAGGAGTTCAAGAACAACCTGGCCAACAGCGTAAAACCCCATCTCCACTAAAAAAAAAAAAAAATACAAAAATTAGCTGGGCATGGTGGTGCACACCTGTAATCCCAGCTACTCAGGAGGCTGAGGCAGTAGGATTGTTTGAACCCGGGAGGAGGAGGCTACAGTTAGCCAAGATCAGCCCACTGCACTCCAGCCTGGGTGACAGAGCAAGACTCCATTTCAAAAAAAAGAAAAAAAAGTCACATTCTAAGGTACACATGAGTGAGGACTTCAATACACAAATTTGGGGGCAGGGGACATGATTGAACCCATAACAACGTCCCTGTTATGCACAGATTTATCTCAATCCATTTTGTAGATTCATGCAGTCTATTACATGTTTTTAATTCAATCACTTAACATTATAGTTTACAACTAATATAAAGCTTCACTTCAGTGCTCTAAGCCTACCCCTCCTTGCCTGCCTTATTTTTTGGCATTTCTGCAGCATTTCCATGTGCTACAGTCATTCATCATCACTGCATATTTTTATAGATATTATGTTTTCTTTTCTATCTTCTCCAGTGAATATCATCATTCAATCTTATCTCTTTCTGATTCTTGATATTTGTTTTCCACCTCCTCCAATGTAAATGCCTGGTCCTGAAAAATGTGTTCTTCCTCTTTGGTGTTAAAATACTTTCACAATTACAACTGGCTTTCTTTATTTTAAATTTGCAATTATTGTTTTTTTTTTTTTTTTATTATACTTTAAGTTGTAGGGTACATGTGCATAACGTGCAGGTTTGTTACATATGTATACTTGTGCCATGTTGGTGTGCTGCACCCATCAACTCGTCATTTACATCAGGTATAACTCCCAATGCAATCCCTCCCCCCTCCCCCCTCCCCATGATAGGCCCCGGTGTGTGATGTTCCCCTTCCTGAGTCCAAGTGATCTCATTGTTCAGTTCCCACCTATGAGTGAGAACATGTGGTGTTTGGTTTTCTGTTCTTGTGATAGTTTGCTAAGAATGATGGTTTCCAGCTGCATCCATGTCCCTACAAAGGACACAAACTCATCCTTTTTGATGGCTGCCTAGTATTCCATGGTGTATATGTGCCACATTTTCTTAATCCAATCTGTCACTGATGGACATTTGGGTTGATTCCAAGTCTTTGCTATTGTGAATAGTGCTGCAATAAACATACGTGTGCATGTGTCTTTATAGCAGCATAATTTATAATCCTTTGGGTATATACCCAGTAATGGGATGGCTGGGTCATATGGTACATCTAGTTCTAGATCCTTGAGGAATCGCCATACTGTTTTCCATAATGGTTGAACTAGTTTATAATCCCACCAACAGTGTAAAAGCGTTCCTATTTCTCCACATCCTCTCCAGCACCTGTTGTTTCCTGACTTTTTAATGATCGCCATTCTAACTGGTGTGAGATGGTATCTCATTGTGGTTTTGATTTGCATTTCTCTGATGGCCAGTGATGATGAGCATTTTTTCATGTGTCTGTTGGCTGTATGAATGTCTTCTTTTGAGAAATGTCTGTTCATATCCTTTGCCCACTTTTTGATGGGGTTGTTTGTTTTTTTCTTGTAAATTTGTTGGAGTTCTTTGTAGGTTCTGGATATTAGCCCTTTGTCAGATGAGTAGATTGCAAAAATTTTCTCCCATTCTGTAGGTTGCCTGTTCACTCTGATGGTAGTTTCTTTTGCTGTGCAGAAGCTCTTTAGTTTAATTAGATCCCATTTGTCAATTTTGGCTTTTGCTGCTGTTGCTTTTGGTGTTTTAGACATGAAGTCTTTGCCCATGCCTATGTCCTGAATGGTACCACCTAGGTTTTCCTCTAGGATTTTTATGGTATTAGGTCTAACATTTAAGTCTCTAATCCATCTTGAATTAATTTTCGTATAAGGAGTAAGGAAAGGATCCAGTTTCAGCTTTCTATTTATGGCTAGCCAATTTTCCCAGCACCATTTATTAAATAGGGAATCCTTTCCCCATTTCTTGTTTCTCTCAGGTTTGTCAAAGATCAGATGGCTGTAGATGTGTGGTATTATTTCTGAGGACTCTGTTCTGTTCCATTGGTCTATATCTCTGTTTTGGTACCAGTACCATGCTGTTTTGGTTACTGTAGCCTTGTAGTATAGTTTGAAGTCAGGTAGCGTGATGCCTCCAGCTTTGTTCTTTTGACTTAGGATTGTCTTGGAGATGCGGGCTCTTTTTGGTTCCATATGAACTTTAAAGCAGTTTTTTCCAATTCTGTGAAGAAACTCATTGGTAGCTTGATGGGGATGGCATTGAATCTATAAATTACCTTGGGCAGTATGGCCATTTTCACGATATTGATTCTTCCTATCCATGAGCATGGTATGTTCTTCCATTTGTTTGTGTCCTCTTTGATTTCACTGAGCAGTGGTTTGTAGTTCTCCTTGAAGAGGTCCTTTACATCTGTTGTAAGTTGGATTCCTAGGTATTTTATTCTCTTTGAAGCAATTGTGAATGGAAGTTCATTCCTGATTTGGCTCTCTGTTTGTCTGTTACTGGTGTATAAGAATGCTTGTGATTTTTGCACATTAATTTTGTATCCTGAGACTTTGCTGAAGTTGCTTATCAGCTTAAGGAGATTTTGGGCTGAGACAATGGGGTTTTCTAAATATACAATCATGTCATCTGCAAACAGGGACAATTTGACTTCTTCTTTTCCTAACTGAATACCCTTGATTTCTTTCTCTTGCCTGATTGCCCTAGCCAGAACTTCCAACACTATGTTGAATAGGAGTGGTGAGAGAGGGCATCCCTGTCTTGTGCCAGTTTTCAAAGGGAATTTTTCCAGTTTTTGCCCATTCAGTTTGATGTTGGCTGTGGGTTTGTCATAAATAGCTCTTATTATTTTGAGATACGTTCCATCAATACCGAATTTATAGAGCGTTTTTAGCATGAAGGGCTGTTGAATTTTGTCAAAAGCCTTTTCTGCATCTATTGAGATAATCATGTGGTTCTTGTCTTTGGTTCTGTTTATATGCTGGATTATGTTTATTGATTTGCGAATGTTGAACCAGCCTTGCATCCCAGGGATGAAGCCCACTTGATCATGGTGGATAAGCTTTTTGATGTGTTGCTGAATCCGGTTTGCCAGTATTTTATTGAGGATTTTTGCATCGATGTTCATCAGGGATATTTAGGTTATTTTCCCTTTGTGATACTTATTATGATTTTTGTTATTCTTCTGCTCTATTTTGATGTGTTTAGACCATAGGGGGCATCTTACAACGTTAATCTTGTTAGCGTTTTCCTGAAAGTTCTTCTCTTATGAAATATTCAGACCAAGATAGTCTCTTTCATGCTACAGAAATAAGGACTCCTAGGACTCCATTCAAAATAACTCTCAAACCATTTAAGGAAGTACAAAGCAAGGAGAGTGAAAGAGAAGAGAATTAAATTACTTATACCTACTACATGCTAGAAACTTTATTTCATAATCTTAAATGTGCAATCCTACAAACTAGGCTAAATTATTTATCTCATTTTACAGATGAGTAAATTGGAGATCACAAGGCTTAGTGACTTTCTGAAGTTTATACACGTAGTCAATGATAAAGCTCAACATCAAAATTAATGTGTATCACCCAAAACCCTGGCTTTTCCCCTTACTTCATATAAATGCTCATCTCTCCTTAAGTATATTTTTACCTACTTTGAGTTTCCCTGAGCCTCTCTGAATAAATGGAATGGTAAGAACACAAGTCAGGTGCCAACACAATCACAACAAAACAGTGGTTTGGCTCCATGCACCTCTCTCTCTAGCCCTCCTCTCTCATCAACAGTTTAAAACAGCAGTGTTCAGGCATTCATTGGAAATTTACTGCAATTTATCACTTGCTATAATGAGTGAACTATCAGGTATCTGAAAGTTCAGTTCAATAGCGCATATTGAGCACTTTCTGCATGCCCAACACCACACTGATTGCTTAGAATTCATGGATGAATAATATGCTTATCTGCTGTTGAAAACCTCATGGGTTGGGAATGGAGTAGGGAGGGGAGATTGCACTGCACATTAAACACATTTTGGGGGTGTCTGTCATGCTGTTGTTTCTTTCTCAAAGAGCCTGCCTCAGGGCAAATCTCTACTGATTGGGGAGACCACATGTGTACATCATCACCACCATATTCCCTCCCGTCACTCCCACCCCACAGTTGGGTCAGGGCAGACACCAGACTATAGCTGATTGGCAATCCATGGGACCTCAGAAAAAGGTGAGGTGGGCCAGTCAGATTTCTCTGCCAAAAATATATAATCAGGCCTATGAGAAGCAATTCAGGTAGTAGCGTGTAAAAGAAGCTAGTAACTGAAGAGACTATGCACTCAAGTCATTGAAAGAGAGCTAATTCCTGCTGCCGAGTTCCCGGAAGTTGACCAGGTTCTTACGACTCTTCCTGTCACCTGTTGTTCTACTGTCTGTTTTCTAGAGATGCTGCTGTGTTGCCCCAGCATCCTTAAAAATAAACACCACTTTAAAAGAAGGCATTTATGTGACAAACAAATGTATGAATAAAAGCTCAACATCACTGATCATTAGAGAAATGCAAATCAAAACCACAATGAGATACCATCTCATGCCAGTCAGAATGGTGATTAAAAAGTCAAGAAACAATAGATGCTTGCGAGGATGTGGAGAAATAGGAACACTTTTACACTATTGGGGGGAATGTAAATTAGTTCAACCATTGTGGAAGATAGTATGGCGATAGTAAAGAAATACCATTTGACCAAGCAATCCCATTACTGGGTATACACCCAAAGGAATATAAATCATTCTACTATAAAGATACATGCATGTGTATGTTCACTGCAGCACTGTTTACAATAGAAAGTCATGGAACCAACCCGAATGCCCAATGATAGACTGGATAAAGAAAATGTGACACATATACACCATGGTATACTATGCAGTCACAAAAAGGAATGAGATCATGCCCTTTGCAGGTACACATATGAAGCTGGAAGCCATCATCCTCAGCAAATCAACACAGGAACAGAAAACCAAACACCGCATGTTCTCACTCAGAAGTGGGAGTTGAACAATGAACACCGTGGACACAGGGTGGGGAACAATACATATGAGGGCCTTTTGGGGGAAAGCGGAGTGAGGGGAGGAAACTTACAGAATGGGTCAATAGGTGCAGCAAACCATCATGGTATACATATACCTATGTAACAAACTTGCACATTCCACACATGTATCCCGAAACTTAAAGTAAAACAAACAAAAACACCACTTTTAATATGGCCTAGTTAGATTGATTTCTGCCACTTGGAAGTATACGAGCTCCAACTAATGCAAAAATGTAATATAATGTGACAAAAGACATATCAACAGGGTTCCATGTCAGTGCCAAGAAAAAAACTCCTGACCCCTTCAATACAATGACTCCTTAACCATGTCCTGTAGATCTACTAGCAAGCACACAGAAATGGAGGCAGGAACATGGGGCCAAAGGTCAGCACAAGGTCAAGGAGGAACAATACCAGTGGTTACCTAAACTCGGACTAACTATTAAACCCAATAATCAAAAAGTCACATATCTAGAAATTCAGTCAAAAACTGATTGCCTACCATGAACCAGCATGTTAATACAAATGGGTAGAGTCCTTGCACTAAAGAAGTCACAGTCCAGTGTCAATAGCTTTGCTCCCAACACAAAGACTTATTTATGAGAAGTCAACATCTATTTACTAGGCCTGGGGGCATGGTGTTTTGTGACAAGAGCAGCGTTTTATTTATTTCGGGGTTTTTACACTCATCTATATCTCATGAAAAGATTATACTAATAGCTAATACTGACATAGTGCTTTACATACGCCAGACACTTTCCTAAGCACTTTACAAACACTAGCTCATGTAATCCTCAAAACTCTATAAGGTAGGCCTTATTATTATCCCTGTTTCACAGATGAGCAAACTGAGACACAAAAAAACTGGTAAGTTACTTTCCCCAGTCACACAGCTGGTAAGTAGCAGAACTGGGACACAAACTCAGAAATCTAAAGATCCACAACTTCAGCCACTACTTCATGCTGCTTTTAATACTAATAAAGAAAAGAAAGGTCCAGGAACGGTGGCTCATCCCTATAATTACAGTGCTTTAGGAGGCCAAGGGAGGAGGATTACTTGAGGCCAGGAGTTCGAGACCAGCCTGGGCAACATAGCAATACCCCGTCGCCTCAAAAAATGAAACAATTAGCCAGGCATGGTGGCAACTTTATAGCCCAAGCTACTCAGGTGACTGAGGCAGGAGGATCACTTGAGCCCAGGAGTTTGAGGCAGCAGTGAGCAATGATCACATAATTGCACTCCAGCCTGGGTGACATAGACCAAACCTGTCACTAGAAAAGAAAAAAAAAAGAACTATTATATTAATAAAGAAAATAGAAGAAATTAAAATTACCCACATTTTCATACTTTCTTCATGTTATTATGTTTCTTTGTAGAACTTGACCGTAAGTATAGAAAATTGATCACTAAATGATACTATTTTGTGTCTTCTTTAATTTAACAGTGCCTAAAACATATCCTAATATGCTGCTCTTCATAATCATCATTTTAATGGGGGCATAATATTACATCAATTTGTTGTACCATTCAACCATTCCCCTACCATCCAAATTCCTAGTTGTTCCACTTTTCCAATTTTTGGCCATTATAAATAATGGTGAAATGAATATATTAGTGCATATACCTTCTTTCTTTTCTTCTCTTGAATTATTTCCTTAGGATAAATTCCCAGAGGTGAGATTCCTGGTACAAACATCCATGGGCAGGTTTTTGATTCCCAATGTATAGTCAGACTCCTTTCCAAAAACCAGCAATGGAAGGTTCCAAATTTATAAATGAACCCATTTCACCACAATTTCATGAGAACTCAGTATTATAGCTATGCTTTTTTTTGTTTTGTTTTTTTTTTTTTTTTTTTTTTTTTTTGGAGATGCAGTTTCACTCTTATTGCCCAGGCTGGAGTGCAATGGTGCGATCTCGGCTCACAGCAACCTCTACCTCCTGGGTTCAAGCCATTCTCCTGCCTCAACCTCCGGAGTAGATGGGATTACAGGCATGCGCCACCACACTCGGCTAATTTTGTATTTTTAGTAGAGATGGGGTGTTTCCACGTTGGTCAGGCTGGTCTCCAACTCCGGATCTCAGGTGATCTGCCCACCTCGGCCTTCCAAAGTGCTGGGATTACAGGCGTGAGCCACCACACCCGGCCTATCTATGCTTTTTAATGTTTACTCATTTAGTAAGTGTAAGCTACGTTATTTTCTTAATTTATATTTTACTTGTATTGCTTACAGATAAGGTTAATATTTTTATAGTTATTTACTTACTAAGGTTCTTAATGAAAAAATTGTACATAAGTTTTGCCCAATTATCTATTGAGAATGTCATGTTTTCTACCAGTTTGAATGCCTTTAAGAAAGTCAATAATCCTTTCCTGTCATACTCGGTGTGCATTTCCTCAATCTGTTTTTGGTGGGTGGGGTCGGGGGGTGCTTTCCAAAGTTCTAGAAAACAAGCCACGGAGCTCCTGCTCAGAGACACCTGGCCTCAGCTCTGAGTCTGGCTTCTCCCCATAGATGAGTCTGTGACCTTGAGGAGGCTGAGTTCGGCTCAAGAACAGGAGAGCTTGATGACTGTAAATACCTCCTTAAATTTAAGTGAATCGTGTTTGTGTGACTCATCCTTGGACGGTGATTTAAGCCCTGAGCATAAACAGGCTTGAGGTCTAGCACCACCTGATCTCCTCGGATCTGGAGGAACACCATGAGGGCAGTGCCCACTGCAGCAGCCCGACACCCTTATCAAACTGGAAGTCCTCAAGACAGAAGAGAGCTGTTGGAATCCACATCTGCTCCTGCTCTATGTGACCTCCCCACTCCAATAAAACCCTGCATCCCTGGCTAAATAAACTAGGAACATCAACTAATCCTACCATGGAATGTGTGTCTGTGGTATTCCTGCCAACGCAAACTCACAGTCACCCTCCTCCCTGTCGTCCTCTTCTTCATTTTATTTAAGTTATGTTGTCTTCACTATACATGTTTCACTATTTATTTGTGTTAGGCAGGAACCTAGACCCAACATGGTGGTATCACCGGATATGGCAGGTCCTTTGTTAGGACTTCCCACCCTTCACTTCCTGCTAAGACTTTTAGTGCGCGAAAAAAGCCCGCGCCCGCGAAAAAAGCCCGCGCCCGCCAAAAGCCCCCCGCTCTGCGCAAACTCCTGGACATGTCATTCCTCAGACATCGAAACCTAACTCAGGAAACCTAAACCTACAGACTCCGCCTACCTCGCCCTGTATAAGGCCCCCGTAAAAGGCCCCTGATACCGGCCCCGCGCACGACCTCCTCGGCCCTCCTCCTAGAGGACCGCTGAACGTCGCCCGCGAGCGCAATAAAGCCTACCTCTGTTCTCATCTGCCTGGTGTCTTCTTGCTCAGCTCCGCATTACATTACAATTTGTTTGTTTGGTGAAACAGAGTCTTGTTCTGTCCCCTAGGCTGGAGTGCAGTGGTGTGATCTCAGCTCACTGCAACCTCCAAGTCCTGGGCTCAAGGGATTCTCCTGCCTCAGCCTCCTGAGTAGGTGGGACCACAAGTGCACACCACCAGCTGGGCTAAAATACATATATATATGTGTATATATATGTATTTTAGAGATGGGTTTTTATCATGTTGCCCAAGCTGGTCTCAAACTCCTGGATTAGAGCATTCCGTCCGCCTCAGTCTCCCAAAGTGCTGGGATTATAGGTGTGAGCCACTGCATCTGGCCTGTTTCACCATTTAAATATAGATAAATCTTTCATGTTTTCCCTTGTACTTCCTTTTATCCCTTAACACACTAGAAACATTCATTTTTTCCAAGGAACGCAAGTATGCCCAATTTTACATTATCCCAAAACTTATATTATTATTTTTTTAACTATTGAATTCATGTGGGACGCAGGTTGTTACAGAATTATGTGATACAGATCTAAAAGAGTTTGCTGTGTTTCTAAACACTGTGGGAAACTGGTTATTAAATGAGCATTCCTTTCCCTATCATTCTGTAAGGACTACTATATCACACATCCAATTCATAAATATAATTGTATCTATTTCTGGGGCTTTCTGTCCTATTTATGTATACTTCGAGCTATGCATCTAGAGATGTAGTTTTAATTTTGTTTCCAACATGATTTATATCTGGGACTGACTCTACCTCATCACTTTTCTTCTTCAGGAATACTGAGTGTATCCTATTTTTTTCCAAAACATTTTAGAATGATTTTGTCAAAAAAGGACTAGTAATTTCTTTTCTTAAATTTATAAACTGTAAATGTTTACAATGTGGTTTCTTCCATTCAGAAAACATTTGTCTATTCATTCGAGCCTCAATTTATCTCCAATGAAATCTGTAGTTCTCTTTATGTAGGTCACAGTCATCCCTAATGAAGCTTATTCCCGCATATTTTATATCTTTGTCACTATAGTGAATGAGATCTTTTCATTATATTCTCTAGTTGCTTACTGCTGATATACCAAAATCTCTGTTTCATACAGTGGATGTGAAAAAGTCCTTTGGAGAATATTCCTGTGTCTTCTGCAAAACTATTGTGGAAACACTGTTCAGGATGTCATCGCATGTCTCTTTAAGCAAAAAATTCCTTCCAGAGGTCAGAAAAAAAGGAATTTTTTTTTTTCTGAGACAAACTTAACCCAGTGACAAGGGTTCTCTGTTTAGTTATTTGCCTTAGCAGCCAAGATATTAAAAGCTTAAGTTCCTCTTTAACTGCAAAAAGGAATTATACCTAGATATCTGGCACACATATTTTTCTGTTCCTTTTCATTGGTTTTGGTTTTACTCATATTTTTAATTGTCTTATTTTAATTCTGCAGTCTTCCTCAAATTGTCTTTGGAAGTAGGCAGTTAGCCTTAGAAGGTTATGTGCCTTAATATGCACATTCAGAAGTAATTAAGCTATATGATAATTGAATAGTATTGTTCATCTGTTCTTAATTATATATGCTAAAAAAGGAGTAATCAACCTTTTTCCTTCAGGACACATTGTAAATCTACCCCCTTTGTAGCTCACTCAAGAAAGCATTATAGAACATGGGAGTGATCCTGCATGGTCAAATTGAATTTTAATTTATTTTTTAAAATAAGCATTTTTCATAAGCCATGGTACTTCTAATATTTTTAATAATAAATCACATCTTTATACTAGTCAATGTGTAGCAAACAGCATGTCATCAAGACACACCAGGACATAAATGAGGGAAGAACAGTGAGAAAATGATCTGGGAAAAGTTCCTTGAAAAGGTAAAGTTGTGCACAGTGCCTGAATTACTGCTTCTAAAGTCTTCACCATACCCCTCAAGGAAAAGTAACCACTCCTTATTCTGAATTCTGATGGCCCTTTATAATTAAACCATTTCCTCCAAAAAGGTTGATACAGTTTGGATATCTGTCCCCTCCAAATCTCATGTTGAAATGTGATCCCCTGTGTTCAAGGTGGGGCCTGGAGGGAGGTGTCTAGGTCACGGGAATGGGTCCCTCATGAAGGGCTTGGTGTCCTCCGCATGGTCATGAGTGAGTCTCGCTCTGTTAGTTTACAAGAGAGCTGGTTGTTTAAAGGGACTTGGCACCTCCTCCTCTTTCTCTTGCTCCCTCTCTTGCCATGTGATGTGCCTGCTCCCCCTTTGCCTTCTGCTATAATTGTAAGCTTCCTGAGGTCTCACCAGAAGCCAAGCAGAAGCTAGTGCCATGCTTACATAACCAGCAGAACTGTGAGCCAAATAAACTTCTCTTCTTTAAAATTACCCAGCCTCACATATTCCTTTAGAGCAACACAAAATGGACTAATTCAGAAGCCTCTCCCACTCCAGCTATGCTCTGCCTCTGTGCTTTCAGCTCTGTGCCCACACCACAGCACATCCCTCACTGCATACTGGAGGCTGCCCATTATAAGTTCATTGAGAAAAAAGACAATATCGGATTCACCTTTTTATTTCCAATACCCAGCCCAGTACCCGGCACTTCCAACCTGCTCACATCAGAGCTTAGATAGTGGTTCACATTGCCCAGGATATGCCATATTACTGAACACTAGATGTCAGGACTTAATAAACAACTGACTGAGGTGCACAGCTCACCATCTGCACCTTTTATCCCAGCTATCTTGGGCCACTTTTGGATCTTCATTTCTAGGGCTTTCCTTCATCCCCTTCCACTTCCCTGATACCTCAAAGTCACTAACACCACTGCAACTTGTTGTACTTTCTCTAACACTTCTCCAGAACAGAACAAATGGATATCAGATTCTGATACGTGTAAGTAGCTTTCTAAATGTGGAAAGAATCAAGCTTTAGACAAAACACAGGCCAATCTGTGAATGAGTTCCCTTGCATGCATAAGGAATGCATAACCTTTTGGAAACTGTAATAATTATCCTCTAATGCATCCTTCTTCCAGCCCATCTCATCAAAACCACAAGTGGTTTCAAATAGTCTAATCCATTTTTATGAATGTGAGTTGCCTCCTCAAGAAACCTCTATTTCCCAGAAACCTATCCACTCACACACTGACATATGATCTGCTGAGTCATAGTTGGTTTCCAGACACTAGGGCCCAGCTCACATCCAATAGTCAGGCTCTAATCCCTGTGAGGTCATCTGTCTACTGGAAAATCTCATGTATCTGACAATGCTTGTGACAAAACTGTCCTTCACCAAAGATTAAAATGTAAAAAGTTGCCTTTAGATAGCCAACTTTACAAATACTGTCCATGCTTCTGCTTACTCCCCGATAAAGAATGAATGCTGAACAAAATTTAACCATTTCTTGTTAACTATGATAGAGTTAAATATAAACATAGATATAATATAGATAAAGATCCAGATGATACAGAGATAGATAGAGATAGAGATAGAGATAGGAGTGGGTGTCACAGATTTAACCTTTCATGGAATGCTGCCCTGTGACCTCCTTACTGTCCTGGAGTTCCCATGCACCTGATGGGATACTGAAGGATGAGGAGATTTTTATCCTTCTCTACAGAGCAGGATTCAGGTTCTTCTAATACTTTCTTTAACTTTCTGTGGCTACTTCTTTTCTATCTTTCTAATTTTGTATTTTCTGCTCTCTTCTCTGCTCTTTATCCCTTTCCTTCCCACAGTCCTGCAATACTGAACAGCTTAGAAGTCTGACTTGCAGAGGAAAGAATAATTAGATTCCCAAGTTTTCTGGAGCACATGTCATATCACTGTTACCCTTCACCCCTGGGGCTAGCACTGTGGACCTCCTGATCTACAGCACCAGGAGGTCCAACTCTACATTCCTCTCCAACTCTACTTTTATCATCATTTTTGACATCAATATTCTCATGGATAACCCATCCAACACCTTGTCCCAACCATTCTCCCAGTTTCTTAGCTCCAATGATCACTCACTGCCCCATCTCAGGCAGCCATTTATAGAGACCATACAAGGAATAGTCTCCACTCCAGCATCTCAATTTCAAACACCCTTTTCTTTGACCATTATCTCCTATAGTCCAGCACACTTATACCAACTCTCCAGCACTCCTACTCCTACAACCTCCATACTATCATCAACCTTAATATACAATATTGACCCTACCACTTTTCTTATTATCTATCACCTACCCTCATATCCTCACTTATCTCCCAACCAGCCTAAATGACATGATCTGGCACTAAAATGCTCCCTTGAAAATATCCATAACTCCCTTGCTACTCACTGGGTAAAACTCCAGTGCTGGTTAAACCCAATTGTGTAATTTTTCTTCTACCCGAACAGTTAAATGTTACTGAAGAAAATTACAGAACCATTCTAACTGGACTGATTTCAAATGTATAATCACAGATCTCAAAACAGAACTCAATACTGCCAGACAACTTACTTCCCTAGGAAATGTGTTTTCCCAACTTCTAAGATAATTATTCACATCTCTGCTCTTCTCAAATTTCCAACATTCCTTCCCTTTCCTCAGGACTCTCAGCTAATGACCTTGCTTTGTACTTCACAGAGAAAAGAGATGCAATCAGATTAGAACTATCTCATCTTTCAACTATCAATTCCACCAACCATCCCGTATCTGTACTCAAATACACTGCCTTCATTTTGGTTAAAAAGGGAAGAAGATAGATGAGATACTTCCTGTGCTCTGTGATCAGACTGTCTCTTATCTTCTTAAAAATATCACCCTACTTTGTTTTTTCGTTTTTGTTAGTGTTCATATCTGGCTCAGGGTCTCTCACAAGGTTGCTGTCTGTAAAGAGCTGACTGGGGCCAAAGGATCCTTTTCCAAGCTCACTCACACTGCTGTTGGAAGGAAGTTTCAACTTCTTGCCAAGTAGGTTTCTCTATAGTGCTGCTGAGAACACAGTTTCCCCCAGAGTAAATGGAGAGAGAGAGAGCAAGAGATAGACAGAGAACATGTACACCAAAGCAAAAGCCACAGTCCTTTTATAACCTAAACTCAGAAGGGGCATCTCATCTCCTCTTTGGTTGTGCTCTATTCATTAGAATCAAGTCATTAAAGCCAATACTGGGCATGAAGGGATGCATGAAGCTTCACCTCTTGAAGGAAAGAGTATCAAAGAATTTACTGGATGTATTAATACTTTAACAACTACTATTATTTAAGAGTTTAAAGTAATTCCAAATTTCATATTGAATCAAAAATAATTTCCTCAGTCTAGCATATTTTCAGAGCCCTCTATATACAGCTCTACAACCAACCCAATATCACCCCATCACTTCAGTCAATACAAACTCTTTATTGCCTGCCTTGTTCATTCATGCAAACGCCTTCTTCAGCACTTTTATAAATCTGATTACAATACCAGGAATTAACTTAAATGTTGTGATGTAAATATTTCCAAGTCATTTTGTCCATGACTTACATAACTATGATTTCATTCTTTGCAAGCCAGGACCAAGTCTTCTATTCAATTTGTATTCTTCACGGGGCCTCGTATTGGGCTATATACAAGCATGAATGAACCAATCAATCTAGTTAGCAATAGAAAGAAAATAATTTCAAAATTAAACAGTATTATATCTCTCTTGCCAACCATTCAATGTTTTATAACATTACCTATTTTATTTTTATTTTATTTTTGAGACAGAATCTCACTCTGTCACCCAGGCTGGAGTGCAGTGGCGCAATTTCAGCTCACTGTAACTTCCGCCTCCCAGGCTCAAGTGATTATCCTGGCTCAGCCTCCAAGTAGCTGGGACTACAGGCACCCACCACCATGCCTGGATAATTTTTGTATTTTTAGTAGAGACAGGGTTTCACCATGTTGGCCAGGCTAGTCTCAAACTCCTGACCTCAAGTGATCCGCCCGCCTCAGCCTCCCAAAGTACTGGGATTACAAGCGTAAGCCACCGTACCTGGCCTATAACATAACTTAAATTATAAGGAATTGTCTGTGTCAGATTTTGCTGGGTTTCAGAGCTGTAAACCCTTCCCTTCTCTCCCTCCCTTCTCCCACTTCCATGTCCTTCCACAGCTTAGAACCATTTGACTTGGAGACTTGATCCCACTCCAATCTCTCAAACCAATCCATGATCCTCATAATGGGTGTGAGAGCACAAATTATTCTGATCCTATGTCTAGTCTCAATTCGACTTTGCACCTATACTCTGATCACTGGCTTCTGCACTTTTCTTTTTTCTTTTTTTTTTTTCTTCTTTTTTTTCCCTCCACCTTTGTGACTTTGGTTAATTACATTATTTGTCCTGTACATTATTGTGTTCTTTCCAATCTTGATAACTGTTTTAAGGATACCCAGGATTTGTTTTAGTCAACTACAGTAAGACAAGCAGACAAAGAAACAACCATCATGAAGGAAGAAGGATTTCATGCTCCCTGGGAGATGCCTGGAAATAAGAGGCAAGCCACACCATACCAGGACACAAAGGGAAGCACAGGGTCAGTCTGGAAGCAGAGGGAGAGGGGAAAACATGGCCAAGAGTCTTTATTGTGGTTTCCAAGGAAAGAAACCAGTGAGACAGGGTAAGCAGGTTTAGGACTGGCCAGTTTGAATCATTTCAGCAGGCCCTGGGGCAGTTGTCTGGTGTGGGCTCTAGATTGGTTGGTTTGCATATGAAAAGTATGCTGGAAGGTGAGTCATTTACTAACTCAAGGAATTAGTTAACCCTAGGAAAGGCAGTCCCTTCAGAGTCAGCAAGGCCCCAAATGTCAAAGCGTGAAAATCACAATGTGAATCTTAGGGTTTTCTATCAGCTTACTGACATTCCTCCAAGACTTACCCCAGCCCAGGAGTTCCATGTATTCTAGATCTCCAGCCATGGAAATCTGTCATATCCTGGAGTTGATCAGTACAAGGCTTCACATATGAAAACCAGCTCATTAAGAAGCAAAAATTATTCTGCCAGTAGATCTTATTGCAATGCAAACTTTAGATTCTGGAAGATTTTCTTTTCTATTCTAAAGTAACTTCTTGCTTTCTTTGTAATTAACTGCAAAAACAAGTACGTATAGAACAATTCAACAGTTTTCTCAAATCAGAAATTTTCTTCATTTTCTTGAAGAAAAATTATATTCTCAGGTCACTTTCAGGACATATTAACCTGTAGCTACAATTTATCTCTATTATATACAGTCATGAACACAAAATTTAAATTTTCTCAAAAGGGCAAAGCAATGGAAAAACAACAACAACAACAACAACTTTCAAACCTTGATCTATGCCAAATCCCAGGAGGAAAAAAGGTTTCCTGATGGTCTAAGGGAAAGATTGATGCACTTAGATAAGTCATTTATGTTATAGAATGTCCTGTTTTAAAAGGAACTGCTCATTACTCTAACAAGTTGTTGAGCTAAATGTGTATTTTGAATATTTTCAACTTCATCTTTGTCATTCCAGTGTTTTGAAATGCTCTATAAAAGCTGAATTACATATTCATTGCATTTTCAAAATCCAACTCTCATTCCTTTTCCATTTTATATCAAAAGCCTTCTTATGTCAATATAAATTTAAATTTGTATAGCACAGTACTGTAAAATTTACGAAGTGCCTTCATAGTCATGTTCTCACCCCACAACTCCAAAACACAGGATATAGGGCACACATTCTTATCCAAGTTGTCTAATAAATTAATAACTTTATTTATGCATGCTTCATTCTTCCATTTATTCAGTCAACATTTGTTTGACAGCCATTATGTACCAGGCAATACTCTAGGCACTGATGATGCAGAGGAGACCACAAACTCACCATGCTCAGGAAACTGATATGTTGGCAGGAAGTGATATAATAAATAAGTGAACGAGTAAGGAAGGAAGCCCAGATTCAAACCCCGGTTGCCTCATTACAAATTTACAGCTCTTTTTTGGATACCATTCTGCCTAATTATCCAGTGCACAAGTTCTCTTTGCCATGAATTTGGTAGTTTGATTTCTTCTCGGACTCATCTCTCTTTAGGTTTCATAAAGGTCTCAGATTTTTCCTAAACTCTGAAGTAACTCTGTTATCAACTGTCAAAACATTATTTAATAACCATCATTTTCGGGGCACTACCGTAAAGGGTTAGGGAAAACCAGCCCCTTCACCCCGCTTCTCAAAAAAGAGAATCATGGATTTTAAAATTAGTTTTAAAAAGAAAACACATATATGCCAAGAAAAAACACATACCGATAAAATGTTAAAGTACAAATTAATATCCTGCAAGAGTATACTTACTGAATTATTAGCAGTTGTCCGCCTACACAGTGTTTCCATAGGACTGCATTTCAAATTACTCCCTTTGCCTGTTTTCAATCTCACACCGCTCACTAGTAAGTTAACTTGTTCCATGTATCATCAGTAATTCATGACTTGCTTGCGTAAGTGCAGGGACAGCACTACTACAGACCTAATACAATGAATATCTTATTAGGAAGAAATTAACAAATGAATTGTTGCCGATCAATAGGTGTTGAAGAGAAAATTACAATGATAGTAAAGCCTAAATAATTTATACACAATATTGATTTTTTCATTACATTAATTATTCTTTATAGCACAATAAGGAACTTGGAGAATAAAACCTTCAAAGCAAAGAAATTATCTGCAGTGGTATTTTAGGCCTAAGTCTGAATTTAAAAGACAAAGAATGGTCCATGAGAGTTCACAATTTGTTTTTCTTTTCTTTTTTTTTTTTTTTTTTTTTTTTTTTTTTGAGACAGTCTCATTCTGTCACCCAGGCTGGAGTGCAGTGGCCCAATATTGGCTCACTGCAACCTCTGCCTCCTGGGTTCAAGCGATTCTCCTGCCTCAGCCTCTCAAGTAACTGGGACTACAGGCCCCCACCACCACGCCCAGCTAGCAAATATTTTTAAATTAAGAATGCACCCAGCCGGGCGCGGTGGCTCAAGCCTGTAATCCCAGCACTTTGGGAGGCCGAGACGGGCGGATCACGAGGTCAGGAGATCGAGACCATCCTGGCTAACACGGTGAAACCCCGTCTCTACTACAAAATACAAAAAAACTAGCCGGGCGAGGTGGCGGGCGCCTGTAGTCCCAGCTACTCGGGAGGCTGAGGCAGGAGAATGGCGTGAACCCGGGAGGCGGAGCTTGCAGTGAGCTGAGATCCGGCCACTGCACTCCAGCCTGGGTGACAGAGCGAGACTCCGTCTCAAAAAAAAAAAAAAAAAAAAAAGAATGCACCCGATAATAAATTGGACACTTCCAATGTACATAGGTTCCTTCATGTTGTGAGAAGTTTTTAGACACAAGTACTTTTGACATTATTCAATAAAAGTAGTGACAGAAATGTTTATTCATAGAAATATTACAAATAGAAATATCCATTAGTCCACCTCTTTTGTCGAATACACAGAAGGCACAATAAGGAACTCAAGGAAGCTGTGTGGGGAAAAAAAACACCTTCTCTGATACTTCTCCCGGATTTTTAAATTCACTGGACTTAAATTCGGACCAACAGAGTGCACGTTCCTTAGAACTAATAACTTTCATAGCCAGTAGAAAACAATTCCTCATGCAATTTTTTTGTGGCCTCAGAGACAAAGACCTGAAAATGATCCTTTTGTTGACAGGCCATCGATGACTCTAGCTATGTCATAAAATGGTGTATGTGCACGTGCAAGCAAGAGAAAGAGAGAAAGAGAGGAGAGAAAAGACAGCTATGTATAAGGAGGTACAATGACAGAGAGGATTCAGGTTGGTATATTCTCCATGGATGACATTGTTCCCAGCAACTCAAAATCCCCTCCTCTGGAAGGGAGACATGAACGTGACATATATGTACCAATCTCAATAGATATACTACCTACAGACAGGGTACTGGATATGGATTTCGTCATCTATAAATATCTATGTTGAATAGTGTTTTGCTGATGGCATTTTGACTCTCAGAATTCAAGCAGTGAATTGGGGGTTCCTGTGTCAAGTTTTGTCAGATACCAATTTTCTGTAAATATTTTTAGGATCTAATATAGAAGCTCTTCATAGTATTTTGCACCAAAAGGTACATGCATGTGTACTTTCAACATACCACATTCCCCGAAAATAAATATGGAAATACTGCTTCAAAAGTCCTTTAAAATTAAAACTAAAAATATGAGGATAGTTTCAAACATGACACAGTGTATTTCTTCCCTCACCTACTAGCTTCAGAGACTTAAAGCTCGCAAATATTACTCTAGAGAATTTTAATGCTCTTAGAAGAAAATCTAAGCGGCAGAAAGGGTCTCATCTTGAAAAGGTTTTTGCAAACTACCGTCAGTTTTGCAAACTACTTGTCATGTCTTAACTAATATTGTTATATAACTTCAAATTCATAAAATGTGTGTTGTCTACTGCGCATCATAATATAGAGACAACTGGCCAAATCTGTCACAATTATCAGATGATTCTGGGGTACCAAGATGACAAACACCCAAATTAGCATTATTTTTAATACTCAGCGAAAAGTCACTTTGTCTGTGGTAACTGTTCCTTTGGAGAGCGGCCCTTTGCTGCACTCATCATTCCTTAGATGGAGACTAATGGTCCGTGCAGAAAACATGCAGTACAGGTACTAAAATATGGGGTATCTATTCTTGGTCTCATTTGTAGAACACAACCAGGGCATCCAAAAACTGAATTAGAAGAAATTTCCAACTATTTTTAGACACTGTGCAAGTTAGTCTCCATTTTCATCCCTCCCATCACTGGACCCCAAATCCATTTTCCATCTTTCTCTGACTTGCTGAAGGCCACGGATGCATCAGCAAGATCTCTTGCCCTTTAGCTTCTAAGTGGATTCACTGTGTGGAAGACAATAGGAGGAAACGGACAGGTGGGAGGAGAAAGCGCTGCCACTCCTTTCTCCTGGCCTCTGCTCTATAGCTCTAGCAGTGGCTGCTTTCTGCAAACTCCTCCTCTCCAGAAGTTTCTCCTTCTGCTCTCCCCTACTACTGAAACTGGGGCTCCTATCAGCCTCCAGCAGGCAAAGAATACTGATAACACAGTTCTCTCCTCTTGCCTCTTCACATCCAATGGGGTTAACAGTTTCCTCTTGTTACTGGTTGCAAGTTACCTTGAGGTCCAATATTGGTTTTCCTATCCCTGTTCCTACCTCTCAAACTAGTTCCTTTGAAATCCCGAAGTGTGCCTCTGCTTGCTGCCAGGACCTGGAAAGCTACCAATACTTTAAAACAGCAGCATGATTCAGAAAAAGAATGTATAAGTAGATAAATATACATTAGTAGCACTTAAATACACTCACCCTCCAAATCAGATAGCCTTCTGGATAGTAGATTACTTCCCATAACTGCACTAATGAGACAAACCATTGCATACCAGATTAATTTCTGTCTTCTACGTTCAATATTACCTTCTTTCTGATTCAGATATTTTAGGATTTCATTCTTTACCTTGACTATTTTTGTTCTTCTTCTCTCCCTCCTTTGTACCATTCTTACAATTTACACTTTACATGATCACTGTCTGTTATCTCTTTATTGGCATGTCACCTTGTTCTTTACTATATCATGGGGCTCTCACCTTCAGATTTACAGACACACATTAAGTTACATGTCTGTCTTTAAAACCACATTTGCTCTTCTTTCTAAGTCTATGTTTTCACATTTGAAGTAAACTCATAAAATCCTCCATGTTCCTAGAGTCCACAAAATACAGATGCCATCTCTCAGGTTTACACTTAAATATCCAGAGCCTTTAATTATTTGGAAGAAATACTCTGTAAATCTAATAAATAAATACCAAGGACATCGAGGTGATTAGCATTTATACCCTTTGATGTTTATAAAGAAACTAGAAAGCAGGAGCAAACATAAATACACAATGTCAAATGTAAGGTTCTGAAAATAAATGACACAGTACTTACCAATAAAAGCATGGTAAGATATTAATAATAGGAATGAACTACAAATATTTATGTGCCCACAGGCAACTAATTCAATTTCACTGCAGGATTGCTTCATGTATGAATTTAATTGTATATGTTTAAACATTTTTATTGCTGTTTCATTAATTTCCCATAAAAAATAAAACTATATGCTGGGGGGAAAAAAGACTGCAAGTTTCCATTCTTGGACTGAGTGCCCAGTGAATATCCACGACATCCTAAGAATTAACATTGACTTTATAATTTATGGCTTCTCGTTTTGCATCACAGCTTGAAAATGCATTTTTACACTATTCAGGAGGAGAAGTTCCAAATTCAAAAAAGATGGTACAGGTTTAACTATCATTTTATTTTTACACAAAAACAACATATATGTGGTGGGGTGTGGTGGCTCACACCTCTAATCCCAGCACTTTGGGAGGCCAAGACGGGCGGATCACCTGAGATCAGGAGGTCAAGACCAGCCTGGCCAACATAGTGAAAACCTGTCTCCACTAAAAATACAAAAACTAGCCAGGCGTGGTGGTGGGGGCCTTTAATCCCAGCTACTGGGGAGGCTGAGGCAGGAGAATTGCTTGGACCTGGGAGGTGGAGGTTGCAGTGAGCCGAGATCTTGCCACTGCACTCCAGCCTGGGTGACAGAGCAAGACTCGGTCTCAAAAACAACAACAATAACAACAAACATATATGCATGTGATGAGTCTCAGGAGAAAATAGTAATAGCTAACTCTTTCATGATTTCCTTACTATGTGTCAGGCTTTGTCCTAAGCTCACCATGAGATAGTGCTCTTCTTACTGACAGTTTCCAGAGAAGGAAACTGACGTGCAGAGCAGATAATTGACTTAACCCAGGGCCACATGAGAGAATGTGACTGAATCAGATTAAAATCCAGGTAGTTTGACTTCAGAGTTCATGCTTTCATTTTATTTTATTTTATTTTATTTTAATTAATTTATTTTTAGAGATTGGGTTTCACTTTGTTGCCCAAGCTGGCCTCGAACTCCTGGGCTCAAGAGACCCACCTACTTCTGACCTCCCAAAGTGCTGGGACTACAGTTGTGAGCCACCATGCCTGGCCAGGGTCCATGTCTTTAAACATTACCCCAATTACATCACAAATCAAGCACTCGCATGATTTTCAGTGGCTGATAAATTTGTCATTGTTTTCCTCCAATCTCTCTTGAAGTCTTTGTCCTTATTCATCATCTCTTTCTATTGTTCTCCAATATTACAATCTCCAACCACCATCACCTTCAGCCACCTGGCTTTGACCAGTAGTAATGTAGCATCTATATGAACCAGAGGTTATATTAATAAATACCTCTCTCATCCTCTCACCCTACATCAGAGGTCACATCTCAGTTTAGGCTGATTGTTTTTCTAAAGCACAAATGAATGATTACATTAACCTTTTCAAGAGTCAAATACATCTGTCAGTAAACAAATGAATTTCTGATGTGTGGCATACAGTCTAATAGGATAAACCTCCTCAAATAGTACAATAAGTCCAATAGTCCAATAAGTCCAATAAGCTCTGGTCTCCATATTTACTTTTACTTCTATTCTAGAGAATCTGGGGAGTGGGCATCTTGCTAATTATGGAAGGCAACCACTAATAACTAGAATTTGCACCTGAAATAACAGAGTCATGATACAAAACTTTTGATAATTCCATCTTTTAACTAACACAATCTTGTCAAGTTATGCTAATATGTTTTCAAGGTAATCTAAAAGCTGACATTTATTAAGAATCTTCTATAAATTAATCTCTGTGCTGGGCACTTTACATGTGTCTTACTGAGCAACTGTATTTGCCAGAGGAAGATAAAAACAAATAACACGGTCCAAGTTAGAAAATGTTTCCTATTCTTCCCAATACATGAATGCTCAGCTATAATGTAAACAAAGTTGTATTAGCTAATTAAAATCAACAGGGAATTCATAAATGATATCTACAATCTAACAAACTCAAAAACAAGATAAGTGATTACTACAAAATATTAATTTGGCCAATTAAAATCAACAGGGAATTTATAAATGATATCCACAATCTAACGAACTCAAAAACAAGATAAGTGATTACTACAAAATATTAATTTGGATTTTCCATTTAATTGTTTTCATACTGAACCTATTTCTTGGCCCAATAATTTACTTTATGACTCTTAAAATAACATTAGGATTTGCCAGTCTCAATTAAACTGTTTAGCTCATTATCAAGCATAAATAACTTTCAAATGCCATAAGCTTCTTATTGTCTTTAGTCAAAATGAGATGATAATAATTAGCTTTGGGGAATAATAATATAGCAGTCTAAGATTAAGCAAATCTACATTGTTGGCAGCTAAATTGGCCTCACTTCTCTTATGAGAACATTTCAATTTCTCTAAAATCAACCCAATCAAAAATTCCAAGGTAACTATCAAGAAGAAAGCAGAAGCATAAATCATCTATTACCATTTACTACTTCCAATTCATGTCTTCACTACTTAAAAAACTGAAAGGGTTTAATTTAACCTCTTACTGATTTATAGCAAATGTTGTTGGTTTGAAGCAGAGCAATACTTTAGGAGACCCTATAATGAACAAATCAGTAGATATGGCCTACAGACAGAACAATCTCATATCTCTTTACTTTTACACTGCTCTTTAGTTTTACACTACAAAAACCTTATGGTAAAAATTAACCTTCTTGGCAGTTCAACAATTCTAATTAGAAGAGACATCAAACAGCTTATGCTTAGAAAGCAGTTCAGGCCATGATAGTCTAGTCTTTGAAACAGAGCTCTGTAACCTCCTTATATATTTTAGCCTGCTGTCTAAAGGAAAAGCAATAACCAGATAATGTTTCAAAGTGGTTCTGGTTTTTGTGGCAAGTTGTGTTATATTTTCTCATCTTATCTTTTTATACTTATTATTAAGAAGCAGACGACCTAATACACAGGACCCATTTATTGCTTTTGGCCCTGAATGTGTAAAACAGTCTATACCATCAGACTTTACAAAAAGTTTCCTTGGTAGAAATATTTACAAATGCTAGAGGACGAGTTCATTTTATAATCCTTTTTTTTTTTTTTTCCTATGCATAGGGTAGGAAAAAGGAGATACCCTGCACTCAGCTTAGATTAGAACTAACAAAACTTAAAATAAAGGCCATCCAGGCTAAGCCTTTCCCCAAGAAGAAATTCCTTTTACAACATCAGTAGTTAAGCAGACATTCCTAGAGTTTTTACTGAGAGTGAGCACCAAAGAGTTCATGCTCTTTTTAGACAGTTATAAATTTTATTAAGTTCTTTCTTACTCTGAGTTGAAATCCTATCACTTCTTATCCTAGTTCTACCCTTTGCAGCAACACAGAACAAGTCTCCCTCACCTTCCACGTCTCATTTTTTTTACTTTTTGAAGGCAGCTTTTATGTCTCTCCTTATTTTTCCCAACTCAATATTAAATATTACACATTCTTTCAATTAATTCTCATATGACATGGTTTCCAGATGCTGCAAATAAATTCGAGTTGCAGTTTGACTTAAAAGTTTTCCTAAGTGGAATACAAAAAAAGAGAGAGAGAGATCTGAAGGTTTATTTATTTCTCATGTATTTGCATCTACAGTTTACATAGTTGGAGGGGTTGTCCAGAATCCAGTGGTCCATCCAGGAGCTGTATCTATGGTAGCTCCTCTCCTTCCTAATAACACACATACACACATACACACATACACACACACACACACACACACACACACCAGTCATATAAATGGTTCTGTGATATAAGGTGACTCAGATAACCTTATCTCTCTCCCTGGCCACAATGATTGACTGAAAGAATAGTCACAAGTTCCAAGCTGGGCTCATCAGAGTCATTCCCAAAAATTTCAAACTGGAACTCAGAGAAGGCCTGCTTCCCTCTCGGCTTGTGGAGCTATTAGATATGAAAAGCATTTGCCCACCTTGTGGAATTGGCCAATTTGACAGAATGAGATCAATATGCAAAGGAGTACGGGAAGAAAGACCCCAAATCTCCAGGTCCAGTCATTCCTGAAACCACCTCTCCCCCACCTTCCTGTGGTGTGACTGGGTTAGCCAATAATTCCCCTCTGGCTGAAATAAGTTTGAGTTAGGTTTGTATAACTGGCAACACAGAAGGTCCTATTTAATATAACATCCACAGGGTTCAAACTATTCTAACAAAACTAACGGAGTGCAGGTCATAAAAGAGAAAAAATGCCATCCTATCTTACAAAATGATGCAGATAGAATATCTTTCCATCATTATTTAAGAATGGGAGTGATACTCACTTACCAAAGATGAAGCCTAGGCTACACAGGGCTGCCAATGTTTACAACGCAATCCCCAGAACTATCGTAGTGCCCGGCACATAGTAAGTAGGTGCTTAAGGCACACTCCACTATACTTTCCATAGTAAACAGAAGATATATAGTAAGCAAAACATTGAATATAAATTATGCAAATGAAGACATGAATTCCCTCAAGAAACCTTAGTTATGTCATTTCACCTTTTTATGGTTACATTCCCCGTGAAAAATGTGGGACTAGATTCTCTCTTCAGTCCTTTTTAGCCATAAAATGCTATGATTCTACACATACTCAAGAATGCTAAAAAGGAGTCTTTTAAGGCTTTGGGTATACAGTAATAAAGAAGGAAGATAAATGGGTATACAGTAATAAAGAAGGAAGCATAAAGAGAGTGAGAAACAATAACCTGCCAAAAAAAAAAAAAGTAACTGGTAGAAAAGCACCACAAAAATAACGGGAAAAAACCATCAGTGATATGATAAAAGAGGTCATTCTGATATGCCATCATCCTATTCCAACCAGTTTCTGTGGTCAGAAGTTATCTCTGTGCTGGATTCAAACCACCAGCCCAAGGTCCTGCCCCTTCACGGCCCACTTAATCCATATGATGGCCCCTTCAGGTTTGCCACGTATTTCTCTTCAGAGTTGGCTTCCTTCTTCTGCCTTTAGTCCTAGATGTTCTCACCTCCTCTCTCACCATTCCAGATAGTTTTTTGTGTTACCAAAGGAATGTATATCCAATTATATTGTGTGCCCCTAACTTTGTTCCCACCTTCTCCCCTACAAAGACTGATGACCAAATGTCCATAATTTTCAACTTATTGTTTAAGTTTGCAACCTAGGATGCTTAGTACAAGTAATCATAAAATGGTATCTCTGTAAGGTGACTCATTTATACAGAGCTTCTCTAACAAATTGACCTCATGGTTTTTTAGGAAGAAGGCCTTGAATAGGGAACCTATTATTGCAATTAACAACTGATATTGCACTATTACTATATATCCACATAGTAAGTACAATATGCCAGCATATTATACCATGCATATATACTATGCTAAGCATTTTGCACGCATTGATTCATTTAGTTCTCACAACACCCCTATAATATAATAGCCATACTAATTATTATCTACACTTTAAAAGTGAAGAAACTGAGACTCAGAAAGAGTAACTTACTCCTGGGTACACAGCTAGTAAGTACAAGAGCCATACTTATCTGATTCCAGAATCCTTACTCTTACCCATTATGTGATCCATAAGGGCATTGATCTCTGAGTGAAATTGGGAGGAGACGCTTTGCGGGAACCAAAATCAGAAAGACTAGGGAACCGAAATCAACAAGATCTGCTTATCAATTTTGCTTAGAGTCAGCCCTATTTGAAGTAGAACCTTGTTTCCATTATGTACCAATAGATTATCTGCCATTTTGCATTGTGAAAATGTACCCTCCATTATCCAGGCTAATCTAGTTGACTGTAGAATGCTGTACACAGACATTACAATGACAGACAACTAATTCAATCTACTCTGCTAGAGAGATGCTACTGTTAACATCCTTTCAACTTTTTCCCTATAGCTTTTGATGCAGAGCACTTCACATATGCCACAACTATTCCCTCCTACAGTATCTAGAGCAAGGAAGTAATTGAGAATTACTGGGAAGAGAGAGAGGGTGGGAAGGAAAAGAAAGAAGGATTATCAAATGAGGTAAAAACAAGATACTACCAAAAATGTGTTTTTTAAGAAAGAAAAGGAAACCAGAACAGGGTGACTAATTGTCTGCTAACTTGTGTTTCAGGGAGAAATGAATGTTTATGCTCCATTACTAAACAAAGAAAATAATTTGATCATACACTAGAAATCATATGTTTAAACAGTCACGGTGGAGTTTTCCTATGTCACAGAATAAAGAGATACTAAGTATTTCCTATAGAAGTGAAACCTTACTGCTTGTCACCTATTCAGGGTCTGTAGTAGCATTATTCATCACTAAGCAAAAATCTAATTATTTTTAGATTCCACATCCTCCTCTAAGTCCTCTAAAATTTTCATCTATTTACTAAGACTTTTAAGTACATGGGACAAAAATAATGCCAGCCCCTACTGAAGAGCAATCAGACTTTTCTATGTGATAATCAATAAGACTCCAGTTTTAGTGAAATGGAAGCTGGGAAGCAGTCTAGCAAACTCTTTGGGGTCAATCAAGAATTAATCTAAACGGAGTACAAGGTTGGATGAAATGTAGCAGAAATTGTGTCTCACTGTAGCAGAAGTTGTGTCTCACTGAAATAATCATGTTATGTGTTAGGAGGTTTGGAAGTAATACTTAACTGAAAAACTGTTTTAAGCTAAAAGAGAGTGGCAGGATCTAAAATAATACACTATTAAAAATATTTAAAAGCAAAGGATCTGTAAAATATACTAAGTGAAGACCCTAATGCCCTCATTCCAAATCCAGTTTCTTATTCTAACCAATGTGCATTAAACAGGAAAAGGAGCAGGGAGGAGGGAAAGTATTTGAAAAATTGCCAGAGTAAAAAATCCCATAAAGAAATTTCGCTCATTCTTGGAGAAATGAAGTAGAATTAGATGCTTCAGTGGTGGTGAATTCCAGAATCTGGGTAGCTTCCAGTAAATGAAGCTTTTCTATAACGTCAAATGCAAAAGCTATCTGTGCTATCAACATAATGAGCTTGAGCTTTTAAATTCCTATTTCTTCATACCAAATTGTTTGAAACCTTTAAGATAAAAACTTCAATGAACTAGTGTTCCAAGCTTTTAATATTTTCGTCCTTGAGCAAGCATGTCAGATTAATCTTCGAATTGCAATGGGCAGAAAGAACCTTCAACCAAATTCTTAAGCCCATGTCTCTCTCAAAGCATGTTAATAATGTAAGCAGTTTCATTGGCTATTAAGATTTTTAACTTTCCTAATTCTCCACTGTATTACTGTTTTTTAAGGCTAGGAGGCAGGGGATCAAGAATGTCATTCCATCCTGAAAACAAGGGATGTTATTTTATCTTTATACTCACTTAGCACTTAGTACACTGTCAGGCACCCTGTAGGCATTTAATAGGTACTTTTGGAATAAGTTGATGTAATGGCCTAGGAAGAGCATGGAAATCTTTCTGAGGACAGGTGAGTCCAAATCCTGGCACTGCTGGGCAACAAAGACCATCTCCATAATTAGAGTTATCTATCGAGGTAAAGCAGAAATTTGCACGTGTATCTTCAAAGTGTCACCAAGAGGATTGACTGTTTCCTGAGCTGCCACCCAAAAGCCACTTATAGAGGGATCATATTCGTCTCCAGCTTCACCATACCTGGAAAACTCCTGCCTTGCCTCTCTACTCCCCCTTCTTTTTCCTGGGTTTGGGTTTGCACTCCCAAAACTTAAGTTCACAATTTTGCAAGGCTGGTCTAACCCAGACCGCGATCCCCTCCCCATTTCAGGGCGTTTTTTCCAGCGTCCACTGGGAGGGAGGCCAGGCTGTGCTATAGGCACCAGGCAGGATCCACACGGTGGCTCCGCACACCTTAGAGGGTGAAGGCAGAGGGGTGGCGGGAAGCGGTGGGGACTGGGGGAAGAACGAATTCAGGACCTGGGCACTATCCAGACGTCTCTCATCCCTCCCCAAAGCCACGGCGCCAACCGCCCAAGACGCCAGGAAACCATCAGCAGGGGCAGGGAGCGCGGGGTCGCTCTGGGTCAGGACTGAAGAAGAGGGACTGGGTGGGGGTGGGAGGGGAAGAACTGAGACGGGGCAGGGGACAGTACCTGGTGTGGCTGTGGTTGCGGGGACAGTCCTTCTTCTCCATGATGGCCGGCACGCAGTTGGTGAGCTCCGTCCAGTCGGCGTGCAGCCCGCAGCTCCAGCCGGTGGAGAAGCGGGAGAAGAGCCACGTCTCCTTCTTGCCAGGCCGGTGGCAGGTGCACTTCTTCTGGCCGGCTTTGCAGCTACAAGGCTGCTCCAGCCGGATGTTCTTCACCAGGTGCCGTCCGAACGTGGTGCCCCCGGTCTTCTGGATGTGGAGGAACACGATCACGTCGCGCCCTTTGATGTTGAAATCCACAAAGCGGGTCAGGTCCTTCAGGGTGAAGTTGAAGCGCGGCACGAACCGGGGCAGGGAGCCGTTCTCCGGGGCCTCGGGGTCCGGCTCGTCTTCCTCCTCCTCCTCCTCCTCCTCCCCTCGGTCTCCGGGCTCCTCGTCCTCCTCCTCTGGCGCTGCGGCCCCCCGAGGCCCCTCGGGGGACCCCCGGGGCGGCGGGGGCAGCTGGGGCCGCCGCTCCCACTCCTCGGGCGGCGCCTGAGCCCGGCGGGCGGGACCCGGGACGGCGGGCGGGCCGGCCTCCCCCGCGCGGGGCTGCTCCCCGAAGTTGGTGCAGGAGCTGGTGCAGGAGGGGGACACGTACTGGTACATGATGACCACGAAGAGGAGAGTGAGCACCGGCGTCAGCAGCCACTTGTTGAACCTTTCATCCATGGTCCCGCTCTCAGGCCGTCAGGCGAAGCGGCGGCGGCGGCGGCGGCAGGGCGGACGGGCGCCCGCTCGGAAGTTTCGGGGACTCCGGGGCGCGGCTCGGAGCCCGCCGTTCCTCCATGCCCCTGACGCCGAGGCGTGCGGCTGGCTGGCGGCCCCGCGGCCCTTGGGGCTGGCGGAGCCGGGGCCTGCGAGCCGGGCGGGGGAGGCGGGCGCCGGCGCGCTCGGCTGCGGCTGCGGCGTGGGGCGCCCTGCGCTCCCGGGGGCGCCCGGGCCAGCCCGCTCCCTGCTCCCGCCCCGGCGCGGCGCTCTCAGGCGACGCGCGGCATCCCGCCGGCGGCTTGCGGGCGCTCAGGCGCTGAGGAGCGCGGTTCGGGTCCTGGATCTGCAGCGCGCAGCCGGGGAGCCGGGGAGCTGCGGCCGCGAGCGCTGGAGCTGCATGAGGCTCGCCAGGGCGCCGGCCAAGGGCGAAGGCGCGGCCCGGTCCCGCCGCCCCGGCCGGCCGCCGCACCGCGCCCGGCACGCGCGCCCGGCGGCTTTGCCTGCAGGTCGCGGGGCTCTGGAGCCGCGAGGGCTGACGGCGCTCGCCGCAAGTTTGCAGAGCGGCCCCCGCAGCGCAGCGGCAGCGGGCGAGGCGCCTCTGCTGAGACGCCTCTCCCGGCGAGTCGCACTGCCGCTCCGGGCTGTCCGCCCAGGCGCAGGCACGCAGACACACTCGCACACACAGGCTGGCACCGCCACAACCCGCCAGCCGGTGTGACAGGAGCCCTGCTACCCGCAGCAAAAACCTGCCCTAGGTACGGAGCATGCGCCAAAGCCTTCCCCAGCCCCGGAGGAGTTTCCAGGGGAGGAGTCCGCCGCTCCGCGGGGCTCGGATGAGGCAGCTGGGGGTGGGAATCCCTTCGGCCTGGAGCGAGGAGAGATTTGGCAGAAAGGCAAAGGTGGGGCGAGAAGAGGCCCCGAGGTAAGCGTCGCTGGCGCGGATCTGAGACCTTAAAATGGGCAGCTTCTCCGTCTGGTAGTGGCCGGCCTTATTTGCAGGAATAACACCTGCACACTCCCGGGAAGACTCACCTAGACCAGACTTCACACGGGTTGGCAGCTCCCTTCTCGGCAGGGGAACGTGGCTCCAGACTGCTGTGAATTTCTACCCAAGACATTCTAACTGGTGCTCGAGTTTTATGCTGATCCTCCCTGAACAACAAACTTGGTGCGTCCAACTATACAACTGTATTCAACCAGCATCAATTAACCATTAAGCACCTACTGTGTATCAGGCTCTATATTCAACACACACTTTCTTTCAGCACCAGACAGTCCAGCCCTCAACCATGCAGTACTTAGAACATAAAAAGTTTAGAGATCACCTCCTAAAAAAAATCATTCTACTAATAGACATTGAACTCCTAAATGTTCAAGATTTATTCCTTCCCAACAATGGTGGGAGATAAGAATTATGCTTGCCTATATTTCATAAGTCCTAATTTGTATACAGATGTTTTTGGAAACTTTATTTTTCAAACATCTAGATACTGCATTTAGTGTTACCCCAGAATTAAATCTTTGCTCGGTAACAACTTCTGTTTTTCAGATAGGGAAAAGATATACCATCAAATTGTTGTAACTGCCCTACCACATTCCCTAGTCCTGCTCGACCTATTTTCCGAGTGGACAGTAGCAATGTGTTAAAGGTGAGGAGGATGCAGTGTGATTCCCTGGCCCAGGCCAATGTGTCCCTCCCAGCTACACTACCAGCTGCAGTCTGCTCCACCTGGTATTCCACAGATGTGCTATAATATTTCATAGCAGCCCACCTTCCCATCTGGCCTCTTTGTGAAACCATGCACTTGTTTCTTCCCGAGACACTCTGCTGATGTCATCTATTTATCAGGGTGTCCCCTCTGCAGCCATCAGTGAAGATCCAGAGCTCTTTCAAGGAAGCTAAAGCTTGCCCATAGGATACTATTTTCATTGTTTAGACAGGTGGAATTCTTCTCAACAAAACTTCCCTACTCTGCTTTCTTTCCTGTTTTCAACTCTATAAACAACTCCAATCCGTGCCTTTCCTAATATGTGGGAGCTTATATTAGCAGAAAAGGTGTTGGGTGAGATGAATCAGCTTCTTTAAAGCTTTTTTGATTATATTTTCTTTTTCTCTCACCTAAGTTTGAAATCCTATTAATGGCATCACACCTCACTCCACAGCAAGAAATTGTGATAAAACAAACAGCAATAAAACCCAACAATTATTTTCTGAATGTGTCTGGTTAATATACACATACCTCTGCTCTAGCTAAGTAAAATATCATTATACCTTTTTATATCACCTTATCGCATTTCCTATAAAATTGCTGACATCACATGGATAAATATCACCTTATTAGCTACCAAAATGGATAACCATAATACTAGTGGTAATTTGTATAGTGGAAAGCACTCCCCTAGCCATTATTTCATTTGCTTCTCAGAACAACACTATAAGGAGATAAGAGAAGTATAATATCCCATTTCAGAAATGAGGAATCTGAAGCAAGGAAAGCTAGGTGAAAGCAAAGCCAAATTAGAAACTGCTAACATCCCTAAAATACATTCACTGAAGAAGTTCAACAAACATCAACAACAGAGCCCATAATTTCCTCTGTCCCCTCTTGAGACCATTTGAGTCAAGAGGCAGGAAGAGACAACAGATTTGCAATAGAATAATTAAATTATGTTCCCTCTCCTCCTGACTTTATAGGCAAAGCTGAGCAATTCTTTCATCCTGCAGTATTTTGTCACTTAGTCTATTAGTTTCAAGAAAAAGGGAAAAATAACAATAACAATCATAAAATGATTGTATAATTGTTAAAATAAATCACTTAGGAGAATTGTAAAAATAAAATGTACAGCAAACATACAGCAGCTATATTGCTAAGAAAAATGTGTATTTCCATAAATAAGTGTACCTTTAACACTTTCCAAAGAACATTATCCCCGAAAATCTCATTTTGTTTTCAGTAAAATAGCTATTGAAGTGACACCATTTCCTTGAGGTAACCACAAGGAAAACAATGCATAGAATGAAGGCAATTACACAGACAATTCAGGCATGTACTCAAAAATTCATTTTTTAATAATAGGTAACTTTGGTCGTGTAAATACAGTCTGTCCCAGGTGTGGTCTCCCTATTACAGTTGTGGAACTTGGTGTGAACCTAATCAAAGCTCGTAAATCACGCAATAAACAGGCTTCCTTATCTATAAGGGCAGACCTCACATTCAGGCAAAAATGAATAGAAACTTTCTAAAATTGAATGCTCTCTAGGTAAAAACGCAAAACATACTTGCATTCAGCCTACTATAGTTACTCCACGATGACACCAGCTGGCAATTGTTTCTCCCTAACAGATTGCAGCTACTATGATTCCTACACAAATTATTAAAATAATAAAAATAATGTTTTCAAAGAGCTTTCTTCCACTTCCTTTGCCAGTCTAGCAATGAGCTTAACACTATCTGTGAAACAATTTGTTCACCTAATTTTATGCCTTAATAAGCTTTACTACAATTATTTTCTTGCCTGATTCTTTCTCTGCCTTGACTTTAGTATCCTTCCTGCGTGTTCTTCTGCAATATTCTCAAACCTGTTACCAACGTCGCACTCCCCCAGGATTCAAACTTTTGATTAGAACAGTCTCCATTTAATCAAGTTCAATTGGGAAATAAAATTGCATCTCAACTTCTCCATTTTCCCTTTGGTGCCAGAAACTGCCTTGAGAATGTTGAAGAAACCCTGGAGAGAGTAACAATCCAAATGATCACAGAGAATAGTTTTGGATCCCCTACGTTTGTACAGAGGAAGAGAGATATGAATGCCCTTCAGTAGAGATGAAAATAAAACAGATAATGTAAGTCATTGGCAGCATGACTCTCTCCTACAAGAATAGAAAGTGCTCTTATATACTGAAATGACTTCTGTTTTTCAGTTTTGTAAACAATCTTTTTCCCCACAAAAGCCCCTGGGGTAAGCAGTTTTGCAAATAACCAGCAAAGTGACAGCTTTCTTTTTCCTCAGGAAGTTAAGCAAACAGAGCCCACATACTTAGAACCAATGGCAGAAAGAATTGGGATATATACTGGTTGTGATATATTCCGGTTCACTACATTATTGTAACTTTGGGGCAACCACGACCCTACATACCACTTTCCATAAAGTTCTATTTATCTGAACAGTTCATTCTTTGCCTTATTGTTTAACATCCACCATAGATAGTTGCCTATAAGGAAGAATGGAAACCATCTGTATGTATAATGTATTCATTAACTCAGTATAGTGTAAGTAGATGCACTAATCTTTTCCCAATAGATACTCTTTTATTTCTTTGATAAGGACTTGTTGAGCATTTACTATGTACTGTATACTCTTCTGAATGCTTTAGATATGCTATTAAACAAGAATAAGGATCCTGTCCTCATGTAGCTTATAGTCTAACAGTGGAAAAATACATTATAAAGAAGTAAGCAGGATTCATTCATTCGATTCGAAGACATATATTGAGCCCTTGCTGTATGCCATGTAGTTTTACGTGTTTGGGATACACTGATGAACAATAAAGACAATAATTTTTACCCTCAAAAATTTGAATTCCGGCAGGGTAAAACAGTAGAGAAGAAGTCAGAGAGGCAATGGGAGGAAGGTTATGTCAGGCCTTGTGGGCCATTGTGAGAATTTGACTTTGAGAAATGAGGAGCCACTGGAAGATTTGAACAGTTTTAAAGGGATCCTTCTGAGTGTTTTATTGAGAATCAACTGTAAAAGGGAAAACACAGAAGCAGGAAAACTGGTTAAATGGCTATTCCAGTAATCAGGTGAGATTGATGGTGGCCCAGACCAAAACAGGGTAGTTGCAGAGGTGGTCGGAAGAGATCAGATTGCCTGCATTTTCAAGACAGAGCCCTCAGAGTTTCCAGACAGATTGAATGTGGGGTAAAAGAAGAAGAGAGGAGTCGAGGATGATGCCAAAGTTTGGGGCCTAAACAACTGAAAGGACGGAGTTGTCATCAAAAGGGATGTCAACTGAGATAATTACAAGTGCTACGAGGGGACATAGCAGGTAATATGACAGAGAATTCACGGCAGGGTGGAGGGAATGGGGCAGGCCTTTCCACTGGAGAGTCAGAAAAGAGTGTTGTTACATAGAGGCAAAGGGGCTAAGTCCTGCAAGATTAGAATGGTCCAGCCATGCCAGACATCCTGGAGAAGAGCTTTCTAAGCAGAACAATAAGCACGAAGGTCTGGAACAGAAAAGAGTTTAGGGGGCTTCAGACAGACAAATGATAGAGAAACGACAGAGAGGGAGGTTTGGAGTCAGAGCCATGATAGTGGGTGCAAAGTAGTCATTGAGGACATGACAGGACTGATTAATACTAAAAGCTCACTGGGTTCCGTGAAGAATGGATTAGGAAAGACAAAAGAGAAAGCAGGGAAATCAGTTAGGAAGTGACTGTTGTTCTCCAGGCAAGAGATGATGGGGACTTGGGCTAGGCTGGCAATGGTGGGGAAAATAATTTACAGACGTGAGTCCACAGGCCTGGTATGGAAAGATTTCACTTCTTTCATTTTCAAATAACAAAATGAGACTGCCTTTAAGATTCTATTGCCTGAGACAGAGAGAAATGAGAAGCATTCAACTTACATTAATTCAGCCACTTCTGAGTTAACCTCTATATCTTTGGAATAAATAGTCAAATTTGTGTTTCTCCCCTCCCCTTCCTCTTTGCCTTCTCCTACAGTGAGCTAAGCACTTTCATACTGGCTAAGGGAATTGTGGTCTGCAGGGGAGTTTCCTTTTCCCGCTGGTCCCTCTCACCCCCGCCCCCCTCCCCATGTGCAGTTATTCCTACCTGGTCGCAGGTGCAAGCCTGGATTTCTGCTGGGTCTTCTGCTCTCTTGTTAGAATCTAGGCTGTCATGTCCACATGCTCTACATCTTCCTCCACTGTCTGCCACCTCAGCTCTTCTGTGGCCTTTTCCCAAGGGCCTGTTAGCATGGAAGCCAGTGATGTTTAACCCCATCAGATGGAGCACTCATTTTTATTGAACAAATGTTTTGAAGTAATCCCTTTAATGATCTCAAGTTAAGCATCACGGACAATAGAATCTACCTACACACAATTTCTCAGAAATTAACATAATACTCTAATTGTAATGTAAATGAAACATGAAAAGAAAGTAATTAATAAAACACTGTGTATTGCAACATGTAAATGCTGAGACCTGACTACAGTAGACAACATAAAGAAGTTCTCAGATGCTTATGTCTTTTAACTATCTCAAGTTTGGACATAAGAAAAGTAAGAGCAGAAGACATTCCTTTCAAGAAGAAAATAAAAGAGCAGAGGTGTTTGTGGACACCAGAATTAAACTTAGTGATAGGATAAGTGAGAATAAATCTGACTTAAAAATAGACATATAAGGCCAGGCGTGGTGGCTCACGCCTGTAATCCCAGCACTTTGGGAGGCCGAGACAGGCAGATCACGAGGTCAGGAGATTGAGACCACGATGAAACCCCATCTCTACTAAAAATACAAAAAATTAGCCGGGCGTGGTGGCGGGCACCTATAGTCCCAGCTACTTGGGAGGCTGAGGCAGGAGAATGGCGTGAACCTGGGAGGCAGAGCTTGCAGTGAGCCGAGATCGTGCCACTGCACTCCAGCTTGGGCCACAGAGCAAGACTCCGTCTCAAAAAAAATAGACATATAAGAAAAAGAAGAGAAAAACCTTAGTTGAAGCAATCACATACCCAGATAAAAATATAGACTTTTAGAATGAAGAAACTGGGGAAGTATAATGTTCCCCAATTAGCTAGGCTTTTAAAAAAATGTCAGGTCAAAATACTTCCCTATAACATAAAATATCTCTTAACTTCTATCTTGAAATCCTACTATACGTCAAAGGATAATCCAGTTTCTGAATGTAGGGAAATATTTGCAAGTCACATGAATGCAAGACAATTCTATCATTGCCCCCACCAAATAAATGCCAGTAATAAATAAACCATTGTGAGATGCTGACCAAACACCAAACTGCAGGCTATAAACTCTTTCCTAGCCATTAATTCCACTCCTATTGAATATCTAGAAATCCCCCTGTCTTTCCTCCGTCAAAAAAAAAGCTAGTTTGGAAGACGTAAAAAGACTAAGTCAGAACACACTTTTCCTCACTGTCCTTACACTTTGGTTCTTGATAATAAAGGCACATTTTAGAATTTTTAAATGATGCCATCTTTTTTCCCCCTTTGAAAAGTCTGATTTTGAAACCATTTGAAATCAAGGCAACATAGTAAGTGATAGTACTCAGATTTGAACCAGGTAGTCTGATTCCAGAGGTGGAAAGAAGTGATTGGATCCAAGATGGATGTTGGAAGTCAAATCAACAGGATTTGCTGAAAGATTGGATAAGAGGGAGTGAACAATGGATGAATCAAAGATGATTCTCGGGGTGTCTCCTGAGTTCCTGGAAGCCTGACAGTTCCATTTACTAAAAAGAGGAAAATGAGAGAGAAAATGTTAGGAGGTGTTGAGGGTGGGGAGCAGGAAGGGTGGATTTTGAGTTCTGCTTTAGGTGAGCTAGGTTTAGACTGCTAATGAGACAGCTAAATGGAGATATCAAAGAAATAGCTGGATATAGGATCTAGAGCTCATGCAATAGTTCTGGACAGGAGATTAAAATGTGATGGTTTTAATAACATCAGTAACATAATAGCAGTGAGTGCTCAATAAATATTTGTTGACAGAATCTGTGAAAGACTAAGTAAGCAATTACCATGGTCCAAGAGAGAAATGAGACCTCAAACAAAAGGAATAGCAATGGAACAGAAGTGTACACATTTGAGAAATATTCCAAAGGTAGAATCAATAGGATTCAGTGACTAAGTAGGAAGGGGTGAGAGAGGAAGAAATTGAGAATGACTCAAAGTGTGCTAGCTTGGAAAGCTAAGTGAATGGTAAGGTCATTAATGTGGGAGGCAAAACAGATATGGGACTGGGCATGAAAATCAGTGTAGATGACTATTCTTTCTCTTAACAAAGTAAAATGTTTGTGTTTTTCAAATAGCTTTGAGCTTCAAAATGTTTGCTTGCATTTTAAGAAAGCAAGCTTTAAAAATACACTTTAATTTGTCTACAGCAAGACAGATAACTTTAGTTTAATTATTACCTTTGGAAAAAAAAATCCTAGGTAGAAACACATTTGGTAAAAACTATTTTCACTTTCCTAATATTTTATATCACAAATCAGGATGTAATCCTCCTCTTTTCTACATTGGCCATGAATTTTATATTTTCTCTCTCTCACTTCATACATATGGATACATTTTTTTTAATCATAAGAAATCAAATGTCTAAAGCAGGCTCTAAGAGATATTTAAGGTAATTGTTCTTTGCTCCATTAGGAAGGCCCTTTTCAACAGCACAGAAAGACAGATGGTCCAGAAGCTTCTAAGAGCAGCCTTTAAATAGGACTCTCAGTTTTTTAGGTACTTACCACAATGCTTTGCACTTAGTAGGCACCTGAATAAATGTTCTTTGAACATGGTAAGAAGTAAATATGTCCTCCTGTTAAATTGCCAAAAGAGTTTTCACAAACTCCCTTGCTAACATATCCCTAGCTGCAAAACCCTGACACTTCTTGCTTACATTTTATCTAAGGTGAAGTGAGCTTTGACTCCCTTGGCAAATCGTTCAATGTGTTCCTACTACTGATAACAACCTTTTTAGTATGACCTTTTACTATCATTTAAACCAATGTTCCTAGTGAAATGTCTGTTGAATTATACCACACAAAAGCAAAATTTCATCACATATATATATATATATATATATGTGAATATATATATTCATTTATCAAAAAGACTGGTCACCTTGCCATGGAAGCATATTAGCTACCCGACAAAATTATTTTTTGCTACCTTATAATGGTTATTAAACAGAACCTTTTTCTCTTCCAAACCTATATAATTACTTCTCTTTTTTTTCCTCTAAGGGATCAGGCAGTAAACACCTATTGTCCTGAGAGCATTTTCGCAAAGTTTTGAGTTCTGCTTACAATTGCTCTGGTTTTCTATTTTATCAAGAAGCATATTCTGAATGTTTTTAAAATCCACAGTTTAATGTAGCCACAAATCTTCGTACCCAAACCCAAGTCAAGGTCTTACATATAACCTCAGCAGTGCGTATTCATTGTTATTCAATTAATTAATATTAGTATTTGTTTTTAAAATCACATTGTGAGGCTCACGGCTTTTTATCTAATTAATTCTTAATTGTACTCCAGACACTCAAATTCCGTATACTTTATGTACAAAAAGTCATTTTGAAACAGTTGCTCTGTCAGTTTTCTTCCTTCCATGCACTGTAGATATCTACTGATCACTCTTTCCCATGAATTGCTCATTTAATGCTAATTCTCCCCAATTATTGTTAGTTAAATGTTGTTCTTGTGATTTTATAAGGCAATAATACATCATTTAAGTGTCTTACTCTAAGGTGTTGTCCTAATGTAGCAAATGCAAAAACATCTCATTCCCCGAAAGAAAGGAAATTGAAACATCTGTCTTTCTGGGTCTTTGTTGTGAGTTCTACTTGCTAAAAGTGCAAAATGGCAGAGCAAGATAAAATGATCATGTGCCTCCCATGATGGTTACTTAACCAAATCAATCATACCACCCATGGAGGAGTGTTTGCTTGCGGAGAATGAAAACGAGTACTACCAGGTCTTTGACTACTACTCTTTCCTTGGTCTATTTTACCAGCTCTTGCTCTACCACTTTATCTCTGAATGTTATCTGTCTACATTATCAGCTCCCTCTTCTCATCTACTGTGCTCCAATGGCAAAGACTCTGCCTCCCACTTTACCTTCCCACCACATACCAAACACACACACAGACTCACACACACACACACACACACACACACACACCCCGTTTTCTATTCCTGGCGGCCTTCCATAAGGAAAATTCTTCTCCATCCTCTCTATCTGATGATTCAGCTTGCCCTTCCACTCAACTGAAATAGCTTCTCTTCTGTATAGAGATTTCCATAATCCCTCCATTCCAGTAAAGTTAATTATTGCCTCCATTTATTCAACCTTACTACAATTACGTAGCTCTATTACCATACTGTGTATTTAAATTATGTTTAAATGGCTGACTCTTATGAAAGTCTGTGAGCTCTTTGTGGGGAAGCACTATTGATTATTGATATCTGTATTGATCTGAGGTAGGCAGAATTCCAAGATGAGTCCCAATGACTCTTACCCTTGTATAATCCTATCCTGTTGAGTATGGACAGAAACTGTGATTATGTTATGTTATAGGGCAAAAGGGATATTATCTGGGTTAGACATGACCTAATCACATGAGTCCTTTAAAAGTAGAAAATTGTCTTCAGTTGGTTGCAGGGAAGACATTAGAAAGACACACTCCTGTGTACAGCCATACCACCCTGAATGCAACCAGTCCCGTCTGATCTTGTCAGCTAAGCAGAGTTGAGCCTCGTCAGTACTTGGATGGGAGAAAGACACACTTATGCTGACCTGGAAGAACATCAATAATCATATTGTGAACTGTCTATGGGGGCCAGGTAGCAGACTGCCAGTAGCCTCTAGGAGCTGAGAGCAAGCAGTCCTTGACCAACATTCAGTAAGAAAACAGGAACTTCAATCACGCTGCCTCAAGGAACTGAATTCTGCCAAAAGCTGAATGAACTTGGAATCAGGTTCTTCCTCAGCATCTCTAGACAGAAAATCAGCCCAGCCGACACCTTGATTTTAGCATTGTGAGACCCTAAGCAGAAAGCCCAGCCATGGCATGCTTGGGCTTGTGTCCTACAGAACTGTGAACTAACAAATGATTGTTTTTCTAAGCAATTACATTTGTGGTAGTTCGTTATGTTGCAATAGAAACTACACACTAGTACAGTGCCTGGTACATAATAAAATATTGGCTGGTCAGTTGTTGCTTGGTTGATTTGAATTAATGAATGAGAGTATGGAAGGAAGGACAGAGTAAAAAGAAAGAGAGGAGGATGAAAGAAATGTGCTATGCAGAAAAAAAGTTTGTATTTTGGCCCATTCCAACAAATGAATTTTCAGAGAATGAGCAGACACTTTCTTGGAATGATTGATTGGGCTTTCTAGCTGAAGAAATGTGGCAGACCTATTATGCCTGTTTAGATTAGCTTTTTCTGCTCATGTTTCCTAACTTCCATCCCATCCCTCATCCGTAATCATTCCTTGACCCTGTTGTCATCCTTACCCTGACTCCGAATTGTCTGGTTAAAAAGAAAAACATAGCCCTGACAACTGTCAGCTAGTAGCTGGCCTAGTTGCTACCAGCTATGCCACAGTGTTTTCCTGTTGAATATAAACAGCTTCACATTATTTCAGCATCAGGAGAGAACTCACCGTAATTATAAAGTAAACAAAAAAGACCACTTCATAAACTTGCTTGAACAGAGTTCAAAACAAAGAGACTGTGCAACCACAAAACAATCAAACATCTTCCAAAGAATATGAATGACAACTGCTTCCCTTCCAATGTCAACTCTAGCTCTGCTCTATTCCTCCTGCCCCTTAAATAAAAAATATTAAGATACCCATTCACCTAATTGGCCTGCGTTCTGACAGATTCCAATCCGGACCCCTGCTTCTTTGAATCCTCCCCCAAATCATTTAACACAAGCACAATTCTTAAAATAAGCTTCTCCTAACTCCCTCTTTTCAAGACAATTTATGGTTCCTCATGGTGTGTGATCTTCTTAACTGCAGCAAGCAATAGACTCATCTTTGCTTGACTAAAGGTATTTTCCTGGAGGTCTCCTCTGGCTTCGTGGACCTCCACAGAGGTGAGGATATCCAGGCTAGACACCTCTTGGATGCAATGTCATGAGTGTTTAATGACTCATTGTTGGGGTATGTCAAAGTAAAAATAGCTGAATCTAAAAGTTTGCACAAATCATCATACACCCTCTTCTCCAAAGCTGAGTGCACTTCAGACTTACCTACAAATGCCACCTCTCGGGAGCTGGTTTCCACAGCCCAATAGTGACCCCAGGAAAGTGACAATTGACTATCACAGTGGTGACTCTGGATCGAGTCAGGATTGCTGCTAATGTCATCATGAGTCACTGTCCATATTCTGTTTTTCTTGCTCCTTTCCAACTCCTGAGCCCCCAAAACCCAAGTGCATAAACATTGCTTGGGCTCTGTCCTGGTCCCTGTTCCCAAGTGGTAAGAGGGGTAGAAATTCCCTGAGTAAACTGCAGAATGTATAAAGTATTTAGGTTTGGATTAAGGCCAAGGACAAGAGTGTAATTGCTATTAATTTTATTTGAGGTGAGACTTAGACTGTAACTGTAGGCTTTTCTAAGAATAAAGACTTATGATAGAATCAGACAGGTAAAAATGTGATTAATAGGACTCAAGATAGGTAGGTGAGCTAGGCTCAGATTTGACTGACAATCAAAGGCTTGCTCCAGGTAAGCATACAAGGAAAAAGCTGGTATGGATGGGGAAGGGTGAGTCTTTGGGTGTTTATTGCTCTAAACCAGAGATTCTCAACCTTGGATGAGCAATGGAATCATCTTGGGAACTCTAAAAATTCCTAATATCAAGGCAACATTGCAGATCAATTGAATCAGAATCTGGGATCCAGGCATCAGAATTTTTAAAACTCTCCATGTGATTCCAGTGTAAAGTCAAAGTTCAGTTCAAGAAATAAAATATTATGGCCAAGTGCAGTGGCTCATGCCTATAATCCTAGCACTTTGGGAGGCCAAGGCAGGCAGATCATCTGAGGTCAAGAGTTTGAGACCAGCCTGGCCAACATGGTGAAACTCTGTCTCTACTAAAAATACAAAAGTTAGCCGGGTGTGGTGGCACACGCCTATAGTTCCAGCTACTAGGGAGTCTGAGGCGGGAGAATTGTTTGAACCCAGGAGGCGGAGGTTGCAGTGAGCCAAGATCGTGCCACTGTACTCCAGTCTGGGCAACAGAGTAAGACTCCTTCTCAAAAAATAATAATCATAATAATAATAATAAATTATAAATAAATAAATAAAATGTTATCTGTACCTTCGAAAGACCCTGTTATCTCCTCCTATATTTCCCTTCCCTTTCATACTTTCTTCTACATTCCAGAGGTGTAAAGTTCACCCCTTGAACTTTTTGTTAACATTCTCTGATTTCTCTATGGTTTTAACACTATGCATACAACTCTCAACAATATATTGCTTTATCTGCTTTTTAACTTTACATAAGGGGACTTACCCTGTATATATCCTTCTGTGATTTGCTTTTTCACTAATCAATATGTTTTTGAGATTAACTATGTGAGTATATGTAGCTGCTGTTCATTCATTTTCTTTGGGATCCTACTATTTCCTCCAAGCAGTGTCTCAAATCTGAATTTCTCTTCTTACCTCTTGCCAGGAGACAAAGGGACCATATGAAAACAGAAATGTGTACAGGTATAAGTTTCTATCCTTTTCATAAGGGAAGTATGTAACCTACCTCTAATTACCACCTCAGGTTACTTACATTTCCTGATTCTTGAATAATTATCATTTGACAATTTTTTTTAAATTTTAGACAAAGAAAACAGCATGGACCCATTTCATTCATTAAAAAAAAAAAAAAACCTTCAGATTGTCAGTTTTGCTTCCACACAATTCTATTTTGTAAATACATTTCCAAATAGAAGAGTACCTATTGTAATTTAGTAACTGAAATCATAAATAGCATTCTCACCTGTAATCCCAGTGCTTTGGGAGGCCAAGGCAGGAGGATCACTTGAGGGCAGGAGTTTGTGACCAGTCTGGGCAACACAGCAAAAGCCTGTCTCTAAAAAATCTTTAAAAAAAATTAGCTGGGTTTGATGGTGCATGCCTACGGTCCTTGCTACTTTGGAGGCTGAGGAGGAAGGATTACTTCAGCCCAGAAGTTCAAGGCGAGCTATGATCATGCCACTGGACTTCACCGTGGGTGACAGAGTGAGACCCCATCTCTAAGAAATAAATAAATAAGTAAATAGTATTCTCTAAAGGAGTTCTATATTACTTTTTCATCTTGCTTGTTTTAGAACAATATTGGCTGTTACAATGTATTGCCAAGTTTGCCTTTCAGTGTTGTACTATGGAAAGTAAATATGACCTACAAAAGAGTTTTATAAAAAATAACTCATGAATTATAAGAGAAAATGCAGGTTAAAAAACTGTATTTGATGATCCAAGCACACATTATTTCATTAATGTTCCATTAATGTTTACTCAGCCTCTGCTAAGGGTCTGGGTAGGACACAATAATGAGTAGAACAGGATTCCTGCTTAGGAAGGGCTCCCACACTCTAGCAGAGGGAGACTAACCCATGTGGCTGTAAGACAAGGCAGTGGTTGAAGCAAAGTGTAGGAATAGGAATTAAAAAGAAAATAAATTCCAGACAGGAAGTCAGAGAAGGCTTTAAGGGAAAGGTGGCATTTCAGCTTTGAAAGAGTAGTAGGAGGGCGGAGCAAGATGGCCGAATAGGAACAGCTCCAGTCTCCAACTCCCAGCGCCAGCGACACAGAAGACCGGTGATTTCTGCATTTTCGACTGAGGTACTGGGTTCATCTCACTGGGGAGTGCCGGACGATCGGTGTTGGTCAGCTGCTGCAGCCCGACCAGCGAGAGCTGAAGCAGGGCGAGGCATTGCCTCACCTGGGAAGCGCAAGGGGGAAGGGAATCCCTTTTCCTAGCCAGGGGAACTGAGACACACAACACCTGGAAAATCGGGTAACTCCCACCCCAATACTGCGCTTTAAGCAAACAGGCACACCAGGAGATCATATCCCACGCCTGGCCGGGAGGGTCCCACACCCACGGAGCCTCCCTCATTGCTAGCACAGCAGTCTGTGATCTACCGGCAAGGCAGCAGCGAGGCTGGGGGAGGGGCGCCCGCCATTGCCGAGGCTTAAGTAGGTAAACATAGCCGCTGGGAAGCTCAAACTGGGTGGAGCTCACAGCAGCTCAAGGAAACCTGCCTGTCTCTGTAGACTCCACCTCTGGGGACAGGGCACAACTATACAGCAACAAAAGCAGCAGAAAACTCTGCAGACGCAAACGACTCTGTCTGACAGCTTTGAAGAGAGCAGTGGATCTCCCAACACGGAGGTTGAGATCTGAGAAGGGACAGACTCCCTGCTCAAGTGGGTCCCTGACCCCTGAGCAGCCTAACTGGGAGACATCCCCCACTAGGGGCAGTCTGATACCCCACACCTCACAGGGTGGAGTACACCCCTGAGAGGAAGCTTCCAAAGCAAGAATCAGACAGGTACACTCGCTGTTCAGAAATATTCTATCTTCTGCAGCCTCTGCTGCTGATACCCAGGCAAACAGGGTCTGGAGTAGACCTCAAGCAATCTCCAACAGACGTACAGCTGAGGGTCCTGACTGTTAGAAGGAAAACTATCAAACAGGAAGGACACCTACACCAAAACCCCATCAGTACATCACCATCATCAAAGACCAGAGGCAGATAAAACCACAAAGATGGGGAAAAAGCAGGGCAGAAAAGCTGGAAATTCAAAAAATAAGAGCGCATCTCCCCCGGCAAAGGAGCGCAGCTCATCGCCAGCAACGGATCAAAGCTGGACGGAGAATGACTTTGACGAGATGAGAGAAGAAGGCTTCAGTCCATCAAATTTCTCAGAGCTAAAGGAGGAATTACGTACCCAGCGCAAAGAAACTAAAAATCTTGAAAAAAAAGTGGAAGAATTAATGGCTAGAGTAATTAATGCAGAGAAGGTCCTAAACGAAATGAAAGAGATGAAAACCATGACACGAGAAATACGTGACAAATGCGCAAGCTTCAGTAACCGACTCGATCAACTGGAAGAAAGAGTATCAGCGATTGAGGATCAAATGAATGAAATGAAGCGAGAAGAGAAACCAAAAGAAAAAAGAAGAAAAAGAAATGAACAAAGCCTGCAAGAAGTATGGGATTATGTAAAAAGACCAAATCTACGTCTGATTGGGGTGCCTGAAAGTGAGGGGGAAAATGGAACCAAGTTGGAAAACACTCTTCAGGATATCATCCAGGAGAACTTCCCCAACCTAGTAGGGCAGGCCAACATTCAAATCCAGGAAATACAGAGAACGCCACAAAGATACTCCTCGAGAAGAGCAACTCCAAGACACATAATTGCCAGATTCACCAAAGTTGAAATGAAGGAAAAAATCTTAAGGGCAGCCAGAGAGAAAGGTCGGGTTACCCACAAAGGGAAGCCCATCAGACTAACAGCAGATCTCTCGGCAGAAACTCTACAAGCCAGAAGAGAGTGGGGGCCAATATTCAACATTCTTAAAGAAAAGAATTTTAAACCCAGAATTTCATATCCAGCCAAACTAAGTTTCATAAGTGAAGGAGAAATAAAATCCTTTACAGATAAGCAAATGCTTAGAGATTTTGTCACCACTAGGCCTGCCTTACAAGAGATCCTGAAGGAAGCACTAAACATGGAAAGGAACAACCGGTACCAGCCATTGCAAAAACATGCCAAAATGTAAAGACCATCGAGGCTAGGAAGAAACTGCATCAACTAACGAGCAAAATAACCAGTTAATATCATAATGGCAGGATCAAGTTCACACATAACAATCTTAACCTTAAATGTAAATGGACTAAATGCTCCAATTAAAAGACACAGACTGGCAAACTGGATAAAGAGTCAAGACCCATCAGTCTGCTGTATTCAGGAGACCCATCTCACACGCAGAGACATACATAGGCTCAAAATAAAGGGATGGAGGAAGATTTACCAAGCAAATGGAGAACAAAAAAAAGCGGGGGTTGCAATACTAGTCTCTGATAAAACAGACTTTAAACCATCAAAGATCAAAAGAGACAAAGAAGGCCATTACATAATGGTAAAGGGATCAATTCAACAGGAAGAGCTAACTATCCTAAATATATATGCACCCAATACAGGAGCACCCAGATTCATAAAGCAAGTCCTTAGAGACTTACAAAGAGACTTAGACTCCCATACAATAATAATGGGAGACTTCAACACTCCACTGTCAACATTAGACAGATCAACGAGACAGAAAGTTAACAAGGATATCCAGGAATTGAACTCATCTCTGCAGCAAGCAGACCTAATAGACATCTACAGAACTCTCCACCCCAAATCAACAGAATATACATTCTTCTCAGCACCACATCGTACTTACTCCAAAATCGACCACGTAATTGGAAGTAAAGCACTCCTCAGCAAATGTACAAGAACAGAAATTATAACAAACTGTCTCTCAGACCACAGTGCAATCAAACTAGAACTCAGGACTAAGAAACTCAATCAAAACCGCTCAACTACATGGAAACTGAACAACCTGCTCCTGAATGACTACTGGGTACATAACGAAATGAAGGCAGAAATAAAGATGTTCTTTGAAACCAATGAGAACAAAGATACAACATACCAGAATCTCTGGGACACATTTAAAGCAGTGTGTAGAGGGAAATTTATAGCACTAAATGCCCACAAGAGAAAGCAGGAAAGATCTAAAATTGACACTCTAACATCACAATTAAAAGAGTTAGAGAAGCAAGAGCAAACACATTCGAAAGCTAGCAGAAGGCAAGAAATAACTAAGATCAGAGCAGAACTGAAGGAGATAGAGACACAAAAAACTCTCCAAAAAATCAATGAATCTAGGAGTTGGTTTTTTGAAAAGATCAACAAAATTGACAGACCACTAGCCAGACTAATAAAGAAGAAAAGAGAGAAGAATCAAATCTACGCAATTAAAAATGATAAAGGGGATATCACCACCGACCCCACAGAAATACAAACTACCATCAGAGAATACTATAAACACCTCTACGCAAATAAACTGGAAAATCTAGAAGAAATGGATAATTTCCTGGACACTTACACTCTTCCAAGACTAAACCAGGAAGAAGTTGAATCCCTGAATAGACCAATAGTAGGCTCTGAAATTGAGGCAATAATTAATAGCCTACCAACCAAAAAAAGTCCAGGACCAGATGGATTCACAGCTGAATTCTACCAGAGGTACAAGGAGGAGTTGGTACCATTCCTTCTGAAACTATTCCAATCAATAGAAAAAGAGGGAATCCTCCCTAACTCATTTTATGAGGCCAACATCATTCTGATACCAAAGCCTGGCAGAGACACAACAAAAAAAGAGAATTTTAGACCAATATCCCTGATGAACATCGATGCAAAAATCCTCAATAAAATACTGGCAAACCGGGTTCAGCAACACATCAAAAAGCTTATCCACCATGATCAAGTGGGCTTCATCCCTGGGATGCAAGGCTGGTTCAACATTCGCAAATCAATAAACATAATCCAGCATATAAACAGAACCAAAGACAAGAACCACATGATTATCTCAATAGATGCAGAAAAGGCTTTTGACAAAATTCAACAGCCCTTCATGCTAAAAACGCTCAATAAATTCGGTATTGATGGAACGTACCTCAAAATAATAAGAGCTATTTATGACAAACCCACAGCCAATATCATACTGAATGGGCAAAAACTGGAAAAATTCCCTTTGAAAACTGGCACAAGACAGGGATGCCCTCTCTCACCACTCCTATTCAACATGGTGTTGGAAGTTCTGGCTAGGGCAATTAGGCAAGAGAAAGAAATCAAGGGTATTCAGTTAGGAAAAGAAGAAGTCAAATTGTCCCTGTTTGCAGATGACATGATTGTATATTTAGAAAACCCCATTGTCTCAGCCCAAAATCTCCTTAAGCTGATAAGCAATTTCAGCAAAGTCTCAGGATACAAAATTAATGTGCAAAAATCACAAGCATTCTTATACACCAGTAACAGACAAACAGAGAGCCAAATCAGGAATGAACTTCCATTCACAATTGCTTCAAAGAGAATAAAATACCTAGGAATCCAACTTACAAGGGATGTAAAGGACATCTTCAAGGAGAACTACAAACCACTGCTCAGTGAAATCAAAGAGGACACAAACAAATGGAAGAACATACCATGCTCATGGATAGGAAGAATCAATATCGTGAAAATGGCCATACTGCCCAAGGTAATTTATAGATTCAATGCCATCCCCATCAAGCTACCAATGAGTTTCTTCACAGAATTGGAAAAAACTGCTTTAAAGTTCATATGGAACCAAAAAAGAGCCCGCATCTCCAAGACAATCCTAAGTCAAAAGAACAAAGCTGGAGGCATCACGCTACCTGACTTCAAACTATACTACAAAGCTACAGTAACCAAAACAGCATGGTACTGGTACCAAAACAGAGATATAGACCAATGGAACAGAACAGAGTCCTCAGAAATAATACCACACATCTACAGCCATCTGATCTTTGACAAACCTGAGAGAAACAAGAAATGGGGAAAGGATTCCCTATTTAATAAATGGTGCTGGGAAAATTGGCTAGCCGTAAGTAGAAAGCTGAAACTGGATCCTTTCCTTACTCCTTATACGAAAATTAATTCAAGATGGATTAGAGACTTAAATGTTAGACCTAATACCATAAAAATCCTAGAGGAAAACCTAGGTAGTACCATTCAGGACATAGGCATGGGCAAAGACTTCATGTCTAAAACACCAAAAGCAACGGCAGCAAAAGCCAAAATTGACAAATGGGATCTCATTAAACTAAAGAGCTTCTGCACAGCAAAAGAAACTACCATCAGAGTGAACAGGCAACCTACAGAATGGGAGAAAATTTTTGCAATCTACTCATCTGACAAAGGGCTAATATCCAGAACCTACAAAGAACTCAAACAAATTTACAAGAAAAAAACAAACGACCCCATCAAAAAGTGGGCAAAAGATATGAACAGAGATTTCTCAAAAGAAGACATTCATACAGCCAACAGACACATGAAAAAATGCTCATCATCACTGGCCATCAGAGAAATGCAAATCAAAACCACAATGAGATACCATCTCACACCAGTTAGAATGGCGATCATTAAAAAGTCAGGAAACAACAGGTGCTGGAGAGGATGTGGAGAAATAGGAACACTTTTACACTGTTGGTGGGATTGTAAACTAGTTCAACCATTATGGAAAACAGTATGGCGATTCCTCAAGGATCTAGAACTAGATGTACCATATGACCCAGCCATCCCATTACTGGGTATATACCCAAAGGATTATAAATTATGCTGCTATAAAGACACATGCACACGTATGTTTATTGCGGCACTATTCACAATAGCAAAGACTTGGAATCAACCCAAATGTCCATCAGTGACAGATTGGATTAAGAAAATGTGGCACATATATACCATGGAATACTAGGCAGCCATCAAAAAGGATGAGTTTGTGTCCTTTGTAGGGACATGGATGCAGCTGGAAACCATCATTCTTAGCAAACTATCACAAGAACAGAAAACCAAACACCGCATGTTCTCACTCATAGGTGGGAACTGAACAATGAGATCACTCGGACTCAGGAAGGGGAACATCACACACCGGGGCCTATCATGGGGAGGGGGGAGGGGGGAGGGATTCCATTGGGAGTTATACCTGATGTAAATGACGAGTTGATGGGTGCAGCACACCAACAAGGCACAAGTATACATATGTAACAAACCTGCACGTTATGCACATGTACCCTACAACTTAAAGTATAATAATAATAATAAAAAAAAAAAAAAAAAAAAAAGAAAGAGTAGTAGGATTTTGACAGCAGAGTGGAACAGAGGTGATGGCAGATACTAAGATTGAGAGTATGCAAGCACAAGGATGTGGAGGTAAGAAAGGACAACAAGGTTCAGAAAGCAGTGAGTGGTCTCATTCGACTACAGAAGAAAATAAAGGGAGTAAATCCCATTTTAAAATATTTTTTTCACACTGTTTCTTTTTTGGGTGTCTCAGTGGGTCAGCTCTCTCTTACCTAGTGCCCAGTCAAATGTGTTGATGTAACACACACACACACACACACACACACACACACACACACACACACACACACACAATCTAACCTTCTCAATAATTTGGTTGGAATTACAGATAAGGGAATGACACCATGCATCCGATAGCAACCCTTCCTTAAAATCCTTATTATACCACCCTTTTCCTTCGGAAGTTCCATGTACCATTTAGCTCCACACCTCTGCAGATCCCTCAACATGAACCTACCCTCCTCTTCCCTCTCCTAACCCCCTGCTGGCCATTGCCTCCCTAGCCTCCTACCCCTCTACTAGATTTTTCCTTCCGAATGTCTCCTTTCTGTTTATCATGAACAGCCACCTGACTTTCCATTTCTCCAGTTTTTCTCCCCACCCAGCAGCAAAGAAGAGTTCACTGCTTCCAAACAAAGAAGAGGAGGAAGACAAAGAGAAGAGAGAGGAGGAAGAAGTAGAGAAGGGAAAGAAAAGGAAGGAAGGAAGGAAAGAAAGATAAGGAAAAGAGAGGGTAAGAAAAATAAGAAACTCCTTCCCTAGAAAGATAGTAGGGCAAGGATACAAAACCTTATGCTTTACATTTTTCTCTGAACTAGTCACAGAACTTTATTTAATCTTCAACCATACCAGCTGGAGCAGTAAGACAATGTAGAGGAATTGGAGGTCATCAGGTTCCTGAAAGTATCAAGCATCATTCATTCATATGATGACTTCAACATTTCAACATGTTTTCATTTTCAAAAATCCTCCACTAATGATATCAACCGTCATTCTGGTTTGTTTACATTTTATTCCTACCACGTCATTTCCAATAGCCTTTGCAGGACATTACTTTCTACGACGTACATCATTTCTTGTTGATTTTTCCCATGGGTAGCACAGTCAGGCAGACTATATTTTGAATATTCACAGCTCAACCTGTGCAATGAAAACATGGAACAAGTAAAACAGCTGTCAACAACACTACAAAATTCTGTTTCTTGGATTAAGACCATAAAATGCACCTGCAGGTAAGTGTTATTACATCTTTTTTTTTTTCCTTTGCGTACACCTATTAAGCAAAGAGATATTATAGTCATTGATTCCTAAAAACTCTGTTAATAACCAACATCATCAGGTGCATGCAAGTAGAAGGTAGTTAAATGCAACCTGCTACTGCCAAGAATAGTCCCCTGGAGCCTCTCCTACCTAATCGTTTACTCTTACAAATACACAGACAAGTCAGTGCAGAACTAATGTAAAACCCAGGGGCAAAAAGTAATAGGAAGCTCAACTACTTAAGCTTCCTAGATCTCTGGAGAAAATTACTTCTAAACAATTACATTACATTTTGTTAGCATCATCTCCTCCAAGCCAAGAAAGAGAACAGTTTTTGATTAATAAGCAAAAGAGAAATTGGAAATTGTAAAACTAAAGTAGTAAAGTTTAAACTATATTTGTGAATTAAATAATGGTCTATTCTTTTTTTCTAAGACCAGCTTATTAAGGAATCTATGCACCCACTTGGAAATATGGTTTTCTAAATTCAAAGAATGTGCATTATATACATGTATATATATAATATTAAAATTTAGATAGCTTCAATGGAAGCCTTATCATTGTTGTTTATCAACATTGTTTTAAAATATTTCTCATCCAGTTGCTATGCCTAAAAAAGCATTCTTTGGCAGAAGTTGACTTATTAAGCATATCACAGTTACCTAGGAAACTTGGGAATCACCAATTAGCTGATTTTTATCACCTTTATGATGTGAGTGTGTGCATGTACTAACCTAAGAAAAGGGATCTTAGCTGTTGCAAGGTCTGAAGAAAATAAGATTGCTCTGGAAAATTTTAAGCAAAAATCACGTAATGCATGAACAAACAGTCTCTTAGAATGAGAGTCTAGGTCATATGCTAGGGAAAACACCTAGCTTGGAGTCAGACAAAACTAGTCTCTGCCACTAGCTGAGTAATCTTGACTGAGTGAATAAACATCTTCACCTCTGTAAAATGGAGACAGCCCTCTCTATATCACAGTGAGGGTTGAGATGACAAGGAGAGTTGATGTATGAAAAGGTCTACTCTGCCTTCCCCTCTCCTGCCAGTCCTTGATCAGTTAGCATGCTCCCAACATTTGCATTTTCTTGGTGAATGTGAAAAACTTGTATTTGGAGTGGAATTAATTTCTGCATAATGTTGGAAGATGCTCAAAGCAGCACAGGAACTTTTTGGGCAAGTATTTGTCTTTGCTTGCTTGTTGGCTTGTTTGGTGTGAAGGAGAAAAGAGGGTGGTTAAAGATTGGTGTAATTTTTAACCTGCCAAAAGAAGACCAGAGGATCCTTTATCTTCCCTTTTCCTCATTCAGGAAGCAGGCTTAGGTTTAATGTTCAATTTTATTTAACCATTCAGAAACACAATGCGATAACACTGAAGATTTCCACTCTTGTTTTGAAGTTTCCATGGAAAAACTAGGACTGGAATCAAGGATATATATGCTAGAAAAGTTAGATTCTCCCAAGACTGCATATTTGAGGTAAATACTACAGAGGTGAATTGTGTGTGTTCTTGTGAGCAAAGTCTTAAAAAGCAAATAAGTACTTGATCGCTGTCCCCTTACTTATTTTTTTAGAGACAGGGTCTCACTGTGTCACCTGGGCTGGAGTGTAATGGAACCATCATAGTTCACGGCAACTTCGAACTCCTGAACTCAAGTGGTCCTCCAGTCTTAGCTGGGACTACAGGCATATGCCACCACGTCTGCCTAATTTTTTTTGTTTGTTTGTTTTTTTGGTAGAGACTGGTTTTGGCATGTTGGTAAGGCTGGCCTCAAACTATTTGGCTCAAGAGATCCTCCTGCCTTGGCCTCCCAAAGCACTGGAATATAGGTATAAGCCACCACACCCAACCCCATTACATCTTTTATAACTGTATTTCCCCTCCATATGCCATGAATATTTCCAGAGTTTTAGATTCAGTAAGGCACTCTCCACATTTGAACCATTCTATAAGGATCATAAAGATTAGATTATCCTAAATTTTTGCCCCATTCCCTAGTGAGACATTTTAGCAAAACACTCACATTAAAATAGCAAAACTTCTATAAAGACAAGTCCTTCACTGGTCTAACAGATAATAGTGAAGAATATGAGGTCGGGCATGGTGGCTCATGCCTGTAATCTCAACACTTTTGGAGGCTGGGGCAGGTGGATCACTTGAGCTCATGAATTTGAGAACAGCATGGGGAACATGGCAAAACCTCATATCTACAAAAAATACAAAAATTAGCTGGGTGTGGTGGTGTGCTCCTGTAGTCCCAGCTACTCAGGAGACTGAGGCAGGAGGATGGCTTGAGCCTGGGAGGTCAAGGATGCAGTGAGCTGAGACTGCACCACTGCACTCCAGTCTGGGCAACAGAGTGAGACCCTGTCTCCATGTTTAAAAAAAATAAAAAAGAGAGAAAGAAAGAAAAATAATATGAGGCCTTTGGTACCAATCTTGTTCCAATTTGAACCTTCAACAGTCACATGTATAATCCTCAATACATCCTTTTATAGTTGAAATAATTAACTTTTTTTCCTGACTCATAGCTGAATACTTTTATTAAAATTTTTAGTAGTTTTAATTGTGGCAAAATATACATAAAATTGGTGCGACCTTGAGCAATTTACTTAACCTCTCCTGTTTCTCAGGTTTTCTTATTATTACAATTCCAAACTCTGTTAAATATGCCCTAAATTAACATGGAGATATGGACTTGTCAGGAATTTAGCTGACCCTACAATCCTACAGGCCTTTCGGACCTAATCTTTAGAGATACAAAAGCCCTGAAACTCTTCCTTTGGTCGGTATATTGTCTCAGCATCTAGAGACAACAGGCTATCGCTTTATTAATTCTTCCATTACCACAAAGTACAGGCTACCAGCACTTTGTTGCAAGCATGAAGGCAATTCCCCTGCCCATTTCTCTGCCTCATCACCAAAACCAGTTCCACGTGTCCTTCATTTCCTGTGAGCTTCTCGCGTGTATAGCTTCACTCCTGGTTCCAATTTATACTGATATTTTGGTTGCAAGGAACACGGGGTCAGTTCATTTCCTGGCACACAGAAATGAGAAGAATGTGAAGCTCAGGCACATGGGAATCCAGAAGTCAGGCAACCAGTCCTCTTGGGAGAACAGGAAACTTGGCAGAGCCGACTCTTCGAAAGTGTATTTGTTCCTGAGGGCCACCATAACAAAGTACCAACACTGAATGGCCTAAAACAACGGAAATTTGTCTCCTGGGTCTGGAGGCTGGATGTCAGGAATCAAGGAGTCAGTAGGGCCATCCTCCCTGAGACCTGTAGAGAGGAATCCTTCCTTGCCTCTTCCTAGCTTTTGGCAATTCTTGGTGTTCCTTGGCTTGCAGCTGGAGTACTTCAATCACTGCCTCCGTTGCCATGCGGCATCCTCCTCTGGTGGGTCTGTGTTTTCACATGATGTTTGATATGGTTTGGCTGTGTCCCCACCCAAATCTCATCTTGAATTCCCATGTGTTGTGGGAGGGACCTGGTGGGAGGTAACTGAATCATGGGGGCAGGTCTTTCCCATGCTGTTTTCGTGATAGTGAGTCAGTCTCATGCGATCTAATGGTCATTATAAGGGGGAGTTTTCCTGCACAAGCTCTCTTTTTGCCTACCGCCACCACGTAAGATGTGACTTGCTCCTCCTTGCCTTCCGCCAAGATTGTGAGGCTTCCCCCAAGATTGTGAGGCTTCCCCAGCCATGTGGAACTGTAAGTCTAATGATACCTCTTTCTTTTTTTTTTTTTTTGAGACGGAGTCTTGCTCTGTTGCCCAGGCTGGAGTGCAGTGGCCAGATCTCAGCTCACTGCAAGCTCCGCCTCCCGCGTTCACACCATTCTCCTGCCTCAGCCTCCCGAGTAGCTGGGACTACAGGCGCCCACTACCTCGCCCGGCTAGTTTTTTGTGGGTTTTTTTTTTGGTATTTTTTTAGTAGAGATGGGGTTTTGCCGTGTTAGCCAGGATGGTCTCGAGCTCCTGACCTCGTGATCCGCCCATCTCGGCCTCCCAAAGTGCTGGGATTACAGGTTTGAGCCACGGCGCCTGGCTAAACCTCTTTCTTTTGTAAATTGCCCAGTCTCAGGTATGTCTTTATCAGCAGCATGAAAACAGACTCATACAATGTTCTTCTCCCTTATAATTATGGGCACCAGTTGTATTAGGTAAGAGCCTATCCTAATGACCTCATTTTAACTTGATTACATCTGCAAAGGCCCTATTTCCAAATAAGGTCATGATACCAGGTACCAGAGCTTAGAACTTCAGCATATATTTTTGGTGAATACAGTTTTATCCATAATGGAGATTGACCTGGAAGTGTTTAGAACCAGTTCTGGAAACTGGCTTACCTAGCTACCACCTCAGAGAACAAGATTTTATGAATCTCTGTTGTAACATTCCCCTATTAACATGCTACAGCTTCTTTCTTTTCATATTTAAAAAATAATTATAACTATGGACTGGTCAGCTTTTTCTGATTCTCACATTCAAAATCACCACAAGAATATAATTATTCTAAAGAGTTGCCAAGTATTCTCTCATGCAAAGCTCTCAACCCTAATCACCATTCAGGCCCTTGACAAGTCTATACATTAGGGAAACTTGGGCAGGGTGTCTACCCATTCCTTATCTCTGCTATGGCCAAGGGAACAGGGTCATGAGCTATCACAGTAGCCACTTACACTTATGCAATCATCTAGGGCTATTTTGCTTAGCAGGAGACCTTGGGCAGAGAATGATCAGCTTGATCCATAACAACTTTTTTTTTTTTTGAGACAGAGTCTTGTTGCTCAGGCTGGAGTGCAGTAGCATGATCTCAGCTCACTGCAACCTCTACCTCCCGGGTTCAAGGGATTCTCCTGCTTCAGCCTCCTCCTGAGTAGCTGGGACTATAGACATGCACCACCACGCCCAGCTAATTTTTGTATTTTTAGTAGAGACAGGGTTTCACCATGTTGGCCAGGATGGTCTCCATCTCTTGACCTCATGATCCACTCACCTCAGCCTCCCAAAGTGCTGGGATTACAGATGTGAGCCACCATGTCCGGCCAACAAATTTTAAAAACTCACACATACACCATAAATCCACGTTACCAGAGATATATATTGTGACATATATCTAACATGTAATGCCATGATTCATAACTATCTGTAAGTTAATGTTGTTTAGGGAATAATAATTTTTAATTACCTGAATTTTATACATTAAAATTTGCATATATATTATTATATTAGTTCAGCTTTAAAGACTATATATGTAGTATATATATGTGAAACATTATAATGTGTATATGTGTAATTATAATTGAACTCAAGGGATTGCTATAATTATTTAATAACAGGGAGAAAAAAATCAAAGCCAAAAGCAATAAATCCATTTTAATTATATGTATGATAGCTTATGACTGCAGATTTTCATACATATCCATTCATGTGTGCCTTTTATGCTTTGCATTGATTCTAAAGCTGTTTCTTCCATGTTTTATAATTATGACCCCATGTAAATCACCTCAGTAGAAAATTTTACATATTCAAACTAATGGAAAAAAATATAAGATGTTCATTTGCATTGTTGAAAAGTAACTTTTACATGTTCACCATAGTTCTGCTCAATATAAGTGATCACATGAATTCAGTGATTACGTGACTGTCACTTAATTTCTCTAAAATCATGAAAATGTTAAGTTGTATACAGAGTCAATGTTTTTTAGAAGGAAGTATTTAATTCATTAGGGACTCTTTAGTCTACCAATTTGAAATGCTATAATCAGAGCGTGATTTATTGTATTTCCAAAAGCCTGAATCAAATATGCTGATTGCCTGACAATGTTTGGTTTTAGCTATTAGTGAGTTTTTGTGTTTTGTTTTACTGCATTGGAAATACATAAGGATTTGACTTTAATAGGGGTATGAGCTTCATTCCCAATTTGGTTAAAGCTGAATATAATACTAGAACTTAAGCAACGTCTTTCCTAAGCTCCCTGAAAATTCTATACCCAGAAATTTCAGTGGTGCATTTAATAGCAGCAAGTGGAGAATGATGTGACTGTTTGTTTTTGCTTGACTCTGATGTAGGTTCCATTTATACATGGCATGAGAGAGCCATCTACAGAAAGTTAAGGAAAGAACTGTCTCCTACAGTAAGAACAGAAAGTCTGAAGGTGTCTGTTAAGAGAGATTACTCTCTGGTAATATGTTAAGCACATTATGGTAGCACAATGAACACAGATTTGGAGTCCGGCATGCGCTCTAGCAATATAAGGTAACTCAGAGGGCCTTAAAATGACCTTGTCATAATCACACATGCCAACATTGACACTGGTCTAAGGTCCAAGAAGTTCTGATGTCAGGACAGGGAGAGCAGGCAGGCATCAAGAGTCTGGACTGGTAAAACAGGAAGCATGAGCATGAAAAGGATTGCCTACCACCCTATCTTATTCCTGAGATAGTATCCCTTTAAGATCACTGTGATAGTTTATTTTATGCATCAACTTGAGAGGTTTAAGGGATGCCACAATATCTGGTAAGGCATTTTTTTCTGAGTACGTTTGTGGAGATGTTTCTGGAGGAGATTGGCATTTGAATGAACAGACTGAGTAAGGAAGATCACTCTCTCCAATGTGGGCAGGCATCATCCAATCCCATGAAGGCCCGCCCAGCTACCACAAAAAGGCAGAGGAAGGATGAAAACACTCTCTTCTTGCGTTGAGACACCAACCTTCTTCTGCCTTGGACACTGGAGCTCCCCTTTCTGAGCCCTTCACACACAAGAACTTACACCAGTAGATCAAGTCTTTGGCTTCAGATTAAGAGTTAGACCACCATCTTTCCTAGTTCTCCAGTTTATAGATTGCAGGACTTCTCAGTCTCCATAGTCACATAAGCCAATTTCCATAATAAATTCCTTTTTCTATATCATATATCCTACTGGTTTTGTTTCTCCAGACAAAGGCCAAAATTCCAAAAAGGTGCTGCTTGTTTTGGTGGAAATGAGAGTACAACTTCTTCAGAATTCTGGTAGCTTCTCTGTGATTTCTTTTAACTCTCTCCTGGCTTCCTGACACTTGTTTTGGTGGCATCTTGGAGAAATGGCTCTGTGAGCACATTTGTTTCATCAGTTATCATGTCATTTTTATCACCGGTCGTTTATCTTTCATTCTGAATGAACTGTGCTCCTTAAAGGCAGGGATTTTGTACTTGTTTTTCCTTTGGTTTGATTGCTTGGTTTGCTGGTGTATCATTGAATCCCCATTGGCTTGCTCAGGACTTGTAGCAGGGGACAAATTAAATGCTGAATGAATGAACCCTTGTAGCACACAGTAGAGGTGGCTCCATATTATACCCAAATCTAGAGTGATCCAGGACCTAGACAATGTGACAGGGCAGGCGTGACAGCAGTGCCAAATAAACAAAAAGCTAAATACAACCACACTTACTATGTAAATGCATCTTTCTTTCCTTTCTTTTTTTTTTTTTTTTTTTTTTTGAGACAAGGTCTTGCCCTGTTACTCAGGCTGGAGTTCAGTGGCTCACTACCACCTCAAACTCCTGGTCTCAAGTGATCCTTTTACCTCAGATTCTTGAGTAGCTCAGGCTACATATACATGCCACTATGCCTGGCTAATTTCAAAATTTTTTTATAGAGACAGGGTCTTACCACGTTGCCCAGTCTGGTCTCAAACTTCTAAGCTGAGAAGATCCTCTCACCTCAGCCTCCCAAAGTGCTGAGATTATAGGCATGAACCACTGCACCCTACCTCTTCTTTCTTTCTTTCTTAAATATTACTATGGTTCTGTGCATATTTTTAATTCAATGTGCTATAATTAAGTACCATCATCTTTTATTTCAAATTATCATAAATTTGGCTAGTGGAAGTCTCATCAATTTTCCTGCCAGTTGATTTTCATCTCATCCCTCAATTCCTATTTCATACCATTTTATCTGTGAAGAATTCGTTACTGAGAGTATTAAGTACTCCTTTCCCCTATTTTGCTATTGGGTGTTTTTTATATCTTCATTATCAAAATTAACATTTTTTTCATGATAATTATCATACATTTGTCCCCATATTCATCTATAAGGACCCCAAAAGAAGAGATATATTTATATTTGGCATCCCCAATACTTAGCATAGTGCCTGATGAATATGCATTACAACTGATTGAATGAATCATTGATTTCTCTTGTCCAGTTTATCATTCAAGTTTGTGCCGCTCCTATCTTGCCTTGATTCCATACCTCAGTTCTCACCAATTATTTATGCAATTAAAAGCATTTTTTTAGTGCCACAATTGATAGTAGCCAATTTTAAAGAATAAATTAACATTCCTTTCTTACAGAAGTGAATTGCCTCACAGTTAAAATTTAGGTGAATAGTTTCTGATGAACACTACCTGAATTGACTTCTAAGACTGGCATGATGCCATTGTCATCAGCGACAAAGTGTTGATGTCTCCTTTTACCTCCACAAAACCACAAATGATGTTTCTTTTCCAGCAATTAATGATGGACTAGCTGGATATCACTATCAGGGCTTTTTCAAACTGAGTCAACAAAAAGAATAGCAAATAATAGTTGGAGCAGGCCATACTTTCCAGAGTGCCTTTAAATATCTCATTTTACTTTATATTCTCCAAAAAAATCCATGTTTTGAGCCCAGACTCATATATCCAATTATCCGTAACTTATTCCTATTTGGATGGCTCCCAACAGATGCCTCAAATTTATTAGGCCCAAAACTCATTGGTTCCCCTAGCTCAGTGAATGCCTGCATCCTTCACCAACTTGCCCAAGCCAGAGTCCTGAGGACCACCACTCACACCTTTATTTATTTACCGAGCTCTTCCCCTAGATGTTCAATCAACAAATATTTTACATTCTGACTCCCTAATATCTTAAATAACCCATCTCCATGCCACCTTGAGCCTCAAACTCAGTCTGTTCAATGCTGAACTCACATTTTTACCCCTAAGACCTGCTCCATTCTTTCAGTGAATGGAACTACATCCATGTAGTTGTCACAGCCAGAAACCTATAAGTCAACCTGGATCCCTCATGCTCTACACAAATCAGACATGCATGTTTGTTTCTTCTTTTTATGTATTTTATTTTGTATTTTTATTTGTGCAAGTTTATGGGGTACATGAGAAAATATGTTATATGTATATAACATGTAGTGATCAAGTTTAGGAAATTCAGGGTATCCATCACCCAAGTACAATAGATTTTATAGTTTTGTTAATTATAGGCACCCTACTCTGCTATCAGACATTTAATTTATTCTTTTGGTCTTACTATGTTGTAGCCTTTAACCTGCTTCTCTTCATCCTTTCTGCTTCCCCTGCTCACCCTTCCCAGTCTCTGTTGTCTATTTTTTCACTCTCTGCCTCCATGTGTTGAAATTTTTAGTTCCCACATATAAGTGAGAACATGTGATGTTTGCCTATTTTGCCTGGCTTATTTTCTTTTAATATTTTTATAGTTTTGGGTCTTACATTTAAGTCTTTAATCTATTTTGAGTTGATTTTTGTATATGGTAAGATATAGGGGTCCGGTTTTATTCTTCTGCATGTGGCTATCCAGTTTTTCCAGCACCATTTGTTAAGGTGGGTGTCCTTTCTCCAATGTAAGTTTGTGTTGGCTTTGTCAAAGATTAATTGGCTGTATATATGTGGCTTTATATCTTGGTTCTCTGTTCTGTTCCATTGGTCTAAGTGTCCATTTTTGTATCAGTGCCATGCTGATTTGGTTTCTACAGCGTTGTAATATCAGGTAATTTTAAAGTCAGGTAATATGATGCCTCTAGCTTTGTTCTTTTTGCTCAGGATTCCTTTGGCTATTCAGGCTCTTTTTTGTTTCTTCTTTACAAATCCTATTGCTATTTCTTTATTGACTCCTCATCCTGTCTTACCCACACTATTTTAATCATCTCTTAGCTGGTCTTTGGGACTCAAGCTTCTTCATATTGCTGTAGAATAATCTATCACCTGTGTCTGGAAGTGCACTCCCCACTTTAAGCCACTCTCAAAAGTAGCACAGAATTATGATTCATAATATGGATCAAATTAATTGATTATGTGAGAACTCTGGTTAGTGAATGAATGAATGAATGAAAGCTAATGAATTAGCTTTGGAGAGAAAGATGTGAGTAACGACTGTTAGGAGGCAAGAGAAGTGCTACCAATATGTACTATTCATTTAGCTTGGTAGAGGTTACACGAATGTTATAACTGTGTAAAAAACTCATTGAGCTGTACAAGTATGATGTGGAAACTTTTTTGCATATATATTTGTCTTTCATTAAAATGTTAATTAAAAAAATAATGGATTAGCTAATTGTTCTTCACATCAGGATTGAGCAGCAGCTGCAGTTTTTTCTAAGCACCTTTATCATGGTGACTTTTGTTTTTAATTACGTTCAGAGCCAAAAGTATCACAGTCTCAACAGTTAATCATCAACTACTAGCAGAATGTCACATACTTACTTTTATTTATTATTGATAGTTGGGATATATTGATTTGTTTCATGTCATTGTGATAATGCACCAACTCACTGTGAAACATTTTCTCTTCTAATGGGCCATGGTTCATCCATTCTGGGGATGATTACTGTCAGCTCTCTTTTGTCACCACACTTGTTTAATGCCTATGTGAGGCAGTTTAGTGAGACAGAGAAACATTTTGGTGTCACTAGCATCAATATGCTGATGCAGGAACATCAATATGCTGATACAGGCTCCACTCTGTGCCAGCTGGTATTACTGTTCAACTCTCCCAGCCTGGATGAATTCGAGATAAAAATGAAAGCCAAATGCTGAAATATGAATCCAGACGAAACAGCCGAGAAACTGGTAGGAAAGAGATATCTTCAGAATCAATGGCAGAAATTATTCTGACATTTTGAATTATAGGAACTTGGAACATAAATTTTCGATGAAGATATGGTTTCTAATTGTCAGTAGGATTTAATTTTAAAAACCACACCAATGTGTTCCCGCCAGTTTGGAAAATTTATGAATAGAGAACTCTGCTACATGGACACTAAAGTTATAACAATATGAACCTTAAAGATAATCATATAAAATACCTATTGCCTCATCAAATGCTTATTATACAATGCATATATAATTATAATTGTATGAAAATATACAATTAATTATATATTTGCACTTTTTTTTGAGACAGCGTCTCACTCTGTCACCCAGGCTGAAGTTCAGTGGTGCAATCATGGCTCACTCAAGCCTTGACCTCATAAGCTCAGTGAGGTCATAAACCCCATTCTCCCACCTCAGCCTCACAAGTTGCTGGAATGACAGGTGCTTGCAACCACACCCAACCAATTATTACTATTATTATTATGTGTAGAGGTGGGGGGGGGTTTCTCATTATGTTGCCCAGGCTGGTCTTGAACTCTTGGGCTCAAGCAATCCTCTTGCCTTGGCCTCCCAAAGTGCTCTCAGACAGCCATCACGCCCAGCCTATATTTGCAGTTTTGAGTGCCTTTCATACACTTGGCATGTACAAGGCATTTTATACGTATTTTTTAAAAATATAGTTTTGCATATACTTACTGTGATGCATTTACAAGGAATTAAAAAAATAGTGAGAAGTTCATTTCAATCAGTGCAATTGTTCTTAGTTTTTATTCTCTCTTTGTTTGATTTTTAGTATCTATGAAGTGCCCACATTTGCAGTTTAATCTTTATTAGATTCACATATGTTAAGATACTAATATGACACACTGAAATACATAAGCCCTGAACCCAGCTCCCAGTAGTCAAATTTCAGGACATTTTGTTCTTTACCCAGTCATATGTAGCCTCTGATTGCTATTTGCCTATTTCGTAGCTTCCTCTGGGATGTTTCTGAGAAGTGCATCCATATGCAGCCCACCTCTCCTTAGAAGGTTCAGTCCCAGATGTTCTGGATGCCAAATAATAGAAAATAAAAAAAATATATATCTGGGGTGTGAGACCAAAAGGCTAGTGTAATGGGTGATGCTTCAGCTTGGGAGGAGAAAGCCAGGCCGCTGAGCTAACGATGTTGATGTGAGGAAAGAAGTTTGAACTATGGGTAAAAGAGTGTAGAAGACAAGGACAGATAAAACAGGATTCTGTTATTAAGCAGAGTAACCTGTGCTCTCTTAGGTCATGCTTCAGGTCCCTCTTTCTTCCAGTGTAGCTGCAAGTGGGAGTACTGAATGACCTTCGAAGAGAACACACAGCTCTTTCAAATAGTACTCTGGCAACTCCAGTTTAGGTTCTGAAATGCATTCACACTAAATTAAAAATAAATGATATCAGATGACTCATAGAAAGGAAATGAGAAGAAAAAAGAGAATAAAGAACTATACTGAGTCTAAAGTGGAATGGAGACAAGAATGAAAATAAATAAAAAGGTTTACCAAGTCGGCTAACATCGTAAAACTTGGTTGCAGTTTCTCTCCATTTCTCTGCCTATACCTCAATATCTCCATCTGACATAATACATAAAATAAAAAAATAAATTCCCCATTTGATGTGGTGCTTCCATGCTTCTTTCTCTCTTTTCCAGGATCTTCCCTTCTTAATTCTAGAGCTGAAATATGCACTCGGAAGCAGATGAATAAGTCAATGGGAAGAATGAATTTCTCTGGTCTTTCTTTAGCTAGGCAAGAATAATCAAATTTTGACCTTTGAAATGAAACAAGTTATTATTTGATTATATTAAGATCAGTTGCTAGGTCAAGAGGATTTTTAAACCAAAATTACACAAATGACGTAAATTTTCTTGGCTCATGATACTTGATACAACTAATTTTAGACAAAGTGATTTTTAGCACTTCCAGCTGCAAATATAACAGATTCAAGATAATAATTCAACCCTAAATTTTATATTTTGTTACATTTGAATTATAGTATTTTTGAAATAAAGGCACTTTTATTGCCATTTGACTTTCAAATGATTAGCATTTGTTTTCTTCAGTCAATGAAACCCACATTATTGTACTTACATTAGGCTAGAAGATACTTCCTAATGATAGACAATCCATTTCCTAATATTGTCCTACAAATTGTCCTCTGACTTCTAGAATTTCACTATTCCTGGTTTCCAGGCCAACTCATTGCCTCAAAATGAGATGTGGAAAGTAGAAAGGATACACGAGTTTAGCAAACACAGCCAGGGGTCTACATAACACACTTCACTCTCCAATTCCATAGTTAACAGAACTCTAATTTTCTTGAGGAAGAAAGTATGCCCAGCTATAAAATTACATTTCTCAGCCTCTCGTTGTGCAAAACATGACCACAGGGCAGAGACCTGGTTGAGAACTAATTAATAGGCCATCAGGGGCAGTTATTTGATAGGGCTTCTGGGAAAGTTTACCAAATATAACCAATTCAATCAACACCCCAGTTTTGCCTTTCGCCCTTGCTCTTTCACCTTCCGCTTGCCGAGAATATGTAAATGATACCTGGAGACACAGAAGCCATCTGTGATGATGAATTAAAACCCACACATCAAAGATGGCAGATAGACACAAACGATTGGACACCATTAGCTGCCATAGAAGCTCTGGACTACTTATTTCCAGGTTTATGAGAAAGAAAATGGAGTCTCTTACTAGTTTAAGCTACTCCTTTTGGAGGTACTGATACTGTTGGCCCAAGTCAATCTTTTAAGCAATATATTCAGTGAAACAGAGAGAATAAAGGAAATTGTCTTGCATTTATACAATTATGGAAATTATTCTCTTGAGCAGCTCAGAAATGGGCTCTGAAATGAGTTCCAAAACTTGTGTTTCCAAAATACTTTCACCAATTAGGAAAATGCAAATCAAAACCACAATGAGATGTCGCCTCACCCCCACTAGGATAGCTGCTATTACACACACACACACACACACACACACACACACACACACAGAAAATAAGTGTTGTGGAGGATATGAAAAAATTGGAATGCTTGTGCCCTGTTGGTAGGAATGTAAACTGCAGAAAACAGTATGGTGGCTCTTCAAAAAATTAAAAATAGAATTACCATGTGATCCAGTAATTCTACTTCTGGGTAGATTATCCAAAAGAATTGAAAGTGAGGTCCCGAGGAGGTATTTGTACACCTATGTTCATAGCAACATTATTTACAACAGCTAAAATGTGGAAGCAACCCAAGCGTCCATGGACGGATGAATGGATAAGCAATATGTTGGATATACAGAGAGTGGAATATTATTCAGTCTTAAAAGGGAAGGAAATTCTCACACATAGTACAAACACGGATAAACCTTAAGGACATAATGCCAAGTGAAATAAGATGGCCACAAAAGGACAAATACTGTATGATTCTCCTTATATGAGTATCTACAATAGTCAAATTCATAAAAATGGAAAGTAGAATGGTGGTTGCCAGGGGCTGGAGAGAGAATGCAGCATTTTTGTTTAGTGGGTGCAGAGTTTCAGTTTTGCAAAATGAAAAAGTTCTGGAGACTGGTTGCACAACCATGTGAATATACTTAATACTACTGAGCTGTATGTACACTTAAAAATGGTTAAAATGGTAAGTTTTATGTGTATTTTACCACCATTAAAAATACTTCGATCTAACCATATAAGTATAGATGGTTGTTGTTAAATAGCAAATCTCAAGTTCTTATATCATCCAAAATGATTAATTTAAAAATTATATATTTCGCATCCTTTATTTGCTATTTGAAAGCCACTGTAGTAAAAAGCTCCACTAAAAAAATTCATCAAACATACTGGGATTAGACATTTGTGAGGCATTTATTATCTATCTTAAATAAAATATGCAAACCTGTAAATATCAAACTTGCAGACCCTTACATTTTAAAAAAAGCTATAAAGGGTAAAGCTTAAAATTAAATGTCAAAAACCTAAACCATATTCATTTGATTATGATTTTGGTATAATCTTGTCTAGGGAATAGTGATATAACAAATTACATAAGTCTCTAAATTTTTCCCAACTGGAATGAATAGAAAACTTTTGTGTATTTAAGGTATTTAAATAATACCCAGGCACGATGACTCATGTCTGTCATCCCACCACTTTGAAAGGCAGGGGTGCGCAGATCGCTTGAGCCCAGGAGTTCAAGACCAACCTGGGCAACATGGTGAAACTCCACATCTACAGGAAATACAAAAAATTAGCCAGGCGTGGTGGCATGTGCCTGTAGTCCCAGCTACTCAAGAGAACAATCGCACTCCACCCTGGGCAACAGAGAGAGACTCTATATCAAAAAAGAAAAAAAAAAAAAAAAAGGAAAAAAGAAAAGAAAGAGAAGAAAAGAAAAAGACCTTTAATTTAATTTATTTATTTTTGAGATGGAGTCCTGCTCTGTTGCCCAGGCTGGAGTGCAGTGGCGCAATCTCGGCTCACTGCAACCTCTGCGTCCTGGGCTCAAGCGATTTTCCTGCCTCAGCCTCCCGAGTAGCTGGGACTATAGGCACCTGTCATCACACCCAGCTAATTTTCGTATTTTTAGTAGAGATGAGGTTTCACCATGTTGGCCAGGATGGTCTCAAACTCCTGATCTCAAGTGATCCACCTGCCTCGGCCTCCCAAAGAGCTGGGATTATAAGCATCAGCCACCACACCAGGACAAAAGATCTTTTAATAATAAAATGAGAATAGGAGTATAGGGTCTTTCTTATAAGGGAAATCTGGAAAACCTACAGACTAATACTTCTAAAAATGATTTCACCCACTGGATTTTAGGTAGGCTTAGAAAATTAAAATTTTATTATATAATGCAATAATTTGGCAGTAACTTTATGCTCACGTCATGCCATTATCATCATTAAATACATGCCATTAAATTCAAGATGATTTATTCTGTTAAACACAAGATTCTTATTATAAAGCACTCATTAATCACTTCTTCCACATATGATGGAAACTGCTACCTTCATCAATTTTCATTCCTTTTATCATGAAGTGAATAACTTTTGTATTGTATTTTGCTAAAAAGACTTGGGTACAGTTATGTCCCTAGTTCAAAGCCAATCTGTGCCAAAGGGTTATTGATAGTGGATTTTAAAATACTTTGCTACTTCACTGACTTGAGTGGACTTTGCTAATTGACTCAATTTTTGCATTTTAGTTTTTTTTTAATCTGCACATAGGAATCACATATAGAAGGAACCTTAAATATCACATTGTCTTATCCTTTTGCTCTGTAGATGGGGAAACAAGCTTGAGGATCATCATTCTGAGGAATGTTCCAAATTAAAATTTCTAGGAGAACACCATGTAAGATAAAATGTATAACAAATATATACATAAATGGCCTGGATTAATATTATTCTCTTTAAAAGAGAAATGAGCATTCTCACTATTCTGAATTCACATATACTGAAATTTTTACTAATATACATTTTATTAGTGTCCTTTAATAGTCTATTTAATGTGCCTTTTATATGACCAATTGTTTCTTAAAGATTTGCAGCCCATTGGATATGCTGACATTTAAGACATTCACTGCCAATATTTTATTTCCTTAATCCCACAATCTCAATAAAAATTTCGATCTAAATATGAGTGGAAATGGGGAGTTAATTAAAGCAAATAATTGTGAAAGATTCGTAATGTATTTTTCTCGTATACACTACGGATAGAAATGAAGCGCATTTGCCTTAGCTTTCTACTTTCTTTCCATAAAGCAAGGATTCTTCCATCTTCATGGAGTCCCCAATAACATGTGAAGTATTGTGCTAGGTACTGCAAGGGATGCCAAAGATGAACAAGGCATGAGTTCTGGGGGAAATATACCATCTCTCACAGGAGAAATAAATTAAGTACCGTACTCAAGTATTAAAGTGAGAACTTAAGTGCTATAAGGCAGTTACAATAAAGAGGAAATGTAAAGGAAGGATAGATCATACCAAGTAGGATAAATCAGGAAATGAAGGCTAAACTTTGGAAGTGAGAAATTATTCTGAAAATTCGTAGAATTGCTTAGTGGAATAGGGTCTTCTAAGGAAGGGTACTGACTAAGCAAATGAAACGAAAAAAGGGAATGACTATGTTTCTGCAACTTCAAGAGATCCAGTTTCCCTACAGGGCAAAGGAGTAACAGGAGAGAAAAAAAGCGATGAATCCGTGCATCCCATAAACTATTTTACCATATATTTTACTCTGTCAAAACAACTATCACTTATTGGGCTTTTAATTTTTTTAATTTTTTTAAAATTTTTTTGAGATAGGGTTTCCCTCTATCGCCCAGGTTGGAGGGCAGTGGCGCAATCACCGCTCTCTGCAGCCTGGACCTCCTTGGCTTAAGCGATCTTCCCGCCTCGACCTTCCAAAATGCTGGGACTACAGGTGTGAACCACTATGCTCAGGCTTATCAGCACTTTTCTGTGCACGTTTACATTAATCCTCTAAATCATTTCTCTATCTTTCATGTGCATAGGAATCACCTGTGGTTTCCGTTAAATTGGAGATCTTGATTCATTAGGTCTGGGGCAGGGCCTGAGCTTCTGCATTTCCGTTGAGTTCACAGCCTGTGCCTACCCTGGACCACACCTTCGAATGGAAAAGGCTCCAAGTGTGATTTCTAGCCACTAGTATTAACTCGGAACTTGGCAGAAATAAAATGCAAGTTCTCGGCCCCCACAAGGGATCTACTGAATCCGAAACACTGTGGGGAGGCCCGCCACTCTGCAGTGTTTTAACAAGCAAGTGATTCGGTTTGAGAGCCACCCGTAAGTCACGGGTTTCCTAACATGATTGCACACTGGAATCACCTGCGGATTTTAAATAACACTATTGATGCCGCATCTCACCCCCGTCCCGAGATTCTCAGGAATGGGGCGTGGCCTTGGCGGCGGCGGTCTAAAAGCTCTCCCAGGTGATTCCAATCTGTAGTAACACTTGAGAACTGCGTGAGGTGGGGACTTCAACTTTTACAGGCCTTATTTTACTCCTATGTAAAAGGTGGACAATATCCAAGTGGTCCTGACTTTGCTTCCAGATTTCGGCAACTCTAGCCAGCCCTAGTTCGGTCTGGAGAGCCCGCTTCCCGCCCAGTGTCCCAAGGCCTCTGTCCGAGAACCCAGGGTCCCGGGATCGGACCCGTGGGAGCATCTGTGACGCCGCTCAACAACCCGGCGCCGCCCCGGCGGCTCGGACGTGGCCCAGTGTCCGGCTGGCGTGGGCTCACCAGGCCGCACCCACTAAACCGCGCCGGAGCGGGACACGCATGCGCCGGCCCGGACCCGGCACCCAGTAACGGACTCCAGCTCCCCCCACCGGAAGTGGGCAGTAGCGCTCCGGGAAGAGCCGTCCGAAGCGTGGCGGCCGCAGACTGTGGGTGCTGGGTCCGAGGGACTCGCGCTTTTGTCTCCGTGCCATGGCGCCAGCGAAGGCCACGAACGTGGTGCAGCTGCTCCTGGGCTCTACCGCGCTGTGGCTTTCGCAGCTCGGTGCCGGGACGGTCGCCGCGTCCAAGTCGGTGACGGCCCACTTGGCCGCGAAGTGGCCGGAGACCCCGCTGCTGCTGGAGGCAAGGTGGGTACGGGTCGGGCCCTGGTCCGGGCGGCTGTGGGCGCGCTGCCACCCTCAGCGCGCTCTCTTAGTGCTCGCAGTGGGTGTCTCCTCGCTTCCACCCGGCTTCTCCAGACGCCCCCGCTCTGGCCCTGAGCATCACCACCTCCTTCCCTCCCGACCGGGGGCGGCTTCTCGGTTCCAGTGCAGCACTAACTTGCAGTTCCTTTCCCCCTCAGGTCTTACTTTACCTACAGTTTTTAAAGCTTCTTTGCTCTGCTTTAATTTGTTGGGATGTATTAGCATTTACGCGTGGCACTTAACGCAAGCGCTTCCACTGGGGTAGGCAGTTCTGTTCAGCAGACAGTGCTTGAAGTACCTAGTTTCGTCATGATGACATCATACCATCAGCTCCTAGGCTTGCTATGGGGAGGGCAGCTTCCTGCAAGGTAATATTTTTCCTGAATCCCTTCCAACGGAATTAGTTCATTAATTAGTTCATTACCCATCACTTACTCTGCAGGACAAAACTTGTAGCTATTGCATTTTGCCCCTTAGTATTCCAATAGTTGAGTAAAATTAGAAAGTTCTTTCTCTTAGCAAAAATGAAGTTTTACACCAATGACTTAATGGATGCACCACAGCAACAGCATGTGGCCCTAAAAAGAGACTCCACTCCACATAAGTTGCATGTATTTGATGGTAAAATAGTTAAAATTTTTTTTTCATTTCTGTAGGTTATTGGGGAACAGGTGGTGTTTGGTTACGTAAGTTATTCAGTGGTGATTTGTGAGATTTTGGTGCACCCATCACCCCAGCAGTATATACACTGCACCCAATTTGTAGTCTTTTATCCCTCCCTCTCTTCCCAACCTTTCCCCCTGAGTCCCCGAAGTCCATTGTGTAATTCTTATGCCTTTGTATCCTCATAGCTTAGTTCCCACATATCAGTGAGAACATGAGATATTTGGTTTTCCGTTCCTTCCTTACTTCACTTAGAATAATAGTCTCTAATCTCATCCAGGTTGCTGTGAATGCCATTAATTCATTCCTTTTTATGACAGAGTAGTATTCCATCATATGTATGCTGCAGTTTCTTTATCCACTTGTTGATTGATGGGTATTTGGATTGGTTCAACATTTTTGCACTTGTGAATTGTACTGGTATGAACATGCATGTTCAACTATCTTTTTCATATGACTTCTTTTCCTGTGGGTAGATACCTAGTAGTGGGATTGCTGGATCAAATGGTAGATCTATTCTTGGTACTTTAAGGACTTCCCCACACTGTTTTCCACAGTGGTTATACTAGTTTACATTCCTACCAGCAGTGTAGAAGTGTCCCCTGTTTGCTGCATCCATGCCAACATCTATTATTTTTTTAAAATTTTTTTATTATGGCCATTCTTGCAGGAGTAAGGTGGTATCGCATTGTGGTTTTGATTTGTGTTTCCCTGATCATTAGTATGTTGAGCATTTTTTCATGTTAGCCATTTATATATCTTTTGAGAATTGTCTATTCATGTCCTTAGCCCACGTTTTAATGGGACTGTTTTTTTCCTGCTGATTTGAGTTCCTTGTAGATTCTGGATATTAATCCTTTGTCAGATGTATAGATTGTGAAGATTTTCTCCCATTTTGTGGGTTGTCTGGTTACTCTGCTGACTATTCCTTTTGTCGTGCAAAAGCTCTTTAGTATAATTAAGTCCCCGCTATTTATCTTTGTTTTTATTGCATTTGCTTTGGGGTTCTAGGTCATGAAATCCTTGCCTAAGCCAATGCTAGAAGGGTTTTTCTGATGTTATCTTTTATAATTTTTATAGTTTCAGGTCTTAGATTTAAGTCCTTGATCCGTTGAGAGTTGGTTTTTGTATAATGTGAGAGATAAGAATCCAGTTTCATTCTCCTACATATGGCTTGCCAAGTATCCCAGCACATTTTTTTGAATAGAGTGTCCTTCCCCCACTTTGTTTTTGTTTGCTTTGTCGAAGATCAGTTGGCTGTAAGTATTTGGGTTTGTTTCTGGATTCTCTATTGCATTCCATTGGTTTATGTGCCTGTTTTTACACCAGTACCATGCTGTTTTGGAGACTATGGCTTTATAGTATAGTTTGAAATCAGGAAATGTGATGCCTCCAGATTTGGTCTTTTTGCTTAATCTTGCTTTGGCTATGTGGGCTCTTTTTTGGTGCCATATGAATTTTAGGATTTTTTTTCTAGTTTTGTGAAGAATGATGGTAGTGTTTTGATGGGAATTGCATTGAATTTGTAGATTGCTTTTGGCAGTATAGTCATTTTCACAGTATTGATTCTACCCATCCATGAGCATGGGTTATGGTTCCATTTGTTTGTGTTGTGTATGATTTCTTTCAGCAGTGTTTTGTAGTTTTTTTCCTTGTAGAGGTCTTTCACCTTTTTTAGGTATATTCCTAAGTATTTTATTTTTGTTGGAGCTATTGTAAAAGGGATTGAGTTCTTGATTAGATTCTCAGCTTGGTCGCTGTTGGTATATAAGAGAGTACTGACTTGTGTACATTAATTTTGTGTCTGGAAACTTTGCTGAATTCTTTTTATCAGCTCGAGGAGCTTTTTGGAGGAGTCTTTAGGGTTTTCTAGGTGTATGATTATATCGTCAGTTAACAGTAACAATTTGATTTCCTCTTTGTTGATTTGGATGCCCTTTATTTCTTTCTCTTGTCTGATTGTTCTGACTAGGACTCCCAGTACTATGTTGAAGAGAAGTGGTGAGAGTAGGCATCCTTGTCTTGTTCCAGTTCTCAGAGGGCATGCTTTAAACTTTTCCCCATTCAGTGTTATGTTGGCTGTGGGTTTGTTATAGATGGCTTTTATTACAATGAGGTATGTCCCTTGTATGCTGATTTTGTTGAGAGTTTTAATCATAAAGTGGTGCTGGATTTTGTTAAATGCTTTTTCTGAGTCTGTTGAGATGATCATGTAATTTTTGTTTTTAAATGTGGTGTATCACATTTATTGACTTGTGTATATTAAACCATCCCTGCATCCCTGTTATGAAACCCACTTGATATTGGTGGATTATCTTCATGATATGTCGTTGGATTAGCTAGTATATTGTTAAGGATTTTTGCATCTATGTTCATCAGGGATATTGGTCAGTAGTTTCCTTTTTCGGTTATGTTTTTTTCCTGGTTTTGGTATTAGGGTGATACTGGCTTCATAGAATAATTTAGGGAGGATTCCCTCTTTGTCTTGTGGAATAGTGTCAATATGATTCATACCAATTCTTTGAATGTCTGGTAGAATTTGGCCGTGAATACGTCTAGTCCTGGACGTTTTTATGTTGATAATTTTTTATTACAGTTTTAATCTCATTACTTGTTACTGGTCTGTTAAGGGTATCTAATTCTTCCTGATTTAAGCTAGGAGGGTTGTATCTTTCCAGGAATTTATCCATCTCCTTTAGGTTTTCTAGTTTATGCACATAAAGGTGTTCATAGTGGCCTTGAATCATGTTTTGTATTTCTGTGGTGTCCGTTGTAATATCTCCCATTTCATTTCTAATTGCGCTTATTTGAATTTTCTCTTTTTCTTTCTTGGTTAATCTTGCTAATGGTCTATTAATGTTATTTATCTTTTCAAAGAACTAACTTTTTGTTTGATTTATCTGTTGTATTTTTTTTTTGGTTCCAATTTCCTTTAGTTCTGCTCTAATCTTTGTTATTTCCCTTCTTCTGCTGGGATTGGGTTTGGTTTGTTCTTGTTTCTTTACTTCCTTGAGGTGTAACCTTAGATTGTCTGTGTACCTTCAGATTTTCTGATGTAGGCATTAAGGGCTATGAACTTTCCCCTTAGCATAGCCTTTGCTGTATCCCAGAGGTTTTGATAGGTTGTGTCACTGTTTTGTTCAGTTTGAACAGATTTTTAATTTCCATCTGGATTTCATTGTTGACTTATTCAGGAGAATGTTATTTAATTTCCATGTATTTGCATGGTTTTGAAGGTTCCTTTTGGGGTTGATTTTCAGTTTTATTCCACTGTGGTCTGAGGTCTGAGAGAGTGTTTGATATAATGTCAGTTTTCTTAAATTTATTGAGGCTTGATTTGTGGCCTATCAATGGTCTATCTTGGAAAAAGTTTCATGCACTGATAGTGAATAGAATATATATTCTGTGGTGGTTGGGTAGAATCTTCTGTAAATATCTGTTTAGTCCATTTTTTTCCAGGGTATAGTTTCAATCCATTGTTTCTTTGTTGACTTTCTCTCTTGATGACCTGTCTAGTGCTATCAGTGGAGTATTGAAGTCCCCCACTATTATTTTGTTACTGTGTATCTCATTTCTTGAGTCTAGTAGTAATTGTTTTATAAATTTGGGAGCTCCACTGTGAGTTGCATGCATATTTAGGATTGTAATATTTTTCTGTTGGACAAGGCCTTTTATCATTATGTAATGTCCCTCTTTGTCTTTTTTAACTGCTGTTGCTTTAACGTTTATCTCATAAGAATAGCTACTCTTGCTCGCTTTTGGTGTCCATTTGCATGGAATATCTTTTTCCACCCCTTTACCTTAAGTTTATGTGAGTCCTTAGGTGATAGGTGAGTCTCTTGAAGACAGCAGATGGTTGGTTGGTGAATTCTTATCCATTTTACAATTCTGTACCTTTTAAGTGGAGCATCTAGGCCCTTTACATTCAATGTTAGTATTGAGATGTGAGGTACCATTCTATTCATTGTGCTATTTGTTGCCTGTATACCTTATTTTTTTAATTGTATTTTTGTTTTATAGGTCCTGTGAGATTTATGTTTTAAGAGATTCTGTTTTGATTTATTTCCATGATTTGTTTCAAGATTTAGAGCTCCTTTTAGCTGTTCTTGTGGTGCTGGATTGGTAGTGGCAAATTCAGCATTTTTTTTTGTCTGGAAAAGACTATTTTTCCTTCATTTATAAAGATTAGTTTTGCTGGATACAGAATCCTTGACTGATAATTGTTTTAAGAGGCAGCAGGTAGGGACCCAATCCCTTCTAGTTTGTAGGTTTCTGCTGAGAAATCTGCTGTTAATCTGATAGGTTTTCCTTTGTAGGTTACCTGGTGTTTTTGCCTCACAGCTCTTAAGATTCTTTCCTTCATCTTAACTTTGGATAACCTGATGTCTACGTGCCTAGGCGATGAACTTTTTGTGTTGATTTTCCCAGGTGTCTTTGAACTTCTTGTATTTGGATGTCTAGGTCTCTAGAAAGGGTGGGGAAGTTTTCCTCAATTATTCCCCCAAATATGTTTTCCAAACTTTTAGATTTCTCTTCCTCGGGAACACTGATTATTCTTAGGTTTGGTCATTTAACATAATCCCAGGCTTCTTGGAGGCTTTGTTCATATTTTCTTATTCTTTTTTCTTTGTTGCATTGGGTTAATTCAAAAATCTTGTCCTTGAGCTCTGAAGTTCTTTCTCCTGCTTGTTCAGTTCTATTGCTGAAACTCTCTAGAGCATTTTACATTTCTATAAGTGCGTCCATTGTTTCCTGAAGTTTTGATTGTTTTTATTTATGCTATCTATTTCACTGAAAATTTCTCCCCTCATTTGTTGTATCATTTTTTTGATTTCCTTAAATTGGGCTTTGCCTTTCTCTGGTGCCTCCTTGATTAGCTTAATAACTGTCCATATGAATTCTTTTCAGGTAAATTAGGCATTTCACCTTGGTTTGGATCTATTGTTGGTGAGTGAGATTTTTTGGTGGGTGTTAAAGAACCTTGTTTTGTCATAGTACTAGAGTTATTTTCTGGTTCCTTCTCATTTGGGTAGTCTCTGTCAGAGGGAAGGTCTAGGGCTCAAGGCTGTTGTTCAGATTCTTTTGTCCCATGGGGTGTTTCCTTGATGTAGTACTCTCCTTCTTTTCCTACAGATGTGGCTTCTTGAGAGCCAAGCTGTAGAGATTGTTATCTCTCTTCTGGATCTATCTACCCAGTAGGTCTAACAGGCTCCGGGCTGGTACTGGAAATTGTCTCCACGGAGTCCTGTGAACTGTCTGTGGGTCTCTTAGCTGTGGATACCAGCACCTGCTTTGCTGAAGGTGGCAGGGGGGTGAAATGGACTCTCTGAGGGGCCTCACTTTTTGTTGTTTAATGCGCTATTTTTGTGCTGATTGGCCTTCTGCAGGGAGGTGGCCCTTTCAAGAGAGCATCAGCTGTGGTAGTATGGGGAGCATCAGGCAGTGGGCGGGCCCTAGAACTCCCAAGAGTATATGCCCTTTGTCTTCAGCTACCATGGTGAGTAGGGAAGGACTATCAGATGGGGTCATGGCTAGGGCATGTCTGGGCTCAGACTCTCCTTGGGTGGGTCTTGTTGCAACTGCTGTGGGAGATGAGTTATATTCCTAGGAGGATTATGGCTGCCTCTGCTTTGTCATGCAGGTTGTCAGGGAAGTGGGGGAAAGCCTACAGTCACAGGCCTCACCCAGCTCCCGTGTAACCCAAAAGGCCAGTCTCACTCACTCTGTGCCCCACCCAACAGCACTGAGTCTGTTTCCAGGTGGTGGGGCTGAGAGCTTGCCCCAGGCTACCAGCCTCCCAGCTGCAAATGCAAATAGGGCTGTCATGCTTCCCTACCTATGGAGTTGGCACACCAGATTCATGCCCTCCCCCAAGTTCTGGCCAGGAGATTTCTTGTTCAGTTGGAATTGTTACAAGGTTCAGCTGGAGGTTTCCTTCTCCCTGTAGCCTCTTCCCCGTGCCTCTGGCAGCCCTACCCAAGGAGCCCTGTGAGGCAAGGCAGAAATAGCTTCCTAGGGGACCCAGAGCGTCCACCAGGCTTTTCCCACTGCTTCTTCTACTCCTGTATTTTGCTTGACTCTCTAAATTGACTCAGCTCCAGGTAAGATCAGAATCTTCTCCAGTGATATACACCTTCGGGTTCCCCAGTGAGGGTGTGTGTTTGGGGGCAGACAGTCCCCCTTTCCCACTCTCACAGTTTGGGTACTCAGAGTATTTGGAGTATCTCCCAGGTCCCACAGGAGCAATCCACTTCCTTCAGAGGGTCTGTGGGTTCTCTTGGCTTTTCTGATTTATTCCTGCAGTAGTTCTAGAGCAAAAGTTCAGAATGCAAGACTCCGCACGCTGCTCTGTCCATTTGAGTGGGAGGCTAAAACGGTTTTTATTGAATACCTGATTCTAGCTTAGTTTTGATCCCCTTCCTTTATCCTTTCTCCAGTGTTTGTTTGCGTAGATCTGGTCTCACACTTAGCTCAAAATCAGTCTAACTTCCTGCAGCCTTAGACTGCTTGTTAACAGTGTCTGGCTTTACATTTGCCTCAAGAGTCTTAGAGTTGGAACTGCTGTGTGATGCTCCTTAAGGTCCTTCACAGTCTGGCCCCAGTCTGATTTACAAACCTCATCACTTGTACAAATGGTCCCCAACTTATCATGGTTCAATTTAGGATTTTTTTACTTAACTATGGGTTTACCAGGATATTAAATGCATTTTTTACTTATAGTATTTACAACTTAGAATGGGTTTATTGGGAGGTAACTCCATCTAAGTCAAGGGGCATCTGTAGTAGGTTGAATGCTGGCCCCCAAAAAGGTATGTCCACATCCTAACTCCCAGAACCTGTGAATGTTACCTCATTTGGAAGAATGTCTTTGTTAATGTAAGTAAGGATCTTGAGATGAGATCATCTTGGATTATCCAGATGGGCCCCAAATCCAATGTCATTTTGAGAGACAGAAGAAGAGAAGACACAGGCAAAAAGGAGAAGACCATGTGAAGTTAGAAATTGGAGTTAGGCAGCCTCAAGCCAAGGAACAGCTGAAACCACCAGAATGGAAGAGTTCTCCCTTAGAGCCTTCCGAGGGAGCACAGCCTTGCCAACACCTTGATTTTGGACTTCTGGCCTCCAGAATTGTGAGAGAATAAGTTTCTGTTTTAAGTCACCAAATTTTTCATAATTTATTAAACAGATCTAGGAAACTAATACAGATTTTGGACCAAAAAGTTGGGTGCTGCTGTATCAAATACTCAAAAATGTAGAAGTAGCTGTGGAGTTGGGCAGAGGCTAGAATAATTTTGAGAAGTTTTGGTATTAAAAGCCTACACTGCCTTGAGGAGACTGCAGAAATCTGGACATTAAGGGTGATTCTGCTGAGGGCTTAGAAGAGATTAAAGGGCATAATTGAAAAAACTTCTGTCATTAGAGAGAATACTTACATCATCCTGAAGAGAATTCCAGTAGAAATATGAACATTGAAGTCTGTTGTGGCTGCAGCTCAGAAGGCCGCACTCAGAAGTGTGAGAGACACTATATTGGAATCTAGAAGAAAGGTAACCCTTGTTATGTAGTGATAGAATACTGGCTGACTTGGTTTCTACAGTTTGTGGAAAATATCTTGAAAGTGGTGAACTTGGATATGAACTGAGAAGATTTCCAAGCAAAGCGTTAGAAGTGCTGCTTGGTTTCTCCTTGTTGCTTATATTAAAGTGAGAGAAAGAGATAAATTTAAAAAGGAACAGGTAGGGAAAAAGGAACCAACACTTGATTTAGGAAGTTCTCAGCCTATCCAGATCGTAAAGTGGGCTACAACTAGGAAACTCAGCGTTAGGAATGGGTGCTCTGGAAAGACAGGAACCTGGCAGGACGACCTTTTGCTGAATGGGTTAAGCATGTGATTCATGGGTCCCCTCAACCATCTCAGCAGAAGCTTGGTATAAAGAAGATGGGGATATCCAGGAAGGATCTGGGGAGGATCTTTGGGTAATGATGTGGCTCATGGTGAGATATACAATAGTCTTACAAAGTTTTTGGGAATGTATTAGAAACACTGCCATCTTGGGCCAAAAGAGACAGACAAGACAAAACGAAAGAAGGCTGTTGGACTTCCAAAATTCTATAGGCAGGAAATTGACTGATAGAGCTACTTGGCTGTAAAGATTGTGCTGCCCTTTCAAGAAAGAAAGAATAACTGCAGACAGAACCATGGCAGGCAGCACAGAGGGTGAAGCATCAGGCCACAGAGAGTTATTCTCAGGCTTTGGAACATAATGGAAATTTGCCCTGCTGGATTTTGAACTTGCCTGCGACCAGTGACCCCTTTATTCCTTCTATTTTTTTTCCTCTGAGAATTAGAGCGTCCATCCTGTGCCTGTCTCACCATTGCATTTTGGAAACATAACTTGTTTTCTAGTTTCACAGATGGACAGGGGAGAATTTTGCCCCAAGATGGATCATACCCAGAGTCTCACCCATACATGATTTAGATGATAAAATTTGTAAATGGAGTTAATGATACTTACATGAGATTTTGGACTTAGAATTGATGCTGTAATTGGTTGAGTTTTTGGAGGTTGTTGGGGGCTAGAGGGTGGCTTGAATGATGCCCCCAACAAAAAAAGGGCAGCTTTTAGAATCTTTTGCATTAACTCTGCTCAAACCTTGACTTCAGACTTTTGGCCTCCAGAACGATGAGAATAAATTTCTCTTGCTGAATAGGTTAGACCTGTGATTCATGAATCCACTCAACTATCACAGCAGAAGCCCAGTATAAACATGGGGTTATCCAGGAAATATGTGTAGAGGATCCTTGGGTAATGGTGTAGTAGCCCTAGGATAGTAATATATCATTCTATTATAGTCTTCCTCATAGATAATGACTTGTGGGCATACCATATTACTCTGTCTTGCCTGATACTTTCCCATGACAAAATTAATAACTTTCTGTTATTCTCTCATAACATTTGGCCAGTATTTCTGTAATAATCCTTATTGTAAGGTATTGTATATGCTAATCTCTGTTGTTAAAATGTGAGCCTCAGAGACAAAACTGGTTTTTATTCATGTTTATTTTACCAAGGTACAGTACACAAAAGTTAGGCACTCAATAATGCTAATTCAACAAAAGATACTTTTTATAGGAAAAGGTATACTTTAAGCCACCGTCAGAATTACCTCTGCAATATACCTTACTTGTGGAAACTAGTTTGTCCTTGGAAAATCCAGAGAGGATGCTCAGTGTTATCTCATGTGCCTTATTGTTTTGTTGTAAACAAATCAGAATTGTAGGAGGTCCTTTATTATATACACTAAAATCTTTCTCTCTATACCTTTTATCTACTGATCCTCTCTTTCAGAGCCAAATCTGTTTCTGTGTGTGACACATTGTCTGAGAGTAGCAGGCCAAAAGCCTGTAGTTTCTTCAACTACTGCACTTCCAAAATTTTATTTTGTACAGTTCGTTATTCTGCTGTCCTTCAATTTGTTTATGTTTCTCTTAAATCAAAATAGTAGGAAAATCAAAGAGGTTGAGAAGAGTAATTGTGGAAGTGGAAGAATTGAAGAGCATTGAATAGGTTGAAGGAGCTGGGCAGATAGGAACTTAAGGAAAATAATGTGAGAGCAAGTAAGGGAAATTTCTAAGAATAATGCTTTAAATCCAGAAATTGAGCTTCCCAACCAAAATCTGTAAATGTGTTTGTGTATATAGATACATGTATGTGTATATATATATGTGTATATATGTATGTGTATATATATGTGTGCGTGTATATGTGTGTGTATATACACATGCGCGTGCACACACACACAGGTATTTTTCAGTTCATCCTGGAAATTTGAGTGCATAACTTGAGTATAGTCCTATATAGGAAGTGAATGAGGTATGTCCCCCGTATAAAGAAATTTATAATAAAATTTGCGGCCAAGCGCAGTGGCTCACACCTGTAATCCCAGCACTTTTGGAGGCCGATGCGGGCGGATCATGAGGTCAGGAATTTGAGACCAGCCTGGCCAACATGGTGAAACCCTGTCTCTACTAAAAATACAAAAATTAGCCAGGTGTGGAGGCACATGCCTGTAATCCTAGCTACTCAGGAGGCTGAGGCAGGAGAATTGTTTGAATCAGGGAGGCGGAGGTTGCAATGAGCCGAGATTGCGCCTGCACTCCAGCCTGGGCGACAGAGCGAGACTCCGTCTTAAAAAAAAAACATTGGCTAGAGGTGATTATAGGCTGAAGAGCCTAGCATTTTACAATATGTATACCTTAATTTGTATATCTGAACTGCATTTATTCTACTTGTGTTGATCTTATTGAAAATATTTTTGAAATTCCACTTATAATTGCTGTCAAATTCTTTAGTGCGTATAAAAACACCTTTTATAGAAATAACTTTGGATGGAATTTTTTGAAGAAATATAGTTATTTCGGGCCATATATTTTATAAGGCAAGTGAACAATTGGAAATGCAAGTTTGTTACCTTTAAAAAAACTTTGTCCAAAAGAATGAACTGGGTGGGCATGGTGGCATGTGCCTGTAGTCTCAGCTACTTGAGTGGCTGCAGTGGGAGGATCGCTTGAGACCTCCCAGGCTCAAGTAAGCCATGTTTGCACCACTGCACTCCAGCCTGTGTGACAAAGGGAGATGCTGTCCTAAACAAACAAAAACGTTGTTCAAAGGTAATATCTTACCTTTTACCAGGTGCAGAACTGGTTTAGATGGTCTCAAGGATGTTTCCTCCTCAGTGATTAATAATGAGTTACCAGCAAATGGCCTCTGAGATTCCAGAAGAGTTCCAAAAGTGTTTAGAGCAGTGGTGTATTGAAGGGATAAGTTTAAGTGAATACTTTTTTTTCCTTCAACTTTTAAGTTCCAGGGTACGTGTACAGGATGTGCAGGTTTGTTACATAGGTAAATGTGTGCCATGGTGGTTTGCTGCACACATCAAACTATCACCTGGGTATGAAGCCCGGCATCCATTAGCTTTCTTCCTGATGCTCTCCGTCCCCTTGCACCTTTCCAACAGGCCCCAGTGTGGTGTTACCCACTATGTGTCCATGTGTTCTCATCATTCAGCTCCCTCTTGTAAGTGAGAACATGCGGTGTTTGGTTTTCTGTTTCTGCATTAGTTTGCTGAGGATAATGACTTCTAGCTCCATCCATGTTCCTGCAAAGGACATGATCTTGTTCATTTTATGGCTGCATAGTATTCCATAGTGTATATATACCACATTTTCTTTATTCAGTCTATCATTGATGGGGATACAGGTTGATTCTACGTCTTTGCTATTGTGAATAGTACTGCAGTGAACATATGTGTGCATGTATATTTATAATATGATTTATATTCCTTTGGGTATATACCCAGTAATGGGATTGCTGGGTCAAATGATATTTCTGCTTCTAGATCTTTGAGGAATCACAACACTGTCTTTTACAATGATTGAGTGTAAAGCATTTCTTTTTCTCCACAACCTTGCCAGCATCTGTTGTTTCTTGACTTCTTAATAATCACCATTCTGACTGGTGTGAGATAGTATCTTATTGTGGTTTTGATTTGCATTTCTCTAATGATCAGTGATGTGGAGCTTTTTTTCATGTTTGTTGGCACATGAATGTTTTATTTTGATAAGTGTCTATTCATGTCCTTTGCCTACTTTTTAATGGGGTCGTTTGTTTTTTCTTGTCAATTTGTTTTGCATATTGTGGATTTTGCATATTAGACCTTTGTCAGATGGATATATTGCAGAAATTTTCTCCCGTTCTGTAGGTTGTCTGTTCACTCTGATGATAGTTTTTGTTGTGCAGAAACTCTTTAGCTTAAATAGATTCCATTTGTCAATTTTTGCTTTTGTTGCAGTTGCTCTTGGCATTTTCATCATGAAATCGTTGCTCATGTCTGTGTCCTGAATTGTATTGCTTAGATTTTCTTGTAGGGTTTTTATAATTTTAGGTTTTACGTTTAAGTCTAATTCATCTTGAGTTAATTTTTGTATAAGGAAGGGGTCCAGTTTCAGTTTTCTGCATATGGCTAGCCAGTTCTCCCAGAACCATTTATTAAATAGGGAATTATTTCATTGCTTGTTTTTGTCAGGTTTATCAAAGATCATATGCTTGTAGGTGTGCAGTCTTATTTCTGAGTTCTCTATTCTGTTCCATTGATCCATGTGTATGTCCTTGTACCAGTACCATCCTGTACTGGTTACTGTAACCTTGTAGTATAGGTTGAAGTTGGGTAGCATGATGCCTCTAGCTTTGTTCTTTTTGCTTAGGGTTGTCTTGGCTATTTGGGCTCTTTCTCATTTTTTTCTAATTCTGTGAAGATTGTCAGTGGTAGTTTTGTTACAGGATAAGGATCCTGTGATAAGGGTTTTCGCTTTGCCAGCCGGAAACCTCTATGGCTGGTAGCACCTTTGCCTGAGTTTTGCTCAGGCCCATTGTGCTTGCTTTGTCCACTCGACCCAGCAGGCTATGCTCAGCTTGTGCTACTGGCCTGGATCCCACGCCTGCCAAGGGCGAGCTAGGTGCAGGGTGGCGATGAGTGTGTGAGCAAGCACAGGGTCCGGCCACTGCGCACAGCCAGGAATGCCGGCTGCAGTGGGGTGGGCAGCTCTGGGTACTTGCACAGGCGCCCGCTTTGTACAAGACTGTGGCTCGACCAGACATACTGCAGGTGGCTTCCACTGCAGGCACTGTGGAATGCAATGGCACCTGGAAGCTTGGAGATACCAGGAACCACACAGCCCCAAAGCGAGTGTCACAGCTCTGGCTCACGGAGCCTGGAGGTCTGGGCTCTCCGAAGGGGTGCAGCTCTTCTCTCCTTTTCGTTGCCTGCAATGTAGTGAGTGGGGTGTGTGTTTCAGCCCTGTTTGTGTTTCAGCCCTGTTTGTGTTTCAGCCCTGTTTGTGTTTCAGCCCTGTTTGTGTTTCAGCCCTGTTTGTGTTTCAGCCCTGTTTGTGTTACAGCCCTGTTTGTGTTACAGCCCTGTTTGTGTTTCAGCCCTGTTTGTGTTACAGCTCTTTCAGTCCTGCCATTTGGTGGGTTCCGAGTTCTTGTTGCATGTTCAGGAAGAATGAGGTATGTAGACAACTGGAAGGTAAGCAAGGCAAAGAGGTGCGTTATTGAGAGGCAGTATAGCTCTCAGGAGAACTGAAGTTGGTAACTCCTTTCTGCTGTCAGGTCGTTCTGATGAGTGCAGCTGTCGCTAGAGAGGAGACCTGGAGTGGGTAGCTCCTTTTCACAGGCAGGTCATTCTGTTGAGTCTGCAGCCCTCAGCAGAGAGGAGAAATGGAGTGGCTAGCTTCTACCTGCAGTCACGTCGTCCTGATGTCTGGGAGAGGACACCTGGAATGGGTAGCTCCTATCCACAGGCAGGTCATCCCATCATCTGCCTGAGTTTGGCTGAGTCTGGGGTTTTTATGGGCTTCAGAGGGGAGGAAGTGTGTGCTGATTGGTCCTTGGGAGGCCCTGGGTAGGCCCAGAATAAAACATCGTAAATTCTCACTCCAGTCTGTGGAACAGGTAGCCCAGCCCCCAGGCTTCAGGTTGTCCTTAGCTTGAAGGTGAGGCTTCACCCGGCACCCATCCCATTTTGCCCATCTGCTCCCTGCCACCATTAACCTGCCATCTACTGTGTCCATGGCACCCAGGCTATTTGCATCATGGTGTACTTTCAGGCCTGTGCCAAGCTGTCCCCAGACCCATCTCGGCCTCCCTCCCATGCCCATTGATGCCCAAAGTCTGGCGGGGGCTGAGGTGGTAGGGGGCTGGCATGTCAGCACTACCCCAAACACATGCACACCCAGCTGGGTTGTGACAGCTTCTGGGCTCAGGCGCAACTTTGTTCCACAATTGGAGCAGGGGTCGGGAGCAGGGAGAGGCCAGGCAGCAGGAGCAGGCACTTTTGAGCCTGTGATGTACAGGGGGCTTTTCAGACCCCTAAGAGTGCAGGGATTCCTGGGTCCACAGCTGCAGGTGGGTGGTTGCAGCTGCACCCAGGGAGTGCAGGGCTCCCACTCGGCCAACTCAGTAGGAGGCGTGGGCTCCTACCTGCCTCCAGTCCCCAAGAGCACAGGGATGTCCAGGTCTGGACAGCTGTGCCTGGGAAGTGCGGGCCCTCCACCCTGCCAGCTCAGAAGGGGATGGGACTTTTCACCTGTTCCCTGCTCCCACCAGCTCCATGGAATACACAACCCTGGCCATGTCTCCCTTGCTGCAGCTGGCGTTTTTGCAGCAGCCACTCTAGACGGGTCACTGCTGCCATCAGTTTAACGAGAATAGCATTGAATCTATAAATTACTTTGGGCAGTATGGCCATTTTCACAAAATAGATTCTTCTATCCATGAGCATGGAATGTTTTTCCATTTGTGTCGTCTCTGATTTCCTTGAGCAGCGGTTTGTAGTTCTCCTTGAAGAGGTACTTCACTTCCCTTGTTAGCTGGAACACTTTCTTAAGGCGATCACTTAGAAGGATCAGACTTAGGTAGATGTACAGATTTTGGTACTTGGAACTAGTCTTTTACCTATGGTTGCATAGTATATGAGCATGTCTGCAACTGTTTGGTCAAATCAGTTAAGCCTTTGTCCCTACTTAAGGTATTGTACCATCTCTGTCTTTTTCAGTTCATTGTCCTATTTAGTGTTTTCCGTTGTTTCCTCTGCTTTTAGCTTTCCTGTTTTTTCTTTTTCAAGTCATTGATTTGGTGCCATTAATAGCAAGAGTTGATTTGAAGTTACTTATTCTAAATTCCTAGAAGTTACTTATTACTCTAAATTCCTATGCTTGTTGTTTTTATGTTGATGAATTAATCAGTCTTTCTCACTTCCTTTTTCCTTTTTAGTGGCCATGTCAGACTCATAAGAATTAGTTAATCTGTATGCGTTGTGGATGTCCTTAATACTTTCCTTTTATTTTAAGCATTAGTTTAAGTTTACTAAGGCTAGGGAGGAAGATAAGGTGGGCAATAACAGATAATCAGCACCATCTGTTTGGTGGCTGTTTTGTTTCTAGCTTAAATAGTTCACCCTATTTGTTTTAGCTCTCTAGTGTTTTGATCTGTGCAGAACTAAATCTTTCGTTTATTTCATTATTTCTAAAAGGCTTTAAATGGCTTTGGCCATTTTTTCTTATATACCATGGAAATTTCATTGGGCTCTATGGCCAAAGACATTGTGCAATACACTGATTTCCTATCTTTAAAATTAAGATCTTTTCTGTTTTAAATAATAAAAAATATTTTCTACACAATTAAGTAAAGGCAATAGATAATATAACTTCTGTAAAATATTTATAGAACCAATTTTTGTTTATGTAAAACAGGTGGTCTTTTTTTTCTACTTTTTACCTTTATATAATGTTCTCTCTTAATTATCATTCTTGTATTTCTCAGTGGCATTTAATATGGCAAGATAGAATAACTGTCAATGTTTTAGTTGTTGCTAAGAACAAGGAAAAGCCAGAAGTAATTTCTCATGAAGCCTTTTCCTGACATGAGTATATGTTTATAGTTGAGAATGATATCTCAGGTAAGAATTATCAGTGTATATTTTTTCCAGTGTTATAGTAAATGGAAATTAGTAATTTGACATTAATTTTTAGGGGTTTTTGTTTTTGCTGTAGATATAATTTGGTTCTTGAGTATAGTTTATAGTATCTAAACCATTTTAAATTCCGTCTACTAACTGATTATTTCTATTTTTTAATAGTGAATTTATGGCAGAAGAAAGTAATGAAAAATTTTGGCAGTTTTTGGAAACTGTGCAAGAATTAGCAATTTATAAGCAAACAGGTAGGTGATGTGTAAAATTTAACTTGTAAGATTTGTATTTATGTACACATATTGTAATTTTTTTTTTAATGGTAATGCTTAAGTGTGAATACTTCACTGGGTTAGTAAATCTAACATTAAATTTGAAAATATGTTTTAATAGATACCATTCTAAGCATCTGTTTCCAAATATAAGGTTTTAATACTTTATTATAGGACACCTCTTATAATTAGTCATGTTTGGGTATTGCATTCTCATCAAGAATAAATCAGAATTGTTAGCTGGGCATGGTGGTGTGCATCTGTAGTAGCAGCTACTTCGAAGGCCCAAGGCCAGTGAATTGCTTGAGCCCAGGAGTCAGAGACTAGCCTGGGCAGTATAGCAAGACCCTGTTTCTAAAAAAGAAAAATAAAAAAAAAATAAATTGGCCAGGTGTGGTGGCTTACACCTGTAATCCCAGCATTTTGCGAGGCTGAGGCGGAGGATCACTTGAGCCCAGGAGTTTGAGCTGTGTTCGTACCACTGCACTGCAACCTCAGTGACAGAGAGAGACCTTGTCTCCCCCCGCAAAAAATTGTTAAGATACAGTTATCTTTTTACCTAGAATTCTTTGAAATAATAATTTTGTGTCTAGTAATAGCACATTTTTTTCTTTTTTAAAAGTAGACTTAATTTGTTTTTAGAATAGTTATAAGTTCATAGTAAAATTGGACAGAAAGTACAGATTTCCTAATGCCCCCTTCCCCTACACATAAATAGCCTCCCTTGTTACCAACATCCCTCACTAGTGTGGTACATGTATATCTGTTGATGAACCTATCTTGACAGATCCTTATTACCCAAGGTCCATAGTTTGCATTAGGGTTCACTCTTGTTGTTATACATTCTATGAGTTTGGACAAATGTATACTGACATGTATATTGTGTTTTGATTGGCAGAATATTTTGACTCTTAACCCATTAAAGAAACTTTTAATACTTACCCTCAGAAAGGTAATTAATATGCTCTCATTTCACTATCTGTAAAATAGTAATTTCTGTTTTTATATGTATATGAGAATTTATACCTATATATACATATATCTTCCTCAGAATTAAAAAGTGTTTATTGTTTTTCTTAGGGTAGGTCAGTAGATTAAAGGTATTGAAATGAGATTTTAACAGCAGAGGCTAAGGGGTTAATTATTGTAAAGAAAATTTTATTATTTTCCTATCTCTGCAGGGACTAAAATAGATGACATGAATTTGGAATCCCTTAAGAGTAAAATCTTTAGCCATTTAGATGTAGAGAGATCTTCTGTTGGTGATTAAAATAGTTTATTATTTTGTTCCTGAGTGTCAATGTAAGATAAACTATAGTTTCAGATGTTTTAAATGCTCATTTACTGAAGCCTGTTTGGCTCAGGTAGCCTTGAAGTTCAGTGATTTTGTGATTTCACAAAGTAGATTTTAAAAATAAAGAGATCAGACATGCTTTTAATAACATTTTAAACTGAAATATTTCCAAAGCAAATAATTTTTCCTTTCAAAATTTTTTCCTGAAAAAATTATTTATATATAAGAAATGCTGGCGGTACTTTAGATGATGGGAATATAAAGATGAATAAATGTGATCTACATCCTCAGGACTTCATGATATAGTGAAGGAGACAGCAAAACAGTGATGTACACTATTAGGTGATAAGAGCTTTAATTGGGGTGTGCATAACATGAAAACACATAAAAGAGGAACCTCGTCAGTGTTTGAGAGAGAGCAAGACAGCATTTTCAGTGGTGAATGCTGGAGCTGAGTTTGAATGATGAGATTTAGTCAGGTAGTAGGGAGCACAAAACAAGTAGAAGAGACCGGGATGGAATGTGTGGAGGAACTCTCACCTAAAATCCTCAATATATCTGTCCCATATATGTTGTTCTCAGTACATGCTTTTTGGCCTTATTCAGTACTATTTTTTATTGGAGAAGCAATCCTAAAAATTACTCCTGTAAATTTCAAATTCATTTTAAGTTACTTATATCAGCATATTTTCTACCTAAATGAAATGATATACCTGGACAATCTGGTGGCAGATCATTAACAAGTTGGAATATAAGCTCAGGAGTACCTAAACTCTACATCAAGCGTATATTGAAGGAGGTCAGGTGTTTTCAGGGTTGAACCTAAATTGTATTAAAGTAAGAATTACTGATGGGGCACAGTGGCTCACACCCGTAATCCCAGCACTTTGGAAGGCTGAGGTGGGCAGATCACTTGAGGCCAGGAGTTCGAGATCAGCCTGGTCAACACTGTGAAACCCCGTCTCTACTGAAAATACAAAAATTAGCTGGGCGTGGTGGTGCGGGCCTGTAATCCAGCTACTTGGGAGGCTGAGGCACAAGACTCACTTGAACCCTGGAGGTGTAGGCTGCAGTGAGCCGAGATCACACCTCTGGACTGTAGCCTGGGCAACAGAGTGAGACTCTGACTCAAAAAAAAAAAAATTACTAACTCTTAAAATGTAATTCTGTTGGCTTTATTTGTAATGGCAGAGTCTAATGCATGTGGTAATATTATTGCTGACCTTGTTAAGTGTGGAAAAGAATGGTACAAATGAGAAATATATTAATGAACAGATTTTACTGAATTTGTTTTCAAGACATCTTAGAGGAAACATTTAATAATCCTCTGTTACTTGTAATAATTTAGGTTGTTGAATCTCCATGAGACCTTCTAAATACTCTTTACTAAATAATAAGTCTTGGTGATCCACCCGCCTAAAAAAATTGTAAATATTGAACATTTAACTTTTTGAATTCAAGTACTAGTTTTATACCATTTAATGCAATCACTTCATATTATATGCCAGCAAATTAAGACTTTTTAAGCGTTGAATTGCCTGTTTAAAAAAATTTATGTGGTTCTGCCAGACTTATGTATTTATTGATGCTTCAAGATTCAAGTGGCATATTAGTTAACCTACGTAGTTTTGTGAGGTGAGAAATGTCATTCAATATTTATCTGATTTCAAAATCTCTGTTTATTTTTACTTCACATGCTGCTCAGCGTATAACAATGTCATTTTCAAAGTCCTTGAAGATTTTAGTGGTTTTTACACAAATAAAGCTGTTTTTGTATTTTATTAATGGAAGAAATTTTCAAAAAGTGTTAAGACTTTCTAACATAGTTACTTTTACCCAAGAACCAGATTTGGAGGAAGAATGTAATTGGAGTTTGGATGTGCCACATTTGAAATGCGTGTGAAATATCAAAATAGAAGTGTATCGATAAGCTGATATATGAGTAGAGATCTAGATTAAAAAAAAATTCTAGGATAAAGGGTAGGATTTCAGAGTGATCAACATGAAAAATGGTAATTTAAGTTATAGGGAGAAGGTACAGAATGAGAATAAAATAGTGCCCAATGGCAGAACCCTGAGAACAGCAATGTTTAAGGGAATCTGATAAGAAGAACAGCACACAATAGAGACTAAGGAAGAGTACCTCTAGTGGTAGCTGAAATCCTGTAAAAATATGAGATCATGAAAACCAGGAGAATATTAAGTTGTAAGTGATTGATGTTATCAAATACTGCACCTACTACTTTTAACAATAGAGAAATTATTAGTGCCTTTGGTGAGAACCATTTCACTGGTATAGTAATCAAGACTTCAGTAAGTTAAGATGTGAGTAGAGCTTTATATATCTCTTTGTTATTTGGTCATCTAATTTCTGAGCTTCTTGTCAAATTGTCACAATCAGCAAATAACCCAGTCTCCACCCCCAAAATGTCCCCTTCCCGTAGAGCTACGTGCTGTTAAATCTTTTAAGACCTTTGACTATGAAGGGAATAAGATGAGTCAGTAGCTGGCTGTGGAAGCTGCTGTTTATTTTTTTTTTAATAAGAATGATTTTTGAATATTAGGTGCCGGTAGTCAAAAATTGAGTAAAAACTGAGGTTAAAGATAAAGGCAGAGAATATTGAAGGGGTATTTTTGGTTGGTGAGCATGGATTTAGTTATTTAACAAATCAGCCAACATAGCCCAATGCATCCATTTCATAATAGAGATGATCTTGCTTGTTATATCTAAATTATAAAAGTTTACTTTCTATAAACTCCTGAATCCTACATTCACTATTACATAAGGGGCAACCTTGATGGTGACCTTGACAAAATTTGGTATCTGTTGTCAGGCACTACTCACATTTCTTTTGACTTTTCTCTGCTTTCATGGTTGACCAATCCTTTGACTGATGTAGTCATATTTTAGATGTTATTACATTAATTTTTATTTTCTTGCTGTCCTTGTAAGTATAAAGTATTTTTAAGAATATATTTTAAAATAATATTTATTTTCTATTTTGTTTTTACTGTTGAATGCGAATCTTATTTGCATTATTTTTTGATTCTTGGAGGAAAACTCACCGTTTCTCCCAAGTTCTGAGAAATCATCTATAGTTTGTTAAAGAAGTAAGAGTGAAAGAGCCAATGCTTATTCTCATATGTCAGTTGTTTAAAGTTGCTGGATTAGGAAAATATTGTTTAGAATGAAGAAACTTATTTATAATATCTATTAAATATTAAATTTATTGAATGCCTATTTTGTGTGCCAGGTGTAGAAATGTACAGTTGAAAAACTATGATAGAAAAGATGCTTTCCTTCATGGTTTATAGCTTAATAAGAGGCACCAAATTTAAACAATTATACAAATACTTTTAAATGACTTTTTTTGTGAATTGATCTAGAGATGATATAGAGCTCACAATCAGACTTTATGCTGCAATTTCTCCAATTATTTCTTGGTTATATAAAGTTTGCTCTCTGGTTGATGCCTCATGAATAACTCTTGGAGAAATAGCCCTCGAGTTCTTCACGTACTTAGTTGTTCATGTGTGAATTCTAAACTTCTGATTTTTAACTTTAGAGCCCCAGAGGTTTTTTTTTATTTTTGTTTTTTATTTAAACTAGAGAATGTTGCAATGCTGATCATTCTGTGTCTTTTTTTTGTTTTAGGGATGTAAGTTCATTACTCTTTTTAATTCTGGAAGGTTTTCTTGAATTATAGCTTTCTTTAATTATTCTGTTCCATTTACTTGATTTTTCTGCCTTAGGGTCTACAAATATACACATATTAATCTACTTTGCCTGACTTCTGTGTTTGTCATTTACTCTCAAGTCATTTTTCCCTTCTCTCCTTTTTATTTGTTTCACTTTTATCACTTTTCCTCTGTGTATTCTGTTTCTCCTACTCTGTTTTCCATGGTGTCTGTTTACTCTTGTGCTCCTTCTAATTTAGTTTGTGTTTTCTAGTATTATTTTCTTTCTAGTTCTTATTTGTATTCTTTCAGAAAACTTCTCATATCTCCCTCTTTTTTTGGTCATCTCATTTCTGAGCTTTTTGTCAAGAGCTGTGAAGGGGCTGGAATTTTTACCCTGTTTGCAAGCTAAAAACTTAGCTTGCCACAGTTTCAGGAATCAGATGGACAACATAAGACTCTTGGATCAGAGCTGAAAGACTATAACTGACCAGAGGAAATCTCCTGAGTGATTCATAGCTTCTTTATATCAGCCAGGACCTATCGAACTAAACTCTGAGACTTTTTATTGTCATCTTTGAAAGGATCTAATATTGGCAAGATGGACTATAGGAGGAATTTAGTCGTAAGATGCCACTAAGACATTGTTTGGGAGATGTTTTGGAACTTATTTCCCTTGGCCTATAACCCTTTCTTCTTCTCTTCATTAATAGGCAGCAAAATTAAGATGACTCATTACCTGATTGACTGTACAGTTTTGTCAGAATGTCCATTGTTACTTCTCAAGCACTCTCCTCAAATGCTATTAATTGGACCATAGGACTGGGCCTTTTATTCTCCAGAAATCCACGTATCTTGTCAGCATTCCATTTTGTTGTCAGATCTGTCAAGTACTGTGAAGGGTCTGAGATGTTACCCTATTTGCAAAGATGACAGATTAGTTTCATGGATGCTGACAGAAGACCTGAGACCCCTGATTCAGAGACAGAAGGCTTTATTTCATATAACAAAAGCAATAACCACAGTGTCCACATATTTGCACTGGTTGCCTGAGCCTCAGTTCCCAGAGGACAACTTGGAGGGCCAGGTAACACCTGTATCCTGAATGGGTTGTGGTAAAGAGAGGAACTGAGGGTCAAGGACCCAGCACTTTTGGAGCAAATAGTAAACATTGTCACAATCAGCAAACAACTCAGTCTCCCAGCCAACCCCAAAATGTCTCCTTCCGGTCAGAACATCCTTTTCCTCCTCTCGGAAAGAGAGTATCTGGTGTTGCAATCTGGTTTAACCACATTCTTCTTGTTATCCCTCTCACATCAGATATCCACAGGGAACTGCTCTTCATCTACCCCAACTCTGTTCTTTTGTGGGAGAAATGTCCGTCACTTGATAACCCAGTGCCAGGACGTAGAGGAGAATACATTATCGGAGAATGTCTAGAGGCCAGCCTCTGTGGATGCCTGTACCGAATGGACTCCAGAGCTGCCCTATTAGTACCTTACCATCTCTGGCTGGCCCTGGAATGCATTACAGTTTTCTGACACAATGCAGTCGGTGATTATACCTAGAGAAGAGTAGAGAAAGGAAAGGGGCACAGATAGTTCTTCCCACCCCTGCTTATCCCCGTTAGTGCCACCAGGTCTTCTTCAGCTCTAAGCTGCACTTTTCTGCCTTCTCCCATTCAAGTGATCTCTGTCTCCCCAGGGGTGTTGGAGAATTTTAAATTAAATTCTAGGATCCCTCCTTCTCCTTTGTGTCTTTGAGATCTTTGAATAGGGTTTATAGTAGGCAACTTGTAGCTCAGGTTAGTTTGTTCAAGTTCCAGACAAGATGACATTTACTTTTGAAGACCTGGTTCAAATTTTGTCTCCTAAAAGTATTCTGGATACACTAATTATACTTGGCTATCGGCACTAAATCTCAGTAGAATTGATTCATACAGGTACTTTAAAATTCATTAACAATCATATTCTATAACTTTTCTGCTGTTCTTAATTTCCAACTTGTAGGTAGGACTTATATCTTATCCTTGTAATATAACCCCACAACTTTGGAGTAAGTTGGTCTGAAATGCTGGTGTTTCCAAATATATTTTAATGGCAAGATTATTTTTACCTGGTCTCATGTTGATTACTTGGATATTACTGGAAGATCCAAAATGAAGTTGATTATAGAACTGAGATCTTGGTTTTTCCATTTTTCTCTAGCATTATCCATAACCAAACTTCAGGTATGATTATATGACATTAAGTTAGCTTTACAGTGGAAGATGTGCCAATGTGTAGTGTATAAAATACTAACATTATTTTCTTTTGACTTCTTTTTGTAGAATCAGATTATTCTTATTACAACTTAATCCTGAAGAAAGCTGGACAGTTTCTAGACAATTTACACATCAACCTCTTAAAGTTTGCTTTCTCTATAAGGGCATACTCCCCAGCTATTCAGATGTTTCAGCAGGTGTGTAAAAATATCCAAACTGTATTGGACAAAGAGGCATGCTAGCAATGTACATAGAGCTCTTTAATATGAACATCTTTAGTTCAAAATGATCTACAAGTTTATAGTTGGTTCCATAGCCTATCATTGATTATGTTATTATTGTTGTCATTTATTATAATGTAATTGAATATATTCTGTAATTTTTATAGTTATTTGGGATAAGGAAATTATGGGGACAAATCATTGAAATGAAGTATCATAAAAATTTTAATAGAATTTTTTCAATAACTTTGAAGCATGCCTTTCCTAGGATAAAGTTGATTTTATTAAAATATTTCTTAGATTCTGCATACATATAGATGTTTTTCACTTTAATTGGAGCAATAACTTAATAGTAGTTGATGAGTTATTTTAATCAAAGTAATGTGTGAGGGTTTTAAAATCGTTTTGTAATTATCAACTACTGTAGCTAAATATAATCTTTGAAATCTTAGATTGCAGCTGATGAGCCACCACCAGATGGTTGTAATGCATTTGTGGTTATCCATAAGAAGAACACCTGTAAAATTAATGAGATTAAAAAGCTGCTGAAGAAAGCTGCTTCAAGGTAAATTAATAATAGCCTATAATGAAAGAAGTGGTTATAAAGAGGACAGTTCAATAGCAGAAACTTCTTATAATAAAAAAATTTAATATTCTAAGACATCGTATATTCAAGAATGTGATTTGTATTGAAAACCTTAATATATCTGAGAATGTTTTGTCTTGATAAGCTTTTGATTTTAGCATATAAATTGTGCCAAAATAACATAAAATATATGAAATGTTTCATATAAGCATAACTTGTTTTTTGAAATAAACATGCAAAACTATGAATGTATTTGGTTTATATCGCTTTAAATATAAACTGAATATATACCTGGGGAATAAGAAAGTAATCAAAACAATAGATGCGGTTGCTTCCTATATACAAAACTTTTTTTTTTTGCTTTTTTGAAAGTAATTAAGAAATGGCAAATCAGAAGTAAATTATTAATTTATTAGTGATTTTTTAGAGTAATACTGCCAGTATATTTTATTGCCTGATTATAATTTAAAAATAAAGTAGTTTCATTAATTTTGAAAGAGCTCTATTAAACAGTAATATATATTTATGCATATTAATACTTCTCACTTGTTAAACCATTTCTAACGTTTTCTTATACTTGTATTGATTTTAATATACAAAAGGCTTCTATTTTTATGTAGCCGAATTTTCCTGTGAATGTGACTTCTATATTGTTTTTATACTAACAGTTTTTCCCGAACCTGATTGGAAGATTTTACTAATTATTTCTGTAGCTTTCTTAAAGTTTTTCCTTTTATTTTACATTAAACTTTTAATCTATCTGTAATTTATTTTCATCAAAAGGTAGAATCCAACCAGATTTTTTTCCTCAGGTAGCTAGTCAATTGTATTCATTATATTTATGTTATGGTCTATTTCGTAGCTCTTTGTTCTGCTCCATTATGTATTTCTTATAGTAGTGTCATACTGTTTTAATATTTGCTGCTTTATTATCCAGTTTCTGACAGGAGGATTTCTTCTTCATTGTGGCTCTTTTTCCTGCAGAATGCCTTAGCTCCTTGTGTTTGTTGATGTTTTTAAATTAACATTGGAATCCTTTTCCTCCCCAAGCTCCCGTTCCCCAAAAGCCTTGTTAGAATTATGTTAAAAGTATTGGTTAATTTAAGAAAAATTTACATCTGTGTTGTATTGAATCTCTTATCAGATAACATGGTATGTTTCTCTGTTCATACCTGCTTTTAAAACTTAAAGGCAGAAATAATTGCTTTATTTTATCAATTATTTTTTCATCGATTGAGACGGATACAAGGTTTTTCTCATTGGACATACTAATGTATTACAAAATACTTTGAAATATTATACCTTCTTTTCAGTTCTGAGGAAAACTACTGGTTATTAATGGTGTGAGATTATCTTAATTTGCTTTTGAATTAGATTGCTTTCATTTTGTTTTCATGTTTCTGCTTTAATAAATGAATAACTGTACATGTATTGAAATTATTTGACATCTTTAATTTTTATCAGTCATTGTACTTTCATATAGTGACTTAGGCAGTCATGTTATTCTTATTCTGAATGAGTTAATATAGGAATTATCTATTCCTTTATGGCATTATTAGACTCACTATAAAATTGTTAACACTAGTGTATATTTTTTCCTTTCCTAGTGCATCTTTTAAAGGAAATTTTGTAATGTTTAAAATTTATTGTCATTGATTTCTGATGTCAAATTTTAAAATTATAGAAACTAATGTACCTTGAAGGTTACAAAAGAAATTAACATCAAACTATTAGGAAAGTCAATCTGCCACGGGCCCTGTGAGTCCTTGCATGTTCTTTCTTGGTCTGACCAGCAAAAAATGCCAGGTCCTGACCACTCTTTACCTGGGCCATTTCTCAGGGTTGTGTTTGCAGTGAGCACCCTTGAGGAATGAGGTAATGTTTGCCTTTGGGATTGGGGGCAGGGAGCAAGCATGTTTTATTGCTTACTATAAAACAGTGCTTCCCCAAGCCCAGTGTTCCTTAATGGAAACATATGCCAACTCTGTAGGATCCATCTAAGTCCATATTTTGTCACCCCCCGTGGGACTTTGGGGGCAAGCATAATAATGCTTATACTGCTTGCTCTATGTCATGAGCAATAAAGTCGTTTGTCTTTGACCCAGGAGTCTTATGTCTTCTATCAGAACCCATAAAAGAATAAAAGGCTAACTTATTAGTTTGTAAGTCAGGTAAAATCATACCTTAGATTTTTGCAGTTCTTGATAGTTTTGGAGACTGCTATGGGTGGGATGTTGACTGACACATAGCTTCTGGAAGAGGAAGTTCCTAAGGGCCCATGGGTCAAGAAGAAAAAGGGTCAACACTTAACATTTCTTCCCACTGCCTGCCTCTTTCTCCCTGTGCTCTTGGTGGGTGATAGCAGTCTCCTGATTGTGTTGTAGTCCAATACATGTTCCTTGATCTGTGCTCCTAAGGAAAAGGCACTCAAATTTGTCTGATTTAATGGATTATTGTTTTGGCTCTGATTATATAACTGGTATTGGTATTTTACATGCTTAAACTGTGAATGCTGTCAATGTTTGTGAAGCCCAGAGGGAAACTCTCATTCAGAGACTACCACACATAGACACTCCCAGGTGGCCCAGCAGAAACAAAGAATCAATCCCAGGAAGAGAAAGGACAATCACAACTTTATATAGACTTCATAGCTGTTGGACCACCCAGAGAGACTGTTTCCAAGTACAATGGTGCCACCTGCCTGACTCAGCCACTTAGTACACACCCCTTTTTAAAATGAGCAGTTCTTAAGCTGCTGCTAAGCTCTTGTTGAAACTGAACGCCTGACCCATGGAGGCCTTGTGACTCTACCATATGACATTTACATTTTCACGTAGTTCAACTAGGAGTCAGTGTCTGGCAAGGTGAAAGGGACCCAACAAGCCTCTCTGCTCAAATGGAAATTATATATTCAAAAGCACAGCTTCTTGGCCCTAGCATGATACCAGGTATATGTGAAAAAGTGGCAGCTACTCTTTTGGGAGTGAACCCATTTCACTACCTGAAGTAAGGTCACTGGCTCAAAAGGGCCCTCAATTCACAGTGGTTTCCCTAAATGCCTGGGCCAGGCTGCTGGTATGTTTAACTAAGTTAACAGCTGGTGGGATCTTTGGACTGCCTCTGCTACCATTCCACCAGACGTAAGCCTTGTAAAACCAAAAGCCGAAGTGGTCACTCTACTCAGTGGGCAGAACTCAAGGCCGTCATCCTCTCCCTGAACAAAATCTGACCCCTTGATTAAATATAATACATTTATACTGACTCTTCTGCTGTTGCCAATGGCCTACCTGTCTGGTCTGCCACTTGGAAGACTACAGATGGGCAGATTAAAAATAGCACTCCTTGGGGCTTACACACTGCAAAAGTAATTTACACTTGCCCATCTGACAGTCTGGTGTACTCCTATAGATGTACATATTATAAACCCATTCCCTGATAAGTGTGAATAGAGACAAGCTGACTATGCCAAGACTGTGTGAAGCCCTGACTGCTCTTTACCATGGCCTTTTCTCAGGGTGTTTTCAGTAAGTGACTTTGAGGGATAAGTTAATGTCTCCCCATGGGACAAAGGACAGCTTACTTACTGCTTGTTATTAAATGATGGGTTTCCCACACTCAGTGTTCGTTAGATGTGATCCATACCCACTGCCTGTGTAGAATTCTTGTGGGTCCATCTTCTCCCTATGGGATGTGGGGCCATGAGGAACCCATGTAAACATACTAATGCTCATGTTGCTTGCTGTGCCACAAGTATCAAGTTCTTTGTTTCTGACTCAGAAGTTTCTGTCTGTTGCCATAATCCATGAAACAGTAAAAAGCTAACTTACTGGCTTGTAAGTAGGGTAAAACAATTCTGCAGCCTTACAGAAACATTCTCCCCGCCTCTCTCTGTATACAGGGTAAAGTTAATAATTTTTTTTTCCTTTTGTGAACTTTAGGCATATACTCTTGGGTTTGTGACCTCTTGTCAACATTGGTCAATGGTTTTTTCTTATTTAAGCATATAATTTGTTTTTACATAGGTTATTTATAGTAATACAAATATTTTAATTTTTTCCTCTCTGTAGGTATGTTTCTCCTTCCTAGATTTTCTTTAGTTTTCATTTTCTTTCAGTTTTTCCAGATTAGGTTTTTATCTTTTTCTAAAGAAATGACTGATAAATTTATTCTGCTTTTTAATTCTAACCTAATACGTTTTGCATTTATGTATTTTCTTCTGTCTGTGGTTGAGCTACACACTTGGTTTGTTTTTCTTTTTTTCAATTATAATATATTTAGGTCATCAAAGTTGCCTTTCTTTACTATGTGGTATTCTCATTGTCCCAATTTCTTAAAATTCTTCTTAATGGTAGTTTTATTTACTTGTTGAAAAGGGAGTACTGGGAGAAAGTTACACTCATTTAGGGTGGTAATGATTGCTGTCACTTTCCCCCAGATATATAGCTCATATTTTATTTTGTTTTAATTTATTTTATTTTTCTGAGACAGAGTCTCACTCTAGTGCCCAGGCTAGAGTGCAGTGGTACAGTCTCACTGCAACCTCTGCTTCCCAGGTTTGAGTTGTACTTCTGCCTCAGCCTCCTGAGTAGATGGGACTACAGGTGCAAACCACCATGCTCAGCTGATTTTTTGTATTTTTTGTAGAGACGGGGCCTTGCTGTGTTGCCCAGGCTGGACTCAAACTCCTGAGCTCAAGCAATCTGCCTGCCTCTGTCTCCCAGAGTGCTGGGATTACTGGCATGAGCTACCACTCTTGGCCTTCATTCATATTTTAATATTATATCTATAAAGTTTTGGGGCAGATCCAGACCATAGATATTTTTGAACCATGGAGGTATGGGAGAGATGAAGAATCAGTTTACTCTTCTTTTTTTACTAGCACGTTCTTGTTTTAAGTGGTAAGGTTGACTGTCAGTTATGATTCTAAGTTGAACAGCATAGGTTTTATAGTAAGTAAACTTTACTCCCAATTTGTGATATAAAGTTATTGTTAATTTGCAACTTCATTAAGAATTTTTCTCTTTCTGTGTCTTTGTAAATATTTTTGGAGATACTGTAAAATTTAGTGTCAGGGACTGCTCTCCAAATGCCACTTCAAATCAATATGACTGTCTTTTTTGTGGCTTTAAACTTTTGTCCCAAATGGAAAGCTGTATGTTTAAAGTTAAAAAAAAATCCTATATGGTCATTATAAAAGAGTTCAAATACTTTAGAAAAATGAAAGTGGAAAGGGAAAATGGCCCATAATTCTGCTAACAGTTTAATATATATTATTTTTTAATGCATATATTTATATACAGATATATTTTAAAAAACATTTATTGTACTATAAAGGGTATCTTAGATCCTTCTCCCATTAAGTTATGTGTTCTTACATGTAAATAAATAAAATTACTTGTATGTATGTTAGGCTGTTTTTGTGTTACTATAAGGAAATACCTGAGGCTGGGTAATTTATTAAAAAAAGAGGTTTAGTTGGTTCATGGCTCTGCAAGCTGTACAAGCATAGCGCGAACATCTGCTTGGCTTCTGGTGAGTGCCTCAGGAACCTTACAGCCATGATGGAAGGTGAAGCTGGAACAGGCATGTCATATAGTGAGAGCAGAAGCAAGAGAGTAAGGGAGGCCCCTGCGAATTGCATTTCAACATGAGATTTGGGGGGGACAAATACCCAAACCATATCATTCTATTCCTAGTCCCCAAAATCTCATGTCCTTCTCACATTGGAAATTACAATAATTTCTTCCCCATGTCTTAACTCATTCTGACATCAAGTCCAATGTCCTCAGTGCCATCTGAGACTCATCTGCTTCCACTTATAAGCCTGTAAAATCAAAACAAGTTATTTACTTCCGAGATACAGAGATGGTGCAGGCATTGGGTAAACATTCCTGTTACCAAAGGGAGAAATTGGCCGAAAGAAAAGGGTAACAGGCCCCATGCAAGTCTGAAACACAGTAAGGCAGGCACTAAATCTTAAAGCTGTCATGTAATCCTTGACTCCATGTCCCACATCCTGACGTACATCCTGGTGGGCTCCCTAGGCCTTGGGCAGCTCCAGCCCTCTAACTTTGCAGGATGCAATCCATGTGGCTGCTGTCATGGGTTGGGGTTGAGTACCTCTGGGTTTTCCAGGCAGAGTCTGCAAGCTACTAGTGAATCTACCATCCTTGGGTCTGAAGGGTTGCAGCCCCCCCTCCACTAGCTTCACTAGGCAGTATCCAGGTGGGGACTCTGTGTGGGGGTTCTAACCCCACATTTCCTCTATGCACTGCCCTAGTAGAATATCTGTGGGGGCCTGGCCTGTGTAGCAGGCTCCTGCCTGGGCACTAGGCTTTTCCATACATCCTCTTAAATCTAGGTGGAGGCCTCCAAACCTCCTTCATGCTTGCCTTCTGAGCATCTGCAGACGTGAGACCATCTATAAACTGCCAGGGCTTATGGCTTGTGCCCTCTGGAGCTGTGATGTGAGCTTTACCCCCACCCCTTTGAGCTGAGGGTGAAACTGGAGCAGCTGGATGCAAGTTGCAGCCTGCTGGCATGGCACAGGGCAGTGAGCATTCTTTCCTTTTAGGCATCAGGGCGTATGAGGAGAGGGGCTGCCTCATATAGCTCTGAAATACCTTCCAGGCCTTTTCTTCACTGTCTTGGCTGTCAGCTCCTGGCTCCCTTTTAGTCACACAAATCTCTCTAGCAAGTGGTTGCCCAATAGCCCACTTAGATTCTTCCCCTGAAAATGGGCTTTTTCTTTTCTGGCTAGGGCTGCGAAATTTTCAAACTTATGTTCTGTTTCCCTCTTAAATATGAATTCCAACTTAAAGCCATTTCTTTGTTCCTGCCTCTGAGCATACATTGTTAGAAGCAACCAGGCAACTTCTTGAACACTTTGATGCTTTGAAATTTCTTCCACCAAATATCTTAAGTCACCCTTTAAGTTCAAACTTCCACAGATCCCTAGGGCAGAAGCACAATGCAGCCAAGTTATTTGCTGAGGCATAACAAGGGTGACCTTTACTCCAGTTCCCAAAAACTTGACCTGCCATGTAGTAGATGCTGAAAAATATTGAGTGAATGATACCATAATGAAATGAATAAATAAGTTTGATTATTCCACTCCTTGGGGTAGATATATAGGTAGTTTACACTAAACAATATGTAATTGAACTTCCTTGTACATACATCTTTGCACCGTTACCTTGATTATTTTCTTAAATTTCTGGAACTGAAATCTCTAGGTAAGTACATGTATATTAAAATGTATACTCCAGAATTGTCTTCTGGTTTTACACTCTACTTCTAAAATTTTTACCAATGCTAATTTGTATTAATTCTCTTTAACACCTTAGTCAATTCAGTAAATGAAAATTGCTACTTTTAAATATAATTATTTAATTTTTAAAGATTGTTTTCCTCTTATCCAGCCATCCTCTGTAAGTATAATTTTTCTACCTATGATATATCCAAGCCGTTCCTGAATTAATCATAAAAGAAAAATTTGAAAATTATGTTGTCTATAGGTACAGGAAGGAAGGTGCTGTTGATCACAGACTCAGCAAATGGTAGAGAGCCCTTACCTTTGTGTGTAAAGTCTCTTCCGTTTCCTCTAATTTTTCCTTTTATATTCAACCTCAAGATTTATATGCTAGCATAGTTTTATTGGCAGCCTTTCTAGTTTTCAACAGTAGTCAATTCTTTGAAGGAATAATTTCTCAGACTTACATTAAAATTTAAGATTCCTTATATAAATTACTAAATGTACTTCTGTGATACTGATTTGATAAAATCAGATTTATAAAATGATAATCCTGCTGCTATATAAGTGACATTTGAGTTCCAAGGTTTCAGTTAAAATTTATGAGAATAATTTTAATACTTTCGTCCAAGAATCTCTTTCACTTCTCTTTTCAAATGTGAAGTATGATTTTGTATCCTTTTAGCATTTATTAATAGCATCTCATGAAGAAAGAGCAAATTCAATGTCTCTTGTTTTGCACATTCATGTCTCTTCATCTGTTACAGAGAAGATCAGTAATGAAGTGAAATTCTATTTGGGGCTAAGATTCTATTGATTTTATACTTCAACTATCTAAACATTGACAGTAGTATTTTAAAAATCACATCTTGAATAGCAGTAATCAAATTAAAGTAGATAAATGTGTGAATATTTTATAGTTGAATGAAAAGTTTATTTAAAAAGTGGAAGGGTATACATACTGTACAAGCCAAACTATAAACTAATATAAGGATGCTTGAATTATATAATTTTCTAGACTTTTAATAACATTTCTATATTGATGTTGAGTAATATCACAAATTCTAAGCCAAATAACTGTGGAAATCTCTCAAATTATTCTGTTAGTCAATAAGATTGAATGCTTGAATGATTTTGATTTAGAATATGTTGAGTCAGTAAGTAGTTAAGCTAGAATTGAATCAAATTCTGCCTGATGTCAAAACCCAGCTTTTTTTTTCCACCAACATGCTGTAGGAATGTTACTCATACCCTTTTTTCTTCTGTCCTTAACATCTGTTATCCAAAGGTAGTAACTGACTGAAAGATTGTAGAGATCAGAATTCACTAAATACAAGGTTATTTCTCAACATCCTTGTTACTCTGAACTTCCTTATCTCTTGGTTTGCTTTCTACCTGTATAAATTGCCAAAACATATGGGCTTTGGAATTCCATAAACAGGAGTTGAAATTCTGGCTTTCCGTTTGATCTTTTCTGGAATAGTTAACTTATCTGAACCTCAGAAATTTAAAAGTTTCAGTGATGGTAGCTGTCTTAATTTTTTTGTGAAATAGAATTTACTAATAAGTATAAAGAACCTAGCATGGTGCCTGGCAAATAAGAAATCAGTTAAAGTCTGTTTCTTGTAATAGTGCTAGACCATAAGAGTCCTGGTTTCTTTGCTTATACTTGGGGATTTGATGAGTACTTGTTCATACTAAGTACGGATAATCTTTGAATAAGGTAGTACTTTTGCTTTGTTCCTTGAATATTTGTACCTTGTTTTCAGGAAATACAAGCTGTAATGAAAAATTATAACCTTCTAATAGAATAAAATATAAATTTTATTTCACTGAAAATTGTGTTGCCATTATATGTTATTGCTTAAAGACAATAAACCTTGTTGGGAAATAAAGTATTTTTAATATTAGATTTGGGTTAACCAAATTCTTTATTTCTTTTCTGTCATTTAGTTCAAGTTGTGTGTACAAAGTCATCACAGGAAATTTAAATTCTTTTTCTGTGATTATGTATATTATGAATTGTTTGATAAGCAGCAGTTATACAGAATTGATATGCTATCGACTTTCAATTCTTTCAAAACTTTGTGTTTTGCTTTTATCTTAGGACTAGACCTTATCTATTTAAAGGAGATCATAAATTTCCCACAAACAAAGAGAACTTACCAGTGGTGATTCTCTATGCCGAAATGGGTACTAGAACATTTAGTGCATTTCACAAAGTATTGTCTGCAAAAGCTCAAAATGAGGAAATTCTGTATGTTCTTCGCCATTATATTCAGGTATGTGCTTGTTTTTTCCAAGATTACTTTTGGCTGTAGAAAAAAACAATTATTATGATAATTTTCTTACTAGATTTAAATAGTAATTTTCACCAGAATAGTTATCTTGTTTTAACTTAACAAATATGACTTGCATGTGGGAAAATATGTTGGGATTCTGTCTCTTCTGGGGGTATGATGTCTATAACTCTTTGCCTTATATCTGGCACAAATTTAAAACTTGGATAAAAAACAAAAACATACTTCAATAATGTGTATAATATTTGCTAAGAATTTGCAATGAAGAAATCTAATTTACTCAGTATACTGATAATATATACAGTATTAGATCAAAGTACAAAGCATGGTGTTGGAGTACTGTTAACTCTTTCTTTAGAGACCTGACTACTTTTCATTCAGGCATCTGGTATGTGCTGTATTGTTCCCCATTCTGTTAGCTTCCCATTGCTATGACACTATCACATTTTTCTGTTTTAATGATTTCATAGCACTTATTACTATATCTCAAGTTTAACACTTTCAGCACACATACATGCACACACACACACACACACACACACACACACGTGCGTATGAATACAATGGCCATTAGAGGAAGGACTTCGCTTTTTTACTACTGTCTTCCCAACATGGAGTACTTTAATTTGCATTTCCCAAATTAAGATTTATATACTAATATCTAATGTAATTAAAACCTTACGAATATATTTGTAAATTGCCTGTCCATAGCCTTTGCCTATTTTTGAATTGGATTCTTTTTTTTTCTCATTGGTTTTTAGGTGTTTTTAATATATTTTGAATACTAATCTTCCATACTTTGCAGCATCTTCTCCTAATGCATTTCTGGTCTGGTATTTTTTAAAAAATTGTTTATGACATCTTTTACAAATATTACTTGTGATATAGTCAGATTTACTCAACTTTACCTTAATGATTTCCTTTATTGATGTTATAAGGACATTCTCTTGTAAGAGCTGAAGTTCTATTTTTTGTTTTGGTTTTTAATCCATCTGGAATTTATTTGAATATACTATGGGGTAGAGATATAATTCTGTTTTTTTCCATATGGAAAATTATTGGTCTTCACATACTTCATTGAACAGTCAAGTCTTTATTCTACTCCATCATATGCCAAATTTTTATATAGACATGTATATATTTTTAGACTTTCCATTCTGTTGCAGTGATATGTATGTCTATTCTACACAAATATAATATTTTAATTGGTGTAGTTTAAAATATATTTTGATATCTGGTAGTACAGCTCTGCTTCTTAGTTTTTGTTTTTCTAAATACCTTGACTCTTCTTGCATGATATGTAGCCATGTTAATTTTAGAATTAGTTGGCCAGGTTCCATGAAACATGTTGTTGGGATTTCATATGGGAATGAATTGGACCTTTCTGATTAATTTTGAAGAGACTTTTTCTTCATATATATTGAGCTTTGCCTTCTATGAACATATTTTTATTTCACAATCTAGTCAGATGTCTTTTTGAAAAGTATCATCTGTGATGTACAATGTTGGTTTTCAACAATCACACAGAGTCATCTGTCAGTCACCTTAGTACCATCACATTCACATACAGATTCTTGTAGGAACATATGTTTTCAATTTACTTGGATAAATGCCTGGAAGTTCTATTGCTGAGTTGTATGGTAAGTCAATGTTTAACTTCATAATAAACTATAGCAAACTGTCTCTCAAAGTGACTGTACAATTTTTCATTCCCCTTAGCCAGGAAAGATAATTTCGCTGCTCTAAATCCTAACCACCATTTGTTAATGTCAGTTTTTTTATTATAGCTGTTCTAGGTACACAGTGGTATCTCACTGTGGTTTTAATTTGCATTTCTCTAATGACTAATGAAGTTGTCTGACTTTTCATAAGTTTCTTTTTGGTGAACTTTTTTTGTTGAGTTTTCAGAGTTCTTTATATGTTCTAGATATAGGTCCTTTATGAGATACATGATTTACAAACATATTCTATGAGTTTGTGAATTACCTTGTCATTCTCTTAATGTGTTTTGCAGAGGAAGAGTTTTTAATTTTGATTAAGTCCAGTTCATCATCTTTTTTTTATAGATTATATTTTTCATATTATACCTAAAAACTCATCACCAATCTCAAGGTCATGCAGATTTTATTCTAGGCATTTTATAGTTTTATGTTTACACATAGGTTTATGATCCATTTGAGTTAAGATTTGTACAACTTGTGAGATAGATGTTGAGATTTATTTTTCTGCATATGGATATCCAGTTGTTTCAACATTTGTTTAAAAGACTATCCTCCTCCATTGAGTTTCGTTTATCCACTTGTAAAATATAAATGACCCTATTTGTATGGGTCTATTTCTGGCTTTGCTTTTCTGTGCTATTAATCTATCTGTCTCTCCTAACATCAATACTACACTGCTTGATTACTCTAGCTTTATAGCCTTGAGATCAGGTTGTGTTAGTCTTCCAGCTTTGTTACTCTTTTTCAGAATTGTTTTAGCTAATCTAATTCCTTTGTCTCTTCCTGTGAACTTTCAAATCAGCTTGTCTGTATCTACAAAAAATCTTGCTGGCATTTTGATTGAGATTACAATCAACATATAAATTAAATTTGTGAGAGAACATCTTAAAAATATTCAGTCTTCCAGTTGATGAAAATTATATTTCTTGATTTATTTAGACAGCCTTTGATTTCTTTCATCAGTGTTTTTCTTCTTTTTCAACCTACATGCCATTTATCTTTTTTAACCTTAATGATTAGGACTTTTAGTCAATGTTGAATGGGAAGTGGTGAGGGATGATATCCTTGCCTTTTTCCTGATTTGGGGAGAAAGCGTTTGGTCCTCCACTGTTAACTATTATATTAGAGGCAGGGTTTATTTTTAATTTTTTAAGTTCTGGGATACATGTGCAGGATGTGCAGGTTTGTTACATAGGCAAATGTGTGCCGTGGTGGTTTGCTGCACCTATCAACCTATCACCTAGGAATTAAGCCCAGCATGCACTGTGTAGTATTTTATGGTGCATGTGTACCACATTTTCTTTATCCAGTTTACTGTTGATGGGCATTCAGGTTGATTTCCATGTCTTTGCTTTGTGAAAAGTGTTGCAGTGAACATATGCATGCATGTGTGTTTATGGTGGAGCAATTTATATTCTTTTGGGTATATATACCCAGTAATGGGATTGCTGGGTCGAATGGTAGTTCTATTTCAGGTTCTTTGAGGATTGCCATACTACTTTAAATGAACTGGTTTACAGTACCACCGGCAGTGTATGTGCATTCACTATTTTCTGCAGCCTCACCAGAATCTGTTATTTTTTGACTTTTTAATAGTAGCCATTTCTGACTGATACAAGGTGGTATCTCATTGCGGTTTTGATTTGCATTTCTCTAATGATTAGTAATATTGAGCATATTTTCATATGGTTTTTGGCCACAGCATATGTCTTCTTTTGAAAAGTGTTCATGTCCTTTGCTCACTTTATTTATTTATTTATTTATTTATTTATTTATTTATTTATTTATTTTAGACAGAGTGTTGCTCTTTCACCAGGCTGGAGTGCAGTAGCGTGATCTCAGCTCACTGCAACCTCTGCCTCCTGGGTTCAAGCAATTCTCCTGCCTCAGCCTCCCAAGTAGCTGGGATTATGGGCATCCACCAACATACCCAGCTCCTTTTTGTATTTTTAGTGGAGACGGGATTTCACCATTTTGATCAGGATGGTCTCAATCTCTTGACCTCATGATCCACCCACCTCAGCCTCCCAAAGTGCTGGGATTATAGGCATGAGCCACTGCGCCCAGCCTTTGCTCACTTTTTAATGAGGCCATTTATTTTTTGCTTGTAAATTTAAGTTCCTTGTAGATTCTGGATTTTAAACCTTTGTCAGAAACATAGTTTGCAAATATTTTCTCCCATTATGTAGGTTGCCTGTTTACTCTGTTGATAATTTCTTTTGCTGTGCAGAAGCTCTTTAGTTTAATTAGGTCCCATTTGTCAATTTTTGTTTTTGTTGCAATTGCTTTTGGTGTCTTCGTCATGAAATCTTTGTCAGGGACCATGTCCAGAATGGTATTTCCTAGTTTATCTTCTGAGGGTTTTTATAGTTTTATGCTTTACATCAAGTCTTTAATCCATTTTGAGTTGATTTTTTATATGGCATAATGAAGGAGCCCAGTTTCAGTCTTCTGCATATGGCTAGCCAGTTTTCCCAGCACCATTTATTGAACAGGGAGTTCTTTCCCCATTGCTTGCTTTTGTCAGCTTTGTCAGAGATCAGATGGCTGCAGGTGTGCGGCATTATTTCTGGGCTCTCTATTCTGTTCTATTGCTCTGCATGTCTGTTTTTATGCCAGTACCATGGTGTTTTGGTTACTGTAACCTTCAGCTTTGTTCTTTTTGCTTAGGTTTACCTTGACTATTTGGGCTCATTTTTGTTCCATATGAAATTTAAAATAGCTTTCTTTAATTCTGTGAAGAATGTCTTTGGTAGTTTGATGGGAATAGCCTTGAATCTGTAAATTGTTTTGACAGTGTGACTATTTTAACAATATTGATTTTTCCAATCCGTGAGCCTGGAATGTTTTTCCATTTGTTTGTGTCATCTCTGATTTCCTTGAGCAGTGTTTTGTATTAATAATTCTCATTTTAGAGATTCACCTCCCTGGTTGGTTGTGGTCATTAGTATTTTATTTTTGTGGCAATTGTAAATGGGATTACATTCCTGATTTGGCTGTCAGTTTGGATGTTGTTTCTGTATAAAAATGCTAGTGATTTTTGTACATTGATTTTGTATCCGGAAACTTTGCTGAAGTTGTTTATCAGATCAAGGAGCTTTTGTGCAGACTATGGGATTGTCTAGATACAGAATCATGTTGTCTGCAAACAGGTATAGTTTGTTTGCTTCCTCTTTTCCTATTTGGATGCCTTTTATTTCTTTCTGTTGCCTGGTTGCTCTGGCCAGGACTTTTAGGACTATGTTGAATAGGAGTAGTGATAAAGGGTATGTTTAAATCCCTTATGTATTCTGATTATTAATTGCTTGTCAGATGGATATTAGTTAAATATTTTCTCCTATTCTGTGGATTGACGCTTCACTGTGTTGATTATTTACTTTGCTGTATAGAAGATTTTTAGCTTGATGTTAACTCCACTTGTCTATTTTAATTGTGTTGCCTGTGCTTTTGAAGTCTCACACAGAAAAGTTTTGCCCAGACCGATGTCCTGGAGCATTGCATTTCTCCAATATTTTCCTCTAGTCATTTCATAGTTTTGGGTCTTATATTTAAGTCTTTAATCTATTTTGATTTGATATTTGTGTATGGTGAGAGATAGTGGTCTGGTTTCATTCTTCATTATGGTTGTTCAGTTTTCATATTGAAAAGACTGTCCTTTCCCCAATGAATGATTTTGGCATGTTTGTCGAAAATGAGTTGGTTCCAAATGAGTTGCTTCCAGTTGTGTAGATTTACATCTGGGTTCTCTATTCTGTTACATTAGTGCCTTTGTCTGAATACGAATTCTTCTAATCCATGAACATGGAATATCTTTCCATTTTTTTGGTGTTCTCTTCGATTCCTTTCATCAGTGTTGTAGTTTCCTTTGTATTAATATAGGTCTTTCACTTCTTTGGTTAAATTAATTTCTAGATATTTCATATTTGTAACTATTGTAACATTTTCAGAATGTTGTTTGCTGTTGGTGTATATAAATAGTAGTGAATTTTGTATATTGATTTTATATCTTGCAACTTTGCTGAATTCATTTATTGGTTGAAACACTTGTTTGGTGGAGTCTTTAGGTTTTTCTAATATAAGATCATATTGTTTGCAAACAAGGGTAATTTGACTTCTTCCTTTCCAATTTGGATGCTCTTTATTTATTTCTCTTACCTTATTACCCTGCCTAAGGCTTCTAGTATTATGTTGAATAAAAATAGTGAAAGGGGGCATTCTTGTCTTGTTCTCCAGATCTTTGAAGAATGGCTTTCAATTACTCACTGTTTCCATATGATTTTAGCTGTGGATTTGTCATATATGGCCTTAATTATTTTGAGTATGTTCCCTCTATACCTAGTTTGTTGTGGGGGGTTGGGGCTTGTCAGAAAGAGATATTGAATTTCATCAAATGCCTTTTCAGCATATATTTAAATTATATGGTTTTTGTGTTCTTGGTTCTTTTAATATGGTTTTATTGATTTGTGTATGTTGATTTGTGTATATTGAACTATCCTCTATCCCTGGGATGAATCTCACTTGATCATGGTGCATGATCTTTTTAAGGTGTTGCTGAATTCATTTTGCTAATATGTTGTTGAGGATTTTTACATCTGTGTTTATTGGTGATATTGGCATATAGTTTTTTTTTTTTTCGTTGTATCCTTGTCTTGTTTTGGTATCAAGGTAATGCTGGCCTTCTAGAATGAATTTGGAGGTGTTCTCTCCTCTTCAAGTTACAGAGCAGAGTTAGAGTTTCCAAGACTGGGGACGGCAGTCCTGCCTTTCCTCTTTGTCTTTGTCCTCAGGCATATTTCTCCCTTTAGGCACTCATGATGTTTCCCATGGGTTGAGGCAGGGACAGGTCTCCTTGCAGAGATCCCCACAATAGTGGGGAAGCTGATGTTGACCTGAATCTCATTTTTTCTAGTGTAGAAACCTAGGAGTCAGGGAAATTTTTCATGTAGTTGTGCTGGGCAGATTGTGGGGAGAGGCATCATAGATATGGAAGTCCAACTTTCTTACTGTCTGCTCAGACTTTTTTCACTTCTCTGGAAAAGCTCTAGAAACTGTCTCATACTCATTTGAGTTCTGGGATATTGCTGGTGACTATCTTGCCACTGTATATTTGTTTATTTTCTATGGTTGGGAGCGAAACCTGCTTGCTTCACTGTCATTTTGGAACCTAGGGACCGGAGACCCATGCATTATTTAGAAGTGTTACCTTACAAATATTTGGTGACATTCCACTTTTTGTTGTTGTTATTGTTATTGATTTCTAGTTTACTTTTGTTATGGTCTGAGATTATACTTTGTATAATTTTTAAAAATGTGTTAAGTTTTGTTTTATGGCTCAGAATATGATTTATTTTCGTGGATGTTCCATGTTCACTTGAAAGGAATGAGTATTCTGTTGTTGGGTAGAATGTTTTCTAAACATTAATTAGGTAATGTTGGCTCATAGATTATCTTTATCCTTATTGACTTTCTGCTTATTTGTTCTATCAGTTGCCTTAAGAGGAATGCTAATATCTCCAGCTATGAATGTAGACTTGCCTGTGTTTCCTTTTAGATCTGTCAGTTTTGTCTCATATGTTTCAAAGTTTTGTATTAATGCTTACATATTAGCATTGTATGTCATTATAGAATTGAGCCCTTTATCATTATGTAATTTACCTCTTTGTTTGAGAAGTATCTCTCTCTGTTGCCCAGAATGGAGTGCTGTGGTACGATCATAGTTCACTGCTGCCTTGAACTCTTGGGCTCAAGTGATCTCCCACTTTAGCCTCCCAAGAAGTTAGGACCACAGGTACGCACCACCACACCCAGCTTTTTAATTTTTGTAGAGACAAGGTCTTGCTATGTTGCCCTGGCTGGTCTCAAACTCCTGGCCTCAAGTGATCCTTTCACTTTGGCCTCCCAGAGTGTTGGGATTACTGGCATGAGCCACCATACCCAGCCTAATTTACCATTTTGTCTCTGATATTATTTTCTGTTCTGAAGTTTATTTTGTCTGCAATTAATATATCTATTCCTACTTTGTTTTGATTAATGTTTGCATGATACGTTTTTGTCTTTTTTTTTTGTTTTAACTTTTAACCTATCTATATCTTTTTATGTAGGTGGGTTTTTATAGGCAGCATATAATTGGATCTTGCTTTTTTTTTTTTTTTTTTTTGAGACGGAGTCTCGCTCTGTTGCCCAGGCTGGAGTGCAGTGGCCGGATCTCAGCTCACTGCAAGCTCCGCCTCCCGGGTTCACGCCATTCTCCTGCCTCAGCCTCCCGGGTAGCTGGGACTACAGGCGCCGCCTCTTCGCCTGGCTAGTTTTTTGTATTTTTTAAAGTAGAGACGGGGTTTCACCGTGTCAGCCAGGATGGTCTCGATCTCCTGACCTCGTGATCCGCCCGTCTCGGCCTCCCAAAGTGCTGGGATTAAAGGCTTGAGCCACCGCGCCCGGCCGGATCTTGCTTTTTTAACCTAATCTGACAATCTCTATTTTTAACCCATGAGTTAGGACATTCATATTTAAAGTGATTTGATATTGTTGGTTTAACAATCTGTCACCTTGCTGTTTCTGTTGATTCCATTTGTGCTTTATTTCTGTGTAATATGTCTTTCTCTAGCTGTCTGTATTTTCTCTTTGTCTTTGGTTTCAGGCATTTGAATATGAGATTTGTAGGTATTTATCCTGTTAGATGTTCTCCAAGTTTTTTGAATGTGTAGATGGGTGTCGTTCACTGATTTTGGAAAATTCTTGACCGATGTTTTTCATTGATCATTGCCACTCCTATTTCCACTCTCTTCCTCCTTTTGGGATTCTGATTATGTCTACGTTACAACGTGTGGTACTGTCCCACAGCTCCTCTGCTCAGTTTCTTCTTGTTGTTTGCTTTTTGGATTTTTTCCTTTTTTTCTCTACTACTTTTTCTTCTTAAATTCAATTTGAATAATTTCTATTGACCTGCCTTGTACTTAACCACATTTTTTTTTTTTTTTTTTTTTTTTTGAGACAGAGTCTCGCTCTGTCACCCAGGCTTGAGTCTAGTGATGCGATCTCAGCTCACTGCAGTCTCCACCTCCTGGGTTCAAGCGATTCTCTTGCCTCAGCCCCCAAGTAGCTGGGATTACAGGCACACACCACCATACCTGGCTAGTTTTTGTATTTTTAGTAGAGACATGGTTTCTCCATGTTGGTCAGGCTGGTCTTGAACTCCTGACCTCAGGCGATCCATTGCCTCAGACTCCGATAGTTCTGGGATTACAGGTGTGAGCCACTGCGCTCAGCCAGCCAATTCTTTCTTTGGCTATATCAAGTTTACCTGTGACTCTGTTGAAGGCCTTCTTTATTTCTGTTACTGTGCTCTTAATTTCTATCATTGCCATTTGGCTCCTTCTTACAGTTTTAATATGTGTGATGAATTTGCCTCTCTGATCATTCATATGTTCTACTTTTTTCATTAGAGCATTTAACATGTTAATCATTATTTTAAATACCCTCCTGAAAATTTCAGCCTCTTTTTTACATCTGATTTTGAAATTGTTGATTTGTCTCTTCAGGCTTTTGTTCCGTTAACTTTTTGGATATCGTGTGATTGTTGTTGATGAAAGCTGAACATTTTGTGTAGGAGCCTTGACCCTGCCTTTAGTGTAGGCCATGCCTTTCATGTCTGCAGGATTGAGCTGTTCTGGTCAGGAGTTGGGTTGGGTTTCACGTTTGTTGTCCACTTGACTTTAGGTCTCCCACTTAGATTTGGATCTTCCCTTTGCACAGCTCCCCAGAGAGAATGTGTTTCTTACAGCTTTCCCACCTCTATTTCAGTGTTATCTTTACTCAACCCTTGTTAGATTGGCCTTGAGGTGAAGGTGAGGGGGCAGGTAAGGAAGGGGATATTCTCTGATGTTCTAATTAAGTTTCTTTTCTAGGCAGACTGTAAATTTGGGCCTCCAGGTTTCTGATCCTCTCTCAGAATGTGGGGCCTGGCCGGTATTCCTGTCCCTCCTTCAGGCTAAGGCTTTCATCTATTCCATTTCTTCTGTCTGCAGTGGGCTTCCACCAGTGCACTATATAGCTACAATTTTGTCACCCTTGCCTCTGAAGATTAAGGTTTTGGTTTTGTAGGGGAGATAGGTCTGAAGTGGATTTCAGCAGTGATTTTCTTTACTCTCTCCCTGTCAGCATTAGAGTAGAAGCTTTCTCAGGACCTCCCCCAGTCTTCCCTGTGCTAGAGGGTTTCAGCCTTGCTATGTCTGGAGCTGCCAGCTTCACACTCTCATGTTAGCCTACATTTAGCCTTTAGCAAGCTATATAGATTTCTAGCTAAATATCTTTACCAGCTTCACTAGCATTTGGTGGTATCTGTCCTAGGTATTCAAATGTTCACCTTCCCATAGGCGCCTTTTTCTTCTGTTATCATTCTCATTCCATCTGCTTTATTTTTTCTTCAGAAAATTTTCTAATACAAAAGCCTAAAAATAATAAACATTTTTATATATACTACCCAGAATTGACAGCTAACATTTTATCTTTTCTTCAAGTTTATTTTTTAATTAATAAAACTTTAAAAATAAAGTTGAAGGTTATTTTGTTTTCCGTTGTCAGTCTCATTCTCTACCCCAACACCAATTGGAGTGTTCTTTTAAATAATAGTGTTCTCACTTCTAGAGATCTTGCTTCATTAGATCTGGCATATTGGTTGGGAATATATAGCATATGCTTCTGAGACCCTCTGATATCTGTCCACTGAAGAAGGAGAAAGATGAGACATTTTAGTTCCAAGAGAGAGGAGGTCATAACTAGGTGGCTCTTAATAAGGATGTAATGCTTATAAAATTATTTTTCCTTGTTTTGAAATATACAATAAATTATTAACTATAGTCACTCGATTGTGCTGCTGAACACTAGATGTTATTCTTCCTAACTATATTTTTATACCTATTAGCCATCCCCTCTGAATCCCCACATCTCCACTACTTTTTCCGTCTTCTGGTAACCATCATTCTAGTCTCTGTCTCCATGACTTCAATGGAATGTTCCTAACACAAATAAATGATAAAATGTTTGAGGTGATAGATATCCCAAATACCCTGATTTGATCATTACATTTTGTATGTTTGTATCAAATTATAACATATACCCCATAAATATATGCAGCTTTTCTGTATCCATAATAATTAAAAATAAAAAATTAAAAAAATTTTTTTTTTCCTAGAGTTGCTTTGATTCCATAGCTTTGCTGCTTACATGGGGAATCCAAAATTTAAGTTTCTTAGAGCTGATTGAAGCTACCTTATAACTTCTCAAAGCAGTAATATATGACTGCAGAGGATGAAAAACTCTTAAGTTACTACTATTTTTGAAGAAACTAGGTATTCTTTGAATTAGAAATTTGTTAGGGTGATCTGTCATCTCTTCCTTCTTTCTTTCCTGCATGCACATTTATTAGATGCTATGTCTGTGTCTGCACTGCTTTGTAACAAATCTTCTCAAAATTTAGTGGCTTAAGGCAGTATTGACTTACCATTTCTCTTTATTCTGTAGGTTGACAGTTGGGGCACTTTTTCTGCTGGTATTGTTCATACTGTGGGGGTCATTCAGTACTAGATTAGAGCTTGAGGATTCGAGTTATTCTGACAGACCTGTATAGCAGTTCAGGCTGATAACTGGAGTTTCTTGGTTCTTTTCTACATGGCCTTTCATCTTCCAAGAGTTAGACTATGATTCTTCACATCATAATGGCTTAGGGTTCCAGAAAGAAAAGAGTAGAACTTGCAATATCTCTTAAGCCCTATGCCCAAGAACTCATGCGATGATACTTCTGCCATGTTATATTAGTCTAAGCAAGTCACAAGGCTAGCCAGATTCAAAAGAATGGAAAAATAGACTCAGTTTCCTGGTGAGAAGTGGCAAGGTCACATTGCAAATGAGTCTGGACATGGGAAGGAGTTACTCACTTGTGGCCTTTTTAATAATCTTCCACAAATGCCTATAAGTTGGGCACCATGCTTAGTTCTAGTGATAGAAGATAAGTAGCTTATTTCAGTATCTTAATTTTGTTTTATATATTTGATAATTTGTGATGCAAGTTCACTTTGCACTGGTATTAATCCCATGGGAGGACTGTAAAACACCTTGCCAATACTGTGTTCCAGTATCAATCCGCTGGCATGAGTGTGGTGAGACAGAACACTCACACAACAAGTTTAGGGAAGCAATTTTATTGCTCACAGATACGCAGCAAGTGACAGTAGACACCTAAGGATTCATGGCAAGCTCATCCCCCAAAGCTTAGGATAGCTGCCTAGGAGGATGGAATCTCACGTGCACATCCTTCATGTTGCACCACGGCTGAGGAACTCTGAAAGCCTGCTCTGCCCTGGGTTTTATACCTAGGAGCAACTTGATGAGCTGTGCTAAAGCATTGCAAGACATCCTGTTCTAGGAGCAATAGGAACAGATCTTGGCCTTACTGGCAATTCCTTCATATTTCTTGCATTTCCAGCACATCATTCTACAGTTATTCTGAGATTTACAAGTGAGAAAGCAAGGAAGAGCTGGGTTGCCAAGATCTTTCGGGGACTTGGCCTACAATAACATCATATAAAATGTATTTTTTTCCCCTCAGTGTTCTTCACATTCTCAATTTTAATTGTTCATTGTATAATTTTGAGTGAGTTATTGCTATTTAGTAGAAGTGGAAAATCTTCAATATTCTTGAGTGTGTTGGCATGTAGATATTTGCATAGTCTACATAAAGATTATCTGTAAAGTGAGATATAAAGTGTGGGTGTGTGTACAATTCGTAAATGATTACATATTTAAGTCATTAATTTCATAAATATTTGTATGCCTCTGTGCCAGGCATTGGTTCATGTAGCAGTGAATAAGAGAGAAACATTCCTTTTTCTCAGAGAACTTCAATTTTTGCGGCAAGAGATGTAAAACAGATTTATGTTAGTGAAGAAAGTGTTTTCAGAAAAACAAATATAGAAGAAGAGGATAGAGAGACATGGGTCTAAAGTGTGCACTCTAAACATTTTACATTGTCTAATTATCTTGTACCAATAATTCTCAATTTTTCCCAACTGAGTTTGCTAGAAGGATGGATACATTCCCATCAATAACAGTAGCACCTTAAGGCTATGATTCTCTATCAGGTAAGGCAGAGATGACAGGCAAATGAGAATAGGAGTGGGAGTGGGAGATACAAGTACAGTTTACCCTTAAGCTTGTGTGAGTTAGAGATACTGACCCCTCATGTTGTTAAAAAATATATGTATAACTTTGGACTCCACTAAAACTTAAGTACTAATAGCCTACTGTTGACTGGATGCCTTACTGATAAACAGTCAATTAACACATATTTTTCATGTCACATGTATTATATTCTGTATTTCTTACAACAGAGTAAGCTAGATACGTAATGTTATTAAGAAAGTCATAAGGAAGAGAAAATATATTTTTCATTAAATAGAAGTGGATCATCATAAAGGTCTTTATCCTCATAGTCATGTTGAGTAGGCTGAGGAGGAAATGGAAGAGGAGAGGCTGGACTTGCTGTTTCAGGTGGCAAGGTGGGAGGAAATCTATGTATAAGTAAACCTGTGCAATTTAAGCCCTTGTTGTTGTTAATTGTCTGTTTGTCTTTTTTAAATGTTCTCCCAAGTGATTCTAATGTGCTCCTGGGGAGCTATGCCCATCTGTTGAGAATCTATCTCAAGTTATTCTTTAGAGAATGTGACCATTAAGTATGCTTCTGTGAGATCATATTAACTATCAAATTATAGCCTTATATTTAATGAATGACATCTTTTATGTTCAAAATAGCTATAATGTAAATTTAGTGAACATGTAATTCTAATAAAAATAGACATATTTATGCTACATTTTTAACATGCCTTTTTGTGGGGGAAAAAATAAATAGAAAAACGAAGATTTTTTTTAACCTGTTGAATTGGTAGTTTGGTTTGCAAATCCAAACTTACTAAACTACAAAACTACAATTCAAATTTTATATCAACACATTTTCAAATGAGGAAAGTAAGTATGAATTTAGGAAACATTTTTATTACTGAGGAGCTAGTAACTTTCCAGAACTAATAATAGAAATTCACTGTATGAAATTGCATTTCTTTTATGAACTGTAACAAGATATGTGGCCTCATAGTTTCGATTCACTTAGCCACCAACTGATTGGTCTTTTGACTAGAAATTCAAAATACAGTTTTAAATTGAGCTGTTATGAAACTGAAAAAGCTAAACAAATTTTCAACTTTGTCAGATTACTGTAATTATAAACAACCCAATTTCTACATGCTATCTTTCATATAATGTGGGCCTGACAAATTAGCAAATTAAATTTTAGTGTGTGCAGCAATGTTAAGTACTTGTCTGAATATCTGAAGCTAACTTTTACATATTCTTATTTGCAAATAGAACAGGCCAAAGAACAGTCACTCTGCCATATGCATATCATTAAGGCTTGGTAGAAAGTTTCTGGAGGAAAGAAGAGAATACAAAGAATAATGCATTACTAAAGTTCTCCTTCCCTCCAATCTCTACCTTTTCTTCTATCATGCAAAACTGTCCCTGTGCAAACCTGAATTAAGCAAAGACACATGGCATCTTCCAGGGAGTTTGCTGAGCTCTAGGTTAAAGTGGTTTTCTAACCCGTTGAGATATGCCAAATGATAATGGTTGCAGTACCACCAACAAGAATTTCAGTCTGGAAGCTGGAACAACTTTAAAACTATTCTGTGTATTCATCCAGGTTGCTTCCTTTTGAATAAAATATGGTGACTTCTCTTGCCTGATGAGGTAATCTCTAGGCGTACATTTAGTATTTGCCCTCTAGAAAGAATAAAATTAAAGGTACTAAAATTCTGATCATAAACATTTCAGACAACTCCGTTTTAGTGAACTGTAGCCCCTTATTGCAAGAGCAGATATTAGTTTGTGGCATTTGGTATATTTTAATCATTGAAAAATAAAGAAAACTTTAATCCGGTATTTCACGACGCTAACTTTTTTTTGTCTCGTTTGCTACTACTTACCAGTATTTGCTTTTGGCAGCACTCTAGTTGTCCTACATCTAGACAACCAGCAAGTGAAGAGCATTTTCAGTTTAGCAAATCTTTTGGGGGGTCCCCAAAAAGGAGAACAGTTTTGTTGAAACTTGTCTGTAATTGGTCCTCTGTTAATTAACTCATTGAAGACATGGTATAACAGAAAAAGATCAGATACTTTTTATTTTAATTGTAAAAATTAAAAAGTAATTGAAGCAGTAGTCATGACAGAGTTTTTACAGAGTAGTCGTTAACCAAATTCTAGTTCCTCGATAGACTAGAGACAGTGTAAACAACCACCAAATTTTTCACAGTGATTAGAAACCTTCAATATTAGTAATTTACCCTTATGTCCAAATACATCATGGTACTGACTTTAAAACAAGATGTTTGACTAACTGCTTTCTCTTTTTATAAAATAAATGTGTTTGAACAGAAACCAAGCTCACGGAAAATGTACTTATCTGGGTATGGTGTGGAGCTAGCAATTAAGAGTACAGAATACAAAGCATTGGATGATACCCAAGTTACAAGTAAGTTCTCTATCTCATACTTGAGTAGAATGAAAAGTTGGAGGCTTTTACATACTTTAGTTTTTTAAAAATTTAATGAGTATAATCCTACATATGTTCATTTGAGGCTAGAGATGGGGTGGACATGTTCTTCATTAAAATTTGGAATTTTAAGCTGAAAGAAATGTATTTAATATTATTGGTTATCAAAATTTCTTTTAAAATATGAAATTGTATGTTATTTTGCTTATACCCGATGGGTTCCCAACCATTTCAGCACCATATAACAATTGATAGTATATGTAAGGTAAACTGTGGCAATAGATAAGGCTGATTATTCCTAGAGGTGAGTGGCATAGGCATTTGGGTCTCGCCCATGTAAGGAAGTTTTGTCTGAAATGTTTATTTGTAATGAAATTAGGATGGCAGTTTGTTTTTTCTTTCCTGAAGCAGGATGAGAGAGGCCTATGAATTGTTTAGATGAGGTAGATTCATTAGATTTGTGATCTACCAGCCAGTATCTATCTGTATTCTCTGAACTAAATGCATACTCTAGATGAAGAGACTCTGGAGACTTAAATAAACTAAACGAGTTCTCGGAACACTTATGGAAGTCTTTTATTACCTGGTTCATGTCAGATTTATTTATGCCTGATTCTTGGTTAAGAGTTTTACGTTTATTCTTTTATATGCACTCAGATGAGACTCCTGCTTCAACTTTGTTTTTTCATAGAGAGGCCCTGCCTTGATCACAGACTTCTCTCTGGCTCCTCCTACTGAATGTGCTTCAAATAAAGATCTGTATTACTGTAATTTAAATATTTTTGGTTAAAGAGTTACTGAAAAAGTGTAGTAAAAATAATACTCTGATTTTATGTATTTCTGTATAGCTTGTGTATAGTTTTATAATGCTTTATAATTTACTCTCTTGTAATCATCATAGTAATTTAAGGCATTTTTAGTTATTCTTGCACTTATAGAATTTTCTTTAAAAAGTCACATGTGTATCATCTGTATTATTATGTACTGCATTCTGTCATCAACCTTTTACACACACTTGGAATATGTCTTTGTCAATTCTAGTTGCCACTCCTTAGAGCAGTTCTCTTTTTTTCTCTTTGTATACATGTGTCAGACCTTTAACTAGCCATCTCTCTGATCTTTGGTCTTCAGTGCCCTCAATCTCAGCACCCCTCAAAACAGATTAATCAATCTGATCTCCACGGTACTTTCCAAATGAACTTTTGATGTTGCAAATCTGTGATTCCACTGGTTAAATCCTTTGGTGGCTCCCTATAACCTCTCTCAAAAATTCAGAACATAGCAAACAAAGCTTTTCACAGTCTGATTGCTTTCTGCCTTTTTACTGTCCTTCAGCCCTCTCTCAATTTGTGTCCTCTTGCCTGAGACACTAAACTACTTACTATTTAGAATAATTTTCTGTTCCCTGGATGTTTTTATGCATGGGCTCCATGAGAAGTCTTTACGACCTCTCCTGCATTCATCCCTTAGCATATGCTATTCCTTCTGCCTACCACTGTCTTCGCTTCTTTTATTTCCTCTAAAGACTTCACATCTTTTTCTTTTTTTTTTCCGTAAGATGGAATCATTGCTCTGTCGCCCAGGCTGGAGTGCAGTGGTGCGATCTCAGCTCACTGCAACCTCTGCCTCCTGGATTGAAGCAATTCTCTTGTCTCAGCCTCCCAAGTACCTGGGATTACAGGCACCTGCCACCACACCTGGCTAATTTTTGTATTTTTAGTAGAGATGGGGTTTTCACCATGTTGGCCAGGCTGGTCTTTAACTCCTGACCTTGTGATTCACCCACCTCAGCCTCTCAAAGTGCTGGGATTACAGGCATGAGCCACCACACCTGGCCAGGCTTCGTATCTTTTAAGATTCAAATATATCAGTCCGTGCCTCTGAGACGGCTGCCTATCTTGCCGCTCTGTTAGAGAATGCGCTGCTTTTTTCTATATCCCATATCTTTCTTTGCCTTCTTTTAGAAAAGTTCATGGTCTGTATCTTTTGTGTGTCTGTTCTTGGTGTCTATCCTGTCATAGACACCTCATAGCAGTCAATAAATGTTTGCCCAATGAATGAATGAACAAACAAGAGGAAAAGGATGACTAGATGAAAGTACCCAGGGTACTCTGATAGCCACCCCACACACTGTAAAGAGGTCACAGTCCTTGTAATCCTAAAGTACCTGTCACATATTCCACCAACCAGACTGTACAGTATAATTATTTGGTATGTAAGAGAAAAGGGAAATGACTATAAAATATTATATCTTTATTCTTTGAGTCCATTAGTTTTGGTGTCTTTCTAAATATTCCTTGATTAAAGGTGTTGGAAATATGCAGGAACTTATATTTAAACTTAGAGTTTGGACCTCCTGCCTCACTTAAAAGCTAAACCCAGCATTTGTTACAGGCCTTTTGGCTTATTTCTGATTATAAAATAGAACTTGACTATTAACTAATCTATAAAGCACTTTATTATAGTTGCTAAGTATTTAATCAAGCATGTTCAAAAAGACAGCTCACACTCAGGAATGTTAGCCTGTACATATGCATATATATGTATTAATCTGGTTCATGAAGGTAAAACAAATAGAATTTCATTTCATTGTGAGTTTTTCTTTTTTTTTTAAGAGACAGAGTCTTACTGTCACCCAGACTGGAGTGCAGTGATGTGATCTCGGTCCACTGCAACCTCCACCTCCCGGGCTCAAGCCATTCTCCTGTCTCCCAAGTAGTTGGGACTGCAGGTGCATGCCATCACACCTGGCTAATTTTTGTATTTTTAGTAGAGACAAGGTTTCACCATGTTGGTCAGGCTGACCTCGAACTCGTAACCTGAAGTGATTTGCCCACCTCGGCCTCCCAGAGTGCTGGGATTACAGGTGTGAGCTGCCACACTAGGCCAAGTTCTTCTAATTTTTCATTACATGTTCTTTTCCCAGTCTGAAAATATTTTTGTTTTATTTTGGTTTTGTTTCCAAAATGTAGCTGTGACTAATACTACTGTAGAGGATGAGACTGAAGCAAATGAAGTTCAAGGATTTCTCTTTGGGAAACTAAAGTAAGTCTGAATGGAAATTAAAATTGGTATTATTATACCCATTTGTTTTTAAGGAATTAATTTGATATACTGTTTTGCCATATGTTTCACCTTTCTTTTATGTAGAAAGTACAAACACACACACACACACAATTGTTTTTATTTATTACAGAAGTAACACATGGCTAATGTCAAGCTACAGAAAGCAAAAAAGCACATTTAAAAATAATGACTAATTTCACAGCTAAAGAGATAACTCATCATGTTTTGATGTACAGTATGTTTTTCCAGTCTGAATATTTTTATAGCAACAAACGCATACACAGCATATTGTTTTGCACAGTAGAACTAGAGCGTATAGCTGTTTTTTTCACATCTTGTGGATAGTTCATCATTTATTGAAACAGTCCCATAGAACAGGACTTTAAATTATTTCCCTACTTTTTAATTTAATTTTTTTTGTGTACCAGTTTGTGTGCATTGCAGATTTTCCTTAGCACAAATTTCAGGAAAATAGTTGATAAACTATATGTACTTCTTGAAATTTTTGATTCATACATGTAAACTACCCTCATAAAATTGTACTAACATGTACACTTACCCGAGGATGTGAAATGTGTTCATTTCCCAGAACTTTAATAACCAATCATACTATTTTTAAAAATCTTTTTCAGTTTAAGAAGTGAAATGGTGTTTCTTTTTTTTTTTTTTTTTTAAAGGTGCATATAATTTACTGGGCTGAACCAGTTTTATAATTCATCTCCAAGAAAGTCAACTATTGGCAGTCTATTACTGCAAGGATTAACTTTTTTTCATGTTTATTTGCTTTGGAATTTCTTCTTGGGAAAATTGCTTGTTCTTGACTTGTGCTTATTTGTTCTTGCTGTGTTTATATCTTTTTTACTAATTATAACAGCTCTATAAAAAATTCTAAAACCTTTGCCATATATTGAATTACTTACTGTTGAAGTTTACTTTCATATTAATCTTAAAAATGGAAATTTTTTCATTAGATGAAACTGTTATGTTTACATTGAGAGTGGGATTTTATTTCTGAAACTCTGGTAGTGTCTGTGGGATAACTAGAAAATTTGAAATTTAAGACTTTCGATACTTATGGTTGGTCACTGTTAAATATGCATGTTTTTTTCCTTTTACCCAGAATAAGTTATTTGTCCCATAAATAAAGTTCATTTTATAGAATGGCTAAACCTCAAAGACATGAAACAACAAACATAAGGCAACAAACAAATTGTTAAATATTTATTAGCCTTGTAGCATTTTTTGATCGTGTTCTTCATTTACACTATATGGTGCTATCACCATCCAAATTATGATTTCCCATATTTGAAAGTAGTAATTTTCTTTATTCTAACACAGCTGCCATGAAAGTCAAGTAAATAATTGGTATAGTACATACTTATTTAGGAAGTTTCTAAATTTGGAGAGAATAAATAATGTAATTTAGTAATAAAGTAGTTTTAACAATTCATGGCATATAATAAACATTAATGTGTTTGTTAAACATGAATAAAATAAATGAAAATTATAAAGTTATTATTTGTTAAAATAGTTTCACAAAATGCTGCCAAGAAAAAAATATTGCCTAAATTGAATTTCTTTTGAGGAAAAAAATTAAGTAAATCATTATTTTTTAAAATAAATATTGTAGTAATAATGTTAGCTAATATATACTATTTTTAAACTCAGTGTTATTTTTACTGTTTTTTAATAAATTAACTTGGCAAGCTGTGGTGAATATTTCTCTTTATTGCTTTATTTTTAAGGCAGTTTTAATACATCTGACATTCATAAAGTATGAGATATTTAAAATCACATTTCATATGATACATTTGACTTAGTGTGCTTAGAGAAACAGGAGTTGATAAAGTTCTGACAGAAAACTAAAAACTTCATAGAATCTAGAACTTTACTGATCTAATGGGTTAATGAAAATCATTGATAATATTGGGTCTTTAGCTTGAACAAATATATAGCCCAAAAGAAGAGAAAACATTTATTAGTTGAAATTTCTGTACTACAGATTACCATTTCATATACACATGTAAGTAACCTTTCAAAAATTAAAGTTATACCCCCCCTTTTTTTTCCTGCCACGCTGATTGAAGACAAGGAATAGGATGGTGAGTGCTCTCTGAATACTTGTGAATGGGGATGGCTGTAATTTCATGTACATTTTCACTTATTTACAAGTGAAAGTTTATGATTTCTTTATCCAGGCAAAATTAATTAAAGACATATTTTTATTAATACCTTTAGTTCTTGTTTAGTATTACAGTCATTTATGAAGGACTTTCAGGTTAGTTCTCCTGGTGATGAGTAGATAACTATATACAGTAAGGGTAAGATTTTTGGAGACTATGCTAATTTATATGGATAACTGTGTTATATTTTTAAAGTATGTTGGCCAAGCAGTATACTAGTGGCCTTAAAATGTTAATACGTCTTATAAAATGGGTTTATTCTAAGTAAGATATTTATTTAGCAGCAAACAATACATTTTTATCCCATTTTCAGCTATCTCAACATCTTGGAATTTATAGTTCTTTTCTCTTTTGAATATAACTTTTTATGGGATTAAATTGCATTTTCTCCAAAAGATCACGTGGAACACTGGGCTATTTTTATTTGTATTTTATTTTATTTCAACTTCTATTTTAGACTGGGCGTACACGTGCAAGTTTGTTACATGGATATGTTATGTGATGCTGAGGTTAGGGTTATGAATGATCCCATCACCCAGGTAGTGAGCATAGTACCCAACAGGTACTATGCCCTTGCCATCTCCCCACTCTAATAGTCCCCAGTGTCTATTATTCCCATCTTTATGTCCATGTATACCCAATGCTTAGTTCTCACTTATAAGTGAGAACATTGGGTATTTGTTTTTCTGTTCCTGTGTTAATTCACTTAGGATAATGGCCTACAGCTGCATTCATGTTGCTGCAAAGGGCAGGATTTTCCATGGTGGTATATGTATCACGTTGTCTTTATCCAATTTGCCATTGATGGCATCTGGGTTGATTCCATGTCTTTGTTATTGTGAATAAGTGCTATGATGAACATATGAGTGCATGTGTCTTTTCGTCAGAATGATTTATTTTCCTTTGGGTGCATACCCAGTAATGAGATTACTGGGTTGAGGGGTAGTTTGAAATTCTTTGAGAAATCTCCAAACTGCTTTTCACAGTGGCTGATCTAATTTACATTCCCACCAACAGTGTATAAGCATTCCCTTTTCTCTTCAGCCTTGCCAGCATTTGTTACTTTTTGACTTTTTGATAATAGCCATTCTGACTGGTGTGAGAGGGTATCTCATTGTGGTTTTGACTTACATTTCTCTGATTAGTGATGTTGAGCATTTTTTCATGTTTCTTGGCTGCTTATATGTTTTCTTGTGGGAAGTGTCTGTTCATATCTTTTGCCTAGGAAACCCTAAAGACCACCATAAGGCTCCTAGAACTGATAAACAACTTCTGTAAGTTTCAGGATACAAAATCAGTGTACAAAAATCAGTAGCATTAGTAAAAGCCAATAATGTTCAAGGTGAGAGCCAAATCAAGCAGGCAATCCCATTTACAATAGCCACACACACACACAAAGTATATAGAATACATCTAACCAAGGAGGTGAACCATCTCCACAGGGAGAACTACAAAACACTGCTGAAAGAAATCATAGATGATACAAACAAATGGAAAAACATTCCATGCTCATGGATTGGAAGAATGAATGTCGTTAAAATGGCCATACTGCCAATCTACAGATTCAATGCTGTTCCTGTCAAACTACTAATGTCATTTTTACAGAATTAGAAGAATCTATTCTAAAATTCATATGGCTATTCATTTTTAAAAGGAAATAGTTCTTCCATAGTGACTCAGTGATTGCTCATTTCAAAGCAAAAATCCTTTGCTTTGAGGTACTTTATGAGTAATACATGTGTTGCCTAAATTATATAAAGAATTTTAGCAGTGAAAGTTACTAAGATGATGATTAAATATTGGTATAGTAGCTCTTATAAACTTATAATCCTATAACTTAAAATGTTGAAAAAGGAAATGTTTAATTCATAGTGAACTTCTTTAAGAAAGAAATGCCATTGTACTTTTACTATCTTGGCAATTTTGATTTGTTTTCAAAACATGATCCCACATTGTAGTAAACCTGTAAGATACTGACACTGTACTATATATATTTATTCATAACTATAAGATTACCATATTTATGTATATTCTGTATTTTTTTATTTGACTTTTCAAAGTCTTCTTGTCTATTGAATATTGAAAATATTTGTTTTCAATGAGACGCCATCTCATGCCAGTTAGAATGGCAATCATTAAAAAGTCAGGAAACAACAGATGCTGGAGAGGATGTGGAGAAATAGGAACGCTTTTACACTGTTGGTGGGAGTGTAAATTAGTTCAACCATTGTGGAAGACAGTGTGACAATTCCTCAAGGATCTAGAACCAGAAATACCATTTGACCCAGTGATCCCATTACTGGTGTATACCCGAAGGATTATAAATCATTTTACTATAAAAACACATGCACATGTATGTTGATTGCAGCATTATTCACAATAGCAAAGACTTCGAGCCAACCCAAGTGCCCATCAATGATAGACTGGATAAAGAAAATGTGGCACATATACACCATAGAATACTGTGCGTCCATAGAAAAGGATAAGTTCATGTCCTTTGCAGGGACATGGATGAAGCTGGAAACTATCATTCTCAGCAAACTAACACAGGAACAGAAAAACCAAACACCACACGTTCTCACTTAAAAGTGGGAGTTGAACAATGAGAACACATGGACATATGGAGGGGAACATCACACACCGGGGCCTGTCAGGCGGTGGGAAGCTAGGGGAGGAATAGCATTAGGAGAAATACCTAATGTAGATGATGGGTCGATGGGTGCAGCAAACCACCACGGCACGTGTATACCTATGTAACAAACCTGCACGTTCTGCACATGTATCCCAGAACTTAAAGTATGATTTAAAAAAAAAAAGGAAAATAATGTATTTTATAAGTTGTACTGACAGTAAAGTTTTTTTTTTAATTGTATCTCTCCATTTAAATCTGAAGTGGCACCATATCTTGATTTCATGAGTGATAGAGGAAAGAAGATTACAGTTTAGATTGTATGTACAGCAAAATACCATTCTACTATATCATTATTTATCTCTCTCTAAAAGATGCCTAGAGATGTTTAACAATGGGTAAAATTATCTTATTTTAGTTTTTTATAAGAATCAAAGATGGAACTTTTCAGAAATAAACTCTGTATGAGGCATTTTTGTCTTTCCTTATAAAGTAGTTTTTATTTTCAATTATAAAAGCAAGGCTTTCAATTTATAAAATGTTAAACAAAAAGTATGTAATATGAAACTGTAAGTCTGCCCTCATCCTTGCATCGCTTACAGTTGACACTAACAATTGAGAATATGTTTCTCCAGATTTTGTTTTGTTTCATGTATTTAATAAAAGAGACCTGTATATCTTCCTCATTATTTTTAAGTTCTATGAATATAGCTGTATCACAATTTATGATTATCTTAATGATGAATGATTCCTTTATGTCTAATTACTTGGAATTATTTCAAAAATATGCTGTTTGTATAATGGTTTGTGATAGGTGATGCTATTTAACATCATTTAATATTTTGATGCAGAGTAATATATTCAGATCTTAGAGATAATCTGACAGCATTCCAAAAATACTTGATTGAGAGTAACAAGCAAATGACGCCTTTGAAAGTCTGGGAACTACAAGGTATAGTGTTTTGAGATACTTTAACACAGCATTTTGTTAACTGATCTGTTTTGTTAAATAAGCTTTTATATATCACATGAAACAGATTATTTTTTGGACAGTATGAATGACTAGTGATGTGAATAATAAAAATTATGATTTTTTGTGGCAATACCTATTTAATAGATCATCTATCAAGCAAGCTATATTTCTATGTTTGCAAGACTTAAAATTATAGGAAGTGAGGTTGTTTGATGTTATTTCAAAAGTATATACCGATTTACAGGTTAGTCTGAAGTATTAAATCACATTTTTGGAGACTATAACTGATTAAAAATCCTAACTCATAGGTAAGGAGAAAATGAAACTCAATCTTAGTTTTCTTCTCTTTGAAATTTAGATCCTCTTAAGACTATTGCATGTTTAATTGATAAATTTTTAATGGAAACATCAAATGGAGGACATGCAGTTTTACAAAGTTAGGAACAACTTCTGTGCTGAAAACCTACAAGCACATATTTTGTGAACAAAATTTGATTTGGTTTGGACTTTTAAGTCCTTTTCAATTTGTCATTTTTCTTCTTTATTTGTAATGATTTAGTAGGTCATGGGGACATGTCTTCTTTCTGCATCTAACTTTTATCATCTTTTATCAACTTTTTAAAATACAACAGCTTAATAAGCTGTTTTGTTAAATAAGCTTTTATATCTCAGATGATATAGATTATGGACATAGTGATGTAAATAATGACATTACTAAAATAATACTATTCATACTAATACATTCACATACTATTGAATTTGCCCTTTTAAATTCTACCATTCAATAGTTTTTAGCATATTTTCAGAATGCCACCACTCTTAGCACAGTTGATTTTAGAAAATTCTCATCATCCCCAAAAGAAATTAACATCCTCATTAGCGGTCACTCCTCATTTCCCAACTCCTCAGTTGTAGGCAACCACCAATCTACTTTCTGTTTTTAAAATAACAACTAAAAGGATATTTACAGGCCACTCTCACCAGTATAACTTACTTATAACATACAAATAATATTTTATATTTCATCTGGATTATAGTTTACAGGGTCCTTTCATATAAACTATCTTATTTAAGTGCCAGTTACCACACAGCTAATAAGTGAAGATTTTGGTCCAAGTTAAATTCTTTATACTGTACCAGATGGTATCTAGGTAAACTTTATATACACTTAACAGAATATTGAATATTACATTTTAAAATTATAGCAGAATGTGCAAGACCCAATCTATTAAGTTTTATAACTTCTGCTATTCTTTACCTACCTAATACAAATGTTCTGTCAACTAAGCCGTATACCATTAGAAAATCAATATATCAATGGAAAAAATCATTCAGCAGAATGAGATTCAAGACCATTGTTATGATAGATTTACTGTAAAGAATCTACCTTTTTGAACTGATAGAATCTATTCTTCCTGGACCCTTCTGGTGTACAGTTTCCTGTTTAATGTCTCATCTAGACCTCATGCTTGGACCTCCTTTTATTATACCACAGCTCTTGTGACTGTTCTTCCACTTGACATCATGATAACACTAAACTGAGGCAGTAGGTTCAAATTCATTCTCAATAAGGTTACTGAGATAATCTTTCTAAAATGAAAATCTGATTTTGGCGTTGTGTCAAATCAGCCAGCCTTTATCACTTGTACATCCCTGATCGAATAATGGTCTTACATTAGTCCCCACAGGAAAATGTTGGCACACACAAACTAAAAAAGTTTAATAAAGGGACTTTTTACAGAGACAGGCCTGATTGAGGGAAACCAACAAGGAATGGATTCTTCTATTCCAGTATTAGCAACTAGAGGGAAACATTTTCTACCCCTAATCTTGAGGGAGCAAGAGGAGGGAGTGGTTACCAAAACCTGGAGAGTGTGTGGAGATAGCTGCTTGACACAGCAGTAGTCCCCCAAGGGACTGCCCTCTGTGACTCAAGAAGGAGGGATCTGGGTAGTAACTATCCAATCCTTATTCTTTTCTTGCTTACTGATCCCATATTAGTGACTTGGATTAACTGAATCTAACTAGAAATCTGAGGGCAAGGGAGCTTATTGATGTAGTTCAGGTAAGCCAGCCTTTTGGGGGCCCGGAGCAGGAAAGAATAGATGCGGAGGGCAAACAAAGTATGCAGTCCTCTTATCTGAGAAAGTTCTGTTTTTCCAAGGCAAATACTTCTGGAGAGACTTGAATGTAAGAAGGGGTTGATAGGACTAGCTAGCCAAGTCATTTGCATTATTAAGGACTGATTTCATGCACATCCATTAAAAGTATTAAGTTTAAACCCCTTAGCATGGTTTGTAAAGCTCTTCTCTAAGTTCCAATAGAGCTTATATTCCCAAATCCATAATTTCAGATAGTCTCTTTCTAGTATCCTCAATTATTTTTAGTTTTTTTTAATGTCTCTATTTTAGCACTTTAAAAAAATTATTATGTTTTAAGTCTCCTTCAAAATGTTCTCTAGGCTGGGCGCGGTGGCTCAAGCCTGTAATCCCAGCACTTTGGGAGGCCGAGACGGGCAGATCACGAGGTCAGGAGATCGAGACCATCCTGGTTAACAGGGTGAAACCCCGTCTCTACTAAAAAATACAAAAAAAAAAATTAGCCGGGCGCGGTGGTGGGCGCCTGTAGTCCCAGCTACTCGGGAGGCTGAGGCAGGAGAATGGCGTGAACCCGGGAGGCGGAGCTTGCAGTGAGCTGAGATCCGGCCACTGCACTCCAGCCCGGGCGACAGAGCGAGACTCTGTCTCAAAAAAAAAAAAAAAAAAAAACAAAATGTTCTCTAAGGGGCCCTTGCTTAATTTAGAAGATTGTAAGTGATGGGGTGTTTTTGAAGGCCTTTAAGCAGAGTATGCATAGTCAGCTTACTTCTAGTTGACTCCCTAATGTCTGTGTAAGATGTATTTGAATGTACTGAAAGCAAGAAATCTAGGTAGACATTGCTGAAGTAGTGGTAGAAGACATATAGGTATTTAGAAGGTGAAAAGGAGTCAAAGGTAATTCTAGGATTTCTAGCTTGAGCCTGAGTAGAGAGAATATATAAAACATGTAACCTGGCTTTGGGGCTGAATATGGGACTCAGAAATAATGAGACTAGTGTTGAAAGGTTGATTTAAAGTCATTGTAAGATATCTAAATGGTTAGGTTCAGTGGTGGGGTGAGTATCCTGTCCTTAAGCTAAACAGAGAGGATTTCAAAAGTTGAAAATCTTAGCAAAATCAATGCAACAGGGAGAGTGCCCTAGTGTTCATCCACATGTAGAAAGTAAAACTCCTAAGGAAGACATGATGGAATGATGAGAAATGGAGAGCACATTATACAAGCTGAAGGAAATAGATTCTTAAGAAAGAGAAAATGACCAGTACTTTTTATTTGCATGAAATGATCCTATTGCAAAAAGAACCTAGTAGGTAAGGTAAGTACTAAAAATGTCATTGTGTTTGGCAATCGAGATATTAGTGAGCACTGACAGTAGTTTCACTGCAGTACTGGGGACTGGAAACATGTTCAGGTTGAGGATATTCTGTTTGAAGTTACTCAGCTAGTTTTTGATAGAACTAGAATTTGAAGCCTGGAGTGTTGGTCCGTTTTCACACTGCTAATAAAGATATACTCAAGACTGGTAATTTATAAAGATAAAGAAGTTTAATGTACTCACAGTTCCACATGGCCGGGGAGGCATAACAATCATGGCAGAAGGCGAAAGGCATGCCTTACATGGCAGCAGGCAAGAGAGAATGAGAGCCAAGTGAAAAGGGAGACCCTCTATAAAACCATCAGATCTTGTGAGACTTATTCACTATCATGAGAACAGTATTGGGGAAACTGCCCCCTCCGACCCATGATTCAGTTATGTCCCGCTGACTGGGTCTGTCCCACAACATGTGGGAATTATGGGAGCCACAATTTAAGATGAGACTTGGATGAAGACACAGCCATACCACATCATTCTGCCCCTGGTCCCTCCCAAATCTCATGTCCTCACATTTCAAAACCAATCATGCTTTCCCTACAGTCACCCAAAGTCTTAAATCATTTCAGCATTAACTCAAAACTCCACAGTCCAAAGTCTCACCTGAGACAAGGCAAGTCCCTTCCACCTATGAGCCTGTATAAGCAAGTTAGTTACTTCTTAGATGCACTGGGGGTACAGGCATTGGATAAATATAGCCATTTATCTCCCATTCCAGATGGGAGAAATTGGCCAAAATTTAAGGGCTAACAGCCCCGTGCAAGTCTGAAATCCAGCAGGGCAGTCAAATCTTAAAGCTCCTAAATGATCTCCTTTGATTCCATGCCTCACATCTAGGTCATGCTGATGCAAGAGGTAGGTTCCCGTGGTCTTGGGCAGCTCTGTCCCATGGCTTTGCAGGGTACAACCTCTCTCCTAGCTGCTTTGACAGGCTGGCATTGAGTGTCTGTGGCTTTTCCAGGCACAGGGTGCAAGTTGTCAGTGGATCTGTCATTCTGGGATCTGGAGGATGGTGGCCCTCTTCTCACAGTTCCACTAAGCAGTGCCCTAGTGGGGACCCTGTGTGGGTGCTCTAACCCCACATATACCTTCCTCACTGCCTTAGCAGAGGTTCTCCATGAGGGCCCCACCCCTGTAGCAAACTTTTGTCTGGACATCCAGACATTTCCATACATCCTCTGACATCTAGGCAGATGTTCCCAAACCCCAATTCTTGATTTCTGTACTTCCACAGGCTCAACACCACGTGGAAGCTACCAAGGCTTGGAGCTTGCACCCTCTGAAGCCACAGCCCAAGCTGTACCTTGGCCCCTTTTAGACATGGCTAGAGCAGCTGGGATGCAGGACACCAAGTCCTTAGGTTGCACACAGCAGGAGGCACCTTGGACCAGTCCACGAATTGATTTTTTTCTCCTAGGCCTCCAGGCCTTTGATGGGAGGGACTGATGTGAAGGTCTCTGACATGCCCTGGAGACACTTTCCCTAGTGTCTTTGTGATTAACATTTGGCTTCTCATTATCTATGCAAATTTTTGCAGCTGGGTTGAATTTCTCCTCAGAAAATGGGTTTGTCTTTTTTATGGCATTGGCAGGTTGCAAATTTTCTGAACTTTTATGTTCTGTTTCCCTTTTAAAGCTGAATACTTTTAACAGCAGCCATGTCACCTCTTGAATGCTTTGCTGCATAGAAATTTCTTTTGCCAGGTACTGTAAATCATTTCCCTCAAGTTCAAAACAGATCTCTAGGGCAGGGGCAAAATGCCGCCAGTTTCTTTGCTAAAACATGGCATGAGTCACCTTTACTCCACTTCCCAACAAGTTCCTTATCTCCGTCTGAGACCACCTCAGCATGGATTTCATTGTCCATATCATTATGATCATTTTGGTCAAAGCCGTTCAAAGGTCTCTAGGAAGTTCCAAACTTTCCTACATTTTCCTGTCTTCTTCTGAGCCCTCCAAACTGTTCTAACCTCTGCCTGTTACCCAGTTCCAAAGTCGCTTCCACATTTTCAGATATCTACTGATACCAAGTTACTGTACAGTTCTACAGTTTAAGACTCACAGTTCTATGTGGCTGGGGAGACTTTACAAAAGAAGGCAAAAGGCACATCTTACATGGTGGTAGGCAAGACAGAATGACAGCTAAGTGAAAAGGGAAACCCCTTATAAAACCATCAGATCTTATGAGACTTATTCACTACCATGAGAACAGTATTGGGGAACTGCCCCCATGATTCATTTATCTCCCACTGGATCCCTCCCGCAACACATAGGAATTATGGGAGCTACACTTCAAGATGAGATTTGGGTGAGTACGTAGCCAAACCATATCATCTGGTCTGTGAGACTCTACCATTCCATGTGAGGATACCTTAGGATCATTCCTCTGTAGACTTTGACTCGTCATTTCACGCTGAGAACTCAGGAATAAAACTAGCCTTTCTGTGTTAAACTAGTTATTTTAGTAGTATTTGGTAAACTAGGATTCCACCTTTAGTGAAATATTAAGGAGAAACAATCTGCCTCACTATTAGGTAATGAAAGAATTTAGTTTTAAATCTTTTCTGACTCTTGACAAAGTAATAATACTAAGATTAATTCTTCTGACATATTTGAAACTAACCGCAGCAATACACATTTTTCTTTCTATAAGACTGTTACATCAGATAAAATAATACTAAGTTTAGGATTTTATTTCAGCATAAAGGTAAAACAATGTTGAGAGAGAAAGTGAATGTTTCTGTTTACTGAGTTAAACACAGTCAGGCTTTCTTAAAGGTCTTTTCAGAATTGGCTCTTTAAAGCTCTTTTTATTCCTCTTCGTTATTCTTTTGACTTTTTGTCATATGTTTCTTTTAAGTATAGAAAAAGCTTTGCGAGAGCATTTCTCTTCATATATCTCTCTCTTGAAATTATACTGTAATTTGTGAAAATAATAGGTATTAATCATTCATAAAAGTATAAAGCTTATATTATTTGGAAATAAGTGATAACTTTACATTTAAAACTTCTTAAAAATGCAGATGTAACAGTTTTAACATGTTTGTATACTAATATTTGGCAAGAAGAATTAAGTCAATTACTTCAATTTCATGGAAATGTCTATAAAGGTCTAATATTATGCTAGATTCCTTAATAATATTTTTCCTTCCAGATCTTAGTTTTCAAGCAGCTTCTCAAATAATGTCCACTCCAGTTTATGATGCCATTAAATTAATGAAAGACATTTCACAGAACTTCCCCATAAAAGCCAGGTATGTTGAAGTTCATTGGTTTCATTGTAGCCAGAACTCTTTCTATTAAATAAGTTTTATGAAAATAGCTGATTTCATTTAAGATGAAGGTGTCAGTTAATTCTAGTATATATAGCTTTTGTGAAATCAGGGCCTCTTTTCATTATGGTTTTTTTTTTTTTTTTTTTTTTTTTGATTAGAGCAAAATACTGACTTGTGCATGCATCTGTGTATGCACTGTAAAGTAGAACTCTTGTTAGAGGCAAATAGGAAAAAAATTCCTAAAAATTTTTTGGAAATCATACATAGTAATCTAAGGAAAAACTTGTTTAAGCAATAAATAATGAAGGAGTGTTTTTTTTTTCCCCTTATGGAGGATGATGAAAAGTATTATTGTAAGTAGGAGATCTATGCCCAAAGTACTGCCAAATCATATTCTTACCCTTTCAGAGTCCAAATGATTGGTAATGTCTTAATTGCATGGAATATTGTGTGGAGTACTTTTTTGCCAAGAGGATGTCTAGTTGAACTGCTTCCATGAATACTGATGTTACGTTAAACACATATTCCATTTCAATAGGAAATACATTTGTATAGCTTGAAGAGACCAGTGCATGCAATGCAAGTTACAGTGTATTATGAGAATTTGCTATATAACACAACTTTGATGCAATTGTATTCTGGTTAGGAATGACAGAGTATAAGATGAGCAACAAGTAAAATATGAGTTAGCTTATACTAAAGAGATAAAATATGTGACAAGTCACAGTGCATGTGCAACAACAGTGTTTTATTGAAAGGAACTGGAGAGTAGTCTACTAGCTTAGCATACCTTCCTAAGCATAGAATGATTGCTATGCCTTTTATTGTCTCAAACACTATTTTGTACATTTATTCATAGTACAAATTACAGAATCTTCAATATATGTATTCTTTAATTTTGCAAGTAAATAAATAGTACATGGTCGGTTACAAGATACCAATAATTTTTTGGTGGTACCTTGAAATAGAGGAGTTTGTCTCCTTATTTACAGATTAAGAATGAATATATTGATATGTCTCTTTCAGTCAACTTTAAACAGTCAGGAATTTGAGAAGTCAGCATTGATACAATAAAACATGAAATATATATGAGTGTGTATAAATGTCATATATGTTTAGCCATAATACTTTTAATTAATGGTCATTATAAAAATTATTAGATCAAATACAAATAAAGTAAAATAACTTTAGTCTTGATCAGACAGTTGATTAGCTCTGTTGTTAAGTCAGTATAACTGTTCAGAGGTTCTGATGCAAAACTCTGCTGTTAATCTGTGATTAAGAAAAAATCGTAAAATATGCTAACGTTGCATAATGGCTAAATTGTAGGCTTGAGCATATCTCCAAAACCACTTGGTAGACAATCTGTAAATGTATGTTGAAATGAAATATTTGCGAAATAAATGAAAAATTTGCCTTATTAAAGTTTTAATTGTAATTTATCTCAGTGCTGCCAAACTTTAGGAAATAATACATACTTACTGTGGGCTGTTTCAAGGTACACCTTTCTACTTGAGTTTTCCTTAAAGCAGAACTTTGCATTAACAATCTTTTAATGTTTTAATTCTGTTTATAAAATTGACAGATATATAGCTAGCCATGTTTAGGAATTATCAAGTTGAATACAGTCCATAGGAACTGTATTTTAAACATTTCTGCTGTCTTTATAAGTGAATTTATAAACTCTTCAAGAGTGAATAGGCTGGGTGCAATGACTTGCATCTCTAATTTCAGCACTTTTGGGAGGTTGCAGTAGGAGGTTCACTTGAGGCCAGGAGTTTTAGACCAACCTGGGCAACATAGCAAGACTCCATCTCTAGAAGAAAATTTAAAAATAGCTGGGTGTGGTGGTGTGTACCTATTGTCCTAGCCAGTTGAGAGGCTGAGGCGGAGAATCACCTGAGCCCAGGAATCCGAGGCTGCAGTGAGCTGTGATCATGCCAATGCAGTCCTGCCTGGGTAGAAGAGTGAGACTCTGTCTCTAAAAAATTTTTTTTAATAAAAAAGTTGAAAAAACTGAAAAGAGTGAATAATGTAAAGCCATGATTTCAGTTTTTTTAGAACATTTCTACTCTGGTAAGATCCCAGGTAACTAAAATTCTTCATGTACATATATTCATGTACATATACATTGGTAATTTCATGAAAAATTTCTCTATTGGACAAAACAACACAAAGCAGCTTTTTCACTCAAAAAATAAGTCGTAGTAAATGATGACAATCCATACTGCATACAGCTAGTACACAGGAAATTTTGAGAGCCTCCGTTCCACTTGAACCAAATCCTTTTGTCAAATGATAGCTAAATTAGACCATATGGAAATGTACACTTTTCAGTCACCAAGCATTTGGAGTTTTTAGCTCCCTATCCAGAGTATTAGATTACATTGAATTATATAGATAAGGTCTAAACATTTAAAGAAGGATCAATTATATTAGCATTCGTTTTTCCAGATCTCTAACCAGAATTGCTGTAAATCAACATATGAGAGAAGAAATACAGGAAAATCAAAAGGTTTGTTTGAATTCGTTTTTAAAAACATTTACCCCACTAATATCACTGTTTCTGACTTTGGATCTTCAATATTCATACCAAAAAGGAAATGGTAATTTGTGCTTTTTTGATTATTAAAACAGTCTAGTTTCTTCCATTTTTATGCTCAACTACATGAGCGTTTAATCAGCCAGTCTTTCCTGACATATCTTCTACTTATTTCACAGTATATTCCAGAATTTCTTCTGAGGTAGTATGGTTTTCTTCATAGGATGAAGAATAAAGGCTGTGAGTTAATTATTCTGTTTCTTGTCATTAGTTTTGTTTAAAAGCTTGTCAAGACTGAGTCAGTGTTAGACCATTGGAACGTTACTAGAATCCTATAGCAGATAAAATACAATTTATCACTGGTTTGATAAGATTGTGCCAGTGGTCTCTGTAATTATCCATAGAACCCAAATAATTCTAGTTAATACTTGTAAAGTGCTTACACCACGCCTGACTTTATTACATAGGACTGGTTTGGCTTTAAGTAGTATCATACCAGGCTCACAGGGCCCTAAATAGTAGGAGTTCATTTTTCTGACTTCTTATCTGTATTTAAAGCCAAAAGAGGCAGGAAGGATGGTGCCAACCACATTCATCGTCACTAAAGCCTTCTTGGAACATTTTACTGGTTTCTGTCTCATTGGTGAGGATTTTGTCATGTGGCCATCTTAGGCTGTGAGGGAAGCTAGAAAAGCTAGTGTTTACTTTTCTAGTAACGAAGCAAAGGAGAAGTGGCTTGGGTATGGTGCTAACTTAGCCCAGCCAGCAGTGCCCATCATATTGAGACAGAGTGAGCTGTCAACAAATGTCAGCTGTTTTGATGATGACAACTACAGTGATGAAAAAGATGAAGAAAAAGATGCATAGTTCATTGGAGAACAGGTATTAGGAACCACAACACATCATTCCTACCTGGGACATTCTTGGCTTCATTGACCACCTTACAAATTCCTGTGTATCCTTCAAAACGGATTTGTGGTATTAGTCCGTTCTATGATGTTCCTAATTGCTCTTACCATTCTTCATGCAGAATGGATTGTTTTCTGACACACAAAGGAGTGGGTTTGGGAGCAGAGGCTTAATACACAAAAGAAAGAAAGGAGAACAGCTCTCTCTCTGTTGTGAGAGAGAGGGGCCCCTGAATGGGAATTCAGACTGGCTACAGAGTGCACTGGATTTTACAAATAGGCTTGAGGAGGTGGTGTCTGATTTACATAGGGCCCACAAATTGGTTGGACCAGGTGTGATGTTTTACATAATGCATGGGGAAGGCTGACCACTCCACCCTATTATGCAAATGGACTTTCCACTTGGCTGCTGTCATGTTGTCTGCTTCTCGCTGTACACGTGGGCTGGAAAGAAGGGAAGATGGAGCTGCTGTTTTGAACATGCCGGGTCCCAGGTAGCCTTTTCCTGCTAGGACAGTGCCAGCATTTACCTATGCAAGCTTCTAGCTTTCTTGCCTATGTCTGCAGCTCGATTTTACAGGCTGTTCTTTGTTAGAAAATAAAATGATTTGGGGGCTGCTTTTCATTAAAAGGAAAACCTTGCCGAGGACTCACTATCTGCCTAAATAATTTCTTCCTAACTGCTATATCAGAACCATGCTGGCAACCTGACTATGCCAGCTTACTCAGGGCCACTATGGCCACTGCTGCCATCACCTTTTCTACCTGTCAGCCATTTGGAATTGTCAGTGAAAGAGTTTTGAAATGAGCTTTGACTGCAGAGCAAGAAATCTTGAACTTAGTAAGCTGAATAATCATGACACTGCAGATAGTCTTCTTGATCACCTACTTCTTTCAGAGAACACTGATAAGAGAAAGACAAGGATGATAATGTCTTTCATTTAACTTATCTAGGGTAAATGGGTGTTTGGACTAGCAGTCCATGTTACCCACTAGCTCATGGAATGTGGGAGAAGTAATTAAACAAACTGGAGTTCCAACCTTGGGGAAGAGGGTGGTTGTGATGAGAAGGTAAAAAAATCTTGGATTGTTCATTGCAGTTGCATTGCACATGGATTGGACACGAGAAAGCCGTGGAAGTGTGTTAGTGTTATGGCATCTCATGCATACAAACCAAAAAGTACATTTCCTGCAAAACATGTAAACAAAATGTTCACCGAAAAAAGGAAAAAATAATAATGCTCTTTTTTTTTTTTTTTTTTTCTCATGCTGCAGTTTATTTAAATGCCAGGTCAGTTGCTCCAGTGTAAATTACACTTTTAAGGATTTACTTAAGAAATTTGAAGGATTTTCCTCTGGGTCTGGGACTAAACTAAAACAAAAGTGTCTTAAGCATAATTGTTCTCACTCCTGGGGTTCTGCAGAGCTCCTGGCTTTGCTTAAGGAGATAAAAAGGATATGACCTTCAAGCAGAGGAGATAAGAAACACTTAAAAACAAAACAAAAACAAACAAAAGAAAACATCCTGCCCCCAAATATAAAAGGAAACAGGAATAATCTTTTTGAGATGGAGTCTTGCTCTGTCACCCAGGCTGGAGTGCAGTGGCGTGATCTTGGCTCACTGCAGCCTCTGCCTCCCGAGTTCCAGCGATTCTCCTGCCTCAGCCTCCTGGGTAGCTGGGATTACAGGTGCATGCCACCACACCCGGCTAATTTTTATATTTTTAGTAGAGACGGGGTTTCACCATGTTGGCCAGGCTGGCTATGAACTCCTGACCTTAGGTAATCTGCCCGCCTTGGCCTCCCAAGAATCTTGATTCCAAAGTGACACCCAGCTCTGAAGAGCACACACTATGGATGCCGGGCTGCTCCATCTTCCCACTAGAGGGCACCAAGGCTTTAGTTAAAAACCAAGCCAAACCCAAACCATCTCCTTCGATCAGTTGTTTGTTTTAATTTCAGTAGGTTTTTTGGGAACAGATGGTGTTTGGTTACATCAGTAAGTTATTTAGTGGTGATTTCTGAGATTTTGGTGCACCCGTCACCTGACCAGTGTACCCTGTACCCAATGTGTGGTCTTTGATCCCTTGCCACCCCTTGCCCTTTCCCCCGAGTCCCCAAAGTCCAATGTATCATTCTTATGCCTTTGCATCCTCATAGGTTGTCTCCCACATATAAGTGAGAACATATGTTTGGTTTTCCATTCCTGAGTTACTTCACTTAGAATAATAGTCTTCAATTCCATTCAGGTTGTGCAAATAACATTATTTCATTCCTTTTTATGGCTGAGTAGTATTCCTATTCCATGGTATATATAGGGCATATTGGCTGATTCCATATTTTTGCAATTGCATATTGTTCTGCTATAAACAGGCGTGTGCAAGTATCTTTTTCATGTAATGACTTTTTTTTTCCCCTCTGAGCAGATACCTAGTAGTGGGATTGCTGCATCAAATGGTAGATCTACTTTTAGGATCTCCACACTGTTTTCCATAGTGGTTGTACTAGTTTACATTCTCACCAACTGTGGAAAAGTGTTACCTTTTCACCACATCCATGCCAACATCTATTATATTTTCATTTTTAAAAAATTATGCCTATTCTTGTAGGAGTTAGGTGGTATTGCATTGTGGTTTCGATTTGCATTTCTCTGATCATTAGTGATGTTGAACATTTTTCCAAATGCTTGTTGGCCATTTGTAGATCTTTTGAGAATTGTCTAATTCATGTCCTTAGCCCACTTTTTGATGGGATTTTTTTTCTTGCTGATTTGAGTTCTTTGTAGATTCTGGATATTAGTCCATTTTCGGATGTGTGGATTGTGAAGATTTTCTCCCACTCTGGGCTGTCTGCAAACTCTGCTGTGCTTTTTAATTTAAGGTCTTTATATAATAACAACCTTTCCTTACTCATAATAAGAAAAATACAGATCAGAATTAAACTGAGAAAGATTCATTTCAGAAAGGTGGCAGGGCATTCTGTGAGCAAGTTGGTTTTTTTTTTTTTTTTTTTTGCATAAGAGACCAGGGGAAATGACAATATGTATTGACCTATTATAGTTTTTGCATGAAGAAATACTAGAGGATGAAAAAGAAACTTTGGGGGAAAATTTTTGCCTATAAGAGCCAGGGATGAAACGGGTGAAGGGTGCCGGGATTGGCATAATTCTTCTGGTGTAGCTTTTTATAGTTTTTGACTTGGGACTTAGGCAAAGATTATTAAAAAAATATGACTATGCTCAAGTTGTATAACTGAATTGGAGTTTGGTTTTATTTAGGAGACAACTGCTTTAACTCCAGAGTACAGCAAATTTCCTTTGGAAGTTCATAATTGTTGTTAATTTGCTGTGAATGGCCATAATCTGCTTTTGGTGATTTTAAATTGTCAACCCAACATATGTCTTTGTTGTTTACTGCAAGAACTGTTAAACTATAGGCCATGACATTTTTTATTTGCTTCAAAATAAAATGAGGATTTGATCAGGTGGTCAGGTAACTTTTTTTGATTCAGCAGAGTGGAACAAATAATTTCAATTACATAATTGCTTAATGAACCAAATGCAGATACTTGAATTAACTAAAATGCAGATATTAAAATAAAGGATTGCACCATACCCAAATAAAAGTTCATGTTGCTTCTAATTATTTCTAACTACTTTGTGTGAAAATTTTACAGAGTTCTGGAGACATTACCTAGATTAGAACATCATCTCCAAAACTACATCTGTAAATCATATTTTTAGAGTCTTATTTTGTGTTATTCCGTATTCTAAAAATTACAACCTTTCTATTAAGATTTTTATCTGATTTGACTTCAAATTTTAATTGTAAAGAATGAAACTAGACCCCCATCTCACACCATTTACAAAAATCAAATTAATAGGGGTTAAAGACTTAAATGTGAGACCTGAAACTATGAAACTACTAGAAGAAAACATTGGGGAAAGGCTTTAGGACATCGGTCTATGCAAAGATTTCTTGAGTAAGACCTGAAAAGCACAGGCAACCAAAGCAGTTTGGACAAATGGGATCATATCAAGATAAAAATGTTCTGTACAGAGAAGGACGCAGTCAACAAAGTGAAGAGAAAATCTACAGAATGGGACAGAGTATTTTCAGATTATGCAATAGTCAAGGGGTTAATAACCAAAATATATAAGGAGCTCAAACAACAGCAAAACAATGAATAATTTTAAAATAGGCAAAAAATTTGAATAGACATTTCTCAAAAGAAGGCATACAGATGGCCAACAGTGATGCTCAACATCACTAATCATCAGGGAAATGCAAATCAAAACCACAATGGGATAGTGTCTCACCCATTAAAATGGCTTTTATCTTTTTTGTAGGTTTGCTCTTTTTTAAATTAAAATTTTAATTTTACTTTAAGTTCTGGGATACTTGTGCAGAACATGCGGGTTTGTTACATAGGTATTTGTGTGCCATGGTGGTTTGCTGCTATCAACCCATCATCTAGGTTTTGAGCCCTGCATTCATTACGTATTTGTCCTAATGCTCTCTTTCCCCTTGCCCCCCACCCCCTGACAGGCCACACGTGTCCATGTGTTCTCATTGTTCAACTCCCACTTTTAAGTGAGAACATGTGGTGTTTCGCTTTCTGTTCCTATGTTAGTTTGCTGAGAATGATGACTTCTAGCTTCATCCATGTCCCTGCAAAGGATGTGAGCTTATTCTTTTCTATGACTGTATAGTATTCCATGGGGTACATGTGTCACATTTTCTTCATCCAGTCTATCATTGATGAGCATTTGGGTTGGTTCCAAGTCTTTGATGTTGTAAACAGTGCTGCAGTAAACATATGTGTGCGTGTGTCTTTATAGTAGAATGATTTATAATCCTTTGAGTATACACCCAGTAATGGGATTGCTGGGTCAAATGGTATTTCTAGTTCTAGATTCTTTAAGAATCAACACTGTCTTCTATAATGGTTGAACTAATTTAAACTCCCATCAACAGAGTAAAAGTGTTCCTATTCTTCACATCCTCTCCAGCATCTGTTGTTTCCTGACTTCTTAATGATCACCATTCTAACTGATGCGAGATGATATCTCATTGTGGTTTTGATTTGCATTTCTCTAGTGTTGATGAGCTTTTTTTCATATGTTTGTTGGCTGCATAGAAGTCTTCTTTTGAGAAGTGTCTGTTCATTTCCTTCGCTCACTTTCTGATGGGGTTGTTTTTTCTTGTAAATTTGTTTAAGTTCCTTGTAGATTCTGGATATTAGACCTTTGTCAGATGGGTAGATTGCAAAGATTTTCTCCCATTCTGTAGGTTGCCTGTTCACTCTGATGATAGTTTCTTTTGCTGTGCAGAAGCTCTGTAGTTTGATTAGATTCCATTTGTCAATTTTGGCTTTTGTTGGAATTGCTTTTTGGTATTTTAGTCATGAAGTCTTTGCCCATGCCTATGTCTTGAATGGTATTGCCTAGGTTTTCTTCTAGGGTTTTTATGGTTTTAGGTTTTCATTTAAGTCTTTAATCCATCTTGAGTTAATTTTTGTGTAAGGTGTAAGGAAGGGGTCCAGTTTCTGTTTTTTGTATATGACTAGCCAGTTTTCCCAGCACCATTTATTAAATAGGGAATCCTTTCCCCATTGCTTGTTTTCATCAGGTTTGTCGAAGATCAGATGGTTGTAGATGTGTGGTGTTTTTTCTGAGGCCTCTGTTCTCTTCCTTTGATCTATATGTCTATTTTGGTGCCAGTACCATGTGTTTTAGTTACTGTAGCCTTGTAGCATAGTTTGAAGTCAGCGTGATGCCTCTAGCTATGTTTTTTTTGCTTAGGATTGTGTTGGCTATACGAGCTCTTTTCTGGTTCCATATGAAATTTCAAGTAGTTTTTTCTAATTCTGTGAAGAAAGTTGATGGTAGCTTCATGGGAATAGCATTGAATCCATAAATTACTTTGGACAGTATAGAAAATGGCTTTTTTCTAAAACATAAAAAATAACAGATTCTGGCAAGGATACAGAGAAAGGGGAACCCTTGGACACTGTTGGTGGGAATGTAAATTAGTAAAGCCACAATGGAAAACAGTAGAGAGGTTCACAAAAAAATGAAAAATAGAATTACCATATGATCCAGGAATCCCACTGCTGGATATATACCCAAAAGTAAGGAAATTAGTATATCAAAGAGATATCTGCACTGCCATGTTTATTAAAGCACTATTCACAATAGCTAAAATATGGAATCAATGTAGGTGTCCATTAATGGATGGGTGGATAAAGGAAATTTGGTACATGGACACAATGGAATATTATTTTGTCATAAAAAAGAAATCCTGTCATCTGCAGCAACAATAGAGGACATTATGTTAAGTGAAATAAACCATACACAGAAAGACATACACTGCAAGTTATTACTCATATGTGAGAGTTAAAAACACTGATCTTATGATGGTAGAGAGTAGAATGATGGTTATTGGAGGCTGGAGAAGATAAGGAGGGGTTGGTTAGTGGGTACAAAAATACAGTCAGGAATAAGATCTATTCATTAGCATAATAGAATGATTATAGTTAACTTTAATTTATTGGATACTTTAACTGGAAGAGTGGATTTGGAATGTCCCCTACATTAAGAAATGGTAAATATTTGAGATGATGGATATCCCAATTACCCTGATATGATCATTACACATTATATGCTTCTATCAAAATATCACAAGATCTCCTTAAATTTATGTACAACCATTATATACCCATAAAAATTAAAAATAAAATTTTTAAGAAAAATTTAGATTTCAGAGTGCGTATCATTTAACCTTAGGAACACCCAAACATGTTTATAAACCATTTTAACATTGCAAATTTCAACCAGTCTTCTGAGATCCAATCATTTGGAATTTCTTTAGCTTCAGGTAATAGCTCAGCTCCATTGGTTATTAAAGAGACATGTTAGAATAAATGGGTTCCCTCTTCTTTAAGAAAAAATGAGCTTATATTTCTCAATCAGTATTTGCATTTATTTCTGCTCAAGCCTAAGAGTGCTACTAGTTTAATTGCACTTTAAATACAAAAATCTAAGTTTTTTGGACCATAAATATAGTATGAAATCCAGCTCCAAACCCATGTAAAAATAAGCTAGAGGCCATGACTTCATTTGGGAGTTATTCTTCCTCCACCAAGAACCAAAGTGAGATAGACAAATTTCTGTGCTGTTACTGCAGGGCATTTTGTTTTCTAATTCACCTTTTCACCATAAATGTAGCACTTTATGTGTGCATAAGGATCTCTTTGATCCTATACCCTGTTCGATGTGGGTCCTGGATTTAAATTTCCTGTTCTTCTGAGATTGGCCCTTAAAAACGCAAGTCCTAGGTCATCTAGGAAGCTCTAAATTTCCTCCAGGCAAGGTCTTTAGTGTTTATTTACATCGTTGTATTCATATTCCTACTTACTCTCTGTCCTTAGGTGAATACTTTCTTCAACTCTGAGCCACATTTAGGGGACACTTTCCATATTTATTTATTTTTTTGAGACAGAATATCACTGTGTCACCCAGGATGGGGTGCAGTGGTGTGATCTCAATTCACAGCAACCTCCACCTCCCCGACTGAAGCAACTCTCTTGCCTCAGCCTCCCAAGTAGCTGGGACTACAGGCATGCACCACCACGCCCAGCTAATTTTTCTATTTTTGTTAGAAAAAGGGTTTCATCATGTTGGAAAGGTTGGTCTTGTACTCCTGACGTCAAGTGATCTGCCAGCCTCAGCCTCCCAAAGTGCTGGGATTACAGTTGTGAGCCACCGCACCCAACCTCATTATTAATATTTTAATCTAGCATTTTGGTGCTTTATTTTAGTAAGAGAATTTTTGGATCTTTGGTTCTTCATGTTGCTAGAAATTGAATTCTTACTCCTCATTTAAGAAAGGCCACCTTAAATTACATACTCAAATATACACTAGTTTTTCAGGACTTAAGACCAACTCTCTGGGGCAGAGGAAAGAGAAGAATTTGTAAGTACTAATCTCCAATAGACAAACCTCTTCTCTCTGACAGTGTTTCAGCAAGCAGATTTGCTGAGTTCAGTCTCTTACCTGTTTTCTGAGCATTATTGTTCAAGGCACTGGGCCTGACAGAAACAGTCTTGAGGGATTTAGCAATTTAGTATGGATCTGCGTGCTTGGTGTACTTTCTGTTTATAATTGAGCTCCACTGAAACGAATGTATGAGGTGCTGGAGAAAGCTTCAGTCAGGATGTGTGACGTTTCAATGCCAGATTGGGGGAAAACAGCAGGAAATACAAATTTACTAGGCATCTGTAAATTTTGAAGTTGGAATATAGATTTCTTAGTTAAGTAACTTTGATAGAAAGGCACATCTAAAGTAGCTAAAGACAAATAAAAATTTTACCTCTGAACCTTTTCATATTAGGGTTGAATCTTTTGCCAGTATTCTGTATAAAACAAGGGGAAATACTTTGTTAAGTTCCTCCTCTCCCTCCTCTGTGTGTAGCTCATCTGTTAAGTGATAATCATACAGAAAAACTCACCATTGTCAAGCTTTCTCTGAATCTCTTCAAGTTAGTTGCTTCCTTTGCCTTTACAGAGTAGATCACACAAGTCCCTATTATGTGACTTATTACATGATGTCATTGAAATACACTGGTTTTTTTTCCTCCTAAATCTGTTTGACTACCCTGATAATAATAACAGCTTTCATTTGTGAGCACTTTAAAGGCGACAAGACATAGATATATATTACATTTGAACTATAGTAAACCTGTGAGATAGATATAATTATTCCCATTTGATAGAAGAGGAAACTGAGGATTGTAAAAGTGATTTGAACTTGCCCAAATCTTAACAGCTAGTGAGTAGAAAGATCAGGATTAAACCAGGCACGATCCTCACACTGTGATCTTGACAGCTGTACTGAATACTCACACTGTGATCTTGACTACTTTGCTTTAGTGACAAGAACAACCCCTTTTTTACTTTTGTTACTGCTCTAGTGCCTGGAGATGTTTCTAGAACATACCAGGCACTCAGGAAATGTTTACTGAATGAAAGACAGTGAAAATTCAAATACAGCTTTAATGGAAACTTTTGTGAATTTTTAGTGAGCTCCAAATATTTACACATACTCCAAAGTTTTACTTTTGGCATATCATTGCTTCAAGAAATAGGAATGTGCCAACTATCAAATTGTATATGTGTGCATACACACACTATATGAAATGTAGATAAGTAATTATTGTAACATTAGAACTGTACTATCATGTACTGTAAAATCACAATATTCAGCTATTGAATTTTATCTCTAATCTATCTAAAGATTTCCCCCATCACTGAGATCAGGGCTGGGCAAACTACTACCTTTAGGCCAAATATGGTCTGCCACCTATTTTTATAAATAAAAGCTTAATTTTTATTTTATATTTATTATTTATTTTATTTACTTTTTTGATAAGGAGTTTCGCTCTTGTTGCCCAGGCTAGAGTGCAATGGCACAGTCTTGACTCACTGCAACCTCTGCCTCCTGGAATCAAGTGATTCTCCTGCCTCAGCCTCACAAGAAGGTGGGATTACAAGCAAGTGCCACCACACCTGGCTAATTTTTTGCATTTAGTAGAGATGGGGTTTCACTATGTTGGTCAGATTGGTCTTGAACTCCTGACCTCAGGTGATCCACCCACATCGGTCTCCCAAAGTTCTGGGATTACAGGTGTGAGCCATCATGCCTGGTCTAAAAGTTTAATTTTTACAATAAACATTGCCGTGCCCATTTGTTTACATAGTATCTAAAGATACAAAGGCAGAGATCAGTAGTTGCAACAGAGACTGTATGGCCTGTCAAACCTAAAATATTTACTCTCTGACTCTTTATAGAAATATATGGTGACCCCTAATATAGATCACTGTTGTTTTATCACTGGTTAACCATTGCTTTGCTCTACTTCAAGGATCTTCGAGATAGATTTAAAATTCAGCCAGGTGATGCTCGTCTGTTTATAAATGGCCTTCATGTTGATATGGATGTTTATGACCCTTTTAGGTAAGTATTAAATTATTGCTATAAATGAACTCTGGTTTATAAAAATGTAAACATTGAAGTCAAAATATGGAGATCACTTTAAAGATAAATCAAATACATGTTTTTGATTGTACAAAACAGCTTTATTCTACCAAAATGAGCAAGCCCAAAGTGTCTTAGATTATCAGAACTGGGAGAAACAGTCAAGATATTTGTTTGGATGAGTGTTAGACCTATAATTACTTTGTTATTCTAAACTGTCTTTTATTGAAGAGTAGATTGATGATTTAGCAGAGAAGTTATTTGGAACTGGACTGAACAACCAGAGACCAGTTAGGAACTGAAGTCAACGTGGGGTATTTCCCCAGAAGAGAGAAATTGACAGGAGGAATTTAAAGTGCTTATGTATGAATGCCAGATGCTATCTGGTTTCTTGTCTGAAAAAAAAAAATTACTGAAAATTTTTTTGCTCAGAATTTTGAACAGGACAGAATTAGGAAGTCCTTGCTTTATCAATGGTCACTTGCCCAAAATTAAAGTTGTGGGCCAAACAGAAGAGTTACTTTTATAGAAAAACATAAAACTACATTAAAATTAATATTTGAAACATTAGATGAACTTAGGAAACATGATGCTTTAGTTCAGATATTCAGTTTTAATTCAATTGAGTATACTTTTGTTGAAGTGAAATTATTTGAATTGTTTATTTAAATTCTGTTTCTTTACCAGTTTGAAAATATGTTGGAAAATATATCGGAAAGACTGAGGAGTAGTTTTACTGAACATTTTTTACAGTTTTATCTCAAATGGGGCTTTTCTCTTTAGTTACTTGAATTCTTGGACCTAGTATTGGAAAAATAATAACCTACACATAGAAATACACATAGAAAGAGTAGAGAAGTTTTTACATGCTAGCCTGTAAATTTCAGGGGAACAAAAATTACGTCTGTGCTCAGGAGCAGTGAAAACAGGTTTAAAGGAAGTAGTGAAATGGTGTGTAGATTTTAGAAAGTTTTCTAAGGTAGTGTATGAGGAAATTTTTTGGCAGGAATATTTTCACACAGGATTTAGGAAGGCTGTAGGTTATTAAAAAAGTAAAACTCCCAGCTCCTACGTCTGGTCATTAGAGATTTGCAGGATGTGTGCTACATTTTTATTCCTCATCGATTTGATCACTAGTTAGGGCTACTATGATTCTCTTAAAAGAGGAAGAGACAATATGTGAGAACATTTATATCTTCTGACATTTTTGAGGATAGCATAATCAAAAAAATCCTCAGAAAAAGATCAGAGGATGTGGAATAAAATTAATGCAAAGAGGAAGATGAATGAAAGAAAATAAGAAAATGGAAGGAAAATGTCGTATTACAGAGACATTACACATAGAGAGGTTTGATGCAACCAATATGTTGGAATTGTCCAAGTGGGGAAAGAAAAGGAGTAAGGAATTATTTTGTGCTCCCTTCCTATCTCCTGTCAGTGTTGCATTACTGGGTTGTGAAAAACCAATAACAGCCGGGCGCGGTGGCTCACGCCTGTAATCCCAGCACTTTGGGAGGCCAAGGTGGGCGGATCACGAGGTCAGGAGATCGAGACCATCCTGGCTAACCCAGTGAAACCCCGTCTCTACCAAAAATACAAAAAATTAGCCGGGCGTGGTGGCGGGCGCCTGTAGTCCCAGCTACTCAGGAGGCTGAGGCAGGAGAATGGCGTGAACCCGGGAAGCAGAGCTTGCAGTGAGCCGAGATTGTGCCACTGCACTCCAGTCTGGGCCACAGAGCGAGACTCCGTCTCAAAACAAACAACAACAACAACAAAAAACCAATAACATGCGCCATACATGGCCCAGCCCTTCTTGCTCTGACACTGAGAGTAGTGGGAGGAGCCAGAGCCTCTATGGGTTAGGATTAGATCAGCATTGATTCTATAAAGGCCTACATCTCACCCCAAGGAAGGCTGAGACCGTAGGAACATGTGGTACTGACTGGGGAGAAAGGCAAGTAAGACTGATGAAGTACATAAGCAGGGTCTTATGTATCTACATTAGAACATTCTGTTCTAGCCCATTGAAGGAGTCCCTTTTATATTTTTGCCTCTGAATAGTCGCCTCAGGCACAGACTTGATGAAGAATAGTTTAAACATTTAGATTCCCCAATTTGTTGTCAGTGGGGTTATTATTGATGTTGTTGTTTACAGTAATACTTTCTATTATGTTTAAGTACTCTCAAATTATATGTAATAAGAAATTTAAATTTGTATTCAAACACATGTGAACTTCATGCTTTAATGGGGCTTCCTGTGTATTAGAATTTTATACTTTATGTCTTGTTCAATCCTATGTCATTTTTGTAGTAGGTTTGTCAAAAGAGTGACCTAATGGTTTTTTTTTCTCATTTTTGGCTTTCTCAGGGCTGATCATGTCCTCACTACTTTGATAAAGAATACAATAGTCTTTGTTGTTTTATCTTTTATATAATAATAAGCTTTTACTACCACTAAAAAAATTATCTAAGTTTACTCTGGATAATTAATTAGAACTATTTGCCTTATTTCTTAATGAATTTAATATATTTTTCCTGCTATTAATGAAGATACCAAAAATTCTCATTTCTAATGCTTTAAGAAATCTGTCAAACTTTAAAAGATTTGTTTTTAATTTGGAAAAATCAAAATAAAACTTTTTTTCTTTGAATATATAGTATTTTGGATATGCTGAAATTAGAAGGAAAAATAATGAATGGCCTTCGCAATCTTGGGATCAATGGGGAAGATATGAGCAAATTTTTAAAATTAAATTCACACATTTGGGAATATACTTATGTATTAGATATTCGACATTCTTCTATAATGGTAAGTGCTTATGCTATTCCTTGTACTAAAACCTGTAGTATACTTAAGGCTTAACATAAAACGAAGTATTGGCAGGCCTGACAATAAATGTCAGCATTTCGGAACAGTTCTCAGTGAAAAGAGAAAGTAAAATTATAGACCCATCTCCTCTCCCACTTGCAGCTTCCTTCTCCTTCTTCATAGTCTGTTTTCATAGTCTCTGTCACAAGAATACCTACTCACTCTCATTCAGTGTCCTTTCCACCTTCAGAGAAAACAACAGAATAACCACATGAACAGTAACAGCAAGACACCAAATAGTTAAAATCTGAGGTGTATAAAAGTGCTACCTTAACATGATGAAAGTCCTGCCTAAACAATTTGCAGTGGCCTCCAAAGATTCTGGTGTGTGTATTACAGCCAAGTGATTTTTTGGAAAAAAAAAAAAAAAAAAAAAGATCATATCACCCTTTCTTGCTTAAGCAGAGAAGTGGTCTTCAGTATGGCCTGTGAGGCTGCAGATGGCTGCTCTCACCTTTCATTTCTTAGACTGTGAAACATTCTTTTCACCACTATCCTTTATCTCATGCTTAGAAAGCACTTTTTCTTTTTTTTATCCAGTTAACTCCTATTCCTTTTTCAAACTTAGGTTGAAAAGCCCTTTCTGAGAGAAACTTTCCTTAACAATCCAGATGATTTTTCAAATGATGTTAGAGAATCCCTGGAGACTACCCTCTAATCCAGTGATTTGCTAGAAGGACTCACAAGACTCAGAAGTTGTTATATTCATGGTTATGGCTTAGTAGAGCAAAATGATGTGAAAAAATTAGCAGGGGTGAAGTCCAGCATAAGCCAGGTATAAGCTTCCAAGAGTTCCCTGCTAGTGGAGTTGTATGCTTAATATGATATGTGACAGTATATGCAAAGTGCTACATACCAGGGAAGCTCACTTACTTGAGCCTGAGTTCAAGATTGTGAGAGACGATCCATCATGTAGACATACAGTGGCTCTCTGTACCTGCCGTCATTGGCTGAAGCTCCAAACTGAGGAAAAGCAGGTGTTTATTATAACTCAGATTGTACAAACTCTCTAGACAAACTGCTGGAACTGCTGCAGCATGGCTTAGGGTCCTAACTGTGCAAAACACTCTTTTTATCAATCAGAACATTCCAAGAACTTAATTGCCAGGACTCAGTCAAGAGACAGTTGTGTAAACAGACCCTTCTTGGGAATATCCAAGGTGTGAGCAACCCAAGCCTGTTGAGTTAACCCTTTCTCACACACACACACACACACACACACACACACACACACACACACACACGTTTAATATGTGATTCTTCATACATATGCACATGTATAGGTGTATGCACATGTATTAGGCCATTCTTACATTGCTGTAAAGAAATACCTGAGACTGGGTAATTCATAAAGAAAAGAAGTTTAATTGACTTACAGTTCTGCAGGGTTTATAGGAAGCATGGTGCCAACATCTGTTTGGCTTCTGGGGAGGCCTAAGGAAGCTTTTATTCACAGCAGAGGGCAGAGAGGGAGCAGGTATCTCATACGGCAAGAAAAGGAGGGAGAGAGAATGTTGGAGGGTAGGTGCCATACATTTAAACAACCAGGTCTTGCTAGAACTCACATCACAAAGACAACACCAAGACATGAGGGATCTGCCCCCATGACCCAACGCGTCCTACCAGGCCCTACCTCTGGCATTGGGGATTACAATTCAACATGAGATTTGGGTGGGGACAAGTATCCAAATTATATCACATATACATATATGTCAGAACTATTAATCCCTTTGTATACTTAGCACCGTTATAGTTTTACATTTATCCTGTGATGCTGTTATATCTGTTTCTTATTAGACTATATATGAAGTTCTTGAAGGTAGACATTTGTTTCATTTTTTTTTCTCTTACCATTATGTCCCTGGTTTTAGTAGGTACTCAATAAATATAAATATTCCCTAAATGAATAAGTATTTATCTGGAAACAACAAAAAACATCATTTTTAATGATGAAACTCTGGAAGCATTACAATTACAAACATGATCAATATAATTATCCTTATGACTTATTATTATAAAAGGAGTAACTATTAGAAATGAGAATAAAAATGTTGCATGACAAGATGGTATAACTGAAACTCCTCAAAGCTACTGTAGTTAATTAAAAGCTTTAATAAAATGGGTTTGAAGTGATAGGACAAAGATCTAAAGCTTTTCTTTCAAAATCTATTTGGAAGATAATGATTTATTCACAATAACATAAAAATGTAAATACCCTAATAATGACCACTATGAAATAATATATAATCTCACTACCTATTAATAAAAACTAGAATTTAACTGAGGAAGTGTAAATCGGCATATCCTTTAAAAAAGTGATGCCTGGCCAGGCGCGGTGGCGCATGCCTATAATCCCAGCAGTTTGGGAGGCTGAGGCGGGTGGATCACGAGGTCAGGAGATTGAGACCATGCTGGCCAGCATGGTGAAACTCCGTCTCTACTAAAAGTACAAAAATTAGCCAGGTGTGGTGGCACGTGCCTATAGTCCCAGCTACTTGGGAGGCGGAGGCAGGAAAATCACTTGAACCTGAGAGATGGAGGTTGCAGTGAGCCAAGATGGCGCTACTGCACTCCAGCCTGGGCGACAGAGTAAGACTCTGTCTCAAAAAAAAAAAAACAAAAAAAAAAAACGGCCGAGCGCGGTGGCTCAAGCCTGTAATCCCAGCACTTTGGGAGGATGAGGTGGGTGAATCACGAGGTCAGGAGATCAAGACCATCCTGGCCAAAATGGTGAAACCCTGTCTCTACTGAAAATACAAAAATTAACTGGGTGTGGTGGTGCGTGCCTGTAGTCCCAGCTACTCGGGAGGCTGAGGCAGGAGACTACGTTGAACCTGGGAGGCAGAGGTTGCAGTGAGCTGAGATGGCACCACTGCACTCCATCCTGGTGACAGAGCAAGACTCCATCTCAAAAAAAACAAAAAACAAAAAACAAAAAACGTTATGCCTGTGGTGCCCTTATAATGAAACATAGTATCTAGTAATTTCACTACTGGCAACTATCATAAAGAAATAGTGGGAGATGGAAAAAAAAACTTTACGCCCAAAGATGATTATCACTACATATTTTGAAAACAAAATAGAAATTAGTTACCTAACAGAGAAGTGTTATAAATTTTATATTCACACAGTTGAGTATTATTGACATGAAAATTATGCTTATAAATATGACTTAAAATAATTCTGTTAAGTAAATATACAGAATCATGTCATGTAAAAATAGGGGCAGAATATCAGAAGGAAATATATCAAAATCTAAGGCATTAATGGGTGATGTGATTTAATGGGTAGTTTTAATTTTTTTCATCATGTTCTTCTGTGAATTCCCAACTTTTAACCATGGGTATATATTATTTACATGATCATAAGAAAAGAGCTTTTTGTTTTTTTAAATTGATACACAATATTTTACATATTAGATTCATGTGATATTTTCTTACGTATGTAAAATGTGTAATGATCAAATCAGTGTATTTGGGGTATCTGTCACTAGCAGTATTTATCATTTCTGTGTATTGGGAACATTTCAAGTCCTTTTTTCTAGCTACTTTGAATTATGTAATATATTGCTGCTAACTATAGTCACCCTACTTTGCTATTGAATAGTAGAATTTATCCCTTCTATCTAGCTGTATAGATAACTGTTTATACCTATTGACTGACCTCTCTTCATCAACCCCTCCTGCCAGCATGCCCTACCCAGCCTCTGGTATCTATCATTCTACTCTAACTCCATGAGGTCAATATTTTTAGTCCCCGCTTATGAGTGAGAACATGGGATATTGGTCTTTCTGTGTCTGGCTTATTTCAGTTAACACAGTGACCTCCAGTTTCATCTATGTTGCTGCAAATGACATTTCATTCTTTTCTATGGCCAAATAATACTCCATTGTGAATATATACCACATAATTCTTTATCCATTCATCTGTTGATAGACACATTGATTATGTATGTTTGCTATTGTGAATAGTGCTATAATAAACATGCAAATGCAAGTATCTCTTTGAGATGTTGATTTCTTTTCCTTTCAATAAATACCTCATAATGGGATTGCTGGATTGGATGGTAGTTCAGTTTTTAGATTTTTGAGAAATCTCCGTAGTGTTTTCCATTGTGGTTATACTAGCTTACATTCCCAGTAACTGTCTATAAGAGTTTCTTTTTTCCGCATCCTCACCAACATCTGTTACTCTTTTATCTTTTTAATGATAGCCATTCTAACTGGGGTAAAATGATATTCCATGTTGCTTTTATTTACATTTATGTAATAATTAGTGATGTTGAACATTATTTATATACTTGTTGGCCATTTGTATAATTTCTTATGAGAAATGTCTATTCAGATTTTTTGCCCCTTTAAAAATCAGGTTGTTTATTTTACTGTTGAGTTGTTCAACTTCCTTGTATATTCTTGATATTAGTTCCTGTAGGATGAATAGTTTACAGATATTTTCTCCCATCAAACAGGCTTGCTCTTCACTCTGTTGATTTTTTTTCCTTTGCTGTGCAGAAGCTTTTTCCCATTTGTCTATTTTTACTTCTGTTGTCTGTGTTTTTTGAGGTCTTAGCCATAAAATCTTTACCTATTAGACCAATGTCCAAAAGTGTTTGCCTTATGTTTTCTTCTGGCAGTTTTACACTTTGGGGTACGTTTAAGCCTTTAATCCATCTGAGTTGATTTCTGTACATGATAAGTGATGGTGATGTAGCTTCATTATTCTGCATATGGATATCAAATTTTCCCAGAACCATGTATTCAAGAGGGTATCCTTTCCCAAATGTATGTTCTTGGCACCTTTATCAAAAATCAGTTGGCTATAAATACATTAATTTATTCCTGGCTTCTCTGTTCTCTTCCATTGGTCTGTGTGTCTGTCTTTATATCAATACCATGCTGTTTTGGTTACTGTAACTATATTTTCAGATCAGGTGGTGTGATGCATCCAGTTTTGGCTTTGGATATTCAGGCTCTTTTTTGGTTCCATACAAATTTTAGGATTTTTTTTTCTATCTTTGTGAAAAATGACGATATCTTAATAGAGATTGCATTGAATCTATAGATTGCTTTGGGCAGTATCATCATTTTAATATTTATCTGAACCATGAGCATGGGATGTTTTTCCATTTGTTTGTGTCTTTTTCAATTTCTTTCAATCAGTGTTTTGTAGTTTTTCTTGTACAGATCTTTTACCTCCTTGGTTAAATTAATCCCTAAGTATTTTTTTGCAGCTCTTGTAAATGGGATTAACCTTTTGATTTCTTTTTTGGCTATTTCATTATTGGTGTATAGAAACACTACTGATTTTTTGTGTGCTGATTTTACATCCTGCACCTTTATTGAATTTATGAGTTTTGAGAATTTTCTGGTGGAGTCCTCGGTTTTTCTAGATATACAATCATGTTGTGTGCAAAAAGGTACAGTTTAACTTCCTCTTTTCCAATTTGCATGCGTTTATTTGTTTCTCTTGCCTGATGGCTCTGGTTAGGACTTGCAGTACTACATTGAATAGGAGTGGTGAAAGTGGGCATCCTTGTCTTGTTGCAGTTCTTAGAATATTTCAGCTTTTCTACAGTGCATGTGATGTTAGCTGTGTGTTTGTCATTTCTAGTCTTTATATTATGCTAAGGTATACTCCTTTGGTGCCTAGTTTGTTTAGAGTTTTTAATCATGAATGAATGTTGAATTTAACCAAATCCTTCTTCTGCATCTATTAATAGGATATGGTTTTTTTCCTTCTATTGATGTGATGTATCACATTTATTGATTTGTGTATATTGAACCATCCTTGCATCTCTGGGGTAAATCCCACTTGATCATGGTGTATTATCTTTTTGATATGCTTTTGGATTTGGCTTGCTAGTATTTTGTTGAGAATTTGTGCATGTGTTCGTCAGTGATATGGTTTGGCTGTGTCCCCACCCAAATTTCATCTTGAATTCTCATGTGTTGTGGGAGGGACCCAGTGGGAGGTAACTGAATCATGGGGGCAGTTCTTTCCGTGCTGTTCTCATGATAGTGAATAAGTCTTATGAGATCTGATGGTTTTATAAGGGAGAGTTTCCCTGAGCAAACTCTCTTTTTGCTTGCTGCTATCCATATAAGATGTGACTTACTCCTCCATGCCTCCCACCATGATCGTGAGGCCTCCCCAGTCATGTGGAACTGTAAGTCCTTTGAACCCTTTTTCCTGTATTAATTACCCAGTCTCGGGTATGTCTTTATCAGCAGCATGAAAACAGACTAATACAATCAGGAATATTGGCCTGTGGTTTTCCTTTATTGTTGTTTCCTCGTCTGGTTTTGGTATCAGGGTAATGCTGGTTTCATAGAATGTGAGTTAGGGAGAATTCTCTCCTCTTCATTTTTTTGGGGGAATAATTTGAGGAGAATTTATGTTCTTTTTTGAAAGTTTGGTAGAATTAGGCAGTAAAGCCATCTAGTCCTGGACTCTTCTTTGTTGGGAGACTTTTTATTACTGATTGATGCTTATTACTCATTATTGGTTTATTCAGGTTTTCTATTTCTTCTTAATTCAGTCTTGGTGTGTTGTATGTGTCCAGGAATTTATCCATTTCCTCCAAGGTTTCCAGTTTGTTAGTGTATAGTTTTCTGTAATAGTCTCTGATTATCTTTTTTGTTTATATGATATCAGTGTGCTTGTTTCTGACTTTTTTGGAGGTCTTCTCTGTCATGGTTAGTCTATCAAATGGTTTATCTTTTCAAAAAACAAACTTTTCATTTTGTTGATCCTTTGTATTTTTTCCTTAGTATCAATTTCATTTAGTTCTGCTCTGATCTTATTTATTTTTTCTGCCAATTTGGAGTTTGTTCTTTTCTAGTTCCTTCAGATGCATCATTAAATTGTTTATTTGAATCTTTCTCCTTTTTGATATAAGAGCTTATTGCTACAAACTTTGTTATTAGCACTGTCTTTGCTGTATCCCACAGGTTTTAGTATGTTGTGTTTACATTTTCATTTGTGTCAAGACATTTTTTTAATTTCCTTCTTCATGTCTTCCTTGACCCAGTATTTATTCAGGAACATGTTGTTTAATTTCCATGTGTTTCTATTGCTTCCAAAGTTTCTCTTGTTATTGATTTGTAGTTTTATTCCATTGTTGGTCTGAAAAATACTTGATATAATTTCAATTTCTAAAAATTTCAGACTTGTTTTTGTGTCCTAACATATGGTATATCCTGGAGGATATTCCATCCGCTGGTAAGAAGAATGTGTATTTTGTAGCTATTGGATGAAATATTGGGTAAATTTCTAAAGTCCATTTCATCAAATGTGCATTTTAAATCCAGTGGTTGTTTTCAATTTTCCTTCTAGGTAATGCTGAGAGTAGGGTGTTGAAGGTTCCAGCTATTATTGTATTGGAGTCTCTCTCTCTCTCTCTCTCTAGCTGTAATAATGTTTGCATTATATATATAGGTACTCCAGTGTTGGGTGCATATATGTTTAGGAGTGTTTTACCTTCTTGATGAATTTATCCCTTTATCATTATATAATGACAATCATATATCATTGTACTTTTGTTTTTGACCTAAAGTTTTATCTGATAAAAGTATAGCTATTACTGCTTGTTTTTGGTTTCCGTTTGCATGGAATATATTTTTCCATTCCTTTACTTTCAGTTTATATATCTCTTTACAAGTAAGATGAGTTTTTTTTAGGCAGTATATGGATGGGTCATGTTTTTAAATCCATTCAGCTAGTCTGTATCTTCTGAGTGTAAAGTTTAATTCATTTACATTCAAGGTTATTATTGATACGTGAGGACTATTTCTGTCATTTTATTAGTTGATTTCTGTTTATTTTGTGTGTTCTCTGTTCCTTTCTCTCTCTCTCTGTCTCTGTCTCTGTCTCTGTCTCTGTCTCTGTTTTTAACAATCGTGTCGTTAGTTTTCTGTATTGGTAACATTTGAATCTTTTCTCTGACTTCAGTGGTTTGTTCTACTAGTGGTATTTATGTTTTAGGAAGGTAGATACCATTCTTTCACTTCTGGTTATACGACTCCTTTAAGCATTTCTTGCAGGGCTGGTCTAGTGGTGAGGAATTCCCTCAGCTTTTGCTTGTCTGAGAAATACTTTATTTCTCCTTCATTTATGAAGGATAACTTTGCAGGGTATAGTATCCTCAACTGGCAGGCATTTTCTTACAGGACTTTAAATATATCATGTGATTTTCTCCTGGCCTGTAAGGTTTCTGTGGAGAAATCTGCTGTTAATCTGATGGGTGTTCCCACCAGATACTTTTCACTTGCTGTTTATAGAAATCTCTCCTTTTCTTTAACTTTTGACAGTTTGACTATAATTTGCCATGGACAAAACCTTTTGGAATTGTATCTATTTGGGAATCTCTGTGCCTCCTGTATCTGGATGTCTAAATCTCATTAGACTTGGGAAGTCTTTATCTGTTATTTCATTAAATAGGTTTTCTAATACTTTTAAAAAATCTTTTGGGACAGCAAAATTCAAATATTTGATCACTTTGTGGTGTCTTATATGTCACATAGGCTTTGTTTATTCTTTTTGTGTGTGTATTTTTATTTGACTGGGATATTTCAAAATTTTGCCTTAAAATTCTGAGATTCTTTCTTCTACTTGATCTAGTCCGCTGTTGAAGCTTTTCAATACATTTTACATTTCATTCAGTGAATTTTCTATTTGGTTCTGGTAAATTTCTCACTTCCTGAATTGTTTTTCTGATTTTTTTTGTATTGTTTTAAAGTATTCTCTTATAGTTCTCTGAGCTTAATTTCTGTATTTTGAATTGTTTTCCTGGGATTTCATAAATGTCTTCTAGATTGGGATCTGTTGCTGGAGAATTATTGTGTTCCTTTGGAGGCTGCTTGTTTATGTTCCTGTGTCCTTACTTTGACATCTATGCATCTGGTGTAACAGTTACTTATTCCATTTTTTAAAATTTCCATTGTTAGGGGAAGACTTTTTCCTGACCATATATCTATGGTGTTGGTTGCATAGGACACTTTTTGGTTTTGATTCTGGATATATGCAGTAGGGTAATCTCTGTATAATTTTTTCATCTGCAAACAGCATCAGTGGTGTCTCTGTTTCCTAGGTGGCTTATAGCACAGTTACTAGTGGAGGCTGTGATGAAGTTTTGCTGAAATGTGGGACACCAGCTGGGCCAGACTTAGGGCCCTACAGGTGGCAATGGTGGGCTAAGCGTTGGCCCCCAGGGTAGGGTACACTGGCACCAGTGTTAAGCAGGTGCAGGGAGGTTGATTCTTGGGCCTCTAGATGACTTGCTTGGGTGCTGGGAATGACAGTGGTAGGTAGGTTCTTGAGCACCTGCGCAGTGGTTGTGGCATGGGCAATGGCAGTATCAGTGGTGGGACAATTCTCTAGGACCTAAGGGTTCATGCCGGTGTTGGCCGTAGCTGTGATGGGCTGGGTCAGCCATTGCCCAGGCCCTGACATGATGGTAGTGGCAGGTTGGGTGGGCATGACACTGGGAGGTGTGCTCAGATGCCAATGGTAATGGATTGGGCTGGGTGATCCCCAGGCCTGGACAGTATGCTCAGGTACTAGGGGTGATAGAACCAGGCAAGATGGTTCTTAGGCGCTATGTTAGTACATTCAGGCTCTGGCTATGGTTGGTGGGCAGCAGGGGAGCGGGATGATCCACCAGCAACAGGTGGAATGCTCAGGTAGAGGCAGCAGCAGCTGTGCTGTTGTTCTGCTGCTGGGGAGGGTGGAGTCACTTTCAGTAGGAGCAATTGGAGGCAAGTGGCTGGGGCATGCTTTGCTCATCCTATGCCCCCACTTCCCCCGCAAAACACACACACACACATACACACATACACACAGTTTGCAGCAAATGGAATTTGTCCTTAGGTGCATGAAAATGTGTGAATGTCCCTCTGCTGGGGAGGCAGTATGACTGCCAGTGGCTTCTGCCTTGGCCCTAGCAGGGAATGTCATTAGAACCCCAGAGATATGGAGATGCAGGGACTGTTAGGCCCCAGGGCAGGACACAGTCTGTGGGAGCTGGGCTCTCAAAATGATGTCATACTGCAGTGGCTTAGAACTCAGGGGTTTGTGGGACTGGGTATGAGCTCCCTCTCTGGATCAGTGGCATTGTGCAATCTCCAGGTAGCTCCCTCTGTTAGTCTCAGAGCTCATAAGGGTCAAGGGGCTTTTCCATGGTTAGGATGATAGGAGTCCGTAGTGGAAATGTGGACTGCTGTGGGTCTCTCACACTTTCCTTGCATTAAGGAACCTCTCTAGGCTTCCAGCCCATGCCAGCCTAGCAGTCTGCCTTATTTCCCTCTCCTTTCTTGCTTTTGGTTTTTCTTGTCACTTCTCTGGTGAATTCCAGTGTTCTCCCTTAGATGATCTATTCGAAGTATGATTATCTACTTCCTATGTTGGTTCCTCTCCATGGAAGAGGCGAGCAGCACATACATCTATTTAGCCATCTTGAAGCCCCTTCTAAAAAAAAAAGTTTTTAAGCCGAAAAAAAATCTCTGAAATTTTTGCTAGTTGTTTTATATACAAATGTAAGGGATTCCCTCTGAAGTATTCAGTTATTATAGTTAATTTTGTCTTACCTGGAAAACCTTCCTGCTCATAAATTTATCTGCCTTGGGCCGAGCATGGTGGCTCACGCCTGTAATCCCAGCAGTTTAGGAGGTCGAGGAGGGCAAATCACGAGGTCAGGAGATGGGGACCCTCCTGGCTAACATGGTGAAACCCTGTCTCTACTAAAAATACAAAAAATTAGCCGGGCGTGGTGGCAGGCACCTGTAGTCCCAGCTACTCCGGAGGCTGAGGCAGGAGAATGGCATGAACCCAGGAGGCGGAGCTTGCAGTGAGCCAAGGTCACACCACTGCACTCCAGCCTGGGCGACAGAGCAAGACTCCGTCTTAAAAAAAAAAAAAAAAAAAGATTGTGTGCCTTCTCAGAGCCAAAGGACTATAGCAGCCCCAAGGAAACGCCATATTCCCTGAACATCAGAAACCTCAGATTCAGGATAAATAACGAATTACTAATTAGTTATCATTTGTGTTTTCTAGAACACGAAGTAATTTGTTATAGATGTTTGTTACTGTTTTCTACCACTCTATAGACCGTATTCTTCCATTGGCTAGATTTTGCTTTTACTTTGTCTTTAATCTCAATAGCAGATGTCTTTTCTAAAAATGTTATGTGAGAAAAACTAATGACCTTGTAAGTAATCTTAATACTTGTGTCTGATATTTAAGAATTTGTGTTTTTTAGCTTTTGTAGAAAAGAATGCTAAGAGAGACACACAGAAAATTAGGGCAGTAATTGTCAAGGCTATTCTAGACATAGTAAACAGACCTGTAAAGAAACCTTCCAATTCTCTTTGTAAAATAATATCCTAGCTTGCTTCTGAGGTTGGCAGTGAAGGACAGTCACTCTGTGTGTGGAGGAGCAGTTGGACTTTCAAGCCCTTATGCTGCTCCCATTGACCCCACACTGTTCAGAGTCTCATTTCCCTGAGTTGTCTCAGATTCTGGCAAGCTTTCAGATATCAGTCTCAGATGGTGTACCTCCCTTCTCTGCCACCCTGCTGCTTTCAGCAGACTCTCTCTTCATAAGCACTGATAAGACTGGTAATTTGTCAAGATTACCACAGGCCCCAAACCCCAGGAATTCCAGTCCATAAGCAGTATAGCTGGTTTTGGAAGCCACCCTCCATAAAGGTTGTGGTCCCACGAGATTGTCACAAAGTAGTTTTTATTCAGGTAAGATACACGTGGCATAAAATTTGCTCTTTTGACCCTTCAGTGGCATCAAGTACATTCACAGTGTTGTACAACCATCACCACTATTTATTTTCAGAACTTTTTCATTATACCAAACATAACTCTGTACACGGTAAACAATAAATCCCCATACCCTTCTTCCTGAAGCCTCTGGTAAGCTTTGTCTACTTTCTGTCTCTATTAATGTGCCTATTGATACTTCATGTAAGTGGAATTATACAATATTCTTCTGTGTCTGGCTAACTTCATTTAGCATGATGTTTTCAGGGTTCAGCGATGTTGTAGCATGTATCAGAATTTTGTTCCTTTTTAAGACTGAATAATATTTCATTGAATGTATATACCGCAGTTTGTTTATCCATTCATCTGTTGATGGGCATTTACACTGCTGCTAACTTTTGGCTATTGTGAATAATGCTGTGCTGTGAACTTTGGTGTGCAAGCACCTATATGAATCTCTGCTTTCAGTTCTTGTGAGTATATACCTAGAAGTAGAATTGCTGAATCATATGGTATTTCTGTGTCTTTTTTTTATAAACTGCCAAACTTTTTTTCACAGCTGTTGCATCATTCATCGTTCCCACTGTCAATTCACAAGTGTTCACATTTATCCACAATCCTCACCAATTCTTGTTATTTTCTGGTTTTGGTAATTGCCATCCTAATGAGTGTGAACTGGTATCTCATTGTGGTTCTGATTACATTTCCTTAATGACTAGTGATGTTGAGCATTGATTCATAATACCTGTTGGCCATTTGTATATCTTCTCTAGAGGAATATCTATTCAAGTCCTTTGCCCATTTTTAATTGGGTTCTTTGTTTTTTGTTGAGTTGTAGGAGACCTTTATATATTCTGGATATTTCTTATCAGATATATGATTTTCAAATATTCCCATTCTGTAGGTTGCCTTTTGACTCTGTTAGTAGTGTCCTTTGATGTACAACAAAATTTTAATTTTTGTGAATTCCACCTTTTTTTGGTTACCATTGCTTGGCACCCTTGTCAGATATCAATTGATCATAAATGCAGATTTATTTCTGGGCTGTCTATTCCATTGATCTGTATGTCTGTCCTTATTCTAGTACCGCATTATTTTGATTACTGTAGCTTTATAGTCAGTTTTGAAATCAAGAGGTGTGAGTTCTCCAATTTTGTACTTCTTTATCAAGATTATTTTAGTTTGTTGTTAAATTTTATTTCCTGCTCTATTTGTAATTGCCTTTTACTAACAACGGTGGCTTAAATTTATTGAGCACTGAGTGCCGGATACTGTGTTCAGCATTTAAAATGAATTATATCATTTTATTTGCACAGCAACCCTATTAGAAAGGTATTGGTGGCATCCCCATTATACAGATGAAGAAACTGAGACACTAAAAGGTTATTTGAACGCATGCTCTTAACTGTGACATCATACTACTTAGTTACATTTACTGCATCTGTTTAAACATTTCCTAAAGTTCAAACGAAATATCACTTTATAGACTTTATCTTAAAATGAAGAAGTGTGCACAAAAAATGAACAATAATATGCAGCAACCCTGGTTGAGCGCTTTGAAAACTGAAAGCTAGGGAGGCTTGACCCTCTAACCAACCCTTCTACTGCCCCTGTGTACCTGGTTGAGGGAAGGAGTGTGGGGCTAAACTCTGAGCACAATTCTCCTGGCCATGTCCCATGTGTGCCCTGCCTGATAAGAGGAAGGGTTATATCCTTTTATAATTTGTCCTGCAGAGAGGGAACACCTTTATTCATTTGTATATGCAGAAGTATTACTGTTTTACAACTAACAGAAAAGAACCTTATGAGTAGCAACAACCTACACCCAGGTACCACCTGATTTGCATAAGGATCCTATCTAGATTCTTAAGCTTGCATTTCCCACTCTCACTAAGTTTCTGTTTTGTTTCATTTTTTACCTTTTTGCCCTATTGCAACTTTTCTGGAAACTGATCTACCTATTTACCAGGTGCAAGTAACTTGTAAAAAATGATGTGCAGCTGTACCATAGCCTGGTGGACACAGACTTTAGGCCTGCCTGAGATCTATTCCTATAATTCAATCTGCTTCAAGATTCATAATTAACAATAGGAACATAGTGTTTTGACTTTTTAAAACATTTTGTTGAATCTAGGGCAGAAAACAAAACAAATACCAATTGTGGTTATTATGATAGCAGCTTGTCCTACCTGAAGGATCAGTGCTATAACTGCATAAACAAACCAAAGTAGTTCACATTTCTTAAGTAATTTAGTGATTTGTTCTTTATGCCCTCTACTTTCTTGTAAGACGTCAGGCATAGACAACTGTTACACATTACAAATTGAGTGTCCCTTATCCAAAATGCTTGGGACCAGAAGGGTTTCAGATTTCAATTTTTTTGATATTTGCATATATGTGTAGATGAAGTGTCAAATTCTGTAAAATATTTGAAGAGATTCATTCGGAGCCAAATATGAGTGACCAGTGACCTGTGACACAGCCCTCAGGAGATCCTGAAAACGTGGGAGGTGGTCAAGCTACAACTTGGTTTTATACATTTTAGGGAGACATAAGACATCAATTGATACATGTAAGATGTACATTGGTTTGGTACATCTGGAAAGGCAGGAAAACTGTAAGCAGGGGCTTGAAGACTCCAGGTTATAGGCAGATTCAAAGATTTTCTAGTTGGCACTTGGCTGAGTTGTTATCTGGAATCAATAGAAAGGAATGTCTGGGTTAGGATAAGGGATAGTGGAGACTGAGGTTTTATCATGCAGATGAAGCCTTCAGGTAGCAGGCTTCAGAAAGAATAGATTGTAAATGTTTCTAATCAGACTTACAGTGTCTGTTCTGTCAGTCTTAAGATCTGCTTTAATGTTAATGCTGGTCAGCTGTGTCTAAATTCCAACAGAAAGGAGGGAATAATGAGGCATATCTGACTCCCGCTTCCCATCATGGCCTGAACTAGTTTTTCAGGTTAATTTTGGAATGCCCTTGCCAAAAGGAGGAGTCCATTCAGATTGTTGTGGGGCATAGAATTTTATTTTTGGTTTACATACATAATGAGATACCTTGGAAAAGGGACCCAAGTGTAAGCATGAAAGTTACTTGTTTTATGTATGCCGTATGCCCATAACCTGAAGGTAATTTTAGACGTTTTTAAAAATTATGTATATGAAACTACATTTGTGTACTTGAGCCATCAGAAAACGAAGGTATCAGGTGTGGAATTTTCTACTTGGAGCATTATGTGAGCACTCAAAAAGTTTCAGATTTTGGAACGTTCTGGATATTCAGATTAGGGATGCTCAACCTGTAGTATATTTGGCTTATCTCTGAAACATTTCCTTTGGAGCATCCTGCTTAGGGACTCTCACAAACACTAAAAGTTCTTTTTAACTATAGTAACTATTTTCTTTTAAATGATAAAATAATCAGCACATGGTCCCTGGCAGCCTTTCCTTCAAACTGACCTCTTTATTTTTTAAACACTACCCACTTCTGACAAGGTGTCTTATAGGTCATCTTGATTCTTTTTTCTCCAAATGTGGAACTGCCTATTCACCAAGTTTTTTCTGTAGAAAATAGTGCTAACGACCAAAATCTGGGCATTAGATGTGCACTTCATATTGTTTCACATAAAATATTCAGAGTAGAAAAGAGTGAAGACAGAGCAAGAAAACATTTTCTTCTTTTAAAAGGGCATATATTTATGTTGGTAGTTCTAATTAACTTCTACCTTTATTTCATCTGTTTAAACCAGTTTCCCCCTTTTCCATTATATGATCTTACTCAATAATGTGCTCAAATCACAGTTTTGATCCTCCCTTCTGCACTCCCACCAAAGTTAAAAGGCTCTTCTTCTTTTGTAACTCTTGGCACTAGTGCCCTGATATTGCATTCAAAGTATGCAGGTTCTGACTGTCTCCCTTGTCAACATCATTTGCCCTTCAACTCTCTGAAAAGAAAAATACATTGCAAAATTTTTCTTAAGGAATACTAAAGTATGTGATGCACACATAGATTTCCATAAACTTAGACAGTAGCATGAAGGGAAAAAGACAGATTCAAGGTTTTCTGGATTTAACCAAAACTCTCCTTTCGTTTTGCACTTTGTTGGTAACAGTGTCATTTATCTTTTATCACAGCCAGCTTTAGTGTTGAAATTTCACATATAATGTGTTCATTCACTGTTGTAGCAGTCAACTTTTTAAAAGCCAATTTAAAATGACAGAAAATATACCCAAAGTAATGTTAAGAATCATAATCATAAGAGATCTTTAAAATTTTAAAAACTTAAAGTATAATAAATTCTTTAGGTACATATTGTCCTAACGTTGTCTCATTCAGTAAGAGTCACTCTATAAAAGACATCACGACATTTGGACCATAGAATATTTTCATTATCATTTTTGTATAGTTGTCTTACATGTAGATACCCTGCCCTACATATTTACTACTAAGTTGTAGACATTCTTGATCAATCTCCAGAGGTTTTCTTTTCCACATGAGCATGTTTAGCTGCAAACAGTAGACTTGGTGACAATAATACAATTTTAGGGTGAATTAAAACATGTCAGTCTCCTAATCTCATAAGCTATGATTTTCATATTATCTTTATAGAAAGGGAAAACCCCACAAACTCACCTTTTCCTTGTGACTTGGTAAATAGGTGTCAGTAAGATCATAGATGTAAAATATAGTTGACCTTCCATATCCAAGGGTTCCACATTCCTGGATTCAACTAACCATGGAATGAAAATATTCAAAAAAAGAAAAACAATAAAAAATACAAATTTTAAAACAATGTAAAAACTATTTGTTTTGTTTTGTTTTTTTGAGACGGAGTCTCGCTCTGTCGCCCAGGCTGGAGTGCAGTGGCCGGATCTCAGCTCACTGCAAGCTCCGCCTCCCGGGTTCACACCATTCTCCTGCCTCAGCCTCCCTAGTAGCTGGGACTACAGGCGCCCGCCACCTCGCCCGGCTAGTTTTTTGTATATTTTAGTAGAGATGGGGTTTCACTGGGTTAGCCAGGATGGTCTCGATCTCCTGACCTCGTGATCTGCCCGTCTCGGCCTCCCAAAGTGCTGGGATTACAGGATTGGGCCACCGCGTGCGGCGTAAAAACTATTTAAATAGCATTTACTTTGTATTAGGCATTATATGTAATCTAGAGATGATTTAAGGTATATGGGAGGATGTGAGTAGGTTTTATGCAAATACTATGCCATTTTATGTTAGAGACTTGAATATTCTTAGATTTTGGTATCCTCGGGGAGTCCTGGAACCTATCCCCTCACAGATACTAGGGGATGGGTATTATCTTTTGCCAAAATCTTACCAGGATGACCACGGATAATGCTTTCATCTTGGACCCCAGCAAAGCCTGGGGCCATTATATGTTTTTTTTTTTTTTTAAATAAATTTCTTTTTTTCTTGTTTTTTTTCCTGTGGTTTTTCAGAGATAGACCTCACCAAGTGCTAGAGCATTATTTCTCAAACTATCCATAGTAAGAGAATAACATTTTTCCCCTAACCTGTCACCAATGAATATGTTGTCCTACTCCTGTGACTAATTTTTTTTTTTTTTTGAGACAAAGTCTCGCTCTATTGCCTAGGCTGGATTACAATGGTGCAATCTCGGCTCACCACAACCTCCACCTCCCGGGTTCAAGCAATTCTCCCGCCTCAGCTCCCTGAGTAGTTGGCACTACAGGCATGTGCTACCATGCCTGGCTAATTTTTGTATTTTTGGTAGAGACGGGGTTTCACTATGTTGGCCAGGCTGGTCTCAAACTCCTGACTTCATGATCCACCCACCTCAGCCTCCCAAAGTGCTGTAATATGTATCTTGTACTACATGTGGCACACCACAGGAGATTGGTGAACCCCAAGCTGGCGTATACCATGTTCAGTGAAATGAGACAGATACATGCTCAGATGTCGTGGCCATGTCAAATTACTGCAAGGTTTTGAATACTTAATCTCAGTTTCTGTACTTACAGGTTATTAACAGTCTTCAGACCATGAGTTTAGTTGCACTGTAGTTGAGAGTCTCATTTTGTCTATCTAGGCACACTTGCTTTTAGTCAGGAAAAGTGGCACTGCTTGAAGGCTCTGTATGATTCTGAGCTCCGTTGGGAATGGGGGTTCTGATTGCCCTTTCCAAAGAGCTGCCAGATTCTCACCCTTAGCCTTCTGTGGGTCAAGATAAGGCCTGTGTCCCTGTGGGATTAGACTCCTCTGCACCTATAGCTTCCTTTCTCTTTTCTTCCTCAGACTGAGTAAGCTCATTTACTTACCTTCAAATTCATTAATTCTGTCTTCTATCTGTTCAGATACGCTGTTGAGCTCCTCTCATTAATTTATTTCAATTATACTTTTGAATTCCAGAATTTTTATTTGGTTCTTTTTATAATTTTTATCTATTTATTGATTTGTCTTTATGCCTTCTTTTATTTAGACGTTGTTTCTTTTAGCTATTGGAACATATACCCTAAATTCCTCTGTTTTATTCATCCATCTGTGTGTGTCTCTTAATTATGTCACCTTTTCTCTAAAGCCACTGTCTCTGACTTAGTTCAGTCCACAAGAAACTCATACCTGGATTATCTGGATTACTGTAGAAACCTCCTAATTTCTTTAAGTATTATTTGCTCCAGTCTTTCTCTCCTTTTCTCTTGGAGTTTTAGTTACCTATATGCTAGATCTTTTTCATATATTCCTAATCTCTCTCACACTTTGTTTGGTTTGTTTGTTCTTTTCTTTGTACTTTAGTTACTATAACAGTTGATCTGTTATCCACTACTAATCCCTGTCTCTTCTGTGTACAGTCTGCAGTGAAACCCACCCAATAAGTTCTTAGAGTTCTTAATTACCAATATTATATTTTAAAATTCTTAAATATCTCCTTGATTCTTTTTTAATAGATTTTGGTTCTGTCAAAATTTTTCTTTTTATGAATTTTTGTGCTTTTTAAAAAATATATTGATGATAGTTATTTTAAAGTCCTTGTCTAAGTAATCTTGGGGTTTTTTATTGTCTTTTTTTTCCCGTGTTGGGTTTCAGTATTTGGTCCTTTTCTCTTTGCTTTACTTTTTTTTTTTTTTTTTTTTTTTTTAATGAGAGCCAGAAGTTGATGAAAAGCTGTAGAAGCAAAGAGCTGAGGTTTGTTCTGGTAACCTGAGTGCCAGGTGCTCACTTGCTTCTGTTGAGGCTTTTTTTTAGGCTTTGTGAATGCTCTTTTATTTTTGTGTCTTTCTTATAGGATATGGCCTTACTGGGTCTCAAATGAAAGTCCACAGTGTATAGTATGAACTTTGGTCTCTTTCTTCTCAATACTGTTTTATAGCTATGGTTGCAACCTCTCCGTTTCTCTTTCCTTCTGGCTTTTGTAGAGGTGTTATCATATATATATATGTGCAGGTTAAGGGTCAGCAAATGAGAGGAATTTGTATGGATAATTTTCTGGTTTCCTGCAGTTTCCTTCTCTCCTACCCTCTCACCCTGCATCCTGCCCTCAAATCTCAGCACTTTGGTGGCCCGTGCTTTGACTTCTGCTTTCCAACTCAGTATTCCTCCAGGATGCAATCTGGGGACCCAGGGATTAAGTTTAGGTGAATGTGGCGCTTGCTGCTTATGCTTCCTGCTTTCGAGGACCATAACGCCTCACTTCTTGATTGGTGGTTCCTTCCCCCACCACATGCCTCTAAACAGCAGTTTGTATGTTTTCTCCAGCTTGTATAGCTGATTAGAACTTGATTTCTAAGATGTTGATTTTATAATTTAATTTTTATAAGCCGTTTTATTTTCCTTATATCCAAGCCTTTAAATTGAGAGGGGAGGTGGAGAGGGCCTCATTTACTGCTAATAATTAAGATACATATTCATCTGTCTTAAGTGGTTTATGGAGAATAATTTTAATACAATTTTATGTTGGGATATGAAAAACAAACACAAGTGGAAGGAATTGTTTTTGAGAGAAGGCTTAATGTGAAAGTCTAAACAAGTATAAAATTGTTGCACATAATGTATTCCATAATTTAGAGAATATTAAACTAGCTTCTGTATTTAATCAGAAATACAGAAAATTCTATGTATTTTTTTGTCACTTGATATATTAAAAATCTGGCTTTGAAAATGATTTCAGTGTTAATACAGCTTTCACAAATGTCTGGATTCTTTTCTAGTGGATTAATGACTTGGAAAATGATGATTTATATATTACATGGCCTACCAGTTGCCAGAAACTTCTGAAGCCAGTATTTCCTGGAAGTATTCCTTCCATAAGACGCAATTTTCATAATTTGGTGAGTTTTGTATTTTGATTATACATATATATCTTATAAAGATATCAGCATTATTTTTGGATTATCCTTCTGTTAATGAATAGGCATCTGAATTGTAAGGAAATAAGTATTTGCCTAATGCAGCTAGCTTAGGTGGCTTGGCTGACTGGGTATCAACAACTAGCAGTGTCACTGTATTAGTCCGTTCTCATGCTGCTAATAAAGACATACCCGAAACTGGGTAATTTATAAAGGAAAGAGGTTTAATTGACTCCTCAGCATGGCTGAGGAGGCCTTAGGAAACTTACAGTCATGGCAGAAGGGGAAGCAAACGTGCTTCTTCACGTGGTGGCAGGAAGGAGAAGTATGAGTAAAAGGGGAAAGCCCTTGATAAACCATCAGATCTCATGAGACCTCACTATCACAAGAACAGCATAGAGGCAACTGCCTCCATGATTTAATTACCTCTCACTGGGTCCCTCCCATGGCACATGGGGATTATGAGAACTACAATTCAATATGAGATTTGAGTGGGCACACAGCCAAACCATGTTAGTCACATGTTCTGCCTGTTACTCTTTAGCCCTTATGTCATTTTATAGTAACAATATTAATTTTACTTTTACATTTTTTCAAAAGAATTTATGACAGAACTTCATTAAAAAGAATTAATGATTAAAGTGTAGTAATTTCAGAGAAACATACATAAATACCACTTTATCATCTATGCATATAATTTTTTATCCCAATAATAGCTAAACATTAATATTGGAACTTTGAAAGATGGAGAAAATACCTAGGGCTGTTTTTTCATGTAGGAAATAAATAAGATAATTTTTGCAGCAGTCTTGATAAAGCAGTTATGTTAATGCTATTTTTTTTCGGTCAAAATTCAACCTCTTTCTTTTTGAAAAAATTTATCATAGAAAATCTAATGAACATTTAGAATAAGGTATTTCAGTTCAGGTAAAAGAAAATATACTGGGCATCCAAAGAGAAGATGAGTAGCCTGATGTTAAATTCTATGTATAATTATATTTGGATGTACAGCTTTTAGAAATCCTTCATAAATTGTGAAATCCTGTGTGTGTGTGTGTGTGTGTGTGTGTATTCGTTAGAATTGCTAGAATGTCTTTAAAAATTATACATTGAGGCCAGGCACGGTGGCTCAAGCCTGTAATCCCAGCACTTTGGGAGGCCGAGACAAGTGGATCATGAGGTCAGGAGATCGAGACCATCCTGGCCAACACGGTGAAACCCCGTCTCTACTAAAAAAATACAAAAAACTAGCCGGGCGAGGTGGCGGGCGCCTGTAGTCCCAGCTACTCAGGAGGCTGAGGCAGGAGAATGGCGTAAACCCGGAGGCGGAGCTTGCAGTGAGCCAAGATCTGGTCACTGCACTCCAGCCTGGGCGACAGAGCGAGACTCGGTCTCAAAAAAAAAAAAAAAATTATACATTGAATTTTGTACTTTCAGTCACAAAAATTTGTCTAAACTTGAATTTCATGAAGATTCTAAGGTGTTGAAATAGTGATTATATACTATCTTTCTTTTAGGTTCTGTTTATTGATCCGGCCCAAGAATATACCTTGGATTTTATAAAACTTGCTGATCTTTTCTATTCTCACAAAGTTCCTCTTAGGTAACTGTCATTTTATAGCATTAAACTGTCAACTAAAGGAAATTCAATGCTGTTCATATTGTGTTACACAGAGTGTTAATAGGGCATTCAAAGCGATGGTTAGCTCTAGTGCCTGACGTAACATAGCTGTGCGTTGTGAAGTATTATATAGACTCGGCTTATCAAATCTGTCCGGTAATGTTTACTTTATTACCTTCCTGAGAGAATAATCTGATCACTCTGGAAATTACAGAATGGTCCAACTTCATATGCTTGTAATCCCAGCACCTTGGGAGGCCAAATCAGGCAGATCATGAGGTCAGGGGTTCAAGACCAGCCTGGCCAATGTGATGAAACCCTGTCTCTACTAAAAATACAAAACTTAGCCGGGCATGGTGGTGCATGCCTGTAGTCCCAGCTGCCTGGGAGGCTGAGGCAGGAGAATCACTTGACCTGGGAGGCAGAGGTTGCAGTGAGCCAAGATTGTGCCACTGCACTCCAGCCTGGGCGACAGAGCGACACTCTGTCTCAAAAAAAAAAAAAAAAAAAGTATATTTACCCTTTTTGTACAAAAGAACATGACCATTTGATAATGTTAGCACCAGAGGGAGAGAGTTTGATATTTTGCAGGAATCCAGTAGCTATGTGGATTTTGGTGAATAGACATTACATTCAGACTTTTGAATTGATAAAATTCTCCTTTTCTCTGTCTATTAATACATTCTCTCCATCTAGATATTATAGTCTAATAATGTTTCTAAATAATGGTTTATTGTGATTCAAGAGGTAATTGTAACAGTCCTTATTCATCTTCTTTTTCCAGAATTGGTTTTGTGTTTGTTCTTAATACAGATGATGAAGTTGATGGAGCAAATGATGCTGGAGTTGCTCTTTGGCGAGCTTTCAACTATATTGCAGAAGAATTTGATATATCAGAAGCATTTATTTCTATAGTACATGTGAGTTTATGCACTAAATATGATTACTTTAGAATGTAAAATTTTTGCATTACTATATTATGATTTCTTTAGAATATATAATTTTTGCATTTTATTTATTGTAACATTTCAAAGTTTATAAACTATCATGGAGATTAATACATATGATGAATTTGTTTTCTGTAACTCCCTGCTGAAGTACATAATATTATCCTCATATTATAAATTAGGTAACTGAGGTTCTACCAAAATATTTGAATTTACTCAGGTTTTCTTAGCCAATAAAGGAATTTAAATTGTATATGTAAGTTTAGAGGAAAACATATTAATAGAAAATGATTATTTAAGGAAAAATTCTTGAACTAGGCTTTGAATAAAGGGATCATTGCAGGCTGCGCACGGTGGCTCATGCCTATAGTCCCAGCATTTCAGGAGGCCAAGGCAAGAGGATCACTTGAGACCAGGAGTTCGAGACCAGCCTAGGCAACACAGTGAGACCCTGTATCTACCAAAAAAAAAAAAAAGCCAGATGTGGTGACTCATGCCTGTAGTCATAGTTACTCAGGAGCTGATGTGGAAGGATCATTTGGGCCCAGAAGGTTGAGGCTGCAATGAGCCAAGGTCGAACTATTGCACTCCAGCCCAGGTAATGGAGTGAGAGCCTGTCTCATGGAAAAACAAAAAATCATTGCAGAGTTAAATATTCTGAATGACATAGCATATAGACACTTCCTAGAGAGTTTCGAAGAAGGGGGAAGTCACTTATTGACAGCAAACTGTGTGAAAGAGGTAAGATACAGAGTCTGACAGAGATTGTATAACAGATGTTAGAAATTGGTAAGAACCTGATTAAGGAAGAACAAGAGATAGTAAGATTATTTCATAATTGAGGTTTTGAAATTCTGTTACAGATCATTGTGGAAATATATATGTATTAAAGAGCTATATTGTTATTACGAAAAGTCAAGTCATAGCTTATAAAATAACTTTTATCATTTTTGTATTCATTGGGCTTTAGCTTGTCAATAAATATTATATCAAGGAATGACTCTTCTGAGAAAGGAATTTCCAAAGTACTGCAAATTTCCCACCCTAGTTGTGTAACCCCCAGGAAAATCATTAAATACCTTATTAATTCACTGAACTAGAGTATAGAAACTACACTTCAGTGATTTGGGGAGTACAGTTTGCTTTGTAAAATAGTGTCATGGAATATATGTCACTATTATGTCTCAGCTTACTGGTTTTATTAACTTACTGGTGTAAGAGTTTATAAGGGACATAGTCAATTTGAGTTACATCTTTTATTAAGACTCAACCATTTTATTTTAAAAGATCATTATGATATTCAAAACTTAGAAACCTGAAGATATTCAGAAATTATCTTTACCTAAGTTATCTTAATTATCAATATTGAATCTCTGTTAAGTGTTTTGTATCAGACATTAATTTACATGTGATGGCATTAATCTACAATGTTCAGCACAATACTATTAATATATAATCTCTTGGAAAAACAAATTATACTTGAAACCACAGGGTTTAATACAAAGCAGCATAAAAGTGAGTATTAAATTTGTGGCACAGCCTGTAAATTGTGCTAAACAATTAGAAGGAGAGGGAGAAGGGGAAATAATGTGAATAAGGTGTAGTTTTTGGGAAAATACGTGAATTATAAAATCTTTTAAAAGTGTTTCCCTGTTTTCAGTGAGCTAATTACCTTATCTCAAGTAATTTGAAGCTATGTAGTACTATAAAGAGAGAAGAGGAATATAAGACCAAAATAATAATAAAATATATGAAAGTTATTGAAATGTGATGATAAATAGCAAATAGTAAAAGTTAATCCAACCATATCTGTGACCATATTAAGTGTGAGTAAATTAAACTTTAGCATACTAGAAGAAAAGATACAAAAAGATAGAAAATTATACACAAAGTGACTATTTCACAAATGAAATCTAAGGTAGCCATAAAATATTAGGGGAAATAAACTTTAAGAAAAAGTACTAAAGTTGTATGTAGCTTCAAAATATACAATACAAAATTTGATAGCAAGGGAGATAAATGGACAGTTTCACTATAATAGTAGTAGATTATTTTAACATGTCTCTATTAATAGGTGAGGCAGATTAAAAATCAGTAAAAACATACAAGATTTTAATAATACACTTAAGATTAATTTTTAAAGCAAATATAAAATCCAACAATCAAAGAATGAGATAATTTTGCATTCAAAACAGAAGAGGAAAATATGTCTTTTAGTTAGAAAAGAAGGGATTAAAAGTACTGGTTAACCACTCAGAAATGAGTAATTGATTTTTAAGAAGTAGATGGAAAGTAATAAGAATACACATTAATGAACTAGGAAATAATACAATTATGGGATCAAGAATATAAAAGTTGATATTCTGAAAAAACAAATAAAATTGACAAACTATCATAGAGGTTAGGCTCCAGATGAGCACACCAGGTAGAAACTTCCAGCCTCTTAAGGCCTGGGCTCAGAGATGGGTACATCATTATTTTCAGTTTATTCCATTGTACTCTGTTTATCAAAGAGTCACAGATTCAGATTCATATACCCACCTCTCAATGGAATGAGTGTTGAAGAATTTGGAGACCATGTTTTAAAACTAGTACAGCAAATTCTACCAAATATTCAAATGTTTGAAGAAATAATAATTTCAATCTTTAAAATCTCTTTTAGAGAATAGAAAAAGAGGAAATATTCCCTAAATTGGTCTGTGAATCTAGTATAATCTGATGTCAAAGCCTGACAAAAAGAGAAAAGGAAAAATTATAGGCTGTTCTTTGTTGAGAATATGTATGCCAAAGTCCTAAATAAAATGTTAACAAAAGAAATCCAGCAGGTATATAAAAAGTAAGCTATCATGACAAGGTGAGATTATCTAATGAGTAAAAGGAAGTATTTGCAAATTCGAAGAATCTCTAAGTATCATTCACCATGTTAATATATTATTCAAGAAGATGCATAAGAAACATTTGAAAAAATTCAAAGCTTTTTTATGATTAAAAAACTCATAAAGAAACAAAATGTTTAGCAAAGTATTATATAAGGGAATTTTGTTAATTGATGACAGTACATCTTAGCAGTAAAATGATAGAAAGCATTGTTTTTAAAATTGGTAAAACATAAGGTACCCACCGTCAACACTTCAAGTATAATCCTCAAGTTCTGGTCAGTGCAATAAAATAAGTAAAGGAAATACTCATTTAAAATACTTAAAAGAAACATTATTATTTAAAATTCTAGAGTTGCCTACAGAGGAGACTCAAAAGAATCCATTGATTGTGAGATTTGATACAGGAGGTTAGTAAAGTAACTGGTTATGAGATCAGTATACTAATACCAGTTGTTTTTTTCTCTTCTAACAACAAATATTTATTACTTTTTTCATCAGTTTTATTAAGTGCCTAGTACATAGCACACTCTGTTTTAGGTGCTTGGATAAATTAATGACATATATAGTCAACAATCCTTATCCTTATGAGACTCCCACATGTAAATGACTCCCACATTTACAATGACAAGAGCAAATAAAAGATACTTAGGAAACCTGGGGGCTGGGGGGAAAGGTCAGTTTTGTGGAGAAAATGTGGGATTATAGCCATTAAAGTTTACCTAAATGAATGAAAAGTTCTACCATGCTTACCAATAGAAATATTTCACTTCATAATTATATTGTTTTCTGCAAGTGATTTATAAATTCAATGCAGTTCCGACCAAAGTCAAATTTTGGGGATTTTTGTGAAATTTGACGTTTATTTTAAAATTTATATGGAAGAATGAAGACTCAAAATGGGTGAAACTTTGAAGAATAAAGTGATGGGGCTTGTCATACCAGGTAATAAGGTGCATAAAGTTTGTGCTATGGGTTCAAGGGAAAGACAGAAGAACATGGGGGTCCCAAAACTTGAGAATACAGAAGTGGCATTACAGTAAATGAGAGTGGACTTACAACAACTGTGGTTCGACAGTGGTTATACCAAGGCAAATAAATAAGACCTCACACCTTGTGTAAAAATCATTTCAGTTAGCTTAAAAATGTAAGTGTAGAAAACAAAACTTTAAAACATTTAGAAGTTAGGACCCCAAGGTAAGGGTTTCCTAGATAAAACTTAAAAAACTCTTAAGTCTGAAGGAAAATACTCATAATTTCAGTTAAATTACAAATGAAAACCAGTGCTCATTAAAATATGTCATTAAAAAGTAGGGAAAATGTTATAAGCAGAAGTATTTACAATACATATGGCCAATAAAATATTTATAATCCATGAGATGTAAAGATTCAAAAAGAGAAATACCAATGACCCAAAAGGAGAAATGCATAAAATAACTTTTAAAGTAGAGATTGCATTAATGGTAAATAAAAATTTACTGAAACTGTTGGTGGTAAATATTTATTACCATAACTAAACTAGATAATTATATTACTAATTTGAAAAATGCAAATAAAGACTACTACCATGAGATTATTTGATACCCTGTAATTTGGCAGGAATTAAGAAAGCTGAAGGTATCATGTGTTAATGAGAAGGTAGAGCAATGGAATGCCTTTACATTGCTACCCTGCCTGTAGGAATCTAAATTGGCAGAGCCACACTGAAAAAACAATCTGATAATAATTCATATTTTGAAGTTAAATTTCCATATTTCCTACACACAACACACAACACACACACACACACACACACACACACACACACACACACACACCCTCACCCTCACCCTAAGAGAAGCTCTTGTACCTGCACCTTAGGAGGCTATTGTTAGAATCATTCAGAATAGCAACAAACTGTAATAAAAATGACCCAAATATATATATCAGTAGCAAAATAGGTAAGTAGAATTTGGCATATTCATAGAATGAAATATCATATGCAAGAGCATGGATGTATTAGAAACATAATGAAGTCATAGAAGACTAACACCATACCATATACTTTTTAAAGCTCAGAAGCAAACAAAACTAAGTATGGGAATACTTATTCACATAAAACTCCAGAATTTAAAAAGGAAAGGGAATGATAAATGCAAATTCAAAACAGTCCTTGCATCTCTTGGGGCACAAGGAAATGGGATTGGGAGAGAAGTTGTACTTCATGGTATTGGTGATGTTCCATTTCTTACGTTACATGGTTTATTCATAGGAATCGTTTATTTTGTTATTTATGCCTCATAACGTATATGTTCTATGTATTCCTTTTTGCTTACCAAGTTACAAAATAATTTTTAAATTTTAAAAATGTCTAAGAGGATTGAGTTGATATGTCTGAGTAACTTACGTGAGGCATTCTGACTACCTTATTTTATAGGAGTATCTAATATTTTCAAGTGACTAGTTAGTAAAATGACTAATCTGAATGACTTTTTATATACCTTTTGCTTTATTCAAAATCTCATTTTTGCGATCTCCATTTATGTTTTACAGAAGATTGAACTTTTCACCTTTTTTGAGTTATGATCACATTACATTCTACTTTGATAGGAGAAAACTTGCCCCTAAATTGAAAAACTCATAAAATGAAACTCTTCAGTCTAATTATATACCTGTGCTGCTTCTTAAAGGAATAGGGTACAAAGTTTACCTCCATTTATGTTTTACGGAAGATTGAACTTTTCACTTTTTTTGAGTTATGATCACATTGTGTTCTACTTTGATAGGAGGAGAAAACTTGCCCCTAAATTGAAAAACTCATAAAATGAAACTCTTCAGTCTAATTACATACCTGTGCTGCTTCTTAAAGGAATAGGGTACAAAGTTTACAGTGATACAGGGAGAGCAAAGAATACTAATTTCTAACTGTGAGGAATAACGTGGGAATCATTTTAGCCACAATATGAAGATTATATTTGGCAATAATGATTTAAGTAAATTGGGACCAAAAACAATATTCTTAAATGACATATTAAATGCTGCTTAATAGTGTTTGTACTTACTACTTGTTCCTTCTGCTTGTAAGTTTCTTTCCCCAGAATGTCTTAATGCTAGCTCAGTGTTCATATTTATGTCTCAGCTTAGTCGTCTACTCAGAGGTGCCATCTCTCGGTGCAAAACCTAAAACAGCACCTGGGTCATAGAGGATCTCTAAGTACTTATTAAAGAAAGTAATAAGAAAACATAAAAAGAATAACAGCTTACATTCTACAAGTGTGTTTAGAACATTTGAGACTGGGGAAGAGTAGAGGTGCAGATAAAGTTTAGTCAAAATACTTACTAGTAAGGCCTGGCATGGTGGCTCATGCCTGTAGTCTCAACCCTTTGGGATGCCGAGGCAGGTGGATTGCTTGAGCCCAGGAGTTTGAGACCAGCCTGAGCAACATGGCAAGATGTCTTTAAAAAAATACAAAAAAATTTAGCCAGGTGTGGTGGCAAGTTCCTGTAAGCCCAGCCCTTTGGGATGCCAAAGCAGTTGGATCGCTTGAGCTCAGGAATTCGAGACCAGCTTGAGCAACATTGCCAGACCCTGTCTTTACAAAAAATACAAAAAAAAAAAAAAAAAAAACTAGCCAGATGTGGTGGCAAGTTCCTGAAGTCCCAGCTACCCAGGGAGCTAGGTGGGAGGATTGCTTGAACTGGGAGGTTGAAGCTGCAGTGAGCCATGATGACACTACTGCACTCCAGCCTGGTCGACGGTGAGACCCTGTCTCAAAAAAAATTACAGAAGAGCAATAAAAAATGAAAGCATTTCTGAAATGTCATATTAGAATATATTACACATACCTTAAAAAAGGTAACCATTATTTTATTAAGAATAATGAGGTCTGGTTTCATCAAAATAGAATAAAACAAATTTGTTATGATATCTTTGAAAACTATAGAATATTTTAAAACCATCTTTATTAGAAGATGATATATGGTTAAAATTATTTATTTGTATGTGGTATGTGTGTATATGTAGTTAGTATGTTTCGGACTTACAAAATAATCTATCTGCATGCTAAGGAAAAGAAAGAAAACTAATTGCTGTAAGAAGAAAAGTAATTATAATATCTAAATTTTCACAGATGTACCAAAAAGTGAAGAAGGATCAAAATATACTCACTGTGGACAATGTGAAGAGTGTTCTCCAAAATACATTTCCTCATGCTAATATTTGGGATATTTTGGGAATTAATTCTAAATATGATGAAGAAAGAAAGGTAAGTTGGGACATTATGTTAAGTGAAGTAGGCCAGGCACAGAAAGACAAACACCACATGATCTCTACTCATGTAGAATCTTAAAAAAATGTCAGACTCACAGAAACAGAGCAAAACGGTGGTTACCAGAGCCTGGGGATGGCAGAATTGGGGAGATATTCGTCAAAGGATACAAAATTTCAGTTAGACTAGAGAAGTTCAAGAGATCTATCATACATGGTGGTGACTATAGTTAATGACAACATATTGTATACTTGAAAATTACTAAGAAAGTATATTTTAAGGATTCTCACCACAAAATATGACAGCTGTCCCCCATATTTCACACCCTGTAAACACTGCTGTGTTAGTCCATTTTCACGCTGCTGATAAAACATACCTGAGACTAGCAATTTACAAAAGAAAGCGGTTTAATGGACTCACAGTTCCTTGTGGCTGGGGAAACCTCACAATCATGGCAGAAGGTGAATGGCATGTCACACATGATGGCAGACAAGAGAACTTGTGCAGGGAAATTCTCCCTTATAAAACCAGCAGATCTCATGAGACATATTCACTGTCACTAGAATAGAGTGGGAAAGACCTGCCTTCATGATCTCATTACCTCCTACTGGGTCCCCCCACAACATGTGGGAATTGTAGGAGCTACAATTTAAGATGAGAATTGGGTGGGGGCACAGCCAAACCATATCAACTGTGAATTTAACATGCGTAAGTATACCACACTCTCACTTCCCTTTCAGTCCTTGCTATACTCTCTTCACTTGCAATGTCTTTCTCTACTTTATCTCCCTGGCAAATTTTTATTAAGCCTTTGAGACTTTTAGTATCACTCCCTAAAAGAAGCCCTGTATAATCCCTTCCTCTCCATATACTCCAGCTTGATTAGGTGCTTCTCCTGGGCCCCACAGAATCTTCTACATGCCTGTGTTTTCTCTGTATGTATGTGGAACCCTTGAGAAAAGACTTTCAGCTCTATAATCACAGTATCTAGCCTAATGCAGGTGGCAGGATTGAATCAGTGTTTATTGAACATATAAATACAGGGATAAATAAGTCTCTGATGCCGATAAATGTTTCGATTTTTATTGTTAAGTAAATGTCATACTCTATACCAAGAATCAGCAAGTTCACCCACTGCTTGTCTTTGTGAATAAAGTATTTTGGGGACACAGCATACTTGTTTATTCATATGTCTTCTATGACTGCTTTTGTGCTGTAACATGAGAGTGGAGTCATTGTGTCAGAAACTGGGTGGCTCACAAAGCCTAAAATATTTACTCTCTGGCCCTTTACAGAAAAAGTTTTTTGACTCCTTGTAGGTAAATTCCTTTAAGCAGTGTTTGGAAAGGACAGATAAAGTTAGCAAAATGGATGTTTTTTCCTATGGCGTTTAAAAATGTGGCAGTGTTCCATTTTCTTAAAATGTTAAAGTGTTAAACAATCATATTTTGTTTAACACTGATATTTTTTAACTGAATAGACTGGAGCAAGCTTTTATAAGATGACTGGCCTGGGACCTTTGCCTCAAGCTCTTTATAATGGTGAACCCTTTAAACATGAAGAGATGAATATTAAAGAACTAGAAATGGCTGTTCTTCAAAGAATGATGGATGCATCTGTATATTTACAAAGAGAAGTTTTTTTGGTAGGTAAGCATTTATAAGAAAATACACGATGAATAATATTTATAAATGATATTAAAATTTTATTTTTATGACAAGTTAATTTGGTAAAAAAATTTTCATTCTGATCATTTAATAGTGATTTTTTAAATGATTCTTTTAGCAGCTCAAGCCACACCACCCTCCCTGTGCAGAGACTGTGGTGCAGTGTGGCCCTTTACACTCCGTGCCAAGGCAGATCTTCAGGAATCTGGAACAACCACTGTCCTCGATTAGTTGTTTAGGCTACCCTGCTCCCTGTGCGGAGAACTTGGAGCCAAGGAAGTTTCCCAGCTCCACGCCTAGGCACACCTCTGGACACCTGGTGGTTGCCCACTGTATTCTCCCTCGGTATTGGTGCTTGTGCCTGCCATTAGGGTACCTGTAGGCAGGCCTGCTCAGTCTGGCCCTGTCCATCTTGCCCACCATGTCTGAGCAGGGAACCCAGACCACTGTGCACACCACAGATCAGCCCATTGCCTGAGACAACAGAGAGATTATCCCAGTAACAAGGATCAAGTATATACCCTGCCATGTTGGCCTCAGCTGGCTTTTACTCATAAGGGCTATCTACTGGCTTGTAGGTCAAACCACATAGCCCAAAGTAAAATCAGCTGATAGAAAAGCATAGGGCTATAGAAGCATCACTTAAGGAATTTCAAAATACAGTTGAAAGCTTTATCAGTAGACTGGACCAAGCAGGAGAAAGAATTTCACAGATTGAAAACCAGTCTTTTGAACTAACCCAGTCAGATAAAAATAACAAAAATGAATTTAGGCCAGGCATGGTGGTTTATACCTGTAATCCCACCACTTTGGGAGGTTAATTAAAGAGGATTGCTTGAGCTGAGGAGTTTGAGACCAGCTTGGGCAACATAGTGAGACCTCCTCTCTACAAAAAAACTTAAAATTTAACCAGGTGTGGTGATGTATGCCTGTAGTCCCAGCTGCTCAAAAGGCTGAGGCAGGAGGATCACTTGAGCCTAGGAGATGGAGGCTGCAGTGAGTCATGATCATGCCACTGCACTCTAGCCTGGATGACAGAGTGAGACCCTGTCTGAAAAGAAAAAAAAAGAATTTTAAAAAATGAACAGTGTTCAAGAAATACAGGATTATGTTAAAGGAACCAAACTTACAAATTATTGGCATTCCTGCTAGAGAAGGAGAAAAACAACCAGGAAAACATATTTGAGGGAATAATTCAAGAAAATTTCCCTGATCTTGCTAGTAAAGTAGACATTCAGTTACAAGAAATTCAGAGAACACTGTGAGATACTATACAAAGTTAGCATCACCAAGGCTTAGGGTCACCAAACAGTCCAAGGTCAGTGCTGAAGTAAAAATCTTAAAGGCAACTAGAGGAAAAAAGGCAGATCACATACAAAGGGAACCCCATCAGACTAACAACAGACTTCTCAGTGGCCTATTTTCAGCATTCTTAAAGAAAAGAAATTCCAACCAAGAATTGTGTATCCTGTCAAACTAAGCTTCATAAGTGAAGGAGAAATAAAATATTTTCCAGACAAGCAAACACTAAAGGAATTCATTAGCACTAAACTGGCCTTATAAGAGCTCTTTAAGGGAATGGAAGAATGGTACAAAAACACACTAAAGTACATAGCCCACAGAACCTATAAAGTATCCACGTGATAGAAACTGAAAAGCAGCCAGCTAAGAACTTCACATAGGATCAAAACCTCATGTACCAATATTAACCTTGAATATAAGTGGCCTAAGTGCCTCACTTAAAAGGCACAGAGTGGCAGTTGGATAAAAAACAAGACCCATCTCTCTGCTGTCTTCAGGAGACCCATCCCATGCATGATGACACCTATGGGCTCAAAGTAAAGGGTTGGAGAAAGATTTATCATGCAAACAAAACAAAACAAAAGCAGAAGTTGCTATTCTTAGATAAAACAAACTTGAAACCAACAATAGATAATTATAAAGTGTTCAACAAGAAGACTTAACTATCCCAAATATATGTGCACCAACACTAGAGCACCCAGATTCATAAAACAAATACTTCCACAGCTATGAAAAATCTTAAGACAGCTACACAATAATAGTGGGAGACTTCAACTCCCCCACTATTATTGAGCTAACCCAGTCAGACAAAAATAAACAACAAAGAATTTAGGCCAGGCATGGTGGTTCATGTCTGTAATCCCACCACTTTGGAAGGTCAATCCAAGAGGATTCCTTGAGCTGAGGAGTTTGAGACCAGCCTGGGCAACATAATGAAACCTCTCTACAAAAATCTTAAAACTTAGCCAGGCGTTGTGGTGTGTGCCTGTAGTCCCAGCTACTCAAAAGGCTGAGGAAGGAGGAAGACGGAAGACAGCAGACAGCCAAGTCTTGTTTTTTATCCAGCTTGCCATCGTGTGCTTTTTAAATGAAGCCTGTGGGCCATTTATATTTAGGGTTAATATTGGTACATAAGGTTTTGAGCCTGTCATGAAGTTCTTAGCTGGCTCCTTGCCGTTTCTGTCATATGTTAGACACAGTGTTAGATTATCAAGGCAGAAAACTAACAAATTCTGGACTTAAATGGACACTGACCAGTTGGACCTAATAGACATCTACAGAACATTCCACCCATCAGCCACAGAATATTTATTCTTTTCAGCTGCATACAGAGCATACTCCAAGATCAAGCACATGCTTGCCCATAAAGCAAATCTCAATAAATTTTTTAAAATCAAAATCATACCAGTCATACTCATGGGCCACAGTAGAATAAAAATAGAAATCAGAACTCAGGACATCTCTCAAAACTACATAATTATATAGAAATTAAACAACTTGCTTTTGACATCACTTTTATGTAAACAGTGAAAAATTAAGGCAGCAATAATAAAAATTCAAATAAATGAAAATGAACAACATACCAAGATCTCTGGCATGCAGCAAAAGCAGTGTTAAGAGGAAAGTTTGTAGTGCTAACCACCTATCTCAAAAATTTAGAACTGTCTCAAAATAATGACTTAACATCACACTGAGAGGAATTAGGAAAAACAAGAATGAACTAACCTCAAAGCTAGCAGAAGAAAAGAAATAACTAAAATCAGAGCAGAACTGTACAAAATTGAGACCAAAAAATTTGTACAATGAATCAGTGAAACCAAGCATTGGCTCTTGGAAAGGAAAAACAAGATCGATAGACCACTAGCTAGATGAACAGAAAAAAGAGAAAAGATCTAAATAAGCACAAGTAGAAGCAACAAAGGTGACATTACAATTGATCTTGTAGAAATACAAAAGATCCTCAGAAGACCTCTATGCACACAAACTGGAAAATCTAGAGGAAATGGATAAATTCCTGGTCTCCCAAGATTGAATCGGGAAGAAATTGACACCCTGAACGGACTGATATGTTCCGTAATTGAACAGTAATAAAAAACCTACCAACCAGTAAAAGCCCTGGACCAGATGGATTTATAGCTGAATTCTGCCAGATGTACAAAGAAGAACTGTTACCAATCCTACTGAAACTATTCCAAAAAACCAAGAAGGAGTGAAGAATGCCTCCCTTACTCATTCTGCAAAACCCGTGTTATCCTGATACCAAAACCTGGAAAACATGCAACGAAAAAACTACAGGCTATTATTACTGACAAACATAGATGGAAAAATCCTCAACAAAATACTTGCAAACTGAATCCAGCAGCATACCAAAAAATTAATTCACCATAATCAAATAGGCTTCACTCCTGGGAAAGGTTGGTTCAACATTAACAAATCAGTAAATGTCATTCACCACATAAACAGAATTTAAAACAAAAAATGTGATCATTTTGATAGATGCTGAAAAAGTATTCAGTAAAATCGAACATCCCTTCATGATAAGAAAAAAAAAAACCAACCCTCAATAAACTGCATTGAAGGAACATACCTCAAAAGAGTAAGAGCCATCTATGACAAACCCACAGCCAGTGTCATACCAAACAGGCAAAAGCTGGAAACATTCCCCTTGAGAACTGGAACAGGAGAAGGATGCCCAGTCTCACTATTCCTATTCATCATAGTACTGGAAGTCTTAGAGCAATCAGGCAAGAGCAATATATAAAAGGCATCCACATAGTAAAAGAAGTTCAGTATCTCTCTTTACTGATACGATTCTACACCTAGAAAACTCTAAGGACTCCACCAGACAACTCCTGGAACTGATAAATTACTTCAGTAAAGTTTCAGTATTCAAAATTAATGCACAAAAATCAGTAGCATTTCTATAGACCAATAACATTCAAGCTGAGAGCCAAATCAAGAACGCAGTCCAATTTACAATAGACACACACACACACAAAATAACTAGGAATACAGCTAACTAAGGAGGTGATAGATCTCTACAAGGATAATTACTAAACGCTGCTGAAAGTAATATATCATACAAACAAGTGGGTAAACATTCCATGCTCACGGATTGGAAGACTAAATATTGTTAACATGGCCATACTGCCCGACGCAATCTATAGATTTAATGCTATTCCTATCAAACTGCCAATATCATTATTCACAGAATTGGAAAAAACTATTCTAAAATTCATATGGAACCAGAAAAGAGCCCAAATAGCCAAGGCAATTCCAAGAAAAAGAACAAATCTGAAGGCATCATATTACCCAACTTTACACTATACTACAAGGCTACAGTAACCAGAGTTGCATGGAACTGGTACAAAATAGACACATAGATTAATGGAACAGAATAGAGAACCCAGAAATAAAGCCACACACCTACAACCATTTTAGCTTTGACAAAGTTGACAAAAATTAGTGGGGAAAGGATCCTCGATTCAATAAATGGTCCTGGGATAGCTGGCTAGCCATATGCAAACAAATGAAACTGGACCCCTACTTTTCACCATATTCAAAACTTAACACAAGATAGATTAAACAGTTAAGTATAAGACTTAAAACTATAAGAATTCTAGAAGAAAATCTAGGAAACACCATTCTGGACATCAGTCTTGGGAAATAATTTATGGCTAAGACCTCAAAAGCAATTGCATCAAAAACAAAAATTGACAAGTGGGACCTAATTAATTAAAGTAAAGAGCACAGCAAAAGAAACTCGCAACAGGGTAAACACACAGCCTACAGAATATACAGAAAATATTCACAAACTATACATCCGACAAAGTTCTAGTATCCATAAGTAGCAAACAAATCAAGTAAAGAATAAATAACCCCATTAAAAAGTAGGCAAATGACATTAACAGGTACTTCTCAAAAGAAGACACACAGGCAGCCACCAAGCATATAAAGAAATGTTCAACATTACTAATCCTTAGATAAGTGCAAATCAAAACCACAAGGAGACACCATCTCGTACCAATTAGAATGGCTGTTATTAAAAAGTCAAAAAACAGCAGATGCTGGCGAGGCTGAGGAGAAAAGGGAATGCGTATACACTGTTAGTGGGGATGTAAAGTAGTTCAGCCCCTTTGGAAAGCAGTTTGTAGATGTTTCAAAGAACTTAAAACAGAACTGCCATTCAACCCAGCAATCCCATTACTGGGTACCTGTCCAAAGGAAAATAAATCGTTCTACCAAAAAGACACATGTATGTTCGTTGCGGCACTATTCATGATAGCAAAGATGTAGAATTAGCCTAGGTGTCCATCAGTGGTGGATTGGTTAAAGAAAATGTGGTACCTATATAAACCATGGAATACTATGCAGCGATTAAAAATGAAATCAGGCCCTTTGCAGCAAGATGGACTCAGCTGGAGGCCAAGCAAACTAACACAGAAGCAGGAAACGAAACACTGCATGTTCTCACTTGTAAGTGGGAGCTAAACATTGGGTACTAATAGACATGAAGATGGCAGCAAGAGACGCTGGGGACTTCTAGAGGGGAGAGGGAAGGGTTGAAAAACTATCTGGTACTATACTCACTACCTGGGTAATGGGATCAGTCATACCCCCAACTTCAGCATTACTTGATACACCAGTGTTGTAACCAATCTGCATGTGTACCCTTGAATCTAAAATAAAAGCTGAAATTCTTTAAAAAAAAATTCAATTAAATTTATCTTAGGCATATTTGCATCTAAAAATTGCTTAATTGGAAAAAGTTGTAATTGTTACAAGAAAATATTGTAATAATTCTAAATTGCTTATTTATTTTTGATCTTTATATCTGCATAGTTTTTGAAACGTGGATATCAATTGCCTATATTATCTAAATAACATTTTTGTTATTTTAGGGCACGTTAAATGATCGCACGAATGCAATTGATTTTCTAATGGATAGGAATAATGTTGTACCCCGTATAAATTCTTTGATTTTGCATGCTAACCAGCAGTACCTCAATTTAATATCTACATCAGGTAAAATAATCCTATACTGTTCTACAAATGCTTATTGAGTTGTGAATGCTTTATTTATATTTAACATTTAATTTGAAATTTTTCAGTAACTGCTGATGTTGAAGATTACTCTACTTTCTTTTTCTTGGATTCACAAGATAAGAGTGCTGTAATTGCGAAGAACATGTATTATTTAACCCAAGACGGTAATAAGCATATTTTATTTACCTGAATTCTTAAAGTGATAGAAACTTGTAATTTTCATAAGGCAGTTGTATAATAAATTTTAATATGTTTTTATTTTTGAGTAGAGGCCTAGATTTCAATTTTAGAGTTCGTGAATTTTTTAGTATTTAATGTGTGCTGAGAAAACAATGCCATCTATTCTAGCTTTATCTTATTTTTGCCTTTTTTTAAAGTAAACAATTTTCACCTTTTTAAGAAAAGAATAAAATCTTTTCAGTACTATGTAAACTATCTTATAATGTATAAAGTACAATTACCACATCATAGAAGATAATAATTCTTCTGCATTCTGATTAAATAACATGCAATGTTTTGCTTAAGGTAGGGGTTACAACCAGAAGAGAGGAGACCAAGACAGTAACACACTTGGGAAAAAGATTTAGCCAAAACCGAGAAGTCTGCTGTGGGACTATAGATTTGTTAGGGTACAATTAACTATTCAGATAGATGAATATAATTCAAATTTGGTTGGTTTTTGTTTTGCTTTGTTTGGCCTGCTTTGCTCTAGAAATAAAAACAAGAGCCAATGAGTAAAAGATTAAAGAAGGCTGATTTTGGTCTCAGTAGAGAAGTGGTAATTTTCTAACAGAGTGCATTAAACAGATAGAATGAACTATGTTGTAAGGGGCAAACTTTTATATAGGAGAGAGATTTAAAGCAAAGGCCACACAACCAGTTCTTGTAAATGCTGTAGATTAAATCAGAGTTTCTACCAGATGGCTCCTGGGTTACTGTCTAACAGATTCCATGATTTTATGTTCATAAAGGAGTCTGGCTACATATTGCTGTTTTCTGTATCTACTGGTAAGCTTGATTGTTATGGTTTTACATATATGTGGGATATAAATGTTTTTTTTTTTTTTTTTAACAAATGTAGCTAGAAGGCAGATTTGCTTACCAACACTGGGAGTTTTACGTAAGCTTATATAATGAGTTACTCTTCTAGCTGGAAGCTTTATATACGCTTGTATAATGAATTACCCTTGTAGCGTTTTTATATGTAATTTTATATGTATTTATTTTGTATGTATATATATGTACATGCATATATACATTCACACATAAAATTTTAACAATCTTTGCTAATTTTCAGAAATATTATTTTAATATATTTGGTTTTTTTTAATGTGTTCCCCTGCTTTTGTTTTATTTTAAAAAAGAGTTAATTTGAGTAAACTGTTTGAAACTTTCAGATGACAGTAAAATTTCTGCAGTCACTCTCTGGATTATTGCAGATTTTGATAAGCCTTCTGGGAGAAAACTTCTTTTTAATGCATTAAAGCACATGGTGAGTACCTAGATATTCTTACCAACAGTTTTAATTTATTTCAATTTAAGGAAAGCAATATGAAGAACATGCTTTAAATATTTTCCCCTCCATGTTGATGTTTTAATTAAGTAGACTAAGGAAGGAATTCAGATGTAGTCTTCATGTAAAATAGGTAACTTTGCTCAGGAAAAGAAAAACCTACCTGTTTTCTATGACTTGTGACATATATTCTCTGGTAGCCCTTGTGATCAGACATACAAATACCTCATATCGATTACAGATAGGGTATTAAACAAAGTAAATAACTCTAGACCCTACCACCACTTCAGTGACCCGAAATCCACTATTTACCAACAATAGCTAGTAATAGCAATTTTTGGTCACATAATTAAGCAGCACTTTCTTTCCCTGATTCTTTAAGAAAAACTAAGTAAATTTATTTCAATGAAGACTATTTTAAGCCTTAAGTCAACATTAAATGTCTTGTTATTAATTATAAACCAGTATACTTCAAGAGTATACATTTCTGTATATAAAAGTAGTGTTTCATAACTGCCTGTATTTCTAAGTTAACATATGTTTATATAGATAAAATACTTAAGAAGCATAAACCAAAATATTTTATGAAATTATTTTTATATTAGCTAAGTTTATTGCTGTATAAATTTGTTTACCACTTGGTAGTAAACAATGAACATTTATCTTAACAGTTTCTGAGGTTCCAGAATTTAGGAGCAACTTACCTGAGTGGTTCTACCTTAGATTCTTTTATAAGGCTATAGTTAAGATTTTAGTTATAGTTGCAGTGATCCGAAGGCTTCACTGGAGCAGGAGGACAAGCTTCTAAAATGACTCACTTACATGCCACTGCAGGAGTCCTCAGTGTTTCATTGGCTTTTAGCAGAGTGCTTCATTCCATTGCCACATAGACTTCTTTTTGGTGTTACTTAAGTGCCCTCACTTAATATGATGGGAAGATTGCGTGAGGCCAGGAGTTCAAGCCCAGTCTGGGCAACGGAACAAGACTCTGTCTCTAAAAAAAAAATTTTTGTTTAAACAATTAGCCAGATGTGGTGATGCACACCTGTAGTCCCAGTTATTTGAGAGGCTGAGGTGGGACGATCACTTGAGCCCAGGAGTTTGAGACTGCAGTGAGCTGTGATCACACCATTGTACTCTAGCCTGGGTAATAGAGTGAGACCCCAATAATTAGTCAGTGGAGAAAAGAACGTACTGAACATAAGAGTTGTTAACATTTGTAGACTCCTGATAATTTTTAAGAAATGACTTTCCAAATGGCTGTTAATTTTCATAGTTTTTGAGGGGATCTGTCACATCACAGTATTGAAAGCCTTGATTTTTGTTATACCTAATTCTTTCTGCCAATTTAAAAAACAAAGATAGTTTCTTTTTTTTTAATTATTATTTGTTTTTCTTTTGAGACAGGGTCTCACTCTGTCATCGAGGCTGGAGTGCAATGGTGTGATCTCAGCTCACCACAGCACCCAACTCTTGGGCTCAAGCAGTCCTCCCACCTCAGCCTCCCAGGCAGGTGCATGCCATCACATCCAGCTAATTTTTGTATTTTTTGTAGAGTTGGGAGTTTTGCCGTGTCATCCAGGCTGGTGTCAAACTCTCGAGCTCTAGTGATCAGCTCGCCTCAGCTTCCCAAAGTGCTGAGACTACAGGCATGAGCCACTGTGCCTGGCCAAAGATGGCTTCTTATTTGTATTTATTTGATAAGTAGTTACAGGGAAATTTTTTCTTTCAATATGACTTTATTTATTTTTAGCTTAGATTCAGGGGGTGCATGTGGAGATTTGTTACATGGGCATATTGTGTGATGCTGAGGTCAGAGCTTCTAATGATTCTGTTGTCCAAGTAGCAAACATAGTACCTGATAGGTAGTTTTTCAACTCTCGTGGCCCCCCTTTCTCCCTCTCCATCCCCTTTTGGAGTCCCCAGTGTCTACTCACATATTTGTGTCCCTGTTTAGCTCCCACATAAGTGAGAACATGCAGCATTTAATTTTCTGGTTTTGTTAGTTCACTTAGAATAATGACTTCCAGCCAATCCCATGTTGCTGCAAAGGACACAATCTCATTCTACCAATCAATGTGTAGATTGATTTCGATCTGTACATATTGTGTAGTATTCCATGGTATATATGAGTCACATTTTCTTTATTCAGTCTACCATTGATGGCACCTAGGTTGATTCCATGTCTTTGCCATTGTGAGTAGTACTGTGATAAACATGAGTGCGGGTACCTTTTTTGGTAGAATGATTTATTTTTCTTTGGATATATACCCAGCAATGGACTTGTTGAGTCAAATGGTAATTCTGTTTTTAGTTCTCTGAGAAATCTTCAAACTGCTTTTCACAGTGGCTGAACTAATTTTCATTCCCACTGTGTTTAGGCATTCCCTTTTTCTCTGCAACCTTGCGAGCATCTGTTATTTTTTGACTTTTTAATAATACCAATTCTGACTAGTATGAGATGGTATCTCATTGTGTTTTTGATTTGCATCTCTCTGATGAGTAGTGATATTGAGCATTTTTTCATGTTTGTTGGCTGCTTGTATGTCTTCTTCTTAGAAGTGCCTATATCCTTTGCTCACTCTGTAATGGGTTTGTTTTTGTCTTCTTGATTTGTTTATGGAACATTTTTCTATGTTTATTAGCCAGTTATGGTTCTTTTCTGAATAAGTATTTTTCTGTAACATCGTGTAGTGCTCCTGAGGAAAAAAAAAAGTCACAGTGTGAATCTTTACCCACTATTCTGTCCTTCCAAGTGGGAGAGGCATGCTAACACTGCTTCCTATCCACTATCTGGAAAACAGCAACAACAACAAAAACACTGTCACCACCTTTTTTTTTTTCAACTTTTAAGAGTATGTGTAGGATGTGCAGGTTTGTTACACAGATAAACATATGCTATGGTGGTTTGCTACACAGATCATCCCATTGCCTAGATATTAAGCCCTGTGTCCCTTAGCTATTCTTCCTGATGCTCTCCCTCCCCATACCCCCCACCCCCAACAGACCACAGTGTGTGTTGTTTCTGCCATTTTGTCCATGTGTTCTCATCATTCAACTCCCACTTAAAAGTGAGAATATGTGGTGTTTGGTTTTCTGTTCCTATGTTAATTTGCTGAGGATAATGGCTTCCAGCTCCTTCCGTGTCCCTGCAAAGGACATGATTTCATTCCATTTTATGGCTGTATAGTATTCCATGGTGTATATGTACCACATTTTCTTTATCCAGTCTGTCATCGATGGGCATTTAGGTTGATTCTATGTCTTTGCTATTGTGAATAGTGCTGCAATGAACATACACATTCTGTATCCTTGTAATATTTAACAGAATGGTTTATATTCCTTTGGGTATATACCCAGTAATGGGATTGCTGGGTCAAATGGTAATTTTGTTTTCAGTTCTTTGAGAAATCTCCAAACTGCTTTTCATAGTGGCTGACCTAATTTTTATTCCCAATGTGTTTAAGCATTCTCTTTTCTCTGCAACCTCGCCAGCATCTGTTCTTTTTTGACTTTTTAGTAATGGCCATTCTGACTGGCATGAGATGTTATCTCATTGTGGTTTTGATTTGCATTTCTCTAATGATCAGTGATGTGGAGCTTTTTCCTCATATTTGTTGGCCACATGTATATCTTCTTTTGAGAAGAGTCTGTTTATGTACTTTGTCCACTTTTTAATGGGGTCGTTTGTTTTTTTCTTGTAAATTTAAGTTCCTTGTAGACTCTGGATATTAGACCTTTGTCAGATGGATAGATGGGAGAAATTTTTTCCCATTTCATAGATTATGTGTTCTCTCTGATGATAGTTTCTTTTGCTGTGCAGCAGCTCTTTAGTTTAATTAGTAATATATCCCATTTGCCAATTTTTGCTTTTATTACAACTGCATTTGGCATTTTTGTCATGAAATCCTTGCCCATGTCTATGTCCTGAATAGTATTGGCAAGATTCTCTTCTAGAGTTTTAATAGTTTTTGGTTTTACATTTAAGTTTTTCATTCATCTTGAGTCAGTATTTGTATAAGGTGTAAGGAAGGGGTCCAGTTTCAGTTTTCTGCATATGGCTATCCAGCACTTTCAGCACCATTTATTAAATAGGGAACCCTTTCCCCATTGCTTGCTTTTGTCAGTTTTGTTGAAGATCAGATGGTTGTAGATGTGTGATCTTATTTCTGAGTTCTCTGTTCTGTTCCATTGGTCTATGTGTCTGTTCTTGTATCAGTACCATGCCATCTTGGTTACTGTAGCCTTGTATGTTTTGAACTTGGGTGGCATGATACCTCCAGCTTTATTCTTTTTTCTTAGGATTAGCTTTACTATTCGGGCTCTTTTTTGGTTCCATATGAATTTTAAAATCACTTTTTCTAAATATATGAAGAATGTCAATGTTAGTTTAATGGGAATAGCTTTGCATCTATAAATTACTTAGGGCAGTATGGCCATTTTCATGATGTCGATTCTTCCTATCCATGAGCATGGAATGTTTTTCCATTTGTTTGTGTCCTCTTTGATTTCCTTTGAGCAGTGGTTTGTAATTCTCCTTGAAGAGATTCTTCACTTCCCTTGTTAGCTGTATTCCTAGGTATTTGATTCATTTTGTAGCAATTGTGAATGGGATGGCTCTGCCTACTTGTTGTTGGTGTTGGTGTATAGGAATGCTAGAGATTTTTGCACATTGATTTTGTATCCTGAGACTTTGCTGAAGTTGCTTATCAGCTTAAGAAGCTTTTGGGCTGAGATGATGGGGTTTTCTAGCTACAAGATCATGTTATCTGCAAACAAAGATAATCTGACTTCCTGTCTTCCTATTTGAATATTCTTTCTTTCTTTCTCTTGCCTGATTGCCCTGGCCAGAACTTTCAATACTGTGTTGAATAGGAGTGGTGAGAGAGGGCATCCTTGTGTTGTGCCAGTTTTCAAGGGGAATGCTTCCAGCTTTTGCCCATTCAATATGACATTGGCTGTGAGTTTGTCATATATGGCTTTTATGATTTTGAGGTATGTTCCTTTAGTACCTGGTTTATTGAGAGTTTTTAACATGAAGGGATATCTTATTTTATCAAAGGCCTTTTCTGAATTGATTGAGATAATCATGTGGTTTTGTCTTTAGTTCTGTTTATGTGATGAATCACATTTATTGATTTGTGTATGTTGAACCAACCTTGCATACTGGGGATGAAGCCAACTTGATCCTGATGGATAAGCTTCTTTATGTGCTGCTGAATTTGGTTTGCTAGTAGTTTATTGAGGATTTTTGCAATGATGTTCATCAAGGATACTGGCATGAAGTTTTTCCTTTTTTGTTGTATTTCTGCCAGGTTTTGGCATCAGGATGATGCTGGCCTCGTAGAATGAGTAAGGGAGGAATCAGTCCCTCTTCAATTTTTTGGAATAGTTTCAGTAGAAATGGTACCAGCTCTTTGTTGTACCTCTGGTAGAATTCAGCTGTGAATCCATCTGGTCCTAGGCTTTTTTGGTTGGTAGGCTATTTATTACTGCCTCAATTTCAGAACTTGTTGGTTCTGATGCCCCGTATCATTGCTGATTGTGTTCATTGGATTCTTCTCTCTTTTATTCTTTATCAGTCTAGCTAGTGGTCTATTTTACTAATTTTTTCTAAAAACAGATCCTGGATTGGTTGATTTTTTTGAAGAGTTTTTCGTGTGTCTAACTCTTTCAGTTCAGCTCTGATTGTGGTTATTTCTTGCCTTCTGCTAGCTTTGGAGTTTGTTTGCTCTTGGCTCTCAAGTTATTTTAATTGAGATGTTAGATTGTTAACTTGAGATCTTTCTGGCTTTTTGATGTGGGCATTTAGTGCTATAAATTTTTTTATTAACACTGCTTTAGTTGCATCCCAGAGATTCTGGTACATTGTCTCTTTGTTCTTATTAGTTTCAATGTACTTCTTGATATTTCTGCCTTAATTTCATTATTTACTCAAGAGTTATTCAGGAGCAGGTTGTTCAGTTTTCATGTAGTTGTGTGGTTTTGAGTGAATTTCTTAATCTTCAGTTCCACTTCTTTTGCATTTGCTGAGGAACGTTTTACTTCCAATTATGTGATCAATTTTAGAGTAAGTGTCATGTGGCATTGAGAAGAATGTATATTCTGTTGGGTTTTGATGGAGATTTCTGTAAATATATATCAAGTCCACTTGATCCTGAATATCTTTGTTAATTTTCTGTCTCGATTATCTGTCTAATATTGTTAGTGGGGTGTTAAGGTCTCTCACTATTATTGTGTGGGAGTCTAAGTCTCTTTGTAGGTCTCTTAAGAATTTGCCTTATGAATCTGGGTGCTTCTGTATTGGGTGCATGTATATTTAGGATAGTTAGCTTTTCTTGAATTGAACCCTTTATAATTATGTAACGTTCTTTTTTAATCTTTGTTGCTTTTTTCTGTTTTCCATTTGCTCATAAATTTTCCTCCATCTCTTTATTTTGAGCCTATGTGTGTCTTTCCATGTGAGATGGATCTCTTGAAGACAGTGTGTTGATGGGTCTTCACTGTTTACACGGCTTGCCATTCTTTGTCTTTTACTTGGGGCATTTAACCCATTTACATTTAAGGTTAGTATTGTTATGTGTGAATTTGATGCTGTCATCATGATGCTAGCTGGTTATTTTGCAGACTTGTTTATGTGGTTGATTCATAGTGTCACTGGTCTGTGTACTTCAGTGTGTATTTGTTGTGGCTGCTAATGGTTTTTCCTTTCCATACTTAATGCTTCCTTCAGAAGCTCTTGCAAGGCAGGCCTGATGGTGATGAATTCCCTCAGCATTTGCTTCTCCTTGCTTATGAAGCTTAGTTTGGCCAGATATGAAATTCTGGAAATTCTTTTCTTGGAGAATTCCTTCAGAATTCTTTTCTTTAAGAAATGAATTGGGAATTCTTTAAGAATGTTGAATATTGGCCCCAATCTCTTCTGGCTTGTAGGGTTTCAGCTGAGAAGTCTGCTGTTAGTCTGATGGGCTTCCCTTTGTGGATGACCTAGCCTATCTCTCTGGCTGCCCTCTAACATTTCTTCTTTCATTTCAACCTTGGAGAATCTTGATGATTATATGTCTTGTGGTTGATCTTTTCATGGAGGATCTTACTGGGGTTCTCTGCATTTCCTGAATTTGAATGTTGGCCTTTCCTTCTAGGTTGGGGAAGTTCTCCTGGATGATATCTTCAAGTATGTTTTTCAACTTGGTTCTGTTCTCCCTGTTTCTTTCAGGTACCCCATCAGTCATAGGTTTGCTCCTTTTACATAATCCCATAGTTCTCGGAGGTTTTGCTTGTTCCTTTTCATTCTCTTTTCTTTAATGTTGTCTACCTGCCTTATTTCAGCAAGATAATTTTCAAGTTCTGAAATTTTTTTCCTCTGCTTGGTCTGTTCAGTTATTGATACTTGTGGTTGCATTGTGAAGTTCTCATGTTGTGTTTTTCAGTTCCATCAGGTCATTTGTATTCCTCTCTAAACTGATTGTTCTGGCTTACAGCTCCTGTAGTGTTTTATCATAGTGCTTAGCTTCTTTGCATTAGGTTAGAACATGCTCCTTTATCTTAGCAAAGTTCCTTATTACCCACCTTCTGAAGCCTACTTCCATCATTTCAGCCATCTCAGCCTCGGCCCAGTTCTGTCCCCTTAGGGGAGAGATGTTGCAGTCATTTGGAGGAGAAGAGATACTCTGGCCTTTTGAGTTTTCAGCATTTTTGCTTGGATTTTTTTCTCATCTTTGATTTCTGAGGTTGCTGACATTTGAATGGGGTTTTTGTGGGGTCCTTTTTGTTGATGATAATTTTGTTACTTTCTGTTTGTTTTTAACGGTCAAGCCACTCTTCTGTAGGCCTGCTGCAGTTTGCTGAGGGTCCACCCCAGACCCTACTTGCTTCTGTTTTTCCTGTACCCAGAGGTATCACCAGTGAAGGCTGCAAAACAACAAAGATGGCAGCCAGGTCATTCCGGAAGCTCTGTCCTAGAGGGGTACAGACCTTTTGCCAGTCCAAACACACCTACAGCAAGTGGCTGGAGACCCTTGTTGTGAGGTCTTAAGTAGATAGGAAGAATGGGATCAGGGACCTGCTTAAATAGGCAGTCTGGCTGCTTTTTGGTAGAGCAGGTGTGCTATGTTGGGGTGGATCCTTTCTCACCCGGACTGTTTGGACTCTCCAAAGCCGGCTGACTGGAACAGCTGAGTCAACCAAACTGCAGAGATGGTAGACGCTCCTCCCACTGGGAACAGTGTCTCAGGAAGAGATCAAAGCTCTGTCTTTGTAATCCTGGCTGGCGTGGCTGAAGCCTCTGCAGAGAGGTCCCCCCCCAGTGAGGAGGAATGGCTGGGGTGCTGCTTAAAGAAGCAGTCTGGCCATGATCAGGCAGAGCAGCTATGCTCTGTTGGCGGGGGAGCCTTCCTTGTCTGGACCGTTTGGACTCTCCAGAGCTGGCAGGCTAGAACAGCTGAGTAGACCAATCTGTAGAGATGGTCGCCACCCTCCCCCGGAAGCCCTGTCCCAGGGAGAGATTGGAGCTCTGTCCTTATAACCCTGGCTGGAGTGGCTAAAACTTCCACAGGGATAAGTGTATTTTTTGTGTCTAAATAAGTATGTCCTTTTCATATGTAATCTATTTATTATTCGTTTATTGTCTAAGTATTTGAGTGACTGTGTTCTCCCTTCTGGGGATATATTAGTTTACAATATTAAGGTATTTTCTCTTGTGCAGGTTAAATTTTAGCAGGAGTAGTGTGGATAGGGAGACAGACAATAAGTGATAGACATATATGTAAGTTGAGTTACATGTCAAGAAGGTGAGAAATGCTGTGGAAAAAGAAAAAGAACTGGGTAAGGGAAACTCAGGAGCAGAGAGTCAGATTGCAGACAGATTACAATTTTAAATAAGGTTGGCAGGATACGCCTCATTGAGAAGATGACATTTCAGCAATGACCTCAAGGAACTGAGGGAATTAACAATTCAAATACTGAGGGAAAATATATTCCCACCAGAGTGTCTAGCTGATGCAGAGGTTCTAATGCAAGAACATACTTTAAGTAAGAAGACAGCAAAGTGTATGGCTAGAACACAGCAAGGGGAAGAGATGAGATAACAGAAGAATGAGGTGCCAGATATTATCAGGCTTGTAGGTGTTACGATTCTATCATTGACCCGTAGAAGCATTTTGTAGATTAATATTTTCCATGTCATTTTACATTTTGGCATCATTTAAATTAGTGTGTGATGTTCTTGACGGTTAAAAAATGTCTATATTAGAACTATCAGTCTTTTAAAATTTCTTCATAATTTTTATATTTAAGAGTTTTGTGGGGAGTTTTTTGTTTGTTTTTGTTTTTTTGTTTTTGTTTTTTTGAAAGAGTCTCACTCAATCACCCTGCAGTGCAGTGGTGCAGTCTCGGTGGAGTGCAGTGGTGCAGCCTCGGCTCACTGCACCCTCCACCTCCTGGGTTCAAGTGATTCTCCTGCCTCTGCCTCCCATGTGCTTGGGATTACAGGTGTGCACCACCATGCCCAGCTAATTTTTGTGTTTTTTTTTAGTAGAGATGGATTTTCACCATCATGGCCACGGTGGTCTCGAAATCCTCACCTCAGGTGATCCACCTGCCTCAGCCTCCCAAAGTGCTGGGATTATAGGCAGGAGCCACTGTGCCCAGCCATTTAGAGTTTTAATTCTATTAATTATCCTTTCTGTATATTTTAATTCTCTCCTTTCGTAGCTTGCTTTCTTCTGCCTTTGTAAATATAAGCAGATGCCAGTAGTTTTAAGAAACTTTATAGTAGTTGTAAGGAATATTTTAACACTTTGAATATATCGTTTCATTGCCTTCTTTTTTTTAAAATTATACTTTAAGTTCTAAGATACATGTGTACAATGTGCAGGTTTGATACATAAGTATACATGTGCCATGATGGTTTGCTGTACCCATCAACTTATCATTTACATTAGGTATGTCTCTTAATGCTATCCCTCCCCCAGACCCCCAGCCCCCAGCAGGCCCCAGTGTGTGATGTTCTCCGCCCTGTGTCCAAGTGATCTCATTTTTCAATTCCCACCTATGAGTGAGAACATGCAGTGTTTGGTTTTCTGTCCTTATGATAGTTTCCTGAGAATGATGGTTTCCAGCTTCATCCATGTCCCTGCAAAGGACATGAACTCATCCTTTTTTATGGCTGCATAGTATTCCATGGTGTATATGTGCCACATTTTCTTAATCCACTCTATCATTGATGGATATTTGGGTTGGTTCCAAGTCTTTGATATTGTGAATAGTGCCACAATAAACATAAATGTGCATGTGTCTTTATAGTAGCATGATTTATAATCCTTTGAGTATATATGCAGTAATGGGATTGCTGGGTCAAATGGTAATTCTAGTTCTAGATGCTTGAGGAATCACCACACTGTCTTCCACAATGGTTGAACTAATTTACAGTCCCACCAGCAGTGTAAAAGCGTTACTATTTCTCCATATCCTCTCCAGCACCTGTTGTTTCCTGACTTTTTAATGCTCGCCATTCTAACTGGCGTGAGATGGTATCTCATTGTGGTTTTGATTTGTACTCCTCTGATAACCAGTGATGATGAGCATTTTTGCATGTGTCTGTTGGCTGCATAGATGTCTTCTTTTCAGAAGTGTGTGTTCATTTCCTTTGCCCACTTTTTGATGGGTTTGTTTTTTTCTTGTAAATTTGTTTAAGTTCTTTGTAGATTCTAGATATTAGCCCTTTGTCAGATGGGTAGATTGCAAAAATTTTCTCCCATTCTGTAGATTACCTGTTTACTCTGATGGTAGTTTCTTTTGCTGTGCAGAAGCTCTTTACTTTAATTAGATCCCATTTGTCTATTTTGGCTTTTCTTGCCATTGCTTTTGGTGTTTTAGTAATGAAGTCCTTGCCCATGGCTATGTCCTAAATGGTATTGCCAACGTTTTCTTCTAGGGTTTTTATGGTTTTAGGTCTAACATTTAGGTCTCTAATCCATCTTGAGTTAATTTTTGTGTAAGGTGTAAGGAAGGGATGCAATTTCAGCTTTCTGCATATGGCTAGCCAGTTTTCCCAGCACCATTTATTAAATAGGGACTCCTTTCCCCATTTCTTGTTTTTGTCAGGGTTGTCAAAAATCAGATGGTTGTAGATGTGTGGTGTTATTTCTGTGGTCTCTGTTCTGTTCCATTGGTCTGTCTCTCTGTTTTGGTACCAGTACTGTGCTGTTTTGGTTACTGTAGCCTTGTAGTATAGTTTGAAGTTAGGTAGCATGATGCCTCCAGCTTTGTTCTTTTTGCTTAGGATTGTCTTGGCGGTTGCAGACTCTGTTTGGGTTCCATATGAAGTTTAAAGTAGTTTTTTCCAATTCTGTGAAGAAAGTCATTGGTAGCTTGATGGGGATGGCATTGATCTATAAATTACTTTGGGCAGTATGGCTATTTTCGTGATACTGATTCTTCCTATCCATGAGCATGGAATATTCTTCCATTTGTTTGTGTCCTCTTTTATTTCTTTGAGCAGTGGTTTGTAGTTCTCCTTGAAGAGGTCCTTCACATCCCTTGTAAGTTGGATTCCTAGGTATTTTATTCTCTTTGTAGCAATTGTAAATGGGAGTTCACTCATGATTTGGCTCTCAGTCTGTTAATGGTGTATAGGAATGCTTGTGATTTTTGCACGTTGATTTTGTATCCTGAGACTTTGCTGAAGTTGCTTATCTGCTTAAGGAGATTTTGGGCTGAGACAATGGGGTTTTCTGAATATACAATCATGTCATCTGCAAACAGGGACAATTTGACTTCCTCTTTTCCTAATTGAATACCCTTTCTTTCTTTCTCCTGCCTGATTGCCCTGGCCAGTACTTCCAACACTATGTTAAATAGGAGTGGTGAGAGAGGGCATCCCTGTCTTCTGCTGATTTTCAAAGGGAATGCTTCCAGTTTTTGCCTATTCAGTATGATATTGGCTGTGGGTTTGTCATAACTAGCTCTTATTATTTTGAGATACGTTCTATCAATACCTAGTTTATTGAGAGTTTTTAGCATGAAGACTATTGAGTTTTGTCGAAGACCTTTTCTGCATCTATTGAGATAATCGTGGTTTTTGTCATTGGTTTTGTTTATGTGATAGATTACGTTTATTGATTTGCATATGTTGAACCAGTCTTGCATCCTAGGGATGAAGCTGACTTGATCATGGTGGGTAAGCTTTTTGATGTGCTGCTGGATTTGGTTTGCCAGTATTTTATTGAGGATTTTCTCACTGATGTTCATCAGGGATATTGGTCTAAAATTCTCTTTTTTTGTTGTGACTCTGCCAGGCTTTGGTGTCAGGATGATGTTGGCCTCATAAATTGAGTTAGGGAAGATTCCCTCTTTTTCTGTTGATTGGAATAGTTTCAGACGGCCTGGTACCAGCTCCTCTTTGTACCTGTGGTAGAATTTGACTCTGAATCTGTCTGGACCTGGACTTTTTTTAGTTGGTAGGCTATTAATTATTGCCTCAATTTCAGAGCCTGTTATTGGTCTATTCAGAGATTCAGCTTCTTCCTGGTTTAGTGTTGGGAGGGTGTATGTGTCCAGGAATTTATACATTTCTTCTAGATTTTCTAGTTTATTTGCGTAGAGGCATTTATAGTATTCTCTGATGGTAGTTTGTATTTCTGTGGAATCAGGGGTGATATCCCCTTTATCATTTTTTATTGTGTCTATTTTATTCTTCTCTCTTTATTAGTCTTGCTAGTGGTCTATTTTGTTGATCTTTTCAAAAAACCAACTCCTGGATTCATTGATTTGTTTGAAGGGTTTTTCGTGTCTCTGTCTCTTTCAGTTCTACTCTGATCTTAAATATTTCTTGCCTTCTGCTAGCTTTTGAATGTGTTTGCTCTTGCTTTTCTAGTTCTTTTAGTTGTGATATTAGGGTGTTGATTTTAGATCTTTCTTGCTTTCTCTTGTGGGCATTTAGTGCTATAAATTTCCCTCTACACATTGTTTTAAATGTGTCCCAGAGATTCTGGTACATTGTGTCTTTGTTCTCATTGGTTTCAAAAATCATCTTTATTTATGCCTTCGTTCGTTATTTATCCAGTAGTCATTCAGGAGCAGGTTTTGCAGTTTCCATGTAGTTGAGCGGTTTTGAGTAAGTTTCTTAATCCTGAGTTCTAATTTGATTGCCTTGTGGTCTGAGAGACGGTTTGTTGTGATTTCTGTTCTTGTACATTTGCTGAGGAGTGCTTTACTCCAATTATGTGGTCAATTTTAGAATAAGTGCAGTGTGGTGCTGAGAAGAATGTATATTCTGTTGATTTGGGGTGGAGACTTCTTTAGATGTCTAATAGGTCTGCTTGGTGCAGAGCTGAGTTCAGGTCCTGGATATCCTTGTTAACCTTTTGTCTCATTGATCTTTCTAATATTGACAGTGGGGTGTTAAAGTCTCCCATTATTATTGTGTGAGAGTCTAAGTGTCTTTGTAGGTCTCCAAGTACTTGCTTTATGAATCTGGGTGCTCCTGTATTGGGTGCATATATATTTTTTGATGTCTCTTTTGATGTTTGTTGATTTAAAGTCTGTTTTATCAGAGACTAGGATTGCAACCCCTGCTCTTTTTTCTTTCCATTTGCTTGGTAGATCTTCCTCCATCCCTTTATTTTGAACCTATGTGTGTCTCTGCATGTGAAATGGGTCTCCTGAATACAGCACGCTGATGGGTCTTGACTATCCAATTTCCAGTCTGTGTCTTTTAATTGGGGCATTTAGCCCATTTAAATTTAACATTAATATTGTTATGTGTGAGTTTGATCCTGTAGTTACGATGTTCGCTGGTTATTTTGCCCGTTAATTGATGCAGTTTCTTCATAGCATCAATGGTCTTTACAGTTTGGCCTGTTCTTGCAGTGGCTGATACTGGTTGTTCCTTTCCATGTTTAGTGCTTCCTTCAGGAACTCTTGTAAGGCAGGCCTGATGGTGACAGAATCTCTCAGCATTTGCTTGTCTGTAAAGTATTTTATTTCTCCTTCACTTATGAAGCTTAGTTAGGCTGGCTATGAAATTCTGGGTTGAAATTTCTTTTCTTTAAGAATGTTGAATATTGGCCCCCACTCTCTTCTGGCTCGTAGGGTTTCTGCCGAGAGGTCCGCAGTTAGTCTGATGGGCTTCCCTTTGTGGGTAACTCGACCTTTCTCTCTGATTGCCATTGACACTTTTTCCTTCATTTCAACCTTGGTGAATCTCATGATTATGTGTCTGGGGGTTGTTCTTCTCGAGGAGTATTTTTGTGGTGGTCTCTGTATTTCCTGAATTTGAACATTGGCCTGCCTTGCTAGGTTGGGGAAGTTCTCCTGGATAATATCCTGAAGAGTGTTTTCCAACTTGGTTCCATTCTCCCTATGACTTTCAGATTTGTTCTTTTTTTAATTTATGCCTTCGTTCGTTATTTATCCAGTAGTCATTCAGGAGCAGGTTTTCCAGTTTCCATGTAGTTGAGTGGTTTTGAGTAAGTTTCTTAATCCTGAGTTTAATTTGATTGCCTTGTGGTCTGAGAGACGGTTTGTTGTGATTTCTGTTCTTGTACATTTGTTCAAACGTAGATTTGTTCTTTTCACATAGTTCCATATTTCTTGGAGGCTTTGTTCATTTCTTTTTACTCTTTTTTCTCTTTTTTCTCTTACCTTGTCTTCTCACTTTGTTTCATTCATTTGATCTTCAATCACTGATACCCTTTCTTCCTGTGATCCAGTTGGCTACTGAAGCTTGTGCATGTGTCACGAAGTTCTCATGCCATGGTTTTCAGCTCCATCAGGTCATTTAAGGTCTTCTCTACACTGTTTATTCTAGTTAGCCATTCATCTAATCTTTTTTCAAGGTTTTTATCTTCCTTGAGATGGGTTCGAATATCCTGCTTTAGCTCAGAGAAGTTTGTTATTACTGACCTTCCGAAGCCTACTTCTGTCAACTCACCAAAGTCATTCTCTATCCAGCTTTGTTCCATTGCTAGCGAGGAGCTGCGATCCTTTGGAGGAGAAGAGGCCCCCTGATTTTTAGAATTTTCAGCTTTTCTGCTGTAGTTTCTCCCCATCTTTGTGGTTTTATCTACCTTTGGTCTTTGATGTTGGTGACCTACAGGTATGGTTTTGGTGTAGATGACCTTTTTGTTGATGTTGATGCTATTTCTTTCTGTTTGTTAGTTTTCCTTCTAACAGTCAGGTCCCTCAGCTGCAGGTCTGTTGGAGTTTGCTGGAGTTCCACTCCAGACCCTGTTTGCATGGGTATTACCAGCCGAGGCTGCAGAACATCAAATATTGCTGCCTGATCCTTCCTCTGGAAGCTGAGTGCCAGAGGGGCAGCCGCCTATATGAGGTGTCTGTTGGCTCCTACTGGGAGGTGTCTCCCAGTTAGGCTACAAGGGAGTCAGGGACCCACTTGAGGCAGCAGTCTGTCCACTCTCAGAGCTCAAACACCGTGCTGGGAGAACCACTGCTCTCTTCAGAGCTGTCAGACAGTGACGTTTAAGTCTGCAGGAGTTGTCTGCTGCCTTTTGTTCTGCTAAGCCCTGCCCACAGAGGTGGAGTCTAGAGGCAGTAGGCCTTTCTGAGCTGCGGTGGGCTGCGCCTAGTTAGACATTCCCGGCTGCTTTGTCCACCTACTCAAGCCTCAGCAATGGTGGACGCCCCTCCCCCAGCCAGGCTGCTGCCTTGCAGTTCAATCTCAGACTGCTGGGCTAGCAGTGAGCAAGGCTCCGTGGGCGTGGGACCTGCCGAATTGAGCACAGAAGAGAATCACTTTGTCTGCCAGTTGCTAAGACCTTGGGAAAATCATAGTATTTGGGTGGGAATGTCCTGTTTTTCCAGGTAGTCTGTCACGCCTTCCCTTGGCCAGGAAAGGGAAATTCCCCAACCCCTTGTGCTTCCTGGGTGAGGCGACGCCCTGCCCTGCTTCGGCTCGCCCTCCTTGGGCTGCACCCACTCTCTCACCAGTCCCAATGGGATGAACGAGGTATCTGAGTTGGAAGTGCAGGAATCCCCCATCTTCTGTGTCGATCACGCTGGGAACTGCAGACTGGAACTGTTCCTATTCCGCCATCTTGGAACGCCCCCATCTCATTGCCTTCTGGCTTCTGTTGTTTCTGATAAGAAGTTAGCCTTTAATGCTATTGAGATTCTTTTGTATACAACGAAAAAAGCATTTCTCTTGCTCTTTTCAAGATTTTAGCTTTTGCTTTTAACGTTTTGACTAACGTGCCTGGCTGTGGATATCTTTATATTTGTCCTTATTGGAGTACATTGAGTTTCTTAGATTTGTAAATTATGTTATTAATCAAAATTGGGAAACTTTCAGTGGTTTTTTTTTTTTTTTTTTTTTTTTTAAATATTTTCTACGTTTCTTTTTTCTTCTCTTCCTGGGTCTTCTATTATGCATATGTTGGCATGCTTAATGGTGTCCCACGTTTCTCTGAGAACCTGTTCATTTTTTTCATTCTTTTTACATTCTGTTCTACAGATTGTATAATCTTTATTGATTTGTCTTCCAATTGCCATTCCAAATTGTTTACACAGAAAATACATATCCACATATAAATTATTAGAATTAATTATATAGTTTAAGGTTGTTTAGTACCAGGTCAATGTCCAATAATTAATTATATTTCTAAGAGTTGCAACAAACAAGAAATGCAGTTTAAGTAAAGATACCATTTACAATAGTATGAAAAATATCAAACACTGGAAATTTTTGTGGAAATTGTCAAGCAGATTCAAAAACTCATCCAGAAATTCAAAGCACCAAGAGGAGCTAAAATAATCTTAAAGCAGAAAAAGTGATAATTGCTTTACTGGATATCAAGATCTTTGATAAAACTACATAATTGAACACAGTTTGGTATTAGCACAAGGATAGAAAAATAGAGCAATGGAAGAAGATTAGAGAACCCAGAAATAGAGCCATGCATATATTAACACTTGATTTATAACAAAGTTGGCTTTATGGAACAGTAAGGGTAATCTTTGACACTTTCCTCTTTTCACGTCATGCACAAAAATTGATTCCAGTTGGATTATAGAGCTAAACATAAAAGGCAAAACAATAAATCTTCTTAAAGTTAATATAGATTATCTTTTTGAATTTAGAGAAAGATTTCTAAAATGAGACCCAAAACCCAGTAGCCATCAGGTATGATACCAATAAATGGAACTACTTTAAAATTAAGGACTGCTTCCCATCATAACACATCAGTACACTACAAAACAAGCCATAGAATGGGAGAAGCATATCTTTACACATATAACCAAAAAAAGCACTTGAGTCTTAGAAAATCAAACTCTTCCAAGTCAGGGGCCAAAAAAGATAATCCAAAAAATACTGGAAGCAGATTGAACAGGCAAGTCAGAAAAGAAGCCAAAGAACATATCAAAGAGTGTTCAGTATCATTAATGATAAGAGAAAAGCAAATTAAAAACCTGATGAGATATCTTTACATATGTACGATAATGAGTTAAATTAAAATCTGACAATACAAAGTGTTTCTTAGGCTGTAAGGTGATGGAACTGTTGCTGGTGGGAGTGAAAACTAGTACAATTATTTTGAAAAACTATTTAGCATCTTCTGAAATGGAAGATATGTGTATCCTGTTTTTGGAGCTCTAAACTGGAAAAACTCAGATGTCCAGCAACAGTAGAATGGATAAAAGAATGTATATTCATATGATGGAATTCTGTACAGTACTGAAAATCGACTACAGCTACAGAAAACAGCATTGATAAATCTCACATTATTGAGTGGAGAAAGAACACAAAATAATACTGCATGATCCCGTTTATATGAAATTTAAAATTGATTAAATGTTTAGCAATGCAAGCTTAGGGAATAAACTATAAAGAAGAGCAAAGTTGTTATTACCATAAATGACAAGAGAGTGGTTGTTTTTAGAAAAGTGGGAAGATGTGGTAATTGACAGAGATCTGAGGAATATTTTTGGGGATTGCTGGCAGTGCCAGTGACCAGAATAGTAGTTGTATGGGTTAATTCACTAAGCTCTACATTTTGTTTTGTGTATTTTTTATTTGTGTTATTTCACGTACAAAAAGCTTAAATATAATGTTACATTACAAAGGAATCATTATGCAAAGATGTGAAGGAATTAGAGTTAGTAAAATGATTGTTAGGCTCTTTCAGTGGTATATCACATTTAGTACAGTCAACATGGGAGGGCTTTGATAGTGAAAGATGGTGCATGATATAGCGAACAAACTCGATGGGAAAGAAAATATATTCACCTGTAAAAAGATATGTAAGATACTGGTCCTTTTCATCTCTAAATGTGTTTGCAGAAAACAAGTGTTCATAGTCGATTGGGGATTATTTATAATCCTACATCAAAAATAAATGAAGAGAACACAGCTATTTCTAGAGGAATTTTGGCAGCTTTTCTTACACAGAAGACCAGGTTTTTGAGAAGCTTTCTTGGGCAACTGGCAAAGGAAGAAACTGCTACAGCTATTTACTCTGGAGATAAAATTAAAACATTCCTTATTGAGGTCAGTAGCTATCTGAATATTAAATATGTACATATTGCATATTTTAAAAGTATAAGTGAATGTATTTGGAGATACTGTTACTGAAAAAGATTAACAGGTTTAAACAAATGGAGATAATAAACATTCCTTTTCAAATGGGAAAAGATAAACATTAAATGATATGACTTTGCACAGAGGCATTTAATAAATCAAATTTCATATGTTTTATTAACTACTACATGATTCTTAAAGTTGATGGCATTTTTGTTAGGATATGTACTTAAGCGAATAATTGGGGGTTAAAGCGTTACGTAAATCTCAGGTATTTCACTGAAGGGGTCCATTATGGGGGGGAATTTCAATGGTGATCCTTTTGAAGAAAGAATCATTATTCATTCGAAAAATACATATTGATTGTTTATCAGACAATGGAGATAAACTTGTGAACAAGCAGATGGAGTCCCTGTCCCTGTTCTTTGTGGAGCTTACATTGTAGGAGGAAAGACAGACAAAATATTTATAAGTTGTTTTGATTGATTTGCTTTCAAAAGTCAGATCATTAGCGAAGGATTAGAGTGGCAGGATGTATTTTTAAAGGGTCGAGGACAAAAAGCGGAAACGTCGAATATTTTACTATTATTCTGAGAGTGAGAAAGTAAATTTAATACACTAGTGAAGGAAGATTTCTGGTCATTGCTGAGGGCCCACTTGAGATTAATGATCATAAATTTAAAGTGGGATCAGCGTTGGTCATATGTTTTTCTCCAGCTGTATTTTACTGTTTTCATCCAGTTGCAGACTTAGCAGTTTTGTTTAACCAAGGTTGGGGTTTGGCCCAGTTTATATGACTGAGGGGGAGCATTTGAGGGAGCTAAACATGGAGAAAGTTTTGGTTTTAGTAAAGTACCCTGAAATAGAACTTGGTTAAAAGGAAATTATGCCATGGGAAGGATGATGGACAGTAAATAAATGGTAGAGTCTGTGGACTGAAAGGTTGAGTAATTAGGGATGGGGGATGGTCATGAGGTTGTGGTCAGAAAGGGGATGATTGGAATGGGGATTTTGGAGGTAAAGAGGATCAGGGCCTACACGGTCCAACACCACAGCCACTGGCTACATATGGCTATTTTATACTTAAATTAAAATTAAATAAGATTTTAAATTCAGTTCCTCAGTCATAGTAGCCACATTTTGAATGCCACATAACCACGTGAGGCCTTGGCTGCCATATTGGACAATGCAAGAACATTTTCATCATCATGAGAGCATCTGGGAACTTGTTAGAAATTCAGAATTTAAGGCCCTGATTCTACTGAAGTAGATTCTGCATTTTAACAAGATACCAGGTGATTGATATGCACATTAAAGTTTGGGAAGTACTGAGAGAGAGAAATGCACCTTAATATGAAGGTGCAATGAGCATATATGTGGCTTATTTTCTGTGAATGTCCATATTTTTTTTACTTTGACCAAGGGTTATTTTTATTATTTCCATATTTAAATATATTATTACCAAACTGATCTTCTGGGATTAGTATGATGGGGAGAAAGGAGTATTTCCATTTTAACACTTTTTAAATTAAGAATACCAAATAAGAGGTACTGAGCTCAGAATTTAATAAATATTTAATTTCATTTTCTTCATATCAAATTTTATTTAAATTGATGTTCCCTAGTAATTTACTAATCTGGTAATTTCTCTGAAATTCTTGAAGAATGAATAGCAAACTGTATCAACTTGTAATAAGATTTAAGCATGTTATAAATGACTTGTCAAAACACAATTCTTTTTTTAAAAATGTTCTTTCAGAAGAAAATTATACTAAATAATTTTTAAAAGTATTATATAAAATTTTATACTAATATTAAAGTAGCTTTTTAAGCAAAATGATTTAATATATTTACTGTTCTCGTATTAGTTTCATCAATCTTAACTTCTACTTTAGGGGATGAATAAGAATGCTTTTGAGAAAAAATATAACACTGTTGGAGTGAATATTTTTCGAACTCACCAGTTGTTCTGTCAAGATGTACTTAAATTGCGTCCTGGAGAAATGGGTATTGTCAGCAATGGGAGAGTAAGTAGAAAAAGCTATTGCTCTCTTTTCTCAGTGACACTGCAATGCACTGGTCTGACTTTTTCTGTCACAATTCACCTGATGTGTCACACACACAGGACGGTGTTCATGAGCTGAAGACACCAGACACAACTCAGCATAAATAAAATGGGGTCATGACACACTTCGCATTCCTTCATTCTCTCCCCCATTCAGTGATAACAATGATGTGGGTAAGGAAGAATGTTCTTTATGTGTCTTGCTTTTATTTGGTTCTAATGTAAGTATTAGAAGAAACAACGTAATGCACAGCATCCAAACATTGTCATTGAGAACCACTGTTGTAGTAGGTATACTAAGTAGGTTATTACGTCTTTTTTCTTGTTCCTACAGTTGTTTATGTTAAATGGCATTAGATACTATTATAAGTTTTGAAGTATCAAGTAGTATAAATTGCCATGTAGTTTTTATTAATAAAATATTTACAAAGCTCTAAGAAGGAAATCTCTTACTCTCCAATCACCCTAATAAAACTTAATAGCTTATTGTTTTTCCTTCCATTTTTGGTTTTTTAGAATACATCCTTATAATCCTACTCTATATAATTTTATATCATGGTTTTCCTGTTAATATAAATGTTTTTCTGATTATAATCTTTGTAGACACATACAAAATAAGTGAATGATATCTATATACTAATATTTTTAATATGATAGTCTGATTTTATTTCATACAAATTAAGTAAAAAACTGAATCTGGTGCTTAGGTTTATTAAGAAGTCGATGAATGCAGTGTGTTTGACATATCTGTGGCTTGAATTTTCAAATTATATATCCCTAAATCATCTTCAAAGTTCTAATGCACTCTTAATGTGTTGTTTTTCACTTATTTATGAACTCTGCTCACCAGCATGTTAGATTCAGGTTCATCTGTGTACAGTGCTATTTTACACATAAATGACAACAGCTGCCATTTATTGTAAAAAGTATTGGTGAATTTTGGTAGTGAGATATGTAGAACTCTATAAATAGCATTGCTTTTTCACTTTAAAAGTTACTTTGGGAGGAAATACAGCTTTTAAAAACAGTTCTAAAGCTTTTGGCTATCTTTGACCATGTCAAGCATTTTAAGGGATAAAGAGGGAAACAATGGCACCCATTTTATCTAGTGCCTTGCCTTTTAGTTATATACTAGGGAAAAGCTACCCTATGTCTTCTTTGTCATTTTGATATAATTAGTATAGTGTTATTGACATTAATGATAAATACTAGATACAATTATGTTCAACTTATTGCTCATAAACATAAAACTATGTTTTATGACATAAATATTGACAAAAATATTAAGATAGTAATCTTACACCTACTGTGAACCAAACATTTTTCTAGATGCTGAAGGCACAGCAGTAAACAACTAGGTTTTCATGGGGCTAATATTTTGATGGATAGAGAGAGACAACAAACAGCACCCTTACTGATAAGGCTAATATTTTGATGGATAGAGAGAGACAACAAACAGCACCGTTACTGATAAGGCATCTATCTTAAGTATGTTTATGCTGCTATAAAAATATGCCACAGACTGGCTAATTTATAAAGAACAGAAATTTATTTCTTACACTTCTGGATGCTTGGAAATGTAAGGCCAACATGCTGCCGTTGATGTCTGGTGAGGGCTGCTATCTGCTTCCAGGATGGCCCCTTGTTGCTCTGTTTTTACATGGTGGAAGGTAGAAGGGCAACAGAGTGCTCCCTTCAGTCTTGAACTCTTTTGTTATAAGGATACAAATTCCATTCATGAGAGCAGAGCTCTCCTGGCTTAATCATCTCCCAAAGGCCACACCTCTCAGTGCTATCACATTGGCCACTAAGTTTCAACACATGGGTTTTGAGGGACACATTTTGTCTTAGTTTGTTTTGTGCTGCCGTAACAAAATACCCAAGACTATATAATCTCAGAAATGTATTAAAGAACAGAAATGTATTCTCTCATGCTTCTGGAGTCTGTGAAGTGCAAGATCAAGGCACTGGCATCTGATGGTAGCTTTCTTGCTGCATCCTCACATGGCAGAAGGCAGTGGGGTAAAAAGGGGATGAATGCTATGTTCCTACATGGCAAGAGAGAGCAAACCCACTCCTGAAAGCCTTTTTGTAGTGGCATTAGTCCATTTTGAGGGCACAGCCCTCATGACCTAAACACCTCCCATTAGGTCCCCAGCACTGTTGCATTGGGGATTCAGTTTCAACATAAATTTTGAAGAGGACAAAAACATTCAAACCATAGCACATTCATAGCAGTGTCATTTGGGCAAAGAACCAAAGGTGAAGGAGGAAGCCATGTCAAATATGTGGAAGAGGATTGTTCTAGACAGAGTACAATGAATGCAAAGGACGTGAGGTGAGATCATGTCTGTGAATCCTGTGAATCATGTCTGTTCTTCTAAGAATAGCAGGTAGGAAGAGAGCAGTCAGGAGAGAAGCTCAGAGAAGTAGCTGGGGGCCAGATCATACTGGGTTTTATAGGAAGTTTAAGGACTCCCACTTTACTCTGTGAATGAGTTGGGAAGCGCATAGTTAAGATTGGCATCATCTAGCTAATGTTTTCTTTGGATCACTAGAGGCTGTTAGTTGGGAATATACTATAGGGGGTCAGGAAGCCAGTTGGGAGATAATGCAATAGTCCAGATGAGAGATGATGGTGGCTTGGACCAGAATGATTCTAATGGTGTTGGTAAGAAGTGGATATGGGGTGTATTTTATATGAAGAATGGATAGGAATTTTCCAGGGACTTTGGTGTGAGATGTGAGAGAACTAAGTTACTGGCAGAATGGAGTTACTGTGGATCAAGATGAGGAAGGCTGCAGGGTGAGTGGGGTTGTCAGGAGCAGTATAAGAGGAAGGAAAGAGAATTCAGTTTGGACTTCCAAAAAGACTTGCTGAGAAGGTGATTGAATATGAGTGTAGTGCAGAGGAAGGATTGGGGCTAGAGATAGATATTAAGTCAAATTACGTTGACTTTTTGTGTTGACTAATGGAAACATGTAATTTTGATTATCTTTTTATTTGTATAACTGTGGTTTTAATAGAAAAGTATATTGGAAAATAAGTATTGTGTTTTATGAGCGATAATGTAATACTTAGCTTATCACTCTGAAAGTAATGCTATAAAGCCTAATAATCACAGCAATGTGGCAGATGTTATAAAAATTTGGAATCAGATAGTTTAATGCATGAAATGAGTATGATATTTTAGTGTAAATCTTCGTTCTGAACCTGTTCAAATGTTTCCATTAGAATTGGAACATATATAAAGTTAGCATTATTTATAAATGATCAACAACTAGGGTACAATGATGATCACATAGTTTCTTAAAAACACTGAATAATTTAAAATTAACATATTTAATATTAATGCCACAAGTAATGCCATTGTTATAATAATATTTATTTTACATATTCACAATTTGCTGAAAGACATAAGGTAGCAGGGATCAGGAAAAAAAAACAAGGTCTTTTTTTTGTTTTATAGTCAGGCAGATCTGGATTCAAATTCTAGTTGCACCATTTATTACATTACACTATGAGATCTGATTTCTTCATTTGGACAATGAGAATGGTAATAATCTGTCTTATAGGATTGTTGGAGTGATTAACAATGATATGCTCCAATATTTAAAGCACATAGAAGGAACCCAAACACAGAGTAAATTATCAGTAAATATTAACTGCTGTTTTCTCTCAAAATATTTGACGGGCTTCATGAAAAACAGTGGATATTTATAGACTTAATTTGTGTTACACTAGCTAAAAGTTAGCGTAAAATCAAAACTAGTTGATCAAACTTCTATGAGTAGAGAGAGATTTTTAGCTCAGTATGTGGATGAAAATCTGACAGAGTTTTCTGTAATTTTAATGACCTGTCAAATGAAGTAATGCATTTCTGTTATGGCAATTACTCTATATAACTGAAAAATCACATTTCTAAAATGTTATGAAGAAAATTTAAGCAACGTAATTTTCAAGTTTATTGTTCTTTTTCCCAACTTGGACATTACATAATTTTATACTATTTAAGTTACTTTATTCCACAAATGTTCAATTTTAAATAGAACTAAGACACAGAAACATTAGGTTTCTCCTATTTGATGCTGTGCTTAAAGTAAGCAAAATACAGCCAGTTTTCTGGTAAATTTAATCAATAAAGATAGCCAATCTAGTTAACCCCTTAAGACAATACTTTAAGATTTTATTTCCTTATTCTATGTTACTGACAAAACTGCCCCTGTCGCTGGAGGTGGTATAGATAAAATTCAACTCTTTTCCAAGACTGCTGTTTCATATTAGGAAATGTAACATTGAATGTGCTTTCAAATTTACTTTTAAAATTATATCACGTCTTAAGACAATGAAATCTTTATATGAGTACTTTTAGTATTATAGTGCCCATTTTTGTGTTTTTAAGAGCCCATGTTTTATATTTAAGGTGAAACATGATATTTAGTTGGGATGCCAAGATGCCAGTTAGTCACCTTTGATACGAGAAAATGGGATAGAAAGATTCAAGAACTATGCTTCAGTAATTTTTAGAAAAGATGAACTGCAGAAGCAGGTGAAGGGGAAGTGAGAAAATCTGGTTACAGCCACTACATTCTGGTCTTTTTACCAAGAAAAACAATATTCTGGTTGACATGTTTTCTGATTATCATTAAATATAATTGTTTCGTACATATGATTATGTCAGTCTACAGGAGGGCTTTGTGTATGTGGTGTTAGAATGATTGTATGTACTAACTTCCTCAGAAAGTACTCATGGTAGTAGAGTCAGTAGTGGTTGTGATGGGAGAGCCATCCTGAGAAATTAGGTATGTGGCAATTTGGCAACTTCTAACTTTGTAGTTACTGGTTTAAAGTTAATGTAACTGACCTTGCTAGGCTCCTAACCATTTATACAGTATCAGTTAAAAGAAGGCTGGTCGGTATTATTACAATATGTATGTGATTTTTATGTGATTTGTCTCTTGGGTTTTGCTGTTTTATGGTTTTCTTATAAAGTAATTCATGTCTATATAGTGTAGACTACAATTTATAGATGAATGTGAAAGAAAATTGAAGTTAAAAGATTTTTTAAAATATAGACCATTGCTTTCAAAATTGAATTTAGATTGAAATGGTATTTGGAAGCATCATGATTTATGTTTCAAATCATGATTTATGATTTATGTTTCAAAGTAAAACTTTCTAATGGAAATAATTTGCTAGTTTTTTATATTGTTACTTTGATTTTGGTGTTTATACAGATGTTATTTGTAATATCCAACTGAGAAAGTATTTGTATCTTGTTTTCTAGTGTATGGCAGGATTAGTAAATGGCAGGATTACCATATCTTTAATCTCTAATTCATTTTTGCTTAACAAAGAAGTATCTATTTGATGAGGAAATGTTTTCCTAAACTGGTATCTTCTAGAAGATATACTATAATGGTTTTTATTTTAAGTTTTTAGGACCTTTAGATGAAGATTTGTATGCAGAAGATTTTTACTTGTTGGAAAAGATAACATTTAGTAATTTAGTAGAGAAAATTAAAGACATTGTTGAAAATATGGGAATCAACTCAAATAAGTGAGTATATAAGTTCTAAGAGTATATAAGTTCTAAGTGAGTATATAAGTATATAAACTTGGGTTTGGTATTTTGAGTCTAATGTTTTTGTTTTAAGATTAGAAAATGTTTCAAATATATGGACAAGTAAAGGTATAATAAAAGGCATATATAAAGAATATAAGGAAATTATAAAAGACATCCATTTACTCACCATCACAAAACTGTAGATGTTAATGTTTTCTTTGCCTTGACTGTCTTTCTCCTTGTTTCTTACCCATCCACCCCAATTTCCTCCCTCCCCAAGAGGTGACCATTTTCCTAAAGGTTGTATGCATGGTTCCCATATTTGTGTTTATACTTTTGCTTCATATGTAAGTATCCATTATTGGTGTTTATTGTGTTGAAGGCTGTGACTGTTTTAGAGAAATGCTATTATACATAGGTCTCCCTTTGCAGTCTACTTCGGTAGATTTAACCATGTTCAGATATATAAAGCCTTTCTTGAAGCATTAATTGTAACATGAAATATGGAACTTTCTCTTTCCAAAAAACTCATACACTATTTGTCTTGTTTATCTAGCATGAGTGACTTTATTATGAAAGTTGATGCCCTTATGTCCTCTTTGCCTAAGCGTGCATCTCGATATGATGTCACATTTCTTAGGGAGAATCACAGGTAAGAATGTAATCGTATCTGTTTGTGGTTTTTCTGTTAATGCATGCAGTTATTTCCATTTGTTTTCATATCATGGTAAAATTTAAGGTAGAACTAAAAGTAATTTATTAGGGAATAAATGTACTTGACAGCATTAGGAAGATAAATTCTAGTTAGTTATATATTCTAGTAAATAAAGGGTAATATATATGGAGAGAGAGGATACGAAATTTCAAGTAAGTTAAGCATAGTATAATTTGTCATATTTTTAATATTTTTCATGCTTAAGATCATTTGTAATTTTTGCAGTATCTCAAGATAGTCATAAATAATATTATCTTTATATTTTCAATGTGTAAAGTGACGGAAGAGTCCTGATTAATCAAATGTAGGGTGGCCTCTGTCACAAAGCTAAACACAAAAGCATGAGCAAGAGTTCAGATGAGTGAAGGGAGGGTCCAGGCAAAGCTGAACAGTGTAGGCCCAGCTGCTGCCTCAGGCCAGCAAAGTGAATCAGCAGATCAGCAGCAAGTGTGTGAGCTGCAAAATTGCTGCTGCTGCCTCTCTGTCCTCTAGATCTCCTGAGAATCTCTGTTGTTGCCCACTCAAGCCAGAAACATTCTGGAAAATATGATTTAGCCTGGTCAAGTTGACACATTATAAAGCTGCTGCATGTACCAAGGGTCCAAGGATTTACTCTGTCAGGCTCCTGTGGTAGGATGGAAATAAAAGGCTGTTTAATCACTGTCATATGTGATTTCTATGCCCATATTCTCTATGAGAGTGCCTCGTTAATTGTAAAAGTAACTAAACTGCTTTTTAAAAAAATACTACTACTGAAGATTCCCTGAGCTTATGCAAGTGTCTTACAGTTATCACCTTTAGTAATTTTGTCTAGAAATACCATTTTTTATTTTGTCAAAGAGCATTCTTTCCTATCAAGGGAAATAATAATATTTTATAAATACGGTTAAATTTATATGTAAATTTCTATATTAAAGTCACACTCTGTTATCGAATTTTAGAAAATGTCAGTGAACCTTTGGAAATTGATAATTAGGATAATACAGTAGGCCACAGTGATGGGCAAATACTTCAGGTCACTTTACATTTGAATTTATGAATTATCAGTATTATTTCCATAGTTATGTCTGTATATTATTTCATGAGTATATGCGCATATACTTCTATAATCACATAAAAATATTTATTCACAGCTTTTTAGAGAGAGAGATGTGTGTGTATCAATATATATGTTTAAACACAGCATTGTATCTTTGCCATTCTGCTTCTATGTATATAGGGAGTTATTTTATAATTAAATATGTTAAAACACTTGTTATAAATCTGTTATTTCTGTATTGATATGTTTGATCTTAATTCCAACTTTTAAAATTTAAATTGGCTTATAAGAAAATTTAAATTTGAGAAGGTAACTTAAATTAGAAGGTTTGCAAAAGGAGAAAGAAAAAAGTAGGAGTAAATTGAAATATGGAATAAAGTGAAAAATGAGAAAAAACAATTATATTTTTCCCCAGCCCTGAAAGATCTCTATATTAGCCTATTCCCTTCCATTTAGACTGTGTGGATTTGCCATTCTCCTAACATCTTAGACAAAGGCAAAAACAGCGATCCTAACTACTCCCCCCGTCATCCCAGGAACTTACATCATTAAATGTAAGTTGTGTGAGAAACTATGAGGTCTTGAAGGAAGCCTTGCAGGCTGTGGCAGTAGTGACCCTCCTGCCGTGAGCATACCATGAATTTGGCTCTAAGTTTTCCAGTTTATACAGTTCCTCAGTTCACGAGAGGAAAACAAACTAGATATTCAGGTGAAATGTAAGTATTCTTAGAAGAGAGAGGACAAAGGAATTTCTCCCAGGAGCCTTTATAAAGAGGATGCTATATGATGCACAGTGTTTTCAATATTCTTAAAATAGATTACTTGACCTATTTTATGGATAGGTTAACAGTATCATAACAAAATTCAACTCAGAGTTTTCTATTGCAACAGCCTGTTTGAAATGTGTTCAGTATATCTGTAAGAGTTGATAAACTGTATATACCTAAGCAGTTCTTCACCCTTTTTTTTTTTTCTGACCTGGGCTTTAATAATTAAATGACTGTCAGTGTGCTTGACAGTACTCTTCCTGGCTAATCACATGGAGTGTATCAATAGTTTTTTGGCAATTGAGTACAAATCTGTTACCTTAAATAGGTGGTCGTTAGGATATTGTTGTTAATACTGCATGAGAAAAAGGATGTTCTGTTCCATTCTTGGGTTAGTCAGTGTAATACCTACTAGTGGGCTCGGGACTGTCCAGTACATATATAATCAGATGGTGGGGACTATGGAATTCTGCTTCATACGACTTCATAGAATTAGCAGTAGTCTGGGAGAAAAAAAGCAGCAAACAGATGCATACTGAAGCCATGATAACATCTCATAAGGCATACCTAAAATGACCAGTTTTGAGTGGTGTTACAAAGTAGGATAGTAATTTGTAAAATTTTCACCAAGGTAACTACAGGAAGCAACAACTGTCGAGAGTCAGTTTAATAGCAGAACATCTGATCTGTGGCTCTTACATCTAGCAATAATTATCCATTAAGGTCTGTTGTCTGACTATGCCCCTCTTATTTTAACATAACTAAATGATGTCAACTGCATAGAAAAATGTTTTGCAGTTTTCTATTCAGATGACCCATATTTGAAGTAACTATATTAGCTTTTTAAAAATTGCTGAGCAATTAATCCCCTCACTGCAGAAAGCCTTTTCCTACCAAAGAAACTAATATTCCTGTAACTACATGTGCACCTCTTGATTTGCTAACTTTTTTCCTTTGTAATAGTAAAATGTATAATTAATTCATCCTACATCTGAGAAAAAATATTTCCTACATGATTATAGTGTTAAAACAGTAATTCAGTAGAATATTCTCTGCTTTTAATCAAATATACACCATTAACTTTTTGTTACATTAAATATAGAATTGACTGTCTCCCTCTGGCCTATTCTGTACTTTTAATCATTTTCTCATTTCCCTTTAAAAAATTAGTCCATCTTTTAATTTAGAACTTATATTGGTGAAAGACAAAAACGGATAGGACAGAGGGAATGAGGTGAAGAGAGGAAGACTGGGATCAAAATAAAGGATGATTAATTTGGATATTTTTGTTTCTGAACTTACCTGTTACAGTATATTGATTTTTTGAAATACTAAATTTAATAAGGTAGAATAGTTAATTTTATTCCAAAAAATCTGAAGAAATATATTCCACTAACACGAAAACATCTTGGCTTTATTTTTTAAATTGTACAACCCATCAGAATTTTGAGGGCCTAAAATTATCAGAGTTTTTACACTAATGGGATCATTCTTTGAAAGGCTTTTAAAAAATTGCTTCATTCATAAAATCTTACTTCTTTCTCTCATTCTTTTCAGTTTTGTAATTTGTTGAAAACAGATTTTCAAATTTGCATTGTGTGAAATAACCAGTATTTTACAATTTTAGTGAGAAAGAAAATAATTTATAAGAATTATATAGCTGAGATCATGATTAATTAGTTGTTTGTATAAACTTAACTCATCATCTTTCATCTTATTTTCTATTTTCTTAGTGTTATAAAGATGAATCCTCAAGAGAATGATACGTTCTTCGATGTCATCGCTATTGTTGATCCATTGACAAGAGAAGCACAGAAAATGGCACAATTATTGGTTGTAAGATAATATAAATTAGACTAAATATTTTTGTTTTTAAATTCATAATTTTTTCAAGTCTATTTTCAAGTATAATCAGCTGTTTGTGCTCTTGATTCTTCACCATTTTAATAGTGTCATATTTCAATGCAGAAAATGAAATGATGGAGCTGTGCACAGGGTGTTGTTAGGACTGTGCTGAGGTTAGGTGGTGTTGTAAACTGCATTGTATTCCCCACAAAATTCATATTTCAACACATGAAACAGGTTTCAGTGAACTTGAAGCCCTAACCCCCAGTGTGACACTCTCTGGAAATAGGGCTTTAAGGGGATCATTAAGGTTAACTGAGGTCATATGGGTGAGACCCTAATCCAATAGGATTGGTGGCCTTAAAAGAAGATGAAGAGAGGGAGACTTCGCAAAGAAGAGGTTATCTGAGCACACAGTGACATGTTAGCCACGTGCAAACTAGAAAGAGAGCTCTTCCCAGAAAACAAATCAGCTAGCATCTTGATCTTGGAATTCCCAGCCTCCAGAACTGTGAGAAAATACATTTCTGTTGTTTAAACCACTCCATCTGTGGTATTTTGTTATGTTAGCCTGAGAAGACTAATGCAGGTGTCTTTCATGTGTTGTGAAGTGTGGCTTTTGGAGAAGCTGAGGCTTAAGCTTAAGTGGATAAAACTTGGCTAACATTATTTATTGTACTTTCCAAACAAGTGAAGCTGAGGAAAGGGGAAACATGGAGTTTGTATTCTATAGGTTTGGCCACTGTAACAAAGGCCAAAATAACACTACTTTCAAGACAAGTTTCTTTCCTTCATCTCCCAGTCTAAGTGTAGGCTGCCTTGGGGTTGCTAAAGCAGCTACACAGTGTGAGGGACTCAGGCACTGCCTGTGCCATTGTTGAGCAGTCACGAAGCACCTAAGATCACCAGTCAGGCCCTAACATCATCTCTGCACTTCTGCCAGCAGGAACGGGAGAATAAGAACACAACCCCCAAGTTAGATGTATACTGTCCTATCACTTCTCACTGACCAGAAGGCCCCCAGGCTGGCTACACTGAATGACAAGGGAGGCTGGAAACTATGGCCACAAGTCCTGCATAAACCTGGAAATTCTAGACGAAATGAATGTGAAGAGACAGGTATCAGTCTCCAAAAGGACTTATGTGGCTTACTGTTTTACTTAGCACCACTTTCAAACATTCAAATTAGAATGCAGCTTTCAGTAGTTAAATTTGAATAAGCTAGTTCCATTAGAAGGCTGTATGTTTTTCTAGTGATATCGAAAATTTTACAAACTATTTGTCCTTTGGTAGTTGACTTCACTTTTGGAACAGGCAAAAGTAATTAGATATTGAGTCTGGTGAAAATGTAAGTGATCAAGCCATATGATTCTGCTGTATATTGAAATTTCAAAATGCAATTTTTTTTTAAGTAGTGCGTGCTGTCAAATCTCATTGGAAAATGAGATTTTATTAGTGGAGACAAATAATTTTGGAAAGACTTTGTCATTCTAGCTGTTCACTTTATGAAACGAGTAGGACAAACTTAATCCCATAACTGATTTACCTATTTGTTCTTTTAGCATTGGTTATACCTTTAAATTTATATGTCTTGAAATATACTATTCAGGTTATTCTTTAGAAAGCAATCACATCTGAAAGGAGTGGAGCTAGTATGATGCTTTTTAGTATGCAAAATCTCTATTCCTATGGAGAGTCATTATTCACAAAAAAGCATATTAGTTAAATTTGAAAAATTTTTATATAAAAGTAGAATTTAGGAGTAAGAAAGGTGCAATTAGCCAAAGCAGGAAGATCACTTGAGAAATTGAAGACCAGCCTGGGCAACATAGCAAGACCCTGTCTCTAAAAAAAATAAATAAATAAGTCAAACATGATGCTGTGTACTTGTAGTTGTAGTTACTACTCAGGATGCTGAGGTGGGAGAATTGGTTGAGCCTAGGGATTTGAAGTTAACAGTGACCCATGATCACACCACTGCAGTCTATCCTTGGCAACAGAGCAAGACTATGTCTCGAAAGAAAGGAAGAGAGAGAGAGAGAATGAGAATGAGAGAGAAAGAAAGAGGAAATTATACAGAGATATAAAATATGGAATTGCATTCTAGTTTCCATCATTGGTAATAATAATGTACTTTATTTCTGAGTAACTTTATTTCTTAATTTATAACAGGATAATTTATTGGAAGAAATGGATAATTTCTCATCTAACACTTGAGAAAAACAGTGGTTCAGTGACCTCCAGAGTAGCAAATATGATGAGTGATAGAATAAGAATTGAAACTCAAATCTCTGTAATCCTTAGTCTTTATGTTCTAATTTCTCATCAAGCCTGTATTCTTTCTGTTACATGTATCTGTTTTGTTACTTCTCCCTTTACCTATATCCTTTGTTAGCTAATAGCTTTCGAATCTTCACTGACATGTTGCCTATGTGGAGATGGGGACTATCAAAATTAGTAATTCTTCCTCTACTTCTTATGATCCAGGGAAATGAAAGTATTTATTTGTAGGTAGCCAAGAACTTCCGAATTCCAAAAGAATCAGGATACTGCCAATGTTGTTGTAAGGTCACCACTTTGTATTTGCAGATCAAGGTTCTAGTATACTAAGGAAATTTAGATACTATGAAAAAAAGTCACTTGAGGCAAAGGGCAAGCAACGTAATCCTGGGACATTGAAATCAACTGTTGGGATTAAAATCTTGCCTCTGCTGTGAGTTACTGTGTGACCTTGAGCACATTAATCTCTCTGAACCTAAACTGCAAAAGCACTATTTCAGCAGGGCATTATAAGGATCAAGTGAAATAATGAACATAAAGTTTTAATATAGTACCTGGTACATAGTAAATGCATAACAAATATTAGCTATTAATATTATTTAATATCAAACCTGAGAATTTCTTTCCAATAGGTACTTGGCAAGATTATCAACATGAAGATAAAGTTGTTCATGAACTGTAGGGGCAGGCTTTCAGAAGCCCCTTTAGAGAGGTGAGTCTGAATGAACAAAATTCATTTTGAAAAATTTGTAAATGCTGAGAAGAAAAAAAGAATCATTGTTACTGAATCTGTTTTTTTGTTTTCTTCACAAGATGCTTCACAGAAATAAGTCAGAAGGTCAGACTGTTTATTAACCTTAACTGACATAAAATTGATAGAAAAATTAAAATAACCTAATTCAGTAAAGTGATCTGACCTAATTACAGAATTTATATGGATTTGTATTTATTCATAGGCATTTTTGGAAATGTGATTGAGGAATACCTATTTAGAAATATATCAATGGAGGCCGGGCACGGTGGCTCAAGCCTGTAATCCCAGCACTTTGGGAGGCTGAGATGGGCGGATCATGAGGTCAGGAGATCGAGACCATCCTGGCTAACCCAGTGAAACCCCGTCTCTACTAGAAATACAAAAAATTAGCCGGGCGAGGTGGCGGGCGCCTGTAGTCCCAGCTACTCAGGAGGCTGAGGCAGGAGAATGGCGTGAACCCGGGAGGCGGAGCTTGCAATGAGCTGAGATCCGGCCACTGCACTCCAGCCTGGGCGACAGAGCGAGACTCCGTCTCAAAAAAAAAAAAAAAAAAAAAAAAAAAAGAAATATATCAATGGGAAATAAGGTGGAATTAAACCATTTTTGGTTTATCATAATTACCAAAATGATCTTTATTATATCATCACATTTACTATTTGGGGGTATTAGGATACAATTAGTTTAGAATAACCTGCCAGAGATATAAAAAAACATTGTTTATAATTATATACAAATATTTCTCATTAACACCCCTGTGTTGAAATAACATTCTCTCTCAAGAGGGGACAAAAATATACCCATTCTCTTCTTTTTGGATCATAATCACTGTCATTGTGAGCCATTCTTATTGATAGGAATATTCAATTCTCCTTCATGTGTCATTGGGCAGAAAACAGGGTATGTACCATTGCACTAGTGTAGCTTTTTAAGACTTGTTAATGTGCTCATCTCTGTAGTATTTAATTATGTAGTTCTAAAAAAAGTATGCATACACATACAAGATAGAAAGGTAGCATTCTGTTCATTCCTTGTTTACTTTTCAAATTGTATTTGTTACAACTGACATACTGTAGATTGTTGCCTTGAGCAGAACTTTTTTTTTTTTTTTTTTTTTTTTTTTTTTTTTTTTTGAGACAGGTTTTCACTCCCATTGCCCGGGCTGGGGCACCATCACAGCTCACTGCAGCCTCGACTTCTCAGGCTCAGGTGATTCTCCCACCTCAGCCTCCTGAGTAACTGGGACAACAGGTGTGTGCCACCACGCACAGTTTTGTGGTTTTTTGATTTTTGTTTTTGTATTTTTGTAGAGACGGGGTCTTGCCATGTTCTCCAGGCTGGTCTTGAACTCCTGGACTCAAGAGATACACATGCCTTGTCCTCTCAAAATGCTGGCATTATAGGCATGAGCCACTGTGCCCAGCCAGAGCAGACATTTTAAACCTAAGTATTTTTAATAGTTGGAAAGCAATAAAATGGAAAATGTGGGAAATTTAAGTGAAAGTTTAGGACTTATTCATTGTCCCTCAAGACTCTTGTCCATATATCTCATTCAGTTTTTATGCTTCTCATGTGTCTTTTGTATTTTAAATTTTATGGCATGGCTTTTTACATCTGAACAAAAGCTTTAAACTTTTTAGCTACTAATTGAAAGGTTTGTTAGTTCCATGAGTACAGAATTTTTATTCACAGGAGTAGGGATCCTCTCTGTAAAACATCACATTATATAATAAAGAATAGGATTATTATATAAGCAAGCATAATCTACTGGGAGGGAAAGAATTGACTTTTCTAGATGAAATAATGTACTGGAGTAAACAGTTATTTTTTTAACTAGTAGTTCAACAGAATCTTATTAACTCAGTAGCATATATCAAGCAATCTAGCGTACACATTTATTCCCAGTCCTTTCCTTTTAGTAAATTTATTCTTCTCAGAGATGAGACAGGTTAAGGGCAGGAATCCCCTCAACTCCTTACTCTTAACTGCTATACTTCCTCAGCCTTCCTGTACTGTAGGAAAAGAATGAGGCATCTTTCTTCTTTTTTAGGTAAACATTCCCTCTCTGTTTTGATCTCATGCTTTCCTGTTTGTTCTGGATCCTTGCTATGTCACATATTCTCTCTTTTGGATCTTTAGTCTCTATACTAGCTTTTTTCTTTCAGTTCTTACAGTTATTCAATTTGTTAAAAAGTTGCTCCCTTAACTTTCTCTCCTCTAGAGTCCTTTTTTTTCCCTCTTCTTCATTCCTTCTTATCTAAATTTCTTCAAAGAATGGTCAGATTCTGTCTTCATGTCTCATTCACTGTACCTTCCACTGCAGTTCCTCTTTAACTTCCTCTTTGCCACTGAAATTGTATTTACTAAGTCACAGAGAAATTGTTACTTACAACATTCACAGAATACTTTTTCTTTGATATTTCCACTGCAGCAAGAATTTGTTTTGTACATTTACTTCATGACTGTATTCTCTCCTGTTTCTCCTCTTTTTATTTTCTTTGTCTATCTGCATAACATGGCTCCCAGTGATCACCACTGCCTGGGACTCACACTGTAAGTTCTCCTGGAGCGAGGGCTGGACCTAGTGATTTGGCTCTCATAAAACAAAATATGGCGAAAGTGATGGAATTTCCCTTCTGCAGTTAGTTTATGAAAGACTGTGACTTTTGTCTTGCTGACGTTCTCTCTGTGGCTCTTCTGTGTGCTTCTCTTTTGAAGCATGTTGGAGATGCCTTTTTGGGAAGTAACTGCGAGCAGTCTGCAGACAACTACCAGCAAGGAACTGCAGTCCTCATTCAGACAACCCTTGAGGAACTAGATGAACCTGGAAGTAGATCCTACCCTTGTTGAGCCTTGAGAGAACTACAGCACAGCTGACACCTTGACTGCAGTCTCAAAATAGTAAAAGCCACTAGTCTTGATAGCATAACATAATAATTCTTGTGCACAATATTGAAGGATGAGGTTAAAATACAGCAAAAGTGAAGTTAAGTCTAAAAGTGCTATTAAGCGGTTGCTTTCAACTTAATCCTGTTTGTTTTTAGTTGAGCTTTTAAAAGTGGTGCTAGAATTTCAGCTTGAATTTCACTTGTTTCCTATCATTTCTCTTCATATTATTGGTGGTGGTAAAAGTTAATAAAATAGCTGAAAAATAGACCATGGTCAGATTTGAAGGAGGATGCATACAAATCGTAATACAATAACAGATCATAAACTACTAGAACCTGCATAAGTCAGGTATATCTTAGAGGGATTCTAATCATGTTCATTAAGGAATAGTTAACAATGGTAGACAATATTCATAGACTTAGATAGTAGTGTCAACAAAATAATGATTGTCTATTTCTTATAAGCATTAACTCTTCTGCAGTATAGTGTGTGTTAGTCTTTTTGTTTGTAGACTTCTGGTCAGATCATTAAGCCATTTTCAATTTTAAAAATATTTTAGAAGAAAAATCTCAGTTTTGGTCACATTATATATTTTTATGTTTTATTAACAGCTTTTACCGTTTTGTTCTGGAACCAGAACTGATGTCAGGGGCTAATGACGTTTCTTCTCTGGGACCAGTGGCAAAATTTTTGGATATTCCTGAATCACCCCTACTAACCCTCAACATGATTACTCCAGAAGGCTGGTTGGTTGAAACAGTACACAGCAACTGTGACCTTGATAATATTCACTTAAAGGATGTAAGTTATTGTGTATAGTCATATAAAGAGAGAGAAACAGGATAAATTCTTATCAGCTATTACAATTGTAGCAAGTGAGCGATCATACTATGAATGTTTACCAGAATATTCTTTTTTATATTCTAGGTCCTGATCCAGTCTTTCTTTTGATTTTTAGGTTTTTCTCATTTCCAAATTCAGCTTCTCTGGTTTTCCAAGTTCCTAGGTGTCTTTACCTTTTTTCTTTCTTTCTTTTTGCCTCAGACTACTTACTTACAAAGATACTTCTCTAAGATGAGCAATGTCAAAAATATGGAGAGAAACACTTGGCAGCTTAGTACAACACCATTAAGTACTGATTTTGCTGTTGAAGTTTAGTTTTTAACTCAGCAAATTTCACACAAAACTGTTTCATTGTTGTTGGTTTTGTTTTTTTTGTTTGTTTGCTTTTGTTTGTTTTTTGTTTTTTTGTTTTGCCTCATAGCTCATAGCCAGAGAAAGTAGTCCTAACTAGATTAGGGTAGAAAGTAGGAAACAAAATTTGCAATATACTGCAGGCCAGGTATACCTCCTTCTCATCACCCCCTATATGACCCTTGTCTAGTGAGTAGTCAGAATTCTCTGCCTCAGCTGTTGTGATTCACAGCACAGAAAGAAAGTACTAAACTGAGTCTTTTAAACATTGAATTTAGAATGAGAAAAGGAATTCAGAAACCACAAAAAAGGGAAGCATTTTAGAAGAATTTAAGATATGTGTGTTGGTCTGTTTTCACACTAGTATAAAGAACTGTCTGAGACTGGGTAATTTAAGAAGAAAAGAGGCTTAATTAACTCATAGTTTCGCATGGCTAGGGAGGCAGGCCTCCAGAAACAATCATGGCATCATGGTGGAAGGGGAAGCCACACCCCGCTCACGTGACAGCAGGAGTGTGAGGGGAGTGCCACACACTTTTACATTATCAGACCTCATGAGTACTCACTACCATGAGAACAGCAAGGGGGAAATTGCCCCCGTGATCCAGTCACTTCCCACCAAGCCCCTCCCCTGACACGTGGGGATTACAGTTAGACGTGAGATCTGGGTGGGTACACAGAGCCAAACCATATCACTTGGTATCCAGAAAATGAGGAAAAAATACTTCCTTCTCCTCATTGTCATCCCTCTGACCTATTTCCAATTCTTTGTGTCTGATACCTCCTATAGAATATAGCCATTGCCCTGACCGAAGCATAAACATTTACCCGTAATAATTTGGTTAAGATTGTTTATAATGTTTATGTCTCATGCTTATGCATTACCTTTTGCCTAAAGATTTTCCTTCTAGGAAATTTTATTGTGATCCACTCGTGTGTGGATTCTGTGGGATCCTAAATCACTTTTCTGTAACATACTCCCCATCACTCCCAGCTGAACCCACCTAAAAACCTAAAACTCAGTCATAACCATCTTCTAATATCAGTCCTTCAAATTTAGAGAAAAAGCAGCAAACTAATATCATTAATGAGAAAAAGTTAACAAATGAATCTTACAAGAAGTGAAAAAAAAAAATCGCTGTTTTTTCCATGATCAGTCAGATCTCTTAACAGAGTCTGGAATTCTTCATAAAGAGAGTGCAGCAATATACTCAATAAGGTAACTTTTAAACACCCTATCCAAAAGTGGGAAGTGTTTGTAGTGGGAGAAATTAGTACAGCTTAGGAAAGATTTTAAATTGTCTGCTGGTGAAAATTTCAGCAGCTATTCAACAGCCGATGGAGATTAACTAAAACTTTTTTTTGTAGCGAGTGTCAAATCTAATAGCGTCTTTTTAGAAGGTGTTCAGATGAACACTAGCTCTGACTCTGAAGTTAGAAGACTAGGATGAAGGAAAATTTCCTGTGTTTTCATAGTTTAGGTGAATAAACAAAAGGAGATTATAAATTCTAGCATCTGTAAACGTTAGCTACACCTCAGGCTCATCTTTTTCATTGTGTGCTATACATACTTAAAATATTCTGCAACTATCCTGGAAAAATAACAAAGGCATTTGGTATAGTAGAAAGGATTTTTAGACAAAGGGGAAAAGTGTGTACACCCTGGCAAAAATGAGACTAACAATGAGATATTTACCACCATATACTAACTTGTGCAAATAATCCTGGTTACACCTAATTCCCAAACACTATACAAACACCTGGAAAAACTTGATCTGGGAAAATTTTCCCTTGGCAAGACTTTGTTCACATGATTGTCACTACATTGACATTATTGCACAACCAGCATTAATTCCATAATTAAAGGTGACAAAAATGATTAAGAAAGCTAGGCCAGGCACGGTGGCTCACACCTGTAATACCAGCACTTTGGGAGGCCAAGGCGGGTGGATCATGAGGTCAGGAGTTTGAGACCAGCCTGACCAACATAGTGAAGCCCCGTTTCTACTAAAAATACAAAAATTAGCCAGGCATAGTGGTGCACGCCTATAATCCCAGCTACTCAGGAGGCTGAGCAGGAGAATTACTTGAATCCGGGAAGTGGAGGTTACAGTGAGCCAAGATTGTGCCACAGCACTCCGGCCTGGGTGACAGAGCAAGATTCTGTCTCAAAAAAAAAAAAAAAAGCTAAAAGTGAGACAGTTACTTTTACCTGGAGTTCAGATGTGTTGCTATTCTCAGCAATTATTGTTAGAACTGCATCCAAAGACTCTCTAATTATATTTTATCACAGCATGTGTCTGAAAGATATCAAAACACCTGAAACAACAATGGTGCTTACCAAGGGAAGAGAAGATGCAAAAAATAAAAGATTGCTAACAGGAAATAGGATGTGACTCTGTTAAAAAGAATTCACAGAAAAATGCATTAACCCCTCTGAAACATAAATAATTTTGATATCTGTTTTATTGATATTTATTGATATATTCATTACAAATATAATTGTGAAAGAATCTCTGTTTGCCAGAGATATGGTATAGATCCTAAATAATGCTATATTATAAATTAGATGAACACAGTTCATCTTAGGCTCAGTTTATTCTCTCAGTGCATAATATATGAAATTTATATCTCTCATCGTCAAACGCTTTAATCCACAAGGAATTTGTTCTAAGATACCCCGACCCACTCAGTGGATACCTGAAAACACACAGAGTACCTAACCTTATATACATTGTTTTGTTTTGTTTGTTTTGTTTTGAGACAGAGGCTTGCTCTTTGTCATCCAGACAGAGGTCTGGGCGAGAGTGGGAGACTCCATCTGAAAAAAAAAAAAAGAAATGCTATAAACAAATATTGTAATTATTATTTCTGAGATAATTGCAGTCAAAGAAAACAACTATACAATACAGAATATATCCAAATACTTTATCCTAAACACACTAAACAATAGTGTTGAAAACCTAATATGGTGAAATAAGATTAAATATAGGCAACATCACTGTCTTTAACCTTAACGGAATTCTCAATTTGTGAAAATCACTTACTGTTTGATTTATTTTCATGTTTAGTTATGCTATTCATATGAAGTAGAGAAAAAGCTTTATCTTGAAAATATTTATCATAACATTTGCAACAGAGAAAAATCCAGAAACAACTGGAATGTCCAGCCATTTTAAAAGATGTTTGTAGAGACAGAGACATGCTCTTAGAACACTCTGTTTAATGAAAAGGCAGGTTACTTATAAAAAATTTTATGAAGACAAGAAATAGAAATCAGTGTGTTGATGTTTATATTAGTATTTATTCTGTTGAGGTGCATTCTGTTTTTTCTTCTTTCCACTTGGGAAGTGGAAAATTAATTTTTATTAATTTTTTAAAATTAACTTTAAAAATGAATTATATTGATCAATTTATAATTAGTTGATTATAGATATTAATTTTTTTAATTACAGGAAAGCCGATAGTAAGTTAGCTTTCTTGCTAAGTCTGAAGTGGTAGCTTCAGGACAATAGCAAACTGAAGCAGATTCTTTAAGGAATTTCCCATCTAAATCTAATGTTCATATCTTTCCTGCTTGGTTATACTGGTGCATATATCATGAGGTTCTGGTAAAGCTAATGTCATGAAAAAGAAAAAGTTTATCATAAGCTTTTTGTCTTGAAGAAATCAATTCAACTCATAAATTCACTGATGTGTAAAAGACAGACTTGAAGTTACCCACCAAAATACATTGGCCAGTATTAAAATAATCACATTTATTTTTTTCAAAATTTTGTTTTATGAGTTTTGCTAACACCAAAAACAATGACATACTTCCTCCACAGACTGAGAAAACTGTTACAGCAGAATATGAACTAGAATACTTACTCCTCGAAGGACATTGCTTTGATAAAGTGACAGAACAGCCTCCTCGGGGTCTGCAGTTCACACTAGGCACAAAAAATAAACCAGTTGTGGTTGATACAATAGTGATGGCCAATCATGTAAGTATTATTTAATTGATGATATTTAATTTGATGTTTTGGTGAAATTCTCTGTTTTCCTAAGAGTAAAATGAAATAATATTTATTCTGCTGTTGCTGAACAGTTTGCAGAAAACAAAATTAAATCTTTGAATAAGAAACAAAAATGGGGAAAATCATACTTTCGTAATATTCTTTTAACAGGTTATTGTAAAATCTCTTTACTTGGAATTGATTTATAGAATTTATTCATTCTACAGTTAGTAAATACTTTCTTGGATCATTCGTGTATTCATGAACAATTAGATGGTTTTTAGTCATATTACTCAATGATTATTTTTTTCTCATCTTAAAAGGGGTATTTTCAATTAAAAGCAAACCCAGGTGCTTGGATACTGAGGTTACACCAAGGAAAATCTGAAGATACTTATCAAATAATTGGGTGAGTTATGCGGACTGCTTTTAAATTTTTACACATAAATATGTTTTTAGTGTAATACAACCAAGATCATCAAAACAACAATTAAAATGTTAAGATTGGCCTGGCGCAGTGGCTCAAGTCTATAATCCGAACATTTTGGTAGGCCGAGGCAGGCAGATCACTGGAGGCCAGGAGTTGACCTGCCTGACCAACATGGCAAAACCCCGTCTCTACTAAAAATACAAAAATTTGCGAGGCATGGTGGCATACACCTGTAACTTCAGCTATTTGGGAGACTGAGGCCCAAGAATTGCTTGAACCTGGGAGGCGGAGGTTACAGTGAGCGGAGAACGCACCACTGCACTCCAGCCTGGGACAGAGAGCAAGACTCTGTCTCAACAACAACAACAAAAAAAGACATTCCGGTGCTCATACCCATGCAGAAACATCAATTTGAACAACTATGCACTCCACACATGAAACTACCTTAATAAAAACTAAGGAACGAGGTGAGCTATTACAACAGTGCAGTGTAGCACAGAAATAAGAAAGACACATTGAAGAGTGTAGAAAGGATAATTTTACATTACATACATCACTCCTTTCTCAATCTGATTCAGCACAACTGGAGAGATACCCACTAGGGGGAAGGAGAGGGAAGTGAGCACCAGACTTTGTCTTGGACCCCAAAACCATGCTCACCGCAATAAAACCCAAAGCCAGGTAGGCCCCATAGCCCCAATTTAATGCTGGTACCAGAAGATTCAGCTGCCAGATCCTGTAGCCCCAAGCTCCAAATCTGCCTGGTAGGTTCAGTTTCCAAGCCTGCCCAACCACGAGGCCTACCCCAGAAGCCCTAAGCTGTTGCCCAGCCCCAATGCCAGGCCAGCACCCACAAATTCAGGCTCTTAGACTTTTCCCTCTGCCAGCATAATTGATATATTGATCATTTAATGACAATATAGTATACGTTATATCTTATGTAACAACACCATTATCCCTGGGTCATATTCAATTTGGAATTGGTTTTTTGCACAAAAATTTTCCTGTTCATCAGTAGAAAGCAGGGATCATCACACTTTTTTGGTAAGGAGCCAAAGTAAGTAATGTTCATTTGAGAGCACGTATGGTCTTAGTCAAAATTGTTTTTTTAACAATCATTTTAAAGTGTAAAGATCATTTTTAGCTTAGGGCTATTAAAAAAATAGACCATAAACCTGATTTGGTTTGCTGGCCATAGTTTGCCAACTCTTGATAAAGTCTTTTTTATACCCTTAATAAATATCTCTAGATTTCATTGCTTTCAATAAATACTTATTGAGCGTCTTTTATTATACCACACATTGTGCTCAACAAAGATAATATAGGAGGGGTTACTGTATCTTTTTTTCACCACTCTTTCCCTTTTATACTGTGCCTAGCTCATAGTGTCAGTTAATAAATGTGCTTAATGGCTTATGCACACAGAGCCAGGGATGCTTAGTTCTATGGTAGTGGTGGGTCGGAGGAAGTCAGTATTGACATTAGCGATGATAGAGATGATCTAGAGTACCTCAAGAGAGTTTTGAAGAATTAATAGGAAGTTACTAGTCATACCACAGATGGAACCTTCCAGGTGGTGGGTAGACATGCACATCTCTCATCTAAAACTCTTAGGGCCATATGTGTTTTCGAATTTAGAAGTTTTTAGTTTGGAAAGTTAATACAGTACACATGTCATATATTATGACATATATCCCAGCAGGATCTGAGAAAGCCCTTTATTAAGCATAATTTTTATTGCAGAATGTGTTAATATTCATACTAAAAGGGTTTATGTAAATGACCGAAAAAGAGAATGAAAAGACAATCCACAGACTGGGAGAAAATCTTTGCAAAGCATATGTCTGACAAAGAACTTATATACAGAATATATAAAGACTATCAGAACTCACTATGAGAACAAATAACCAGACAAAAAATGTGCAAAAGGCTTGAACAGACACTCTACCAAAGAATATATATGGATAAGTACAGAATATATTTAACATTGTTAGTTATTAAGAAAATCTACATTAAAACCACAAGATATGCCATTAAAATGACTAACTTTATAAAAAGAATGATGATATCAAGTGTTGGTGAGGCTTTGGAGTAACAGGAGCGGTTTTTCACTTCCATTGTGTATGTAGAATGGTACAACCACTTTTGAACAATTTGACAGTTCCTAGAAACTTTAAATTTACACTTAGGCTAGGCATGGTAGTTCACACTTGTAATCCTAGCACTTTGGGAGGCCAAGGTGGGAAGACTGCTCGAGCCCAGGAGTTTGAGACCAATCTGGGCAACATAGCAAAACCTACGCTTGTAGTCCTAGTTACTTGGAAGGCTGAGATGGGAGGATCAGTTGAGCCCACGAGGTGACAACTGCAGTGAGCCATGATCATGCCACTGCACTCCAGACTGGGCAACAGAGTGAGACCCTGTCTCAAGAAGAAGGAGGAGGAGAAGGAAGGGGATGGAGAGAAAGGGGAGAGGAGGGTAGAAGAAGAATTTGCTTTCTGTGGTTTCTCTCGCCCATGGTTAACCATAGTCCGAAAATATTAAGTGGGAAATTCCAGAATAAACAAATCCTACATTTTAAATTATGCACTGCTGAGTAGTGTGATGAACTCTCACACCATCCTGCTCTGTTCCACCTGGAAAATCATTCCTTTGTCAGGTGTCTGCCCATGAGTCACTTAGTAGCATTCTCAGTTATGAGATCAACTGTCATGGGATCATAGTGCTTGTATTCAGGTAACCCTTGTTTTACTTAATGACCACAAAGGGCAAGAGTATTTTGGCTAATTTATAAATTAAATGTTATAGACATATGTATATAGGAAAAACATACATTTAGGGTTTGCTACTATCCATGGTTTCATACATCCCCTGGGTGTCTTCGAATCTATCCCCTGTGAATAAATGGGGGTTACTGTACTACTGCATGTCTCCTTTTATAAGTTATAAAACACTAGATAATACAAACTATAGTGACAGAAATCACTTGGTGAGGTGGAATAAGCAGGCAAAAATAAGGGGGAGTATTGGAGACAGCAGTTGAACAATGCTGTTTGGAGAACCCCCAGCCAAATTGAGTTCCAGTACTGGAGTGGCTGGTGACCTTGCCCTAATGAGGAATGAAAGGCAGCTGGATGTGAATGTTTACTGTGTGCCTTTCATGGGACACTTCGTTTACCTGGTGGATGGTCTAATTCATAGTTGTCTGACCCCAGACCCAGGCTCCCTCACACAGGAAACTTGTTTGTACTGACAGATGCCTGTGTGGCTCTTGTCTGACCCATGTCCACTTTATGCTTGCCTGACCATCATGGTGACACTCAGAACCCAACCTTGTGTTTTTCCCAGCATCTCCAAGAAAACCCGGTCCGGGATAGTCCCTGGCTCTTCCGATGGGTGGTGCAAACTTAATACACCACCACAATAAGAAATAAGTTCAAAGATTTATTACTTACAAATCTTGGGCAGGCAGGGCTCCATTTCTAGGTCACATGAGGCAAGAATGAAGAGGAGTCAGGCAGAGAGAAAGAGCATGCACACAACTAACAGTATATATAAGAGGATAGAGCATGGGTCACTTTTGGTCTGTTTGAAGGGAAGGCAGGACAACAGAAGCCCAGTTTGCGAGGCAGGAAGGGTGCCTCTAAGTTCTTATCTTTGGCTACCAGCTAGACCCATTTGGGTATGATATTCTAATGCCTAGGCAGCAACCCATGCTACCTTGCTGTGTCATTCCCATTACAGATACACAGTTCCTACCCTCCCAAAACTCATTCCAGTAGAAAAGATAGTCAAGAAAATGAGTGACTATTATATGTTCTAAGTGCTATGAAAGACTGCTATGATAGTATAGAAAATGAGCAAAATAGACTGTAACATTTATATTGACCCTTATAAAAGCCATGGTTTCAAGATATAATTTTAAGAAGCATTCATGCTTTGTTTCAGCTTTTTAAATTTTGTGCAAACTACATTGCCAGGAACTCAGTATTTCTATATCTGCCACTACTGTTTCACCATTATGTTTTGCAAAGGGAGAAACGCTTTATTTGAATTGTAAGTCAAATCCCTTCTGTACCACCAACTATCTGTATGATCTTGTATAAGTTTCTTTGCTATTTGTAGTCTTTATTTCCTCGTTACAAAAGGGAATAATCCTACCTCCCTTGTGGGGTTTTGCTAAGGACTAAATGAGAAAATCATCATAGAATATTGAGTAAATGTCCATTTCCTCTCCACTTATTCCTTCTTTACAAATGCAGTTATACAATAGTACATGTATTATGTAAAACTAAAACTATACATGATTTAGTTTCTATTTTATCTTCTTTACTATTATTGTCTATCATACACAGTTCATAAAGATGTTTTAGAGAGAAAATAGTTCTTGATGTTATATTTGAAGTACCACTAACATATTAGTGAAAATTGTTTTTTCTCATTCACAGACAACTTTTGGCAGTAGAAATAACTAACAAATTTGTTTGTATTACTTATAAACAATAAAACCATATACTTAGTCATAATTTAATTCTACATATGATTAATGTTACTAGCTATCCAAAATAGAAAAAAAATACATGTTACTGTATAATAAAAAGTCTAACAAGGTCAATATAAAATATGACAAAAACTGATGTTGTTTATCCTAAGGTTTATGTTTTAATTCTAATTGGTATTAACTTTATAATTAGGAAAAATATTCCTGAAACCTGCTAAAAATCTAAGCTAAAATAATATTAATATGAGTTTCTAAGTTCAGATTTTAAAGCTATGACTAAATTATTTGATATTTTTAAATTTGGCTTTCCACTTCTGAGGCATAATGCCCACAGTGTGTTCTTTCTGTGTCTGTCAATCTTTTTATAGTCTTTATCTGCAGATTATTTGTGTATACTCAGTATTGGCTGTTACTTACCTTGAATACAAAAAGTCTCAAAATTATTCTCCTTTATTTCTTTGTAGTTCTACCAAAATTAGACAAATGCTGCTCAGATTTTTCTAATTATAGACAATACTTTATGCACCTTCAATGCCAAATTACTGTGCTAGACTTCTCACTTGAAATCTTTAGAAAGATCTTTTCTGCCAAAGTAATACTTGTAATTAATTTTAGTTTGGTACCTTTGAGACTGAACTGTTTCTCCTATGTTTTATACAGGAGGAAGGAGAGAGATGTTAAACAAGGTTTTCCGTTCTTTCTCCGCAGGTACTTGAGTTGGTCCGCCGTAACTTTGCTGGTTCTGTAGTAGTTAAAACTCACTCTCTGTGTACTCTTAAAAGTTCTCTATTGCTGTACTTCACTCTCTCGTTTCCTGGTTCTGTTGGTGTGGTCTCCTCGTACCTCCTGGTTGCCATATTGGCAGGACACATGACTACCCAGTCGTAACAACAAACCAAATCGCTCTCCTTCTTGGCTGCATCTGATCTGTAGAAATACTTACACATCAGTTGCCCAACAAACTCTAGTTCAGACCAGTTGCAGAGGCAATAAGCACTCTCCTGACTTTTCAATTAAAGCAATTAATCAGTCCTCAAATATCCAATCCTGCTCCATGGTACACTTTTAACTTTCCCACACACGAGTCCTCTCTGCATCCCAGCTTCAGAATATGTATTGCAAAGTGTTTTCTCCTTAAAGTGTCTACCTTACTGAGTTTAGAATGAGAAGGCAATACTCCTCCCCTTCCATCCTCACAGGGTATAGTGGTGGAGACTCACAATCTGGCAACAGCTCTCTGTAAGGAAACTCTTCTGCCTTCATCTCACACAATCCCTTTTCTGAACATTTTTATATGCTTAATCTCTCTGAGGAGCAAACTGCATATTGTGAGGGTATTGAGAATGGATGACTATGCATACTCACTTCGGTGTCTGGTAGCTATCTCATTGGTATTTCAGTGGAAGCATTCTAGCATCCTTTTACCCTTACCCCCAATATTCTATTTAGTTCTTTGCTATCATATTACCATTAGTTAAATGTAAATTTTAATGAATTCACTATTGATCACTGTTTGTATATGTCTATTAATTTTCACATTCATTTTATGTTTAGATGGTGTCTTAGGCCATTTTTTGCTGCTGTAATAGAATACCTGTGACTGGGCAATTTATAATGAACAGAAATTTATTGGTTCATAGTTCTGGAAGGTTGGAAAGATTGAGGGACAGCGTCTGGCAGAAGCCTTCTTGCTGCATTGCCCTATGGCAGAAGGCAGAAGTACAAGAGAGAGCAAGAGAGGGCCAAACTTGGCCTTTTGTGATAGCACCACTTCCACCCAATGAAGGTGGAGCCTCATCACCTATAATTGCCTGTTAAGGATCCCACCTCTTAATACTGTCGCAGTGGCAATACAGTTTCAACATGAGTTTTGGAGGGGAGGGACATTCAAATCGTAGCAGATGGCTGACTTCACATATTATCACAGAAGTATTTAACGCAAGCAATTGGATGCTTTTACATTGTGTTAGAAAGGATTGGTGGAGCAAGCTCTCCAGGAGGGCTGGATCCTAGGAATGCTTGAGAACAAAGCCAAGGAACTGACCAACCAGAAAGAGCTGCTACTTTCCCATCATCAGAAGTGAGAGAAAGTTAGAAGCTGCTGCCAGCAACACATCAACTGGCCTTTGGTACCCAGAAAACTAAGCAATTACACACTGGAACACTGATGTAGAAAACCTCAATGTCTCCATGACTGTGCTTGACAAAAGAAGCTAGGCAAGCGTCAGCACATTGCCCCACTCACTTCTAAGTTCCAAATAATATGCAAATGTATCTCTCTGTTTAGCAGAATCTAATTATCAACCAAAACCTCAGCTGCAAAAGAATTGAGTAACAACAACAAACAAAAATGGGTGTAGCTTTCTAACTCCTGCAGTGTAGAAGATGAGATGTTGCCTGCCATATCATAATATACAACACCTTTCCACAAATAAGTTTTTTCAGAGACATTAGTGGTGTACCCTCAAATGTTTAAAACTTTGAGGTGGTCCTCAAAGGTTTAAAAATTTCTTTTGCAGTTCCATATGAATTATAACTTTCCTAAGTATTGAATAACAGCATTATAATTTTATTCAGAATGCTTGAAACAAGGCTTCATCATTGTTTCTTACCAGTTAGTGTTTTGGATGAAAAATATGAGGCCAATCTGATTTACATTTCTTCTCTGAAAATATAAATGATTTTTTAGAATTTCAGGAGGCATATGTATGAGTGCTCTTTTTTATTAATCATGCTTTCTGACACATAGTGAATTCTTTCATTTTGAAGTAAATGGATTTTACTGAGATTCAGTATTTCTTGAATCTCATTGAGAATATGAATTATTTGAATGCTTCCCTTTTTTCTGCATTAATGCCTTATCAATGAAGTCCATTTCCTCTGACTGCTTAGCTTGTTGTCTTCATTTACGCTGCTCATTTTCCTCATGTATCCAGAGGTTTCAGGTGCTTGGCATTGTAGGTAAAGGTCTGATAGTACAGTGGTGAAGGGCTAGACTATCTAGACTAATTTGGATCTAGGATAATAATTGTACTTTCCTCAAAGGATGGTTGTGTGGATTAAGCGAGTGAGCATCTATGAAGTGCTTAAAACAGTGCCTGAAATAAAATGAGAGCTCATCACCATTACTACCTCTGCTACCTGATGGAAATGGAAAAAGATCTGCTTTAGAATTTGTCTAGGTCTAGCTGTAGTGCTATGCTAGCTGGCTTTATACTCTGGGTCTCAGTGGACAGGGGATTAAATGTCTAAAGTTGCCACTGCCCTTGAGCAGTGTTTGTGACTATAAGCAGCTGAAAGTTTTTAAGAAATTTGACAATACTTCTACAATACAAGTGAGATCCTTTTTTTTTTTTCTTTTGCAGCAGGGTCTCTCTTGCCCAGACGGAAGTGCAATAGCACAATCACGGCTCACAGTTCACTGGAGCCTCAATCTGCCAATCTCAAGCAATCGTCCTACTTCAGCCTCCTAACTAGCTGGCCACCACAGGCACTGGCCACCACACCCAGTGGCCACCACACAGCTAATTTTTAAAAAAAATTTGCAGAAACGAGGTCTCACTGTGTTGCCCAGGCTGGTCTCAAACTCCTGGACTCAGCGATTCTCCCACCCCAGCCTCCCAAAGTGCTGGGATTACAGGCGTAAGCCATCACACCTAGCTTCTTTCTGTTTTCTAGTAGTGATTGTTGGACAGAGTTCTGCCTGCTACTTTGGTTTAACCACCTGAACTCAGGAATTGGGAGTAAGAGAAAGTCAAAGACATGTCAGTCATGATAGTGCTAGACTCCCCAGGTGTTCATTTTGGAAAAATATTAAAAGTATATATTATATATAACAACTCAAAAGTAGCTACTGATTTGACATCTGATTACTTCCCCTTCAACAAAATTCAACTTTATTGTAAATATGATAGAATTTTTTAGTCCATAGTGAGAATGGTTTGAAAAAATAATTTTGGAGCACAATTGCCGTATTTGTTTAAGCAATTTTGAAAAAGGGAGAAAAAACTGCATTATGTGTAATACAAAGTGGAAACGTTCAAGTGATGCAGATGGACATCATAGACACATTTTCAGTCTCATTAGTTTCACAATGTATTTCAAATTTTGGCATTTGAAAATGGTGGATATTAAAAAGTTAGTGTAGAACTCCGTTGATATATAAACAACTTTGAAGTGTAAAAAATTGTAATTATCATTGCAATATATCAGGGATATGAAAGATTTTAGTTTTGTGATAGTCTTGGTATATAACAGCAAAGATAAGCCGTAATTTGAACGTTCAGAGTAATTGGGTAGTGTTGAATTTAATGAGTTACTTTTGTACAATTTTAGTGTATACTAAGTTAAAATTTATTGGATAATTTTGAAAACTACAGCATATTATAGTGTATCTTAATTGACTGTAGAAACAGAAGAACATGATATATGCACTAGTGATTTTGGACTTATGTTTATTGCAAAATGAGTTTATTCTGTTATTTCTGCCATCATAATTGTATGTCTGTTCTTAAATTAATTATGGACACATTTTTCTACTTTTAGGCATGAAGGAACTGACTCTCAAGCAGACCTAGAAGATATCATTGTTGTATTAAACAGCTTCAAAAGCAAGATACTGGAAGTAAAAGTATGTGGGACGGAGGTTTTTATAGGCTTTGTTCTTAATATTAAGAATTATCTTCTTTGTTTTTTAATTAATTGATTTATTTTACAACTAACTTTACAATTTTACAACCTAAAATGTTATATTTGAACTCCAGCAGTAAAAAAAAGAAGAGGATTTAGTTCACAAAGGAAAACAGAACTTGAAGATAGAAGAGAAGGATTTTTTTTTAACATTATGATAACTGTGAATATATCTACTAAATCTATCTGTAGCCAAATAATGTTACAAATTGGACTCTAGAGATGAGATCAGGAACATGCACTGAAAAATTAGTTCTAAAAAGAGAAGGTGATGTTTTTTAAAGAGGGAGAGAAAGGGAGTTTTTAATGATAGCAGATTTTTTTTGGACCAACCCTCCTGCTTAAAACTAGTGAAAATATTAGATACAAGTTTTTAAAAATCTTAAAAACAATGAGGAACTGATAATCAGATAATAAGGATAATAAGGAAACACAAAACCAAAATTAAAGGGAAAATAAGAGTCTAGTGAAATAAGCAAGCACAGAAACTTCTCTTGACCCAAGGAAGCTACTGTTGTCCTGGGAACATTTTTCTGTCCTGTCACACTTTAAACTACCATTTTTATTTATTTTGATGGGTTAGGGAACAAAAATTAAAACCTAGAAACTCAAATAAAATAATCTATTAGAAGACCCTCTCTACAATAAACTAGCTCTATTTTCAGGCTAAGGATGAAACATAAAAAATTATTCCTCATATTCTTTTCACCCAAATTTGTGTCAGCTAAGTAGGCCAGGGAATCCTGAACCTTGAATTGGTACTAAAATCTTTCCAGATTGATAGGATATAGAGATATCTAGAAGAGACATCCATAAATCTCTGGAATAAGATTACAATAGCCTAAGCTGCAAATCAAATTTTTCTGGTATAAAGGCCAACTCATAGTCAAAGTTAACCAACCAACAAAACCAGCAGAAACAGAAAACCGATACACAAAGACTCAAGATATTAGAATTATTAGAATAACCTCTGAAACAGCTGTACTTTTTTTAAAGAAATTAAAGATGAGTTTGAAAATAATTGCAGGGAACATGAAACTATAAAACATGTATATCAGATTTTTTTAAAGTAGAACTTTGGAAACTGAGTAATACAATACCAAAATTAATAATTCAGTAGATAGCTTTAACATGCCTTAAGAGAAAATTAGCAAGTTGGGAGATAGGCCAGAAAAGGTATACCGAATGCAACAGAGACAGGAAAAAAAGAAAATATAGCAGAGAGCATTCACACACACACACACGCACACACGCGCGCACACACACACACACACACACACGCACGCTAGTGTGAAAGTCTAAGATTACCAGTAGTGGATTTAAAACTGGCTCTGCCACTCACTAGCTATATGACCTTGGACGGATTACTTAATCTCTTTCTGTCTCATTTCCTCATCTGTAAAATAGGGTTGACAATAGAATATACCTTACAGAACTGTTATGAAGATAAGATAAAGCACTTTATGAGTATTTGTTGGATAAATAAAATTAACCTAAATGGAATTTCAAAGATAATTAAAGAATGGAGTACAAGTAACATTTGAAGCAATAATGACTAAGAATTTTTATGAATTGATGAAAGATACCAATTACAAATATTCTACAACCTACCCATACCTAGGTCTTTTAGTAGTTTGTTTTTGTTTTTGTTTTGAGACAGAGTCTCGCTCTGTTGCTCACCCTGGAGTGCAGTGGCCCAATATTGGCTTACTGCAGCCTCCATCTCCCAAGGTCAAGTGATCCTCCTGCCTCAGCCTCCTGAGTAACTGGGACCACAGGCATGTGCTACCACGCCTGGCTAATTTTTGTGTTTGCGTGTATTTTTTGTATTTTTAGTAGAGGTGGGGTTTCACTTTGTTGGCAGGCTGGTCTTAAACTCTTGACCTCGAGTGATCCACCCACCTTGGCCTCCCAGAGTGCTGGGATTACAGGCATGAGCTACCACGCCCGACCACCTTCAGTTTGTTTTCTAATAACACAGTTTTATCGCCTAACCATCTGTTTCTCAGAATTACAGTAAAAAGATAGAAAAACAGGAGAAAAGATAAGCAACATAGAGGATCAGCCCATGAAATCCAATAGCCTACTAATAGGAATTCCAGAAACAACAGAGAAGATGGAGGAGGGAAAGTGTCCTAAAGCTGAGAGAGAAAAATGTTCATGTCAAAAGAGTCCACAAATTATGAAGTAGGATGAATGAAAATGGCCCATATAAGATTATAATAGCTACTAAGAAGGAAAAGTGCGTAACTGCAACAGAATGACACTTAACACTAGTATCAAAATTTCATTTTCAAAATACTTAGCTGTTAAAAGACAGCAAAAGCTTTCAGTGTTTTGAGGAAAATTATTTCGAACCCAAGATTGTGTATCTAGCCAAATTCTTAATCAAATGTGAAGGTAAAAAGTTAGTTTCTGAAGTATGAAGATTTAGAAAAATTATTTTTCATACCCCTTCTTGGAGACATTTGGCAGTACAATGAAGATGAAAATCAAGATCAAGAAAGATCAGTAGTTCAAGAAATGGTGAAACTAATCTGTAAACCAATGTAAAGAAAATCTAGAAAGAAACAGTTAATTGTTGAACTTTAAGAAAAATGTCTTCAGGTAGACAAGAATTCCAGACAATTAGATAACATGACTAATAAACTGGAAAAGATTATGTCTGTGATAAAGAAGACATATTTGTATATCTCCCCACAAGAAAAAATAAGGACCATGAAATTCCAGGAAAAAATAGTTCTCTGCTGGTGGAATGTAAGAAAGGAAAATTAATCTGAACCAGCAAGAGTCTCCTGGGAGTGGCACGGTGACCATAGGAGGAAACTATAACTATGCTGTACTATACTAAAACTATAACTACACAGAGGAAATAGAGTTTTAGTAGATTTTCCGACTCTTCAATGGTTAATTTTTACACTGTCATAATGAACACTTTTTACTGATTTTCAAGTTTTAGAATCACCATAGCAAAATGCAACAGACACAATTATGTTTACTGAACTAAATGTAAATGTTATCAGTATTTACAAATGCTAAAGTCAAGGTTTAACTAATATAAGTTGGGAGATAGAAGGAAATCATAGAAATAGTAGTGTCCTTATAAACAGATTATACCCGAGAAACTGTTGGGATTGTGGGAATAAAAAAAGAGATTTAGATACTATTTAAAGTGACAAAAAATACTCAGTAGAAGAACTGAAGATAAACATATTACTACCAAAATTTCCAGACAAATAGGGAAAGGGAAGGATGACAATAAGTGAGCTATTCATCTGTCATCACAAAGAGTAAATAATGTCTAAACTCTAAATTCAGAAATACTAGTAGATAATGCCTAAAGCTGATAAATTAGTAAACATAAGTGCAAGCACATTATTTAGCAATACGGAAGTAACCACCAAAGAAACTGAACAAAGAGGTTGAATTGATAGTTGAAGACCAGATTGTTTACGACGTTGTGCTAAGATATTGCCTGTCTTTGGTTACTGCAGCTGTCAATCTTAGATTTCTATGGGTAATCTCGCCCAGTATGTTTCACTTTCTAACGATACAGCACGATATTAAAGCAGCCAAATTCTAATCTTTTTTGCCTTGCTATCTAGGTGAAAAAAGAAACAGGCAAAATTAAGGAAGATATCCTTACCAATGAAGATGAAAAAACAAAAGGAATGTGGGATTCCATTAAAAGGTAATTACTAATGAATATTTTAACACATAGCTAGATTGATCCAGAAGTCTAGTATGTGGAAGTTCCACAGGCAGTGAAAATTTAAGTAAAGCAAAGGTCCTCTAATCTAGGAGGGATAAGATAAATACATAAATGTTACTACTATGTACAAGATAGGAAACTAGAGCTGTAAGACAGATGAAAATAAAATACTGGACAAACCAATGGAGAAAAATTATACATCCACTTACAAGGAACCTCAGGAAATACTCCTTGACGAAGTGTGTGGCAAAGATCTGTTTTAAAGGACAAGACAGGATTTCAAAAGTTAAAGATTGAGTGAAGGCGGTTACATGAAGGCAAAAAGATTGGATATGTTCCTCAAAGAAAAGAAAGTAGCCTAGCTAGCTGCAACTTGAAAATAATAGGGACTGTTTATATTAGATTGATACCTATACTGTTTTATTGTTAGTTTAAAAAGGAACACAGGCCAGGCGTTGTGACTCACACCTATAATCCTAACACTTTGAGAGGTGATGACAGGAGGATTGCTTGAGCCCAGGAGTTCAAGGCTAGCCTGGGCAACATAGTGAGACCCTGTATCTACAAAAAGTTTAAAAATTATCTAGTCACAGTGGCATGTATCTGTAGTTCCAGTTACTCAGAAGGCTGAGGTGGGAGGATTGCTTGAGTCTGGGAGGTCAAAGCTGCAGTAAGTCAAGATTGCAACACTGCACTCCAGCCTGGGTGACAGAGTGAGACCCTGTCTCGAAAAACAAACCTACATAAGGAATATATTGACTCAGATATCTAAAGAATCCAGGAGTATACCTGGCATTGGCCACTGGGTGATGTGGTATGGATACAGTCTTTCTCCATCTCTTAGGTCTACTCTTTCTGTGTCTCCTCCATTTTAAGATAGACTTTTAAAATTAAAAGTTTACTATTTCCAGTGGAAGGAAAATCCCTCTTTCCAAACAGTTCCAGTAAAAGTTCCAAGGCTGATTCATGGGTCCAGCTATAGCTATGTGTCCCAAACTGAACTGATTTCTGTGACTCTGATAACCAAGCGTGAGTCATACGCCTACTTCAAGAACTGGTGGGAAGGCCTGTCCCGCCTAAACCTCATAGGATGAGATGGGAGGAGGAATGATTCCCCCCGAAATACCAGGTTGTTACTAGAAGGGGAACAGGTGTTAGGTGAGCAAAAACAAAAGCTGTCTCCTGTAGATGCACATTGTAAAGAACTTTGAATGTCCATTTTAGAGATTTGAACCCTATGTGAGCTATGATGGCAAACCATTAATCATTTTGATCAAAGATAAGAAATAGAAATGTTAGCCAAAATAGGTTCATCAACGTAAACATATTTGGTTATACTAGTCAAAAACACTTCCATCATTTTGGATTTTGCCCAGGTTAAGCCTCTTTTTCTATAGTTGACTCCTTGTTTGGTAAGAAAAATCATGTTACTGTCACAGTGTGTGCTTTGAACAAGTTACTGATAAAGGATCGAGGCCACTCATTGAGATGATTTAGAGGGTAGGTATGTTTGACAGGGGATAATGGAATAGAATCTGAACAATTTTAAGAGTATCCATCTAAGAGCTTCCATTAAAATTAGAAGGTAGAGATAAGAATGATTGAAGATAACTGTTTAATTATGGTATAGCCACTTGCTATATAAAAAGGATACCAAAAACAAAATATAGCCGCTTGCTATATAAAAGGGATACGAAAAACAAAATGCTTTGTTAGAAACAGAGATGGTAAGTTTTTGAGACGTTAACTGCTCCAGATACATAGTATTGTGTGTCTTAGGATGCTTTGACTTTTTTCATCTTAATTTTAGTTCTAACTTAGAATGATTATTTTTTCTTGCCACTGAATCAACTTCTTTTCTTATTTGGGAGATTACAAGATTTGAAAAATGCTTCTGTCTATAACAATCTTATATTTTGCAAAATACCTTTAATGATGACTGTAAGTTTACCAAATTTTATTCGTTCTAAATATCTGTTTATATAAAAATACTTTAAAATGTTTAGGAAGAAAAAGATGAATTTGTACTTTATGAATACTGTAAATAAAAGATTCAGTCATTTTTGTATATGAAATGGGCCTATACAAAAATGAAATGGAGGTGGTCTAACTCCAAAAATGTAATGAAAATGACAACTGGGCCCAGATGACGCTACCATGATATAAACCAGGGAGTAGACATGGCTCCCTAGTGCTTTCTTTGTCATGGAAATCATCCACAGTACCAAGAGGGTATTCCATACCCTGCGTGGAGGAGAAAATCTGCTTGGTCAGAGGAGTTCCAAATTGTAGATGGTGGTTTAAAAATATTTTAGCGTTGGTGAGCCCCATCAGCAGCACTCAAGACACCTACCCTGTTACCACGTACATTCTTGCTGTGCTATAGTTCCACACTTCCGCATTCTGTTCCTTCCCTCATTATTGGCCTGTTTAAAGTTTCCGTACACTAGATATGGCCATGTCAAGCTGTAATTCATTCTTTGTTCTGAAAACAACCTTTGACAACTCACAGATATTAAAAAATAACAGCCCATTCACCTAGAGACAATATAATTATATTCCATATTGCAAATTAAAAAAAAACTCATAAAGCTTCAAATGATATTGTCAAATATTTTAATATTAGTTTGTAAATATTATAGTGTTTATAGCTTAACTATTTTGAAATACATTTCTATATTTAGTGCTTATATTTAGTATTTAGTCATACAATGTTTCCATATGTATGTTTAAGAAATGTCAATTACTTTTTTATTCCAAGTTTCACAATAAGGTTGCATAAAGAAGAAGAAAAGGAAAAAGATGTCCTAAACATTTTTTCAGTTGCTTCTGGTCATTTATATGAACGTTTTTTAAGGTAGGTATATTTTTTAACTTTATATTTTGAGGAAGAAATATTTACATGGTTCAAATTTCAAAAAAAGTAAAGGAATATACACTGGGGGAAAAAAAAATTCCCGCCTCTGTTTCCTTGATACGCAGTTCCTTTTCTCACAGGAAACCCATAGTATTATTTTTACATCCTGCTAAAGAGATACACACACACGCGTAAATATATATATGTGTGTATATTTATTTATTTATTTCAGTTTTTTAAGTCCTTTTACCCAAATAGTAACAAAGAACATACTACTTTACACCTTGCTTTTTTTTTTTAATTAAAATTATGAAGTAAGTATATTTAAATATGAAATTTCATGAGTTTTGGCTTGATTTGAAATATTGGTTTTCTTCAAGGCTAGCAAATAGACATTTTGGATAGGTAAGAATATATATATATACACACACACAATATATATATATTTACTTTATATATACAGTACTTACTATATACAGTATTTACTATATATACATATATATATAATTTACTATAGTAAATTATCATTTTCCAGTGAAGAAAACCTTGTTTTACAAAAAGGAAGGGAATGAGGGGAGAAATGCATATTGCAAAGTACAAAAGGCTATTTTTAAACAGTTAATATAGAAAGGTCACAGAGAATAATTCAAAAATATTTGAATTGTAGCACTGATACATTAAAATGGAACTTTAGATTCATTTGTATCCTTTCCATTCAGAGGTTTAGGTTAGCAAACCACATGACCCATCCAGTGAATTCGTCAATATAGATAGGTCATTCAGCTCCTCAGGGTTTGCAGACTTATTATTAATCACACAGTCATAGACAACTGGGCCCAAATGAAGCTACCATGATGTATATGTATTCATCCTTACACATTACACACTTGATAAACCATATTTTAGTTTGTTTTTTCACATTTCATTGTGAAAACCTTCTAATTCATACCTTCAATTATTTAAAAGCCTTTAAAAAGACCTATGTAACAAACCTGTATGTTCTGCACATGTATCCCAGAACTTAAAGTGAAATTTTAAAAATTAAAATTAAATTTTAAAAAACACTTCAAGGTTAAAAAAAAATGAACTCCTGTTACTGTTAACGTACATTGGGTTTAATATTCTTTTATACAGAATTATGATGCTTTCTGTTTTGCGTAACACCAAAACACCAGTGAAATTCTGGTTGCTAAAAAATTATCTCTCACCGACATTTAAAGTAAGTACATAGCTTTTTTTGTAGAATGGTTAATGTTTGAATAGTAAATTATTTGTATCATTGTAAGTTTATATGATATTTCTCTTTTCAGAATGAGCTTTTTGAAATGTATATTTTAAAGACTTTTTAATAAATTTTAAAATAATATTTAGTATTTTCATGTAGCTTAAGAAAAATTCTGTGCACTTTTTATTTAGAGATGTTCAAAGGAGAGGACAGTAGAAGACTATATTTTTAAGTAAAATCAAAATCAGAATGACTAGTAGTTTTTCATGATAATTAAATACAATTTGGCAATGAAAAATATATACAGATTTTCAATTAAGAGAAATGGATTCTGTCATTTTTGCAAAGATAGGCAGAAACAGTAGTAGTATCAAGAAAATACAAAGAGTATGCCTATACCATAGAAAATAGTTTTACAGTACTGAAAACAAAAAACTCTTTCGTCTGTGTAGTGCATTGATTGCTGGGCAGCAGGATCTGAGGCATTTTATATTTAGAAGATTTCAGGTGATCAACATCTATTACCCTTTACTCAGAGGCCCCATACACTTGCTACAAAGTATACTCTGTTTCTTCCTATTCTCCCTACAGCATAATCAAATTCCATGAAATTTAGTGTCTCCACAGCAATTTGGTGTCTCATTCACCAGCATTTCAAATGAGTTTTTTTTTTTTTCTAGACCAAAAGCAGTGGGAAAACAGAAGTAAAACTAGCCAAGCATGCTTTTATTCCTTAATATTTCTAGGCATGATGCCAAGTGTTTAACTCACGTTATTCAATTGTTTTTCATAACAATCCCACGTGATAAGAAAACCAAGAGTCAAAAATTACGTAACTAGCTTTCACAGTTGAGAGGTACCTGAGACCACTTTTAGATTCAATAACTTACTAGAAGGATTCATAAAACTGCAGAAAACAGCTATGCTCACAGTTTTTATAGCAAAAGGACACAAATAAAATCAGCAAAAGGAAGAGATGCTTAGGGTAAGGTCCGGGGAGACCAGACACAAAGTTAACAATTGTCCTCTCCCAGTAGAATCCACTCCCAGTGGATAGCACTTATTTCTTCCAGCAACAGTGTGTGAGGGTACTCATGGAGTGTTGCCACGCAGGGAAGCTCATTCAAACTTTGGGGTCCAGAGTTTTCATTAAGGATCAGCTGTGTGGACTTGGCTAACAGCCTGCATAGCTAACCTTAGCCTCTAACCCCTTCAGATGTTGAACTGATGCCTTGTGGCCCAAGACCCTCACTACAGATAACATCATTAGCATACAATATCTAGTGTGGTCCAAGGTCTGCAGGTAAACATAGACATTCTTATTAGTCAGGAAATTCCAAGAGTAGAGGGTATTTCCTGGGAGATAAGGTGAAGGGCCATACTTTTCTTTGAGCAAGAATCATCCTTTATAGGATAGGCCTGAGATGAAACAGCTAATTAGAAACACAGCTGAGATTTGAACCCACGCATTCAGACCTCAGGTACTTAACCTTATGTGACAGCCCGTTTCCCCTCCACCACCAACAGTGTCTCCTCCTATGCTCATTTGACAGTAGGAAAACAAAACAAAACAAAAACAAAAAACCCCCCCCCCAAAAAAAACAGAAAAGGAACCCATAAATATAGAAAATAAGTTATACTATTTTTCTAATTTTTAACGTGTTATCCTAGTAATCAGACACTGAGTAAGGGAGTATATAACCCTAAATAGACTGAAATAGAAAAATCTAAAGATTCTCTTAGCAGAAAAAGATATTATTCACCAGAACAATAGTGCTAGTCTGGATTAGAAAGTCTTGTTCCACTGCATGGCCAAAAGAAATACTGTATTTGAAGTAGTATTTTCCTTCTTTTTGTGATGTGTTTCTTTCTTTCAAAATTTTTCCTTTGAAAACTTTTTAGTGAAATATAACATATACTCAGAAAAGTGCACAAATCATGAAATGTAGCTTTGGAGTTTTACAAACTCAAACATCTGTGTGAACCAGCAGCCAGATACAGAAGCCGCTGGGTACTTTAGATTTGTTCCTACCAGTTTAGAAAAGTCATACCTCCTCTCTTCATTCAAATATTTGCTAAAATTATACGTACTTAGGCATAATTCTTTTCTGACAGCACTATGCAAACTATAATTCCCTCTTCCTTTTTATTTTTCTTCATAGCACTTTTTTTCTGTAGATAACTTAATAGTTTATGTGTACCTACCTCCTCTAAAATACATGCCTCATGAAGGCCATAATTTGTATTTCTTTTGTTCACTAATGTACCCTTAGATCCTAGAACAGTGCCTGTTTCAGTGAATATTTTAACACATATTTAATGATGAAAAAATATTCTTTTTAATTTATCTGAATGCTTTATTTTATTTTGAAACCAAAACAATGACTCCTAGCAGCTGTTGTACCCATAATTTCGAGATTTCACAGATAAAATTGGTGCTTCTTGCATTTAAAAAAAATTTTAAATCTACATTTTTCTTACAAAATCAGAGAAAAAAATTAAACATATAACCAGCAACTAGTTTCAAGTAAGAATCAAGAGGTAAAATGCAAATTTCTATATTTATTCGTGTTTTCCAACTCCTTTTTCATTCTCTCAATATTTGAGCTCTTAACTAAATTTAGCCCACAGTATATTTCATTAACTGCTTCTGCTTTAAACAGGGAATAAGCTACTTCTAATCCTATAAGATAGTGAATCAAATATGAAATATTCAGACCATAATCACTACTTTATATTTTTAAACCTTTAATTAAATAATGATATATCTCAAACATGAAGCTCCTGTATAGAATCTAATTTATCAGCTTAGAACTTATTTTGTGTTTTTTGTATCCTCTCTTCATCTTTACATCTGTGACCAACCAACCCGTTGACATATACATGAACTATTTGATATGTAGGTGTTCCAAGATCCAGAGGCTTTTTTTAAAGTCAGTTTTCTCAAGGCAGATGTTAACAATAAAAGTATGGGAACATTTGCCTTCCATTAATAAGTTTGTTAAATAATATAGTGCACTTATTTTTAGTGACATTAAATTATATAGTTTTATTTATACTTGTGTTTTCATATTTGTTAGCATTTTATTATTTCTCATTAATAAGTATGTTATAGAAGTAGTATTTAGACATTTTGCCTATTAGTTGATAGCAATTTATAGGAAACTTTACCTTTTTAATGTTAACTTTTTTCTCTAAAACCAAACTACTTTCTCTTGAACATATTGTTTGATTTTGTGTGTGTGTGTGTTTTTAGGAAGTAATTCCTCATATGGCTAAAGAATATGGATTCCAATATGAACTAGTTCAATATAGGTGGCCCCGTTGGCTTCGTCAGCAGACTGAAAGACAAAGGATTATTTGGGGTTACAAAATTCTTTTCCTTGATGTTCTTTTCCCACTAGCAGTGGACAAAATCATTTTTGTTGATGCTGACCAGGTAATAAGATTAACTACTGTTTTTAGTAATACTCAAACATTTTTTACACTTCTCTCTTAATATAGAAATTAATTCATGTTGCTTATGTTTATTATCTTCATTACAGTGCTTAAGATATGATTGTGATATATAAGCAAAGTATCTTTAAAAACAAAAAGTCAGAACTCCAGGGGAAAATTGGAAGCATTGTAAGAAGTACCAGTTATTATTTAGGACATGGAAGTTTTCTCCCTGAAGTAGTAGTTTTTACGTTTGCGAACTAAAACAAATACTTATATTAGTCGTAATAAGAGTAATTAAATGAATTCCTGTAAAGTATGAGCTGATATTTGTTTAAAATTAGCAATTTCTTCTTGCTAGAAAAGCTAGCAGTTCATACAACTCTTATTCTTCCACCTTCAACAGCATTCTTTCGCATTCAACCAATAACCAAATTCTCATCACTCTTTATCACTTAAGGAAAAGAGCATTTTAAATTTGGCCAACTTATGCCTGTAGTCTCCGCACTTTTGGAGGCTGAAGTGTGGAGGAAAGCTTGAGCCTAGGAATTCAAGGTCACAGTGAGCTATAATCATGCCACCGCACTCCAGCCTGAGTGACAGAGTGAGACCCTATCTCTAAAAATAAAAGCAAATAAATTTGGCCAAAAAAAAAGAAAAAAAAAAAAAAACCAAGGCCCTCTGCTTTCAAAATTTATATGTCCAAAAATTATGGCTTTTTCTTTTTCCCCCCTTGCATTGCTTTTGAATCATTAGTGGGAAAAAAAATATTTGAAAATACACAGAATTTCTAAGAAAAAGGTAATATGTAAATGAAAATATAAATTAAATGGATAAGTTAGAATTTATGTGGAACAAAAAGTATATTTTCAAGTCCTATATTAGAATGTACTCATATTCTAAACTCTTATTATTTTTGTACTCTATTCCAAATTGATAAATATGAAACATTACAATGTAAACTAAGAAAATAGCATTTCTAAACACACTTTTTTTTTTAAGAGACAGGATCTCACTCTGTCATCCAGGCTGGAGTGCAGTGGCACAGTCATAGCTTACTGCAGCCTCAGACTCCTGCGTTCGAGCCATCCTCCCACCTCAGCATCCTAGGAGCTGAAACTCCAGATGCACACCCCCACGCCTGGCTAATTTTTTTTTTTTTTTTTACAGACGGGGTCTCACTATGTTGCCCAGGCTGGTCTCAAACTTCTGGCCTCAAGCAATCCTCCCATCTTAGCCCCACACGTAATATTTAATATGATTCTTTCTCCTACCTTTCCTTCAACGTGTGCACTGATATTTTTCTAGGAGGCTTGAGTGTATTCAAAAATAACATTGATATTATTTCATTCAAGCTATTTAGAATAATTGGGAGATTTTTCTTTATAATTAAAACTTAACACTTGTCAATATACAATAATGGAGATTTGCCATGGAATGATTTTGTTATTCATACATGGAGAGACTAAGAGCTCTGCGCTTATGTAATATTTAACCCCTTTCCCAAATATCTGATTCGTAAAATGTCTTGTTTATAAATGATACAACAAAATATTCTTGTTGGTGGGTAAGACCACTGTCTTAAAGACTAGGAATATAAATTTTAGTTTACCTTTAACCTGTAAGGACAAGAGGAAAAAATGTTAAATTCAGTAAATTCATATTACGTGAAAGCACTGTGAGGAAAATACAGCTCTTTGGATTTCTGTAATAGGGTAATAATGATTTAAGATTCCCATAAAAAAGGCTTATGTTATTTTACAGTGTTTATCAGACAGCCTATTTTACTTATTTAGATTGTGAGACATGATCTAAAAGAACTTCGAGATTTCGATCTGGATGGAGCTCCTTATGGGTATACTCCATTTTGTGATAGCCGCAGGGAAATGGATGGGTATCGTTTCTGGAAAACAGGATACTGGGCATCACATCTTTTAAGACGGAAATACCATATCAGGTAAGAAAAGTCATACCCTTACCATTTAGTAAATAATGTATTGAAATACAATTTTCAGTTTTCTTAAAAATTATGCAATAAAAGTAACCAATTACATAGTGTTCATTCCATGCCAGTCACTCTTGTAAACCTTTACGTATATTAAGTCATAAAATCTTTGTGACAATCTTGAGATAGTGTTATCTCCATTTTGTAGATGTGGAAACTGAGGCATATAGCATTTATGTAACTTGCCCAGGCTTACCCTGCTAATATATAACTGAGCTAGGAGTTAAACCCAAGTAATATGGCTCCTAACTACTCCAGAAGATTTAAACTTGGTTTGTGAAATAAAATTGAGATTATATCTTCAGTGCCTCATGGCCTTTTGTAAGGCCATGAGTTTCATGACAGCTTGGAAAAGCTTGGGGTGACCCTAAAAGAGTATGGGTTCTACCAAAATTAAAACAAACTTAAAACTCCTGGGAAACAGTATGAGACATTAGGAGCAAATCTACGAAAGGATTAATTGTTATTAGATCTTAGGATATCTGTAGTTAATACCGTCACTGTAGACATTCATTGGAGGAAAGTAAAACTAAAGCTACATAGACAACATAGGCTATCAAGAAGTAATTCATTTTTGCAGTGCTTTATATGTAGTGGATCTCAAGAAGTTCAGGAGAATTGGAGCAGGTGACAGGCTCAGGGGCCAGTACCAAGCGCTCAGCCAAGATCCAAACAGTCTTTCAAACCTAGATCAGGTAAGTAAAATGTTAACAGAATAATTTTCAGTGTGTATACATAGACTGTTCCAACTCCCTGCTCATAAACTTTAAAGTCTTATATTTTGAGCTTTTTTCTCAAGTTTCTGATGTTTATGTAATTGTCTATTGGATATCTCTACTTATACATAATTTTTTCACCTCAAGCTCAACATTTTCAAAACTAATAGTATTTTATCCTCACTTTTCCATTCTCAAACCTCTTCTTTCTACTTTATGCCCTGTTTTAGTTACCCTCTGTATTAGTCCATTCTCACTGCTAATAAAGATATACCCAAGACTGGGTAATTTATAAAGGAAAGAAGTTTAATTGACTCACAGTTCTGCATGGCTAGGGAGGCCTCAGGAAACTTACAATCATGGCAGAAGGGGAAGCAAACATGTCCTTCTTCACATAGTAGCAGGAGAGAGAATGAGTGCCCAGTTGAAGGGGGAAACCCCTTTTAAAACCATTAGATCTCATGAGAACCCACTTGCTATCAAGAGAACAGGATGGGGAAAACCACCCCCATGAGTCAGTTATCTCTACCTCGTCCCTCCCACGACAGGTGAGGATTACGGGAATTACAATTTATGATGAGATTTAGGTGGGGACACAGCCAAACCACGTCACCCTCTTTTTTCTTACTCTCTTCCATCATTGTTTAAATATGCTCAAGTGTCTATCTCTGATCTTCGAGACAAATCCATCCAGTGCACCCCTACCCTGATATTGCCTTAACATTTTCTTTCACCTCACAAGCGCTATTTTCCTAATATCCTATCAATTTCCTCATTATTGCATCTGAAACATTTTAGATAATTTAAGCAGAAGCAAAAGACTCTGTAGCCCATAATCCCTACTCTTTTTCCTTATTTTTATCACAATCATGCATGTTTGTTCATTCATCTGTTGAATACCTGCTGTGTGCCAGATATTCTCCTAAGACCTCAGACATCAGAAAACAAAAACAAGATTTCTTTAGCTCATGATATTTTCATTCTAATAGGAAAATAAAATTTAAAGATAAACAATATTTAAAGATAAACGTTTTGGAGAAAAAAAACATGAAAGCATGATAGAGAGTTCAGAATACTGAATAGGGGCTGGGGCTTGCAGGTATAAATTGGCCATATGTCCCTATGAAGATGATTTTTGAGTGAATTTTAAGTGGAGGCATAAAAGCTGACAATGCAGATGTCCTTGAGTATTCCAGGCCAAAGAGAATATCTGATGCAAAGGTCCCAAGGTGGGATTGGGCCTTCCATGTTTGAGGAATAGCAAGAAACTCAGTATGGTTGGGATAAAGATGGGGGGAATAAAGTAAAAATGAAGGAAAAGAGTTAACAGAGGCTCCAGATAAAGATGGGGGGAATAAAGTAAAAATGAAGGAAAAGAGTTAACAGAGGCTCCAGATAATGTAGAAAGCTTAATCCCTTTGTTTAAAAGTCTAGTAAATGGGAAATTATATGTCAAAATATGGATGAGTTATTCAAGACCACATTGGTAAGTAATTGATTTTTTTTAAATCATTCTTGAAAGTTGGGAGATCTTCAAATATATATGTGTTTACATACAAAATAGGGTCTCTTCACTATTGCCAATTAGTAGAAAACTGACTAGGGTCCTCAGTAAACCTCAATAACATGCCCGATTTTGATTATGAATACATCTTTGGTAATTCTTAATAATTTTACCAATGTATTATTTATAAGGAATTCTCAGTCTTACATATGAATGAAAGTCTATGAAGTTGCCTGTTATCTGCCTATGGACAACTGAAGAAAGGATTCATTTTTCAAGCAATTCAGAAACTGTCCGAGGTGTTCTCCCAGTACTATATTACCACATTTTGGGGATGATTGTCCTTACTCAAATGTAGTTTGGTTCCCACTCCCTCCAATCCACTTAACACTTCTCAGTAAAATCAAAATATCTTTTTTCTTAGGTGAAAATGTGTAGTGAGCTCTTCTTGTTTGTTTTTATGTGCCCCCTGCAGCATGGATGTTTTCAACCTCTCCTTTCTTGACACTCTCTTGACTCTCTATTGGCTTCTATGTCAGACCTTGCTGGTTCTTCTTTGACATCCCTGGCTTTCCTGCTGCAATTTTATTGGTCGAACTACTTTTTCTCTACTTTTCCTTTAAATGTTTCTATTCTCTACATCTCTGCCTTGGCCCACTTCTCACTCTGTACTGTCTCTAGTGGCAGTCTTACAGCCAGTCATAGTTTCAATTTATATCTTTCTATTAATAGTTCCCAAATCTTATCTCTGGCTCTTAGCTTTCCCTTGAATTCCAAACTCCTGTATTAACTCTACTGACATTGCCACATTAATGCCCAAAACTTATCTCAAATTAAAAAGTCAAGAACTCAAGTTCTGTTCTTCTTCCACCATTCGCTCCATCAGCAAATACCACTTAGCTGCCTGTTACAGGTTGGATTACTCAGGAAGCCATCTAATTCTAACATGGAAATTAGCTTGCAGGAAGTTTATTAGGAAGTACTCTCAGGACCAACAACTGTGGAGGAAGGAAATGGAATTGGGGAAACTTTACAAATTCCATTAAGACCTCAGTTGACTGACCCCACAGGGAGCTGTGAAGTTAAGATGGTCCTTCAAAGTTTTCACAGGTTTGGGCAAGTCTTTATTCCTTCATATCAACCAGTCTTTGGTTATGGGCTGCCCCAGGTAAAGGGGTGACCTTGGGTGAGACAACTCTTTTCCAACAGCAGTTCCCTAGAGATAGCTGACAGCTGAGTAGCACTCCCAGCAGCTAGGAGAATAGTTTTCAGATTTGAATGGAGATCTGGTTGCTGCATCACAGCATCCATTGTAGTCCACACTGTACTTCATGGATCATACACTTATTGTTTTACAAGTTCAAAGGAAAACTTGTAAGAGGGAGGTTAGTAGAACAAACTATAGCGCGTACCTCTGGAACTGGTCAAAAGACCACACTTGTACTCATCATCTCCCTTTATTATCCATTCTAGATTCCTCTAACCTAGTGATATGACACAGAACCACCAGGAGTTGGGAGGGAAAATAAGCATAACCTCCTCAAGAGAGTCACTGGGAGTGATGATAAGTATGGTCACTTCTATTTTGCCCCCTTGGGCCCATGTAATTTTTCCAAATGGTAGCACAGCACCATAAAATGGTTGTTGATGTAAAATATAATACTGCATCTATAAGATGGCACCTCACCTTTGCAAGAGTTTGACTCCAAACTAGCACCTCTGCTGTGCCCTTAGTAAACCATTCCATTGCTCCATTGGCCAGCATCTTCTACATAGTGCAGTATGTGACAGGACTGTGGGATCATGTGCCCTCTGCCACAGTGCCTTTGCTATAAATTGGGTCTCTTGGTCTAATACAGTATTATATAGAATCCTTTGTCAGTAGATAACTATAAATCTTTAGATAATGGTGCTAAGTTTCTGTGAGCAAGAAAGGCAAACCCATACATAGAATATGTGTATAGGTCAGTCCAGAAGAATCTGCGTAAAGGACATCTAGTGTAGCCAACTTACCATCAAACAGCTGATTGGTCTTTGCAAAGTATAAGTGCTATATTAGAAGCTCAGTGTTTACCTCTGCTGTTGGCAGCTATAAGAGCTAGATGAGCCTGGGTAAGTAGGAGCCTGTGCTGTTGGGCCCATACACAGTCTCCATCTCTGCCAGCATGCCAACTCCATTCATGTGCCCATTGTGTCATTGGAGTAGCCTATGATCAAGGCTAGCAGACTTCCACAAACCACATAATTTTGACTGCCTAGTTATTTAGCGCTGATTCTCTGTTGAATGCTTTCTGGTGGCTGTTTAACATGAAGTACCCAAAGATCCTGACAGTTTATGCCACCCCCATAGGCTTATCCAGAAACCTCTACCCCAGAATTTCTTGCCCTTAATCTTCCTATCTTTCTGTTTCTTGGCCTCTGACCAGTTAGTCAAGCCATTCACCACTTCTTATGAATATATTCCAACTATAGACTATTTTTCTTTCTACATTCATGTACCTCATTACGCAGTTTGTATAGAAAGAAAAGTAGCCTATGGTTGGAATATATTCATAAGCAGCTAAAATGGTTCTTAGAAATAAATTTATAGTACTAAGAACCTCCATTAGACAAGAAAAAAGGTCTCAACCTCATCTTCTACCTAGAAACTAGGGAAAAAAGAACAGTTAAAACCAAAGTAAGGTCCTGGCTAATGCAGTAAGACAAGAAAAGGAAATAAAAGGTATACACATTGGGAAGGAAGAAATAAAACTGCCTTTGTTTGCAAATGCCTACTTAGACAATCCAAAAAAATGACCGAAAAACCAAAATCAGTATACCAATAAGGCATTATAGCAAGGTCAAAGGTTAATATATAATTAATATATAAAAGTATAAATTAATATATAAAAGATTAATATATAAAAGTCATTTTTACTACCTATCAGGTACTATGCTTACTACTTGGGTGACAAAATAATTTGTACACTAAACCCCCATGACATTCAATTTACCTATATAGCAGGCTTGCACATGTAACCCTGAACCAAAAATAAAAGTTTAATTAATTAACCTGGAGCAAAAGACTGATTACAAAGTCTATGGGCTTAGATCAGGTGTCTGAAATAAAGAATAAGTATAGTAAAAGAAAGCTATTTATAAAAAATTAAATACTATTTTGCATAATTTTTTTTTTGAGACAGAGTCTTGCTCTGTCATGCAGGCTGGAGTGCAGTGACGCAATCTCGGCTCACTGCAAGCTCCGCCCCCCGGGTTCACGCCATTCTCCTGCCTCAGCCTCCTGAGTAGCTGGTACTACAGGCGCCCATCACCACGCCCGGCTAATTTTTTGTATATTTTAGTAGAGACGGGGTTTCACTGTGTTAGGATGGTCTCGATCTCCTGACTTCATGATCCACTTGCCTCAGCCTCCCAAAGTGCTGGGAATACAGGTGTGAGCCACCGTGCCCGGCCATAAGATAAATTTTTTTAAAGTGTATTAAAATTATTCCCTTATATTTATAATATACATTTTAGGATTGTATTTTATTTTCAATAATATCATTTGCATGGGGATCTTTGCACATTGCTTGATAGAGATTTAAGAACATAAGATATATGACAAAGAAAAAGTCATTTTTCTGTATGCCAACAAGGAACAAGTGGAATTTAAAATTAAAAACACAGTATCATTTAAATTGGCACCAAAATAATATTTAAGTATAAATCTAATAAAGTATGTTTCTCTACATGAGGAAAACTGTAAACTTCTAATGAAAGAAATTCAAGAACACTGAAATACCTGAAGAGGTATTCCCTGTTTGTGGTTAGGAAGACTAAATTGCTCAAGACTACATTGATAAGTTCTTCCCAGATCAATTTATAGATTCAACACAATTCCAATCAAAGTCCTAGCAAGTTGTTTTATGATTGTCAACCTACTGATTTTAAAGTTTATATAGAAAAGGAAAAGACCTAGAATAACCAGCACAATATTGAAAAAGAAGAAAGTCAGAAAACCAGCAATACCAGCAATACCAGACTTACTTCACTGTAAAGCTATAGTAATCAAGACAGTATGTTGGCAAAAGAATAGAAAAATAGATCAGCGGAACAGAATAGAGAGCCCAGAAATAAACCCACATAAATATAGTCACCCAGTCTTTGACAGAGGAACAAAGATAGAGCAAAGATAGTATTTTCAGCAAATGTCACTGGAACAACTGAACATCTCGTAAGAAGAAAATGAATCTAGACATAGATCTTACACCCTTCAGAAAAATTAACTCAGAATGGTTTATAGACTTGAATGTAAAACACAAAATGCAAAACTCCTGGAAGACAATATAGGAGAAAACCTAGATGGCCTTGGGTATGACAATGACTTTTTAGATGTAACACCAAAGTCATGATCCGTGAAAGTTAATAATTGATAAGCTATACTTCACTGAAATTAAAAACTTCTGTTCTGCAAAAGACAATGATAAGAGAAAGAAAAGACAAGTATTTTGGCAAAAATATATTTGTAAAAGATGCATCTGATAAAGGAGTGTTATCCAAAACAATGCAAAGAACTCTAAAGACTCAATAATCAGAAAACAAAACAAATTTGGAAATGGACCACGACCTTAACAGACACCTCACCAAAGAACATATACAGATGATATATAAGCATATGAGCAGATGTTCCACATCATATATCATCAGGGATATACAAATTAAACAACAGTAAGATACCACCACACACCTATTAGGCCAAAATCCAGAATACTGACACCACCAAAGGCTAATAAAGATGTGGAGCAAGAGGAACTCGCGTTCATTGCTGATAAGAGTACAAAATGGTATAGTCACTTTGGAAGACAATTTGACAGTTTCTTACAAAACCAAACATACTCTTACCATACGATTTAGCCATTGTAATTTTTGGAATTTCCTCAAAGGAGTTGAAAACTATGGCTACATAAAAACCTGCACAAAGATATTTGTAACACCTTTATTTATAACTGCCAAAAATTTAGCCAACCAAGATGTCTTGTAGTAGGTGAATCGGTAAAGAAAAGGGTATATCCAGACCGTGGAATATTATTCAGAGTTAAAAAGAAATGAGCTATTAAGCCATGAAAAGACAAGAAATAACTTTAAATGTATAATAACTAAGTGAAAGAAGCCAATCTGAAAAGATTACATACTGTATTATTCTAACTATATAACATTCTGGGAAAAGCAAAATTATGGAGACAGTATAAAGATAAGTGGTTGTCAGAGTCTGGTGGCAGGGAGGGGGCAGGTGATGAATATGGTGGAGCACAGAGAATTTTTAGGCAGGAAAAATATATAGTGGTAGATACATGTCATTATATATAGTTGTCCAAACCCGTAGAATGTACAACACCAAGAAAGAAGCCTAATGTAAACTTTAGACTTTGAATGAGTATAATGCATGAATGTAGGTTCATGTATTGTAACAAACATATCACTTTGGTGGGAGGTGTTGATAATAGGGGAGTAGGTAATGCCTGTGTGGGAACAGTGAGTATATGGGAAATCTCTGCCTTCCTCTTAATTTGGCTGTGAACCTAATAACTGCTCTAAAAAATAAAATAGATAAAAGGAATAATTAAGGTTAGAATGGAAATCAGTAAAACGAAAGAAAGAAAAAAAAAACAGACGAAAAGATGCATTTTTGTAGATTTTTAAAAATGAAACCTAAGCTGGTTCTTTGAGAAAATCAACAAAACCGATGAACCTCTATCTAGACTGTTCAGAAAAAAAAAGGTAAAAGACACAAATTACCAATATAGAAATGTGAGACCTGACAGCACACAGATTCTACAGATACTGAAAGAATAATCAAGGGACTATTAGAATCAAGTTTCTGGTAATACATTCAACAACTTTGATGAAATGGCCAAATTACTTAAAAGACACAAACCACCAAAAGTCAGAACATGAAATAGGTAACCTGAATAACCCTGTATCAGCTGAAGAAATGGAATTTGTAGTTTAAATCCCCAGGCCCAGATAGCTTCAGTAGTGAATTCTATCAAACTTCAGAGAAAGAAATAATACCGGTTTTACACAAACTATTCCAGAAAATGGAAGAGAAGGGAATACTTTTCAACTCATTCTGTGAGGCAGCATTCCCTTGACATCAAGATCAAAGATATTATAAGAAAGGAAAATTATAGACGAGCATTTCTTAAGAAAAGTTGTAAAAATTGTTAACAAAGTTTTAAGTAATCAAATTTAGTAATGTATAAAAAGGATCTTGGATCATGAATCATGACCACATGAACTTTATCCCAGGAATGCAAGATTGATTCAATATTAGAAAATCAATGTGACTCCCTAAAGACTGAAATACATATCCATATATACATATATATATGAGATCAACTAAATAGATGCAAAAGAGCATTTGATATACTCCAGTATCCATTCCTGATTTAAAACTCTCAGCACACTAGAACTGGAAGGGAACTTCCTCATCCTGATAAAGGGCATCTATGAAAAACCTACAGCTAACATCATACTTAATAATCAAAGACTGAATGCTTTCTCCCTGAGATCAGAAACACAGCAAGGATATCCACTCTTACCTTTCTTCTTCAGTATTGTACTAGACAGATACCTAGTACAGCAAGGCAAGAAAAAAAATAAAAGGCATTCAGATTGGCAAGAAATAAGTAAAACTGGCTGTCTTGGATGGGTAACGGGGACAATCAATGTGATCATCTAGGTAGAAAACCGCATGTAATCTGCCAAAAAGCTAGAACTAATAACTGCATTTCACAAAGCTGCAAGATACAAAATCACTATTAAAATTCAATTCTATTTCTATATACTAGCAATAACAATTGGAAATTGAAATTAAATATCCATTTCTGTAGCATTTTGGAAATGAAAACCTTAGTGGTCAGACTTAAGACTTACAGACTGAAAACTACAAAACTGCTGAGAGAGATTAAAACTCAGCTGAATATTTAGAGAGATATACCTTGTTCGTGGTTGGAAGATTGAATATTGTTAAGATGTGGTTTCTCTCCAAATTAATCACTAGATTTAATGCAATTTCAATAAAAACATTACTCTCTATTTTTTCTAATATTCAGTAGGCTTTCCTGTACAAATTAATGAAGTTGATTCTAAAATTCAAATGGAATGCCACAGACCTAAAATCGCCCAAACAGGCCAGGCACTGTGGCTCACACTGTAATCCCAGCATTTTGGGAGGCTGAGGCAGGTGGATCACTTGAGGTCAGGAGTTGAAGACCAGCCTGGCCAACATGGTGAAACTCTGTCTCTACTAAAAACAAAAAATTAGCTGGGCGTGGTGGCGGGCACCTGTAATCCTAGCTACTTGGGAGGCTGAGGCAGGAGAATCACTTGAACCCAGGAGGTGGAGGTTGCAGTGAGCCGAGATCACACCATTGAACTCCAGCCTGGGTAACAAGAACAAAACTCTGTCTCAAAAAAAATAAAAATTAAAAATTAAAAAAATGAAAATCACCAAAACAACTTTGAAAAATAAGAAAGTTTAAGGACTTATACCACCTTGTTTTAAGACGTAATATACAGCTACTATAGTCAAAATAGGTTGGTGTTGGTGTAGAGATAGACAATCTGATCCATGAATCAGAATAAAGAATCCAGAAATAGACCCACATATATGGCCGGTTGACTTGTGACAAAGGTGCAAGGATAATGCAGTGGAGAAAGGATAGTCTTTTCAAGAAACAGTGCTGGAACAATCAGATATCCTTATGCCAAAAAGAACCCCCAAAACCTCTAAATCCTAATATGCCATAAGTAAAAATTAATTCCAAACACATCATAGACAAAGATACAATATAAAATGTTTACAAGATAGGAGAAAATCTCTGTGATCTTGGGTCATGCAGAGATTGTTTACGTATGATACTAAAAGCATGATTCATAAAAGAAAAAATTGATAAATATATAGAGTTCCCAAAACTCATTAATAAGAAAATAAGTAATCTGATTTGTTAAAGAATCAGATTGACCCCATCACCAAAGATGATCAAGTGTCAATAAGTCCATGAAAAGATGCTAAACATCATTAGTGATTAGGGAAATGCAAATTAAAACTACAGTGAATAACTCTACACACCAATTAGAATGGTTAACATTAAACAGACCATTCCAAGTGTTGAAAGGTTATATAGCTGCTAGAATTCTTATACATTGCTTGTGAAAATGAGTGTAAAATGGCTAAGCCATTTTGAAAAGCAGTTTGGCAATTTCTTTTACAATTTAACTTAAACCTGCCATATGATTAGTCATTATACTTCAGGGTATTTACCCAAAAGAAATAAAAGTACCTGGCCACACAAACACTTGTGCAGAAATATTCATAGTAGCATTATTCATAAAAGCCGAAATCTAGAACAACCCCCTGTGTTTGTTACCTGTTGCTGCATAACAACTTACCCAAAACATAGCAACTTAAAACAACAAACAGTTTGTGTGGATCAGTGTCTGTGGTCTAACCTAACTTGGTGTTCTGCTTCATTGTGTCTCTCAAGACTGCAATCACTATGTCAGCCCAGGGACTGCCATCTAATCAAAAGACTTGACTGCTAGGCAAAGACACTCACATGGTTGTGGGCAGGGTTTATTCTTCAAAAGTTATTATACCAAAGGCCTGATTTCCTTGCTGGCTGTGACTATAGGCAGTCATCAGTTTCTGGCAGATGGCCTTATCCGTAAGGGCAAACATGAGAGAGAAAAATCAGAGAAAGAGAGGATGCCAACAAAAATGGAAGTCACAGTCTGTTATAGTCTCATCTTAGAATTGACATCCCATTAGTTTTGCCATATTCTGTTTGTTAGAAGGTAGTCACTAGATCCAACCAGACCAAGAGAAGGAATTGCACAAGAGAATGGATACCAGAAGTCAGGAATTACTGGAAGCCATGTCAGAAACTGCCTACTACAAATATCTATCAAGAGGAGAATAGATAAAAAGATATGGTATATTCATAGAATGTAATACTACTCAGTAGTAAAAAGGAATTATTTATACACAGACAACGTGGATGACTCTAAAAATTACAATGCTGATCCATACCAAAAGTATATAGATGTATTTACAATTTATATGAAAAGTCAGACCAAAAGTATTTGTATTATATAATCCTATTTATATAAAATTATAGAAAATGCAAACTAATCCAAGGTGAAAAAAGCAGTTCATGCTTACCTGGGGACTGGATTGGGTGGGCAGAGGAAGGATAGGAGGGAACAAAAGGACACAGGGAATCTTCAGGGTGATGGCTATATTCAATTATGTTAATTATGTGGTAGTTTCACAGAAATATACACATGTAAAATTCTTTATGCCCAGTAGTGGTACTGGCATAAGGTTAGACATGTGGTCACTGGAATAGAATTGAGAGTTCTGAAATAAGCCTGTACCTCTACTCTCATTTGATTTTTGTCAAGTATTCCAAGACAATTTAATGGGGAAAGAATAGTCTTTTTAACAACTATGCTAGCCAACAGGAAATTCACTTGTAAAGAATGAAGTTGGACCCCTACCTCACATCATGTATAAAAATTAACTCAAAATGGATCAAAGACTTAAATGTAAGAACTAAAACCATAAAACTCTTAGAAGTGAATGTAAGTGTAAATCTTTGTGACTTTGGATTAGGCAATGTTTTTTAAAATATAAAACCAAAAGCACAAGCAGTAAAAGAAAAAGATAAATTGGCCAGGTGCAGTGGCTCACGCCTGTAATCCCAGCACTTTGGGAGGTCGAGGCGAATGGATCACGAGATGAGATCGAGACCATCCTGGCTAACATGGTGAAACCCTGTCTATACTAAAAATACGAAAAAAAATTAGCCGGGCATGGTGGCAGGCGCCTGTATTCCCAGCTACTTGGGAGGCTGAGGCAGGAGAATGGCATGAACCCGGGAGGCGGAACTTGCAGTGAGCTGAGATCGTGCCACTACACTCCAGCCTGGGTGACAGCCAAAAAAAAAAAAAAAATTAAATTAAAAATTAAAGGCCACAAGAAAGGGAAAAGACAACTTATAGAATGGGACAAAAGATTTGCAAATCATGTATCTGACAAGACAGTAATATCCAGAACATATAAAGAACTCCTGTAGGATGTGAGGGCAATCAATCTAGCTGCTACATCTGTCAGCCCATTGATCGCCAGGGTTGATTCAGCTGATCTGGCTGGCTACACAGGACATGTCCTCTTCCTCCCTCACTGTTCCATGTGTGTTCCTCCCGAAACTGCATGCTGGGTTTAAGAGGATGACCATCCCCAACAGAGGAGGACCAATCTTCAGTCAAGGGTACACGAGTAGCTGTGCTCCCCTGCCAGAACCTCCAAACAGGCTCTCAAGAACTCCTATAACTCAATAGCAAAGGAAAATAACCAATTTACAAAGTGGTCAAGGGATGTAAATAGACATTTAAATATGTTTATTTTTGTTTTCCATGTTTTTTATTTTACTCTAAGTTCAAGGATACATGTGCTGAAGGTGCAGGTTTGTTACGTAGGTATACATGTGCCATGGTGGTTTGCTGCACCTATCAACCTGTCATCTAGGTTTTAAGCCCCACATGCATTAGGTATTTGTCGTAATGCTCTCCCTCCCCTTCCCCCAGCCCCCCAATTGGCCCCAGTGGGTGATGTTCCCCTCCCTGTGTCCATGTGTTCTCATTGTTCAACTCCCACTTATGAGTGAGAACATGTGGTATTTGGTTTTCTGTACCTGTGTTAATTTGCTGAGGATGGTGGTTTCCAGCTTCATCCATATTCTGCAAAAGGATATGAACTCTTTTTTTATGGCTGCATAGTATTCCATGGTATATATATGCCACATTTTCTTTATCTAGTCTGTCACTGATGGGCATTTGGGTTGGTTCTAAGTCTTTGCTATTGTAAATAGTGCTGCAATAAAGATACATGTGCATGTGTCTTTATAGTAGAATGATTTATAATCCTTTGAGTATATACCTATTGTGGGAAGTCAGGGAGCCCGAATGGAGGGACCAGCTGAAGCCATGGGAGAAGAACATAAATTGTGAAGATATCATGGACATTTATTAGTTCCGCATATTAATACTTTTATAATTTCTGACACCTATCTTTACTACGATCTCTGAACATAAATTGTGAAGACATTTATCACTTCCCCAAACAATATTCTTGTGATTTCCTATGCCTGTCTTTAATCTCTTAATCCCATCGTATGTGTAAGCTGAGGATGAATGTCACCTCAGGACCCTGTGATGATTATGTTAACTGTGCAAATAGTTTAAACAATGTGAAATCTGGGCACCTTGAAAAAAGAACAGGATAACAGTGATGTTCAGGGAACAAGGGAGATAACCATTAGGTCTGGCTGCCTGAGAGCCGGGCGGAACAGAGCCATATTTCTCTTCTTTCGAAAGCAAATAGGAGAAATATCGCTGAATTCTTCTTCTCAGCAAGAAATAGCCCTGAGAAAGAGAATGCATTCCTAGGGGGAGGTCTCTAAAATGGCCGCTCTGGGGACGTCTGTCTTTTATGGTTGCAGATAAGGGTTGAAATAAGCCCCGGTCTCCCGTAGCGCTGAACATAAATTGTGAAGATTTCGTGGACATTTATCACTTCCCAATCAATATTCTTGTGAACGAGGAAATTCCCGCCTAATAAAATTTGGTCTGCTCTCAAACCCTGTCTCCTGATAAGATGTTATCAATGACAATGTGTGCCCCAAATTTCATTAGCAATTTTAATTTCACCCCGATCCTGTGATCTCACCCTGCCTCCACTTGCCTTGTGTTATTTTATTACCTTGTGAAAAATGTGATCTCTGTGACCCATACCCTATTCATATACTCCCTTCCCTTTTGAAAATCACTATTAAAAACTTGCTGGTTTTGCGGCTTGGGGGGCATCGTGGAACCTGCCAACATCTGATGTCTCCCCTGGACACCCCAGCTTTAAAATTTCTCTCTTTTGTACTCTTTCCCTTTATTTCTCAGACTGGCCAACACATAGGGAAAATAGAAAAGGATGCACGTTGAACTATCGGGGGTGAGTTCCCCCAATATTGTAAGTAGTGCTGCAATAAACATACATGTGCATGTGTCTTTTATAGTAGAATGATTTGTAGGATTGCTGGGTCAAATGGTGTTTCTGGTTGTAGATCCTTGAGGAATTGCCACACTGTCTTTCACAATGGTTGAACTAATGTACACTCCCACTAACAGTGTAGAAGTGTTCCTATTTCTCCACATCCTCACCAGCATCTATTATTTCCAGACTTTTTCATGATCACCATTCTAACTGGCGTGAGATGGTATCTCATTGTGGTTTTGATTTGCATTTCTCTAATGACCAGTGATGATGAGCTTTATTTCATGATTTATAATCCTTTGGGTATATACCTGTTGGCCGCATAAGTGTCTTCTTTTGAGAAGTGTCTGTTCATATTCTTTGCCCACTTTTTGATGGGGTTGTTTGTTTTTTTCTTGTAAATTTGTTTAAGTTCCTTGTAGATTCTGGATATTAGCCCTTTGTCGGATGGATAGATTGCAAAAATTTTCGCCCATTCTGTAGGTTGTCTGTTCACTCTGATAATAGTTTCTTTTGCTGTGCAGAAGCTCTTTAGTTTAATTAGATATCATTTCTCAATTTTTGCTTTTATTGCGATTGCTTTTGGTATTTTAGTCATGAAGTCTTTGCCCATGCCTCTGTCCTGAATGGTATAGCTTAGGTTTTCTTCTAGAGTTTTTGTGATATTAGGTTGTACGTTTAAGTCTAGAGACTTAAATGTGTCTATTTAGAGACTTTAGTATGTCTATTTAAATGACATTTAAATATGAAATATTTCTATTTAAATAGACTAAGTTTGAAATATGTCTGTGTAAGTAGACATTGTATGTGCTTACTAGCCATTGATGTATCTTCTGTGATACACAAATGTCCAATAAACACATGAAAAGATGCTCAGTGCCATTGGTCATTAGGAATAGCAAATCAAAACCACAATAAGATACAACTTCATACTCACTATGATAGCTATAATAAAAAAGATCAACAATAACAAGAGTGGACAAGGATATGGAGCAAACGGAACCATGATACGTTCCTATTTGGAATGTAGAATAGTGTATCAAGTGTATCAAGAATAGTGTATCAAGATGTTAAACAGTGTTAACATATGACCCAGCAGTTCCACTCCTAGGTATATACCCAAGAGAGTTGAAAATGTGTCCAAACAAAAACTTATACAAATGTTTATAGAAGCATTGTTTATAACAGCTGGAAAATGGAAACAACCCAAATGCCCATCAGTTGACAAATGAATAAGCCACATGTTGTAAATTCATACAATGGAATATTATTTGGCTGTAAAAAGGATTGAAGTACTGAAATATGTCATAGAATGGATGAAGCTTGAGAACATTGTGCTGATAGAAGCCAGATACAAAAACCTTATAATGTATAATTATACTTATGTGATATGTCCAGACTAGACAAACTCATAGAGACAGAAAGTAGATTATTAGGTACATGGAGGTTAGGGGAGGATATGAGGACAGTGTGTGAAATAATCAGCTAAAGATCAGCTAAGTGACAACAGAGTAGACCCATATATATAACTGACAGAATTAAGGTTCCCCTAAGATTTATATTCATGAGGTTAAAATGAAAAAACAGTCAGCATAGGGGGTAGTGTGTGTGTGTCCTCTACTCATGGAACTCAGCCATGTTGAGTTCCATGAGAATAGGTACAGAGATTGAGATTTAATCAGGACTATAACTGTCAAGAAAGTACAAGTAAGTGAGAGAAGAATAAGATAGTTGAGAGTATATTCAAAAGAATAACTATATAGGGGTGAATACATCACGGAATGAGGAACAATGAAATAGTGGTAGAATCAGTTGATTGGAGGTTCCAGGGAGTCTAATGATACTGATATCTGAGTACTCAGTGGAGTGAACCAAAAATCAAGAGGTGGTCAGAGAGTAGCACCATGAAATTGAAAGTATAGAAGACTTGGTCTAGTATATAACCCTTTGAGTTATTGGGTTAGGTAATATGATAGGCCAGGTTATTTAAGGAAGGGATTCCAAGGAACTAGGAGGTCAGAAGGAACAGTTAAGGTTTTTCTTTCTTTGATTCATGGACTTTATTGTTTTAGAGCAGTCTTAGGTTTAAAAAAAAAAAAAAAAGCAGAAAGTATGGGTAATTTTCTATTTCTGGGCTCTTTATTGTGTTCCATTATGAATTTATCTCTTATTTTGCCAATACCACACTGTTTTGATTACTGTAACTTTATAGTAAGACTTCAAGTCTGGTAGTGTTAGCCCTCTGACTTTATTCTTCAATATTGTGTTGGATATTCTAGATCTTTCCCTTTTTCCCCAAACTTTAGAATCATTTGGTCAATCTCCACAAAGTAACTTGCTAAGCCTTTGATTGGGATTGTATTAAGTCTGTAGATAAATCTGGGAAGAATTTATATCTTGACTATGGAGTCTTCCTATGAGTGAACATAGAATATCTCTTCATGTATTTCAGTGTTCTTTGATTTCTTTCCTCAGAATTTTGTAGTTTTCATTTTGTTGAGGAACATATTTTATTAGATTTATATTTAAGTATTTCTCTTTTTGGGTGCTAATTTAAATGGTGTGTTTTCTTAAATTTCAAATTATTTGTTCATTGCTGGTATATAGAAAAGCAGTTAACTTTTGTATATTAACTTTGTATCTTGTAACATTGCTAAAATTGCTTATCAGTTTCAGAAGGTTTTTCCCTTGATTCTTGGGATTTTCTGCATAAACAATCCTGTTATCACAAACAATAACAGGTTTTTTCCCCTTCCCAATCTATATACATTTTCCTTTTCTTGTCTTACTGCATTTGCTAGGAATTTCAGTGTGATGTTTAATAGGAATGTTGAGAGAAGAACCTTAAAATTGCGAATCTTGGAGCTTATGTAGGACAACCAGCACAAGTACCCTTCATACTCTTGGAGAGAGAGGAACATGCCTTCGCTCTTGAATATAAGCAGATCTTCTCTAGAGAAAGGAAGGGAAGGACTCTACCCCTGGAATATAAACAAATATCTCTGGGGAAGATTTGTCGGATTCTCTCCAAAGGTCTCTAACTTACTAGGCTAGTTTGCCAGTCAAACATCCATTAACCCGGATGCCAGCAATCTTTACTTAGAGAGCTCTAAGCATACAGAAATGGAAAAATATTCATGGATTGCAGTTTACAATGGGGAGATGAAAGTTCCCCTCAGAATCCATAGAACATGGTGGTGACCGATATGAACAGCAATTGTAGGTGTAATGTGAGGAAATAGAGGCAGATAGAGGTAGTGAGGCTGTCCATTGTGGGGACTATTGAATGGCAGGTTTATATGCCTCCATCTTCATCCTTGTTCTCAGGTGTAGAGTCTAGGAGAGATGTAGGTATATTCCAGTGCATGAATTCATTCATAACACAAGATGATTGGATCACCTTAGGTATTTTAAGCTTGAAAGTATAGAGAAATCTCAGATTCACATGTGTTTTACGATCTGTTTACAGTCTAAATGATGTCTTCTTCATTCAGCTTCTTTCCTTCTGACTCTAAATTTTATGCCTCTATGATTAAATCACACTTTTCTGTAGGATCTCCCCAATGATATGATTTACCAAGTTGCCATTAAGTCTCTTCCTCAAGACTGGCTGTGGTGTGAAACCTGGTGTGATGATGAATCCAAACAAAGAGCCAAAACAATTGATCTGGTGAGTGTCTTTGTTTTCATTTGTATGTAAACAGATATGGAAATATTTAAATAAAAATATTTTCTGTTTACAAATGGAGTGGCACACATATTACATCACTTCTGCTGCTGCTCAGTCTATTAGACATTTACTTAGGTTGGCAAGTATAGGGCTATTTTGGGGGACCCCAAGACCACCCTGAGGTTTGATGATTCACTAAGAAGATTCATAAGATGCACAGTATAATCATATTCATGGCTATGATTTATCACAGTGAAAAGATATAAGGCAAAGTCAGCAAAGGGAAAAGAGAAAATCAGGTGCAAGATTCCAAGAGTCCTTTCTCTGTGATGTCACATGGGACAAGCCTCATTCCTCAAGCAATAAGAGATTCCCCAACCCATGTTAAGTATTACCTACTAAGGATGTTTATTAGAAACCCCAATATCCAGGGATTTTATTGGGGCCTGGTGACCATATAGCACTGTCTACCTGAGACACACCAAAATTGCCATCACTCGGAAGAAAAGCAGGTGTTTAGCATAAACATCTTTGCACAGATAATTTAGACACAGTGAGTTACTCTTGTAAAGGAATGGTGGGAATCATCCTAAACTCTATGTTCCCAGATGCCAGCGAGGAGCCAACCTTACAAGCAGGGCTTTCTAAGAATAGCAATTTCAGGCTTTCTATATTAACTCTTTTCTGCAAAAGGATTTTTGAAAAAAAAGATTGAGAGGGCCGGGCACTGTGGCTCACGCCTGTGATCCCTGCACTCTGGGAGGCCAAGGCAGGTGGATCACCTGAGGTCAGGGTTCGAGACCAGCCTGGCCACTATGATGAAACCCCATCTCTACTAAAATTACAAAAAAATTAGCTGGGCATGGTGGCACACACTGTAGTCCCAGCTGCTCGAAAGGCCGAGGCAAGAGAATCACTTGAACCTGGGAGGCAGAGGTTGCAGAGAGCCGAGATCACTCCAGCCTGGAGAAAAGAGCAAAACTCCGTCTCCAAAAGAAAAAAAAAAAAGGCTGAGAGCTAGCTGAAAATGTTCATGGATTAGCTGTCATCTTGACATATCTTCAGTTTAGTTATCCTGCCAATATTTTCCCCCAAATAAAGGCAAACAAGACAATTTTGTCTACTTAAAATATATCATACATGCTTTTTTTCTTACTTATTTGTAAGAGATTGTTTTTCTTAGATTTTTCATTGAAAGCAGTTTATGCTGTGCAGTTTGACTCTCCTAAACATAAAATATTTCAAACTAATTTATTTGTTGTCCATTTAGATCTTATATTCCAATACTATCTTGTCTTTAGTAGTTATAATAAGTTTTTTTCCTACCATATTGTTTTTAATGTGCTAAGTGTAGAAAATTGTTTACAAGATCTTCACTGACAAATAAGCTATTAGAATGTTAGAATTCATATAATTTTGAACAAAACAGGGCAGGAAAACAAAATATAGGAACTTTTTCAGACATGTATAGAAATACATATTTTAAAAGTAGCATGCCAGCATGTTAGAATGTAATCATAGGTGGTAGAACATAGCAGAAACAAGTAAAATGGCATTTTTAAGAGGTAAGCAAGGGAATTTCATAAAGAGAGGCCAAGAACATTATTGAACATAACTACTAATATGTTGTTATGGTTCTGTTGTGACTCATACAGTAGTGATATAGGTCACTTTGGGATCTTTAGTACTTAGACTAACATGAGCTACCATAACAAACCCCCAAATTTCAGTGGCTTTATACTCATTCCAGCAGCAGACCTAAGTGGGTATCTCCATCAGTGAGTAGCCCTCCTGTGTGCCATGTCTCAGGGAGTACTTTTTGTCCACCTGTGACTGCTCCTTCTAGTGCAGTAGCCGCTTGCCTTATGTGGCTGTTGAGCCCTTAACATGTTGCTATTCTGAATTGAGATGTGCTGTAAGGTATAAAGTACACAACAGATTTTGAAGATTCAATACAATGGAAATAACATATATCTCATTACTAATTTTTGTACTGATTACATATTGACTTAGTATTTTGGATATATTGGGTTAAATAAAATATGGTATTAAAAGTTATTTCACCTATTCCTCTTACATTTTTATACATGGCTACTAGAAAAATTTAGTATTTTTCTAGTGAAAAAAACCCCACAAATTATATATGTGGTTTTCATTGTATTTCTATTGGATAGTGCCAATCTGGAGGGAAGGGGAAAAAAATGTGAAGAACATATCTTGGATCCTAAAGACATGACCGCTTGGTGGGAGTGGTCATGTGGCCAAATCTAGCTGTAACAGGAGCTGAGAAATGTCATTCCTGAGTGGACAGCTACTTCCTAACAATAGCAATACCCAGGAAAAGGAGAATTGGCACAAATTTTGGTGTTCAGCCTGTCTCCCTCATAGAAACAGTAAGAGTATAATGAGAGAACATGCTATTCTTCATGGAGGAGAAAAGAGAATGCAGAAAATTCCCAAGGAAATGACCTAACAGAAGAAAAGAACATGATTAATAATATTGAAGGTGGGAATGAAAATGTTTGTGAATGTCATTATACTCTCTCAACTTTCCATTTCAACCAGAGTTTTTCAGCCTCAGTACTATTGGCATTGAGGAGTGGAGAATTCTTTGTTATGGGTTTTCCTGTGCATTGCAGGGTATTCAGCAGCATTTCTGGCCCCTATCCACTAGATGGCAGAAGCACCCCACCACTGCCCAGCCATCACAAATTTTCTCCAGACTTTGCCAAAGCTCCCCGAGGGGCATGATTACCCAGTTAAGAACCACTAATAAAGTTTATAGCGTGTATGCACGTGCACACACATACACACACACAAAAACCCATTGTAGTACAAAAAGCTAAAGAAAATATAGTATTTTTATTTTTTTAATAGTTTGACAGAATTTTAAAAAGTGTTAGTCCCATTATCTTCACCATATAGAAGACATTGCCTATAAAGTTAATTTCTGCAAAGAAAATTGTTTTTTCCGCTTACCTCAGGAATATGTCACTATGGAAAAGAAATCCATAATGAATCAACTGAGAAAGGGTTAAGACAACAGGCTCATGGCTCATGACTCATAGCTTTCCCCTAGGAAATAAGAGGAAAGCAAGTGGAGAAAATGTCACCAGAAGTGAGCTTCAAGTTGCTTCCTGCCTTAATTCTTTGTAAATAGTTAATGGGCTTCCTTTATAACTTGATGAAGTTTTTACTGCTCCCGTTGTCTTCTGTCTCAGCAAATGGCAATCCATTCTTTATACTGCTCAAGCCAAAGGTACTGGTGGCTTTGTCTTTCTTTGGTGCCTCTCTTTACTTACAGCTCATGCCCAGTATGTCAGCAGATCCTATCAGCTGTACCTTCAGATACATAGTGTGTCAGATTCTTATCAACCTTCTGTAATTTTTGCTTTTTAACTTTAATTTCCCAAGAAACTCTATAGTAGTACTCAGTAGTTTAAACTGATTGTATATTGATGGAACCTTAGAGATCTTCTTATTTTAATTTTTTTTTTGCAGTTGAATAAATTAAGATACACACCCTACACACACACATAATTATGTGATCTATACAGATCCTACTATTAGTAAATATGGAGTTGGAGCCCTGAGAACTGAGATGCCTTTTCCATGTTTTTCTACTGTGCCTAGAAAGCACACTAGTCTGCTATGTTCTTTTACTTAGTGGTAATGTAATTAGATCCTTTGTCAAAACATTTTACCTAATTCTTTTGACAACTCTTACGAGTCGTCAGAATGTCTTTCAACAATTTTTACTTAAATTTCTGATTGAGCTGTTTGTATTAAGTAATTATTACATACTAAGTTGTGATATGTCATTTTACTTGATCCTGTGTGTATTAAACTTCCAGTACTTAGTAGGACTCTGCTTTTTATAAAATGTATTTTGTTTGCCCTAGTGACACAACATTGTCCTTATGTTTCCAGGAGCATGGTCTTTCATTAACAAAATTTACTTAAACTTTTAGTGCAATAATCCCAAAACAAAAGAACCCAAACTAAAAGCTGCTGCCAGAATTGTCCCAGAATGGGTGGAGTATGATGCTGAGATAAGACAACTGTTAGATCATCTTGAAAACAAGAAGCAAGATACAAGTAAGTCATCAACCTGTTGTGATGTCTGAACCATGTGTTGCATTAATGAGATTAGAAGAGACTACAGACTAATTTCCTAATGAATTTATCAAATGATTAAGAATGTCTTTAAGAAAGTCTGTGGCATAATTTAAAGGTGTATTTTTGTGTAGACTAAGCTTACAAGTTTAAAACATAGATAATCTGTTTCCCCATGGATACAGCTTCAGCTAATATCGCTAATATCTCTATATAGATAGGTAGTGTAACATTAGTCTCCTGACACAAGATAGAGGTGAAAAATAAAAGTAAAAGGAGTGTTTGTCTTTAAGGTTGCACTGAATTTCCTAAATGTGAAAATTTGAGCAAGTCCTAAAAATTAATAAAAGCCTTGCATAGCCTACTAAAAATATCACTTCCTGTCTCTGAAATTAATCTCATATATAACACAGGTTTCCCCACATGTTCATGGTTCCAGTATCCTTAGTCATGGGTGGAGAATGACTTGGATTAGATTTGCTTCAATTCCTTTTATGAAAAAAACTGTGGTTACTTTGGCATTTCATTGCCCTACATAAGTGTTCAATAAATGTGCTGAATTTATTTTTTAAAGCTGATATAAACTTCTTGATTGTCCTGTAATTCTCTTTCCCTATCAGTGCTGCCTGTGACTCCCTATTCTTTACTCTTTCTTTAAAAACCCCCCGAACTCCTATTGTGTTCGGGTCAGTGTGTTAGAGACTTTCACTACATTATTGGCTAATACTCTCAATAATTCTTTGCAGTGGTTCAGAATACAGTTCTCATTTTCCTCAGCTTTACTGTTTAGGGAAGCCGAAATGATTATATATAAACTTTCTCATATAAATGTGAAATTGTTTCATCTTGACTTTTAAAACAAAAGTTTTCCTTTAAAAACAAAGTTTTATTGGTGTGTTCAAAAAGTTCATTATTTAAAACACACCGATGTATATATAATAATTTAGTATAAAGATACTATTTCTATTCAGAAGGAAAAAATTATTCTGTAAGTGGTATGATACAATTCTTTTTAAAGGGGGAGAAATTGAATGACAAAGGGAGGAGGGAGAGAAGGAAAGAAAACAGAAAGAAGGAAGAAAGGAAAATTACCTCAACAGAAAACGTTTTTTCTTATATATAACTGTTTCTTTTATCAAATTGGGAAAGAGTTAATGGTTAATATTAATGAGCATTGGTGAGAATGTTGGAAAGTTAGCATTTTTATATAAGTATATATAGTAGCTGTATAAGTTAAGGAAATTTTATATGTATAAAAATTTAAAATGTATATACCCTTTGACCCAGCAATTCACTTTAGCAAACTTAAGAAAAATGATGTCTTTATTGGTATGTTTATTATAGCATTATTTTTAACAATGAAATAGAAATAATCTGTCCATCAATAGACAATTGGTTACATAAACATTGATACAAACAATGAAATATAGTGTAGCCTTTCAATACAAACAAGGTAAATGTATTTGTCCTGACAGCATATTTTTAAGTTAAAAAATAGGTTATAGAGCAATATTTATAATATAATTGAACTCATTTCCATTAAAGAAAAATCATAAGTTTGTATGTATGTGTTTGTGTATAGATATGTACATAAATAAGGGAGAGAAGTTTTACAGAAGAGTTTTTTTTAATTATTATTATACTTTAAGTTCTAGGGTACGTGTGCACAATGTGCAGATTTGTTACATATGTATAAATGTGCCATGTTAGTGTGCTGCACCCATTAACTCGTCATTTACATTGGGTATATCTCCTAATGTTATCCCACCCCCTACCCCCACCCCACAACAGGCCCCAATGTGTGGTGTTCCCCATCTGTGTCCAAGTGTTCTCATTGTTCACTTCCCACCTGTGAGTGAGAACATGTGGTGGTTGGTTTTCTATCTTTACGATAGTTTGCTGAGAATGATGGTTTCCAGCTTCATCCATGTCCCTACAAAGGACATGAACTCATCCTTTTTTATGACTGCATAGTATTCCATGGTGTATATGTGCCACATTTTCTTAATCCAGTCTATCATTGGTGGACATTTGGGTTGGTTCCAAGTCTTCGTTATTGTGAATAGTGCCGCAATAAACATACATGTGCATGTGTCTTTATAGCAGCATGATTTGTAATCCTTTGGGTATATACCCAGTAATGGGATGACTGAGTCAAATAGTATTTCTAGTTCTAGATGCTTGAGGAATCACCACACTGCCTTCCACAATGGTTGAACTAATTTACAGTCCCACCAACAGTGTAAAAGTGTTCCTATTTCTCCACATGCTCTCCAGCACCTGTTGTTCCTGACTTTTTGATGATCGCCATTTTAACTGGTGTGAGATGGTATCTCATTGTGGTTTTGATTTGCATTTCTCTGATGGCCAGTGATGATGAGAATTTTTTCATGTGTCTGTTGGCTGCATAAATGTCTGTTTTTGAAAAGTATCTGTTCATATCCTTTGCCCACTTTTTGATGGGGTTCTTTGATTTTTTCTTGTAAATTTGTTTAAGTTATTTGTAGATTCTGGATATTAGCCCTTTGTCAGATGGGTAGATTGCAAAAATTTCCTCCCATTCTGTAGATTGCCTGTTCATGCTGATGGTAGTTTCTTTTGCTGTGCAGAAGCTCTTTAGTTTAATTAGATCTCATTTCTCAATTTTTGCTTTTGTTGCTGTTGCTTTTGGTGTTTTAGACATGAGGTCCTTGCCCATGCTTGTGTCCTGAATGGTATTGCCTAGGTTTTCCTCTACAGTTTTTATGGTTTTAGGTCTGACATTTAAGTCTTTAATCCATCTTGAATTAATTTTTGTATAAGGTGTGAGGAAGGGATCCAGTTTCAGCTTTCTACATATGGCTAGCCAGTTTTCCCAGCACCATTTATTAAATAGGGAATCCTTTCCCCATTTCTTGTTTTTGTCAGGTTTGTCAAAGATCAGATGGTTGTAGATGTGTGGTATGATTTCTGAGGGCTCTGTTCTGTTCCATTGGTCTGTATCTCTGTATTGGTACCAGTACCATGTTGTTTTGGTTACTGTAGCCTTGTAGTATAGTTTGAAGTCAGGTAGCATGATACCTCTAGCTTTGTTCTTTTTGCGTAGGATTGTCTTGGCAATGAAGGCTCCTTTTTGGTTCCACATCAACTTTAAAGTAGTTTTTTCCAATTCTGTGAAGAAAGTCATTGGTAGCTTGATGGGGATGGCACCGAATCTATAAATTACCTTGGGCAGTATGGCCATTTTCACAATATTGATTCTTCCTATCCATGAGCATGGAATATTCTTCCATTTGTTTGTGTCCTCTTTTATTTCGTTGAGCAGTGGCTTGTAATTTTCCTTGAAGAGGTCTTTCACATCCCTTGTAAGTTGCTTTCCTAGGTATTTTATTTTCTTTGAAGCAATTGTGAATGGGAGTTCACTCATGATTTGGCTCTCTGTCTGTTGGTGTATAGGAATGCATGTGATTTTTGCACGTTGATTTTGTATCCTGAGACTTTGCTGAAGTTGCTTATCTGCTTAAGGAGATTTTGGGCTGAGACAATGGGGTTTTCTGAATATACAATCATGTCATCTGCAAACAGGGACAATTTGACTTCCTCTTTTCCTAATTGAATACACTTTCTTTCTCCTACCTGATTGCCCTGGCCAGAACTTCCAACACTATGTTGAATAGGAGTGGTGAGAGAGGGCATCCCTGTCTTGTGCCAGTTTTCAAAGGGAATGCTTCCAGTTTTTGCTCATTCGGTATGATATTGGCTGTGGGTTGTGATAAATAGCTCTTATTATTTTGAGATACGTCCCATCAATACCTAATTTATTGAGAGTTTTTAGCATGAAGGGCTGTTGAATTTTATCAAAGGCCTTCTCTGCATCTATTGAGATAATCATGTAGTTTTTGTCTTTGGTTCTGTTTATATGATAGATTATGTTTATTGACTTGCATATGTTGAACCAGCCTTGCATCCCAGGGATGAAGCCCATTTGATCATGGTGGATAAGCTTTTTGATGTGCTGCTGGATTCGGTTTGCCAGTATTTTATTGAGGATTTTTGCATCAATGTTCATCAGGAATATTGGTTTAAAATTCTCTTTTTTGTTGTGACTCTGCCAGGCTTTGGTATCTGAATGATGCTGGTCTCATAAAATGAGTTAGGGAGGATTCCCTCTTTTTCTATTGATTGGAATAGTTTCAGAAGGAATGGTTCCAGCTCTTCTTTGTACCTCTGGTAGAATACAGCTGTGAATCTGTCTGATCCTGGACTTTTTTTAGTTGGTAGGCTATTAATTATTGCCTCAATTTCAGAGCCTGTTACTGATCTATTCAGGGATTCAACTTCTTCCTGGTTTAGTGTTGGGAGAGTGTATGTGTCCAGGAATTTATCCATTTCTTCTAGATTTTCTAGTTTATTTGCATAGAGGTGTTTATAGTATTCTCTGATGGTAGTTTGTATCTCTGTGGGAGCGGTGGTGATACCCCTTTATCATTTTTTATTGCATCTGTTTGATTCTTCTCTCTTTTCTTCTTTATTGGTCTTGCTAGCCATCTAACAATTTTGTTGATCTTTTCAAAAAACCGGCTCCTGAATTCATTGATTTTTTGAAGGGTTTTTTGTGTCTCTATCTCCTTCAGTTCTGCTCTGATCTTATTTCTTGCCTTCTGCTAGCTTTTGAATGTGTTTGCTCTTGCTTCTCTAGTTCTTTTAATTGTGATGTTAGGGTGTCAATTTCAGATCTTTCCTGCTTTCTCTTGTGGGCATTTAGTGCTATAAATTTCCCTCTACACACTGCTTTAAATGTGTCCCAGAGATTCTGGTATGTTGTGTCTTTGTTCTCATTGGTTTCAAAGAACATCTTTATTTCTGCCTTCATTTTGTTATGTACCCAGTAGTCATTCAGGAGCAGGTTGTTCAGTTTCCATGTAGTTGAGCGGTTTCGAGTCAGTTTGAGTTCTAATTTGATTGAATTAGTCTGAGAGACAGTTTGTTATAATTTCTGTTCTTTTACATTTGCTGAGGAGTGCCTTACTTCCAACTATGTAGTCAATTTTGGAATAAGTGTGATGTGGTGCTGAGAAGAATGTATATTCTGTTGATTTGGGGTGGAGAGTTCTGTAGATGTCTACTAGGTCTGCTTGGTGCAGAGCTGAGTTCAATACCTGAATATCCTTGTTAACTTTCTGTCTCGTTGGTCTGTCTAATGTTGACAGTGGTGTGTTAAAGTCTCCCATTATTATTGTGTGGGAGTCTAAGTCTCTTTGTAGGACTCTGAGGACTTGCTTTATGAATCTGGGTGCTCCTGTATTGGGTGCATATATATTTAGGATCGTTAGCTCTTCTTGTTGAATTGATCCCTTTATCATTATGTAATGGCCTTCTTTGTCTCTTTTGATCTTTGTTGGTTTAAAGTCTATTTTATCAGAGACTAAGATTGCAACCCCTGCATTTTTTTTTTTTTTTGTTTTCCATTTGCTTGGTAGATCTTCCTCCATCCCTTTATTTTGAGCCTATGTGTGTCTCTGCACATGAAATGGGTCTCCTGAATACAGCACACTGATGAGTCTTGACTCTATCCAATTTGCCAGTCTGTGTCTTTTAATTGGAGCATTTAGCCCATTTACATTTAAGGTTAATATTTTTATGTGTAAATTTGATCCTGTCATTATGATGTCAACTAGTTATTTTCCTCGTTAGTTGATGCAGTTTCTTCCTAGCATCGATGGTCTTACAATTTGGCTTATTTTTGCAGTGGCTGGTACTGGTAGTTCCTTTCCATGTTTAGTGCTTCCTTTGGGAGCTCTTGTAAGGCAGGCCTGGTGGTCACAGAATCTCTCAGCATTTGCTTGTCTATAAATGATTTTATTTCTTCTTCACTTATGAAGCTTAGTTTGGCTGGATATGAAATTCTGGGTTGAAAATTCTTTCCTTTAAGAATGTTGAATATTGGCCCCCACTCTCTTCTGGCTTGTAGAGTTTCTGCCGAGAGATCTGCAGTTAGTCTGATGGGCTTCCCTTTGTGGGTAACCCAACCTTTCTCTCTGGCTGCCCTTAACATTGTTTCCTTCATTTCGACTTTGGTGAATCTGACAATTATGTGTCTTGGAGTTGCTCTTCTCGAGGAGTATCTTTGTGGCATTCTCAGTATTTCCTGAATTTGAATGTTGACCTGCCTTGCTAGGTTAGGGAAGTTCTCCTGGATAATATCCTGAAGAGTGTTTTCCAACTTAGTTCCATTCTCCCCATCACTTTCAGGTACAGCAATCAGATGTTGATTTGGTCTTTTCATGTAGTCCCATATTTCTTGGAGGCTTTGTTCGTTTGTTTTTACTCTTTTTTCTAAACTTCTCTTCTCGCTTCATTTCATCCATTTGATCTTCAGTCACTGATACCCTTTCTTCCAGTTGATCCAATTGGCTACTGAAGCTTGTTCATTCCTCACGTAGTTCTCGTGCCATGGTTTTCAGCTCCATCATGTCATTTAAAGTCTTCTCTATGCTTCTCTATGCTAGTTAGCCATTCGTCCAATCTTTTTTCAGGGTTTTTAGCTTTTTTGCAATGGGTTCGAACATACTCCTTTAGCTCGGAGAAATTTATTTTTACCAATCTTCTGAAGCCCTCTCTTCTCAACTCATCAAAGTCATTCTTTGTCCAGCTTTTTTCTGTTGCTGGCAAGGATCTGCGTTTCTTGGAGGAGAAGAGGCACTCTGATTTTTAAAATTTTCAGCTTTTCTGCTCTGGTTTCCCCCCATCTTTGTGGTTTTATCTACCTTTGGTCTTTGATGATGGTGACGTACAGATGGGGTTTTGGTGTGGCTGTTCTTTCTGTTTGTTAGTTTTCCTTCTAACAGTCAGGACCCTCAGCTGCAGGTCTGTTGGATTTTGCTGGAGATCCACTCCAGACCCTGTTTGCCTGGGTATCACCAGTGGAGGCTGCAGAACCACAAATATTGCAGAATGGCAAATGTTGCTGCCTGATTGTTCCTCCGGAAGCTTCATCTCAGAGGGGCACCCAGCTGTATAACGTGTCAGTCGGCCCCTGCTGGGAAGTGCCTCCCAGTTAGACTACTCAGGGGTCAGATTCCCACGTGAGGAGGCAGTCTATTCGTTCTCAGATCTCAATCTCCATGCTGGGAGTACCACTACTCTTCAAAGCTGTCAGACAAGGAGATTTAAGTCTACAGAAGTTTCTGCTGCCTTTTGTTCAGCTTAGCCTTGCCCCCAGAGGTGAAGTCTACAGAGGCAGGCAGGCTTCCTTGAGCTGCAGTGGGCTCCACTCAATTCGAGCTTCCCAGCCACTTTGTTTACCTACTTCAGCCTCAGCAATGGCGGGTGTCCCTCCCCCAGCCTTGCTGCCGCCTTGCAGTTTGATCTCAGACTGCTGTGCTAGCAGTGAGTGAGGCTTCGTGGGCGTGGGACCCTCCGTGCCAAGCGCAGGATGTAATCTCCTGGTGTGCCATTTGCTAAGACCGTTGGAAAAGTGCAGTATTTGGGTGGGAGTGACCTGATTTTCCAGGTGCCATCTGTCACGGCTTCCCTTGGCTAGGAAGGGGAATTCCCTGACCCCTCGTGCTTCCCGGATGAGGCGATGCCTCGCTGTACTTCAGCTCACAGTCCGTGGGCTGCACCCAGTATCCTGCAACCACTGTCCGACAAGCCCCAGTGAGATGAACCCAGTACCTCGTTTGGAAATGCAGAAATCACCCATCTTCTGCATTGCTCATGCTGGGAGCTGTAGACTGGAGCTTTTCCTATTCAGCCATCTTGGAACCTCCCCGAAAAAGACCGATTGTTTTTAACTTAACTTTTAATTACAAATGCAAGACATGTACACTATAAACATTAGAACAGCATGGAAGTATAAGAATAAAATTGGAAGTCCTCTTTTACTTAAACCTAGAGAAGCAACTATTTTTGAGGATTTATAACCATAATAGGTTCATTGCCCAATGCACACAGCATGTCAATATGCTGAGACACTGGGTTGCAGCAGAGAAAGAGGTTTAATCATAGGGCTGTCAGATGAGGAAACAGAAAGAAAACTCAAGTCTGTGTCCCTGAGCAGTTTGTGACGAGTGATTTTTAATGGTTTTGGAAGGGGTCAGAGTATGGAAAGCATTGATTGGTCAATGAGTGTTAAGGCGAAGTAGTGGTATAGGGAGATGAAGAAATGATATTCTCATGCTGAATTGGTTACTTTGTGGGGGTCTTCAAACTGGTTGGTGTCAGCTGTTCTGCTGGAACTCAGGATCTGCTTAGGCAGTTTTTAAAAACCTTATGATTCTGATGTCAGAAATCCTATCCACAAGAACAGTGGGGATGCAAATGGTCAGTATCTAGTGCTAAGTAACTTTCAGTTACAAAGATGTGGGTCAGAGTGCTGCCTAATAGTTAACCATATTTCTTTCCAGAATTCTTTAACTCTGTAAGGATGGCTTCAGATATTGTATAACTTTTATAACTTACATTTCTCTTATTATGCATTATATTAGTTTGCTAGGGCTGCTATAGCACAGTTCCACAGACTGGCTGGCTTAAACCAGACATTTATTGTCCATAGTTCTGGAAGTCCAAGTTGAAGGTGTCTACAGGGTTGATACCTTCTGAGGACTGCGAGGAAAGAATTTAACACAGACCTCTCTCCTTGGTTTGTGAATGACTTTCTTTTCCTTATATCTCTTCACATTGTCTTCACATTCTCTGTCCTTGTTCAGTTAGGACACCAGTCATTTTGGATTAGGGTCTACCCTTATGACCTCATTTTAACTTGATTACCTCTGTAAAGATCCTGCCTCCAAATAAGGACACATTTTTGAGGTACCAGAAGTTAAAATTCATGTGAATTTTGTGGGGACCAAAATTCACATATTTTTGAAACATGAATTCAACCCATAACATGGGTGGAGTGAAGAATCTTGTCATATATTTAAAGGCCATTAGTATTTCTTCACCTGTTCTTGTCATTTGCCCATTTTTTTCTGGAGGATTGTTGCCTGATGCTGGAAGAAATTTATTTCTATTCCACACATGTGTATTGCCATCTTTATCATATACTAAATTCCAATATTATGATGTCTTGTTTAACCCTTTTTATTCCCTTACATTGGTCTCTGTCTATACATGTGCCAATTACACACCACGTTAGTTATTAAGGACATATTATGTTTTAATCACGTAAGGCTAGCCTTTGCTTATTGCTCTTCTTTTTTGTTTTTCTGTGTATTCTTGTTTTTGTTTTTTTTCCATACAAGCATTAGAATAAACTTACTTAGTTTCAGAAATTTTTCTGTGTTTTTCTTTGGGGGCTGTGTGGGATGGTCAGAAAAAGGATTACATTAATTAGTTGACTTGAGAGAATTGACATCTTCATGAAAACTATTCTGTCTCAGAATACGTTGTCTTTCTATATGTTTAAGTTCAGTTTTCCTCAAGAATCATAACATTTTAATCATATAGCTTATATATATGTATAGTTTAAGCTTTTCTTTGCTACTATTATAAATGGAATTTTTCTCTTGAAGAATATCTTCTTACTGGTGGTTGCTTGTACATAAAAAGACTACTTTCTGTACATGGATTTTTATTTCCCATGATCATACTGAATTTTTATATTGGTTGTAGTAGTGTTTCAGCTTATTCTCTTGGGTTTTTCCAGGAATACCTATATCTTATCTCCAAATAAAGATGGTTTTCCCTTTTCCTTTCTAATCATTGTACATCACAGTTTTTTTTTTTTTTGGTCTGTTTACTTACTTTGACTTATACATCTAATACAGTGTTAAATAATAAAGTGGTAGTAGTAGGCCTTTTTCTTTACTGTGGTTGACCAACCTTCTATGTTTCCCCATTAAGATAATAGTGTTGGACTGAAGAAGAATATTCTTATCATCTTGAGGAAATAACCATTGATTCCTATTTTAATATTTTTATCAAAGATAGATTGAATTGGTTGCATTTTATCAACTTATTCAACAGAAATAGAGGTGACCCATAATTTTTCAACTTATAGATTGTAAACTATAACATATTTGTAGTTTATGTTTTATAAGTTATAATCTATAACTTTATATGTTTTAAACTATATTAATGCATTTCCTAATATCAAATCCTTTTTTCTAATATTGAAACATCCTTGTATTCCTAGAATAAACTCCACTTGGCACCACAGGTTGGCTGGACACAGAAAAGCAATAGCAATCACTGTAGTCTGGTTCTCAAAGACTCCTACTCCCAGGGTAAGGGGAAGAGCACCACATCAAGGGAACACCCTATAGGACAAAAGAATTCAGACGACAGGCCTTGAGTCCCAGATCTTTCTGCTGGTGGGAGTTTCTTTCAGCAGAGACATAATTGCAGTGCTAGGCTCAGCAGGAAAAGTCTGCAGCTCTACCCCAACAGTCAGGCAGACTTGGTGCTCTTGGAGGGTCTTGGAGAAGTGGTCTTTTTCCCACCTTGTCCACCACTGCAGACACAGCTGGGGCTTCTCCCACAGGAGCTCAGTGTGGCTGAACCTGTAGACAGCCTTCCCGGAACACTTCAGGGTGACTGCATTGCCGCAGGAGAGGTACCCCCACAGGTTCAGGCTTACACAAGAGGCAGAGTCACAGTTTCTCTCTCCTTAGAACACAACATGCCTACAGATAAAAATATCTGAATAGCTGGACCACTGGGACAAGAGTGAGTCTGGGAGTTGGATAGCTTTCCTGCTTGGCCTGGCAGGGAAGCTGAGGTGGCTCTCTCTCTTCCCCTTGTTAAGACCTCACTGCATCTAACTGAGAGCTCCCTCAGCCACCTTCATCAAGGCTAGGACCTCTGTCCACCATTGGATATTACATTTACCACCTGCTTTACCTACAACAGGTTCCTACCCAGGGATACCACTCCTATCCTGAAGCCTGAACCATCAACTCAGTAAATGAAATATTGGGGAAAAATTAAATTAAAAAGTGCATACCACAGGGAAATGAGATAAGCTTCAAGAGACCTCTGCCATTGCAATTCCATAGGAGATAGCAAACTTGCCCGCACACTGAGTACATGATGACTACTACAGCCATATGAGGAAACCATCATACAAAGACTGTCCACAACTGAGGAATTCATAGAGTCTTCACTCCCAAAAGTACAGATAACCAAATTAAGCTATAATAAACATTAAACTCACATTCTTGAGGGGGAAAGAAGAAATTAAAAACACAGTCAAATAAAAAATAAATTCAAGAACAATTAGAGGAAATAGTATACCCAAATGAGAAGGAACCAGAAAAGTAATTCTGGTAATATGACAAAACAAGGTTCTGTAACACCCCCAGAAAGATCATACGGTCTCTCCAGCAGTGGATCCAAACCAAGATGTAATCTTTGAAATACCAGATAAAGAATTTAGAAGATTATTAAGCTACTCAAGGAGATACCACAGAAAGATGAAAACCAACATAAATTTTTTAAAATTCAGGATATGAATGAAAAATTTTCTAGAGAGATGTAAAGAAAAATCAATCCGAACTTCTGGAAATGAAAGACACACTTAGGGAACTATAAAATGCCATGGAAAGTTTCAACAATAGACTACAACACGTAGACAAAAGAATTTTAGAGCTCAAAGATCAGGCTTTTGATTAACCCAATCAGACAAACATATAAAGGAATCAAAAGAAATGAAGAAGGTCTTTAAGAAATATGGGATTATGTAAAACAGCCAAACCTAAGAATAATTGGTGTTCCTGAGGAAGAAGAGAAGGCTAGACATTTGGAAAACTTATTTGGGGGAATAATTGAGGAAAACATCCCTGGCCTTGCTAGAGATTTCAGTATCCAAATACAAGAAGCTCAAAGAACTCCTTGGAAATTTCATTACGAAAAGATCATCACTGAAGCACACAGTTGTCAGGTGTCTAAAATCAACACGAAGGAAAGAATTCTAAGAGCTGCGAGACAAAAGCATCAAATAATCTATAAGAGAAAACCTATCTGACTAACAGCACACTTCTCAGCAGAAACCTTATAAGCTAGAAGGGAATTGGGGTCCTATCTTTAGCTTCCTTAAACAGAATAACTGTTAGTCAAGAATTTTGTATCCAGCAAAATGAATAAATCCAGCAAAACTAAAACCTTTCATAAATGAAAGAGAAATGAAGTCATTTTCAGACAAACACATGCTCAGGGAATTTGCTACTACTGAACCAGCACTATAGGAAATGCTAAAAGAAGTTATAAATCCCGAAACAAAAGTTCAACATGCACTAAAATAGGACTTCTTGAAAGCAAAAACAAAAACAAAAACAAAAAAAACTCATAGGGCCTGTAAAACTATAACACAACAACAGTTTATCTAGGCAACAACTGATACTGATGAATAGAACAGTACCCCACATCTCAATATTAACGTTGAATGTAAATGGCCTAAATGCTCCAATTAAAAGATATAGAATGGCAGAATGAATTTAAAAATCACAATAGAAATATCTGCTTTCTTCAGGAGACTTACCTAACACATAAGAATTCATATAAACTCAAGATAAAGGGATGGAGAAGATATGCTACACAAATGAAAACCAAAGCAAGCAGGAGTAGCTATTCTTATATCAGACAAAACAGACTTTAAGGCATCAGCAGTGAAAAAAGACAAGGTCATTATATAATGATAAAAGGATCAATCCAACAAGAAGATACTATAATACTAAATCTATATGCACCTAACACTGGCGCTCTCATATTTATAAAACAGTTACTACTAGACCCAAGAAATAAAATAGCAACACAATAATAGTGGTGGACTTAAAAGTACTCCACTGACAGCACTAAAGAGATCGAGACAGAAAGCCAACAAACAGTGGACTTAAGCTGTACCCTAAAACAAATGGACTTAACAGAAATTTACAGAACATTCTGCCCAACAACTGCAGAATATACATTCTTCTTAGCACATGGAACATTCTCCAACATAGGCCACAAAACAAGTCTCAATAAATTTAAGAAAGTTGAGATCATATCAAGTATCTTCTCAGACAACAGTGGAATAAAATTAGAAATCAGCTCCCAAAGGAACTGTCAACACTATACAAATGCATGGAAATTAAATCTGCTCCTGAATGAATTGGGGATTAACAATAAAATCAAGATGGAAATCAAAAGATTCTTTGAAATGAATGGTAATAGTGACAGAGGTTATCAGAACCTCTGGAATACAACAAAAGCAGTGCTAAGAGGAAAAGTCATAGCATCAAATGCCTACATCAGAAAGCCTGAAAGAGCACAAATAGACAACCTAATGCCACACCTCAAGGAACTAGAGAAACAGGAACCAAGTAAACCCGAAGTCATTGAAAGAAAATAAATAACAAAGATCAGAGCAGAACTAAATGAAATTGAAACTAACAAAAAAGAAAAATGAAACAAAAAGCTGGTTCTTTGAAAAGATAAACAAAATTGATAGACTATTAATGAGATTAACCAAAAAGAGAGAAAATCCAAATAAGCTCAATTTGAAATGAAACCAGAGACTCACAACCAATACTGCAGAAATACAAAAGATCATTCAAGACCGCTATGAACACCTTTACATGCACAAACTATTAGCATAGTACTGGAAGTCCTAGCCAGAGCAATTAGGCAAGCAAAAGAAATAAAGGACATACAAAGTGGAAAAGAGGAAGTCAAACTAATGCTGTTCACCAGTGATATGATCATCTACCTAGAAAACCCTAAAGACATATCCAAAAAAATCCTAGTTCTGATAAACTAATTCAGTAAAGTCTCAGGCTACAAAGTCACTGCACACAAATCAGTGGCACTGCTATACACAAAGGATGACCAAGCTAAGAAGCAAATCAAGAAGTCAATCCCTTTAAGGGAACAGCTGCAAAGAAAATACCTGGGCATATACCTAACCAAGGAGGTAAAAGATCCCTACAAGGAAAACTGCTGAAAGAAATCATCATAGATGACACAAATGAAAACACATCCCGTGGAAATAATCAATATTGTGAAAATGACTATACTGCCCAATGCAGTCTACAGATTCAATGCAATTCACACCCAAATACCATATCATTTTTCACAGAACTAGGAAAAACAATCCTAAAATTCATATGGAACCAAAAAAAGAGCCTGAATAGCTAAAGCAATCCTAAACAAAAAGAACAAATCTGGAAGCATCACATCACCAAACTTCAAATTCTATGACAAGGCTATAGTTATTAAAACAGCATGATGCTGGTATAAAAATAGGCATGTAGACCAGTGGAACAGAAGAGAGACAACAGAAATGGAGCCAAGTACTTGCAGCCAACTGGTTCTTTGACAAAGCATAAAAAAACAAAGTGGGGCAAGGTCACCCTATTCAATAAATGGTGCTGGGAAAACTTGCAGGCCACATAAAGAAGAATGAAACCACATCCCCATTTCTCACCTTATACAAAAATTAGCTCAAGATGGATCAAGATGTTTATGGTTTATCTGTAACCATAAACATTTCTAGACAATAACACTGGAAAAACTCTTCTGGACATTGATAGACAAAGAATTCATGACCAAGACTCCAAAAGCAAATGCAACCAAAATAAATAAATGGGACCTAATTATAAAACTTCTGCATGGCAAAAGAAATAATCATCAGACTAAACCTACAACCCACAGAATGGGAGAAAATATTTGTGACTATGCATCTGACAAAGGACTAGTATCCAGAATCTACAAAAAACTCAAATTAGCAAGAAAAAAAAATCCCATCAAAAGTGGGCAAAGGACATAAATAGAAATTTGTCAAAAGATGATGTTCAAGTGGCCAAGAAACATGAAAAAATGCCCATTATTACTATTCAGCAGGAAAATACAAGTTAAAACCACAATGAGATACCACCTTACTCCTGTTAGAATGGCCATAAAGAAAAAGTCAGAAATGAGTAGATGTTGGCATGGATATGGTGAAAAGGGAACACTTTTACACTGCTGGGGGACTGTATATTAGCGCAACCTCTATGGAAAACAGTATGGAGACTCTTTAAAGAACTAAAAGTAGATCTACCATTCAATACAGAAATCCCACTACTGGGTATCTCCCCACTGGAAAAGAAGTCATTATATGAGAAAGACACATGCATACACGTTTATAGCAACACATTTCACAATTGCAAAGAACCAACTTAAATCCCTTAACCAATGAGTAGATAAAGAAAACATGGTGTATATATATCCCCTGGACTAAAGGAATGAAAATAATAATAAGGAACAAAATAGTGTATAGCAACTGGGTGGCCATTATTCTAAGTGAAGTCACTTCAGAATGGAAACTCAAATACCATATGTTCTCACTTACAAGTGAGGACTAAACTATGAGGACACAAAGACGTACAGTGATACAATGGACTTTGGGGGCTTGAGGGGCAGGGAGGGAAAAGGGAATGAGGGATAAAAGACTACATATTGGATGCAATGTACACTGCTCAGGTGATGGGTACACTAAAATCTGAGAATTCACCACTATGGAATTCATCCAAGTAACCGAAAACCACTTGTACCCCAAAAGCTATTGAAATAAAAATTTTTAAAAAGAATAAACCTCACTTGGTCATGACCTATTATTCTTATATGTGCTGGTAGTCTTTTCTCTAGTGTCTCAGTATTTTTGCATCAATATTCATAGATGAAAACTGGAGTGCTCTTTTGTGCAGTTTTTTCAGGTTTTAATACTTATTTTTCTTTTGTTGCCGAAGTTACCACCACTTCATGAAAATAATTAGGAGCTTTGTATTCCTTTTTTGTGCTCTGGAACAGTTTACATAGCAGTGGAACCTGGGGCTTTTTAGGGGAGTAGACAGCTTTCTCTGCTTCTGTGGAAATTTGGCTGTTCAGTCTTTATATAGCTTCTGGAGTCAGTTTTGGCAAATTATGTTTTCCAAGAAAAAGATTTATATTGGATATATTCTATAGTGTTGTAAAAAGTATTCTCTTTAAAAAAAAAAAAAAAAGTCTTTGTTTCTTGTTTATTTTATTTTTTGAGACAGTTTCACTCTGACACACAGGCTGGAGTGCAGTGGTGCAGTCTCAGCTCAAACTCTGCCTCCCAGGTTCAAGTGATTCTTGTGCCTCAGCCTTCTGACTAGCTGAGATTATAAGTGTGTGCCATCATGCCTGGCTAATTTTTGTATTTTTAGTAGAGAGGAGGTTTTGCCATGTTGGTCAAGCTGATCTTGGGCTCCTGGCCTCAAGTGATCTGCCCACCTTGGCCTCCCAAAGTGCTCGGATTACAGGCATGGGCCACCACATCTGGCCTATTTCATTTCTTATTTTGTACATTCATGCTTTCTCTTATTTTTCTCCTGTTTTTCTACATTATGTTAGCTCGGTTGTAGTTGATTCTACCCTTTGACCTAAGAGTTGTATTATGAAGACTGATTGTTTCCTATGTGAAAAAGCCTTTATGTTTTCTGATTTTGTTATTTCTAGTGTTACTGTATTGAGATCAAATAATATTGTCTGTATTATTTCTTCCTTTTACAATCTATTGTTGTTTTCTTTGTGGCCTAATATCAGTTTTTATGAATGTTTCATGAGTTCTTAGAGAAGATGCATTCTTTTTACCAAAGTATAGATATATACATACATATATAAGTATATATTATTACATACACACATACACATGTATAAATGTATATGTGTGTATATATATAAGATCTATGTTATTCATTATGCTTTTAGAGGTTCCATAAGCTTACTTATTTTGGTGGTGAGCAGAGACTAAAACAAAGATAGACATAAGGATAACAATGGTATATAAATAAATGTTAGGCGACAGTGTAATAATGCAGGAATAATACAACAACAAAAAATAGAAAGGGGAGAAAAAGTAGACAGAATAAACTTGCTTACTCTCTATTTGTAATGACTAGCAGTCAAGTGATGTTGAAAGTTGACAAATGTAATAGAAGCTTGAACATATTCAATAGCATAATAAAGGGAAACAACAAGAAAGGTAATATATTATCAATATTTAAAAACTTTTTAGCTCATCTTGGAATCTTAAGTTGTAATTTTCATCTACTTTGTGTGATTTTGGGGTAAGTGTTCCTTAACTGTATGAATTTTAGCCTATTTTTTATTTCTCATAGCATTTTTAATGAATTTTTGGGTGAAGGAGTTTCCTAGACTTGGAGCACAGGAGGATCCTAGGGAAGGGTATGGTAATATATAATGGGTCATGGTTGTTTCAACTTTGTAGTTCAGTGCTTTCTCTACTGCTGCTATAGGAAAGGCCTAGAGGTAACTCTTCCATGTGTCCGCAGCTCTGGCTCTCAGGTCCTAGCCTGACTGAAGAAGGCTTCTTCCTGCAGGTCTCTGTTTCACAAATCCCTCCTCTTGCCATCCCAGGTGATGCCACTGTAGCTGGTATTTTGTGAGATCTTCCCCTCTGGACCCGTAGCCTGAGCCTTGATTAGCTTTCTCTCTCTGCCTCGCCAGTAATCAATCCTGCCTTGTTCAAGCTACATCACACTCACAGGCACTCCCTCTCAGGAGCAGGCTCTTGCTCTTCTGGAAGGTCTAGCACCTTCTGAGCACCTGTCAGACCACCTTTCGCGTAGCGTGTTTCTCTTCCACAGTACCTTTGCAACTTCCCATGCAGTTCTGCTGTACGACTCTGTTTTCGGTAGTACTTAATCACAATTTTGAGTTTGCAGGTTTTCTCTGTTTCTTATTTTTGCTGAAATGTTGTTTGTGGATTTTGTTCTGTTTTGTTTTCTTCTCGTTGTTATATATTAACAATAAGAAAGAGGGACAATTCACAAATAAGCTACCGCCTTGTTGTTCTGGAAACAGATGTCAATGCAAAGCTTTTCTTTTCTTTTGAGACAGGGTCTCACACTGCCTCCCAGGCTTGCATGTAGTGCACAGTCATGGCTCATTGTACCCTCAATCTCCTGGGCTCAAGCAATTTTCCAGCCTCAGCCTCCTGAGTAGCTGGGACTACAAGCGTGCACCATTGCTCCCAGCTAATTTATTATTGTTGTTTTTGGTAGAGAGGAGGTCTCACTGCGTTGCCCAGGGCTGTTCTCGAACTCCCTGGCTCAAGCCATCCTCCCGCCTTGGCCTCCCAAAGTGTTGGAGTAATAGGCATGAGTGTCTGGCCAGGGTATTTTTGGTGCTATGCATTTTTCTCCCAGGTTCTGATTCTGATAAATACTGGACTTTTATTATAATTTTTGTAATATAGTTTGGGTTTTTTATTTGGTTCAAAAAGAAGTTGTTGTTTTCATTTTAATTTCCTATAGTAATGGGTTTTCTCCTAATTTTGGTATCAATTTGTAGTTTAATTTCATGATGGGCAATGAATGTCATCTGTATTATTGCTCCCTCTTGGAATTTGAGTTGTTCATCATGGCTTTTTTCTTTAATGAAGCTTCTAATGTTATAATCTTTGTTGAATTTGTTTTGCATGTCTTCATTCAGCCTTTTATTGTCAACATTTGTAGGGTTTAGGTATATATTTTTTATATTTACATTGTGGTTTTTTTCCTTCCAATATTTTAATTTCGTTTTTTAGAGACAGGCTCTCACTCTGTTGCCCAAGCTGGAGTGCAGTGGCAGTCATAGCTCACTCCAGCCTCAAACTCCTGGGCTCAAGCAATCCTGCCACCCCAGCCTCCCATGTATCTGGGACTACAGGCGTGTGCCACCATGCCCAGCTAATTTTTTTTCTTCTGTAGGGACGGGGTCTCACTGTGTTGTCCAGGCTGGTCTCCAACTCCTGGCCTGGAGCAATCTGCCCACCTCAGCCCCGCAAAGTGCTGGGATTACAGGCATGAGGCACTGCACGTGATCTTTCCTTTTAATCTGAGTATAAATTTTTCTAACTTTTGAGTTGTTACCCTTATACTTACTGATTATACCAGAATGTTTATGATCTTATGTTACACTTTGATTTTTTGTTTGTTTTTATTAATCTTTAATGAGGTATAAGATTCACCAATTTTAAGCATACAGTTTAGTGACTTTTTTTTTTTTCCTTTTAAAGACAGAGTCTTGCTTTGTCATCCAGACTGGAATGCAGTGGTGTGATCTCAGCTCACTGCAACCTCCACCTCCCAGGGTCAAGCGATTCTTGTGTCTCAGCTTCTCAAAGCAGCTGGAATTACAAGCGTGTGCGAACATGCCTGGATAATTTTTGTACTTTTAGTAGAGAGGGGGTTTTGCCATGTTGGCCAGGCTGGTCTCGAACTCCTGACCTCAAGTGATCTGCTTGCCTCGGTTTCCCAAAGTGCTAGGATTACAGGCATGAGCCACTATGTCCAGCCCAGTTTAGTGACTTTTTAATAATATATACAGTCATGTAATCACCATCACAATCAAGATGTAGAACATTTTCCTCAGCCCATGCAGCTCTGCAATTCACCTTTGTGGCAGAACCTTCCTTTCCACACCCAACTCTTGCAATCACTAACCTACTTTCTGTTGTAACAGTTATGCCTTTCCTCCGGTGCCATACATTGAATAAGTACATACTCTTTTGTTTGAATTCACAAAATTGAAACCAAAGACTTACCATGTTGAATGTATCAGTAGATTATTCCTTTTTATTCTTGAATGCTATTCCATTGTATAGATACACTATTTGGTGCCTGTCCTTTCTATTTGATGACCATTTGGGTTATTTCCAGTTTGGGGCTATTACTAGTCTTAGTCTGGACCATATATTTTCATTTCTCTTCTGTAAATACCTAGTAGTATGGGGGTGTTGGGTCATATGGAAAGCTTGTATTTAACCTGAGAGACTGAGAAGCCGTTTTCCAAAGTGATTGTAACATTCTAACAAACAACATATGAGAGTTCCAATTGCTGTACTTCCTCACTAACATTTGATATCATCTCTCTCTTAATTTAATGGATGCATAGTGATATATTGTTGTAGTTTCTATTTACATTTCCCTGCAGACTAATTATAATATTAGTTCGTTCTTACACTGCCGTTAAGAAATACCTGAGACTGGGTGATTTATAAAGAAAAGAGGTTTAATTGGCTCGTGTGGTTCCGCAGACTGTGCAAGAAGCATGGCAGCATCTGCTTCTGGGAAAGCCTCAAGGAGCTTTTATTCATGGTGAAAGGCAAAGTAGGAGCAGGTGTATTACGTGGGAAGAACAGGACCAAGAGAGAGAAGCGGGAGGTGTCATACACTTTTAAACAACCAGGTCTCATACTAACTCACCCACTATCACAAGAACAGCACTGAGGGGATGGTGCTAACCCATTCATGAGGACTCTGCCCCCGTGGTCCAGTTACCTCCTACCAGGGAATTACACCCTCCCACCTCCAACACTGGGGATGAGATTTGGTGAGGACAAATCATATCATTGTGCTTATTGGCCATCTGTGTAAGTTTTTTGTTTTTTGGGTTTTTTTGCAAAGTGCCTATTCAAGATTTTTGCCCTTTTTTAGGTTTTGGGTTTTGAATTTCTTTGGAAAACAGAAAGGCCTACTGAGATTTTGATTGCAACTCTTGTTAAATCAGTTTGGTGAAGATTAATGTGTTGATTATATTAAGCTTCCAATTCATGAATATGTTATGTTTCTTGATTTATTTTGGTCTTTAATTACTCCTAGCAGAGTTTTAGTTTGCAGTGTACATATTTTACTAAGAATTTATAACTGAATTCTAATATAAATGGTATTTTTAAATTTCTAGTTTGTTGCTAATACATAGAAATACAATTAATTCTTGTATATGGACCTTATGTCCTGTGGCTTTGCTATACTCACTTATTAGTTCTAGTAGAGATCTTAGGAATTTTTTGCTAATGGGTCCTGTTATAGTTGTAGAGTTCACAGGATTTTCTTCACAATGGATCATATCTCCAGCAAATAAAAATAGTTTTACTTTTTCCTTTCCAGTCTTTATAGTAAGGTGTTTTATTTATTTTTCTTATTGTGCTGGACTGGCAAGGATCTCTGGGTTGAGAACAGATACCCTTCCTTGCCTGTTTTTCATCTTAGTGAGAAGGCATTTAGTTTTAGACCATTATGTATGATGTTAACTTTGGGTCTTCATAGTTGTCCTTTATCAGGCTGAAAAGGTTTCCTTTTATTCCTAGTTTACTGGGAGTTTTAATCATAAACTGATACTTGAGTATTTAAAATGCTTTTTCTGTATCTGTTGAGATGATCATGTGGCTTTTCTCTTGTCGTTAATGTATAAATTATCCTGATTGACATTACAGTGTTTAATCAACCTTGTATTTCTGAGATAAAGTCTGCTTGGCTATGATGGAGGATCCTTTTTATATATTGCTGGTTTCAATTTCCTGAAATTTTCTTAAAAGATTTTTGCATCTGTGTTCATGGAGGATATTGGTCTATAATTTTCTTAATGCCTTTATCTGGTGTTAATGTCAAAGTAATACTTGTTTAATAGAATGAGTTGAAGTCAAAGGAGATTGCCTCAGATGAGACTTTGGACTTTGGAGTTTTGAGTTAATGCTGGAATGAGTTAAGACTTTAGAAGACTGTTGGGAAGGCATGATTGTATTTTACAATGTGAGAAGGACATGAGATCTGAGGCAAATCCCCTCCACCTATGAGCCTGTAAAGTAAAAAACTAGTTACTTCCAAGATACAAAGGAGATATAAGCATTGGGAAACATTCCTCTTCCAAAAGGAAAAAAATTGGCCAAGAGAAAGGGGCTACAGGCTCACACAGATCCAAAACCCAGCAGGGCAGTCATTAAATCATAAAGCTCCAAAATAATCTCCTTTAACTCCATGTCCCACATCCAGGTACACTGATATGAGGGATGGGCTCCCAAGGCGTTGAGCAGTTCCCCCCCTGTGGCCTTGCAGGGTTCAACCCCTGAGGCTACTCTCACAGGCTAGACTTGAGTGCCTACAGCTTTTCCACACTGAAGGTGCAAGCTGCCAGTGGGTCTACTATTCCAGGCTCTGGAGGACAGTGGCCCTCTTCTCATAGCTCTACTAGGCAGTCCCCCAGTGGGGACTCTCTAGGGGGAAGAGGGTACAATCCCACTTTTTCGCTTCATACTTCCCTAGTAGAGGTTCTCTCTGAGGCTCCACCCTTGCCGCAGGCTTCTGCCTAGATTCTCAGACTTTTGAAATACGTTCTCTGAAATCTAGGCAGTGGCTGCCAAGCCTCATTCACTGTTGCACTCTGCATGCCTGCAGGCTTAACACCACATGACAGCCACCAAGGCTCATGGCTTGCACCCTCTGAAGTAGCAGCCTGAGCTATCTGGGGCTCCTTTAGCTGATGCTGGAGCCAGAGTGGTCAGAATGAGGAAAACAGTGTCTTGAGGCTATGCAGGGCTGCAGGGCAGCAGGGCCCTGGGCCTGGCCCATGAAACCATTCTTCCCTTCTAGGTCTCTGGGCCTGTAATGGGAGGGGCTGCTGCAAAGGTCTCTGAAATGCCTTTGAGGACTTTTTCTCATTGTCTTAGATGTTAGCCTTGGCTCCCTTTTGGTTATGCAAATATCTCTAGCAAGTGGTTGCTCCACAGCCTGCTTGGATTCTTCCTTTGAAAACAAGCTTTTATTTTCTACATGGCCTGGCTGCAAATTTTCCACTTTTACACCCTGCTTCCCTTTTAAAAGTTCCAACTATAAATCATTTCTTTGCTCCCACATCTGAGCATAGCTTGCTAGAAACAGCCAGGCCATGTATTAAATATTTTACTGCTTAGAAATTTCTTCTACCAGATACCCTAAATCATCGCTTTGAAGTCAAACTTCCACAGGTCCCTAGGGCACAAACAGAATGCAGCCAAGTTCTTTGCTACAGCATAACATGTGTGACTTTGCTTCAGGTCCCAGTCAGTTCCTCATTTCCATCTGAGACCTCGTTTCACTGTCCCTATCACTATCAACATTTTGGTCACAACCATTAACCAATCTCTGAGATGTTCCAAACTTTCCTTTATCTTCCTATTTCCTTTTGAGCTCTACATACTCTTCCAGCCTCTGCTCTTACCCAGTTTCAAAGTTGTGTCCACATTTTCAGGTATCTTTATAGCAGTGCCCCACTCCTTGGTACCAATTTTCTGTATTAGACCATTCTTGCACTGCCATAAAAAAATACCTGAGACTGGGTGATTTATAAAGAAAAGAGGTTTAATTGGTTCATGGTTCTCAGGCTGTGCAAGCATGGTACCAACATCACTTGGGTTCTGGGGAGATATAATTCACATACTATACAATTCACCGATCAAAATGTATAGTTCAATCACTTGTAGTATATTCACAGAGTTGTGCATCCATCACAGCAATCAACTATAGAACATATTCACTACCCCATAAATGGGGGAGGCCTCAGGGAGCTTTTACTTGTGTTGAAGGTGAAGTGGGAGCAGGCATATCACATGGTGAAAGCAGGAGCAAGATGAGAGAGAGTAGGGTGGGTACCGTGTACCACACACTTTTAAACAACCAGATCTTACGAGAACTCACTACCGCAAAGACAGCACCAAGCCATGAAGGACTGACACCAGGACCCACACCACCTCCCACCAAGCCCCCACACCACCTCCCACCAAGCCCCCACCTCTAGCATTGGGAATTACAGCTCAATTCAATATGAGATATAGATAGGGACAAAAATTCAAACTGTATAATTAGCTGGTAATCTCTCATTCTGGAGAGTGCATTATCTGATATTTATACAGACCCTCAAGCTTTTGTGTTCTAATGTTTTCATAGTGTATTTTTTATCCTTTTACTTAAAACTATCTGTTAGTATATTAGGGTGGGTTTCTTGCAGAGAGCATATAGTTGGGTCTTTTTAATCCAATCTTAAAGACTGTTTGTCACTGTAGTATTTATATAAGGGTGGGCCAATTTATACAAGGGTCATCTGTGGGTCAAATCTGCTGTTATACAGCCCCAAAGAATTGTTTTTACATTTTTAAATGGAAAAAATCAAAAGAGTAATAACTTGAGGTACATGAAAATTATATCCAAATATCTAGTGTTTCTAAAATTTCGTTGGAACATAGATTTGCTCATTCATTCATGTACTGTCTGTGACTGTTTTGTGCTGCAATGGCAGCTGAATAGTTTTGTTGGAGATTATACAGTCCACAACTAAAAATATTTATTATCTGTCTTTTTACAGTAAAAGTTTGCGAACCTTTCATCTAAAGCATTACATTTATTGTAATTATGGATATGATTGGATTAAACAAGCCATTTCCTATTTTTCTGTTTGATTTGTGTTCCTTATGCCTTTTTTCCTTCTTTTTTCTGCCTTCTTTTGGGTTTTTTTCTTCAAATTCTATTTTATCTCCAGTATTATTTTATTAGCCATACTTCCTTTATTTTTTAATGAAGTTTCTCTACAGTTTAGAATATATGTCTCTAACACACTATAGTCGACCTTAAATTATATTACTTTGTTTCATATATAGTGTAGGAACTTTGCAACCTTATAATTCTGTTTTTTCCTCTTTTCTCTTATGCTATTGTTATAATACATTTTACTATTATATATTATTAATCCCATATTACATTTTTTCTATTTGCATTTTAAATAATTATCTATAGCTTTATTAATATATAATTCACATACTTTACAATTCACTAATTCAAAGTGTATAGTTCAATGGCTTTTAGTATATTCACAGAGTTGTGCATCCATCACAGCAATCAACTTTAGAACATATTCACTACCCCATAAAGAAATCCTGTCCTCTTTAGCTCACCCCCTAATTTCCCTATCTCTTTGACCCTGAACAACTCATCTAGAAAGTACTACGAATCTACTTCTGCCTCCACAGATTTGCCTGTAGGGATTGTCCAATGTCATAATTTGTAACTGGCTTATTTCACTTAGCATTATGCTGTTAAAATATATTTCTATGAATATTTATATACAGGTTTTAAGTAGATATTATGTTTTCATTTTCCTTGGGTTTATACTTAGTGAAATCACTGGGTCATATGGTAACTCTGTGTTTGAGCACTTGAGGAACTGTCAGACTATTTTCCAAAACCACTGGCTGTATTTTACATTTCCACCAGAGTTATATGAGGGTTCTAATCTCCCTACATCCTTGTCAATACTTTTTATGTCTTTTTGATTAAAAATATCATAGTGGCTGAGAAGTAGTGTCTCACTGTGGTTTTGATTTGCATTTTCCTGATGGCAAATGATATTCACCATCTTATTGTGTGCTTATTGGCAGTCTGTATATCTTTTTTAGAGAAATATCTATTGAGATCCTTTGCCCATTTTTGAATTGTGTTTTCTTTTTGTTGTGTATTTGTAAGAGTTCTTTATATATTTTGATACAAGTACCTTACAAGTGTGATTTATAAAATTTTCTCCCATTTTTTGTTGTCTTTTCATTTTCTCGATGATGTCCTTTGTGGTACAAATGTTTATATTTTGATACTCAGGTTTTTTTTGTCTTTCCTTGCTTGTGTTTTTGGTACTATAGCTAAGAAACTACATTTGGCCCTTTAACGACAGAGGTTTGAACTGCACAGGTCCACCTATCTGTAGATTTTTTTCAACAAACATACTGGAAAATTTTTTGGATCATTTGCAACAGTTTGAAAAAACTTGCAGAGGAATCATGTAACCTAGAAATATTGAAAAGACTAAAAAGCTAGGTATGTCATGAATGGTTAAAACATATGTAGATACTAGTCTGTTTTATTATTTACTGCATAAAATATCCATAAGTCTATTATTAAAAGTTAAAATTGATAAATGTATGCACACAAACACAGACCATACATGGCATAGGCAGTTGAGAAATATAAACAAACATAAAATTAACTGTAGTACACACTATACTACTGTAATAATGTCGTAGCCACCTCCTGTTGCTGTTGCAGTGAGCTCAAGTAATGTGTCTGCTTAAAACACTAATCATCTCTACATGAGCAGTTCATATATCGTGTTTAGTGCAATACCATAAAACTTGAATAATACCATGGGACCCAAATGAAGTCATGGATTATCACTGGTGATGCTGGAAGTGCTCCCAAGAAGCAGAGAAAAAAGCCATGATATTACAAGAAAAAGTTGAATTGCGTGATATGTACAGTAGACTGAGGTCTTCACATGTGATTATCCATTTCAAGACAAATGTATCCAATGTAAGGACCATTGAAAAAAGAAATGAAAATTTTGTGAAGTTGGCACTGCAGCTATGTCAGCAGGCACCAAAACTTTATACTTCTTGCAAAATACCCATTTATCTCATATTTAAAATGCAGCTTTTATGTTGGTGCAGGATTACTATAAGAAAGGCTTACCTGTAGACTAATATAAATCAAGAAAAAGAAAAGTCATTATATGACAACTTAAAGCAAAAGTAAGGTGCAGGATCTAAAGCTGGAGAATTTAATGCCAGCAAAGGATGATGTGATAATTTTAGAATGAGGTTTGGTTTTTTAAAGTCAAGATAATAGGAGAGGCAGCTTGTGCCAACCAAGAGGCAGCAGACAAGTTCCCAGATGCCATTAAGAAAATCACCTGAGCAGCTTGGGTGGTGGGAGGAGCGGCAGCAGCCAGGCAGCCCAGTAGCCCAGCTTTGCTAAGGGTCTCAGTGTGCTGCAGCCTGCAGGCACTTGGCACACACCCTCCCTGCTGCCATGATGTCAAGAGGAAGGTCAACTCCACTGAAGGGGGCAGCGAAGGAGTAGCTCAAGAGTGGAGATCTTCACACTTGTCAGCTAAATCTGCCCCTGCAAAAGTGGAAAGTAAGCCAAAAAAGGCAGCAGAAAGGGATAAATCTCCAGACATGCAAACAAAAGGGAAAGGAGGAGCAAAGGGAAAACAGACTGAAGTGGCTAACCGAGAAAGTAAAGAAGATTTGTCTGCAGAAAATGAAGAAACAAAACCGAGGAGAGTTCAGCTTCCAATGAAGCTAGAGAGAAAGAAGCCAACTCTGATTGATATCCTATACCATGTCTTATCAGTGGTTCCTGTCTCCCTTCTCATACAATCCAGAGGAATATTTTTATCAACTATTTTGTAAATGCAAGTTTTTTAGTAGCTCTGGAAACATTTTTAAGAAGGAAGGAATCCCACCTTATCCCATTTTTTAAGTGTAAATGCTTATTTTAAAAAGAGGTGAAATCGGCTTTGCAGATGCTGCCACCGAGGAAAGTCCTGTACTACTAGCCATGGTCAACCCTACCGTGTTCTTCAACATTGCCGTCGACGGCGAGCCCTTGGGCCGCGTCTCCTTCGAGCTGTTTGCAGACAAGGTTCCAAAGACAGCAGAAAATTTTCGTGCTCTGAGCACTGGAGAGAAAGGATTTGGTTATAAGGGTTCCTGCTTTCACAGAATTATTCCAGGGTTTATGTGTCAGGGTGGTGACTTCACACGCCATAATGGCACTGGTGGCAAGTCCATCTCTGGGGAGAAATTTGAAGATGAGAACTTCATCCTAAAGCATACAGGTCCTGGCATCTTGTCCATGGCAAATGCTGGACCCAACACAAATGGTTCCCAGTTTTTCATCTGCACTGCCAAGACTGAGTGGTTGGATGGCAAGCATGTGGTCTTTGGCAAAGTGAAAGAAGGCATGAATATTGTGGAGGCCATGGAGCGCTTTGGGTCCAGGAATGGCAAGACCAGCAAGAAGATCACCATTGCTGACTGTGGACAACTCGAATAAGTTTGACTTGTGTTTTATCTTAACCACCAGACCATTCCTTCTGTAGCTCGGGAGAGCACCCCTCCACCCCATTTGCTCGCAGTATCCTAGAATCTTTGTGCTCTCGCTGCAGTTCCCTTTGGGTTCCATGTTTTCCTTGTTCTCTCCCATGCCTAGCTGGATTGCAGAGTTAAGTTTATGATTATGAAATTAAAACTAAGTAACAAAAAAAAAAAAAGAGAGGTGAAATCATTCACCGGTTGTTTATTTTTTGGTACAACCAGAAAATAGTGTGAGATATTGAATTATAGGAGGCTTTGACTATCTTAGGTGTCAGGTTAACATTCCATAGATGGGGGGTTAGTTTTTACATCCTATAATACAAAGCATACTAACCAGCAATATGGAGTCACAGTCCTGTACTGAATGTCTTAAACATTTTAAATTACTTCTGTTCCCATGTTGTTTTTTAGTAGAATTGTTTCCTAAAGAAAACCACTCCATATTCATGGCTTTCCCTGTCTGAATTGTATGTACTCTGTAACATCTTTAGTTGTGATAGTCCTGTTTTTCCAATAACTTTGTGAATGTGCTGTGAATGAAAATTTGAGTATGTAGTATACATACTATTCAGTTATGAATTGGTAGGATGTATGCAACAGCTTAACAACATGTGAAGATACTGGCACGTGATAGCCTCTTAAGGAAATTTTGCCTCCAGATATTAAGCTGGAAAGTCACTAGAGTAACTTTTACAAAGAATTTGCAATACATGGTTTTTTAGATTTTTGGTACATATGTTAAGAATTGTGTACAAATTGAAATGTCTATGTGGTGATCCTCAACCCAACCAGTAAACTCTCAATTATGAAAGAAAAAAATCACTAAGGAGAAAAGATATCTGCCCCAACAGATTTTTAATGAAGATGAAAGTTCCCTGTTCGTAGAAAAAAAAAAAAAATGCCACAAAGGACATTTATTAGTAAGGAAGAGAAATGAAAACCAAGATTTGAAACAGGAAGAGATAGGCTACCTCTGTTATTTTATACAAATGCAGTTGGTCTTAAGATCAGTATTGTTCTTATCTATAAAGCTGCTAACCCCCAAGCCTTGAAGGTAAAGATAAATATCAGCTGCCAGTCTTTTAGTTGCACAACAGAATGTCTGGGCAACAAGAATTCTTTCTCTGCATTGGTTCCATCAATGCTTTTGTCCCTGGGGTCAGGAAGTATGTTGCCTGTAAGGGACTGCCTTTTAAAGTTCTTTTGATATTGGGCAATGCTCTCTGGCCACCCAGAACTCCATGAGCTCAACACTGAAGGTGTCAAAGGGGTCTGTCAGCCCCCAAACTCAACATCTCTAATTCAGTCTCTAGATCAGGGTGTAATAAGGACCTTTAAGCCTCGTTACAGAAAGTACTCTTTGGAAAAGATTGTCAGTGCTGTGGAAGAGAACCCTGATAGAACCTGAAAGTCTGGAAGGATGATAATATTGAAAATACCATCATTGTTATAGAAAAAACCATGAAAGTTATCAAGCCCCAAGCCATAAATTTCTGCTGGAGAAAACTGTCCAGATGTTGTGCATGACTTCACAGGATTTACGACAAAGCTAACCAAGGAAATCATGAAAGAGATTGTGAATATGGCAAAAAAAAAAAAAAAAAAAAAAGTGGGAGCTGAGGGTTTCAAGATACGGATTTCTTGAATAAATTAAATAGCTAGTAGACACCACACCAGAAGAATTAACAGAAGATGACTTGATGGAGATGAGTGCTTCTGAACCAGTGCCACACAATGAGGAAGAAGACATAGAAGCAGTGCCAGAAAACAAAGTGACATTAGACAATTGGCAGAAGAGTTCCAATTAAAGACTGCTTTTGCTTTTTATGACATGGATCCCTCTATGATATGGAGACCAAGACTAACACAAACAGCGGAAGAAGGATTGGTACCATATAGAAACGTTTTTAGAGAAATAACAAAAAAACAGACAGAAATTACAAGGTATTTCTGTGAAGTTACACTGAGTGTGCCTGCCTCTCCTCCCTCCCCTTCTACCTCCTCCACCTCTGCCACTTCTGCCACCAGAGACAAGAAGACCAAACTAACAACTCCTCTTCCTTAGCCTATGGAATGTGAAGACAGTGTGGATGATGACCTTTCTGTTGACCCACTTCCATTTAATGAATAGTAAGGTATATTTTCTCTTATGATTTTCTTAACATTTTCTCTAGCTTCCTTTGTTGTAAGAATACAGTATAAAATACATATACAAAATATGTTAACTGTGTTAGCTGTTTATGTTATCTCTAAGGCTTCCAGTCAACAGTAGGCTATTAGTAAAGTTTTTAAAGAGTCAAAAGTTATATGTGGATTTTCAGCTGTGCAAGGGTTTAGTGTCCATTCCTAACTTCTGTGTTATTCAAGGGTCAACTGTATTACCCAATCCAATTCACAAAGATTTCCATATATGTTTTCTTCTAAGAGCTTTAGGTCTTACACTTAGATTTTTAAATCTATCTTTAGTTAATTTTTAAATATGGTATGAAGTAGGAGTCCAACTTCATTCTTTGGCATGTGGCTATCTAGTTGTCCCAGCACAATTTGTTAGAGAGACTGTCATTTCCCCATTGAATGGTCTGAACACCCTTGTCAGAATCATTTGATCATATATGCAAGGATTTATTTCTGGGTTCTCTATTCCTTTAGTCTATATGTCTCTTTTTATTCCAGTACCATACTGTTTTAATTACTGTAGCTTTGTAGTAAGTTTTTAAATCAGTGAGTCCAATTCTTTTCTTTTCAAAATTGTTTTGGCTATTAAGGTCCTTCAAGATTTTATATGAATTTTAGGTTTTTCTATTTCTGCAAAAAGTGTCATTGGGGTTTTGATAGGGATTGTGTCAAATATGTAGATCACTTTGAGCAGTGCTGTCATCTGATGTTCTTTCTTCCTAACAACATATATATAATGTTTTGCTAACACCAATTCTCCAATTTGCTGGATACCAGCTGGATCTCCAGTAATTCATTTCAACTCTGACATTAACTACTGGAGTTAACCTTCACACCCTGCAGCTTAAGGGCCCAGGCTGCAAGACTGCCCCATTTCAGATACCAACTGTAAATATGATACCCAGGCTACCCATATTCCTGCCTGACCAGCTACAGTTCCTTAAGCTACAAAGTCGAGTTGCTGAATTGAGATCTTTTTTCTTTTTCAATGTTAGTGTTTACAGCTATAAGTTTCCCTGATCACATTTTTATTGCATCCCGTAAATTTGCTTGTGTGTTTAATGACTCATGCCTTTCTTCAAATTTGGACTTTTTTTTTTTCACTGTGTTTTTGTTTGTTTGTTTTTGTTTTAAATAATGTACCTCTTTCCCCCTTACCTCTATTCTCTCTGTCCAGGATTCTAACTAGTTGGATTTTTATACCTCTTGGTTCAATCCTATACAATTTTTATGTACTTTTAATTGTGGTTAAAAAAAAAAAAAAAAAAAAAAACCACGTAACAAGAATTACTATCTTAACGATTTTTAAGTTCAGTAATGTTAAGTATATTCACATTGTTTTGGAATAGATCTCCAGAACTTTTTCGTGTTGCAAATCTGAAACTTTATACTCAATTAACAGTTCCCCTTCCCCCTCTCTCCCTAGCCCCTGGCAAACATCATTCTACTCTCTATGAATTTGATTACTCTAGATACTTTATGTAAGTGGGATAATATAGTATTTATTTTTTTGTGACTGACTGATTTCACTCAGCATAATATTGTCAAGATTTATTCATGTTGTAACATATGACAGGATTTCCTTCCCTTTTAAGAGACTGAATAAAATTCCATAGTATATATATATTACCACATTTTGTTTACCCATTCATCCATCGATGGACATTTGGTTTGCTTTCACCTTTTGGCTACTGTGAATAATGCAGCTGTGGACATGTGTGTGTATATCTCTTTGATACCCCACTTTCCATTATTTTGGATATATATATCCAGAAATAGGATTGCCAAATCATATGAATTTTTAAGGAACCTCTATTTTTCATAGCAGTTGCATTATTTTACAATCCCATCAGCAGTGCAAAAGAGTTCCAATTTCTCCATATCCTCACTTCTTATTTTCTGTTGGTTTTTTTTTTTAATATAGCAGTCATACTAATGGGTCTAAAGTAATAATTTCATTGTAGTTATGCGTTTCTGTGATGATTAGTGATACTGAGCATCTTTTCTTATGTTTGCTATTTGTATATCATCTTTGAAGAAATGTAAATTCAAGTTCTTTGCCCATTTTTTAATCAAGTTATTTTTTGTTTTTGAGTTGCAGAGTTTCTTTACATATTGTGGATATTAATCGCTTATCAGATATATTATTTGCATATATTTTCTCTGATTTGCTAGGTTGCCTTTCCACTCTGTTCATTGTGTCATTTGATGCACAAAGGTTTTTAGGTTTAATATAATCCCATCTATCTATTTTTGCTTTTATTATATTTTTGGTGTCATATGTAAGAAGTCATTGCTATGTCAGTGTCATGAAGATTTTTCCCTATGTCTTCCTCAGGAGTTTTATAATTTCAGGTCTTATATTTAGGTTTTTAATTGATTTTGAGTTAATTTTCATATGTCATGTAAGATAGGAATCCAGCTTTATTCTTTTGTGTATGGATATCCAGTTTGCCCAACTCCATTTTTGAAGGAGACTTATTTTCCCACTGAGTATTCTTGGTATTCTTATCAAAGATGAATTGATCACATACACAAGAGTTTATTTCTGGACTCTCTATTCCATTGGGCTGTTTGTCTTTATGCCAGCACCATACTGTTTTCATTACTGAAGCTTTGTAATATGTTATAAAATCAGGCAATGTGAATCTGCCAACTTCATTCTTCTTTTTCAGAATTATTTTCATCATCCCTTGTGATTCTGTATGAATTTCAGGATGACTTTTCCTGTTTCTATAAAAAGCATCATTGGAGTTTTTATAGGGATTTTGTTGAATCTGAGTCTGTAGATTGCTTTGGGTAGTATATACATCTTAATATTAAACTTCCAGTTCATGAACATGGAATGTCTTTCCATTTATTTATGTCGTCTTGCATTCATCTCAGCATTTTTTGTTATTTTCAGTAAACACGTTCCACCTCCTAGGTTTATTCCTAATTATTTTGATCCTTTTGATGCTACTGTAAATAGAACTGTCTTCTTAGTCCTATAGATCTTTTGTACTTACATTTTCTCTTGTATATTTTTTCCTTTCATTTGTATTCTGAGAAAATTCTTTGGCATTATCTTCAATCTTTCTATTCATTTATTTTAGAGGGGTAATCACTTCTTAATTTCTAACAGATCTTTCTTTTCCCTGCTTACTTCTTTTTAATTTCATTTTGTTCTTGTTTTATGGTTTCACTTTTTCTAATATCCCCTGAAATACCAATTAGAACTGTTTTGAATATTGCTTTGGTTCTTTTCAGGTCCTTTTTGTTTATGTTGTTTTATGTATTCATCTTGGCCCTTTTTTCTTCCTCAGAAACCTGGAGATCTTTGGCTGTTCATGTATATTTAAGAATGAAATATTAGATTGATCAATATAATAACTGGTGTGGGTTTCCTTTGCCAGGGTTTAAATGTGCTTCTTTCTCTGATAGGCTTCCCCAGATGGGAGGGTTAATTACTAACCCATGGTGTACAACTGGCAGGCCTCCTTCTAGGTGTATGGTCATGGAACAGATCAAAGCCCATCCTATACACCACCCCAAAAACCCAAATGAGGGCGCTTTACTTAAGAGCAGACACCCATATAAAAATACCTCTTTACGGCTGGACACAGTGGCTCATGTCTGTAATCCCAGCACTTTGGGGGGCCAAGGCGATGGATCATCTGAGGTCAGGAGTTCGAGACCAGCCTGACCAACATGGAGAAACCCCGTCTCTACTAAACATACAAAATTAGCCGGGCGTGGTGGCGCATGCCTGTAATCCCAGCTACTCGGGAGGCTGAGGCAGGAGAATTGCTTGAACCCAGGAGGCGGAGGTTGCAGTGAGCCGAGATCAAGCCATTATACTCCAGTCTGGGCAACGAGTGAAACTCCATCTCTAAAAAAAAAAAAAAAAAAAAAATCCTGTTTCCCCCTCTCTCCCACCCTTTATTTCTCCCTCTTTGTCTCTCTCTGAGAATTGTTCAATTTTCTTTCTCAAGAACAGACTTCCACTTTTTATCTTAGAATAGATGCCAGGGTGTTAGTTTCTGTCTTAGATTCAGAAGAATGAGAGTGGGGAGCTGACAGGCACAGATTTTCCACACAGTCCTTCACTGAATTGCTTCACTGTGTGACTCACTATCCACTGGTGTTTGTTAGTAACCTCTCCCAGACTCCTCCATCAGGAAAGCCAAGTCATCGTTTCAGCTGTGTATTCTGGGATGAAGTTGTTTCATGCAGTCTATCCCTGTTTCCCATTTCTTGAAATTCATTGATAACTTTGCCCCAACAGTGTCTTGTAACCACTTCCCTCATTCTCATTGTTTTTCCTTTTTATATTTATTATCTTTCCAGTAGAATTTAGTGAAGAAACATAGTCCGACATCTTGAACTGTGGAACAGCATGCATTTAAATTATATTTTAATTAATTTCTGCCTAAAATATTGAGTTCTCAGTGATTTACGTCAGTTGGTATGTGACAGCTCAGTGATGCAGTAGAGACCATTTTGCTCTCTAAGAGTCTTCATCCGAATTGTGCTTGCATTTATGTAGTACTTACGTCTGTGTCCGAGTGCAGTGTCCTCCCATCTTAGATGACGACCATATATTAACATGTCCTCTGCTTTCTGTTGTTCCATTACATTAAGGGTAGAATACTATATTCACAGTGAATAATCTGTTAGTATTCTTGAAGACCTCTTATCTGCCAGGCAGGATGCTAGATCCTAAAGATAACAAAGATAAGTAAGGTATGTTCCTTGTCCTCATAGACTCATGGGAGCTCACATTCTAGGTGGGTAGAAAGACCAGTAGTTATGAGACAATTTAATAGACATCACAGTGTACAAAGAGCTATTCTCGTGTTGCATAATGAAGCATATAGGTACTGAACTAGCAAATAAGGGATCCTCAGTCAATACCAGTGCTTCCTCATCATACGTAAGTTAATATTTAAGATAATTTTATGTTTAAGATGCCAGGAGCTAAATAAACTTTTCTTCCCTACAGTTTTGACACATGATGAACTCTAGCACTGGTTTATATGAGAAGGAAGGCGAAAGCATGACAGGAAACCTGACGCCTGCTGGGGAAGTGTGGAGCCCCTGCTGAGACGATTTGGAAGTCTCATGAAGATCAGTGACATATTCTTTAATTTTAAAAATTTGTAATTATTTAAAACAGGTATTTAATGTATTGAATAAGTTTAAGTTATATAATAAACGACCATTGAGTATTTAAAACCTGATTGTTCCTTTTTCCTGATCACCAAAGTTTGATGTTTTGCCAGATAGCCCAGGTACTGGACTAGCTGGTGTTTATCAAAGTATAGCCTTTTATATCTAGTTTTATGTGCATCCACATTTCCTTATTCACAAAATGCATTTAAAGTTACAGAAATGCATTTAGGCTGGTGCAGTGGCTCACACCTGTAATCCCAGCACTTTAGGAGGCCAAGACAGGTGGATCACCTGAGTTCAGGAGTTCAAGACCAGCCTGACCAACACGGCAGAACCCCGTCTCTACGAAAAATACAAAAAATTAGCTGGGTGTGGTGGTGGGCACCTGTAATCCCAGCTACTTGGGAGGATGAGGCAGGAGAATTGTTTGAATCCGGGAGGCGGGGGTTTCAGTGAGCCGATATTGCGCTGTTGCACTCAAGCCTGGGCGACAGAGTAAGGCTGTCTCAAAAAATAATATAAATAATAAAATTACAGAAATGCATTTCAAATTACAGAAACCTATTTTTTTGTATTTTTTCCTTCTGAGACAATAATAATAATAAAGCCCATTTGTACCTTAACTGGTGTTTTAAAATGGAAGTAATATTGTTGCGTGGTAATCATTTATCTTAAACAATGTTTTAATCTTAATGCGGTATTTGGATGTTCTAATGTTTCTAATTTTATGTCATAAAAATTATTTATGGGCATGTGGGATATATGTGTATTCTCTTTTTAAAAGGACTAGGTACTTTTATGAGAACTAGTTGAGGATGTAAACAGTTTGTTTTTCTGATGTGTATTAATAATAGATTAATAATAGGAAATGTTTAAAAACTATCCAACTATTCTAAAATCATAGGATCATGGGACTGGAAGAGAACTCAGTACCATTTGGACCTCATCCTGTGGAGAGTCTGATTCATTAGGTCTAAAGTCAGCTTGGTAAATCATGATTGTTTAAAAAGCTCTCCAGATGGTTCTGTAATTAGACAAGTTTGAGAAGCATTTAACAGAATTGGGCCCCCAGCTAGTGTGCCAGCCCCTATTCTAAGGCCCTGCCTGTAAAGCCGAGCCTCAGGCCATCTTGGAAGTTCTGGGACCACAGGGAACTCTCTGCCTCTAGAGACGGGCTGGTCCGTCTTTGGACAGCTCTGTACACACAGTTCCATCATGAGCCAGAAGCTCACTCCTGTGAGCTCTTCAGAACAAGGCTAATCCTGTATTTGACAGAACAGCCCATAGAGTTAAACATCAGCTCCATTCATTCCTAATAAGAGAGCACCTGCCTCGCCCTCTCGCAGTCATCTCCCTTTGTTACTTGTTCGTGTTTGTCTGTGTTAAAATGGAGTGCACCATTTATGGCCTGCTCTGGTGGAACTAGGTTATTCCTGTGAGTTCGGAGTATCCTGTAGGGTACACTCAGAGGCTGGAGCAGTAAGTGGTCCTGGGGCGGCCAACGTAATGGTGCTCTCTGGCTCACTCCTCTTGGGAGTCAGCTGTAGCTGGGGATTGGTGAGAGGTGAGACTCTGTAAGGTTCTAGGCCAGATGCTCCACCCAGCTACCCAGAAGTCTGCTGCGGTGGCCGGGGTGCAAACCCCGACTATAAGATGGTGCTTTGTTTTCCTTTGTTACCAGCCTGTCTTCACTTCTGTGAGAATCTTATAGAAAGGATGATCAGCTGGGCAGAGACACCGGATTCCTACTTTTATTACCTACGATGGCCTTCTCCAGTATTCTAGATCCCATATTTTCATGGAGTATGAAGCTAAAATTACAGAACAGTGTAAAGAGTCTTGATGCCCCCCTTGCTGTTTGTATCTTATGATCTGAGTGGACAATTTACACCAATTTACATGTTTCATTTCCAGGTGAGTGATATGTTATACCAGAAAATCCAGATTTATAAATAAGGTATTTCTTTACAGTGAAATGTTTTAATTAAATGGCTTGTTTTAAAAGTGCTGTTATGTCAAGAGCTCTCATGCATACCAACTGCTGTGCCATACAAAAATGCACCCTCCTCAGGAACATTACATAACTGAACCATAGGTCTTGCCTTGAGTATCTGGTAACACTTGGAGAGAAAGCCATTCAGTTCCCTTATCCTGGAAATGCTGAACAAATATAGTCCAACGGCTTTCATGGTATATTCAGGATCCTAAATTCTGGTTCTCGGCTGCAGGCCCTATGTCAAGTTTTAACAAAAATCAAATCGTGGAAGTAGTGGAGGTCAGCGGGATGGAGGGGAACTAGTTTCTAACTATGAGAAGTGATAAATGTCTTCTCTTTCTGTCTTCTTAGAAAAAAGTGTCAGAACACTGTATCTAAGCTCAGAATGAGAAGCATTTGTGCTTGACCCACAGTGGCGTGTGAGCTTTACGTTGAAAGTAGACCCAGAATCTGAGCATGAAGACAGCCCAAAGTCGGCATGCCACCTCCAACGCTTAGGTCCAAAAGGTTTTATTTTGGAAGTGCCTGTCATTTGGCTCCAGTCACCCTCAAGCTCCTAGAGAACAACATAGCTCCTAGAAGGATAGCATCAAATACTTCTAAAGGCATGTCAAGCCATGTCAGCCTGGTGTTATAAAATCAGGCTTTTAATATTAAACATGTAGTCTGACACAAGTGGGACCTGCCCGCAGAACTGCTTGTTGCTGTGTGCCAGGTCCTGACTCCAGCACCTGAGAAGCAACCAGACAACAAACTGCCGCTGCCCAGAAGAGGCTCCAGGGACCCAACAGAATACTTTCAGGGCAGGAGGTACAGGGCGAGTCAGATGAACACGTGGATCATGTGTCTCAGATCCACCGTTTCAGAGAAGAAGTAAAAGGTGCTGATGTGCCCACGCTCAAACCAACAAGCAGAAGTTATGACCCAGCCATTGTCTTGCCCACTTCTGTTACTTGACTTCATAGACTGAAGGGGCTCCACTCACTTCCAAAGAACCAGTTGATTGGTTAAAATCTCACCTTTGGTGGCAAAGTGAGAAAGAGGAAACATGATGGTCCAGGGCTTTGATGGCCAAAATTACAGGTAACTTTGTAAGTTAGAGGGGCTTGGTCAGGTGTGTAAGCCCATCCTAGAACTACTCTTTTTTAGAAGTCTTCAAGTGTTATGGTAATGTGACAGCTGTTCCCCATTTTCTGTTTGTTAACCCCATTTACCAAATACAAACTTCTATTTTCTGAGAAATTCTAAGGGAAAGCCTCTAGACTTAGAACTAGTAACACCTCTGTTTTAAAGATCTCTGATTTGGAAAATAATCTTGTCCTCTACGGTTCCTAATTACTTGAAGTGAAGAAGTTTACTTCAGTCATGTAGATCTGCTCAACTATGTGAAGTTTGCATCCTACCTGATGTGATTTTACTTCAAAAACGAAAGGTTTTTATTAGAATTGAAGAAAAATTACTCAGATTTTAAAGATGGGCTTCAAAGCAAGACATTATTTGAATGACAAGGGTTCCAGATCCACCTTATGTTTAATTTAAAATTTTCAGGAAAAGGAGAGGAGGAATAATTATGGTAGTACCTTTATTGGGTAAGATGAATGTTGAAATAAATAGAACTAATCCTGTAGTAGAGTGTCTAGTCTAGAGCATCAGATTGAAACTGCTTTCCATACAAATGTCCTGTCACAGACCTCTGCTGTGTTTGTCTTCCTTACACTGCTGGTAGCTTTTCCTCTGTTTCCCCACGTCTGCTTCCACCAGAAAACGATTTCTAAAAAGTTTCATCTAAATAAGGCCAGTAATATAGTAGGTCTCTCTGCCCTGAACAGATTGAACAAATATTTCAACAATTTAACAAATAATTTAAGTACCTACTGTGTGCCAAGCTATCCTCTTTAGGTTATTAGACAGTATAAATGACAGACATTAATATCCAAATGAAAATGTTGTGAAGGGCAAGGGTCAAGACAGACCTAACAAGTAACATTTTAGGATGAAACCTGAAGTAAGAGTTAGTGCTAGCCAGGCAAGAAAGAATAGTATGGAAGGAGTTTTGTTCATTTGAGGACTGAAAGAAGGCCCATGAGGTTGGAGCCTGGATGACAAGGCAAGTGAGTTTATGAACCATGTGGAGAGATTTTGTGATTGGATCTTCAAGCGCAGTGAAGGGCTAACATCCATTCATATAAATCGTAAACTGCTCAGTGAATATTTTTATGCCTGCATTGTTTCCTAATACTTAACAGCAGTAGCAACTTTTTGGACAGAAGCTCTAGATTTGCTAATGCTGCTTTTTTTCATTGTACGATGTCCATAATGAATTTCCTCTGATCTGAGGCCCTGTCCTACAGGGAGAGCCCTCCCTTATTCCACAATTGCTTAATGTTTGCATTCAGTAGGAGGAATAGATGCTATTTTGTTTGCACAAACAACTGTAGAATGAACTCTTTCCACTTTAACTTGAGATAACAAAGCCACAAACATTGCAGGAAACAAAATAGTGCAACGGGTGGTATATATGAAATGACAGGGTATTTAAAATCCTAAGAAAATTTGACACAGTGAAATGTACATAATTTGTTAAAAGAATTATCCCTTTTGAGATGGAATCTCACTGTCGCCCAGGCTGGAGTGTAGTGGCACAATCTTAGCTCACTGCAACCTCCGCCTCCCAGGTTCAAGCAATTCTCCTGCCTCAGCCTCTGAAGTAGCTGAGACTACAGGCGCCCCCCACTACGTCCGGCTAATTTTTTGTATTTTTAGTAGAGACGGGGTTTCATCATGTTGGCCAGGCTGGTCTTGAACTCCTGACCTCAGGTGATCCGCCCACCTTGGCCTCCCAAAGTTCTGGGATCACATGCCCAGCCCAAGATTTATCCTTTTAACAGATATTTTAGAGAGGATTTTTCCTTATACTGGTTTCCCTAACTAGATGTAATTTTGCTCCTAAGTATGAAGATGCTTTATCTCTAAAGAATTATCCTTTTAAAAGATACTTTAGAGATAAAGCATCTTCATACTTAGGAGCAAAACTACATGTAGTTAGGGAAACCTGTAAGAAGGAAAAATCCTTTTTAACCATACCTACAAATGGCACACCATACTCAAAGATATACCTATACAAATCTCCTGTAATAACAAGGAAGTATATAAATAACAAGAAGACTTAGAGCAGTTGAAATCCACTCACAAATGCTGCAAGCAGTGGTTACTCCCTTATGCTTTTTAAATATGTTCAATTCTGGTTTCCTCAGACCTTGGCACTAATGTTCCCAGTGGCCCTTCCCAGCCACGGCAGCCCAGTCCCTGGGAGTTATCTGTCCAAGTGATGCTTATCCCAGTAGACTCAGTTGATCAGGAAAAACAGACCTGAGTGAAGGTTGGAAATGTGTTCAAAATAGACATGCAAGCTGAGTTGTCTCCTGTATGCTTCGTTAGAAACAGAATCCTAGTATAAAGCAATAAATTAATATGCATATTAAGCTCTTGTTTATCATCGAAGCATTCCCAAAGGATTTGCTCAGCGTAAAAGGATTTGCTGAGTTCAGGGTCTCTGAGGTGTGAACTGTAAGCTGGCATTAAGATTAAAATGAATTTTTTTTTTTTTCTTAAAGATCATGAAGCACTGATTTGGGCCTGGAGGTAGGGAGGGAGCGGGCTTGGTGCCTGCTCAGTGAGAGCTCCTGAGGCTCTGGATCTCTCTTCTTGCAGTTTCCCTGCAGCTCTCATGCCTGCTACACCTGTTCATGCTGTTTATCTTCAGACTCAGACTGGCTGTTCATATATTGCCACAATGTCATGAGGATTAAGAATTTGGAAGCTTTGGCCAGGCGCAGTGGCTCACGCCTGTAATCCCAGCACTTTGGGAGGTCGAGGCAGGTGGATCACGAGGTCAGGAATCCAAGACCAGCCTGGCCAAGATGGTGATACCCCGTCTCTACTAAAAATACAAAAAAATTAGCCAGGCATGGTAGTGGGCGCCTATAATCCCAGCTACTCGGGAGGCTGTGGCAGAGAATTGTTTGAACCCGGGAGGCGAAGCTTGCATTGAGCCGAGATCATGCCACTGCACTCCAGCCTGGGCAACAGAGCGAGACTCCGTCTCAAAAAAAAAAAAAAGCTTTGAGCTTTCTGGAAAAGTTCTATATACATTTACACATTGTAGCTCTCCTTGGATCTTAAGCTATGCAGAATACATTAACTGAGAAGACAGTTCCTTCTGTTTGTAGCTGGAAATTTGAGATAAGCTATAGTGTCCTCCCTCCCAACTTAGGACCTTAACAGAAACGTACAAATGGGGTATGAAAGAGAAAATGTTCAGACAAAGCCAATTTAAGTTACATTTTAATAGTACTGAAATGGAAGAATTGTCCACTTTTTAAGTCCTCAGTTGTCCTAGGACTTTTGAGGGTTAAGAGGTTTTAACCCTTTCTGCTTTGTGTGTTCTGACCTTCCCTGTCAGCTTGTGTAAAGGAAGAGCCCTTTTGTCACCTCAGTCACTGATTTTGCATGAAGCAAAGTTGGAAATACTTTTCTTAAGGTGGACTTTCTTAGAATTTTGTATTCAAGAACAAAAATGAATCAAAAGCATGGAAATACTGATATGACCATAAATATTTTTATTAAATGTGAAAATACAAGGGCATAAAAATAGTACCCATATTTGTAGACATGTCTGAGACCCATTTCAAATATTAGGTTCCTTTTTTATTAAAACACTACAATGAGATGGATTAAGTTACTTAGTCTTTTCTCATTCAAAACAAACTAAAACCTCATGGCAAGAGTAATAGTTTCACGAACATCTCCAATGTTTACCTCCTCCTTGCTCGGCTTTCCACTGCAGGTAAGTGTTTCAGCCACAGACAAGTGCAACAAAACCGGTTACTATACACAAAGCCACGCAGTGGCTAATTTTACTCTTAAATCATTCAGCAAATGAGATCTTCTGTAAACAAAAAGAAAAAGCCCCAAATAATCCCACCTCTTAACGTCATTTGAAATTACAGGATAAACTGCCACTAACAAAAAAGGAATGATCTGATTTAGAAAAAGGATATTAGTTGTTGGCAAATTAACATTTGCCTTCTTCCTTTATAAATTTGGAAAAGTCAACTACATTCAACAAAGTTGCATGAACTTCTCTAGGTTATACCATTGCCGTGTGCTCGATGAAAACTTTGCAACGCCCATCACCAGGGCCCTGTGTCTGTAACCTCACCAGGGAGCCATTTTATATAGTTTTTTCATGGTAAATGTCAAAGACAACTTCTGATCCATTTAAAGGTGAAATTTTTCATCATCCATGGTGAGTAGAAAATGGTATCAATTTCAAATTGTGGTTTTATTGGCTACCTTTTTTACAGTTATGTTTTCTCCTAAACCATGGGTAGTTTTAAAATTCCATCATCAGGGCAACAAAAATTTGTTTTCATACCAATACTTTAAAATAGATTTTTAATACTGACTAAAGACATTGTAGAATTAGTAGTATGTTACATCCGATTCACATTAGTAAGCTGTCGAGATTTTTTTCAAGTTTTCATCTATTCATGGTAAGACAGCACAAACTTTCAGAACTGAGGAGTGGGTTAAATTTTGTCTCCCGTTTTGGAAACTTTTCACAGTGCTTCTAGACTGGTATGTCTAATACTTCCTGCTGGGCAAAATATCCACAAAGTACAGACCCCTGATAACTCCACCCATGGAGCTCACCAAAAAGGAAAGAAGAGCAGAATATAACAGAGCTATGGCTAGGGTACCCCTCTCTGATTTCACTTTTCCTGAAAGAGCCATAAAGGTTGCCTGATGGCCGGGCGCGGTGGCTCATGCCTGTAATCCCACCACTCTGGGAGGCCAAGGTGGGCAGATCACGAGGTCAGGAGATCAAGACCATCCTGGCTAACACAGTGAAACCCCGTTTCTACTAAAAATACAAAAATTAGGCATGGTGGTGCACGCCTGTAGTCCCAGCTACTTGGAGGCTGAGGCAGGAGAATCACTTGAACCCGGGAGGCGTCCCTGCACTCCAGCCTGGGCAACAGAGCAAGACTCTTGTCTCAAAAAAAAAAAAAAAGTTTACCTGGCACCTGCAGTCCCCAAGGGAAAATGAAAGTAGTACGGTTTTACAATGGCCAATGATACCCTACAGTCAGGCAAGGGGAGTGACTATCTCTTTAACATCTAGGCTGCTGCTCAGTCACAGTTTAGGGAAAGCAGGGAATGACTGTCTTTCCATTTGGGTGGACACCAGAAAATTGCCAATGGCCATCAAGGCTGAAACTCAACAGTTGTTACTTTCTTCATGAATCAGCAAAACAGATTGCAGAGAATTCATTTCCCTCCATGGCACTGGCATGTGGCACCAGAGCTGCTTCTCTCTCTTCACTGAAAACAGGCAAGTAACTCTGCACATCAGTTAAGATGACTAACTTAAATCCATGATAAGAATTTAGGAATTGAAACTATGGTTGTTACAGGCGGAGAAAAAATGAAAATGCAAACAAGCCTCTGGGCAGCGGGTGGGAGGTGGCCAGGCCTGGGACCTTGACCCCTTGTTGTTGGCAACTGTCGTGCTCTCCAAGTGGAGGGCACGTGATTTGATATTTCCTTTTTTTCTGATTCTATATGAAAATTCTTTTCAAAGTAGGTAAAAGCCATCACTATATTTCAAAGAGGTCAGTGACATATACAAAAGGAAAGAGATTGAAAAAGATATTGCTGACATAGCCAGTAGTGAGATTACTAAATAATAGACAGAAATGCCTTGGAAATTATTTTTACACTGGCTTGAATCAAAACATTGAAGCAAAATGAAAGCTGCAAGGTGTTCACTAGTTTTCCAAATGCACTGTCAAGTTTATTGGTAAGAAATAGACTCCTAAATAGATGCAGAAAGCACTTAAATGTTTTGCTCAATTCAACTATGTGGTTTTTGTCTCCCAGTTGTCTCCCAGTTAAAAGTTTGTCCACGTATGTTTCAGGATAAGACTACGGATGAAAACGGTTTGTGCTTTGCTGTTATGGATGTCTGTGGTCAGGATGCCTCCCACAGTGAATTAAAATGCTTGATTTCATTAAAAAAATTAGACCCTTTAATGGTTAAAACACTTCAAAATGCTTTGAGGCAGAAACAAAACCTTTCCAGAACAAAGGTAGCAATTCCTATTGTAATTCCCTCAGCTTTCAAATGCAGCATCAAGAGTTCCATAAATATTCAATATTCTTGATTAAAGTAACATTTTTTTAGGGAAAAAGCATTCAGTATACAAAGACTGAATAGTTCACTTCTTAAACAGTATCTTCTTAAAAGGTAAGAAGAACGTATCTCAAGAGGAGATGTCATCTTATTAAATGAAACAACAGTGGAAATACAGCCAGACCTGACTAAACTTGCAAGCCTGTATTTTCTTGTAGGCAGGAGAACATCAGAGGCATCAAGATCTGGTAGAAGGGCAGGCCTACTGTTTAACACATACCAGCAGACAAGTCCCATGTGGGAGGCACCAGAGACCTTTAAGATAAGGTCAAGCCTTGGTATGAGAGAAGGAGAAGCTGCCAACTGTCTTTACTTAAAAGTGGGAACCATGGCATTCTGTATTTATTTATGTTGACTGTGCAACTTTGTTTCTAAGCCAGTCTTGTTACATGAAATTCTCTATAAAAACTCAGAACTTCAGTTGTTTAAAAAGTATTTCAATCTGCACTTCAGCAATATTATTTTAAATACCACCATTTTATCTGAACCTATTTGACCCATAACTTTTAATTTGTTGTGTTTAATATTAAAAGGGTCCATAAGAATGTATAGATTCAAGTTTCAGTATTCTTCAGGTACTGAACCAAAAAAAAAAAAAAAATGTACATTTAACATTAATCCAAAGTCTAAGCCTGGATATATTACCATTTGGTGCCAGGGTTCCTAAAAGATGGTCTCTTGCTCCTTCAGTGACAGCCATGTTGACAGACCACAGAGGTGTAAACACATGCACACTAAAGCTTTCACGCTACTCACAAGTGACTAGACCACATCGAAGCACAGCTCAAAAACGTTCATGTTCTCTTTAAGAATACTAACCATTCTCATGAAGATTACAGCTCCTTCTTACATTTGTAGGCACAGACTTACTCTGCAAGGCTGTGAAGAGAAGACTCTCAGCTCCAGTGTAGAAAAATACAGAATACGTGAGCACGTCCACAGGTGAGCCTGCCTCAGACCACTTCCTCCACACAGCATAAAACAGATGCAGGCTGCTCTGTCAGAAACAGAACCATTCCTTGCCTCCCTGCCGTTGCAAACCCATTAACCATAAATCTAACAGGGATAAGAACAGATTTTTTTCCTATTAAAGCAACTCTTTGGTCATGGACAAACAAAGATTTGAATTTTTTTTTCATTAGGGTCCCGGAGGAAGATTCCTTTGTTTTTAATCTTTAAAAAAATTAAGGAAGAAGAGCAGAAAAACAGTTGGTTTAATTGAAGTGGAATTTAAATCGAAACGGTCCGCCTGAGCTGAAGGGATTGAAGCCTTGCCATGAGTTCCAGCTTCTGTGGAAAGGGTTGCCGCCGCCTCCTTGCTGGCTCTCTGCATCCAAGGGATCTTCTCCGTCATCGAACTTCTTTCTCATTTCTAGAAAGAAATCAGAAAATTGAGAACCAGATAATATCTAAGGTATAGGGGCAGGGGGAATGTTTTCTTTGGGCAAAGGAGGGTGGATGGGCTTGAGGAGCTACTTACTTTTCAGTTACTGAGAGTTGTGCCTGACATTCAAATCCAGGCTCTCCCATTCCCACCCGGAAGAAACAGACTAGAGAAATTCACCACAAAGAGGATGAGGTTCAGGCCCCAAATCTCACTCCAGAAGCAGCTACCCAAGCTTGGTAACTACCCAGTGAAATTATTTGGAAAAAAATAATTCAAGAAAAAGAAACTTCCAAAGGTCTACACTTCCACTGAAACAGGCAGCTCACTACCCTAATCCCCAAAATGAAGTCTGTAAGGCAATGACCTCAACAAGTGTCTAATGAGCTTTCTCGAGACTCAGTTTAATCCAAACAGCACTAAGGCTCCTCAGACATGAGGGGAGAGGGGCCTCCATAACATCCAACTCCAGGAGACTCACCTTTCCCTCCCATGTGAATGGTGCCCCCACAGCGGGACCTCTGAGCCCTGAGCAGAAAGAGACCAAGGCAGAGACATGGGAGAAGGCAATAGAGAGGAATATTGCAGGGACAGAAAGAAAGCGCTCTTGTCCTCAGAGCCATTAGAAAAATCCTGGAAGACAACCTAGGCAAATACTATTCAGGACACAGGCATGGGCAAAGATTGCTTTTGGTGTTTCCATCATGAAATTGCAACAAAAGCAAAAATTGACAAATGAGATCTAATTAAACTAAAGAGCTTCTGCACAGCAAAAGAAACTATCAACAGAATAAACAGACAACCTACAGAATGGAAGAAAATTTTTGCAAACTATGCAACTGACAAAGGTCTACAAGGAACTGAAATGTACAAGAAAACAACTCCATTAAAAAGGGAGCAAAGGACATGAGCAGACACTTCTCAAAAGACATATATGTGGCCAACCATCATATGAAAACAAGCTCAACATCACTGATTTAGAGCAAATAATTAGATCATTATTGCAAATAAAAAATGGCTATTAAAAAGTTTTTAAAAAGATGCTGCCAAGGTTGTGGTGAAAAAGGAACACTTATACACTATTGGTGGGAGTGTAAATTCATTCAGCAATTGTGGAAGACAGTGGCAATTCCTTAAAGACAGAAATACCATTCAACCCAGCTATCTCATTACTGGGTATACACCCAAAAGAATATAAATTGTTCCATTATAAAGACACATGCACGTGTCTGTTTATTGCAGCTCTATTCACAATAGAAAAGACATGGAATCAACCTAAATGCCCATCAGTGATAGACTGGATAAAGAAAATGTGGTACATGTACACCATGGAATACTATGCAGCCATAAAAAATGAGATCATGTCATTGCAGGGGCATGGATGGAGCTGGAGGCCACTATTCTTAGCAAACTAATGCAGGAACAGAAAACCAAATACCACATATTCTCACAAGTGGGAGCTAAATGATGAGAACTCATGGACCCATAAAGGGGAACAACAGACACTGGGGCCTATTGGAGGGTAAAGGATGGGAGGCGGGAGAGGATCAGGAATAATAACTAATGGGTTCTAGACTTAATACCTGGGTGATGAAATAATCTGTACAACAAACCCCCATAACACACATTTACCTATGTAACAAACCTGCACATGTACCCCTGAACTTACAAAAAAAAAAAGACTTAGCATATAGCTAGGTTTTTTAATAAATGGAAAATAAAGAATGCAGAAAAAATGCAAATATAAAAATAATCCCAAGTCCCACTTTGCTCTCTCACAGTAACTTGTCCTTTAGCGGTTCAAAGATACTTAGAGAAAAGCCAGTTTACTTCATTCTGGGAGGTTAATCTGAAACCACACATTTAGGAGGAGGAAACCCACCAGTAAAAATGGAGGGCTCTTATGCTGAGTATGAATAACTAACTGGGTATTGTAGTTGATCTGAAACTCAGCTTTGTTTTACAAAAGCTAATGCAGTTAGACTCAGGCCCCATATCTTTGATATCTCACAGGCAAAATTAATCTAGGGTGTTAGCACTTAGAACAGTAGTGAACTGCATAGGGGGTGATAATAGCCCCAGAGAAAGGATGCTGTGAATGGAAAGAGAAGTGAATTCAGCTATATCCACATCATGTAATTACTTAAAAATTCAATGGAGTGGTCTGCATACATTTCAAAGAATGAGGTAACTATTTTTCAGTGAGAAAAAAACTATAGCCAAGATTTATGTCAAGTGAAAATTAAGTTTCAGATTGGCATAATCATGTGATTCTACTAAACATATTCATAAATACATGATACATGTGTTTTGATATATGCATAGTAAAAAACTTTAAAGTCTTTAAAAGAAAAGATAGTTCATCCTGAACATAAGAACAAGAGGAAAGAAAAAAGACCTGCAGCTCTTTCCTCAGTGCATGCCTCTGTGCAACGACACTCATCCCCTCCGTTGGCTCCCTGCTACCTTAAAACTTAGCCCAAAGTCCCCCTCAGTCCTCCTCCCATAAGAAGATCCTGACTCCCAGTCTGATACACTATCACTTCTGTGCACTGCACAAACTAAGAGGATTGAACTGCTCAAGGCAGGTTGCAGCCACTCAATATTTGCTGAGTAACAGGACAGTATGTATCCAATACTACTTGATAAGGGAAGTACATTTCTCCTTTACTGGATTATAAATTACTTGAAAACAAAGCATCATTTACCTTCAATTCCACTGCATAAGTAGGTGCTCCAAAAAGATTTGACAAATAAAACTTTCCTCTCTTTGTTTAATTTGTCTAGCTCAGATCACAGCTTTGGCTCCCACTGACATGGAAGGCCACAAAAAAGCAGTGTCAGCTTAACATGAAATTCTCTGGCAACAGCAAAGCATTGTCCAATATCACCTCAATGCTTAGCCTGTCTCCCTCTTATTAAATTTCCAGGCCATATTAGTGTACAGCAAAAGAACACACATGGCCAGGTGCAGAGGCTCACACCTGTAATCTCAGAACTTTGGGAAGCTGAGTTGGAAAGATCACTTTAGCCCAGGAGTTAACGACCAGCCTGGGCAACACAGCGACACCCCATTTCTACAAAAAATAAAAATTTTTAAAAACCACATAAGCCTGTTGATCTAATGATCATATGATTCAGGGCAAGATTCCTGGTGAACAGATATGGGGCATAGCAGGCCCTAGGCCAGACATCTGCTGTTCTCCCACTCAGTGCAATCCAGCCTGGCAAGCTGGTTTCCTCATCAAGCTCCTGTGAGCTTGGTGGAGAAAATTCATCATCGACCTTTGAGGTTAGAGGGAACCTGAGAGATCCTCTTATGCTCAGTATTGAAAAAAACAGACCAAAAAGTTCTGATAACTTGTTTGAGTAGGAAAAAGATTCAAACTCAGGCCCTCTGATTCCACATTTGATGATCTTTCCACTGTACCCTGCAACAGGAGCATAAGAGGGCTGAACGAGGAGGGCAGGCATACAACTGGACCTCTGGAACCGGGCTCAGGACCCGGCACTGCCTATACAGCCCCACATGCAGAACCCACCGCGCGTTCCACCCTCGCTTCTAACACCACCTCTAGGACGAGTCAAAGGAATAAAACCAAATAATACCTGGATCAGAGAGGACTTCTTTAGCAGCTGCTATGTCAATGAACTTTTTCTCAGCTTTTTTCTTTTCTTCTTCATTCTGGAAGTTATCTGGGTGCCACTGCAGTGCTAATTTTCGGTATGCTTTAATGATTTCTTGCTTTTTGGCATTTCTGAGGGGTGGTAAAATAATAATTAGTGGAGAAATGTCTAACATACTATCATAAAAATCAGAAGAGCTGATTAAGATCCCACTGGCAATTAACAAACTGGTAATTAATAAACTATTAAATATAAAATAGTTCCAATGGTATCACAGACCAAAGATCTGCATACAGTTCTGGATGATCATTAAAGCTGACATCAGGCTTCCCTGGATACTCACTAAGATTACTGAGAATAAAGCACTCCTGATCTTTAGAATTTTCCCTTTTTTAAAAAAGGTACATCAATGAATTTTTTAACTTTCTGAATTTGCAAGTTACCAAAATTCAATTCTTGGCATTAAAAAGATATGACTCTGACCGCCACTTTCAATTATGCTTCTGCATTAGCTTACTTAATAGTAAGCACAAAGATTCCAAATTTTGAAAGATGATGGTTTACTTAGCGAACCACTGAGGGGTGTATCATTTACTTAGTATGTACTTTTATATAAGGTAGATCTTAATTTCAGACTTAATTCTGAAAGTACTACTTTATTTTTAGGCCTAGAGAAGGCTTTTTCTTCCTTTTTCCATCTCCTCCTCCATCCCCACCAAAAGAAAGCTCACTCCTACCCCTTTACCCTTCTTAAAAAATCCAGGCCTAGGACCCATTCATGCTACAGTGTCATCTTTGTTGCCAACTACTAATTCTCTGTGGCTGCATTATTGGTCTCTATCAAAGAAACTTGCCTATAAAATACTCAAAGTAGCTTTCTAATGGTAAAGATTGTTAGGGTTTAATCCATATGACTGAAATTACATAAGTAAAGAAAATGAATCAGAGAGGAAAAAGAGCAATGATTAGCTTTGAAACAGAGTTGATTAAAAATAGCAAAGTAAATTTTAAATTAATAATTCACCTTTTTACTCCCAAGATTTTATAATAATCTCGTTTCTGCGACTGTTTCAATAATCTTTGTGCTTTCTCTAGACCTTCTCGAATCTGCTGATCATTTTCATTGTGTTCCTGAGCAGTTTCATAATCCTGAATCGCTGTCAAAATATGTTTAAGATAATATTGTTAAGGCAAATTATAATTTGTTGCCTTTTCTTACCCTATAAAATTGATGCTAAAGTCATCATCCCCCAACCCCTTCACTCTTTGGTCATTATTGCCAAAAACTTCAAGTGATACCCCGTTAGTAACTTTGATCAAGAATATTTAAAACAGGCCGGGCACGGGGGCTCATGCCTGTAATCTCATCACTTTGGGAGGCCGAAGGGGGTGGATCACGAAGTCAAGAGTTCAAAACCAGCCTGGCCAACATAGTGAAACCCCATCTTTACTTAAAAAAAAAAACAAAAACAAAAATTAGCCGGGCATGGTGGCACATGCCTGTAGTCCCAGCTACTCGGGAGGCTGAGGCAGGAGAATCGCTTGAACCCGGGAGGCGGAGGTTGCAGTGGCTGACATCGCGCCACTACACTCCAGCCTGGGTGACAAAGCGAGATTCCATCTCAAAAAAAAAAAAAAAAGGTTTAAAAGGCATAATAATTAAAACTGAGTTTAGGTAGTTTATTATTCTCATTCAACAAAATGTACTGCTGTTTACTTGTCCACCCTCCCACATGATCTCTCCATACCCTCTGGGTAAATATGTTAATGTCAGCACTTTATCCAGAGCAATCTACCGCCATTAAGACTGGAGTGATTCTTCCCTGTGTAACAAAGACAGTGATAAAGCAAATCTGCCTGGTCAGTTATGGATTGACAACAGTGCAGAAGAATTAGATGTTTAGAAAGGGATCAGGAGGTGTGTTTGGTCAATGGGAAGCTAGAAAAAAAGAATTATAGAAAGAAAGGGAACGGAAGGAGCTGTCCACAACCTGAATGACTCAGTAACCCACAGGCTCTAACACTATTACAAACCTAAGTGTCAATCAACATACAAAACACATACAGTCCCAGTACGGGCAGTCTGGGGACTATCCACATTACATCTTTTGTTTTATTATACAGTATTTAAAAAAAAAAAAAATTTAAGACACGGGGTCTCTCTCACTTGGGCTCACTGCAACTTCGACCTCACAGGCACAAACCATCCTCCTGCCTCAGGCTCATGAAGCAGCTGGGACTACAGGCATGCACCACCACGCCCAGCTAATACACAGTATTTTAAATACTTAGAAAATACAAGGCACCTGGGTATCTAACACCATGCAGAAGAGTCAACACAACAGTCCTGAGACTACTATCCTTAGAAAAGTCTGCTGACAAGGTTGGCTTACTGCTGATGTTTGGGAAGCCAGATTTCAGGAGTGCTCCCAACATTCCATGGTAAGAATGACTCATGGCTGAACTGTTTGTATGAAAAATATAGTTTATGTAAACATCTTTCCTTCTGGGAGTCTGCGATTTTGGTGCAGGCCAGGCAGAAGGTGTCTAGTGACTAGTCCCCCACAAAAATTCTGGGTGCAGTGTCTCTAACGAGCTTCCCTGGTAGACAACATTTCACACATTGTAGAATTTCTCATTGCTGGAAAAATTAAGCTTGTCCTTTGTGACATCACAGGGAGAGGAGTCCTGGAACCTTCTGCCTGGTTTCCTCCAGATTTTCCCCCTTACACCTTTTCCCTTTGCTGACTTTGCTTCTTCACTGGAATGAAAGCCCTGAGTACCACTCTATGCTGAGTCCTGTGTGTCTTCTTACCAGATCACCAAATCTGGACCCCACTCACATTTTTCTCAATATTCTCCCTGGAGAGATAATTCCAATAATAGATTGCTGGGTTCAAATTCTTGTTTTTATGAAAATGCATTTCACTAGGAGAAAAGACATCTGAACACTCATCTTGGCAATAAACAAACACAGAGGGAATGTAAGGCACCTTGGGCAGATTAAAATGAGAAAGATATTGGGGTAAGACTGAGACAGCCAAATGCAAAGGGGTTCCCGGAAAACCTCCATCTGCTCTGCGCACTGGGAGGAGTGCACGCTGGGAGGAGTGCGCACGGGGGTGGAGCCTTGGGAAGTTCGCACCATTTGCAGTGGGGAGGAGCCTGGCCCCTCCCTCTTCTTCCTGGGTGGAGCCTGGGATTCAATCTGCAAGGTGGGAAGCACACTAGCTGGGACTTTGGCCTTGTAGACAGTCCCTGTTTCCTTTTCACCCAATAAATCTTGCCCTCTTCAAATTGTCTGTGAGCCGAATTTTTCGTGGCTGTGTGACATGGACCCCCTGTCTTTAGCTGAACTAAGGAAAGAGTCCTACAACAAGACTAACAAATTTTGACAGGCTACACACTGCATAGAAAAACGAACCGCCACCACTTTGGCCCTGTGGCACTGGGGAAGGGGACCCTTCCATCTTTTATCCTAAAGTGAATTCTCGCATCAGTGCATCATTAAACTAAATGTTCCTACAGCCCAACCCACGGGGACGTAAAAAACTTCTCCCAATTTAGTATAAAAACAAAACCATCATAAATAGTAGTAAGGTTTAACTTTACAATTAACACCCATAGCGCAACACACAGCTTAGTAAGGAAACAGACCTTGAAGGAATACAACAGGAAAATGTTTCAGTATATACACAATTTTGCGACTTGTGCGGACTCTACATTTAAAATATGTTTTCATTCTTACATGTTCAGGGTATCTCCCTAAAGCAGTCTTTTGTATCGTATTTGTGTTAGAATTTAAGGTGAACACATTTCCCCAATATAGGACAAAAATATAAAATTATAGGTTGTTTCCTATATTCACATAATTGCAGATAACTAATTAGAAACCTAAGTATGGATAATGTAAGACTTCCCACAGATATACCTAGACAGACCATTTTAAATTACACTTTCTCAGACTCCACAATCTAAGAGACAATCTAAGGAAGAAAAAAAAAAAAAAAAAAAACCCAATAGACAAAAACGCAATGGGGAAAGGACTCCCTATTTAATAAATGGTGCTGGGACAACTGGCTAGCCATATGCGGAAAACTGAAACTAGACCCCTTCCTTACACATTATACAAAAATTAACTCAAGGTGGATTAAAGACTTAAATCAAGGACCTAAAACCATAAAAACCATAGAAGAAAACCTAGGCAATACCATTCAGGACATAGGCATGGGCAAAGACTTCATGACTAAAACACCAAAAACAATGGCAACAAAAGCCAAAATTGACAAATGGGATCTAATTAAAGTAAAGAGCTTCTGCACAGCAAAAGAAACTATCATCAGAGTGAACAGGCAACCATCTGACAAAGGGCTGACATCCAGAATCTATAGGGAACTTAAACGAATTTATAAGAAAACAACCCTATCAAGAAGTGGGCAAAGGATATGAACAGACACTTCTCAAAAGAAAACATTTATGCAGTCAACAGACATATGAAAGAAAACTCATCATCACTGGTCATTAGAGAAATGCAAATCAGAACCACAATGAGATACTATCTCACACCAGTTAGAATGGTGATCATTAAAAAGTCAGGAAACAGATGCTGGAGAGGATGTGGAGAAATTAGGAATGCTTTTACACTGTTGGTGGGAGAGTAAATTAGTTCAACCATTGTAGAAGACAGTGTGGTGATTCACCAAGGATCTAGAACTAGAATTACCATTTGACCCTGCAATCTCATTACTGGGTACATACCCAAAGGATTATAAATCATTCTAGTATACAGACACATGCACAGGTATGTTTATTGCAGCGCTGTTCACAATAGCAAAGACTTGGAGCCAACCCAAATGTCCATCAATGATAGACTGGATAAAGAAAATGTAGCACATATACACTATGGAATACTATGCAGCCATAAAAAAGGATGAGTTCATGTTCTTCGCAGGGACATGGATGAAGCTGGAAACTAACACAGGAACAGAAAACCAAACACCGCATGTTCTCACTCATAAGTGGGAGTTGAACAATGAGAACACGTGGACACAGGGAGGGGAACATCACACACTGGGGCCTGTGTGGGGTGGGGGGCTGGGGGAGGGATAGCATTAGGAGAAATACCTAATGTAGATGATGGGTCGATGGGTGCAGCAAATCACCATGCCATGTGTATACCTATGTAACAAATCTGTACATTCTGCACATGTATCCCAGCACTTAAAGTATAAAAACATACACAAACACCCCCATCCAATGTTTATCCCATCACCATAACTGAAAAGTAGAATAAACCAGACATACGTCAGCCCTAGATAAAGAATACCATGTTACATATTAGCCAATTCATTTTCTAACCTCTGAATCTAAAAAAACTTATCTATCCCAAATTACTTTTATTCTATATTCCCTTCACATTCCTAAGGAGCAATTACTAGCTTAGGATGGGAGACGTAAGCACACACGTTTGCCTACCCTCCTTGCCACCGAAATGACGAAAAGTAATATAACCATAGCAGCACTGAAGACAACAGCAGACCAGTAAGTTTGATAAATTTCTGGAAGATAGGAAGTGGGAGCACATTAGTAATAAACCTAAGTAGAGAGAACCATAATGTAAGCAGACACTATAAGAGGCCCTGGAAGATCTGGAAGCCATTCTCTTTGGCCAAGGACCCTCAGTTTGGCAAGCAGAAGTAGCTATAAGGCAACTGTCAGGATAGTCCGTAAGATGACTACAGGATGGCTGGGCAGGCTCTGGCCCCTGTATATGGAGCTGCAGCATTAACCCCTACTGTAAGCAGAGTGAAAGGTGTGGCTGTGGAGCGCCCCTGTAGGGCACGCACACCTCTACAACAAACCTGGAACAAACAAAAAGTGGTCCCACCCAGAAAACCAAAGTTAAATAGATCATTTTACTGACCCCCTGATCAGTTAAATGAGTGAAGCAGGGCTCATCAGGGCAGCTGGGCAAGTGCCACCAGGGACGTTCTCCAGTGAACAGGTCCTAGTCACTTACGGCCTGCCCTGAGCTCCCCAGCACAGACCAGCATTTGAAAGACAGGTGCACACAGCTATAAGTGATTCCCTCTCTCACCCTGCCAATCCATTAGCAAGTTCCAAATCAGCTTTCCTTCACAATATAGCCATCGTTTAACCACTTCGCAGCATTTCCATAGTTAGCACTGTGACACGGGCCACCATTCACCTGAATCATTGAAACAGTTTCCCAACAGCTGGGAAGCTGTTCCCAGCTTCCACCCGATTCCCCTAAAAGTCTACTCTCAATGCAAAGAGATCCTTTGAAAGAATATAGTACATCTGACCTCCAATATAAACAAGCCCCATGGAACACCAATATTCTCCTGCTGCATAGTACACAAAAGAAACAAGGTAAACGGATGGGGCAGCTCCAAACTCCATTTTCAGCAAAACAATACAAAGAAACTGGACAAGGGCTGCTAAAAGGTGCTAATATTAGCCATGAACCTAAGATGAGGAAGGAAGCAAATAGTGAGAAAGCCAAATGGTAAAAGATCACAGAAAATGCTGACAAAATATACCTTCTAGGAGTATGGGCTTACCCTGAAGTGACAAACTATATCCCTTGCATATTACAAGAACCAGGAAATCTAGAGTGCACATAGGGGAGATAAAGCAGAGGCCTTACTGGGGCAAGAGAGAGGTAAAGAAGAGAATACAATGAGAGGCAACAGCGAAACAGCCTGTGCGGCGCATCCCAGAGAACAGCAACTGCATGCTCCCTGAAGGTGAGGGGCTCATCCTGAAGTGCAAAACATATACCCTTTAGTGTAGCAAAGGAAGGGGGTAGAGGGGCGAGTGGGGCTGGCAGCAGATGACCTCCTGGCCATGGTTTGGTGCAGAGAAGTAGAGAGGGCAGGGCTAGACAGCAAAATCATTTTAGCAGGAAGCAGAATGTCTGTGGAAACAGGAAAGCAGAGAGTACTGCGACTATTAACTAAGAAGGCTGCCCTGGCCCCAGCACGCCTTACACGCAGAAAACAAAGAAACAAAACTGACATCCAGAGGACTAGCACCACAGTCAGTTAGGGCAGTGAACTCCAACTCATTTTATGATGAGTAATAATTTTTTTTTTAACTGGCATAGTATCACTTAAAAGATATTTAAAAATCAAATCAGGAAAAGAACATGTAAAACTTATCTAATGAACATGCATCAGAAAAACATAGCCAAAGAATACTATTTTCTGAATAGCCATCAGAAAAACAAAACCAAAGAAAATTCTGGGCAAGCATCATAGACCAATTATGTAACTTAATCTAATCACTTCCATTAAGGGGAATCACAAAGCAGAATCAGAACTCAGGAAAGAGACCAGAAGATGATGAGGAGGTAAAAATGTGAGCAATCAGGACTCAAGAAAAATAAGAACAAATCAAAACTATCGTAGACATGAAGACAAAACAAGAAGGAGGACAAGGGAGAAGAGAAAAATGAAGGATCTAACAAAACGAAATAGAGAGTTTTAAAAGCCTGAGATTCATGTGTATTGCATATTACTTTTATAAAAATAAAAATGTTCTAGCGCTATGTTGCTAACAATTTCAATATACTTAACTATATAATTGAAAATATTAAAGATTATAAATTTCATTATGTATTTTTTACAATTAAAAATAAAACCACTGACCACCAACCAAAAAAAAGCAGATATACAAGTCATAAAATAGGGGTAATAGTTATACAGGAAAACAAAAATGGAAATAATTATATTGGCAACAGATGTATGACTGATCCATATCTGACTTCTGTCCAAACACTGTCTTAATGTTTACAGAGTCGAATATTGGCGTACAAAATTATAATACATAAATAAAAACAACACAATGTGACACAGCCTATCGTAAAACATGAGACACAGGAATATACATTGGCAGAAAAAATTTCACAAAAAAATACTGAACACATTACTAAAAAATAATTCTAGATAGCTACAATTCTCAACTATGACTACACATTCATAAAGGGCACACATTTTGGTGTTTTTCAATTCAACGTTTTTACTGTACAACATTCTATTTTCTCTTTTTAAGGGTGTTAACTACTTTAGATATTCCATGTAAGGAGATTCATACAGTATTTTTCTGTGTGTGGCTGGGTTATTAAATTTAGCATAATGTCCTCAAATTTGTCTTTATGGTAGATATTAGAAAACTTCCTGCGTTTTAAAAGCTGAGTAGTATTCCATTTTTTTGTATTCCAAGTTATATGTATCCACTCATTTGGTAAAGGAAGTTTAAATTGCTTTCACCTATTGGCTTTTGTGGATAATGCTTCAATGAACGGTGTGCAAATAACTCACTTGAGCATGTATGCAAGAGATGAGATCTGTGCTGCATTCTGCTTCACTGCTTTGATGTCCTGCCTTTATACCCATGCCAAAGTGCTTTGGTTACTGTAGCTTTGTTTGGTGTTCAGACATTATGTGTAATGCCTCCAATGTTTTTCTTCTTTTAAGATTGTCAGACTTTTCATGGTCCCTTGAGATTTCATGTAATTTTTGTGGGTTTTTTTCTATTTTCAGAAAAGTAACATTGGGAATTGAAAGGCGTGCTGCACGTGTGGCTCACTGTGGGCAGCACGGCCATCTTCACAATAGTATGTCTTCTGACCCTTCAACAAGAGCATGCTCAAGAGTGTGGTGTCTCATTTTCATATTTTGTGAATTTTTCAGTTTTCCTTCTGTTACTGATTTCTAGTTTTATTCCATTTGGGCCATCAATCATAGTCTGTAAAATTTCAATTTTAAAAAATGTGTTAAGACTTGTGGTGTCACACATGGTCTATCTAGGAAAATGTTTCATGAGCTACTGAAGAGAATGTGTGCTCTGCTGTCTGTATACATTTGTTAGGTGTAACGGTTTTATGGTGCATTCAAGTTTTTTGTTCCCTTATTAATATTCTATCTTGCTTTATTATTCATTACTAAAAGTGGGATCCTGAAGTATCGTGCCATTATTATACTGCTGGCTATTTTTTGCTTCAATTCTGTGAATATTTGCTTTATGTGTTTGGGAAAACTGATGTCAGATATATTCATAGATTCTCAATGAATGAACCCTTTTATTATAATTTAATGTCCTACTTTGTCTCTTGTGAATTCTGAATTAAGTAAATCTGTCATATCGATAAATGCAAATTTGCTTAACCTATTTAAAAGAATTTCATTGGCTCAAAAAGCAAAGCCCAAACAAAACATTTTCACAGAGAAAGCTGTCACTAAGTCACCTCCCAGTAAAGCAGCAGTCTTTCCAGAGATTGTTCCAAACTTTTACAGCACAGGTGATTCCAGTGTCTCCAGAACACTGAAAAAAGAAAACTTCTAAACAATTGCACTGAATTCTTACCCTAATTAATAGTTTACTATACATAGAAGTCTGTGTTAAAAATCATTTTTCCTCTGAATTTCTGAGAAGCTGCAATATTCCCTTCTGGCATCAGACGCATTCATATCACTTTTGGAGATGCACTTTAAGCAAAATAAAAAAAGAATCCAAGAAAGATGAAGACATGATTAAATTTTTAAAATGAAGACAGAAAAACCCAGAAAGGCAGTGAAAGGAGTTCTGGGGCAAAAGATGTGCGGCAGGCCAGGCACAGCCAGGAGTTATAGGGCTAAAGAATATCTTCAGAGCGAAAAGAAAAAAAAAGTGAAAAGAAAAAAAAAGTTAAAAAAAAAATGTATCTTCACAGAGAGCAGATCTCATTCATACAAACTGTGTCATTAAAAATCTCAAGATGTTCTTAGTAAGACAGAGGCATAGGTTTCTTCTGGCAGAGAAACAGTAGCTCTAACTCGGGGTAAAGCTCACCAAACACTCCTGCGCCAAGTGAGAAGCATACTAAAAGTGTGGCCGTGTGTGAACAAGTGACTCCATGCATCTGACACTGGTTGGTGAAACGATTACATCTCCTTCTCTAAGGATTCAAACACAGGACTTGAGGCTGCAGCTATACATTAGTCTACTAAATGGCTTTCATTTCCTTACTATCCGCAATTATAGTTAGAGGAAATAATCTAAATACTACAAACATTATAAAAGTATACTAACACATACTTAAAATGTAGTTGAAAGATAAGATGGAAATATACTAACTTCCTTAGTATCAGTAGTATACGATCGAGAGGCTATCTAAAGGTGACAGAGCAAGAAACAAACTTGGGTATATTAAAATTTATTTATATTATATTAAAGCTGTAAATATAACCAAAAGATCAAATACTCAACTAAAATTGAAGGTGAGAAAGAACAGAAGGAACTAGTGAGGTCTACTCGTTCTTCCTCTTCTGTAACAGGCAGACAAGGGATACTGCCTAAAATTGATAAATCAAGAGCTAGAGGAAGACATATTTTAATTTCAGTTATAGTGGTAGCTAATAATTAGAAACTATTAAACTAATATTAGAAATTTATTTAAAAAGTGGTTACAGTCAGGTGCAGGACATGCACCTATAGTCCCAGCTACTTGGAAGGCTGAGGCAGGAGGACTGCTTGAGGTCAGGAGGTTAAGACTACAATGCAATATAATCACGCCTGTGAAAAACTGCTGCACTCCAGAGGGGATACTAGAAATATTCAAATAATCTAAATGACAACAGAAACAGAGGAACAAAAAATTCAAAAATAAAAGGACAAAAAGAAAACAATAGTAAAATAGCAGACCTACATACAACCATATCAATAATCACATTAATACTGATCAAGTAAACACTTCAAACAAAGGAGATTATAATTATCAAAACTGATAGAAACAAAGCAAGTTCCAACTACATGATGTCTATAAGAGACACACTTAAAAGGCACAAAGACATTGAAAGTAAATGGATGAAGACAGATATACCATGCTGTCAGTATAGCATGTAAGATCATGCAGTAAGATCAAGAAGGCAGAGGTGGTTCTATTAATATCATATAAAACTTCAAGAAAAAGAGTATTGCCAGTGATACACAGGAACACTGGGTAAAAAAAAAGTAAAAATTCGTCAGGAGAACACTTGACAGTCATAAATATGCAGGCTAATAGCAGAGCTTCAAAATGCATGAAGGAAATATTGACAATATTAAAGAGAAACAGGAAAGTTCACAATTTCCACAACAGATAAAGATCTTAACAACTCTCACCTCATACCAGATGGAAAAACTAACAAATATTACACCCAGCAATTGCAGAATACACCTTATTTTCAAGTGTACATAGAATATATCAAGGTAGATACCATGCTGGACCACAAAACAAGCCTAAATAAATTTAAAAGGAAGGAAATCACACCTAGTATGTTCTCTGACCACAATGGAATTAAATTCAAAATAAATAATAAAGTACCTAAGAAACCATCAAGTATTTGAAAATTAGAACACCTATACATAATCCATGCATCACAGAAGTCAGAAGGGAAATTACAATACACTTCAAGCCAAGTTATAATGAAAGTAAAACAAAATGTGAAAGGTGCAACTTTAAATGCTTGTATTTAAAAAGAAAGAAAGGCCTAAAATCAATGAACGTTCTAGCAAAAGCACAAAGTACAACCAAAGTAAGTCTAAGGAACTAAAGAGCAGAAATCGATAAAGTAATAAAGAAAAACCACAGAAACCATTAACAAATCCCGAAGCTGGTTCCTTAAAAAGATCAACAAAATTGACCAAACTCTGTCTACAATGATCAACAGGAAAAAAGAAAATACAAATTATTAATATTAGAAACAAAGCAGGAATCATCTTACAGATCTTATAGACATTAAATAATAAGATATTATGAACTTCATGCCAACAAATTCAGCAATGTCAAGAAATGGAAACATTCCTTAGAAGATGTAACTTATAAAAACTAACAGATGAAACAGAAAATATTAATAACCTTATACTGAATAAAACTAAATAAGGCCAGTTGCAGTGACTAACACCTATAGTCCCAGCACTTTGGGAGGCCAAGGTGGGCAGATCACTTGATCCCAGGAGTTTGAGACTAGCCTGGGCAGCATGGCAAAACACCATCTCTACAAAAAATACAAAAACTAGCCAGGTGTGGTGAGATGAACCTGTAGTCCCAGCTACTCGGGCGGCTGAGGTGGGAGGATCACTTGAGCCTGGGAGGTCAAGGCTGCAGTGAGTCATAACTGTGCCACTACATTCCAGCCTGGGTGACACAGCAAGACCCTGTCTCAAAAAAACAAAAACAAAATTTAAAAAAGCTAAATTTGTCATAAAAAACCATCCTACCGGCCAGGCGCGGTGGCTCACGCCTGTAATCCCAGCACTTTGGGAGGCCGAGGTGGGCGGATCACAGGGTCAGGAGATCGAGACCATCCTGGCGAACACGGTGAAACCCCGTCTCTACTAAAAATGCAAAAAAATTAGCCGGGCGTGATGGCGGCGCCTGTAGTCCCAGCTACTCGGGAGGCTGAGGCAGGAGAATGGTGTGAACCCGGGAAGGTGGAGGTCGCAGTGAGCCGATATCGCGCCACTGCACTCCAGCCTGGGTGACAGAGCCAGACTTTGTCTCAAAAAAAAAAAAAAAAAAAAAAAAACCATCCTACCAAAAAAAAAAAAAAAAAATCAAAAACGACTTCCAAGACCAAGATGGTTTTACTGGTGAATTCTCTCAAACTTTAAAGAAAAGATGATACCAATCTTATATGACTTTCAGAAAATAGAGGAGGAAGGAACAATTTTGAACTGGTTGAGTCCCGTACACCCTTAACACTAAACTCTGACAAAGACATTACCAAAAAAAGTTACAGAACTATTATCCCTCATGAACACAGATGCACACTTCTTAAAATGTTAGCAAATCCAATCCAGCAATATCTAAATCCCTGTCCAAGAAGAATTTGTCCCAATAATTAAAGGTTGACTTAACTTTAGAAATGTCAGTTTAATTTACCACATTAATGGAATAAAGGGGAAAACATAAATATATAAATAAGTTCAACTCTGAAACAAAACGAAACAGCAAATATTTTTAAGTGGGTAAGCATGTAGAGAATGCTTACTTCACAAAGTAAGATACTTAAACACAGAAACAACACATGAAATTATTCAACAACCTTAGTCAACAAGGAAACACACATTAAAACCACAATCGATACTAACACACACCGAAATGGATAAAACTAAAAAGAGTGACAACACAAAATCCTTGCAAGGATGTGGAGCAATGGAACTCCTGTACTTTACTGTAGGAGTATAAATTATACATTACTTTAGAAAGAGTCTGGCAGTTTCTTTTAAAACTGAGCAAGCACCTTACACTATGACAGCAACTCCGCTTGCAGATAAACAAAAACATATGTCTAAAAAAAGCCCATTAGAATAATGTTCGTAGCAGCTTTTAACAAGTAAAAAAGTCAGCTGAAGGGTCTGGTAATATGACAGTAGATAAAGTGTGATATATGCATGAAATGAAATATCCTTCATCAAGGATAGGATTATTGGTGAAATACTGAATACTTCTCTGCTTTTTTATAGTGGAAAAGTGGTAACAGTGCTACCAGCCCACCACCTGTTTTTCAAAATGAAGTTTTACTGGAACACAACCATGCCTATCCATTTGCATATTATCTATGGTCACATTTGCACTGCAATGGCAGAGCTGAGTAGTTGCGACAGACACCACATGGTGCGCAGGGTCTTCACTATTTGGCTCTTTGTAGGAAAAGTTTGCCAACTTCTGCTCTTGATCAATAAAAAAGAATCAACTACCAAAGCATGTAATGACATAAATCAATCTCAAAAACATGCTGAAGGAATGAAGCTTTATACAAAAGAGGACATACTATACATGGCTGTATTTATATGAAGATCTGGAATTGGCCAAGCTAACCCATGATGGAGAAAATCAGAACAGAGTTGCCTGCGGGGGATGGGATGGGGACTGACTGGTAAGAGACAAGAGGGTAATATAATGTCCTATATCTTGACAGGAGTTGGGTTAAACAAAGATTGTCTCCTTTGACCAGAAATTTGGTCAGCTCCTCTGAGTCCTCTTTCTGACCAGATCCAGACCCTAGACTTCCCTCTCTGTTCCTATGGAATCCAGCTTGAGCAAGAATCCTGCTACATCAGTGTAGGGAAACCCCTCCCCGCCAGTATCTGTCACACTTCTCACCCTCCACTCTCCATATGACCCTGGCCTGCCTTCAACACATAGTCTGTTGACCTTAACTAGCAAGAATCCCACCCACTGACCCCAACTCTGCTCCTTGGCTATAAATCCCCATTTGTCCTTGCTGGAGTCAGAGTCAAACCCAATCTCTCTCCCCAGTGCGAGACCCCATTGCAGTGGCCCCTCTACCTGCACCATAGTCCCCCTTGAATAAAGTCTGACTTACTGTCTTTAACAAGTGTCATGAATGATTTCTTGCTTTAACATGTCGCATGGGTATCAGACCTTAGGAATGGTATCCCTAAGACTTGTGCATTTTACTGTATCTAAAATTATCGCTAAAGAAAGAAAAAAATGGAGGACAGTAAACAAATTCAAGTTAATGATACACAAGTTGAAGTATTTGGGGGAAAAGTAAACCAAATACCTTTGTTTAAATGCATCATAAAAAGATGAACTGATGGATAAATGGAGGGCTAGAGAGACAGATACATGTGATAAGGCATTGTAAACTGTTAATTTCAGTATCTGTATGGTGAGGACATGGGTGTTCATTGTGAAATTCTTTCAACTTTTCTCTTTATTTGAAATTTCTCATAATAAAATGTTGGGGGGAGTGTTTACCTGCTGTGAGACTGTCATAATATAAACAATGAAAATAAAAAGTTTCCTACCACTATGTTTTATGCATATTCATTCTTAAGACAACAAAGCGAAAGATCTTATATCTAAGAACCTTAGGATACAGCCTCATGATGAGTCCAGAAGTGTATGAGAGCTGTGAGCTCAGTGAAGAGGGCTGAACAATTTAAAGTCAGCTTCTCCCACTGAGGTAACTACTTCCTACAGTAGATCACATTCTAACATCAAATCTGAGGGCAAGTCTAGCCATTATATTTTAGGCCAATTTAAACAATGAAGAGAGATACTATGTTTAATTCTACACACAGGGGCCAAAATTTGTTCTGCACACTAACTGAATCTGATACACTAACATGTTCTATCCATCTGTTTTGTTGACTTTATTTTTAGCATCCATTATACATGAGGGACTGTTAACATTTTTATAGGGGAAAAGAGATAAAAGTGCTAACAGTAAAATACAAATAAAATAATTGCAGTTCTGTTGAACTATGAGATTTTAAATCTTGTGCTGTACTTTATCAACAGTTAAGAAATATCACCAACTCTATTCAAAGCACTGGAGTAGGCAGATACAAATATAGGCCTTCGTTCATATACTTAGTCTGTTTCTATTTAAGATGATGAAAAATCTTGGGTTGTTTTTTTTTTTTTTCCTTTCTTAAAGAAGCATACTTGAGATCACACTCATTAGTCACAGGAAATTACAGTCTTGTCAATTAACAAAAAGCCAAAATGATAACACATCTATGACTGTTTCATATAGGTTTCATATAGGTTTCTCTATCCAAACCTACCCTCTGCACTAAATCAAATGTGTCTTGTCACTGTTGGGAGAGGGCAAAGGACCCCTCCACAGCCTTCTAAGCATCTGTCCCAGCTATGCACCTGCAGTGACCTTGAACTTTTTTTCCTTAGCACTTTTTACTTCCAACACTTTAAGCTTTTCATAATTTGGAAATCCATCTTATGTCTTTTTCTGAATAATATTGTTTGACTATTGTAACAGTTTCCTACTTCCTCACCTACATATTACGCTCATGGGTTCACAGAGTTGGCACCAGAGGGAGTACAATGTTTTACCCAACTGATATGGTCAGCAAATGTGCTAATACCAAACTAGCAGGTAGCTATGTAGTGTTCCTTGTAACCACACACTTTTCAAAAGAAATGAGAAGTCTGCAGCTGTGGCTAAGAGGCCTGAGTGTGAATTAAAACTGCAAGCACGACTTTACAGTTCAGGAAATGTACAGCCAAAGGACTTCATCAACCTACGTGCCATATCCCACTAACTGTTTTTGCAAAGGACTAGCCATTTATTCTAACCACCTGCTTCCACTAATTAGCTGAGCTAAAGTAGATGCACTTATTTCAAGAGGTGGAAGTTTCAGAAGCATCTGCTTTCTAGATTCTGATTACATGTGTCCATGGTTATTATAATGTTGTATAAAGAATGGCAATAATATAAGCAGCCTCCAGCTTATAAAGTCACATTTAGTTATGATCTTAAATACAATCAGCATCTTCCAACAAAGACCAATCTCTTCCCCTCTCCTCCACATAAACAGAAGCCAGGAACCCCTGGTTAACAACCTTGAAAAAAAGCATCAGCCAAGAGAAATCTGATCTGCTAGAGGGAATGGTCTCCTTCATGCCCAGGAGGCAGGCCTGTGGCCCCAGTACCTCCCTCGTAGGCTGCCTGACCTGATGGCACAAGCACTTGCCTGAAGTTCCACTATTCAGACTCCTTTGGGTTAAAAATGTTTATCTCATAAGGAATAGAAACCAAGCAGTGTTTTTAACAAATATCTTAAATTTGACCACTCTTACTAAAACGCAGCTGGGCTGGGGGCTGATACTGCTGATACACAGAGGTGGTGTGTGTGTGTGTGTGTGTATATATATGTATATATATATATATATATATTTTTTTTTTTTTTTTTGAGACTGAGTTTTGCTCATGTTGCCCAGGCTGGAATGCAATGGCCTGATCTCAGCTCACTGCAACTTCCAACTCCCGGGGTTTAAGTGATTCTCCTGCCTCAGGCTCCCGAGTAGCTGGGATTACAGGTGCACACCACCATACCGGGCTAATTTTTGTATTTTTAGTAGAGATGGGGTTTCACCATGTTGACCAGGCTGGTCTCGAACTCCTGGGGTGATCCACCTGCCTCAGCCTCCCAAATTCTGGGATTACAGGTGTGAGTCACCATGCCCGGCCGGTATAAATTTTGAACACAGAATACTTCTGTGGGATAGGGCGGGCCTAGGTAGTATGACAGGGTGGAGTCCCAGGATAAGCAAGAGGGCACAAGAATCTGCGAATAGGACAACACCCTAGGGAATCAAAAGATAAACTTTACCTCTTTCACAATTTTGCCCAGGCCAGCCTTCATCCAGAGAAAGCACTCTACTTGGCCCTATTCACAGAATTATTGATATTACTAGTAACACTACAATAACTGCTGTGTCAAAGGGAGTTCATGCAGCAGTCACAGGTTAGTCCTAGCTAGCTAGGTATCCCACACAATATTGTTTGTACAGAAAAGTCAATGTAAGTTCCAAACAACCTGAAAATGAGTACAGTGGAAACCAATGATTTAGATGCAGCTGAACATTTTCTGAGCATCATCTTATTTAATAGCCACCACAATTCTAGGAGATAAGTACTGTTCTTATTCCTATTTTACAGATAAGTAGAGTAAAAAGTAACAAATTAAATGACTTGATTGAAACCATATAGCAAAAATAAATGGCATACTCCAAAGAAAATATATAAATGGCCAACAAGCATATGAAAAGATGCTCAACATCACTAATCATTAGGGAAATACAAATCAAAATCAAAACCAAAACCAGGTACCACCTTCAAGCCCATTAAGATGGCTACTATCAAAAAAAGAGAAAATCTAAAATGTTGACCAGCTGAGCATGGTAGCTCACACCTATAATCCCACCACTTTGGGAGGCTGAGGCGGGTGGATCACTTGAGGTCAGGAGTTTGAGACCAGCTTGGTCAACATGGTGAAAACTCTGTCTCCACTAAAAATAAAAAAAAATAAAAATAAAAATCCAGGTGTGGTGGCACACACATGTAATCCCAGCTACTCAGGAGGCTGAGGCAGGAGAATCACCTGAACCCAGAAGGTGGAGATTGCAGTGAGCTCATATTGCACCACTGCACTCCGGCCTGCCTGACAGAGCAAGACTCTGTCTCAAAAAAAAAAAAAAAAAGTGTTGATGAGGATGTGAAAGAATCAGAATCTTTATACACTGCTAGTAAAATTGTAAAATGGTGTAACCATGACAGAAACCAGTATGCAGGTTCCTCAAAAAATTAAAAAAGAACTAGCATATGATTTTGCAATACCACTTCTAGGTAGATATCCAAAATAATTGAAACAGGGTCTCAAAGAGATATTTGCACACCCATATCCATAGCAACACCATTCCAATAGCCAGAAGGCAGAAACAACACAAATGTTCATCAGTGGATGAATAAACAAAATGTGGGATATCCATACAATGGAATACTATTCAGCCTTAAAAGAAAAAGAAATCCTGTCACATGCCACAACATGGATGAACCTGGAGGATACTATGCTAAGTGAAACATGCCAGGCACAATAAGACAAATAGTATATGATTCCAATTATATGAGGATCTAGAATAGTCAAATTCATAGTGACAGAAAGCAGAACGGTGGTTCCCAAGGGTTAAGGGAGAGGTAAAAAGGAGCCGCTGTTTAATGGGTACAGAGATCAGATTAGAAAGATGAAAAAGTTCTGAAGATCTTTTTCACAGCAATGTGAGCATATTTAACTCTACTAAATTATACATGTAAAAATGGTTAAGATGGTAAATTTTATATTGTATCTTTTACCAGAATTAAAAACAAAAAATAGAATAACTGGCCAGGCACGGTGGCTCACGCCTGTAATACCAGCACTTTGGCAGGCCGAGGCAGGTGGATCACGAGGTCAGGAGTTCAAGACCAGCCTGGCCAACGTGGTGAAACCCTGTCTCTACTAAAAATACAAAAATTATCTGGGCATGGTGGCACAGTTCCTGTAATCCCAGCTACTCGGAAGGCTGAGGCAGGAGAATTGCTTGAACTGGGACCCGGAAGGCGGAAGTTGCAGTGAGCCGAGATCACGGTACTGCACTCCAACCTGGGCTACAGAGCGAGACTCCATCTCAAAAAAAAAAAAAAAAAAATAACTGCACAAAGCCAGACTCAAAGGCAGGACTAATTCTAAATTCCCTACTCTCCACTATGACTTCATTGTATAATAAATAAATTACCTTCATTCATTCAGCAAACATGAGTGCCAGCATAAGCACCAGGAATGCATCAGTTAATATAATAGCCACAGGTCTCTGCCCTCACACAGCTAAAGTTCTAGCAAAATATAACTGATCATTTCCTAAGGACACCTGTGTTACCCCTATATTCAAAGGAATTTGTCAATATTTTCGTATTGCTTCAATGTCAGTTTCTTCCTCTCAAAAGCTATTAAAACGGAGACATGCAGAGATCTGAAGAATTTCCCTTGATTTTTCAAGATCTCAGAGGCATCCTCAAATAACAGTCTTACTTTACTTCCTTTCTATTGAGTGATATCCCGATATGTTTCCTGATAATTCTAAGCCCCAAATTAATAAATGTCCATGTTCCATTATTCACTAACCTAAACCTATTCATTCTTTATTATGTACCTGCCATCATTTTTAATTGCTTATTTAAAAAAGGTAAAACCAGGAAGAAGAATATGGAAAGCATATTTCTAACTCAAGTAAACTGAAGACATACTGTTATTTAGCTTAGTTAAGTAAGATTATTATTTATTTACATCATTTACTAAACCCCTGATTCCAATCCAAACGAGTCAGGTAATACTTGTCAGTTTCAATTATACAGGCTCTTTTCCTTTCTTTCTTTTGCAAATTTAGAGAGCTGGCAACCATTCTCTCTCTCTCTTTAATAAATTCCTATACAAAAGAATTTTTTCAAGGAAACAACAGGCTTCAAAGACAGATCAACTGGGCAGGGCCAAGTGATCCGAGCACTTTGGGAGGCCAAGGCAGGCAGATCACTTGAGGTCAGGAGTTCGGGAACAGCCTGGCCAATATGGTGAAACCCCATCACTACTGGAAGTACAAAAATTAGCCAGGCGTGGTGGTGCACACCTGTAATCCCAGCTACTCGGGAGGCTAAGGCAGAAGAACTGGTTGCAATTAGGAGGTGGAGGTTGCAGTGAGCCAAGATCGCACCATTGCACTCCAGCCTGGGTAAAAGACCAAGACTCCATTTCCAAAAAAAAAAAAAAAAAAAGAAACCAGATCAATTATATCAAATTAGCACTAAGCATCTTTTTCTTCCAGAATTAAGCCATCAGGTTTCCCCAAAAAGCAAGTCAGTTTAACATTCAAGTTCCAAAAGCATCTTTCAAATTATATTTAGCATTCTACAAGATTTAGCCTTCTTTTTTTTTTTTTTTTTTTAACAGCTAAGCTGTTTATATTCTTCTGTAGCTTCTCTAATTTCGCAGTAAGAGCTAAGGGTTTACATACAGATGACAAAAGTATCTTTGATAAAGAGTTCCAAAAACTAACTGGAATGCAAAATCCTAGAGTAAAACCATCTCAGCGAGTAGACACGGTGGCTCAAAAGGAAAGAGAACGAGTGTGCTAAAGGGATTTTCTATGTGGACTACCTGCCTTATTGAAGCATGCTTATGAATATTAAAACATCATTTTGACTGCATTCATTTCAAGCCTCATTCAGAGACCTCAAGGTCTGAATCCCCCACAAGATGTCACAGGAATAGTAGTGACCAGGTTGTTATCATTCCCTGGAAACCGGGGACTTGCTTAGGAGCAAGATTCTTTTCTAGTTGAGGAAAGCAGGGAAAAAGAGATTGACCAGTTTTGCCTTAAAAAGAGTATCACAAACCAAATTTTACCATTCAAACCCTTCATTTAACTATAAGAGAAAATTAGTTTTTGATTTAAAATGCTTTATCTGAATTTGAAACAAAATATTTGCAATAAAGGCTTATAACGCTATTTTTTTAAAAACTGTTTCATTTAAATGTTCATAACTTAGTGTCACATGAAAAAAAGTATAAAACTATATATATATATATATATATCTCCATATATATATATATGGATTCTATTTTTCAAAAACTATATATTACTATATACGCCACAGTTTTCTTCCAAAAACAGGACACTGCTTTTAACCAAGGTCCTCACAACATCTAGCAGGAATCTTGTTACTTCATTCGGCTTGAACAAAACAGGGCAGCAGCTGTCCTATTTTACTACACAGCTTGGGGTCACAGAGGATCATTTTATATTAGGGATATATGACATATATGTATGCTTTCTGTATATATGTTTCATACACACCGAGTGTGTGTGTGTATATATATATATAGAGAGAGAATATGTATATGTGCATAAAATATAGAGTAATGTATGTGCATAGACATAAGCTGGAAAAGATAAATGCAAAATGAACAGTGATTACCTCTGGATGACATGAGAACTACATTTAAATTTTCTATTTTATTTTTTTCCTAACTTTCTACAAAAAAAAGCTAAAATACTTATTTTTCTATTGTACTGAACTGGTTTCAATGGCAGAACTCTTTCCTCACATGGTATACCTTTCAGGTTCCACTATGGAAGAGTAATTTTCAAGTTCTCTGCCATTTTTCTAAATCGTCACCATTTCCAGGTACTCCGGTAAACTTGTTTTAAGGAAAAGGAAGCTTAAAATGTGATAATTTCCTAATCAACACTTCGGTACTGCAAATCAAATTCCGTAAAGATTTACCTTCATCATACATTTCCTCTATCAAATAGGCCTCTGCTCGGTCTTTCAGGGCGTTCACATTGTCGGGTTCCATCTGTAAAACTTCAGAACAAACCCTAATAGCTTCAACAGGCTTCTCGTCCTAAAAGGAAATGTGAGAAAGGGATTTATGGTTGGTATTCCACATGATGAGTTTTCACACTTCTGGGAACAAGTCAACTGTTACCTTAGAAAAGCAATGGCAAATCCGCTCCTTTGAACGAATTGTATACTCAGCAATGCTTGGCTCTGTTTTCATGACAGATTCATATTTGCTGGTAGCATCTGTGTATCTAAGAAATGAGCAAATCATGATAAGAAACAATGACATTCGATTTCCAGAGCTGTAGAAAGGCTCCTCCCCTCTTCACCATGTGTTGCTTAATCAATCCAACTGGATGAGGCCACGGCTTCAGATTTGGCTTTTCCCTTATTAATCTAGAGTCCCATAGAAGGTACACTCCATAATTAAGAGTTAAGAAATAAAAACATCTGACCATAGGAGATGCAGATGGACAGAACAAAGCATACCTGTAAGTACCAATCAAACCAGAAGAATTTCCTTACAGAAACAAGCTCAGAATTCCGAACCTGAGTAAAATACCCTGTTGAAGTCTGACTTATACTGAGCACATTGAACAATACAGAGATCAAGTTTTATTTCTTGGTCAGTAAACACTTCCATGAAAATAACGGAACCCATTACATGCCATTTTATATAATTAATGTCAGTATTCACAACAAAGTACAATGTAGTTCATACAGAAGGTACCTGATTACATTCCCAACTGTATAAGCTTTCTAAGAATAAAAGCTATTTCAGCATTTTCTTCAAACCAGTAAAAAGTACTAATCCTGTTATAGATACTCAGTTATTTTCCTCAACAATAGTAAACTAAAAAATATGTTTCTATGCCATGGTGGCACATTATTCCCAAAGTGCTACAATCTTCATATGTAAATATGCTGATGTATTAAAACACAGGCTTAACTAAAACATTTAAAATAAAAGCCAGCTTCTCTATCATCCTCAGCAAACTAACACAGGAACAGAAAACCAAACACTGCATATTCTCACTCATAAGTGGGAGGTGAACAATGAGAACACATGGACACAGGGAGGGGAACATCACACACGGGGGCCTGTGTGGGGCAGGCAGCAAGGGGAGGGAGAGCATCAGGACAAATAGCTAATGAATGCGGGGCTTAATACCTAGGTAATGGGTTGATAGGTGCAGCAAACCACCTTGGCACACGTTTACCTATGTAACAAACCTCCACGTTCTGCACATACATCCTGGAACTTAAAGTAAAAGAAAAAAGCAAAAAAGCCAGCTTCTGGGAAAGTGGAATAGATGTATTTTTCCCAATTCCTCCAGCTAAGCACAACTAAAAACCCTAGAAATTAAATGTATATTTTTTAAAATAGAAAACTTTCAAAGGAGGAGAGAAGACAGACTAGCTAGTGACTCAGGACCTGAGGAAAAACATGGTAAGAAGTTCCCTGGGTTCCTTTTTTCGTCTCATGTATCCCAGACTTGGAGCTGAAGATTCCAGCAATGCAGAAATGCCAACAGGTACAGAACGACAGTAACAAAAACCTGCAGAAGGCTGCTGTCTCTAGCCAGAGGACCTGAAAAGGGCAGACTTGCAAACAGAAAACTTTTTTTTTTTTTTTTTGAGACGGAGTTTCGCTCTCGTTGCCCAGGCTGGAGTGCAATGGTGCAATCTCGGCTCACCGCAACCTCCGCTTCCTGGGTTCAAGTGATTCTCCCACCTCAGTCTCTGCAGTAGCTGGGATTACAGGCATGTGCCACCATGCCCAGCTAATTTTGTATTTTCAGTAGAGACAGGGTTTCTCTGTGTTGGTCAGGCTGGTCTCGAACTCCCAACCTCAGGTCCTTCAATGGATAAATGGTTAAACAAAGTGCAGTAAATCCACACCATGGAAACCATTCAACAGTAAACGAGGAGTTATTGATACAATATGGATAAATCTCCAGAGAATTCGAATGAGGGGGGGAAAAGCCCATGCTGACAGCTGTGGTAGCATGTGTCTGAAGTCCCAGCTACTCAGGAGGCTGAAGCAGAAGGATCACTCAAGGCCAACAGTTCAAGGCTGCAATGTACTATGACTGCACCTGTGAACAGGTGGGCAACATAGTGAGATTGGCTCAAAAAAAAAAAAAAAAAAGCCAATCCCAAAAGTTTATACATTGTATGATTCTATTTATGTAACATTCTTACAATGACAAAATTCTAGAAGTAACTAGATTAGCTAAGGAAGGGATAGGAACAACAGGGAAGTAGGTGTGGCTATAAGGGCAACATGAGGGGTCCTTGTTGGGATGAAATTATTCTGTATCTTGACTGCACCCACATCAATAACCTCATTGTGACAAGGTACTATGGTTTTTCAAGGCGTTATAGTCTGCAAGATGTTGGGGGAAACTGGGTAAAGCATTCTCATGATGGTAATTTACAAAGCTACTAAAAGTAGAGGAATTAGAGCCTATTTTCTATTAGGCAGTTTTGTCTGCAGTGCCCTGTACTCTTTTCAGTCCTCCCGCCCAGCCTACAAACCCTCTACAAATAACACTCACACCGACACAGCCTCTTACTTCTGCCCACTCTTACTTTCTCTTTAGGATTAGGATTTAAATATCTATCGTCTTCTCTAAAAAAAGCTTCTCTTTCACTCCTTGCCTTCACCATCCTGGTTTGGAGTAAATACTCCTTTTTGGTACTCCAATTATCCTATGTACATTCTATCACTTTGGTATCATATTGTCTTTTAATAATCTGTTCCTATATGTGTCTCCCACGCAATGCTATAAACTTGTTAAGAACACAAACTACCATCAGCTTCGTTTCTGCACCCTCAGGACACAGCTCAGTGCCTGATATAGGAGATAATAAATATTTGGTATAATACAAGTAAGTCTGCTGGTAAGAATACTACACAGTTACTATTGTTTATATTCTTCCCTATTCCAAAAATGTCCAGTTCTGGTAGTTTTGCTAAGGCCCAGGGCTGTCTAGAATACCCCACCCTCAATGGCTGAGAAGTAAAAGCAGTTCTCTAATTCACTTGTGCCCACAGTCTAACATATAAGGAATGGCTGGACAGCTGAAACAACCGTATTCTCACCTGCCGTCTCTGATGAGCTCTTCAGCTGACTCAATCAGCTTATTAAGTTTCTTTACTTGTTTATAGTGTGCAAAACACCTTTTATGGTCCTGGTCAAGTTTAAGACATTCCCGAACTTCACTGTTCATGTATTTAAAAAAAGGAAAATACTCCATGTCAAAACAATCAATGAGTAGTTTTCCACGCTAAATACAGAAATCACAGTAAAAGTATTTTTTGTTTGCAACAATTAAACAAAAACATACTGAGACTTATAATTTACTATACACATTTATATATGGCATTGTACTATGCATACATTTGTTAATTCAAATTAAAATGACTTACTAGCATTACATAGTAAACATTCAATTTTGTTTCTAGAAATATAAGAGCCTTCCTGTTTATTTTAATAAGCAGCTTCATGAAAACAAACTGTGGAATTAAAGTAACATGGGAATAACACAAAATATATAAATGGATATACAATATAAAAATAGCCTTAACCACCATCATCTTATTAATTTAATATTAAAATGTTAAAACAAGATGAGGTTATCTTACTGCCAACAATTAAAGAAGATCAGACGTGTGTCAGTAGGACTGACCTGAGGGACAGTTCGTGGTCTCCTAGCTGGTAGTACAGTGTGCTTATTTTATAAAACGCCTCAGTATTATCATTCTTCAACTTTGATGCAGCTTTTAAGTCACTTATAGCTTTCCTAGGTTCTCCTTCTTTTATAAAACATTCAGCTCGAAGTTCCCGTAGCTCTGCATCCCAAACACAAACCTTGAGGAACAAAAGAACTAGACTTTAAGGAAGAAAAAATTATGCACATTCATTGTTGCATTCCACGTATTTTTTATCTACGTATTTATCAACATAAAACATTCTCAATTAATGTGATGACTTATAGACTGCAAATATTATTTTAAAATCTGATACAATTTAAATGTGACAAAACTGATGTGACAAAATAGTTTCTCCAAAAATGTTGTAAATGAATTCTAATGGGGGAAGGGATATATATAATAACAAGGCCCTTTTCTTACCTCCTTCGATTATATAATTCTAAGACACTGAAAATAAGAAAACATAGCATTTACTATTGGAGGGTTGTTCCTAGTGAAGCATATTTGAAGAGAATATTCTGTTATCAGATTTTTATACTTAATCAACAATTCTAATTTGTAGTCAAAAAATAAAATCTAGGTTCTAAATTGGCAAACTACTTTTTTCTGCTAATAACCACATTAAATTCTTAGCTGGGCACAGTGGCTCATGCCTATAATTCCAGACCAGCTTAGGCAGCATAGCAAGATCTCATCTCCACAAAAAATTTAAAATTATTAACTGGGTGCAGTGGAACACACCGGTGGTCCCAGCTACTCAGGAGGCTGAGGTGGGAGGATCACTTGAGCCCAGGAGGTTGAGGTTACAGTGAGCTATAATCGTACCACTGCACTCCAGTCTAGGTAACAGAGAGAGAGACCAAGTCTCTAAACAAAAAAATGTTTTAAGAAATTATCTTCTGTAAACTGTCACCTCCTTAAAAGTAAATCCTCATATCAAGAAAAAATAAAAAAGAAAGAAAGAGAAGAGAAGAGAAAAGAAAAGAAAAGAAAAGAAAAGAAAAGAAAAGAAAAGAAAAGAAAAAAATACCGTGAGAAAGCAGGAGGTTGAGGCTTCACCATCCCTATTCCCAAAAAGTTCATAAGGGTTTAGTAAACACAATAGTATTCTTCAAATCATAAACCCAAGAGCTCATCAATAAGGCTGGTGGAAGTATCTTTGCATATTTCTTAGAGCTGTTCTAAACTCGTATTGACTTTTCACATATACGAAAATATCAAAATCAACATTATACATAAATATCATGGACAATGAGCTAAGTCAAAATGGTCTATGGGAAGGTAAAAATGTAAACTATATTTCCTTAAAGCATAAACAAAATAACCCAGTAAAACATGAATTCTACTAGACCATATCACAATATCTTCTGTAAAATTATCAACAAAATGTCCATTCTACATATAAGTTTAGAGCCAAAATTAAATGAAACTGTATATCAAAATACTGTGAAAATCTTAAATAAATGTGAATTACGACTGCTTCCATTTGAATATTTCAGTAGACTTCCTTCGGAAATCAGTTGTCATTAAATCCTTCAGAGGCAAGGAAACCTAGACTTAGATTTCCCTAGCTAGAACTCTCTGGATTCTATCAACCATTATTATTATTCTTTTTTTTTTTTTTGGCATGATCTCGGCTCACTGAAACCTCCGCTTCTCAGCGCCTCAGCTGGGATCACAGGCATGCATGCACCACCACACCATTTTTTTTTTTTTCTTTTTAAGACACAGGGTTTTGCCATGTTGGCCAAGCTGGTCTCAAACTCCTGGCCTCAAGTGATCCACCCACCTCGACCTCCCAAAATGCTGGGATTACAGGCATAAGCCACCGTACTCAGTCAATTATTAATATTTTTAGAGGCAGGGTCCCATTCTCTTGCCCAGGCTGGGGGACAGTGGAGCGATCACAGCTCACTGCAGCCACGAATTCCTGGGCTCAAGTGATCCTCCAGCCTCAGCTCCCAAGTAGCTAGGACTGCAGGTACATACTATCAACTCTTTATCTGCCTTATTTTCTAGAAATTTTTCTCTAAACATTCCTCTTTCCTCCCGAACATCATTTTTCCTTTTATTCCAATCATCTCTTTCATCTTTTATCCCATTATCTAACCCCTAGTTTTCTTCCCAAAAAAATACAAAATCAACTAAAATAGCAAAGCAAGCAATATATAAACATATTTAACTCTCATGCTACAGCACATTCAGTACATTTACTGAAAACTTCAGTCCAAATTTTGTTTTATATAAACATTATTTTATACTTAAGAGTTAAAAGCCCAAGGACCAACCTGATTTTCTCCTGTCTAGGTTTTTGTGATATGTGACATGTCAAAGTATATAAATGTGCCTTACAATAAGTGTTAGGCTGGTCAACTGCAGTATCTAAGAGACTTACCTCTAAAATCTTATCAAGGAAGGCTATAGCAGCAGCATAATCTCCACTTTCAAAAGCATCAAGTGCTTGCGAACGCAAACGCTGCATTTCATCAGATTTTATAAGTTGAGACTGCGCTTCCTTTTCTTCATTTTCACTTGGATTAGATTTGAGCTATACGGAAAATAAAAAATTAAGCAGAGTTTTTAATCTCTTAAGTCTGATACCTATAATATACACAAGGGTCAACCATTCCAAATACTTAAGTTCATTGGGTAAAAAGGTAAAGAGATACTGGAAAAACTGGCTTGTCTGATGACTGGATGCAGCAGGGAAGGCCCCTGATTTCTACCGATATGGTCCACGAGCATGAACAACAGATCTAGACTCAGAAGACCTGGGTCCCGCTAACTTACCCGGAAGCAAATACATGTAGGCATGTGAAAGGACAGAGAAGAACAGAGGAAGGAAAGCACGTTTCTCACCTTCTTACATACAGCTGCAGAGTATATAAATATGCCTTACAATTTATTCTGAAGAATAAATTAACCTGAGTTTTATTTATTTTGCCTTCTAGTTATAGTTCCTATTTTTTTAAGTATAAAATAACCAAAATAATGAAACACATAGGGAAACTGAAAGAAGAGACCAGCTTTTTTAGAGGCTATAAGATTTTTAAAAAGATCTGATACCAAAAGGGTTAAAGTATAAGAAAGAATTTAGAAGGAAATAAGAGTAATACCTTACTAAAAGGTGCATGATGTGGTTTTAAGAGATCTGCACACTGCCTCTTTTTAAAATAACTTTATAATGACATCATTTATATAACATAAAATTGCTCATTTCGAATGTACAATTCTTTGATTTTTTAAAAATAAATTTACCAAGCTGTGCAACCATCAGCACAGTGTTAGATCATTTCCATCACCCCAGTAAGATCCCTTGTTTTTACTTACAGTTCACCCCACTCCCAATCCCAGCCCTGTGCACACGGACTCAACAATTTCTTCCTCCAGACAAAAAAATAATGTCTCAGAAAACCAGATAGCTACACTTTTTAAACCTGAGGGGAGGTTAAGATTGTAGTTTACATGTACCAATTTCTGAAATCTTAGTATTCTTATTAAGACGGAAACTATAAGTGAAGGGCTCCAATTTTGGATGAGGTACAGACAAAGGAAAGTTAATTCTAGAAATCTGCCTCCTCAATGAGTCAATCACACTCCTCCTCCTTTCAGTGGATTAATTTTTAAAGGATATTCCCACTACCAACCTGGTGGGAGAGAACACTCCAAATGAGAAACTTTATCAATATTATTTATTGGCAAGAGTTTTATACTTGTCCATTTTGTGTTTTAGGATATATTAGGGATGACATTTTGTCTGTTTTAACCCTTGACTTTTGAAGGACAGGACTTGAAGTATTCATAGGTAACTAGGAATTGGTAACCTCCACTCACTCTGGGGGAGGGGTTCCCCAAATGATTGCATCATCCAGTTTAAGGGTGTTGTTTGGAGCCAGACATGCTTGTCTCTGTTTTATCAGCCTTTGGGTGGTCTTGAATACTTCGGATAAAAGCCATCAGAGAGAGTATGAATGTGTGTGCACTGTCACTTTGCTCTGGGTAAAAGTTTATTGATTAACTTGTTTCCTATGAGTACACTCCTGACTCTTTTCAATAGAATGTATCAAACACTGACGGCCTCTTCAGGATCGAATTTGTACCTTTTTTCCTCTGAAACATTGGAGTCTAATTTCCTCCACATAATTTTTCTTGTTGGAAGGTGAGAGGAGAAGCCCTAAATCTCGGGACAGAGGCTGGAGGGCTCAGGTAATGGGAACAGGAAAGAGGGAGTGAGCTCAGGCCATCGAGGCCTCTGTGAGGCCGGAAGAGAGGTGGGGAAGAGGGAGAGAGGATTCTTCCAAGGAGGTAAGAAAGGAGTTGGAGAAACAAAGGGTTTCCTTAGAAGCCTGAGAGTTTCAAAGAGAGTCAAGTGAGATGAAGTTTGGGTTTGGGGGGATTTTTTAATTCTTTTTTTTTTTTTTTTTTTTTTGAGACGGAGTCTCGCTCTGTCACCCAGGCTGGAGTGCAGTTGCAGCGGTATAATCTCGGGTCACTGCAACCTCCATCTCCCAGGTTCAAGCAATTCTCCTGCCTCAGCCTCCTGAGTAGCTGGGACTACAGGCGCCTGCCGCCTCGCCCAGCTAGTTTTTGTATTTTTAGTAGAAATGGGGTTTCACCATATTGGCCAGGCTGGTCTTGAACTCCTGACCTTGTTATCCGCCTGCCTCGGCCTCCCAAAGTGCTGGGATTACAGGCGTGAGCCACTAAGTCCAGCCAATTTTTTTATTCTTTAAAGAGACAGGGGACAGAGTCTTTCTCTGTCTCTCAGGCTGGAGTGTAGTGGCATGTTCTTAGCTCACTGCAATCTTCAGCTCCTCAGTTCAAGCAATCCTCGAGTCCCAGCTCCCAAGTAGCTGCAACTACAGGTGCACACCACTACAACCAGCTAATTTTTTTATTATTTTTTTGTAGAGACAGGGTCATCTCACTATGTTGCCCAGGTTGTTCTCCAACTCCTGGCCTCAGATGATCCTCCTGTCTCAGCCTTCCAAAGCACTGGGATTACACATGTGAGCCACTGTGCCCGTCTGAGATGAAGATTTTTATTATTACCACGAGGCTGTTGACTCCTCTCAATCACCTCCTCGTTTTCTCTACACCCGCGTGTAGAGAATGGTCCTTGCTGACAATTCCCTCATTCCTCCTTTTTTCACGTTTCTTGACATCCTTTGTCTTCCTTAGGGCTTTCACATTTCTGACTCTTTCAGCCAAATCCCTTCCTATGACAATATTTTATATTTTTTACTTCTCACTATGTATCCTGGTCACTGAGCTTCTGGAAAAATAACCCAGAATAGCTATGGGCTGGGGGCTTATTCAAAGAGATGAGGAGCCTTCTGTATGACTGCACCTCTACCTCTGGCACCTCAAATAAAAACACCGGGTTGGCAGTTGTGGTAAGCAGCCTTCTAAGACGGCCCCCAGTGATCCTCGCCTCCTGGTATTCATGCCTTTCTGGAGCATGAGGCGGACCTGGTAACTCCTTTTAACAAACAGAATAACCCAGCTAAGTTTGTCTGTTTTCAGTAGAGACACGTTCTTACTATGTTGCCCTCCTGGACTCATGTGATCCTCCCGTGTTGGCCTCCCAATGTGCTGGTATTACAGGCATGAGCCACTGCACTCAGCCACAGCCACAGCTTTTTTTTTTTTTTTTTTTTTTTTTGAGATGGAGGCTCACTCTGTCGCCCAGGCTGGAGTACAGTGGTGCAATCTCAGTTCACTGCAACCTCCACCTTCCGGGTGCAAGTGATTCTCCTGCCTCGGCCTCCCAAGTAGCTGGGATTACAGGTGCACGCCACCATGCTTGGCTAATTTTTGTATTTTTGTAGAGATGGGGTTTCACTATGTTGGCCAGGCTGGCCTTGAATTCCTGACCTGAAGTGATCCACCCACCTTGGCCTCCCAAAGTGCTGGAATTACAGGTGTGAGCCACCACACCCAGCCCACGCCCGGCCTTTTTTTTAACACTTAAATCTCTGATGCATTTTGAATTTATCTTAGTATAAGGTAAGAGAGGTATGAACCTAGGTCTGTTGTTTTTCAGTATAAAAGTTTGTTAAAAAACAGAGTATGACCACAGTGATAAGCTGTCACGTCCTTGATTAGGTCACAAAAAACTGACTTCCATTGTGCTAGCACTCCCTCTCACCTTCTCACTTGCTGGCTATGATAAAGGAAGCTGCCATGTTGTGAGATATGAGAGGCCCATGTGAGAAACAACCAAGGCAAGACTTTGGCCAACAGTCTAACACCTCAAGAGGAACTAAATACTGCCAACTGAGTAAGTTTAGGGGCAGATCCTTTACTGGCCAAGCCCTCAAATACTATTGTAGCCCTATCTCACACCTTCACTGTAGCCCATGACCCTGTAGTTAGTAGCAGACCCTGCTACACCATGCCCAGATTCCTGACCCCATAAACTGTGAAATCATATAAATGTGTGTTACTTCAAGCTGCTAACATTGGATAATTTCTTATCTAGCAGCAGATAACCAATACAGTAGGAACACAGTGTGGAAATTTTACCATTTCTCAGTGACTGGGCTGTGAATATTTCCAAACAGATATTGCTTTAAAATAAAGTCTAGATGAATTTATTAAACCCCAATCTTGGCAACCACTAATTAGCTACGTCTTTTCTGCATTTTCTTTACCAATAAAAGAGGGATAATAATACCAACACCCTGTAGGGCAGTGACTGAGAGATTAAGAAGATACTCTACGTAACACATAGCAAGTACTCTGAAAAGTGCTAACACACACTTTAGAAAGATGCTCAATTTATTTCCCATGGTATTAGATATTAGCCCACTTAAACTGGGTCCCCTCTATTAACGCTACAGTGATTAAGGTCCTAGAATAACAGAACCTTTCTTTGACTTCTCTGAAGTCGAAATAAAATCAGACTTTGGCATAAAATATATTCAATGAATTGCTTATTCCTCAAGAAATTAATATTTCTAATTCTATTTAATGTTTTGGGGTAAGTAGCAAAAATTTAAATTTTCATTTGATATTATTTGATAGCATATAGAAAAATATGTAACACTTGAGGTATATGCAACATTACATTCTGCAGTGAATTCTAGAATTTGCCCTCACATACTCTTTCTGCACATATGTTTCTTGTTAAAAGAACTATACAAAAATAACACTAATTTGAATGTCCAAAAAAAAGAAAAAGAAAAAGAAAAAAACATAAAGAACTAATGTTTTTGGAAACAACAGTATACAAGTCAGGCGGTGAGTGACTGAATTAAAGTGTTCTAACATCCTTGTGTTTTGATTACCTTGTTAAGCATGCATATTAAAATTCCTGAGGTAATGACTATGAGAAAAAGACACAGCGTGTATAACCATATGGAAAGAACAGACTAAGGAAGAATCAGCTAAATCCATTGAGGGTGGGGAGAAAGCAGGAGGGAAGAAGAAGGAGGGTGGATGGATGGAAAAGAAATAGTTGAATAGCACTTTGGGAGGCCGAGGTGGGTGGATCAGAAGGTCAGGAGATCGAGACCATCCTGGCTCACATGGTGAAACTCTGTCTCTACTAAAAATACAAAAACATTAGCTGGGCGTGGTGGCAGGCGCCTGTAGTCCCAGCTACTTGGGAGGCTGAGGCCGGAGAATGGTGTGAACCTGGGAGGCAGAACTTGCTGTGAGTGGAGATCGCGCCACTGCACTCCAGCCTGGGCAACAGAGCGAGAGTCCGTCTCAAAAAATAAGAAGAAGAAGAAAAAAGGAAATAGTTGGATAACTAGAACCCAATAGAAATATACACAAAGAACCTCAAAGAGCCTTTCTCACACTAACAGGTTAGCAAAATTCACACTATCTGTTCACATGAAGTGTTGAAGAGGTTGCATACCTAGAACTCCCCTATACTGCTAGTAGGAATATAAATTCACATAACCACTTAACAGGACAGGACAAATTTATCTGCCAGGCTAAAAATATCCATAACCTTAAAGTAGCAACCACTTTCTGAGGCAGATAACACTGTAGCAGTGATTCTCAAAGTGTGACCTAGGAATCCCTGGGATTCCTTAATGCCCTTTCAGGGGTCTGTGAGAACAAAAGCATCTACGGATAAAAGATAAAGAACCCATTCAAAGGACAAGATAAACCAATGCATTTTATTATAACAGAGAATGTTATAAGTTCATTAATAAGGATTCAGAGTCCATATGCAACTAACCTATATAATCGCGAGTGGAGTTTTGTGGAACATCAAAGAAGAATACTCGTAATTAAAAAGAATACAAAAATGTTCTTTTTCTAACTGCCTATCTGTGAGGCCATAGTATCTTCAATATACTTCAACAAAAGCATAAATCACAACAGATTGAATACAGAAGCAGATATGAGAATTGTTATCTTCAGTTAAGACAGATATTAATAAAATTTGCAAATATGTGAAACAAACACTACTCAATACTAAAATTTGGCTTTTGTAAACAGTTACTTTTACACAAAAAATATTAACATGTAGTAACTTTTCATTAAGTTATTTTAATTTCTCAAATTTATTTCTAATATAGTAAATACTGAAAAATAAAGCTCTTTGGCAACCTCAATATTTAACACTATAATGAGATCCTAAGGCCAATCCCAAGAACCACCATCCTAGACACACCCTGCACAAGGAAAACGGACATAGAGGATGAGCTCAAATAGTTGTTTAATATATAACTAATGAAGCAGGAAAATGTAGGAATATAGCTAATTGATGTGGTTGGCTGTGTCCCCACCCAAATCTTATCTTGAATTGTAGCTCTCATAATTCCCATGTGTCATGGGAGGGACCCAGTGGGAGGCAACTGAATCACAGGGGTGGGTCCCTCCCCTGCTGTTCTCATGATAGTGAGTAAGTTTCATGAGATCTGATAGTTTTATAACGGGCAGTTCACCTGCACACACTCTCTTGCCTGCTGCCATTTAAGAAGTCCCTTTGCTCTTCCTTCACCTTCCACCATGATTGTAAGGCCTCCCCAGCCATGTGAGATTGTGAGTCTATTAAACCTCTTTCCTTTATAAATCATCCAGTCTTGGGTATGTCTTTATTAGCAGCATGAGAACAGATTAATACAGCTAATGTCTCCTAATTGTAACACACAAAACAGAGACCTTCAAAAACTCCAAAAGACTCTTGTGCCATTTGTAGTTTTTAATCAAACCACTCTGTTTTCTCAAGTCCCATCTCCTCCAAGCTTTCTGGAGTAATCACCTTTCCTCTAAATATTTAAATCACTTTAAGAAACCCTTCAAAACAGAGGTATCCTAAGAAATCATCTTGCCCAATTAACTCTCACATTGTATAAGTGAAAATCCTGAGTCTCACAGACAGTAAACAACTTGCCCAGCATCACATAGTTAATCAAGAGAAAAACTGAAGTGCGTCTCCTGACTATGTGGTTCTCAATCTTGTCTTGCTACCTAGAAAGCTCATAAGTCAACTTCTCACAAGTTTCTCTGTATTGTTAATCTTGCACATATATGTTTAGGACTTATTTCCAGAAACTAAAGTGTAAACTGCTAAAAAGCAGAATATATGTCTTTTTCCTTCTTTTAAATTAGAGACAGGGTCTCCTTCTGTCACTCTGGCTGGAGTGCAGTAGCATGATCAGAGCTAACTGTAACCTCAGAGACTTCGGTTCAAGTGATCCTCTTGCCTCCACCTCCCAAGTAGCTAGGACTACAGGTGTGTGTCACCATACCCAGTTAACTATTTTATTTTCTGTAGAGACATGGCCTCACTATGTTGCCTAGGTTAGTCTCAAGCTGCAATCCTCCCACCTTGGCCTCCCAAAGTGCTGGGATTACAGGTGTGAGCCTCCTCACCTAGCCCCAGAATATATGTCCTAAGTCTATTTTGCATACCTAGAGATGCTTCCTTGCTTTTCTTTTTCAGTTAGTACTAAGAATACTACCCATGAACTCGGTTTCACTATTTCCAGTTTACAGACAAATTGAGTAATTGGGCCAGGTGTGGGGGCTCACGCCTATAATCCCAGCACTTTGGGAGGCTGAGGTGGGTGGACCACTGGAGGCCAGGAGTTTGAGACCAGCCTGGCCAACATGGAGAAACACCATTTCTACTAAAAAATACAAACATTAGCTGGGAGTGGTGGTGCAGGCCTATAATCCCAGCTACTCAGGAGGCTGAGGCAGGAGAACTGCTTGAACCCAGGAGGCAGAGGTTGCAGTAAGCAGAGATCACACCACTGCATTGCAGCCTGGGCAACAGACCAAAACTCCATCTCAAAAAAAAAAAAATGGAATTATTATATAACTTGCTGTAAGTCTTGCTTAAACTCAAACTAAGGTCTCTATCTCTAAAGCCCATGCTACAGATGATGGAGATCAATCATGATAGCAGAAAACACTTATTGAGAGCTTTCTATGCTCCAGGCACTACTCTAAGCTAAACCTAAAACCTTAAAGGGCAGATCGGATTATCTCCATTTTATACAGGAGGAAACCGTGGGCCTTTTTGTTTTGTTTTGTTTTACTTTGTTTTGAGACAGGGTCTCCCACTGTCACCAGGCTGGAGTGCAGCCATTTATTGAAGAGATTGATGGCGGAGGGGGAAAAATAGGTTGAAGATGGGAAACAGAATTCCACATTGTGCCTGTTACTGAGCTGCCATTTAGGTGTTTGATTGGAGACATCTAAATGTCAACTAGGCAAACTGACTGCCTGATACTGGATGTGTACGTAAGAGAGCTCTGGAAACAGCTATCTGAGTCACAGCATAACATGCCATCTTTAAAACCCACAGTTTCGGCTGGGCGCGGTGGCTCAAGCCTGTAATCCCCATGAGGCCGAGGTGGGCGGATGACAACGTCAGGAGATCGAGACCATCCTGGCCAACAAGGTGAAACCCTGGCTCTACTAAAAATACCAAAGAAAAAAAAAAAAAAAAGCTGGGCGTGGTGGTGCACGCCTGTAGTCCTAGCTACTTGGGAGGCTGAGGCATGAGAATCCCTTGAACCTGGGAGGCAGAGGTTGCAGTGAACCTTTAGTGTTCAACCCATTGCTACCCCTCCCCCATCAATCTCTTCAATAAATGGCTCTACTTTATTATTTAAGCCATATATCCTAACAGTCATAGTAGATCCCTCTTTTCCTGATATGATAGAGTCTTACTCCATTTTACTGTTGGCATCTTTTAATCCTCATCCCTTCCTCTTTCCCTTTGGCCCACATCTCAGCAAGCTGGTAAGAAAACACATTTGAATCTCTCTCAAAGAGGGATGAATGTGAAAATGGATGGAGTCTTACCCATCAGCCAGTCAGCATGATCACACACACACAAGAATGATCTAGCACACTTCATTTGTGTTACAGGCATTTTTGGTACTTACTACACATACTGAGTTTAAATTCCACTTAAAATCTTCAAGAAATTAATGTATGCAGGAAGGCAATGAATAGAGCAGTATGATGTAACAAAAATGCATACCTAAGTCTCAAATAGTTCTTTCCATAAGCATAAATTTAACATATTAAGTTATAAGATGGCATTATTTAATTGGCAGCATTTATTCTTCTAGTAGCACATAAATTCTTACAATTGATAGCTCCTTACAGTTGGTGAATTACAGTATGTGATCCAGTATTAAATCTGAATCAATAAAAACCAGAACAGTTATCTGGGTCACAGCATAAAGCACTATCTTTAAATTATAACCAAACTGACTTTATGACTTTAAAGTACTATTCTCCTTTATTCTTGGTTCATAATACTTTGAGTATTCTTTTAAAACTTTGGTTCTTTTTTTTTTTTTTTTTTTTTTTTTGGCGATGGAGTCTGACTCTGTCACCCAGGCTGGAGTGCAATAATGCAATCTTGGCTCACTGCAACCTCTGCCTCCTGGGTTCAAGCAATTCTCCTGCCTCAGCCTCCTGAGTAGCTGGAATTACAGGCATGTGCCACCACGCCCAGCTAATTTTTGTGTTTTTAGTGGAGACAAGGTTTCGCCATGTTGGCCAGGCTGGTCTCAAACTCCTGACCTCAGGTGATCTGCCCACCTTGGCATCCCAAAGTGCTGGGATTACAGGCATAAGCCACCTTGCCCAGCCAAAACTTTGGTTATTCTGAGTTAGTTATCCTGAAACAATATAATGGTCCTTTATGCATTAAATAATTAAAGATGAAAAAAAAATGATGACAGTTATTTTGATATATAATAGATTTATGTTAGTTTGAATTGTTTACAACTGATACAGATCCACAGACCAACAATGGAGAGTTTATCAAATGTCTTACCAAAGGTTTATACTTAATTTAAAAATTAAATTGCAACTGGCACCATTATTTACCTAATACATGCTTTCTCACAATCAAAATGCAAGTTTCTAGCTTTGTCAAAATAAAAAATATAGTTATGTGAAATTACTATTTAAATTGATCATTGCTTTTTTGTATTTGGATCTCATGGAACACTGCCTAAATTGAAATATTATCCACGTAAGCCCAAAGCATGAATAGCAAAGATACAGTAAACAATGAAGACCAAGAATAAATGAGTTTAAACTGCATTTAGGAAAGTATGTTGGATTTGAGATAAAAGGGAAGAATTCACAGATTACAAATTATTAAACAAAACAAGTTAGTGAGAATCAGGAAGTTTTTATAGAAATAAGACAGTCATATTTCCTCTACCTGTCCCTCTTCCCTAAATGATTTCTCTCTGGGACTATCTCAGGGAATAGCATGGACAATCTGAACGATCCAGAAACCTGGATATCATGATTCCTTTTTTTGTCACCCCAGTCAGTGCATCTCCCTGGAGCCGACCTCCTAAATTCCTACCCCACCTACATTAGCCTACTCTTTGACCACTGTAAGGTTACACTTGGATTACTTATTTACTGCAACAGTCTCATTTAGCAGACTCTCTGCTTCTCCCCTTGTCGTCTTCCAATCCATTCTTCAGAGCAATCAGTCGATCATGCTAAGAAAAAAAACTGTTCATATTATTTCCAACACAAACGTTCAATGGCCATAAAGAGCCAATTCCTGGCACTATATAATGTCCTCCTTACAATCAACACCCTCCACTTGCCTGTCAATATTCTCATACTCCAGCCTACTGGACATTTCCTAAATGATAGGTACGTGCTTGCCTCCCATTCTTACATAGGCTCTCACCGTTGCCCTGCATCCTCCTACCCACCTTGCTTACACTGATGCATCCTTTTAAAATTCAGATTTCAAGCAAGTAACCTCCTTTAGGAATGCCCTTCTTGAATCCAGACCCCTCCTCCCCCAATCACAGTTAAGTTAGGTGACCCTTCCACATGTTCCCAGAGGACTCAATCACGTACTTATCATATATCATATTTGCCTGATTAATTCTTACTCTAGTATCTTGGAAGGCAGAGACTAGCTTCCTCGCAAAGAACATACACTCAAATGCTCACTGAACTAACAAATGACTGTATGCACTGATTAAGAGTCACTGACAGCTCAAAGACAAATCAAATGATCTAAGATCCAATTTAAGACTAAGACAGCAATTATGAACCTGAGGAGATACTTTTATGCAGACAGCCCTCACCCCAGCTGAGTAATCGGTATACAGTACGTAATAAAGAATGAGCTTCTCACTGGAGCCCAGAAAGAAAGAACGCCTATTCAAACTTCTGTTCTATTACATAAAATGTAGCTAAACATATCCACCTGGTTGTATCCAGCACTACGTTAGTAAGATGAAATGCTTAGTACATTTTATAGGCTGGTAAGTGATCATTACACAAAAAGCTCATTTAACCAAGAACATATAAAATAATCAAACTATTATATATCATTTATACTCACAAATCTTCAAAAATTAAAGTATAAAAATTCTGTAATTGGTAAATATGAAATAGTCATAACATAAATTTCATCTTTTCAAACTAGACTCAAAAATCATCCATTATATGGTATCAACAATAAAGATAGGAATTTGTCATCTATTCAACTTCTACACTTCACAATGAGGAAAATGAGGTCCTTAGAAGGCAAGAACTTTCTTTTTTTTTTTTTTTATTTATTTATTATTATTATACTTTAAGTTGTAGGGTACATGTACATAACGTGCAGGTTTGTTACATATGTATACTTGTGCCATGTTGGTGTGCTGCACCCATCAACTCGTCATTTACATCAGGTATAACTCCCAATGCAATCCCTCCCCCCTCCCCCCTCCCCATGATAGGCCCCGGTGTGTGATGTTCCCAGAAGGCAAGAACTTTCAAGGCCACTTACACAAAATGTATAAAGTAAACATTTTACACTTTTTTTGAGAAGGCAATAAAGTCGCACGGTATAATTTTCCTCCAGAAGATAATCCATATTATCAGTTTCTTGCATATCTTTCCAGGGGTATTTTATCCACATTCAAGCAAATATGTTATGTTCTTACTTTTATGCAGATGGTAGCAACTATTCTATTCCACACTTTGTAAAACTGTCCATACAGTTGAGACCTGTGCCCATATTCCACAGAAGTAGTCTTCAAAGGATGCATATGGACAAGTACTAATTATAACAGAGGGGAGAACAGCACAGTGCTTCAGAGTGCAGGCCCTGGAATCTAAAACCTACTTGCCAACTACTGGTGTAGCCTTGAACAAGTTACTAAACTGCTCTAAGCCTCAATTTCCTCTGCTATAAACTGAGACTATGAATACAGCAGTCCTCTGCCCCTAGAGGTAGAATAATCCATGCAAACCACTCAGCAACACACCCAGTATATTGTGAGTGCTGCACAAACCATGGCTGAAGTACAAAGTCCAATCTAAAACTCAAGGTTTCTACCTCTTGTTCCAAAGCTTTTCTTTTTTCTTCAAAGTGTATTGAATACAACTTTACAAGAGTGTCAACCATTCTCCAAAGAGTTTATTGAACTGAGTTTATTCTGGGGGGTGCAGGGGATTTGCAAATCCAGCATATGAGGGCTATAGGGACCACAGGCATATCCAAACAGGTTGAAGCCAGGAGAAGCTTTTAAAGGCAAAAGGGAAAAGCATAGGGAATTTGTTTGGAAACAAAGAGAACATTGGATACAGGGGAGACTGTGTCAGTCAAATGTTCCTGTGCATCCAGCTAGCTATCTTTGTGACGCATGTAGCAAGCTGCAGTCTGAGCTGCAGTGGCCGCTGCAGGTGGGGAATGTCAATGGGGCTCCATGGATGTAGAGATGCAGGGACTGCTGGCAAAAGTTCTTATTACAGGCATATGTGCAGAAGAGCCCTTCAGAACTGCTTTACAGCAGTTCTTATGATAGACATGTGTGTGACAGCTCCCTTCTTAACCTCCTGGCTTTATTTATTTTTTGTTAAGAGTTTAATACAAGTGACTTCATTTTGATTCTGACAATTCTCACAAGGGAAAAGAGCTAGAAACTTTAAATAATTGTCATTCATGTCATATCAATTTAACACATAAAAGTTTTATGTAGTTATCAGCATTTAGAATTCTTACATTGCCATTTAATTGACGTTATTATGTATGCCCAAGTTTATAAACCAAACCTTAAATAATTCTTATTAACGAATATTATTCTATTATATAGATACAACATTCTCTAACAGTTTCCACAGCAAATAGAAACTATTAGACACCCCAGTAAGTGTCTCTGGGCAAAATGTTTTTCTTTCGTAATACTTAATGCCAGACTGTACCACAAAAGCTCTGCTTATGTTTGCAATGTCAACTTATTATATGACTGGAAACATTTCCTTTAAGACCTATCAATATTAGGCTGTAAAATCTGTATTGATTTTTGCTCCACTTAATGGCCAGTGGCCTCTGAATAGTTTTAATACTCATCTCTTCATTTGGAAGACTGGGCACTGTATGCACTGACTGTGAATTTGTATTTCTTGTGTTACCCGCCTGATAATATTCTTTTATCATCTGTCCTGCGGAATTGGAGTTCCAAATGCTTAAAATTTAATCAATTTTTTAGTATGTTAAACAAATTTTTCTCAGCATTCCAACTCCAAGACCCTGTGTCTCCCTCTCTACCATTCTTCAGCAGGACTATACATATTGATCAAAGTACACACATATGAATTTGCCAATTATTAATCTGAATTTTAAGTCCTACAATGAATTTGGACAAACTATTCCAGGCAACCTAAATTTACTTCAAACAAAGCTTAACATAAAACGATTCTGAAATATATGAATCCTGTGCTTGTATTTTTCTCTAAACCAAATCCAATCTAATTATAATTATTCTTACACACATACAAAATTGTTTTAATATAACTTTTAAAAATGACTTGTAGTTTTAAAATTTAACTTGGTCTCCCATCTCAATGCCCATTAAGATTTCTCTCATAGAATTAAGTACAAGTTGAGTACTTTCCTATGAAATAATCACAAAAATATGATTCCATGCAAAAGTTGGAATTTAAAACATACCATTTACAATCACACTAAAAATATAAAATACTTAGGTATACACTTTTTTAAAAAATGTAAAAAACACATACAGTACCTGCATATTAAATTAAAAATTGCTGATGCAAGATATCGAAGGCGACCTCAATAAATGGAGACATCCTTACTATGTTCATGCATTGGAGGACTCAACATAATAAAGGTGTCAATTCTCCCCAAATTAATCTATAAATTTATTACAACTCCTATTCAGATATCTCAAGACTTTTTATAAACACAGACAAGTTTATTCTAAAATGTATATGGAAAGACACCAACCTTAAAATATCTAAAACAATTTTGACAAAGAACAAAGGAGAGAAGAACCACTTTACCCAATATTAAGGATAACTACTATTAAATAAGCAGGAGGCGGCCGGGCGCGGTGGCTCATGTCCGTAATCCCAGCACTTTGGGAGGCCAAGGTGGGTGGATCATTTGAGGTCAGGAGTTCAACATCAGCCTGGCCAACATGACAAAACCCCATTTCCACTAAAAACACAAAAAATTAGCCAGGCGTGGTAGTGGGTGCCTATGATCCCAGTCACTAGGGAGACTGAGACAGGAGAATAGCTTGAACCCAGGAGGCAGAGGCTGCAGTGAGCCGAAATCACGCCACTGCACTCCAGCCTGGGTGAGAGGGCAAGATTCTGTCTCAATCAGTCAATTAATCAATAAGCAGGGGGCCACTGGCCTGAGGCTGTCTCCATACTTTCAGCTTACACTTAATGAACTACAACCTAACTTAAACTGAAAATCTAACTTAAGAAGGTAATAACAGTGGTGTCTCAGCCAATCATAAGCAGCCAAGCTGCCACGAATCACAGGCAGGTAACTGACCAGACCATATCCAAATAAGGCAAAGGCCTAGCTGTAACCAATCAAATGATTTCTGTACCTCACTTCCGTTTTCTGTCTGTAAGTACTCACTGCCCACACTGCAGAGCCCAGCCCTCTTTTCTGGTTGTGAGGAGTGATGACTTCATTGATCATTCTTTGCTCAAATAAACTCTGCTAAGTTTAAATTCTCAGAAGTTTTTCTTTTAATACTATCTAGCTATAGTAATCAACAGAGTGCAGGAATGACAAAGGGACAGACACATACATGAAAGGAATGGAATAAATATCTCAGAAATAGTCCCATAAAAGTACAGCCAACTGATTTTTGAATAAGGTGCAAAAGCAATTCAATGAAAGAAAGAAAGCCTTTTCAAAATATGCTGCTGAAGGAATCTGATACCTAAAGGCAAAACAAATGTATTTCGACCTAAACCTCATACCGTCATACAATAATTAAATAGACTATGGGCTTAAAAGTAAAACATAAAACCATACAACTTTTAGAAGATATCAGGAAAGTTTTAGATCCTAGGACTTAGTGAATACTTCTTATACATGACACCAAAAGCACAGTCTACAGAAGTAAAAACAAAAATCAACAAATTGAACTTCATCAAATTTAAAGACTGAGGAATGCATTCAAAGATGGCTGACAAGAGGTATCTGAAAGTCACCTTCTTCACCAGGAAGAAACAAAATAGCAAGTATAGATCATCTAGGAGAGAACACTGGAGTCCCAACAGAGAAGTGACAGGAAACACCTAAGAAGAGGAAGAAGGGAGAAGTGAGGCAGCCTGCTGGGCTGGGATAAGAGCCCAAAGAGGCTCCAAATGCGGGTAAAGAGTAAGTAAGTGATCCCCAGCAGTCCACATTCCCACTGTGGACTCCTCCAATCCTAGCTGGAGAGCCTCTCAACCCTTGTGGGCCCTGAAAGTAACCTGCTGTGTGGAGACTGCATGATGGCATTGCTCCAAAGGAGATCACACTGGATCCTATACACCTTCCAAGTCCTACGCACCTACAACATGGTGCCACTGTGAGAATACAGCCCTTACCAGGCAGCATCCGGCCCTGGGGCCCACCCAACAGTTTCTGCATCTCCACATCCATTGTGCCCCACTGAAGTCCCCCACCTGCAGATGTCACTGCAGCTGGCTGCTCCCAGCACAGCCAAGCACAAGCCATTAGCAGCAAGCCTCCCACCCCAGGAGCAGGATTGCTACACATTTTAAAATGTACTGAGCACAGGCTCTCTTGCCAGCAGCTGCCACCTAGGGACAAAGTGTGTGCTCCCCAGCCACCTGCCTACAGCTGCTGCCACTGAAAAAATCCCTGCCTTACCCAGTAGCAGGACTGCAGCACAGCCACTGCTGCCCCCACCCAAGCACTTCACTGAAAGTCTGGGGATCACCCCTCCCTTACCCACCACAGCCAGCACCTGTACACATCACTGGCTCGGGGGCTGAGGATAGTTCTGCCTGGCATGGTTCACCACCCCTGCCTCTGCCCAAGTGCCCAAGCATCCTATCCTGGGGCCTAGGAATTTATCTGCCCAGTCTATACCCATTGGCGCCTGAGCACTCCTTCCTGGAGCTTGAGGGTGAGCCCACCCAGGCTGCCATACCACCACAGTGGCACACACCAGGACACACCACCTGTGGCCTGGGACTGCCCCACTCAGCACAGTGTAGCCATCGCCAAGACCACCTCAGACCAGCTGCGATCCAAAGGGTTGCCCCACCACTGCTACTGTCATTGCCCAGACCACAACTGCTGCCCAGGGACCCAAGGACCCAAGGACCCGAGGACCCGCCCACCTGTCCAGTCCACTGCTGCCATTCCCCATACCAAAGTAGGCCACCTGGAGGCCCAAGAATTGGTCCAATAATTCTTAGTTGGACCCACTAACATAAATGCCAGTATATGCCACCTTGGAGTACTAAGTTACGCATGTTTGGCCTGCCACTGCCCCCACTGGGGCCCAAGAACTGGCCTATCTGGCATCCCCATCCCCAGCAAAACTACAAAACAGCTTCCAATAACAACTGCACCTTAAGCCACTGAAGAAATCACAGACACCACTGATGCTGATTACAGTCAGACAAATTATATGGATACTATACTACTACATACACCAAGAATCAAAGCCGAAGTGCCCTACCCAACCAAAACCATAAATACATCTTAAAGAGAAAGTACTACCCTACAAAAGCAAATCCAAAAAATTTGAAGAAATGACAGTTACATTATTAACAGATGCACAAATATCAACATGAGAACTTAAATATGAAAAAGCAATGAAATATGACACCTCCAAAAGAAAACAATAACTCTCCAGCAACAGATTCCAATGAAAAAGAAATGCGTGAAATGCCAGAAAAGGGATTCAATATGACAGTAAAAAAGTTCAGTGAGATATAAGACAACAGAGACAGACAATATAAAGAAATTCTAGAAAAACAATCCAGCATACGAATGAAAAATGTATAAAAGAGATACATATCATTTTAAAAAAGAATCAAACAGAAATACTGGAACTAAAGAATTCACTTAATGAAATTTTAAAATACATTTAAGAGCTTCAACAATAGACTACAGCAAGCAGAACAAACAATTTCAGAACTTGAAGACAGGTCCTTTGAAATAAGCCAATCAGAAAAAAAATAAATAAAAAAGAATGAAAAAGAATAAACAAGCTTATATGACATACAGAACACCATAAAGTAACAAAGTATTTGAATTTTTATTGTCACAGAGGTGAAGAGAAAACCACAGTAATAAAAAACTTACGTAACAAAACGATAGCTGAAAACATCCCAAGTCTAGCAAAAGATTTAGGCATCGATAGACAGAAAGCTCAGATAACCCAAAGCAGACACAGTTCAAAAAGGACTTCTCCATGGCACATAATAGTCAAACTGTCAAAAGTCAAAAACAAGGAGAAAGTTCTGAAAACAGAAGATAAAAACATCTAGTCACTTATAAGGGAAACCGCATTGGACTAACGGGATTATTTCTCAGTAGAAACCTTACTGGCCTGCAGGGAATGGAACGATATACTCAAAGTGCTAAGAGGAAACTGTCAACCAAGAATATTACACCCAACAAAGTTATCCTTCATAAATGAAGGAGAAAAATAAAGTCTTTCCCAGACAGATTCATTACCACTAGACCAATTCTATAAGAAATGCTTAACGGAGTCCTAAACCTAGATGCAAAAGGACAATATCTAATATCATGAAAACACAGTGTATAAAACTGACTGGTAGAGCAAACACACAAATGAGAAAGGATTCCAATGTTACCACGACAGAAAACCACCAAACCAAAAAGATAAGAGAAAAACAAACAATAAGAGAAAAACAAATGAACAAAGGATATACAAAACATCCAGAAAACAATAAACAATATGACCAGAATGAAATCTCACCTATCAGTAATAACTTTTCAAGGTTAAGCAGATTAAATTTTCCCTTAAAAGACTGACTGAATGGATTTTTAAAAAATGGATCTAACTATATATGGTGCTCACAAGAAACTCACTTCACCTGTAAAGACACATGAAGACTGAAAGTAAAGGGACAGAAGACCTTCCATGCAAATGGAAACCTAAAGCAAACCGGAATAGCTATATTTAGATAAAACGTATTTAACGGTTTAAGACAGAACCGTTAAAAGAAAAAAAAAAAAAAAACAGGCCAGTCATGGTGGCTCACACATGTAATCCCAGCACTTTGCGAGGCCGGGACAGGCAGATCACCCGAGGTAAGAAGTTCGAGATCAGCCTGGCCAAAATGGCAAAACCCCATTTCTACTAAAAACACAAAAATTAGCTGGGTGTGGTGGTATGTGCCTGTAGTCCCAGCTACTCTGCAGGCTGAAGCAGGAGAACTGCCTGAACCCAGGAGGTGGAGGTTGCAGTGAGCTGAGATTGCACCACTGCACTCCAGCCTAGGTGACAGAGCAAGACTGTCTCACAAAAAACAAAAAGACAAAAGTCATTACATAATAATAAACGGATCAGTTCAGCAAGAGGATATAACAATTCTAAATATATATGTACCCAACATATGTTAAGGCAAATATTACTAGATATAAAAGGAAAGACAAGATAGTAATAGTGGGGGACTTTAATACCCCACTCTCAACATTACATAGATCATATAGACAGAAAATCAACAAAAAAAGTTGGCTATAACTGAACTTTAGAGCAAACAGACTTAACAGACATTCACAGAAACATTTTACCCTAAAACAGTAGAATATACATTCTGCTCATCAGTATATGCAACATTCTCAAGAGCAGATGTATATTAGGCCATAAAACAAGTATCAACAAATTTTTAAATATCAAAATCATGTAAGTACTTTCTCAGACCACACTGGAATAAAACTAGAAATTAATACCAAGAAGAAATTTGGAAACTATACAAATACACGAAAACTGGGTCAAGAAATCAAGATGGAAATTAAAAAAATTTTTTGAAACAAACAAAAATGGAAACACAACATACCAAAACCTATGGAATACAGCCAAAGCAGTGCTAAGAGAAAACTCTGTAGCAATAAACACATATATCAAAAAAAAAAAAAAAAAAAGATTTCAAATAAACAATCTAACATGCATCCCAAGAAACCAGAAAAGGAAGAACAAACCCAAAATTAGTAGAAGAAAAAAAATAATAAAGATCACAGCAGAACTAAATGAAATTGAGACTAAAAAAACAACGCAAGGGATCAAAGAAACAAAAAGTTGGTTTTATGAAAAGATAAACACATTGATAAACCACAAGCTAGATTAACCAAGAAAAAACGAGAAAAGGCCCAAATAATCAAAATCAGAAACAAAAAGGAAATATTGTAACTCATACCCAAGAAATATAAAAAATCCCCCGAAGACTATTATTAGCAACTATCTAATAACAAACTGGAAAATCTAGAGGAAATGATAAATTCCTGGAAACCTACAACCTACCAAGGCTCAATCAGGAAGAAACAGAAAACCTGAATACACCAGTAACAAGATTAAATCAGTAATTAAAAAGTCTCCCAACAAAGAGAAGCCCAGGACTGGATGGATTCATTGCCAAATTCTTCCAAACGTATAAAGGAGAAATAATACCAACTCTCCTCAAATTATTACAAAAACTGAAGTGGTGGGAATTCTCCCGAACTCATTCTATGAGGCCAGAATTACCTTGAAACCAAAACCAGACAAGGACACAAGAAAGAAAGAAAACTACAGGCCAATGTCTTTGATGAACACAGATGGAAACATCCTCAATGAAATACTAGCAAACTGAATCCAATAGCATGACAAAAAGGTAAGACACCAGCTGGGTGCAGTGGCTGATGCCTGTAATCTTGGCACTCTGGGAGGCCAAGGTGGAAGGATCTCTTAAGCCCAGGAGTTTGAGACCAGCCTGTGCAACAAAGTGCGACCCAGTCTAAAAAAAAAAAAAAAAAAATTAGCCAGGCATGGTGGTGCACACCTATGGTCCCAGCTCATCAGGAGGCTCAGGCCAGATGATCACTTGAGCCCAGTAGGTTGAGGCTGCAGTGAGTCATGTCTGCACCACTGCACTCCAGCCTGGGCAACACAAGAAGACCCTATCTCAAACAAAAACGAAACCAGAAAACATAAGACACCATGATCAAGTGGGATTTATCCCAGAGACATAAGAATGGTTCAACATTTAGAAATCAATATGTGATACATCACATGGACAAAACAAAGGGTAAAAACCATACAATCATCTCAAAAGATACAGTAAAAGCATCTGATAAAATTCAAAGCCCCCCTCAGGACAAAAACTCTAAACAAACTAGGCATAGAAGGAACATATCTCAACAAAATAAAGATCATTATGACAAACCCACAGTTAACATCATAGCGAATGGGATAAAATTGAAAGCCTTTCCTCTAAGAACTGAAACAAGACAAAGATGCATACCTTTGCCACTCTTACTCAATGTAGTACTGGGATTCCTAGGCAGACCAGTCAGGCAAGAGGGAGAAATAAAAGGCATCCAAATTCAAAAACATGAAGTCAAATTGTCCCTCTTTGCAGATGATATGATTTTATATTTAGAAAAACCAAAAGACTCCAAAATAAACTCTCAGAACTTTTTTTTTTCATTCAGTAAAGTTTCAGGATACAAAATCAACATACAAAAATCAATAGCATCTCTATACACCAATAATGAAATCAGTTAAAAAGAAATTAAGAAGGCAATCCCATTCATAATAGCAATAATAAAAATAAAATTCCCAGGAGAAAATTTAACCAAGGAATTGGAAGACTTCTACAAAGAAAACTACAAAATACTGATGAAAGAAATTTAAAAAGACAAAAACAAATGGTAAGACATCCTATGCTCACAAATCAGAATTAGACATTGTTAAAATTACCATACTACCCAAAGCAATCTACAGATTCAAGGATATCTGTGATATCCTTCTGTGAAGGATTTTTTCACAGAAATAGAAAAAACAATCATACAATTCATATGAAACCAAAACAGAGCCTGAATAGCCAAAGCAATCCTGAGCAAAAAGAACAAGGAGGCATCAGGCTACCTGACTTCAAAGTATATTACAAGGCTATAGTGACCAAAACAGCATGGTACTGGTATAAAACCAGACACATACATCAATGGAACAGATTAGAGAACCCAGAAATAAATCCATGTATTTACAGCAACTGATTTTTAACAAAGGGGCTGAGAACATATATTGGGGAGAGGACAGACACCCTCTTCAATTAATGGTGCTGTGAAAACTGGATATCCATATGCAGCAGATTGAAACTGGATCCCTGTCTCTAAGTACAAAAATCAACACAAATGCCTTAAAGACTTAAACATAAGACCTAAAATGATAAAGCTACTAGAAGAAAACATGGGGAAAACGCTTTAAGACACTGGTCTAGACAAAGTTTTTATGGCCAAGATCTCAAACGCACAAGCAAGAAAAAAATAAACAAATGGTATTATATTAAACTAAAAAGCCTCTGGGCTGGGAATGGTGGCTCACACCTGTAAACCTACCACTGTGGGAGGCCAAAGTGGGAGGATCACTTGAGGCCAGGAGTTTAAGACTAGCCTGGGTAACACAGCACGATCCCATCTCTACAAAAAATGTTTTAAAATTAGCCAGGCCTAGTGATACACACCTGTAGTCTCAGTTACTCAGGGGGCTGAGGCAGGGGGATCGCTTGAGCCCAGGAATTTGAGGCTGCAGTACGCCATGATCATGCCACTGTACTCCAGCACAGGTGACAGAGACCCCAACTCAAAATGTAAAAATAATAAGCCTCTGCATAGCAAAAGACATAATCAACAGAGTGGACAGACAAGTTGTTGACTAGAGAACATACATGAAAACTATTCATCCAACAAGCGGCTAATACACAGAATATACAAGGAACTGAAAGCAGTCAACAGTAAGAAAACAAAAAATCCCATTTAAAAATGGGCAAAGGACATAAACAGACATTTCTCCAAAGGCATACAAATAGCCAACAGCTATATGAAAAAATGTTCAACATCACTAATCATCAGGGAAATGCAAATCAAAACAATAATGAGAACACCCCACCCAGTTAGAATGGCTACCATAAAAAGACAAAAAATAACGGATGCTGGCAAGAATGCAGAGAAAAGGGAACTCTCATACACTGTTGGCAGGAATGTAAATTAGTACAGCCACTATGTAAAACAGCATGGAGATTTCTCAGAAAACTAAAAATAGAACTACTACACAATCAAAATCAGTATATCAAAGGGATACCTGTACCCTCATGTTTATTGCAGCGCTATTCACAATAGTAAAGATATGGAATCATACCAAATGTGCCCATCTACAGATGAATAAATAAAGTAAGTATGGGGTGTGGGTGTGTGTGTGGAGAGAGGGAGAGGGAGAGGGAGAAGGATGGGGAGAGGCAGAGGGAGAGGGAGAAGGATGGGGAGAGGAAGAGGGAGAAGGATGGGGAGAGGAAGAGGGAGAGAGAGAGGGAGGGGGAGGAGGAGAGGGGAGGGGAGGGGAGGGAGAGGGGTAGCAGGGGAGAGAGAGAAAGAGAGAGAGAGTGAAAGAGAATGAATGAATGAGAATGGGATACTACCTGGCCATAAAAAAGAACTAAAATCATGTTCATATGCAGCCACATGGATGGAACTGGAGGTTATTAGAGAAATATAAGCCAGGCACAGAAAGACAAACAGTGCATGTTCTCACATATATGTGGGAGAAAAAAAAAAGTTAATCTCATAGAGTTAGAGAGTAGGATGATAGACACGACAGACATTAGAGATTGGAAAGGGTGTGTCAGTGGGATGCGGGGATGAAGAGAGGCTAATGGGTACAAACACAGCGAAGAGGAATAAGAGGTAATGTTTAATAGCAAAGTAGGGTAGTTAGCAATATACTATTTCAAAATAGCTGGAAGAGAGGATGTGAAATGTTCCCAACACAAAGAAATGAAAAATATTCAGTGATGGATATTCTGAATACCCTGACTTGATCATCACACAGTCTATGCATATAATAAAGCATCACATATTTCTCATAAATACATAAATATGCACAAATATTATGTATTAATTTAAAAATTAGACATTTTCTTCTACAAAACACCCTGTGAACAGGATGAAAGGAAAAGCTTCAAACTGAGAGAAAATATTTGCAAACCACGTATCCAACAAAGTATCTAAAATATATAAAGGACATTTAAAACACAACAATAAAAAAGCAAACAAGCCAATTAGAACATGGGCAGAAAACAAGAACAGAAATTTCATTGAAAAGGAGTTACAGATGGCAAATAAGCACAGGAAACAATGTTCAACATCATTAGTAATCAGGGAAATCCAAATTAAAACCACAATATAGCAACACACCTACCAGAATGGCCAAAATAAAAAATAATGACAATACCAAATGCCGGCAAGAATGCAGAGGAATGTAAAATGGTACAGTCACTCTGGAAAGCAATTTGGTGCTTTCTTACAAAATAAACATGCAATAACCATACAACCCAGTAACTGCACTCCTGGACATTTATCCCAGGGATAACAAAAATTCATGTTCACACAAACATCTGTACAAGAATGTTCACGGCAGCTTTATTTGCAATAGCCAAGAAATGGAAACAACCCAAATGTCCATCAGCATCTAAAAGGAACAAACTAAGTGGGATATGTAAAAATCTAGATAAATCTCCAGAAAATTATGCTGAGTAAAAAAAGTCAATTCTAAAAGGTTGATTTCATTTGATTCCAGTTACGTAAGATTTTAGAAATGTCAAAATTTAAGAAATGAATATCAAATTAGTAGATGCCAGGAAGTATGACTAGGAGGCCAGAGCAGGGTGGGATGGAAATTGGCATGGTTATAAAGGGTAACAGGAAGGATCCCAGGGTAACAGAACACCAAGTCAGTGTCTTGACTATGGTGGTAGGTACATGAACCAACACATGTGATAAAGTATATGGAATACATGCAACAAAGAAATGAATACTACTAAAACTGAGGAAATCTGAATGGATTGATATATTGTATCAGTGTCAATATCCTGGTTGTGATACAGTGCTGTAGTTTTACAGTATAGATAAATTTATAGATACAAAATTGGAGGAAACTGGGTAAATGGTACCTGTAATCTCTTTGTATTATTTCTTACCACTGCATGAAAATCTACAATTATCTCAATAAAAATTCCATTTAAAACTAAAAGATAATTCAATACAGATATACATTCTCATGGAAGAATCCCTGTAACAACAGTAAGAGCAGTTTTAAGAACACACTAGCAGAAATATGACTGCCAAAGAGCAATCTAAAAAGCAGAAAGTCTGTGAGAGTCCACCTCCTTGTTTCTGAGAAGTTTTAATATTGATCACAGAAAAGACATTAACTCAAGGCATATCCAAGGTACCAAGATCTCAGTTATCCAGAAGAATACATCCAATGCTCAATAAGGATTGATTTGTGCTAAAACTATATCCTAAATTATTGCTAAGACTACTCTAAAGTTTAATTGGAAAAAAAAATCGAAGTAACAGATTCAAGCATCTGCTAGAAGCAGAAACACATTCTCATGTTTTATAATTCATTCATCCATTTGACAAATGTTTATGCAACACCTTCTTTGAACAAAGGCCTGGGCTAGGGAAAGGTTACTCCGGCACTCTCACCTCCCACCACCCGGCCTTGAGCCTGCTCTTAAGCATCTTCCCAAACAGGAGGGGAGATCAGATAAAAAGAAAATGATACCTAATTTTATTGAGACAACAAGGCAGTTTCTGATCCAATACAATTAAACGTTTTTTGATTTATCCACAGATGACAGAGTGTGGTGACAAGGCTTATGATAATGTTAGAAATTTTAGTTTTCTTTTCATAGTGGTTATCATCACAGTAACTATAAAAATGCAATATAAACTATAAAAAAATGCAAGTAATAAACAGTGGCTTATATACCCTTTCTAGACCACTCCAGAAACAAACCCATGTAAAACAAAAATGCTAGTCTTTAAAACAAGCCAAATGAGGGCATAAAAAGACTAGCTAAGTGTCTCTAACCAAATCATTTTTTAGTATATACCCCCTTCGATGACAAAACATCTGTAACATTCCCTAACAAATCCAAAGCACTTTACACTTTGTAAAGCAGCCATAATGGATGACTGCAAAATTCCTTAAGAATCTGTTTCATTACTCCTCTCAAATCAAATGAAGGGTCTCCAAAAGGACAGATCCAAAGTCCAATAAGGATTAACAAGGGCTTTAAAAGCAGCTCAGCTGACATCTTTAGATTCTCATAGTGGACAAAGCAGAACAAGTAAACTGTATCAACTGAGTTAAGATTATGTATCTATTGGGTACGCTTTACCTTCCAACTGTTAACAGGATTCTTTGATGTCTGCCATCAAATAGTAATTCAGGATTTGTGATTCTTAAATACACAAATCAGGCTATTCTCTATTTACTTACTGTCTAAGACTATTGACTCTTAGCTACAAAATTACTATTAACTGTCATAATATAAAAAAGGTCCAATATGTTCTCTCAAAATAACATCTTCCTAGAGTCAAATACAAATTGAACTTACCACTTTTTTAAAATCATCTTCTGCTTCATCAAGTTTTCCTTGTTTGAGTAATAAGTGACCTCTCTGTAATCTTGCCTAGAAAAAAAGGGGGCGGGGAATTATCTTGAATATTATAGATTTCTAAATCTTTTTAAACACTAAGAACAAAACTAAATAAACAAATTATTAATATTTATTTTTCCAATTGCACATCTGACTTGACACCAAGAATAATTCCTGGAACCAATGAATGTGTATAACTTTTCTTAAAGTATGCTTCCTTAAAAATACTTTTGTTCTACCCAAGAAAACTGAAAACATGTCCACACAAAAAGTTGTACATGTATGTTCACAATGATAGCCAAAAAGTGGAAATAACCAAATTCCCATCAACTAAATCAATATATAAATATATCCATACAATAGTATTCAGCCATAAAAAGGAATGATATTGACATGTGCTACATGAATGAACCTTGAAAACACTATGCTAAGTGAAAGAAGTCAGACACAACAGGCCAAACAGTATACGATGTTATATTATATGAAACAAATGTATAAGTGGTTGCCAGGAGCTAGGGGAGCAATGGGGAGTGACTGCTAATAGGTACAGGGTTTCTTTGGGGGGTGATAAAAGTGTCTTACAAGTAGCTAGTGGTGACCACTGCACAACCTGTAAATATACTAAAAACCACTGAATACTTTTAAAGGGTAAGTGTGATGGCATATAAATTATATCTCAATTTTTAAAAATACTTTTTGCCCTACAGTAAAAGTTGCGTATGTTGGGACTTTACCAAAGCCTCTTCCCTTTTAACATGCATCAGTTTCTCCCCTTCATCTGATATTCCTCTTCTTCTAATGTGTATAATCCCATTTCTTTCAAGAATACCAACTCTGTATGACCAATGAAGCCACATCAATATTCCACTTAACCCTATATACATTACTTTTACAGTGCATAAAATTTTCCTAACCCTGTTAAATTCATCAATAAAAAGCAAGATTAAACTATCATAAAAAGCCATTTCAGCTATCATAATACTAAGAAAATGAGCCATTTAATCTTTGTGAAAGGTTGTGCTTGCTTAAGATAAATCTGAAAAATATTTGAGATTTGGGAATTCCATCTTAAAATATTAGTAATATCTCAAATCAAACATTCACCCCATATCTAATCAGTTATCTCAAATCCTTCTCGAAATACAATAGGAAATAAATAATAAATGGTTATCAAATTAATTCTGAAACCATCTAATTGGTCAGTGGTTGTCAATTCTGCCTCTGAAAGCCCCACCTGAGTTCTACCTCATGAGTCCCTCCCTGTTCACATGTCTGTCACAACCTTTATGGTGACCTGCCAATCATCAGGATTTCCTACTAGGCTACAAGTTTCTCCATGTCTGAAACTTGTGGATTGGTACCAGTGGATGTCTCTGCTAATTTAGCATTTTATTGTCACCACAAATCATAGCCCAATTAAGTAATTCCCACTTTACTCTTCCTGGTACAGCCTTAAGTAGAACTGCCGTCAGTCACCTGATAGCCTCTTAATTCAGCCTCTTCATCAACTCATGTCTCAGCCTCACATCTTGCCTCACACTCCATCCTCCATACAGATTTGTCTTTCTAAACCACAAAGCTGACATCACTGCCAGACTTCCAAAAAAAAAAAAAAACAAAACAAAAACCATCTAATGTACCCACTGTTCTCTTTCACACTGATGTTTGATTCTAGGGACTTTGAATTTCTCTTGTTCCTCAGTCCACTATATCACTGTAGCTTTGATCTCTTCCAGCTATGTCTAGCATGCCAGTCCTCACCTTATGAAACAAATTAACTCTAACCAAGTTCTGTTAAGTTCCCCTTTAAAGAAAGTTTAGATATACTTACTGCAGTGAAGTCCATCTTCAATTGAATCACTTTAGTTAAATCAGGAAGTGCAGCTTTTGATTTACCCATAGCTAAAAAGACAGTAGCCCTCCGATAATAAGCAATATAGTTATCAGGGTCACCATCTGAAAATTAAAATATTACCTCTTAGTCATTTATTCAAAAATTTAAAAAAAAAAAAAACCAAATCACCTGGACAGTATCAGCATTTGCAACTCTACTAAGGCGGACATTAAGAAAAGAATCTCATCATCAAAAAGGAGTCATGTTGCCTAGCAAGATCAGTGCAAACAGACCTAGAATAGGGGTCAGCCAACTATAGCCCGAGTCACATCCAACCCGCAGGCTTCAGTTAAGAATGTTTTTTACATTTCTTAAAAGTTGCCCAAAAAAAGTAAGAACAAAAGAAAAATATAAGACTGTGGCTGCAAAGCTGAAAATACTTGTCTAGCCCTTTAGAAAAAAAGTTCGCCAACCCCTGGTCTAGAATATTAACTATATTCAACTTATAACCTTTTTTTGGGGGGGGGGGGGGTGGGGGACAAAGTCTCTTGTCACCCAAGCTGGAGTGCAGTGGCATGATCATGGCCCTCTGCAGCCTTGATCTCCCACGCTCAAGCAATCCTGCCACCTCAGCCTTCTGAGAGGCTGGGACAACAGGTGTATTCCACCACAGCCAGCTAATTTATTTTTTATTTTTTGTAGAGAGTCTCACCATGTTGTCCAAGCTGGTCTTGAACTCCTGGCTCCAGCAACCCTCCTACCTCAGCTTCCCAAAGTGCTGGGATTACAGGCATGAGCCACTGCACCCAGCCTCAACTCATAACTTTTATAAGTATGCAATTCAGTTTGTCTCTGCGGAGATTTTCCTAAGTGAAATACTAAGAACGTGGACTACGCACATTAGTCCACAGGGTTTTAGAAATGTATAAACTTCTGACTAAATTGATATATTGAATGTATAATCTCTGCGCCCTCACAAACTCCAACTAGAATGGAGGTGAAGAAATAAAGGTACAAGGACAAAGGAGGAGAACAGAAATGAGGGAGACTAGAGAAAGGGACTAGAAACGTTAACATTTGTAAGGAAAGCAGAAAGATGAATTAGGTTTCTGAGCTAATTTTACTCTGCTTATTAGCACCTACAAAGTAGAGAAAAGAGTGGATTCAATCAGAAGCAAATCTTCTGCAGAACAATCCTTCTAAAACGCAATCTGGAAATATAAGTATATAAAGAATTCTAAAACTAACCTTGACAAAAGCCGGCCATCAATCTTTTAAAAATAAAAGATTTATCTGCTCAGGTGTTCATCATCATAAGATACACAATTAAACTCCCTAAAAGTTATACTCCTAAAGTTTTTGTCATTTGGAAAAATTACAACAGGCGAATCTATATGGCAGGACAGTCCATAATCATTCAAAATTATGGTTGTGAACAGTTGTTAACGGAATTGAAAATGCCAGGGGAAGGTGGGTCAGAAAAAGAGATTAGGCTATACAAACAAACACGAAAGAAGACATACAAATGGCCAATGAGCACATGAAAAGATGCTCACCATCACAAATCATTAGGAAAATGCAAATCAAAACCACACTGATCTGCATGGGGGAACAAAAATACTAATAAAAACTAAAAAAGCAAAACCAAAAAAAACAAACAAACCACATTGAGATACCAGTTCACACCCATTAGGATGGCCATTATGAAAAATAAAAAGATAAAATAACAAGTGTTCACAAGGTGTGGAGAAATTGGAGCACTTGGGCACTGTTGGTGGGATGTAAAATGGTATGGCCACTGTGGAAAACAGTAAGATGATTTCTCAAAAAATTAAATGTAAAATTACCATGTGGTCCAGTAATTCTACTACTGTGTATATACACCAAAGAAATAAAAGCAAGGGTCAAATATGTATTCAAACACAGCTGTTCACAGCAGTATTATTCACAATAGGCGAAAGACAGAAACAACCCCAAAGTCCGTCAGTGGATGACTGGATAAACAAAAGGTGGGATATACTATACATACAACAGGTTATTCATTTAGCCTTAGAGAGAAATGAAACTCCCAGGCATGCTACAACATGGATGAACCTTAAAAACATTATGCTAAGTGAAATAAGCCAAGACACAAAAGGAAAATATTACATATGAGGTACCTAACACACTCAAATAATAGAGATAGAAGGTAGAATAGTGGTTGCCAGGGGCTGGTGTAGAGGGTTAGGAATAGGGCCCTATTTTTTAATGGATACAGAGTTTCAGTTTGGGATAATGAAAAAGTTCTGGAGATGGATATTGATGACTCCCCAACAATTTGAACACACTTAATGCCACTGAATTGTACACTTACAAATGGTTAAAATGGTAAATTTTCATGCACTTTACCACAATAAAAAAGTAAAAGTATGAACCAGTCAGAAAAAACTGTAATTTTTTAAAAAGGAATTGGGTATTTTAACAATAAAAAAAACCTTCTTTTTCTTAAATCTAAAAACGAAAATATATGATTCCAGCTAATCGTCACTAAAATTTCTTTACTAAACAACTTCCTTAGGAGGCAAGGACAGGAGAGCAAAATCAGTAGCCTGAATATAGGATATTTCTTACAAAATACTGTAATTAACTTGAGCAAAGAGTAGGAAACAGAGTAACTACATTTAGAACATGTTTGATATACAGTATTTTTCAGTTCAGTTTATATTTTATTTGTATGGTGCAATAAATTAAAATTTTATGGGTTTGGTTTGTGAACTGGCCATAGAATGATTTCACAACTAAGAATTACTAACATTTAAGTGACGCACCAGAGAGCCGAAGGCAGTTCACTGCATGTCAGCAGTGGCTATCCATGCAGAGATGGGGTTTCTTCTTCCTGCAGTCCATGTGTTCCAAAATGTTTCACAACGCATATGGATTAATTTTATATTCATTAATTTTTTTAAAAAACTTAAGTTATCCAGGGTTATTCACACTAAGCAAAGAATAATACCATAAATACCATGATTTAAGGCCTGAAGAACACAACCCCATCAATTTCACATGTCCAAATCCTTCTCAATCTTTGAGGCACAGCTCAAATGACTTATTTGACTATACATGGAAAAATAAACCTTTCATTCTCTCAAATTCCATAACATTCTATAATTCCCTTACTGCACCTAACACTAAGCAATGATTATTAATTATTTATACACATTTGGCCGTCTTTATTCACGGGTTCCGCATCTGTGGATTCAACCACCCTCAGACTGAAAATATTTAGGGGAAAAAAAACTGTGTCTGTATTGAACATGTACAGACTTTTTTCATTATTCCCTAAAAAGTACAGTAAAACAATTATTTACACAGCATTAACATCGTATACAGTAAACTGCATTAGATTTCTATTTGGAAAAACCTGACCATTCCAATCCAAGAAGAAAAAATCTCCAGAGAGGACTGCGTATGACTTAACTTTTGTATTAAGGATCCCATCATATACAAAAATTGTCTACATACAGTATTTCTGGAGTGTTCAGTTTCACTAATTTTACTGTTCAGTTCTTAGGCATTTTAAGATAGGAAACGGAATTGGAACTGCAATTTATAACACCAAACCTACAAAAATAAAGAATCTGTTGTACTATGAGATATATATTTGGTCTTCTTCCAGTTTCCTGACATACAGCTCCTGCAACCCATGGGATCTCTGGAGTGATTACTTTTTTGTATACTAATGAAATGGTTGGTAGCTGGGCACCCCTAGATAGTTTCAGGATGGGTAGTTGCCAGGGGAACCTACCAGGTGAAAAGGTTGGAACTTTGAGTACCCTCTACCCTCCTAGGGTTGTTGAAGGTTGAATTGGTTACCAAGAGCCAATGATATAATAAATCATGCCTAAGTGATAAAGCTTCCACAAAAACCTAAAACGACAGGGTTTGGAAGAACTTCCATGCAGCCAAAAACATGGAGGCTCCTGGAGGATGGTACACTCAGAGAGGGCAAAGAAACACCATATCCCTTCCCATATGCCTGGCCCTATGGATCTCTTCCATCTATTTGGTTGTTCATCTGTATCCTCTGTAATATCCCATAATAAACCAGTAAACCTAAGTGTTTCCCTGAGTTCTGTGAGCTGCTCTAGCAAATTAACTGAACCCAAGGAAGGGGTCATGGGAATCCTCATTTACAGCCAGTCAGTCAGAAGCATAAGTAAAACAACCAGGGCCTTAGGAATGGCTTCTGAAGTCAGGAGCGGTCTTGAGGCGCGGAGCTCTCAAACTGTGGGATCTTAGGCTACCTCCAGGTAGACAGTGTCAGAACTGAACAGAATTAGATGATACCCAGCTGCTGTCTGCTGAAGAACCTGTAGGATTACTTGGTGGAGAGAAATTCCCACACATTTGGATGAACAGAGGTCACAGACGTATTCTGCACTGTGAGAATATAACAGGAGAAACTGAATTTCTTTGTACTCCGAGAACCAAATGACAATAGTTTAATACATGAATCAAGAATCAATTTTCCGGCCAGGCACAGTGGTTCATGCCTGTAATACCAGCACTTTGGGAGGCCGAGGCGGGTGGATCACTTGAGGCCAGGAGTTCAAGACCAGCCTGGCCAATATGGTGAAACGCCGTCTCTACTAAAAATATTTAAATTAGCCAGGCATGGTGGTGCACACCTATAATCGCTGCTACTCCAGAGGCTGAGGGAGGAGAAACGCTTGTACCCGAAAGGTGGAGGCTGCGGTGAGCTGAGATCACATCACTGCACTCCAGCCTGGGTGACACTGCGAGACTCCATCTCAATTTTCTTAGAGGCATGGGGTCACTTGCATGGTAAATCAAAATAGCCTTCCCTGGCTCTTCATCTTAAAATACCAACAGTTCCTGGAAGTACAGTCCATTCCTACATCACTGTGCATGAAGTAGCAACTGAAACAAGACTCGGTTTAGAAATGCATGCTTCGTTTTTACCAACACAAGATTTGATAATCTTGAAAATAAGTACTTTTCCTATTATCCATCCAATATATAATATTGTTCATTATGTAAATTATTTGCAAGCCTACATATGGAAATACTATATTTCATTTTAAGCCACATAATTCAAATCCTTATACTAGCTTATTATTATGGGAGATGGATTTAACCTCTACCCAGAATCCTAAAACTATCAAACAATTCAATTATGAGAAAATTAGCCAGAATAAAACAGTACAACTATTATCTGGAGAAAACACATCAGAAAGCCAATTACAAGTGATGCTGTAAATGGTGGTAGTGAGAGGCACAGGAAAAACACGCTGGCCTGGTGTATTAGTCCGTTTTCATGCTGCTGATAAAGACATACCCAAGACTGAGTATTTTTTTTTAAAAAAGAGGTTTAATGGACTCACAGTTCCATGTGGCTGGGGAGGTCTCACAATCATGGCAGACGGCAAAAGGCACATCTTACACGGCAGCAGATAAGATGAGAGCCAAGCGAATTTATAAAATCTTCAGATCTCGTGAGACTTATTCACTACTGTGAGAACAGTATGGGGGGAACCACCCCCATGATTCAATTATCTCCCACCAGGTCCCTCCGACATGTGGGAATTATGGGAGCTACAATTCGAGATGAGATTTGGGTGGGGACACAGCCAAACCATATCTGGATACGGAAAAAGTTTTATTCTTGCGCTCAGCTCACCCAACTAAACTCCTTCATTCAACAATTTACTGAACTTACCAGACATTAAAATAGTAGCATAGCTCAGAATCTTTTGAACTGGAATATGACCTTCAGAAAGTTGCTAGAGCACTTTTTGTTTCCTTTTGTGTACATGTAAACAGTAATGTTTGTCCTCATTTCAGAAGTGAGGCTGAAATGTGATGAGAGAGCACCGTAACAAGTTTAAGTGATATAAAAATGTAGAAATGGATTTTGTGTTTTGATTCAGCAAAACTATGTAAGCGTTCTTACCAAGTAAATGAAGAAATCGATCATTTCACACTGCCCACCATTTAATCTTCCACTTAAGACATTCGTTCGTGCCAGATATACCTAAGACCCTCTGTAAAGTCTATTAAATTTAGGGTTTCAGATCCCAGGATTCATTATCCCCATAGTTCTTTTCTGATAAACACACATCTCATAAGAGTTTCAAAAGGCCACAACACCCCATCATCATCTACTGCATAATCCTATTGATATGGGAGGGGGGCAGGGAAGTGCTGGGTAGAGAAGGGTGGGGTCCCTGGTGAGGGCTGCGCCCTTGGGCCTGTGCCCACAGACCTAAGTGAGAACAGGCACTCCTGTTTTCATGCCCAAATGTTGCATTTTCCAAGATCACTCTGGCCAGCCACGCACCCCATACTGTACCCATATAAATCCAAGACCTTAAGCAGACACAGACACAAACGACTGGATGTCTACAGGAGAAGAACATACCAGCAGACACTGGCAGAGCAGAGACGGCACAGTGACGTGGATGCCGAGGGGAGTTCAGCCAGGGGTGGCCATAGAAGAGTCTGGCCGCTGGGCAGCCCGACTCCAGAAGAAGACCACCCTCCCACTCTGGGGGGATCCCCCACTTTCAGCTCCCTATGCATCTTGCTGAGAGCCACCTCCACCACTCAATAAACCTTGCACTTAACCTTCCAGCCCACATATGATCTGATTCTTCCAGTACACTGAGCAAGAACTCAGGCTGTGACACTGGCCCCGTCCTTGCAAGAAGGCAGAGGGTCTATTGAGCTGACTAACACAAGCCATCTGCAGATGGCATAGCTGAAAGAGCACACTGTAACACACGCCCACTTGGGCTTCAGGAATCCTAGACATTGCCATGGGGCCGGAACCCAAAAGCACTCCCCACGCACGGCCTCTTCACCTGCCCATCTGCGTGTTCCCAGTAACGGTTTGAGCAGCAGGGCCCCAAAGACGGAAGCCACAACCCTGTTGCACGCCCTGCAAGGGAGATATGAGAACTCTCCCATTCCACTATAATAGAAAATTTAAAATATATTTTCTGGGGGTTTTTTTTGTTTTTTTGGTTTTTTTTTTTTTTTGAGGCAGAGTCTCACTCTGTCGCCCAGGCTGGAGCACAGTGGCGTGATCTCAGCTCACTGCAACCTCCGCCTCCCAGGTTCAAGCAATTCTCGTGCCTCAGCCTCCCAAGTAGCTGGGATTACAGGCTGCCACCATGCCCGGTTAACTGTTTGTATTTTTAGTAGAGACACGGTTTCACCATGTTGGCCAGGCTGGTCTCGAACTCCTGACCTCAGGTGATCCGCCCACCTCACCCTCCCAAAGTGCTGGGTTACAGGCGTGAGCCACCACGCCCAGCCTTAAACTTTATTTTCTATAGTTTGTTATGAACAATGTGTCCTACATGAACTAAAATGATAAATGGTCTTCCTAGAAATCAAGATGTGTGGCCAGGCGCAGTGACTCATGCCTGTAATCCCAACACTTTGGGAGGCCAAGGAGGGGCGGATCATCAGGTCAAGAAATCGAGACCATCCTGGCCAACATGGTGAAACCCCATCTCTACTAAAAATATGAAAATTAGCTGGGCGTGGTGGCACATGCCTGTACTCCTAACTGCTCAGGCTGCTCAGGAGGCCAAGGCAGAATCGCTTGAACCTGGGAGGCAGAGGTTGCAGTGAGCAGAGATCGTGCCACTGCACTCCAGCCTGGCAACAGAGCAAGACTCCGTCTCAAAAAAACAAAAAAAAAAAGAATTATGATGTGTATCCCATTTGAGAGTCACTGCTACTTGCCAGATCACATTGAACAAAATGACACTTTATTTGGGAGACAGAGTTTCACTCTGTCGTCCAAGCCAGAGCACACTGGCACCATCAGCTCAATGCCTCCTCAAACTCCTGGGCTCAGGCAATCCTTCCACCTCAGCCTCCCAAGTAGCTAGGACTACAGGTGGGTACCGCCATGCCTGGTTAACTTCTTTTTTTTATTTTACTTTTGTGGAGATGAGCTCTTGCAATGTTGCCCAGGTTGGTCTCAAACTCCTGGCCTCAAATAATCCTCCTGCCTCAGCCTTCCAAAGTGCTCAAAGTGCTAGAATTACAGTTGTAAGCCACCACACTGGCCTGTTATTCAGATTCAGAATGCACTAGCAATGACTTACATTCTCCCTTTACTAAATCACACCAATAAATTGCCATGTTTTAGCATCACTGATTTATACCTCTTGGTGAACATAGTAACATTTTACTGGGAATTTTGGGAAAGAGCTGTCTCAAAAAGTCTTGTATTGCAGTGATAAAGCTACAAAAAAAAGGAGCAGTCATTTAAAACTACTTTAATTATATGCCATAGCCCTTGATGTTTCTAATACATGTGAGACTAAGAAAACAAACAATAAAGTATAAAATAGGTAGAAGGTATATACATTTCTGCAAATATTCTAATGGTAGTAGGTAAGAATAAATACTTTAAGACACACTTTTTCTAACACAGTAACTGAAAAAATTTTAAATTGCCATGCTGCAGCACTGAAGACAGTTTGAATCACCAGAAAAAGTGTGGACTTAGTAACGATGTGGTCACACAGTAAATAGCCCTTAGTGAAAAAACTTGTGCAAATTATTGTGCAAAGTAACCACTATTTCTTAAGGTGAGTTAGTCATTGAAATTGAAATGCAAACTTCCTAACAGAAATGTCACATAGTTAAGAAACCCGTTATTATAGCAAACCTGTTTTTAGAAAAGTCTTAATTTTCGGAGACACAAAAATTATATTTCTACATTCTTTATATATCCTATTGCACTTTTTTTTTTTTTTTAAAGAAAAAAAAAAAGACAGGGAAGGAGAGAGACAGAGTCTCACTCCATCACCCAGGCTGGAGTGTGGTGGCACAATCACAGCTCACTGCAATCTCCAACTCCTGAGCTCAAGCAGCCCTCCTGCCTCAGCCTCCTGAGTGATTGTACACTATTTTCAAAGAAATATTTATATTCATTATTACCATCTGATTTTCACAAAAATTCCCATGGGTGACACAGTGAAAACTGCTGGGAACTTGCAGGTAACTTTTTAAAGTGTGCGTTTTCTTACATAACTGGACCAATGTCACAGGATTATCCAGTGGCAAGTCCAAGATTAAAATCTGTTTCCCTTTTCAAGGTAATCCACAAAGCTATACTTTCTAATAGCTTCATAGAGTACACGATAGAAGTTCTCTGTATATTTATAGAGCAGGCTACTGCAGTGGAACTATTTATGTTTCACCTGACATCCCAACAGGTGCCAGCTACCCCTACCTTCCAAGGTGAGATATCTAGGGCCACTTGGAAAAGTTTGTAAGTGTCCTCTTTGCAGGACAGAGTAGATTGACTGGTGTATCTGACTCATCCCCGAAAAATCTAAATGGCAAGAGACTAGCAGGCTCTCTGCTCTCATAAGAAGGAAGAAGGGGTTGCTATTTGGACTGTCCTCTGTCTACAGACATGGTCAAGGCAAAGAATACATGTATGCTTCTCACAGACCAAAGAGAGCTGGCTTGGGTTGTCTTAAATCTCGTCCACAAGGCGACTCGAGAAGTCCTTTGCATTTCCCTAAGACGTTTTACAATCAGTTGGTCAATTTCAATGAAATAAAGTGCTAGAATTTGATTAGATTTAATTGAATCTGTAGACCAATCTGGGGGCCACTTGACATCTTTACAATATTGAATCTTCCTATTCATGAAAATGGTATATCTCTTAATTTTAAGTGTTTTGTAAGTTTCTTATAACTATTCCTGGGATTTTCAGCAAAGTGTTCTTGCACACCTTTCATTAGGTTTATTCTCAGGGTTTTTTTTGTATTTGTTTATTGCTAATATATAGAGACTCTGTTGCTACAAAAGTATGTTGAATTTGTTATCTAGTGAGTGGCCTTGCTAAATTCATTTCAATTATGATAGTTTGCAGATTATTTGTGTATCATCAAGTTCTCTGTGAATGACAGTTTTATTTCTTCCTTTCTCAAAATCTTTATGCCCTATTTCTTGCCAAATTATAGTGGCTGGGCAATTGTATTAGTTCGTTCTCACAATGCTAATAAAGACATACCCAAGACTGGGTAATTTGTAAAGGAAAGAGGGTTAATTGACTCACAGTTCAGCATGACTGGGGAGGCCTCAGGAAATTTACAATCATGGCAGAAGGGGAAGCAAACACGTCTTCTTCACATGATGGCAGGAAGGAGAAGTGCCAAGCAAAAGGCGGAAAAGTTCCTTATAAAACCATCAGATCTCGTGAGAACTCACTATCATGAGAACAGCATGAGGATAACCACCACCATGATTAAAGTAACTCCCACCGGGTCCCTCCCATGACAAAAATAAGTAAAACTATATTTTCCCATAACATAATGTTGTATATGGAAAATCCTAAAGAATCAACACAAACACAAAAATTATTAGAGCTAATAAACAAGTTCAGCAAGGTTGCAAGATAGAAAATTGGTACACAAATTGCACTGGCTAGGCCAGGCACAGTGACTTATGCCTGTAATCTCAGCTCTTTGGGAGGCGGGTGGATGACTTGAGGTCAGGAAGCTCAAGACCAGCCTGGCCAACATGGCAAAACCGTCTCTACTAAAAATACAAAAATTAGCTGGACATGGTGGTGCATGACTGTAATCCCCACTACTTGGGAGGCTGAGGCAGGAGAATCGCCTAAACCTGGGAGACAGAAGTTGCAGTGAGCCAAGACTGCACTACTACACTCCAGCCTCCTGGGTGACAGAGCGAGACTCTGCCTCAAAAACAAAAACAAAAACAAAACTGCATTAACTAGGACCTCTAGCAGAATGTTGATTACAAGTAGTAATAGTGGGTATCCTTGTCTCATTCTCCATCTCAGCAGTGGTGGGGTATGAGGAGAGCTACCAATATTCACCATAAAGTATGATGGTAGCCATAGGATTTTTGGTGTACTCATCAATATAGATTCCCAAACTGTTTAAAAGGTGTTTTTTCTTTCACAAATGGTGTTAAATATTTATCAAATACTTCTTCTGCACCTTTGAAAGAATATTTTTCTCTGTAGTCTTTTTTTTTTTTTTTTTGAGAAGGAGTCTTGCTCCGTCGCCCAGGCTGGAATGCAGTGGCCGTATCTCAGCTCACTGCAAGCTCCGCCTCCCGGGTTTACGCCATTCTCCTGCATCAGCCTCCCGAGTAGCTGGGACTACAGGCGCCCACCACCTCGCCCGGCTAGTTTTTTGTATTTTTTAGTAGAGACAGGGTTTCACCAGGTTAGCCAGGATGGTCTCGATCTCCTGACCTTGTGATCCGCCCATCTCGGCCTCCCAAAGTGCTGGGATTACAGGCTCCTGTAGTCTTTTAATGTGATGACTTATACTGACTTTTGAATGCCAAACCGAATTTACATCCTTGTAATAGAAACCAGTGGTGTGTATATGTATTTGTGTGTACAAACATAATATTTGGACTTCTTTAAAATTTAGATTCATTTGCTATTAGGTTTTTCAGAATTTTTGTAGTTATGTTGATGAGACTTTCCTACAATATTTTTATTGTAATGTTCTTACACTTGGAAGAATGTGTATTCTGTAGCTGTGTGAAGGTGTTATGTGTATTTCAATTGGGTCAAGTTAACATCTTTACTGTTGAATGTTTTCCTATATGCTATTGAAAGAGGCTAAAGCCTTCCACTATAATTATGAATTTGTTCATTTCTTCTTTTAGCTCTGTCAATTCTTGTTTTATGTATTTAGAGGTTTTATTATTAGGCTCACATCCATTTAAAATTGATATTTTCTGGTAGAGTGAACCCTTTAGTTGTGTGGAATGGCTTTCTCTACTACTCACAAAGGTATCTTTTTTTCACTTTTCTCCTCATTTTTCAATTTTTCTATGTTCTTATAATTTTGCCATGTCTCTTGAGTAGAGTTTTGGTTTTTTGTTTTTTTAATTTGGACATGGAGTCTCACTCTGTCGCCCAGGCTAGAGTGCAATGGTGCGATCCTGGCTCACTGCAACCTCCGCTCCCAGGTCTCAGAGATTCTCCAGTCTCAGCTTCCCAAGTAGCTAGGATTATAGGTGGCCACCACCACGCCTGGCTAATTTTTATATTTTTAGTAGAGACGCGTTTCACCATGTCGTCCAGGCTGGTCCCAAACTCCTGATCTCAAGTGATCCGCCCACCTCAGCCTACCAAAGTTCTGGGATTACAGGTGTGGGCCACCATGCCCAGCCTTGAATAGAGGTTTCTAATCAAAAAAATCTGTTTCCTATAAGTTCAGAGAGCTAATAACATCTGTAATAAAAATCTGAGTTTAAGAAAAAAGCATAAAGAAAAGTATGACAAACCAAAACCTAACTACATTGAGTTTATATAATAAATTACAACAATAGGATGATAGTTTTTCTGAGAGCACAGTTGTATCTTATTTAAAAACACATCAGCTGGGCACGGTAGCTCACACCTATAATCCAAGCACTTTGGGAGGCTGAGGCATGCAGATGGCTTGAAAACAAGAGTTTGGCTAGGCAACATGGCAAAACTCAGTTTCTATAAAAAAATACAAAAATTAGCTGGGCATGGTGGCATGCACCTGTAGTCCCAGCTACTCGGGAGGCTGAGGTGGGAGGATCACCTGAGCCCAGGAGGCAGAGGTTGCAGTGAGCCAAGATCACGCCACTGCACTCCAGCCTGGATGACAGAGCAAGATCCTGTCTCAAAAAACAAACAAACAAACAAAAAAAACACCACCCTCCCTACCTGTCAGGTTGTTAACTAGACACACTCAACCATTCAAATCAAGGTAAAAATATATAAGTAAATAAAAAGGACTCTGAGGAAAGTTAATGTCAAAAAGTCCCAGCACAAAAGTTTAGCAGTGACTCATAAGGAAATCCAGGCCAGGTGTGGTGGCTCATGCATACAATCTCAACACTCTGGGAGGCCAAGGCAGGAGGACTGCTTGAGCCCACGAGTTTGAGACCAGCCTGGACAACATAGTGAGACCCCATTTCTACAAAAATATAAAAGGCCGGGCGCGGTGGCTCAAGCCTGTAATCCCAGCACTTTGGGAGGCCGAGGCGGGTGGATCACGAGGTCAGGAGATCAAGACTATCCTGGCTAACATGGTGAAACCCCGTCTCTACTAAAAATACAAAAAAAAACTAGCCGGGCGTGGTGGCGGGCGCCTGTAGTCTCAGCTACTTGGGAGGCTGAGGCGGGAGAATGGCGTGAACCCAGGAGGCGGAGCTTGCAGTGAGCCGAGATCACGCCACTGCACTCCAGCCTGGGAGACACAGCGAGACTCCGTCTCAAAAAAAAAAAAAAAATATATATATATATATATAAAAAATAAAATTGTAAAAAGTAGTTGGATATAGCGGCACACACCTATAATCCCAACTATTCAGGAAGCTGAGGCTGCAGTAAGCCATAATCAAACCAATGCACTCCAGCCTGGGTGACAGAGCAAGACCCTGTCTCAAAAAAAAGAAAAAAAGAAGAAAGAAAAAAGAAAAAAAGAAAAGAGAAAATCCATTAAGCCTTCATTAAGAACCTATTTATTCTGGTCATCTCACTTCTTACTGTCCTAAGAGATGAACAGCTTCAACGACAGTTGATTCTACAGACAGACACGAGTAAGAAATAAGCAACAGTGTAAATAAAGAGCAGCTGGGGTCTGACCAATACTGAAGAGGCAATGAACTGCAGCATCTCCCAAGGGTATCAAGTAAACATACTGAAAACCCAAGTCATCAAGAAAATTAAACTGCATTCAGTAAAATCTGTTCAAAAAGTAAAAAGCCAGCTGGGCATGGTGGCTCATGCCTGTAATCCCAGCACTTTGGGAGGCCAAGGCAGGAGGATCACAAGGTCAGGAGATCAAGACCATCCTGGCTAACGTGGTGAAACCCCGTCTCTATTAAAAATACAAAAAACTAGCCGGGTGTGGTGGTGGGCGCCTGTAGTCCCAGCTACTAGGGAGGCTGAGGCAGGAGAATGGCATGAACCCGGGAGGCGGAGCTTGCAGTGAGCCAAGATCGCGCCACTGCACTCCAGCCCGGGCGATAGTGGCAGAGCAAGACTCCGTCTCAAGAAAAAAAAAAAAAAAAGTCAGAAGCCAAATAATACACTGAGAAAAGCTGCTTGTCACAGTTATCTTGAATTATCCTTGGTAGCGGCAGGCCTCACTAACCTTCAAAATTCTCTCATGTTAGATGCACATACATTTAAGTGTTACACATTTATTTTATCAATCTATTTCCCTCAGAATCCCACAAATATATTTAAATGTTTTATTTAAACATGAAATAATGTTTATTTTAGATATTATTTAAAAAGAAGAACTATTACTAGAATTCACTAAGACACTGAGTGATTTGGTTTCATGATACAAACCTACGGCAGCATGAAACTGAGATAAAGCATCAGCTAGCTGTCCAGCTGCAAGTAATTTCTTGCCCAATTCAAGATGTTTCTCAACATCTGCATTTACTCCACATTCGGCACCTAAAAACAAAATTAAAAACAATCAGTTAACTTTCCACAAACCAAGATTTAATTCTAAAAAATATAATATTAAAAATAGTTATCTGTCTCAGTCATCTACTCAGATGAGAAAACTCACAGAGGCTGAAAAATGATGTAAAGAACATAACATAAAATACAAACCCTATTTCATTTTATGGAGTACAAGACAAAAAATATACCCATCTTGACCTAATTAGTCAAAAGAATGTAACCAGTCTAGAAAATAAAGGAAAGTTGTGTAATGCAGAAGTAGTAAACATATTTTGAACAATAAAAGGAAAATTGTTTGAAGTTAGAATCTCACCTTTAATGAATATCATATAGACTGTTATAACATTTAAGTATTTATTAAGCACCTATAATGCACTAGGCACTATTCTAGGTATCTGGCATAAGTGAGCAACATTCAAAAACTCCTGCCCCTGATACCCTCCTGGCGCCTGATGTTATCGTGGAAGGAGACAGATATGATAAATAGGTAAATTACATAGCATGTTACGTGAAAAGTACTGTGGAAAAAGTCAAGCCATGTAAAGAGGTAAGGAGTTCAAGGTACTTAGAGTAGTAAACAAGGGGGTAAAGGGCAGGACTTCTTGAGAAGCTGACATCTGAACGAGACTTGAAAAAAGTGAGGAACTCACCATGCAGACAGCTAGGAAAAGAGCTTCCAGGAAGAGGGACCAGCTAGTGCAAGGGTCCTAAGTCGGGAGCATGCAGATATGTTCCAGAAACAGCAGAGAGGCCTGGATGGCTGCAGCAGAGCCAAGAGGAAGATAGTAGTATGAGGTCAAAGAACTAGAGGACCTGACTATGGCTTTGAATATTTACTTGTCTTAAAATAGGGAACTACTGCAGAATCAATAACATGATCTGATGGACTAGGCCAATTATCAATGTATTGCCTCTTGGCTCTGAATTCATCCTTCGGTACTTGCACTGCAATAAAGGCCTGGAGTTTGCAAGCATTTCCTCTTTACAGTGAGTATAATGTTATGCTTTGTCAGTATAAGGCACTGAAGCAACACTGCAGAAAGGACACTTCCTAGTTCTGCTTGCTGTATTTTAACTGTCTTCTGGCTCCTGCTGCATGGTCTGTCATGGGGTGGACTTCCTGGTGCATGGTATGGATGAGGAGGACATCCAGGGGTACTTAGCCATAGCTGTATGCCCAGGGGTCCAGTTCCTCAGTGACCTGGCAACATCAGCCCACACACTCCAGATTTCACACCCACAGAAGCACCTGGACTCCCTTCATAGACAGGCTGACCAGCCTTGGCTCACCAATATGTGAAAGGATTGTCTTCTGCTTGCCCAGTTACTATGGACCAGCCACCCAGCAATCTTCTTCATCAGCAAACCTGGGCTACAGCTATACCTTCTCCAGTAAGATCTAAACCCCAGCCTGGTAGAGGGGACCCCTCTTGCAGGTTGGTCCTTCCTTGAGGCTATCTCTTAGTCCTAGAATATCCGTCAGAGTTCTCTTTACATCTTTAGTTACTCTTCTATCATAACTTAACGGTTCTGAGATTAAACTTCCCCTTTCTAAGTAACTACATGATTTCTATCTCTCCTCAATGGACCATGAGTGACACACGATTGGTATTGGGAGCAGTCCTAGGAGACAGGCCCACAGAGATGCAATTTGAGGACTGGTTTGGTCATGATCTTGGGCTTCAATGCAGTGCTAAGTTCATCGCCAATGGGAGATGAAATGCTAGTAATCCACAGTAGGTATTGGAGTCACAATTAACTAAGCTATCACTTTGGTTGACTGTAATGAAGTACTAATTGAGGCACATGTCTTAGAAGCCCAAGTGGCTGCTGCAACTGACCACAATGGCAGAAATTATGAAAATAAGTACTGTGATGTGGGGTGGGTTCTTTTGAGAGCCCTAGAGCAGGGTCCCCAAGCCCCCAGCCATGGACCAGTACCAGTCCATGGCCTGTTAGGAACGAGGCCACACAGCCGGAAGTGATCAGCAAGCCAGCGAACATTACCACCTGAGCTCCACCTCCTGTCAGATCATTAGATTCTCATAGGAGCACAAACCCTATCATCAATTGCGCATGCAAGGGGTCTAGGTTGTGCATTCCTTATGAGACTCTAACTAATGCCTGATGATCTAAGGTGAAACAGATTCATCCTGAAACTATCCTCCCCCTACCCAACCCGGTCCGTGGAAAAACTGTCTTCCACAAAACCAATCTCTGGTGCCCAAAAGGTTTGGGAATTGCTGCACTGGGGCACCTACAGGGAGAAGATAACCAACCCAGATCCAACTTTCAGCTCAAGTCATGGTCAAATTCAGCTGAAAATCAAATATAAAATTTAATTTGATTATGAGGGTTGCTGAATTAAAACAATAGCTGAATTCATGGTCTCACCAAGTTTCTCCTATGAAAGGGCACAGATTAGTAAAGAACAGAATCCTTATATTTGGAATGGGAATATTTATTTGGACCCAAATGAAACTGACCAACTTGAACCCCCAAGTCCTTCTGAGTCTCCCTTACCAGAAGTAGTTATCCCCCCTTGTCTGAGGAGATGAGTCTTCCACTGCTTAAAAACCTGAGGACGGCTTTACCTACGGTGGAGGCCTTAAAAGAGGATGCTCATCCTCAAGACACACCCTAACCACTGCCATTGTCACTAACCCATGTCTAATCTTGGCAGGCTCCAGAGGAACAGGTATATACTATGACCCAAAGGAAGTAGCTGAACACACCAAAAGATCTGTTGATAAACGAGCAGAATCCCACAGAACATACATGGCAATAGATTCTAAAGGTGCTAGACCAGGAGGGTGAAATATAACACTACTTTGGCTCTAATTCATTTATATGTGCATGCTTATAAAGCAGAGGTCAACAAACCATTTTTTGTAAATAAAGTTTTACAAGAACGGGGCCATGCCCATTAATGGATGGGCCATATTGTCTATGGCTTCTTTCACACTGTAGCAGCACAACAGAGTTGTTGTGACAAAACCCATATGGCCTCTAAAACCTAAAATATTTACAATCTGACTCCTTACAGAAAAGGTTTGACTACTTCTATACTAGAGATCCCACATTTAATGTGTTAACTCACAAAACTGGAAGTGGCTTTAACAGCTTACTTGATTGGCTGACTGAAACTTGAAGTTTAATTTAATTAGTTAAACATTAATTATATTAATTTAACATTTAATAAGGCTGAGGTTCTAAAGTTTCCCTAGCATAAGAAGAGAGGAATCCAAAGGCTTAGAGAGACAAGAAGGTTGGACTGGATTTATCACGTGTTACCTACACACCAAACTGCCACTTATGTCCAGGAGAGGGCCTAGAAAACACTCCTTTTACTAAGGCATTGAGAAACCTATTAGTGCCCAGGCGCAGTAGCTCATGCCTATAATCCCAACACTCTGTGAGGTCAAGACAGGAAAACTGCTTCAGGCCAGGAGTTCAAGAGTAGCCTGGGAAACATAATGAGACCTCATCTCTACAAAAATATAAAATAATTAACCAGGCATGGTGGCACACACCTGTAGTCCCAGCTATTTAATACTTGGGGGGGCTGAGGCAGGAGGATGGATCCTTTGAGCCCAGGAGTTCAAGTCTGCAGTGAGCTATGATCGTGCCACTGTATTCCCGTCTAGGAGACAGAGCAAACCTTGTCTCTGAAACAAAAAAAAATTTTTTTTTAAAGAGAGGGAGAAACGTATTACTGAGGGACCACCTACAAGGTTTTCAAAATTCTTGTCACTCCCCTTTGTAGGACAGGTATGACTACAGGAGGAAGTCAATATTGAGATAAGTTGAATTCAGTGGGGATGATGGGATTTTAGAGTTGCGCAGAAACTTAAGCAGCAGCACTGAACCATCAGAGACAAGGTGGGCACAACAATGCAGAGGCTCTTAATAATCAGGTAGATAAAATGACATACTCTATGGATGTCACTCAACCTCCTTCTCCATCATATCTAAGCTTGTGCAATGGACCCATGAACAAAGTGGCCATGGTGACAGAGATGGAGATTATGAATGGGTTCAAAAACAAAGATCAGGCCAGGTGCGGTGGCTCAGGCCTGTAATCCCAGCACTTCAGGAGGCCAAGACAGGCAGATCACCTGAGATCAGGAATTCGAGACCAGCCTGGCCAACACGGCAAAACCCCATCTCTACTAAAAATAAAGAGATTAGCCGGATATGGTGGTGCATGCCTGTAATCCCAGCTACTGGGGAGGCTGAGGCAGGAGAATTGCTTGAACCTACGAGGTGGAGGTTGTGGTGAGCTGAGATCATGTCACTGCACTCCAGCCTGGGTGACAATGCAAGACTCTGTCTCAAAAAACAAAAACAAAAACAAACAAACAAAAAAACCACACACACAGATTAGTCCTTTCCAAAACTGAAAAAAGTGATCTGGCTAAAGCTATTGCAGAGCATCTGATATGCCAGCGCTGGAGACCAATACTGAATTCCCAGTATGGCACCATGGGTAGAAAAGAGACAGCTGGCCACCTAGTGGCAGGCTGATTTAATTTGGTTCTCTTCCATAATGCATCCATTTCTCATATTCCAGATATGAATTTGCCTGCAAGGCTTCTGCCAACTCCACCATTCATAGACTCACAGAATGTATTACCTACCATCACAGCATTCTATACAGCACTATGTCTCTCATTAAGGAATTCACTTCATAGCAAGTGAGGTGGACAATGTGCTCATGACACTAAGATTAATTGGTTTTACCATTACTCCATCACCTAGAATGGCTTAGTAAAGAGTTAAGTAGCAGCACTAGTTAGCAGACAAAAACCTGAAAGGATGGGGCTCTGTTTTACAAGCAGCAGCAGGCATGGCTCCTCTCATTATTATACCCACATAACCCACTTGCAAAATTTCTGCTTCTAGTCCTGGCAACTTTGAGCTCGGATGGTTTGGAGATCTTAGTCCTTAAAGGAGAAATGCTTCCAAAGGGTACACAACAATGTTTCCGATTAATTGGAAGATGAGACTGCCACAGGGTCATTTTGTAATTCTTATGTCACTGAAACCAACAAGCCAAAACATTGGTTAATCTACTAGTTGGAAAAATGAATCCGAATTACCAAGGGCAAACAAGTGTGCCATTTTGCAATGGAGGTAAAGTAGGATAAGTGGAACTCAGAAGATTCTCTAGGGCGTGTCAAACTACTTTTATGCCCAATACAAAGTTAACGAAATGTTACAGCAATCAAAAAACAGAGCAAATAAGACACCGTCCCTTCAAGAAGGAAAGTTTATGAACCACTCAATCAGGTTTAAAAAAAAAAAAAAAAAAAGCCAGAGTAGCTGAAATTCTGGCAGAAGGCAAGAGAGGTATAGGACAGGAAGTAGATGAAGGAAGCCACATATATCAGCTACCATCTCAGACCAGTTACAGACACAAGCTATGTAGTAGCTTTGCATATTTTCTCTTTGATTATATACATGTTTATTTGTATATACAGTCAATCTTTATAATTCAGATTCTGTATTTGTGAATTTGCCTATGCACTAAAATTCATTTGTAATCCCCAAACTCATATTCACAGCATTTTCACAGTCATTCAAGAACACATGCATGTTCAGGGCAGCAAAATACTGAAATCACTCCAAGCATATGTTCCAGTTGAGGTTGAACAAGGTAACACTCCATCTTCCTGTGTCAGCTTTTATATTATAAACAAGTGTCCTTTCCACTGTACATTTGGTGACACTTTTTTGTGTATGCTTCCTGTCACTGATTTCACCATTTCAAGTGACTCCCAAGCATAGTACTGAAGTACTGTCAGGTGTTCCTGTGCTCAGGAAAGCTGGGCTGTGCCTTACTGAAAAAAATCGTGTGTTAGTTAAGCTTTCTTCAAGTATGAAAGATAGTGCCATTAGCTGCAAGTTCAATGTTAATAGATCAACAATATATAGTAAGGTGTCTTCAAATAGAAACACACAGAAAACAAGGTTATGTCTTGATCTGTTGACATAAGTTGTGATTTGAGGCTTACAGAAACTTAACCCTGTATTTCCCCTAGAAGAAATGGTTCAATATTTGCTAATGCAGTGTTCACGATGACTCTACAGAACATAACCACCATGAATAACAAGAATTACCGTACTAACCATATTTTTCTCCCTAATTCCCAATTTTATTTTATATACAAATTGCTGAAGTTAACTTTACAATTTAGTCTTTATATAACTGAAAATTGAGTGGGACGGTGATGGAGTAAGAGTAGTAATTTATGTAGCCAGTGATGGATACGTGACTGATAGAATCAGGAGTCTTCTCCATTAGGGTATGGGTAAGAACTTCTTCACTGCAAGGATAGCCTATCTTTTTAGTTAGAAAATTGTCTCAGGTCTTCTATTCAGGCTGCTATAACAAAAATACCATAAACTGGATGGCTTATAAACAACATTTACTTCTCACAGTTCTAGAGGCTAGCAAGTCCAAGATCAAGGTGCCAGCAGATTCAGTGTCTGATGAGGGCCCATTCCTCATAGACTGCATTTTCTTGTTGAGTCCCTATGTGGTGAAAGGGGAAAACAAGCTCCTTCAGGCCTCTTTTATAAGGCCAATAATCCCAGTTATGAGGGCATAATCTAATCACCTTCTCCTTAAGGCCCTGCCTCTCAATACTGTCACATCCGATTAGGTTTCAACATATGAACTGGGGGTATGGGGGGAACACAAATATTCAGACCATAGCAAAAATAAAGTCGCTTTGTTGTACTGGTATTCAAATATGTGCAGAAAGGCACGTACAGAAACTAAGTAGCCAAAGCATTTCTCTTTTATGGTGAGCATGATATTAAGCTTTTTGGGGTGCTGAAAGACATTACAGAAAGAAAATCAAAACAATGGTTGCTTGAGAGGGTAAGAGAAAAGACAGACTGGGAAGAGGCAGGAGGGAACTGTTGGTAATGTTCTCATCTTGCTTAGAGGTGTGGGTTACAACACAGTTATATGCAGTTATCAAAACTGAGCAAATATACACTTAAAAATATGGACATTTCATTGTACATTAATTTTACATGCAAACAAAAGTTGGTTATATGCCTGTTAAAGTATTTAGGGGCATGTATACTGGTGTTATTTTGAAATGCATTTTTTTCAAGGATTAATGGTTGGATAGAGAAATGCCCAGATGCATATGTGTTAAAACAAACATATTAAAATATTAGTGGTAGAATCTAGATGATGGGTGTAGGGAAGAACACTGTAAAATTCTTTCAACTTTGCAATATGTTTAATAATAAAATGTTGGGAATATATACACTATGGTATTATAATGGGAGAATGTACACAGGATACTGTGAGGGCACAAGTTCAGGCACCTAACACAGTTAAAATTAAATAAAATTTAAACTTGTTTCACAGTCATACTAGTAAGAGTTTAAGTACTCAATAACTAGTGGCTGGTATAGGAGAGAAAAAAATAATTTTCTGTCTTCATAAACTGGGACTCCCTATAACAAAAGACAGATTAACAAGAGTTGTTTCCTATGTATACCTCAAACATACATGGAAGAAAACTCAAGAGAATCGAGTAAATCTCCAGAGTAGATTTCAAAGAAAGAGTTTAAACTTCAGCAGAATACCATCATTTGCTAAAATAAAGGAAGTAGAGGGTGATGGGGAAATCTGTTACAGGGGGATGGCCAGGAAAAACACTGAAAACAAGAGTAAGATTTGTTGTACAGTTTTAAGTCAATGCCTTTTCCATTTAGTGGCACCTCTCCTCCTAGTGCAGAGCAGGGAAAAATATTTCCCTTATAGAGGTAAATTTCTCTGACAAAAGGGCAACTTTTCAGAGCTATTCTTGGGTCTACAGTTTCTCAAAATAACCAACTCTAAATAACTAATATGACAAAGAGACAAATTTTGGAGTAGCATATTGTGGGTTCCTAAAGTCATATTTTGGGGTAGTGTGACCTGAGCTCCAACACCACTGCATGGGACAATGCAAATGATACCAAATATCTCCCATCAATGTGGAAAGTTCCACTGGACAGCCCTGGGGGATTCCCCTGAAGGCTCACCTGAAACCTGAAAGAAAAGTAGGAAGGATGCTACCCTTGTTGAAAAGGCTGGAATAGGGAAACCAACCATCCAAAAACAAAGGACATGACATTTAAATGCCTAGATGTTACACGATTAATAAGGCTTTCAAAAAAAAAAAGTCTAGTATTTCGGCTAGCTCTCCTTGCCATCATGAAGTAATTATTCTGGAGTGGAGCACTTTAAGTGCTAGGTGACTTTAATAAACATCCAGAGAGGAAGAGGGAAACCAATTCATTATCTACATGATAATCCAGGTGACATGATGATGACATGACCATGGAGTAGTAGCAGTGAACACAGAAAAAATAAGAAAGAAGACACACATGACTTATATTAACAGGCTAGATAGGTCAAGTACAGAAAAAGCAGGAGTCCAGGATACCCAAAGCAACTTACTGATCAACTACCTGCCATTTTAGTCACCAAAAGCACTAAACTCCCTATTTCATCTAATACAGCAAAAAGCTGATTGGAATTCACTTTACCTTGCTCTTTCTCCTTCTAAACACAGTAGCTTTCTCAGCCTTTTATATTCCTGCTCTGTAGTTTCTCCATAGTGTCTTAGTAGGATGGCACAAAAGTAACTGAATCCCTTGGTTGCCTGTTGGAGCCCTTGATATAAGGAATGGAAAGAAAGGAAGAGAGATTTTAGGGCTCAGAACATACCCTCCCAAAATATGACTGCAGGAGACCAGAATATGCCATCCCAAAACATACTTCCTTGGCATATTATTTGAAGCCGGTTATTCTGAGAAACTATAGACATAAAAACAGTTCTGAACACTTATTTTGTGAAAATAATGTATATATAAAGAAAATTTTCATAAGTAAAAGTGTCTGGTAGGTGAGCTCAGTGATGCAGACCTGTAATCTCAGCTATTCAGGTGGCTGAAGTGGGAGGATTGCTTGAGCCCAGGAGTTTGAGACTGGCCCAGACAATACAGTGAGACCCCATATCTTATATAAACAATAAAAGTAGGCCAGTTGCAATGGCTCACATCTATTATACCAGCACTTTAGGAGGCCAACACAGGAAGATCATTTAAGACCAGGAGTTCAAGACCAGTCTGGACAAGAAAAACACCATCTCTACAAAAAATTTTAAAAATGAGCCAGGTGTGGTGGCACACACCTGTAGTCCCAACTACTCAGGAGGCTGAAGCAGGAGAATCACTTGAGGCCAGGTGCTACAATTATGCCACTGCACTCCAGCTAGGGCAACAGGGCATGATCCTGTCTCAAAAAAAAAATTCTTTAAAAGAAAAAGAAAAAAAACTTTATGAGGAGAACTGTAATACAAACAGAATTAAGAAGCTACTACGTGCTGGAAACTTCTGTATCTTCATTTCACTAAATCATCAAAACAACCCCAGGAAGTAAACGTCTTTCATAGTTTTAAAACTGAGGCTCAAGGAAGTTAACCATTCTGCCCAAGGACTCACAACTTTCAAAACAAGATCCACTTCCAAAGACCAGTTTTCTTTTCAGCACAGTGAACAATCCTTTTCCCCATGTAAACCAGCCTAACCTTTCCACAGTTACTAGGCTTTTCATGCTTCACTCACTCAACCCATCATTTTACATAACATTTTAGCTACAATCGTTTCCAACCTCACAGGATGAACCGGAAATCTAAAGGGAGCCAAGAACACATGTAAAAAACACCTTGAACTGCTATGTCAAGCCATGTCATGCTCTCACCCCAGAGGGTGAGTTACTCTGCAAACTAAATTTCTCTTGCCTTCTAGGATAAAAAGAGTATCCAGCATTTCTTCTTTTCAGAATAAAACTGAGATCTTTATTACATTACAATTTTACCCAACATAATTTCCATTTAATTATATGATAATATCACTTCCTCTACAAAAATTTCCATGGCACACTCTGATCATTCAGAGAGAATGAATTATTTTTCTGTTGGTGCGCTTTGGTCACATTTCCATTACAGAACTTGCCACAGTGTAAGAGCTGGTGGTATAGACCCTTCTTTCCCCATAAGAGGCATTGTGCCTCCTCACTGAGATGTTCCCAGCTCTCATCTTACCTTCTTCCAAATCCAGCCCCTATGCTGCTGCCAGGGCAATCCTTCAAAATGCACTTATACTAAAAATTCTGCAGAATTTTCACATCATTGGCTAGATTAAAACTAAATCCCTTCAGATATAAAGGCAAACAACACCTTTCAGAGTCAGGTCTCATGACGCGGGTCCAGCCTTATCATCCATCATTCCTCCAGCTCTTACTTCATACTCCTATAAAAAACTAAACCTGTTATACTTCTCTGAATATACCACGTTCTCATGCTTCATCCCTTTGCATTTGCTATTACATAAAATGGTCTTCCACACTTGCCCACCAAAGAAATTCCTACTCATCCATCAAGACTCTGCCCTCATGTCTTGAAACCACTCCCATGGAGAAGTGCACAACAGGCATTTAGTATGATTCTCAGCTACACTGTGGCCCGGAGACAGACAACACCGTGCATCTGCACTGAGAGTCACGAGCCCCAGAACAAGGGTGTGACAGGGACACATCAGGCAGCCCCTAACATGCAGCAGAGACCTCAACCACACCTATCAGGACTAGTGCCTATGCTCATCATTGGAGTATTCGTGGGCAAGCTAGGTGGTCCAGCTCTACCCAGCTATCTCGCCCTGACCCACTGCTAAGCAGAAGCTCAGGGGACGAGGGAATTCCACTGTTTAGCTGATCACCTGAAACAACACAGTGAATCTCAAGTGTAAACAAAGATCAGGTACACATCTGTCTGCTTTTGCTGCTGTTGGCTCATACCAGTAAGTACCACCTACAGGCCTGTAGGTTGAATTGCACAACAAATATAAAACCTGCCAACAAAAATACACAAGGGTATAAAAGCAAAGCAAAAGACTCTACCCTAGAGCATACTCTATAGGCACAAGGCAGGTTGGGGGAGAGAGAAAAAAAAAATTCCATCTAAATGAAGTAAATTCAAACAACAACAAGTATCAACTTCTCTAGATGAGAAAGAATCAGCATTAAGAATTTGGGTACCACGAAAAATCTGAATGTTGTGACACCACCAAAAAGACTGCACTGGCTTTCTGGCAATGGACTATAACCAAAATGAAAATTCAGAAATGAGAGAAAAGAATTCAAAGTGGGAATTGTAAAGAAGCTCAACGAGATCCAAGAGAAGGTTGAAAACCAACATAAAAATAACCAAAAAAGCAATCTAGGAAATGAAGGAAGAGATAGATGTCTTAAAAAAAAAAAAAAGAAAAGAAAAAAAAGAAAAAAAAAAAACTTCTGGAAGTGAAAAATTCATTTAAGGAATTTCAAAAAAACAGTCAAAACAGTCCAAAGCTTAACAATAAACTGGACCAAGAAGAGGAAAAAATTTCAGAGCTTGAAGGTTGGTCTTTTAAATTACCCAGTCAGACAAAAAAAGAATTTGTTTTAAAATTTCAAAAAAATTTTTAAAATCAGACAAAGCCTTTGAGAAATACGGGATTATGTAAAACAACCAAACCTACAACTTACAGGCATTCTGAAGGAGAAGAAGAAAAAGTAAGAAATTTTAAAAAACATATTTGAGGAAATAAAACAGGAAAAATCCCCTAATATTGCTAGAGATGTAGACAACCAGATATAAGGAATTCACAGGGCACCTGGAAGATACCATACAAGACGAACATAACCAAGGAATATAGTCATCAGACTATCAGCAAATCTTAAAAGCAGTTAGACAGAAGTGTCAAATCATTTACAAAGGGAATCCCATCAGATTAAGAGTGAAATTCTCAGCAGAAACCTTACATGCCAGAAGAGTCTGGGGCCACGTTTTAGACTCCGAAAACAAACAAACAAAAACTCTAACCAAGAATTTTATATCCCGCCAAACTAAGCTTCATAAATGAAAGAGAAACAAAGTCTTTTACAGACAAGCAAACACTAAAGGAATTCATCACCACTAGACTAGACCTATAAGAAAAGTCCAAAAGAGTTCTAAATGTGGAAACAAAAGGATATTTGCCATGATAAAAGCACATGTAAATACAAAGCTCACAGATCCTATAAAGCTATTACACAATAGTGACTCCAAGGCAACTAGCTAACAACACTAAGGAACAAACTTTCACATATCAATATTAACCTTGCAGGTAAATGGCCTAAATGCTCCACCTAACAGATGCAGCGGCAAACTGGATAAAAAAAGACACAACCATCTGCGGCCTACATGAGCCTTGCCTAATGGCTAAAGACACCTATAGACTCAAAGGGGTGACAAAAGATGTATCACACAAATGGGGGAAAAAGCAAGCTGAAGCAAACATTCTTATATCAGATAAAACAGACTTTAAACCAACAACAATTTAAAATAAAATTTAAAAAAGGCAAAGAAGGCCTTCCACAATAGTAAGTGATAGCATCTCCAAAAGTTAAAAATACCAAATGCATGACAGTACTCCCGTGACTGGTTAATAGGGTGGTAGTTCACTAGTCCATCGAGATGTCTTATTTAAGGGAAATGTGTGGGCGATCTTAGTTTCATGGCCCTAAGGTAAGAACTAGATGCCAAGTATAGTTTCAGTATAGTCACCCCCAAGTGTTAAGGGCCCAGAGCGAGGACAGTAACACGCCCAAGAGGGATGATGATTTCTCGGAGGCTGGTAGATTAAGAGACCAAAGCTTGGTAGGGGATATCCATGTTGGCAAGGTTAATCTTGACTGAAATGCACTATGTCAGTGAATGAAGGTATGCACTACGTAATATCAAGGGTTTCCAATAGTGGTCGATACTCGTGGATCAAGTTTTATCATGTGAGTATAATGTCTGAATGTGTGATAGTTGATTAGGGGATTGTTAGTACATGATTATATACATGTGGAATTGATCTTTAATAAAAGGTTATGTGTGTATGTACTATGTACAATCAAGCATTTATAGCATTATATATTATTCATGGGGATTAACAGTAATGCACAAAGTATATAGGAGTACTAATATATTAGTATTGGCAGTCAATACTGACATATTAGTTAAAATGTGTGCCGAAAAGAATACAGAGAATAGTTTAATTACAACTTCAGCTTTGGGTGTTGATGGTGAAGTGGGAATGCTTTTTCTCCGAGTTGTCCTGGAGAGAGACTCTCCATTTCTAGTTTACAAGACCAGAGTATTGAGTTATATACTACAAGGGCAGTTTCATTTAAGTAGCTTATTTTAAATTAGGGCAGTGAGTGGTATAAGGGCAACGATAATGGGGAATTACATAATAGACGCTGTCTGTCCAATGGTAACAAAAGGATGTTCGACTGGCTATCCTCCGATTCACGTGAGTGTAAGCAGGTCGGCCACTAAAATTCAGAACAGGCATTGACTTAATGGGCAGAATATTATGCTTTGTTGTTTGAATGTATGTAGTACAAGAATAACTGCTAGAATGAGAATAGAGAATAGAAGGGTCAGTACACCTCCTAGTTTATTAGGGATGGATCGTTAGATTGTATATGCAAACAAAAAGTATCATTCTGGCTTAATGTGGGGTAGGATACTGAGAGGGTTGGCTAAAGTGTAATTGTCTGGATCTCTCGGGAGGTCAAGTGAAAATAATACTAGAGTTATTAGAAGGAAGAGGAGGAAAATTAGACCTAGGATATCTTTGGTTGTATAGTAAGGGTGGAAGGTGATTTTGTTGGAATCTGATGAAATTTCTGAAGGGTTATTGGATCCTGTTTCATGCAAGAATAAAAGGTGGAGAATTGCTATGGCTATAATGATGAAGGGGAGGATAAAATGGAAGGTGAAAAGTCGTGTAAGGGTGGCTTTATCAACTGAGAACCCACCTCAGATTCATTGAACAAGGTCCATTCCAAAATACGGAATGGCTGATAACAGATTTGGAATTACTGTAGCGCCTCAGAACTATATTTGGCCTCATGGGAGTACGTAGCCTATAAACGCTGTTGCTACAGTTGTGCGTAGGAGGATAATACCAATAGTTCAGGTTTCTAGGAGCATGAATGACCTGTAATATAAACCTCGGCCAATGTGCAGGAAGAGGTAAATGAAGAATATCGAAGCGCCGTTAGTGTGAAAATAGTGGACTATTCTGCCATGGTTTACATCTCGGTTGATATGGGCAACCGAAGAGAAAGCAGTTAAGGTGTCCGGTGTGTAGTGTATGGCCAGAAATAATCCTGTGATGGTCTGGAGAATTAAGCAGGCGCCAAGAAGTGTGCCGAAATTTCATCACGTAGAGATGTTGGATGGTGTGGGGAGATCAATAAACGAATAATTTATAATTCTAATTAGTGGGTGTATTTCAGATAAATTAATCATTAGTGTTCTTACAGTTGAAGTACAACGATGATTTTTCATATCATTAGTCATGGTTACAAGCCATGTGGGAATGACATATGCTTTATTCTTATTAGGTATTATTTTGGTTATAGGATTTGTAGGTTTGTCTTCAAAACTTTCTCCTATTTATGGAAGTTTAGGGTTAATTACTAGTGGTGCTGTGGGTTGTGGTATTGTGTTGAATTATGGTGGGGCTTTTATAGGGTTAACAGTCTTTTTAATTTATTTAGGTGGGATGATGGTTGTTTTTGGTTATACTGCAGCGATAGCTACTGAGGAATACCCTGAGACATAAGGATCAAGTATTGATATTTGATGAACTTTATTATTAGAGTTATTAATATAATTGGTGTTGATTTGATGAATGGTTGAATATGATGGGGTGGTGATTACAATTAATTTTAGTAGTGTAGGAAGTTGAATAATTTTTGAGGGTGAGGGGCCAGGGTTGATTCATGAGGATTCTGTGGGTGCAGGTGCTTTATATAATTATGGGTATTGATTGGTGGTGGTTGCTGGTTGAGCATTGTTTGTTGGTGATTATGTTGTAATTGAAATTACTTGGGGTAATAGATTAGATTTAAGAGTAGAGTTAGAAAGGAGGGGATAAAAAGGAACAGAAATAAAATTTAATTAGGCCTTTTTGAGTGGATATGGTTATGGAGGCTGTAATGTGGGTCTGTGAAATTATCTTTGGTATGGACTTTTCTAATCAAACTAGGTCTAGTAGAAGTGAAGCCAGATTTTGGCTTGTAAGTAGGCTTGAGCGAGGGGTTGTACGACGGACTGTGGTTGAGTAAAATCCTAGTATACTGGAGAAGTTGAATGTCTGTAATGGATATTTTAGCTTAAGATTATTAGTTATAAGACTGAGCTCCACTCCTAGCAAAATCCCTAGGGTAGTTACACTTAGGGCTGTAAGTGTAACTTACAGGCAAGACAACCAAAAAACTTGAGGCAAGACAACCAAAAAAAGGAAACCACAGGTCAATATCCCTGATGAAAATAGAAGTAAACATATGCGACAAAATACTAGCAAACTAAATCCAACAGCACACACACACACACACACACACACACACACACACACACACACACACAGAGGTGGTATTGTTGTTTGGGGGGAAGAGGTAGGGATAACACTAATGGTGATGAGAAATCCAGTGAAGATACTGCCTATTATCAGGTATTTAATTGAATTAGTTAGGAAGGGATTACTTTCATTAATAATAATTAGAGTCGTGAAGTGGGGTTGCCCTATTAGAGCGAAGAAAATAATTCTGATACTACAGACAGCTGCTAAGGAGGTGGCAATAAGAGTAATAAAAAGGGCTCACGTGTTGATATATGACATGTTTGCAGTTTCGATAACAAGGTATTCAGAGTAAAAGCCTATTAGGAAAGGCGTACCTGTAAGTGCTAAGCAGCCAATAATAAGGGAGGAAGAGGTAAGGGGTAAGGTCTTAAATGTCCTCCTCTTTTTTAAATATCTTGTTCATCGGTGAGGTTGTGGATGATGGATCCTGAACACATAAATAATATAGCTTTAAAAAAGGTATGGGTGCAGATGTGTAGGAATGCTAGGTGTGGTTGATTAATGCCAATTGTGAATATTATAAGGTCTAGTTGAGGTGGAGAGTGTTATCATTTTTTTGATATCATGTTGTGTTAGAACACAGATTGCTGTAAATAAGGTGGTAATAGCCCCTAAACATAGTGTAAAGGTTTGGATTAATACACTATTTTCTATTAGGGGGTAGAAGCAGATGAGCAGAAAAACTCCTGCTACAACTACAGTGCTAGAGCAGAGTAGGGCTGAGACTGCGGTTGGGCCCTGGGGTTATTATTATTTATATAATAATAAAAGGTTCAATACAACAAGGATATTTAACTATGCTAAATATATACACACTCAACCCTGGAACACCAAGATTCATAAAACTACTCCTACTAGACCTAAGAAAACAGATCAACAGCCACACAATAATAAAGAGACTTCAACCCCCCACTGACAACACAAGACAGACTATCAAGGCAGAAAGTGAACAACGCAACTCCAGACTTAGACTAAACTCTAAACCAAACGGACCTAGTAGACATTTACAGAACACTCTATCCAACAATCGCAAAATATACATTTTTCTCATTTGTGTGTGGAACACTCTTAAAATCAACCATATGCTTGGCCATGAAAAGTTTCAATAAACTCAAAAAAAGTCAAAATCATATCAGGTATTTTCTTCAACCACAATGGAATAAAATTAGAATTCGATACCAAAAGGAACTCTGAAAACAACGCAAGTACATGAAAACTAAACCACCTGAATTACTTTTGAGCGAGCAATGAAATTAAAGCAGAAATCAAAATAATTTTTGAAACAAATGAAAACAGAAACATAGCATACCAAAACCTCTGGGATACAACAAAAGCTGTGCTAAGAAGCAAGTTTACAGCATTAAATGCCTACATCAAAAAGACAGAAAGATCTCAAATGAATAATCACACACCACACCTCAAGGAACCAGAAAAATAAGAATAACACAAACCCAAAACTAGCTGGGAGAAAAGAAATAAAAAGATCAGAAATGAACTAAATGAGATGGTGACCAAAAAATAAAAATAAAAAAAATAAAAAGATTAAAAACATCAACAAAACAAAAACTTCTTTGAAAGGATAAACAAAATTGATAGACCACTAGCTAGACTCACCAAGAAAAAAAGAGAAGATTCAAATAAACACAACCAGAAATGAGAAAGATGACAACTGATACCACGGAAATACAAAAGATCATCAGAGACTACTATGAACATCTTTAAGCAAACTAGAAAACTTACAGGAAATGGATAAATTCCCAGAAACATACAACCTCCCAAGATTTAACCAAGAAGAAATAGAAATCCTGAATAGACCAATAATGAGCAATAAAATCAAATTAGTCCTAACAAAATCTTCCAGGAAAAACAAAAAAACAAAAAGTCCAGGGCATATTTACAGCCAAATTTTACCAGTCATACAAAGAAGAGCTGGTTACCAATCTTACTGAAAGTATTCCAAAAAAAAAAAAAAAAAAAAAAAATCAAAGAGGAAGGATTCCTCCCTAACTCATTCTATGAAACCAGTATCAACCTGATACCAAAATGAGGCAAGACAACCGAAAAAAGGAAACCACAGACCAATATCCTTGATGAAAATAGAAGTAAACATATTCAACAAAATACTAGCAAACTAAATCCAACAGCACACACACACACACACGCACACACAAACCCATCATAATCAAGTGAGCTTTGTCTCTGGGATGCAAGCATGGTTCAAAATATGCAAACATATGTGGTCCACCACATAAACACAATTAAAAACAAAACCCAAATGATCATCTTAATAGATACAGAAAGGGTGAGCACAGTGGCTCACACCTGTAATCCCAGCACTTTGGGAGGCTGAGGCGGGAGGATCACTTGAGGCCAGGAGTAAAAGACCACCCCAGCCAACATGGCAAAACCCCGTCTCTACAAAAAATTAGTCAGGCATGGTGGTGCATGCCTGTAACCCCAGCTACTCAGGAGGCTGAGGCACAAGAATCACCTGAAGTGGGAGGCGTAGGTTGCAGTGAGCCGAGATAGAGCCACTGCACTCCAGCCTGGGGGAGAGTATAAGACTGCCTCAAAAAAAAAAAAAAAAAAACTGTAGAAAAATCAGTCTATGAAATCCAACACCCCTGTATAAAAATTCCTCAAGAAACTAGACATTGAAGAAGCATACCTGAAAATAATAAGGTATGCTGAAAAAAAAGCCATCTATAACAAACCCACAGCCAGCACCATACTAAACAGGCAGCAGCTGAAAGCATTTCCCTTGAAAACTGGAACAAGACAAGGATGCCCATTCTCACCACTCCTATTTGCCACGGTACTGGAAGTCTTAACCAGAGCAATCAGGCAAGAGAAAGAAATAAGAGGCATCTAAATAGGAAGTCAAATACCTCTCTTCAGTGATTATATGATTCTACATCTAAAAAACCCTAAAGACTCCACCAAAAGGCTTCTGGAACTGATAGCATACAAAATAAATGTACAAGCAGCAGTAACATTTATATATACTGACAATATTCAAGCTGAGAACCAAATCAATAACACAATCCCATTTTTAATAGCCACACACAAAAAGTAACATACCTAGGAATACAGCTAACCAAGGAGGTGAAACATCGCTAAAGGGAGAACTATTAAACATTGCTCAAAGTAGTCATACATGACACAAGCAAATGGGAAAACATTCCATGCTCATGGGTTGGAAGAATCAATATCATTAAAATGGCCATACTGCCCAAAGCAATCTACAGATTCAACACTATTCCTACCAAACTACCAATGTCATTTTTCACAGAATTAAAAATATTCTAAAATTCATATAAAACCAAAAAAGAACCTAAATAGCCAAATCAATCCTTAGCAAAAAGAACTAAGCTGGAGGCATCACATTACCCAACTTCACACTATAAGGCTATAATAACCAAGACAGTATGCTTTGGGTGGTATGTGGATTGCTTTAGGTAATATTGTCATTTTAATGATATTATATTCTCCAAATCCATGAGCAAAATTGATAGACTGTTAACTAGATTAACTAGGCATGGAGGAAACATACCTCAACATAATAAAGGCCACATATGACAAACCCACAGCCAATATACTGAATGGGGAAAAGCTGAAAGCATTCACCCTAAGAACTGGAACAGGACAATGATGTTCACTCTTACTATTCCAATTCAACATAGTACTGGAAGTCCTGGCTAAAGTTATTAGGCAAGAAAAAGAAATAAAAGACACTCAAATGGGAGAAGAGAAGGTCAAATTATGTCTCTTCACAAATATTATTTTTTTACCTAGAAAACCCTCAAGATTCTACTAAACGACTCCAAGACCTGATAAACAACTTCAGTAAAGTCTCAGTATACGAAACCATCGTATAAAAATCTGTAGCATTTCTATACACCAACGACATTGAGCCGAAAACCACATCAAGAATTCAATCCCATTTACGATAGCCATAAGCAAAAAAAAAAAAAAAACCTAGGAATACATTGACCAAGGAGGTGAACAATCTCCATGAGAACTACAAAACACTTAAGAAACAAATCATATATGGCATAAACAGAAAAACATCCCATGCTCATGAATTTAGAGACTATCATTAAAATAACCATACTGCCCACAGTAATCTGTAGATTCAACACAATTCCTATCAAATCACCAACGTCATTTTTCAGAGAATTAGGAAAAACAATTCTAAAGTTCATACAGCACCAAAAAACAGCATGAATAGCCAAAGTAATCCTAACCAGAAAGAACAAATCCAGAGGCATCATATTACTTTACTTCAAATTATACTACAAAGCTGTAGTAACTAAAATGGCATGGTACTGGTACAAAAATAGGCACACAGAACAATAGACTACAATAGAGAACCCAGAAATAAAACTGCATACCTACATCCAACTGATTGATCTTTGACAAAGCTGACAAAAATAAACAACAGGGAAATGACACCCTAATTCAATAAATGGTGCTGGGAAAATTGGCTAGCCATATGCAGGAGAAACTGGATCTCTATCTCCCAGCATATACAAAAACTACCTCAAGACAGATTAAACATTCTGGACATTGGCCTAGGCAAACAATTTATGATGAAGACCCCAAACACAAATGAAACAAAACCAAAAATAAACAAATGGGACTTAACTAAAAAGCTTCTGCACATCAAAAGATTATCAACGGGGCAAAGAGACAAACTACAGAATGAGAGAAAACATTTGCAAATTATGTCTCTGACAAAGGACTAATATCCAGAATCTACAAGACACTCAAACAACTCAACAAGAAGAAAACAAATAACCCCATTAAAAAGTGGGCAAAGGGCCAGGTGCGGTGGCTCATGCTTGTAATCCCAGCACTTTGGGAGGCCAAGGCGGCCGTTCACGAGGTCGGGAGATCGAGACCATCCTGGCTAGCACAGTGAAATCCTGTCTCAACTAAAAATACAAAAAATTAGCCAGGCATAGTAGTGGGCGCCTGTAGTCCCAGCTGCTCAGGAGGCTGAGGCAAGAGAATAGTGTGAACCTGGGAGGCAGAGCTTGCAGTGAGCCGAGATCACACCACTGCACTCCAGCCTGGGTGACAGAGCAAGACTCTGTCTCAAAAAAAAGTGGGCAAAGGACATTAAGAGACATTTCTCAAAAGAAGACATACAAGCAGCCAACAAACATGAAAAAATGTTCAACATCGCTAATTATCAGAGAACTGCAAATTAAAACCACAATGAAATATCAGTCATCTTACACCAGTCTGAGTGGTTATTACTAAAAAGTTCAACAAAAAAAATAGATGTTGGTATGGAGGTGAAGAAATTGTAACACTTATATACGGGTGGCAGCAATGTAAATTAGTTCAACCACTATGGAAAACAATATGGAGATTTCTAAAAACAAAAACAAAAACAAAAACAAAACAGAACTACCATTTGACCCAACAATCCCACTACTGGGTATCTCCCCAAAGGAAACCAAATCCTTAAAGAAAAGGCACCTGCACTCATATGTTTATCACAGCACTATTCACAATGGCAAAGTCATGGAATCAATCTAAGTGTCCATCGACGATTGACTGGATAAAGAAAATGTGGCATATGGGCAACATGGAATACTACGTAACCATAAAAAAGAAAATGATGTCCTTTGCAGCAACATAGATGGAACTGGAGGCCATCAGTCTAAGTGAAATAACTCAGAAACAGAAAATGAAATACCATGTGTTCACAATTACAAGTGGGATCTAAACAATGGGTACACATGGACATAAAAATGTAAATAAGTTACTAGGGATTCCAAAAGAGAAGATGGAAGAGAGTGAGGGTTAAAAAATTACCCACTGGGTACAATGTTCATTACTAGGGTTAACAGGTACACTAGAAGCCCACACCCCATGTAGTCCATTCTCACATTGCTATAAAGAAATACCTGAAACTGGATAATTTATAAAGGAAAGAAGTTTAATTGGCTCACAGTTCTGCAGGCTGCATGGGAACCATGGCTGGGGAGGCCTCAGGACACTCACAATCACAGAGGAAGGAGAAGCAGGCACCTCTTGGCATGTCAGAGCAGGAGGAAGAGAGACAGAGGGAAAGTGCTAGATACTTTTAAACAACCAGATATCATGAGAACTCTATTATGAGAAGAGCAATAGGGAGACAGAGCTAAACCATTAGAAACTACCCCCATGATCCAAATACCTACCACCAGGCCCCACCTCCAACATTAGGGATTACAATTCAACATAAGAGTAGGGTGGGGCACAGATTCAGACCATATCATTCTGCCCCAGCCCCTCCAAAATCTCATGTTCTCACATTGCAGAATATAATGATCCCTTCTCAACAGCCCTCAAAGTCTTAACTCATTCCAGCATTAACTCAAAAGTCCAAAGTCTCATCTGGGACAAGCCAAGTTCCTTCCACTTGTGAGCCTATAAAATCAAAAACAAGGCCGGGCGCGGTGGCTCAAGCCTGTAATCCCAGCACTTTGGGAGGCCGAGGCGGGCGGATCACAAGGTCAGGAGATCGAGACCACAGTGAAACCCCGTCTCTACTAAAAAAAATACAAAAAATTAGCCGGGCGCGGTGGCGGGCGCCTGTAGTCCTAGCTACTCAGGAGGCTGAGGCAGGAGAATGGCGTGAACCCAGGAGGCGGAGCTTGCAGTGAGCCGAGATCGCGCCACTGCACTCCAGCCTGGGCAACAGCGTGAGACTCCGTCTCAAAAAAAAAAAAAAAAAAAATCAAAAACAAGTTAATTACATCCAAGATACAATGGGACTATAGGCATTGGGTAAACAGTCCCTTTCCAAAAGGGTAAAACCAGCCAAAAGAAAAAGGTTACGGGCCCCATGCACGTGCTAAAACCCAGCAGGGCAGTTATTAAATCTTAAAGCTCAAAAATAATCTCCTTTGACTCCATGTCTCACATCCAGGGCATACTGCAACAAGGGGTGAGCTCCCAAGGCCTTGGGCAGTGCCACTATCGTGACTTTGCAGGGCTCAGCCTGCGCAGCTGCTGTCAAGGGCTGGTGTTGAGTGGCTGCAGCTTTTCCAGGTGCATGGTGCAAGCTGTTGGTGGATCTACCATTCTGGTGTCTGAAAGATGGTGGTCATTCTCACAGCTCCACTAGGCAATGCCCCAGTGGAGACTCTGTGTGGGGGTTCCAACCCCACACTGCCCCTCTGCAATGCCCTAGTAGAGATTTTTCCATGAGGGCTCTGCCCCTGCAGCAGCCTTCTGCCTGAACATTCAGGCTTTTCCATACATCTGAAATCTAGGCTGAGGCTCCAAAGCCTCAACTCTTGCATTCAGCACCTGCAGGCTTAACACCATGTGGAATCTGCCAAGGGTTTGGGCTGGCACCCTCTAAAGGCCTGAACTGTATCTGGGCCCCTTTCAGCCATGGCTGGAGCTGGAGTAGCTAGGATGCAGGCAGCAGTGTCCTAAGGCTGCGCAGGGTGGCAGGGTCCTGCGAATCACCCAGGAAACATAGGTCTCTGGGCCTATGACAAGGGAGCTGACTTAAATGTTGCTGAGATGCCTTGGGGCCCTTTTTCCCATTGTCTTGGCTATCAGCACTTGGCTCCTCTTTACTTATGCAAATTTATGCAGTCTGCTTGAATTACTCCCCTGAAAATGGGTTTTTCTTTTCTACCACATGGTCAGGCTGAAAATTTTCCAACCCTTATGGTCTGTTTCCCTTTTAAATATAAGTTCCAATTTTACATCTTTTCTTTGCTCATGAATATGAGCACTGGTTGCTAGAGGCAGTCAAGTCACATCTTGAACACTTTGCTGCTTAGAAATTTCTTCCACCAGATACCCTAAATCATCTCTCTCAAGTTCAAAGTTCCACAGATCCACAGACCAGGGGTACAATGCCACCCCACCAGTCTCTTTGCTAAAGCATAGCAAGAGTGGCCTTTACTCCAGTTCCCAATAAGTTACTCCTCTGCGGACATTCTGAGCCCTGCTCAGCCTGGACTTCACCATCTATATCACTATCAGCATTGTGGTCACAACCATTCAACAAGTCTCTAGTTGGTTTCAAACTTTCCCTCCTCTTCCTGTCTTCTTCTGAGTCCTCCAAACTGTCCCAATCTCTGCCCATTAGCCCATTCCAAAGTTGCTTCCTTCTACATTTTCAGGTATCTTTATAGCAATGCCCCACTCCCAGTACCACCAATTTTCTGTATTAGTCCATTCTTACATTGCTATGAAGAAATACCTGGAACTGGGTAATCTTTTTTTTTTTTTTTTTTTTTTTTTTTTTTGAGATGGAGTTTCATTCTGTCACCTAGGCTTGAGTGTAGTGGCGCAATCTCAGCTCACTGCATCCTCCGCCTCCTGGGTTTAAGCAATTATCTGCCTCAGCCTCCCGAGTAGCTGGGATTACAGGTGCCCACCACCACATCTGGCTAATTTTTTTTTTTTTTTTTTTTGTATTTTTAGTACAGATGGGGTTTCACCATTTTGGCCAGGCTGATCTTGAACTCCTGACCTCGTGATCCACCCGCCTCGGCCTTCGAAAGTGCTGGGATTACTGGCATGGCCAGAACTGTGTAATTTAAAAACAAAAGAGGTTTAATTGATTGACGGTTCTATAGGCTGTACATGAAATATGGCTGAGGAAGCCTCAGGAAACTTACAATCATGGCAGAAGGTAAAGGAGAAGTAGGCACATCTTTACATGGCCAGAGCCAGAGGAAGAGGTGGGGGGAGATACTACACACTTTTAAACAACCAGATCCTTTGAGAATTCTATCACAATAACAGCTCCGGGGGATGGTGCTAAACCATTAGAAACCACCTCCATGATCCAATCACTTCCCACCAGGCCCCAGATCCAACACTGGGGATTACAACTGAACATGAGATTTGGGTGGGGCACAGGTCTAAACCATATCACTCCACCATTACACAATTTACCCATGTAACCTGCACATGTATATCTTGAATCTAAAATAAAGTTTAAAAAAAAAGATTCTGCCCTCAAATGCTGACTCCTTTGTGAAACCATCCCTCACACAGTATTGTTTTGAGAGAGGGGAAAAAAGCTCCTTCAATCTTCCTGTTATATTTTGCATTTCCACACTCACAGGTACATGACTTCACTTTGCAATGTCACTGTCTCTATACATTGCTTTTCACAATTTGCCTGCTTCTTGGAGTCCCAACCCCACAAAACTCATCAAAAGCAAGTATGAGAGGAGGAACTGTCTTTTCTTCTTTGTATCACCTAATTCAGTATCCCACACATAGTGTGTATGCAATATTTGTTGAGTGAATTTAACTATTTGCCTTTTCATTTAAATGTATTATAATTCATCAGAATAAAATCTAAAATACATAACAATTATCAAATCAAACATATGATCAATGATTCATAAAGACACATATCTGAAAAATCAAATTATTTGCAAATTATTGGCTGTTTTTGCAATCAACTCTCTTTTGAGCCACAGGTAATTTTTATTCCTTTGCCGCATGGTCTGTAAACATTATTTTCAGAGAGGTAAGACAACCAAACATCATTCCATTTCCTAATCAGCATGAGACAACAGGTGTCTCCTTAGACAAGCAGTGATCCTAAGTTAGCAAAATAAGCAGCAAGGGCAGGGAAAAAGGTAGAGTAGTCAACTATGTCTTTCACTGAAATTAGTATTAGAATACCTTATATTTTGGAGAGCAGAAAATAAGGATTTTTTTTAACTTAAAGGTAGGGGGTTAAAGGTATGATGTGAGTTACAATGAAGACTGGAAGAACCAGACTAAAGGAGGCAAGAACTCATAGTCAAAGATACTAAAGTTCAAGCAAAGGCGGTGGCAGACCCAGACCAGATAGCAATCCCAGAGACAGAGATGGTTATTCAGGTTGGAGCACTTAGAATGTGAGGAATGAGGAAAGCCCTAAGATTCTTTTTTAAAAAAGAACAGAAGGCTAAGCCAAGACTCTAGCAAGGTGGGGGAGAGTCTAAAAGAAGTCTTGTAGCAGAAACACAGAAGACAGTGGAATCTAGCCAAAGAAAGATAGAGCAGGAGGAAGTTCAGCATCTACTATTGTTTGAACGTTCCCTCCAAAATTCAGATCGAAATCTTTTTATAAATTACTCAGTCTGTGGTATTTTGTTATAGCAGCACAAAGATACAACTGTAGGAGCAACATTTTCAGAAGGTGACAGGAAATGGAATCCAGGGTGCAATTACACAGATTAGATTTATCTGGGAATAGAGACATTCAATGTATGTTATTTAATATAAGAGAAAGTAGCAGAATAGGTACAAATGTAGATAAGCTACTGAATTTTGAGGTAGAAAGAAGAACTTGCCTTGTGATGGCTTTCATTTTCTCAATAAAGACAAGGTCTAAAAGAATGAGGTAGAGGAGAGAGGAAAGGAGAGTTTAAATTAGAGGCTTAAGGAGGGAGGAAAATGTTTGAAATACTGATTTTCAAGAATAGACATAGTAAAGAATTGTAAGAGTGTTAGCAGTATTTAACGTGCATTTGCAACTGAGATTGTTTCTTTAAAATGAGACTAATCAGGGCCAGGCACACAGGCTCGTGCCTGTAATCTCAACACTTTGGGAGGCCAAGCCATGAGGATTGCTTGAGCCCAGGAGTTCAAGACCAGCCTGGGCAAACATAGAAGACCCTGTCCCTACCAAAACCTTAAAAAACTTAGTAAGGGATGTGGTCATGCATACCTGTGGTCCCAGCTATTCAGGAGGCTGAGGTGGGAGGACTGCTTGAGCCCAGGAGGTCAAGCCTACATTAAGCTAGGATCATGCCACTGCATTTCAGCCTGGGTGACAGGGCAAGATCCTGTCTCAAAAAAAAAATTGAAAATAAAAATAAAGATAAATGAGACTAATCAGCCAAGGTGTCTCCATTTTCCTCCATCTGTGTTTACCTATAAGGTATAAAAAGAGTTGGCTAAGTTGAATTCAACCAGTGTTGGGTTTTGGCAGGTAAGTAAAACAGAAGATTACAGGGGCCAGAAAATAAATGGGCATTTGCAGTGCACTAACTACAATAATGGACCACTCAGTCTAAAGTGAGAAAGGAGAAAAAGAAGACATGAATACTTCACAAATGCATGTCTTAAACCCCAAGTGGTCTGTAAACTCAAGAGCAAAAGCCATGAGTTTTATGCTATGTATATATACCTTACCAAAGAGTAATATAGTTAGTAAAAGCCTTTGCTGACTGATTAAATGAATCTTCTCCATATTCCAGAGCTCCAAATGATACAAACTCATCAGATTTAATTTTTTTAAGTAGCTTTCTAAAGATATGGAAAGAAAAATAAATCTATGGTTGAAACATTTGAGTTCTGAAGAGCAGGTGAATGGGTTCCCATGATATTTCCATATAAACAAAGATTAACTGTAGGACATTAATCAAAAGAGACTACAGCAGTAGAAATTAAACTTAATAACAATTAATTAACTTCATATGGAAAAATAAAACCTAATTAATACAGCGCATTCCCTTCTAGAACAACTGCCCCTGCCCCACAGAATAAAAATCAATGCATTTCCAGACAGTCTCTCAGCAAATACTAACTAGTCAAGAGAGCTGGAACTTTGATACTACTGCTACCTATAGCCTTTCTTATTAAAGAATTTAAAATAATTCTAGAAAATATGTGACCACCTTTTATGATACTTAATTTATATAAATTACTTAAAGTCTCTCATTTTTGCTACTTTATTCTTTCCCTATTTAGATAATGTCAAGAAAATCCTAGAAAAGACAAAATATACCTCTAAAAGGTTATGTTCAAATAAAAATTATCACAATATTTTATACGTATAGATTTTCAACTATATATTTTTAACTATTCTTTTCCCTATGGTCAAAATACATGGTTTAATCAGCTCAGTGAAATAAAGAAAAATTGGGTCCAGATAGCATGTTAAGGAAGAAAAAGAGATAAAACTATGATAACAGAAAAAAGGTTTGGTTCCCAGGCTGTGTTGCTACTCAAAGTCACCAACAGGACAAACCATTAGCAAAGAAATGAAATAACTTATCTGTAATATGAGACTACTAAAGCAGATACTACCTAAGTTTTCTTTCTATTCCAAAAATTCGATTTCATCTAGTGCTTTTGACTTCACTCTTTCAAAGGCCTTTGAGAAGGAAGGGTGCTAAAAGACTCAAACTTTCAATTCATGATATATACTTTCTGTCTCTGGATGACAACTAACAGAAAAATCTAGAAGAAAACAGACAAATATTTCAAAATCAGAAAAAACTAGGTCATCTCTTCTCCATCCTGTGCCACTCTTAGTTCCACATTCACTTCTCTCATAACCATTCTCCATTTCTTTTTTTAAAAGTGAATTGTATTGTGTATATTCGATGTTTACAACATAGTATGAGACACACACAGATAAAATGGTTACAATAGTGAAGCAGATTAACAAGAGTGAAGCAGATTAATATATCTATCATCTCACATAATTATTTTTTGTGTGACAAGAGCAGCTAAAATCTACCTATTTAACAAAAATCCTTAATACAACACAATTTTATTAAGCCTCAGGCCTAGCAGTAGCACCATTTGCCTCCCAGAGAACTATGAGATTAGTGAATCCAGACAGAATTTATTTGGGAAAACAGGGGCTAACAGTTTGCTAATTCAAGACAGAGTTCTTACCTTTATATCCCCATCACCAAATCCAGTGTCAAATACATAGCAGACCCCTAATTTAACTCCTCTATATAATTTATTACACCAGTAACTCAAGTGTGGTCACCTGGCGTCTTTATAGAAAAGCACAATTTCAGGTACTATCAAGATCTAATGAATCAAGCTCTGTAAGTGGGGTACAGCACTCTGTTTTAAAACCCCTCCATGTGCGATTCTGATGCACACTCAAGTTTGAGAACCATTGTATTAAACCTCCCAGGAAATAACCTTCCTGTTAATTACAAAAAAGTGCTGGGGTTTTTTCCTTAGCTGCCATCACTTAAAAATGCTTGGACTCACATGATGTTGTCAACTACTTCTGTCTCCAGCGTGCACACAAAATGAACTTTAGTAAAACCTTTGGAGCCTCAGTTCCCTGGTCTGTGAAGCAGGAATAATACCACACGCTTTCATAAATAAGAGATAGCTTACAGAAAGGCTCCTTTCTTTCCTTTCTTTTCTGTTACCTGTACCAAGTCCCCGCTACTTTACAAAGACAATGGTCCTAAAGAAGACACTCTGGCACTCCTCTGAAAAATGTCACCAGTGCCTCCTACACAGAAAAGCTCTCTAATAAGGTTTTCTTATGGAAAATACCACAGGAGGGAAATGAAGAGTTAAAGAGTCCTTACAGACTCATAAACAGAACAGCAATTCTAAAAAGATGGTTCACAAAGTAGTGGGAAAAGCAATCATTCAAAATTGTGCACCTCTGTAACTTAAAAAAAAAAAAAATCACCATTAAACAGAACATAGGCAACTTTCTCTTAAGTGTCCAAAATAAATCATAAATGATAACTGGAGATAAATAATAGAGATGAGGGGTGGGAGGTGCGGGGGCAGGAGGAATGAAGCTTTTGAAAATGCAAAAGAACTAGAATATATGACCCATATTAAAGTGGTACAATCCAATCCCCTTAGATTTTCTGGCGGCAGCCTCACTGTCAAATTCTTTGTCCCAGTGTTGCCACACTATGTGTTCTGATTTGGGGTTCAAAAAATATGGTTACCGGGGGAAGCAAAAGCAAAACCCACTGCTGTGGGTGAGACCTAAAAACTGGGGAGTACTACTTTAAAAAAAAAAAAAGGTTGAGAACTTTCAGAAGAATTCACTATAAACAATTCCCAACTTTCAGTTCCTCGCTCCCTTTGAAAGGAATACTCAAAGGTTTAATTTGACCTCCTTGACAACTAGCCCTTTTTACGGGGATGAAAATAGATCAGTGCATGTGATGTGTCATTACACTCGAATATTTCGCACAGTAACCGCGCCAGAAGCATTCGTTAAATCGGCACTATCAGCTTTAATTCTTACTCCTCCCCGCTGCCATCTAAGATAGGACAGTCCTCTATTTTCGCTATTCTGGAGTAGCCAACATTCCAGTATGCAGGACTGAAGTGAAATTTAATCGCTCATATCTTTTTAAGGGAACCTTTTACAGCGAACTTGGAAAAGTAATGCCAGCTATACGTTGAATGGCACCATGCTGGGAGTTGTAAAACCACAAACTCAGTGCCTGGCCGTCCGGGAGGTGGAATTCCAACAGCGGCTCCTCACTGCACCAAACTAACAATTTCTCCACACGACAGTGCATCTTAATGCGGATGGTAACTCACTTTTTAAATAGTCAACACCGTCCCCTCTAACTCCCAGCCAGACATGACACTTCTACCCCACCCAAGAACGCCAGGGCGAAGGAAGTCTTTTGGGCACCTTAGTGCCTCCTCCTAGCACCAATGACTGACAGTGTCCCCAGGTGCCCAGCGAGGGTCCCAAGCGAGGCCGGGACCCAAAGACTGTCCAATTCTCGCGTCCCAGGACGTCCTGAAGTCGCAGCCCCGTGACCCCGCTCCCCGCCACGGGGCGCACTCCGCCTCCTCCGACTCCTGCGGCCCCTTTCCTTAGTCCAAACCCGCTGTCCCGGCCCCGCGGCCCTCCGGTCCCCTCGACTCTCCCCAGGCAAACCCGGAACCGGGCGCGGGCTCAGGCCCAAGCCAGGCCGCGGGCTCCCCCAGCGCTCACCCCACCTCCCGAGCCGCCCCGGGACACGCGCCCGGGCGCAGACGGGAAAGCGCGGGGGGCCTGGTCCGGGAACCCACTTCCCGGCCGGGGCAGGGCAGGACTCACCTTCGTACTGCAGATCCACCAGGACTAGCAGGAAGGGGAACACCGAGCCCAGCCGGCTGGTCACGGAGCCGGGGGCCACCATGTCCGAGGGCTCGCAAGTGAAGAGAAGGAAGAGTGTGTGGCCCACCAGCACGCGCCGGCGCTCTGGCAGCAGTTGCGCCCGCCCCGGTCGGCTCTCGCTCAGGCCTCAGCGGCTCTGGAGCCCAGCAGAGGAAGGCAGCGGGGGGCGGGGCCCGGGCCACGCTACGCCCCGGAGCGCCGCCGCCGTCCAATCGCCTTCTTTCTGGCGGCTTTCCTCCCGGGCTCGCCGGGGTCGTGGTTCGCGCTGATAGGCTGCGGAGGCCGCCGCCCCGCCCCGTCTCTGATAGGATAACGTGGAAGCACGAGACGAGGCTGCGTCTGCCGGTCGCAGAGCTGTCAGCAAGCTCCAAACCGCCGCGGCCGCTCGGAGGGAAGCCGACGGGGAGTCTGTGGCGGTCGCCGAGTCCGCATGCGCAGGCTGCAAAGGCCCTTTTGGGCCGGTCCCGCCGCGCTAGGTTGGCAAGTGGGACAATTTGATCCTTCCGAGGTTCGCCAGCGTGATGTTAGGAGAGGAAAGCGCAGCCGCAGCGTCCGAATGGGAAGGCCAAACACGGTCCCGGGGCGTCTGGAATTGAGGTCTCAAGTGAGCCGGTAAACACCGCCTCCCGCTGAGAGTCCCGGAACAAATACTGTCTGAACTGAGCCGTAAGCAAGAAACGATCAGGAGAAGCTGGGCGTTCATTAGGGCGATCTGATGATTAGACCATTTCAGGGACAACCAGAGACAAGTGCGTAATTGTTCTAAGGCAGGTAGGTAATTGGTCTGGAAACTTGGGCCCCGCCACCCCGACTTTCAGCAAACCAGCGTGCCCAGGAAAAACAGCGATTGTGGAAAACCCTGTGAAGAAGAGACCAGGAAGGCACTGTGGTTTAAGAGAGCGAGGCGTTCCTGAATGCAGCCAACGTCAACTGGTAACCAAAATACTGTGAGAACGGATCCTGCATCTTGCGCTTACCATGGGAAATTCAAGAGAGATACGAACCTGAGCAAGATGAGGTTGAAGTTACTCAATGCGGCATTAAGCCTGTTGACGGCCACTTCCTCCGGCGTCACCAACACACACACTGTACACCAGCAGTATTTTTACACGGGGTATGTGTGTTAAGTAATATCAAGTGCATACTTATTACTTCACCTGTATTTGCTGCCTTGCTACCATAGAGAAACTCATGAATTATAAATAGCATAGTGAATTTGTGATTCCCTGAAGATATACTAACGAGGACTTTTTAAAAGGCGTCTATTCCGAAGAGAACTAATATGGAGGAAATGGTTTCGAGAAAGAAAAAAGAAAAAACGGAGTCCTTGATTAGTTTTGGGGAAGGCAAAATAATATAATGTGAAGAGTAAAGGATTCAGATCCAGGAAACCCCATAACTTTTATGTAAGTTATCGTCATCTGTAAAGTGGTTAGGATCCTGAAAGTCTCAAAGGTTTGTTTTGAGGTTTCATGAAGCAGATAAATGTTCTTATAAATTGTAGAATGTTATACCAGTGTTACTCATTATTCTAACAACAGCGGAATAGTTAAGAGAGGCTCCTTCAGAAATTCCTTGGGATTTTTTTTTTTTTTTTTTTTTTTTGGCTTGTGTTTTTTAATATCACAAGGTAGTGTCTCTGAAAAATGGTAGATGATTTCAATGTCCACAAATATGCAGGTGAAGACATTCAATTGAGGTACTGTACCCAAGGCAGCCAGCAAGATGCTGAACATAGAAAATAACAACTATTTACACAAAATTGTAAACAAAATGCAATATATCTAGACTGTGAGTTATCACCAATGTGCTGCCTATGACCTTGGTCTTAAGGAAAAAGTAGCAGAGCTGAAGAAGTTCTAAGGATAGAAATTAGAAATTATCAAGGAGATGATAGACTTTGTGTTATAGGAAGCGAAAGTAGCAGGGGTCTTCAATGGTTAGTGATTTTGAGATTAATTACATAACTATGAATTCTGTAATATTAGAACTAAGCTTTACGAAGCATTCGTTGAAAAAAAGATAATTTTATAACATAGAAGGTAACAGTAGACAAAAAAATGTGCAAAACTAAAATTATGTGTATAATGCTTGGGAACGCTTCCTCCAATGTTCATCTAGTCATGGTTTTCACGAATCTCTCTTGCCAATAAAACCAAAGACCAAAGTAATCCAGTGATTGTAAGAAAAGTTACTGTAAATATGTTTGCATTTGTCAGAATTTATGGAGTCTTTTTGAAATTAAACATTAAGGCCGGGCGCGGTGGCTCAAGCCTGTAATCCCAGCACTTTGGGAGGCCGAGGCGGGCGGATCACGAGGTCAGGAGATCGAGACCATGCTGGCTAACACGGTGAAACCCCGTCTCTACTAAAAATACAAAAAGAAATTAGCCGGGCGCGGTGGCGGGCGCCTGTAGTCCCAGCTACTCCGGAGGCTGAGGCAGGAGAATGGCGTGAACCCGGGAGGCGGAGCTTGCAGTGAGCCGAGATCGCGCCACTGCACTCCAGTCTGGGCGACAGAGCTAGACTCCGTCTCAAAAAAAAAAAAAAAAAAAGAAATTAAACATTAAATCTCTACTGTAATTCATACTATTTGTTAATTATAGTAGTAAAATATTTTTTAAATGGTAGCATATTTATGATATATCCAAAATTAAGAGTATTACACAATTTTTATTAGGTTGATCTATGTTTATTGACTAGGAAAAACAATGTTGGTAGAGAGGAGTGAACAGATCTAGAACATATTTTGGAGGTAAAGTGGATAAGATTTGCTTAGGAATTAACTATGAGGAGAAATAAATGTTCAGAAACAAGTAGAGCACTTATAAGCACCTTTTTGTGCCAAATTAAAAAAAAAAAAGTCAGCATTAAGTTAATGCCACCATATACATCCTTCCACGTTTATTTTTACAAACTTGTGCTTTTATTTCTAAGAAACAATTCTAGACTGGGCACAGTGGCTCACACCTGTAATCCTAGTGCTTTGGGAAGCCAGGATAGGAGGATTATTTGAGGCCAGGAGTTCGCGACCAGCCTGAGCAACACAGCAAGATCCTGTCTCTGCAAAAAAATTTAAAACTAGCCAGGTGTGGTGGCTCATGCCTGTTGCCCTAACTACTCCGACTGAGGCAGAGGATTGCTTCAACCCAGGAATTTGAGGTTGCAGTGAGCTAAGATCACGTCACTGCACTCCAGACTGAGCAACAGAGTGAGACTTTTTATCAAAAAAAAAAAAAAAAAAAAGATTTTTAAAATTGAAATTGCTTATTCAAAGAATGTGTTTAAACTTTTAAGATGCATTGTCAGATTATTTTTCCCTAAAGAAGTAATTTCTATTACTATCAGCTGTTTATGTTCCTGCCTACTCACCATCACTAGATATAATTGATTTTCAGTTTTTGCCAATCTGAAGAATAAAATATGACCCTCATATGTCAAATTTATGGTTTATTTTCAAGAATTTTGGGATTCTGATCAAATTTTGGTACTTTCATAAAAATTTGGCCTTTAAATCACATCTTGTCTTCTCTGCTTTCCACCCTCTTTTATGTTGTTTCTTGGCTTCTGGCCACATGACTACAATCTCCGCTTCTGTATTCACATCACCTTCTGTCATTTTTTACCTTCTTGCCTCCGTCTTATAAGGATCCTTGTAATTAATTTTATTGTGCCCACTGAGATAATCCAGGATATTCTTCCTACTCAAGTTCCTCAATCACATCTGCAAAAACTGACTTTTGCTATAGAACAATGACAGGAGATTAGAATGTAGATATATTTGGAGGACCATTATTCAGCTTAACACAATACTTCCCCCTTCACCAGGTGGGGCTCATTTTCCCACCTTCCTTAAGTGTGGGCTGGACTTAGTGACTAAAACTTCCAAAGAACAGAGTGTGGAAAGGGAGGAGGAGAGTAACTTCATAGTACAGAAACCTGGAAACACCATCTTGGCCAGGTGGTCAAAGTTAATATCATCAAGTCATGTTGATAGCATATACTCCCAATATACTGTGATGAGAAGGGCAATTCACGTGTGTGGTATTCTGAAAACCTATAATCCAATCTAGTCTAAACATGAAAAAAAATCAAACTAAAATTAAAGGACATTCTATAAAACACCTGATCAGTATTCCTCAAAATTATCAATGTCATGGGAAACAAGGAAAGATTGAAATACTGTAACAGACCAGAGGAAACTAAGGAAACTTAACTGATGACTGAATGCAGTGTGCTGTATTAAACTGGATCCTGGAATAGAAAATAGACAGTAGTGGAAAAACTGAGATATGGATAGTCTCAAGTTTAATAGTAATGTACCATTATTACTTTCTTAGTTTTGACAGATGTACCATGGTTATGCAAGATGCTAACAATAGGGAAAAATAAGTAAGGGGTATTTGGGACCTCCCTGTACTATCCTTATGCCCTTACTTGAAAATTATTTCAGCAATAGAAGTTTATTTAAAATATTGTGAAGGGCCTGAGTATTTTTAAATCAACTGTGGTGACTCTCTTTTGTGTATTTGTGTCCAAATGAGTTTTTCTGCATCAAATTTTATCTCCTCTCCTTGCAGAAGAAAGAGAATTAGCCCTTTACAGAGATAATAGTTGCCTAAGCCAGCTCTTTTCTCCTCTTTTTGATGTTCTTCTCTTTTTCTCTCACTTTGGAAATTGTAGGTTATTTGATTTTTTCAAATATCTGTTGTTACATATACATTCTAGTTATATTCTAGTCCAAACAATCTAGCAAAATAAAAGAAAAATGCTGTTCACTGTACTTTTTATTTTTAAAATGTGAGTTCATTTAAATAATAGCTTGTGTTACTTATGAGCTAAAAGTTTTGAAGTATGATTTAAAGAGTCTTTAACATTACAATTCTGGACTACAAAGTGTAAAAATTGTATTTTAAAAGGTTTATGTACTGTTTCTGATAAACAGATGAATCTTTGATCACTGGAATGTGTTAATACTAATTTAAAGGCAGCTATATATTTTCTGATTTTATAAGAAATTAACCAATACAATACATTTTATATACATTGGGTAAACTCTTCAAAATTTAAGATTTCTTAATTTCTAAATTAAGTGACATAATGACATGTCTTAAAATAGGTTTGATCTTATAAAATTTTTGTAATAACACAAATATAAGGACTTATTATTTTCCAGATTCTCACATCTGAATCCAAACATGTAAATACAATTGTATTAAATATAAATGTTATAAACACAATAATTAAATGAGAGATAATCAAAATGGATTTTGAAAATAACATGAGGAAGACAGAGAAAGATAGCCAAATAGAAGCCTCCACCGATCTCCATCCCCACAGGAACACCAGCTTTGACAACTGTTTACACAAAAAAAGCACCTTCATAAGAACCAAAAGTCAGGCGAGCAATCACAGTACCTGGTTTTAACTGCATATTGCTGACAGAGGCGTTGAAGAGAGTAGGAGAGGCAGTCTTGAATTACCAACATCACCCCTCCCCTATCCCCTGGCAGTGACTGTGTGGCACTGAGAGAGAATTTGTACATTTGTGCAAGAGGAAAGGACAGTAATTATGGGCCTTTGCATTGGAATTTAGTGCTGGGAGCATTTAGATCAACTTTAGCCAGAGGGGAATCGTCCATTCCAGCAGTCAGAACTTGAGTTTTGGCAAACCTCACCACCGTGGGCTAAAGAGCTCTAAGGTTTAAAATAAACTTGAAAGGTAACTTAGGCCACAAGCACTGCAACTCCTAGGCAAGTCCTCATGCTGTGCTGGGCTTAGAGCCAATGGACTTGGGGGCCATGTGACCTAGTGAGACACTAGCCAGGGTGGCCAAGGCAGTGTGCTTGTATCACCCCTCCCCCAACTTCAGGCAGTACAGCTAGCAGCTCCAGAATACACATCACCACATGCATTTTCCACTTCAGGAAAGGAGAGAGAGGAGAAAAAACTTGTTTTGCAACTTGGATACCAGCTCAGCCACAATAGGATAGGGCACTGGGCAGGGTCGTGAGGCCCCCATTTCAGGCCCTAGCTCCCAGACAACAACATATCTAGACATACCCTGGGCCAGAGGGGAACCCACTATCTTGAAGGGAAGTACCCAGTCCTGGAAGGATTCATCACCTGCTGATTAAAGGGCCCTTGGGGCCTGAATAATCAGCAGCAGTAACCAGGTAGTACATGCTGTGGGCCTTGGGTGAGACTCTGAGGTATACTGGCTACAGGCATGATGCAGCATATTCACAGCTATGGGTGGCTATGAGGAAAGACTCCCATCTGTTTGAGAAAAGGAGAGGAAAGAATAAAGGAGACTTTCGTATAGCTGAGGTGCCAGCTCAGCTACAGTGGGGAAGTGAACCAAGTGGGCTCTTGGATGGCATTTCTGGCCCTGGGCCAAAGGGGAGCCCATGGCCCTGAAAGGTGAGTTCCAGTCATGGCAGCATTGACCACAAGCTGACTACAAAGCCCTTAGATCTTAAGTGAACATCAGCAGAATCATGGCAATACTCCCAGTGGCTTGTGGTATTGATGGACATGGGGAGAGACTCCTCTGCCTGGTGAAAGGGGAGGGAAGACTAGAAAGGACTTCGTCTTATGGTTTCAATGCTAGCTTACCCTCAGTAGAATAGAGCACCAGGTAGATTTCTAAGGTTTCTGACTCCAGGTTCTGGAGTTACAGCTGCTGACTCCCAAACAACATCTCTGAACCCACCCAGGGCTCTGGGGAACTTGCCATCCTGAAAAGAAAGACAGAAAACTAGCTGGCTTCACTGCCTGCTAATTGTAGAGCCCTAGGACCTTCAGCTAACATAGGTAGTAGCAGGTAGTGGTTACAGTGGGCCTTCAGCATAACCCATAGCTGTGCTGGCTTTAGGTCTGACCATCCACAGTCCCAGTGATGGTGGCCACAGGGGTACTTGTGTCACCCCTCCCCCAGCTACAGGTAGTGTTGTGGGAAGTCAGGGACCCCGAATGGAGGGACCAGCTGGCGCTGCGGCAGAGGAACATAAATTGTGAAGATTTCATGGACATTTATCAGTTCCCAAATAATACTTTTATAATTTCTTATGCCTGTCTTTAATCTCTTAATCCTGTAACTTCATGAACTGAGGATGTACATCACCTCAGGACCACTGTGATAATTGTGTTAACTGTACAAATTGATTGTAAAACGTGTGTTTGAACAATACGAAATCAGTGCACCTTGAAAAAGAACAGAATAACAGCGATTTTTTGGAAACAAGGGAAGACAACCGTAAGGTCTGACTGCCTGCGAGGTCGGGCAAAAACAGCCATATTTTTCTTCTTGCAGAGAGCCTATAAATGGATGTGCAGGTAGGAGAGATATCGCTAAATTCTTTTCTTAGGAAGGAATATTACTATTAATACCCTGGGAAAGGTATGCACTCCTCGGGGGAGGTCTATAAACGGCCACTCTGGGAATGTCTGTCCTATATAATTGAGATAAGGACTGAGATATGCCCTGGTCTCCTGCAGTACCCTCAGGCTTACTAGGATGGGGAAAACCCCAGCCCTGGTAAATTTGTGGTCAGACCAGTTCTCTGCTCTCGAACCCTGTTTTCTGTTGTTTAAGATGTTTATCAAGACAATACATGCACCGCTGAACATAGACCCTTATCAGTAGTTCTCCTTTTTGCCTTTTGAAGCATGTGATCTACTCCCTGTTCTTACACCCCCTCCCCTTTTAAAACCCTTAATAAGAAAACTTGCTGCTTTGAGGCTCAGGGAAGCATCACAGTCCTACCGATATGTGATGTCATCCCCAGTGGCCCAGCTGTAAAATTCCTCTCTTTATACTCTTTCTCTTTATTTCTCAGCTGGCTGACACGGAAAATAGAAATAACCTACATTGAAATATTGCGGGCAGGTTCCCCCGATAAGGTAGCTCAATAGAGAGAGAGAGAGAGAGAGAGAGAGACAGGCTGATTCTGTTTGGGTGAAAATAAGGAAAAAGAACAAGAGTCTTTGCCTCGTAATCCAGAGAATTCTTTCAGGTATTATCCAAGACCACCAAAGCAGTACCTCTATGTGTGTGCAAGAACTACAATGTTACTGCATTTAGGGGCCCCCTAGTGCAGATATGGCTGCAGTGACCAAAAACTTAGATCACAACATCCAAGTCCATTTAAATACCTGGAATGTCTTCCCAAGAAGGATGAATACAAACAAGCCCCACTGTGAAGACTACAATAAATACCTAACTCTTCAATGCCCAGACACCAACAAACATCCACAAGCACCAATATCATCCAGGAAAACATGACCTCAGCAAACAAACTAAACAAGGTATCAGGGGCAAATCCCAGAGAAAAAGAGATATGTTACCTTTCAGACAGATAATTGAAAATAGCTGTTTGGAGGAAACTCAAAGAAATTCAAGATAATGGAGAGAAGGAACTTAACATCCTATCACATACATTTAACAACAAAATTGAAATAAGTAAAAAGAAGCAGAAATTCTGGAGTTGAAAAATGCAATTGACATACTGAAGGCATCAGCCTCTTAATAACAGAATTGATCAAGCAGAAGAAAATAATAGGTTGAAGACAGGCTGTTTGAAAATACACACTCAGAAGAGACAAAAGAAAAAAGAATAAAAAAGAATGAAGCACACCTACAGGATCTAGATAATAGTTTCAAGGGGGGAATCTAAGAGTTATTGGCCCTAAAGAGATGGTGGCGGGGGTGGGTAGAAAGTTTGTTCTGAGGGATAAAAACAGAGAACTTCCCAAAAACCTCCCAAACCTAGACAAAAATATGAATACTGAAGTACAAAAAGATTATAGATCACCAAGCAGATTTAACCCAAAGAAGACTACCTCAAAGCACTTAACAGTGAAACTCCCAATGGTCAAAGATAAACAAAGGATCCCAAAAACAGCAAGGGAAAATAAACAAATAACATACAATTGAGCTTTAATATGTCTGCCAGCAGACTTCTCAGTGGAAACCTTACAGAAAAGGAGAGAGTGACATGACACATTTAAAGTGCTAAAGGGAAAAAAAATTACCCTAGAATAATATATCCAGTGAAAATATCCTTCAACCATAAGGAGAAATAAAGACTTTCCTGGACAAACAAAATCCAAGGGATTTCATGAACACCATACCAGTCCTACAAGAAATGCCAAAGGGAGTACTTTAATCAGAAAGAAAAGGATGTTGATGAGCAAAATAAATCATCTGAAGGTACAAAACTCACTGGTAAGAGTAAGTACACAGAAAAACACAGACTGTTATAATACTGTAACTGGCAAGTGTAAACTGCTGTTCAGTAGAAAGACTAAATGATGAAGCAATAAAACTAATGACTACAACAACTTTTCAAGACATAGTACAGTAAGATACAAAGAGAAACAAAAAGTTTAAAAGCTGGGGGATGAAGTTAAGGTGTAGAGTTCTTATTAGTTTTTGCTTAAATGTTTGTTTATGTAAACAGTGTTATTATTAGCTTAAAATAATGGGTTAAAGATAGTAGTTACAAGCCTCATAGTAACCTCAAATCAAAAAACATATAACAGAGATACAAAAAGTAAAAAGCAAGAAATTAAATCATACCACCAGAGGAAATTACCTTCACTGAAAGAAAGACAGGAAGAAAGAAGGGGGAAGAAAAGACCACAAAACAACCAGGAAACATAAAATGGCAGGAGTAAGTTCTTGCATATCAGTAATAACATTGAATGTGAATGGACTAAACTCTTCAATCAAAAGATATTGAGTGACTGAATGGATTAAAAAAGAAAAAAGACACAATGATCTGTTGCCTACAAGAAAAACACTTCACCTGTAAAGTCACACATAGACTGAAAATAAAGGGATGGAAAAAGATATTTCATGCAAATAAAAACCAAAAAAGAGCAGGAATTGCATTACTTATATCAGACAAAATAGATCTCAAGACAAAAGCCATAAGAGACAAAGAAAGTCACTATATAATGATAAAGGAGTCAATTCAACAAGAAGATATAACAATTGTAAATAAACATGCACCTCACACTGGAAGACCCAGATATATAAAGCAAATATTATTAGAGCTAACGAGAGAGACAGACCCCAATACAATAATAGCTGGAAACTCAAACACCTCACTTTCAGCACTGGATAGATCTTCCAGACAGAAAATCAACAAAGATACATCAGACTTAATCTGCATCATAGACCAAATAAATGGTCCTAATAGGTATTTACAGAACATGTCATCCAATGGCTGCAGAATACACATTCTATTCCTCAGCACATGGATCATTCTCAAGGATAGACCATAAATTTGGTATAAAACAAGTCTTAAAACATTAAAAAAAATGAAATAATATCAAGCATTTTCTCTGACCGCAATGGAATAAAATTAGAAATCAATAACAAGAGGAATTTTGGAAACTATACAAACACATGGAAATTAAACAATATGCTCCCAAATGACAAGTGGGTCAATGAAGAGATTAAGAAGAACATTGAAAATTTTCTTGAAACAAACAATAATGAAAACACAACATATCAAAACCTATGGGGTACAGTGATACTAAGAAGGAAGCATATAGCTATAAGTGCCTATATCAAAAAAGAAGAAAAACTTCAAATAAACCAACCTAACAATGCATCTTCAAGAACTGGAGAAGCAAGAGCAAACTGAACCCAAAGTTAGTAGAAGAAATGTAAATATTAGAGCAGAAATAAATGAAATTGAAATGAAGAAAGCAACACAAAATATCAACAAAACGAGAAGTGAGTTTTTTCGAAAAGATAAAATTGACAAACCTTTAGCCAGACTAGGAAAAAAGGAGCAAAGACCCAAATAAATAAAACCAGAGATGAAAAATGAGATGTTATAACCAATACTGGGGAAATTCAAAGGATCATTAGAGGGTACCATGAGCAACTATGTGCCAATAAATTAGAAAACCTAAAAGAAATGAAGAAATTTCTACATACATACAACCTACCAAGATTGAACCATGAAGAAAGCTAAAACCTGAACAGACCAATAATAAGTTACAAGACTAAAGCCACAAGAAAAAGCCTCCCAGCAAAGAAAAGCCTGGGGCCTGATGACTTGACTGCTGAATTCTATCAAACATGAAAAGAAGAACTAATACCAATCCTAGTCAAACTGTTCCAAAAAAATAGAAGAGGAGGGAATATTTTCAAACTCATTCTGCAAGGATAGTATTACCCTGATACCAAAGCCAGACAAAAACACATTAAAAGAAGAAAACCAGCCAGGCGCGGTGGCTCAAGCCTGTAATCCCAGCACTTTGGGAGGCCGAGATGGGCGGATCACGAGGTCAGGAGATCGAGACCATCCTGGCTAACATGATGAAACCCCGTTTCTACTAAAAAAAATACAAAAAAACTAGCCAGGCGAGGTGGCGGGCGCCTGTAGTCCCAGCTGCTCGGGAGGCTGAGGCAGGAGAATGGCGTGAACCCGGGAGGCGGAGCTTGCAGTGAGCTGAGATCCCGCCACTGCACTCCAGCCTGGGCGACAGAGCGAGACTCCATCTCAAAAAAAAAAAATAAATAAAAAATAAAAGAAGAAAACTACAGGCCAATATCTCTGATTAGTTTCAATGCAAAAATCCTCCACAAAATACTGGCAAACTGAATTCAACAATACATTATAAAGATCATCATGACCAAGTGGCATTTATCCCAGGGATGCAAGGATGGTTCAACATATGCAAATCAATGGGTATGATACAGCATATCAGCAGAATAAAGGACAAAAACTGTATGATCATTTCAATTGATGCTGAAAAAGTATTTTATAAAGTTCGACATCCCTTCATGATAAAAACCCTCAAAATACTAAGTATAGAAGGAACATAGCTCAAAATAATAAAAGCCATATATGACAGACCCAAACTAGTATCATACTGAATGTGGAAATACTGAAAGCCTTTCCTCTAAGATCTGGAACACAAGGATGCCCACTGTTGTTCAACATACTACTGAAAATTCTAGCTACAGTAATCAGACAAGAGAAAGAAATAAAGGGCATCCAAATTGGAAAAGAAGTGAAATTATCCTTGTTTTCAGATGATATCCTATATTTTAAAAAACCTAAGGACTCCACCAAAAAACTATTAGAACTGATAAATTCAGTAAAGTAGCAGAATAAAAAATCAACATTCAAAAATAAGTAGCATTTCTAAATGCCAACAGCAAACTGAAAAAGAAAATTTTAAAAATCTTATTTACAATAGCCACAAATAAAATTAAACACCTAGGAATTTGAAGTCAAAGATCTCTACAATAAAAACTGTAAAACACTGATGAAATAAATTGAAGAGGAGATACAAAAAATGAAAAGATATTTCATGTTCATGGATTGGAAAAATCAATATTGTAAAAATGTCCATACTACCCAAAGCAGTCTGCAGATTCAATGCAATCCCTATCAAATTACCAATGACATCCTTCACATAAATAGAAGAAAAAAATCTAAAATTTATATGGAATCACAAAATATCAGAATAGCCAAAGCTATCCTAAGCAAAAACAATGACACTGGAGGAATCACATTACCTGACTTCAAATTATACTACAGAGCTATAGGAACCAGCATGGCATTGGCATAAAAACAGACACCTAGACCAATGGAACAGAATAGAGAGGCCAGAAACAAATCCATGCATGTATAGTGAACTCGTTTTTGACAAAAGTGCCAAGAACATACACTGGGGAAAAGACAGTCTCTTCAATAAATGATGCTGAGAAAACCGGATATCCTTATGCAGAAGAATGAAACTTGACTATTATCACTTGCCTTATACAAAAATCAAACCAAAATGGATTAAAGACTTAAATGTAAGACCTTAAACTATGAAACTACTATAAGAAAACACAGGAGAAACTCTTCAGGACACTGATCTGGGCAAAATTTATTGAGTAATACCCCACAAGCACAGGCAACCAAAGCAACAATGGACAAATTGGATCATATCAGGTTTAAAAAACTTATGCAGAGGAAACAATTAACAAAGTGAAGATACAACCACAGAATGGGAGAAAATATTTACAAACTATTCATCTGACAAGGAATTAAAAAGCAGAATATATAAGGAACTCAAACTACTCAATAGGGAAAAATCTAATAATCCAATATAAAAATGGGCAAAAGATTTGAATAGACATTTCTCCAAAGAAGACATACAAATGGTAAGCAGGCATATGAAAATGTGCTCAACAGCACTGAATATCAGAGAAATGCAAATCAAAACTACAATGATATATCATCTCCTCCCAGTTAAAATGGCTTTTACCCAAAAGTCAGGCAATAATAAATACTGGCAAGGATGTAAAGAAAAGGGAACCCTCATACACTGTTGGTGGGAATGTAAATTAATGCAATCACTACTGAGAACAGTGCATATGATGGATCTAGGTTGTACACTCCTTATGAGAATCTAATTAATGCTTGGTAATCTGAGGTGGAACAGTTTCATCCCCAAACCATGCCCTCCCCTTGGAAAAATTGTCTTCCACGATACTGATTCCTGGTGCCAAAAAGTTTGGGGACCCAAATCACAAATGCAAAGTTTTTGAAATAGAAACAAACTTAAGTGTTTTTTAGGAATAGAGTATTACAATGTAATCTGGGGGACAGTTGTGTAACATGATGTCAGGAGGTAGGCAGCAACTAGGTCGCATAGTGCCTCTAAAGCTGTTAAAAGGGGGTTTTAATCTTATTCTGTTGAAAACGGGAATCCACCAGAGAGTTTTAAGCAAAGGGCTAACAGATTTAGGGTTTTTTATTTTCATTTTTTCCTAACAAAGAAAACTGCAGACCCAGTTTATTGCAACGGAAAATTCTAACATTTTTATTTAGGAAGAATTAATACAAATCCAACATAAACTTTTAAGGAAGAATGGATACAAATCCTACATAAACTTTTCCAGAAGCAGAAGATAAATTGTTTGCCAACTTATTTTATGAGTTCAGCATTACCTAGATACTAAAACCAGTTAAGGACATTACAAGAAAACTACAGATCACTATACCTCATGAACCTATATTCAAAAATCCTTAACAAATATTATCAAATCAAACCCAGCAATACATTAAAATGATAACACCTCATGATCAAGTAGGGTTTATCATAGGAATATAAGGCCAGGTTTTTTTATTTTTAAATTTTTGGGTATATCAGATTTAGTTTTAAAGGCATCTTTCTGGCTGCTGTGTGAAAAATGGATTGTAGAAGGATAAGCAGTGTGCCCAGATAGGAGTTAGAGTGCTATTGCAGTAGTCCCGATAAAAGATGATGATGTCTCAAATTGTGTGGGGTAACAGCAGAGATGGAAGTGGAGAGAAGCAAGCAGATTTGACAGGTATTATGGTGGTAATAAATGGGATAGATGGGGATGGGAAGAAGTGAGGAATCAGAAATAATTCCTAGATTTGGTTCAAGTAACTAACTGGTGTCATTTCCTGACATGAGGAGGTGTAAAGAAGGACAGAGGAGCTATTTTGGAGGATGAAAATCAAGTTCCTTTTTAGTCATGTTATACTTGAAAGGCCTCTTGGATATCAAAGCAGATATGTCAAAAAGACAACTGGATTTTTTTGTTTCCTTCCTTCCTTCCTTCCTTCCTTCCTTCCTTCCTTCCTTCCTTCCTTTCCTTTCCTTTCCTTTTCTCTCTTTCTTTTTTTCTTTCTTCCTTTCCTTCTCTTCTTTCTTTCTTTTTCTTTCTTTCTTTGTCTCTTTCTCTTTCTTTCTTCTTTACTTTTTTTTGTAATGGAGATGAGTCTCGCTCTGTTGCCCAGGCTGGAGTGCAGGGGTGCAATCTCAGCTCACTGCAACCTCCTCCAGGGCTAAAGCAATTCTCCTACCTCAGCCTCCTGAGTAGCTGGGATTACAGGTGCATGCCACCACACCCAGCTAATTTTTTGTATTTTAGTAAAGACAGGATTTCACTATGTTGCCCAGGTTGGTGTCAAACTCCTGAGTTCAGGCAATCCACCCACTTCGGCCTCCCAAAGTGCTAGGATTATTGGTGTGAGACACCTCACCCGGCTGACAACTGGATTTTTGAGTGTGGATTTCAGAGAACAGAATGGGCTGGAACTCAATGAAGTTGGGAGTCGTGATTGGATGAGATTACTGGAAGAGAATGTGTGAAGAATGCCCAGGACAGAGCCCTGAGACATCACACATTTGAAAGTATACTGAGGGAGGAGGAGACTGCAGACTTGGCCAAAATGTAGCAGGGAAACCAGGAGAGTGCAGTACCATAGAATATAAGAAGAAAGCAGTTCAAGAAGGAGGAGTGAATGAGTGAGTGTATTAGTCCGTTCTTGCATAGCTATAAAGAAATACCTGAGACTGGCTAATTTATGTACAAAACAGGTTTAATTGACTCATGCTGTATTAGTCCATTTTCACGCTGCTGATAAAGATATACTCGAGACTGGGCAATTTACACAAAAGAAGACTTACAGTTCCACGTGGCTGGGGAGGCCTCACAATCATGGCAGAAAGTGAAAGGCAAGGAGGAGCAAGTCACATCTCATGTGGATGGTGGCAGGCAAGAAGAGAGCTTGTGCTGAGAAACTCCCATTTTTAAAACCATCAGATCTCGTGAGACCCATTCACTATCACAAGAACAGCACCGAAAAGACCTGCCTCCATGATTTAGTCATCTCCCATTGGGTCCCTCCCACGTGTGGGAATTATGGGAGCTATAAGATGAGATTTGGTTGGGACACAGAGCCAAACCATATCACATGGCTTCACAGGCTGTACGGGAAGCATGATGCTGGCATCTTCTCGGCTTCTGGGGAGGTCTCAGGAAACTTGCAATCATGGTGGAAGGCAAAGGGGGAGCCAGCACTTCACATGGTCAGAGCAGGAGGAATAGGGAGAGGGGGAAAGTGCTACACACTTTTAAACAACCAGATCTTGTGAGAACTCTATCATGAGAACAGCGCTAGGAGGATGGTGCTAAACTACCTCCTATGGGAGAAACCCACTCCCATGATCCAATCACCTCCCACCAGGCCCCACTTCCAACACTGGGGATTACAATTCGGCATGAGATTTGGGTGGGGACACAGATCCAAAGCATATCACTGAGTAAGATGAGAATTAAGCATTGACCTCTGGGTCAGTAACCTTGATAGAGCAGTTTTAGGGGAGGACTGAGAGGAAAAGTCAAATAAGAGTTGATGGAAGACTAAATGAGAGGTGATAAAGTACACACAGCAAATACAGACAACCCAAGAAGTATTTTTAACAACTGTACATTCAAAATTGGTTAGGATAGTAAATTTTTTGTATTTTTACCATAAATTTTTTAAAATTATAGTACAAATAGCAAAATAGTGATAACTGTGTGTTGGAAAATTTTCATAATAAAGTAATAAAGTTGTATTGTTGTTGTTGTTTGTTGTTTGTTGTTTAAAAGAGTATTGCCTAAAAGGCAGCAAGGCAATAGGGCTCTACTCAGGGAAGGGTGAGGGTCAAGAAAAGGTGGTTTTTAAAAAAATTTTTTAATGGTAAGAGATTAGAGAGTCTATTTGACAATGGCAATGATCTAATAGGGAACCTTAGTGTTGCAGGATGAAGACAGCAACTTTGAGAGACAGTTCTTGAGAAGTGGAGATGCAATATAATCCAGAGAATATTGGAACTCACTTTTAAGGGTTATCCATCTAGTCCCAGCCGAAGCAATGACTCCAGACCTTTTGTTCAAGCTATTTCTACAGCTATAGCACAGAAGTAAAAAAAAAAAAAAAAAAAAAGAACATGGAAAATGCAAAATGCATACCTATAACCACCAGGGGTCACTGAAGGCTAATTCTGCTTTTGGATTAGGCAAAACCTAAACAGATAGTTTTAAAAATAGGAATGTCATAGTTAATTTCATGAAATTACTGAATCATGTAATTCAAATGCTATAGATTTTGTTTCCTTGTTCTTAAAATAATAATGCCATAATGAAATGTATAGTTTTGAGAACATAGAAAATATATAAAAATAAATTTTAATAGAAAAAAATCACTTTGGCCGGGCGCGGTGGCTCAAGCCTGTAATCCCAGCACTTTGGGAGGCCGAGACAGACGGATCACAAGGTCAGGAGATCGAGACCATCCTGGCTAACACGGTGAAACCCCATCTCTACTAAAAAAATTACAAAAAACTAGCCGGGTGAGGTGGCGGGTGCCTGTAGTCCCAGCTACTCGGGAGGCTGAGGCAGGAGAATGGCGTGAACCCGGGAGGTGGAGCTTGCAGTGAGCCGAGATCTGGCCACTGCACTCCAGCCTGGGTGACAGAGCAAGACTCCGTCTCAAAAAAAAAAAAAAAAAGAAAAAAATCACTTTGTTGTAAATTGTTAAACAGCTAAAAGCTAATCTAGACATCGTCAAACAAAGTTTATTTCACTACCATACCACTAAACTGAACTCTAGCATGTAAGTTTTCTTTTAAATTGGTGACTCCGTTTCTTCATGTTTTAAGTATAACAAACCATACTGAAAACAGATACTAAAACTAGAGGAAAATATAATTAAAGTTTTATAGTCTGTTATGGAAAAAAAGAAAGAAAGGATACTGATATATCGGATTTCTCCAGGGATTATGCTACCTTTCCTAGTGGAATAAATAATGCTTTATTTTATCAGATTATCTTCAGTTAATTATAAAAGTATAGCCTAAAATGTTTTTGACAGCTATTTAGGCTCTGAAAGGATCAACTGGCAAGAGGGCACAAAAGCTTCACTTGTTGGACCTCTGTTACAAATTCATAGCAATATGTAAAGTAAAATGAAAAAAACTAACAAAAGGACCTAGCTAGAGTCTAAGCCAAGATAAATATTTCTATAGGCTAGAAACAGAAACAAACAAACAAACAACAAACAAACAAAAAAACACACTAGTCATGTGCAAGCAGAAGCCACGGGAAAGCTGGTGTATGACTTGGATCCAGAAAGGCACTAAAAGTAATCATGTTCTCCTTTCTGCTTGACACCTTCACCAGCACAGCCCTATTATGGCTGCTTGTTTACTTGGAATTGTAGAAACCTAGGAAGGGGGAATCAACCTGCTCTTGACTGGTTCTTCAGTATCAGCCTGGAAGCACCATTATAAGAGAGGAGAGAGTGAGTATAGAGAGAAAGAAAAGTGGGAAAACAAAAATGAAAATAAACAAAAACATACCTTTCGACTCAAAATGATACTGCAAAATAACATTTCAAAACATATCAAGAACTCTAATGCTAAGAAAGACAAGCAGCAAACCAATTGAACCTGAACTCACTAAGATGAAATTAATTGTATAGACTAAGGATGCTGACAGACATAGACAAAGAAATAACATCTGTAAATACAAGAAAGAAGTATGGAACAAAGCCTGTATAAACACAGTAAGAACAGGTAGATGTAAAAAATAATTAACATCCTAGGGCTGCCATAGTAAATTACCACAAACAGTTTAAATAAATTTATTGTCTCATAGTTCTGGAAACTAGAAGTCCAAAATCAAGATACTGATAGGCTCTGGAAAAAAAACTCTTCATTGTCTCTTCCTAGTTTCAGGTGGTTCCTGACAATCCTTGGCGTTCTTTAGCTTGTAGCTGCATCACTCTAATCTCTTCTTCCATCTTTGCATGATGTTCTTCCTAATGTGTCTGTCTGTGTGTCCTCTCTTTTTCTGATAAGAATACCAGTCATTAGATTTAGGGGCTACCTAACACAGTATGATCTCCTCACAGTCCTTAACTAAGTACATCTACAAAGGCCCTATTTCCAAATAAAGTCACATACTGATGTTCTCTGATGTTCTGGGTGGACATGAATGAGAGAAGGGGAAAATACTATTCTACCCACCGCAATAATTAATAAATAATCTTGGAAATTTAAAAAGTTAGTACCTAAAATTCAGAAAAATTATTTAAAAGAACCTAATAGTTGGGATAAATGCTAAAACACAAAGTGAGAGAAGTAATAATTGGAAGAAAAAATTTGTTTTTAACATATCACTATTAAAAACTCTTTAGACCAAGTTCACACAAAAATTTTAGTAAGAATTAGAATATCCTTAGAGAGTCCTAGAAAATTTGAACCCAAATTTAATAAGCTTTCTCTAATGCTTTATCTAACAGTTATATGTGTAGATAAGGAAAGAGAGATGATAATCATCTGCCTAGGAAATAGGAAACATTTTTTTCCCAGTACTTATGGAACATTTACAAAATCTACCAAATACTAGTTCACAGAGGATTTTTACAAAATTCTAAGAATAGTTATCATATGTTCTATGTTCTTTGACCATAATACATAAATTGGAAGTCAACAATAATCAAATTCTTCCAATACAAGGTATGGAAAGTAAAAATGTATTTCTGGCCGGGTATGGGGGCTCAAGCCTGATCCCAGCGCTTTGGGAGGCCGAGGCAGGTGGATCACCTGAGGTCAGGAGTTTGAGACCAGCCTGGTCAAGATGATGAAATCCCGTCTCTACTAAAAATACAAAAATTAGCTGGGCATGGTGGCACATGCCTGTAATTCCAGCTACTCAGGAGACTGAGGCAGGAGAATCGCTTGAACCTGGGAGGCGGAGGTTGTGGTGAGCCAATATCACCCCATTGCACTCCAGCCTGGGAGACAGAGTGAGACTCTGTCTCAAATAAATAATGTATTTCTAAATTACTCATAACAAAGACATAATCCTCCCCAAAATCCTAAATTATGCAAAACTAGATGATAATGAAGATGCTGCATTATCATAATTTGTAGAATGCATCTAAAGCAGTACTTAGGGGAAAACTCAGAGCCTTAAATGCTTTCATTTAAAAACTAAAATAAGGAAGAAGGAGGAAAACAAACAAATTATGAATTTATCTCAAGATGCTAGAAACACTACAGAGCAAGAGTAAAAAAGAAGAAGGGAATAAATAATAAAAAATGAGCAGAAATTACTGATTGGGGGTAGGAAGGTATGAAGCATCTAAGCCATGAAAGCTAGATATGAAGCAACTAAACCAAAAAGCTAGTTACTGGTAGAAATTATAAAATAGACAAAAATGGCCAGGTGCAGCGATTCACACCTGTAAACCCAGCACTTTGGGAGGCCGAAGCAGGCAGATCACCCGAGGCCAGGAGTTCTAGACCAGCCTGGCCAACATGGTGAGACCCCGTCTTTACTAAAAACAAAAAAAATTAGCAGGGTGTGATGGCACACGCTTGTAGTCCCAGCTACTTGGGAGACTGAGGCAGGAGAATCCCTTGAACCCGGGAGGTGGAGGTTGCAGTGAGTCGAGATATGGCCACTGCACTCCAGCCTGGACGGCAGAACAAGACTATTGCCACTGCACTCCAGCCTGGATGACAGAACGAGACTCTGTCTCAAAAAAATAAAATAAAATAGACAAAAATGTAGCCAGCTTAAAAAAGAGAAAAAGCATATATTAGAATTTTAAAGAGGTATACAACTACAAATATGGTAGAGATGTTTTAATGTATAAGACATTCAATGTTTTTATGCCAATAAATTTTAAAATGGAGAGGAAAAGAAAAACAGAGTGCCTGGATAAGCCAATAGCTATTAAAAAAATAAATGAGTAATTATACATATTCTTTAAAAAACCACTTGACCTAGACGGATTTGTCAGCCCTGTATTATATAATGTATTTCAGAGAATTTTTAAAAAGAAGAAAATCTCTCCAACTCATGTTAGAAAGTTTGATGCTACAACTGAAACAAAAGAAAAATTTTCACCAAATTATGTGAATAAAGTAACCTTAAATAGAATATTTCCAAATCAAACTCAGCAGTGAAAAAGAAGATGAAGATAACAAAGAAGACGTTATCCAGGAATACAAGGGTAGATTGATTTCAAAACACCTTTTAATTAACCATATCAAATTAACAAGTAGATAAAAAAAATCATCATTCCAACAGATTCGATACAGCCTTAGATCAAATACAGCACTCATTCATGTTTAAAAGAAAGAAATCTCAGCAAAAGATGGAAGGAAACTACTTTAACTTGGTAAGTGGTATTTATCCAATTTCTATTTTGAGGATGGCGGTATCAAGTTGTCACTGACCACAGGTTCATAAACTGTCATTTAATAGAAACTAGCATGAGGCTGAGAAAGTTTCCCTGACAAGGCTTTATTGGGGTTTATACTCCAGCACAAGAGATACAGTACAGGAAGAAGAAATTATCCGGGGGGCTCCCCGAGGGCGGGTCTTTTTGGTGCTTTAAGAAGGGTGACATGAATAAGCATGAGGTATGTGAACGTCATTCATATGCAGGGTTAAGCAGGTGCAGTGAGAAATCATGTTAGTACATACATTGCATGATCAAAAAAATGGTGGATAAGCCCCACCTTGGGCAGAGATTTTAGTATTATAATGAGGTGAGGGGTCAGGATCAGTCATTTTTCTGGTCTTGTGTGCATGCCACGGATAGGGTTAAGTGTCTTCAGTAAGATTTGTGGTGGAATGCTGCTTATCTTAGTTTCTTCAACATCTCCCAGTCAGAGGATATAATGCCAGTGGAGGTGGTGGTGCAAAGTCTGGTAGTCAGCAGACATGGAAAAAAAATGTGTTAGTGGGGATGGGGGCTGGGTCTCATCCTATTCTGTCTCAAAGTCAGCATTTCTTGTTTTCTTTCTTGGAAATTACCCAAAGCAACAATATAATGAAAAGGGGGAAAGCAAACTACAAAATATAGGAAACTGTTGAAACTCAAATCCCAAAGTAAGTGGGAGGGATGACAAACAGTACAGGAATCAGAAGAGAATGCCTGCTAGTGCACACCTCAAAAAAATGTGGCAAGATACTCCTCCAAGATTAGAGACATATCCTGTGGCGTAAAACCCAAATACCATGTTTGCAGCAAGAACAATGAGATGTGCTGGTTGGTGACAGAAGCTACTCACTTTGGTTCCAAGAGGCAAAAGATATGGGCCTGTGATAAAGTTTGGCTGTGTCCCCACCCAAATCTCACCTCGAATTGTAATCCCCATAATCAAGGGAGGGACCTGGTGAGAGGTGATTGGATCATGTGTCCAGTTTCCCCTATGATGTTCTCATGATAGTGAGTGAATGAATTCTCAAGAGATCTGGCTGTTTGGTGAGTGTGGGGCTCTTCTGCCTTCTTGCACTCCTTCTCTCTCCTGCCGCCTTGTGAAAAAGATGCTTGCTTCCTCTTTGCCTTCCACCATGATTGTAAGTTTCCTGAGGCCTCCCCAGCCATATGGAACTGTGAGTCAACTAAACCTCTTTCCTTTATAAATTACCCAGTCTCATGGAAGTTCTTAATAATGGTGTGAGAGCGGACTAATACAGCCTGAAAGGCAATACATTTATTATTTCCAGGAAGCAATTTGTCCCTTTGGCAGAGGGAAGATAAACTTTACGTGCGGAGCAGTCTTACAGCTACTTGTCTCCTTTTGTACAGAAGAAATAAAAACAAAAGAATTAATTAAAAAATACGGGCCGTAAGAAAAGTTATAGCTAATGCGGAACACAGGAACACAGCCCCAATCTCTTCCACTATACTGTTAAAATCATTAACTGGGGCTGGGCTTGGTGGCTCATGCCTGTAATCCCAGGACTTTCGGAGGCCAAGGCGGGTGGATCATTTGAGGTCAGGAGTTCAAGGCCAGCTTGGCCAACATGGTGAGACCCTGTCTCTACTAAAAATACAAAAATTAGCCGGGCATGGTGGCGCGCATCTGTAATCCCAGATACTTGAAAGGCTGAGGTAGGAGAATTGCTTGAACCTGGGAGGCAGGAGGCAGAGGTTGCAGTTAGCCAAGATCATGCCACTGAACAAAGTAAGACTCTGTCTCAAAAAAAAAACAAAAATCATTAATTGGAAGGCCATTAGAAGGAGGAGACTCTAGCACTACCTACAGAAACTGAAACCCAACTCAGTGGAAGCAGTAAACTGAAGTAAGTTTAACCAATCAGAAACCACCAACTAACCTCTAATTTGGGACTTCCTGCTGGAATGATCCAAATAAGGCTACTACTCCCCTTAAACCAACTGAATATTTTCTTTGCCTTACTTCTACTTTCCCCTTATAAAATCCTTCTCCACCTACCCTTCTTTGGAGCACCCCCAAACTACTTGCCTCTGGAGCTCCCCAATTCATGAATCACTATTCAAATAAACACTTTAAAATTATAATTTGCCTATTTTTATCTTTAAACAATGCAAACTTCCTGCAAAAGCCCTGCTTATGTTGCATTGTACAAATTTTGATAAGTTGTATTTTCATTTAGTTCAAAATGTTTGTAAAGTCTTTCTGAGATTTCTTCTTTGATCTATGTATTATATAGAATTATATTATTTAATCTCCAAATATTTGGGGATTTACCAGTTACTTTTCTGCTATTAATTTCTAGTTTAATTCCATTGTAGTCTGACAACCTACTTTGTATGAGTTCTATTATTTTACCTTTGTTAAGGTGTGTTCAAAGGCTCATAATATCTATCATGGTGAACATTCCATGTGAACTTGCAAAGAATATGTGATCTGCTGTTATTAGATGGAATATCCTATAAACATCAATTAGATCAAATTGGTCAATAGTGCCTTTCAGGTCAATTATGACATTACTGATTTTCTTCCTGCTTGATTTATCAGTTGTTAAAAGGAAGGTGTTGAAGTCTCCAACTATAATAGTGATTTTCTCTATTTCTCTTGCAATTCTATCCATCCTCAGGTATTTGACATTCTGTTCTCATGTACATAGATGTTAAGATTGTTATGTCTTTTGCAAACATTGATCCCTTTATTATTATGTGGCACCCCTCTTTATCCCTGATAATTTTTCTTGTTCTGAAGTCTGCTTTCTCTGAAATTAATATATCCACTCCAGATTTCTTTTGATTAGCGTTAGCACAGTATATCTGTTTCCATACCTTAGCTTTTAATCTGAGTCTTCATATATAAAGTGGATTTCTTATACATAACATCTTGTTGGATCTTGTATTTTAATCCACTCTTAAAATCTGTCTTTTAATTGGTTTATTTATGTATTGAACCATTCATATTTAAAGTGATTATTGATATAGCTGTGTTAATATTTTCCATGTTTGTAACTGTTTCTTAATCCTCAAATTGGATTAAACAATAAAGTAGTGTATTATCTCACTTAACTGGAAGTCCAAATGTAGGACAGACTTCAGACACAATATGATCTTCTACTCAATGTCATTAATCACCTAGGTTCTTTCCATTTTTCTTCTCTGTCATTGTTGTCAGTTTCATAATTTAATATATGTCCATGAGGAATGCCATCCCCTTAGATGTGGTGATTTTATGCAATGCATTATCTGAATATATGCAGGACCCTCTTCTATGGCTATCTGAATTACTGCAACTACCTTGATTTCTTAATGGGCCATGAAATGCAAAAAAATTTTTTTCCATCTTTTCCTTTTTCCTTTTCTGCTGCTTGTAGGGTGTGTTAATGTGGCTAAATTTACCACTGAGGCTATAGATTTAAGAAACAAGACATAATTAAAAAGGAACTAGAGGTAAAAATAGACATAATCCAGAAATTGCTATTTCACGAGTCTTCCTGGCATTGTGTCATTGTGTCATGATAGTGGGAGGTGCTGTTGGGTAACCTCTCAGTGTGGCATAGGGCAAGTCTGCATAAGGTATTTACTTTTTACTAACAGGATATTTTTTGAATTGTTACTATGATTTGAATATGCTACCTCCAAAATTCAGGTGTTACCATTGTGATAGTATTAAGAGATGGGGCCTGTAAGAGGTGATTTGGCCATAAGGGTTCCTCCTTTTATGGATGGGATTAAGGCCCTTATAAAGAGGCTTCACAAAGCATTTGGTTCTCTTGTCCTTCCAGCTTTTCTACCATAGGAAGATGCAGTGATTTTCCCCTCCAAGGATTCAGCCTCAAGGCTTCACCTTGGAAGCAGAGATTAGAACCTCACCAGAAAATGGAACATGCCAGCACCTTCATCTTGAACTTCCCAGCCTCCAGAACCGAGAGAAAATAAATTTTACATCATAGCAGCAGAAACAAACTCAGACAGCCTCCTTCAGCAGCTTCACAGAACCTTGGATGCCTCCTGGCCCAGGAGCCAGTGGGGACACCTGGCCATTCCTGGGAGGGGGAGAAAGGAGGCATGGAGGAAGAGGAGGCAGCCACCTGGCTCAGAGAACACTAAGCAGCAAAATATTGAAAGAGTTGTAGTGCTTCTCTTAACTGCTTCTATTAAAATGCAAGAGGAGAGAAATGATTTCAAGATAAAATTTGTGATTTAAAGATAAAATTTATAATTAAAAGCGAAGCAGAACGTAAAGATTTGGAAAATTCACAGCCTGAGCATATAAAGATTTGAAAAATGTGTAGGAGAGAAAACCAAGAGAATGGCCAAGTGACTGTTGATAGGGAGATTAGTATGGATACAAGGAAGCCAGGTACTTTTCATCAAGACAATGGGAGAGTGACCCCAAAGGCAATTCAGAGATCTTTGAGGCTGCCATGCCCATCTCAGGCCTAGAGTGCCAGGGCCTTGAGAGAAGAATAGTTTTGCAGGGCTCAGGGGTTCATGGAAACTTGGGGCTCACTGCCCAGGGCTGCCTTGGGTCTCTGCACTCTGCATTCTGGGGCAGCACTCCTCAGCTTTCCCAGCTGTGGCTCAGGCAGGCCCAGGTGTGGCTCAGGCCACCATCTTGGAAGGCATAGCCATATACACCTTGGCTGCATCCAGGTGGTGCTAATTCTGCAGACTTGCAGAGTGCAAGAGCTGTGGAAGCATTAGTGGCCTCCACCTAGAATTCAAAGGATAACCGTTAGGGCCCAGGCAGAGACTTGCTGTAGGGGCAGGGACACTGCAGATAATCCCCACTAGAGCAGGCCTTAGTGAAGCCATGGGGACAGGGTCTCTACCTCAGAGACCCCAGACCTATAGAAATGCCAGCATGCAATGACAACCTGTGAGAGCCACAGGTACCCAATACCAACCTGTGACAACTGCTCCATGGGCTGTGCCCAGCAAAGCTGTAGGGGTAGGGTACCTTGGGGCCTTGGGGACCTTAACCTCTGCCCCGCTGTGTTCAGAAAGCAGGACATGAAGTAAGGGAAGGTTGTTCTTAGGCCTCAAGATTTGGTGTTGTTTGCCTTGTCGAGTTTTGGAGTCGCTTGGAATCTGTTACTCCTTTCTGCTTCCCTATTTCTCTCTTTTGAAATGGGAATGTTCATCCCATGCCTAAATACACCATTGTACTTTGAAAGCCCTTAGCTTGTTTGATTTCATAGATTCACAGCTGGAGGGAATTTGTCCCAGGATGAATCATACCCTGACTCTTACCAACATCTGATTTAAAAGAGACTCTGGATTTTAGACTTTTGAGCTGATGCTGGAATAAGTTAAGACTTTTGGGGCTACTGGGAGAGAAGACATTTATTTTGTATGTGAGAAGGATATGAAATTTGGGGGCCACAGCAGAATGCTATGGTTCAAATGTGTCCCTTCCAAAATTCAGGTGTTGGCAATGTGATGGTATTAAGAGGCAGGGCCTTTAAGAGGCAATGTGGCCATCAAGATGCCTCCCTCATTAATGGGATTAGGCCCTTATAAAAGAGGCTTCACAAAGCATTCCGCTCACCTGCTCTTTTACTCTCTCTTGCCCTTCAGCTTTCTGCCATGTGAGGACACTACAAGAAGGCCCTCATCAGTAACTCAAACCTGCGAGAGCCTTGATCTTGGACTTCCCAGTCCCCAGAAGTATGAGAAAATAAATTTCTATTCTTATAAATTACCCAGTCTCAAGTATTTTGTTGTAGTGGCACAAAACAGACTAAGACATATCAATGGAAAGAAGAATATGAGGCTGTGTAGGTGCTAAGCAGCCAAGGAAGTGAATTTAATGGACGTTGCATTTGTTTTGTTTTCATATTTCTCTATATAGGTGCCTTCCTTTGAGGATTGCTACAGTGTTTTTCATGTAATTATGGTGGAGTTGTAATTTACACCCTGCCTTTAGCCAAACCACTTGGTTGGGCATGTGACTAAGTCAACTAGAATCTTTCTCATAGGAATTTATTTACTTACCTATTTATTTTTGAGATGGAGTCTCACTCTGTCACTCAGGCTGGAATGCAGTGATGCAATCTTGGTTCACTGCAGTCTCTGTCTCCTGGGTTCAAGTGATTCTCCTCCCTCAGCCTCCTGAGTAGCTGTGACTACAGGCATGGGACACTATGCCTGGCTAATTTTTGTGTTTCTAGTACAGACGACGTTTCGCCATGTTGACCAGGCTGGTCTCGAACTCCAGACCTCAGGTGATCCACCTATCTCGACCTCCCAAAGTGCTGGAATTACAGGCATGAATCACTGTGCCCGATACTCTCAGGAATTTAATTGTTAGAGTGGCAATGGACGCAACTGAAGTTGAATTATCACAAGAACAGTGTCCTGTAATCCACAGAACAATCATGAGATGTGGAGGTTCTAATAGCAGTTAAAATTTTTCTGCATAAAAGAGAACATTCAGATAAATGTCTTGAAAAGGTTTCTTACCTGGAAGAGATGTCTAGATGCAGGCAGTTCAAGACTGATATGACCCCTTTACAACATCATTCTGCCTTCCCATCCTTAGTATGTGAGTCTGACTTTCAGGTTCCAAGTGTGAAATAAAATAAAATCTTGGGACCCCAAACTCACTATGCCAAAGGAGAGTTGAGCTTGACAACTGAGTTGGGGCAATACTGCCTACCATTTTGTTTCCAAACAGATGGTTGTAATTTCACAATTCCATGCCAGAGCCTTATACATAAGTCAGGTTCCCACAATAATAGAAGGCCATACACCTTCCCAGATGGCTTCCCTCACAAATTACAAAGAAATTCCCTGCAAGCCCCTAGATCTTTCAGGATACATTTCTCCCTATAAACCAGCCTTAAAATCTGTTAAATCTCACAGTGACTGGTGTGAGATGGTATCTCATTGTTTTAATTTGCATTTCTTTGATGATTTGTGATATTGAGCATTTTTTCACACATATGTTGGCCACTTCTATGTGTTCCTTTGAGAAGTGTCTGTTCCTGTCCTTTTCCATCAGTCAGAATGGCAATTATTAAAAAGTCAAAAAACAACAGATGTTGGCGAGGCTTCAGAGAAAAGGGAACGCTCATACACTGTTGGTGGAAATACAAACTAGTTCAGCCACTGTGGAAAGCAGTTTGGAGATTTCTCAAAGAACTTAAAATAGAACTACCATTCAACCCAGCATTCCCACTACCTGGTATATACCCAAATGAAAATAATTTATTCTATCAAATAGACACATATACCCATATGTTCATCACAGCACTATTCACTATAGCAAGGGCATGGAATCAAACAAAGTGGATTGGATTTTAAAAATGTGGTATAGGCTGTTCTGCCTATGGAGTAGCCTTTTTTTTTTAATTCCTTCACTTTCTTAATAAACTTGGTTCCTTTTATTTTTTTTTGGAGACAGAGTCTCCCTCTCTTGTCCAAGCTGGAGTGCAGTGGTATGCTCTCAGCTCACCGCAGCCTCCGCCTCCCAGGTTCAAGTGATTATCCTGCCTCAGCCTGCTGAGTAGCTGTAATTACAGGCGTGCACCACCATGCCCGGCTAATTTTTGTACTTTTAGTAGAGACGGGGTTTCACCACGTTGCCCAGGCTGGTCTCAAACTGTTGATCTAAGGTGATCCGCCCACCTTGGCCTCCCAAAGTGCTGGGATTACAGGTTTGAGCCACCACGCCTGGCCTATTATTCTTTAAACCATGTATATAATACCAAGGTTAGGTATCTGAACTGGGAATACGAGGCAAAATAATATGTATTGAATCAGACAACACATGTGATTTCTGCCCTTCTTCATTTATCAACTTCATACTAAAGGACATTAGCCAGGTAATATCAATAACTATTTTCAAATGAGAGAAACAGAAACAACCATTTGAAATAAATTCCGCTACAATGCTTTTGTTTACTTACTGTACAAAATGATTAATGTTCACCAATATTATTATTTCATTCTTTAGGATCATTTCTGTCTTCAAAAAGCAAATATTTATTTGAGGACTTACTAAATGCTCAAAATACTGGAATACTTGAGGATCTTACAGTCTGATGGACGAGACAGATACCTTAATCATTAAAAGACATGTTTGATGTGACAATTGGTGTAAGTGGTTTGTGCATAGATCAAGAAGGCATCACGGCTGCTAAGTCATGCCAAAGTCAGTTGGTTCTTCTCATTCCAGTTCTACACCTGTAGGGTAATATACTGATAGTGGGGATGGGAAATACATGTAACTCAAATGGTATATCAACAAATAATATTAATTAAGCAATCATCTCACACACACACACACACACACACACAGCTACGGAGTTCACAAAAACCGGATTTTTCAGAGCAACGTCCCTATCTACCTCATATTGTCTGAAATTTCTTTCTTTTCTTTTTTTTTTTTTTTTTTTTTTTTTTTTTCCTGGAGTGCAGTGCTGCGATCCCGGCTCACTGCAAGCTCCGCCTCCCGGGTTCACGCCATTCTCCTGCCTCAGGCTCCCGAGTAGCTGGGACTACAGGCGCCCGCCACCCCCTTCTGCTAATGTTTTGTATTTTTAATGGAGACGGGGTTTCACCGTGTTAGTCAGGATGGTCTCGATCTCCTGACCTCGTGATCCACCTGCCTTGGTCTCCCAAAGTGCTGGGATTACAGACGTGAGTCACCGCGCCCGGCCTATTGTCTGAAATTTCTATCTAGAAATCTTTCCCCATAGTACTTAGAGGATTTTCATAGAGATCTTGAATTTTCTATCAAAATAATTTTAAAATTAGACCAATTTAAAATCCCATCATGGTCATCCTAGGCCTTATGGCTTCAAATAAAACTAAAGCAAGGAATTCAACATAAATACATATTTAGCTGTTGCTATGTTTGAAGCCTTGTGCTAAAGTACGGTTCAAACTTGATTCTGTCAGGGAGAAGCACAAGGAAAAGCCCTTTTACAACGGCATATTGGTCCAGTAAAAGTTCTGAACTACTCCTTTCTAATTTAAATATATATATATAGACACTCAGGTTTTGCTAAAGGTGCCCTCATATTTCTCCAGATAGTATATACATACGTTCTGGGTTACTTGTTTCTTAAAACTACTAACTTTTGTCCCATGTGTTTCAATTTTAGGTTAAATAAATAAGCACACTACCCCGGACCCACATCTCCTGTAATTTGCAGTGCCTAACTTTCTATCAACAAAGATCTGTGTCTTTCATCCTGAAATGGGCATAACGGAAAGAGACGCAGAAATCTACGCGGATTTAAATCCTAGAGTGCTTTGGAGAAAAGTCCCTAATCTCGGTTTTCCACGTCACTCAAATGCAGGGCCACACTAGATGGCCTTTTCAAGGTCCTTTGCATCTGCACACTTCCGCGGTTAAAACGCATCTCTTCTTGGAAGATAATTCACCTGAAGCTCCTCCGGGAAATTAGCTTGTTGAGGGCCAGGCCAACCACCGGGTAGGAGCGAATCCGGTTTCTTTTTGAAAAGCCTTCCTAGGGTGAGCATCCAGCTCCAGCAACAGGGCGCGACCCCGCACCACGTGTCTGCGCCAGCTGCGGGATTGGCTGAGCGCATTTTAGCGCTGCAGTCTAGACGCGCGCAGTCCCGCCCAGCTGCCAGAGGAGCCGGGACACCGAGGGAAGAGGCCGGAGGGAGATCGCGGAGGGGAGGGGGCGGGAGGGGGGTGGGGGATCCCGAGTCGTCAGTGGTCCGGAATCTGGAAGGCCCTGGAGCGGCGCCAGGCGACCCGCCTCGCCACAACTTGCCCAGACGAGACACGTTTCATCCTGCGCCCTGCAAGAAGGAGCCGGCCCGCCTCTCTCCGCTCTGCTGTTCCTCGGCCTCCGCGGGCCCTGCCCGCGTCAGCAGCGACCCTGGGGTCTGGGTCCCCTGTGTCGCCCCCGCCTGCCTGCAGGGCCCGGCACCCGCCCTGGAGCGCGCAGCTGCGGTGAGCCGAGACCGGGGATGCTCCAGACGCACGCAGGAGGCGGTGGCGGACGGGGTATCCCGATAACCGCGAAACCGGCCCTCCTGCCTCTCCCGGCTGCGAGCCGAGCTGCTGCAGATCCAGCTGGCGTAGCCGCCGCAGCCCCCACTGCCTGTTTGCCTTCCAAGGAAGGGCGCCGAGGTCCCCCCAGAACCCGCGTCTCTCGGCCTTTGCCTACCCGTTCGGCTGCCCGGCGGTGCCATGCGCCTGGGACCTGAGGCGCCGCGCGAGGCTGGGGGCCCTGCCCGGGATGGGGGAGGGAGGGAACGGGAAAGCGTGCCCCCTTCTTTCCTGTTCCGGCCATCTTGTGACCGAGATCCACGCAAGGGGGAAGGGGTGGCCAACCGCACGGCTCCCCACGATGGAATGCGGCGGCCAACGGAGATAGGCGCCTCGGGCCCGCGGATCTCTGCGCCCAGATCTCAGCGGGGGCGCGTGGGCCACCCCCACGTTCATCTCCGAAGCCCTTGGCCCAAATCATGGGTTAATCCTTCTAACAGGCCAGGGGCAGCAAAAATAAAAGGGATAAGGGGCCAGGAGCTGATGTTTCCTTAACTAAGTGCCCAAGTCATTCGATCGTTCTTCATTCACGTGTCCATTCAGCAAATTCTGAATGCCTTCTCCGTGCCTGTCCTTTGCTAGGTGCTAGGGACATATACTTGAGCAAGAGAGACCACAGCTCTTGTTCCCGCTGATCCTGTAGCCCAGTGGATGGAGCCTAGAGTCTACAGATCTGCCAGGTCGGTGTCTTGATGCTCTTAAACAGATGGGGGAAGCTGAGTCTTAGGGCTGACAATTTGTTCTAGATCAGGCAGCAAGTAAATGACAGAATCAAACTTTGAAACTAATTATGTCTTTAGCACTTTTTATGCCTGGTTGCAGGGAATCGTTCTTTTTTTTCTAAAGGCCAATTAAAAAATACTTGGAAGTATGGTTTATTTGAAACCATATGAAGTGCGTGTTTTATTTCCTGGATGTTTTTGCATGGGTTTATTTCTAGTTAACAATATCTTGAAAGTGCTAAATATATTTGATATTGCAACTTTGCTTCCAGTTACTCTGAATTGTATTTTCCTTTCTTCTGTTCACATATTTGGATGTTAGGAAAGAAAAAAAATTTCCTGATGTCTGGTCCAAGCAGGAATACCCCGGTGGATTGGGGAATGTCTGGCTTTTCCTCAGCTTATTGATCTCTGTGGTAACCACTGGAGGCCCCCAGAAGACCTGCACAAATGAGAGGCCTGAAGTCTACAAGTTGCTGCTAGAAATATTTTAGCCTCTCCAAAACCCAGAATGCAGCCCCGATCCAAGTTTGTCAGGTAAATACAATGACCCTGTAAAACTTGTTGGTAAAGCCGAGGGCTAAAATCCCCCTCCATCTGTTTCTACCTTCAGCATTTTGAGAATGTATCCTTTTGGAAAGGCGGGTGAAGTATTACATATTTTGGGGAGTTCTTTGGTTTGTACTTTTTATCAAAATGTTATATTTAGGCTGCTGACCTACAAAGAAAGAAAGATTCCGTTTAAAAAGCAACTTGGGTGTCAGAAATCTAGAAAGCCTGCCATCAAATATGATTAACTACAAATTTCATTTAAAAAACAACTTTACTGAGATATAATAAAAACCCACCCTTAATTTTAAGGTTACAATTCGGTGAATTTGGTCAAGTGTATATTGCTGGGTAATCAACACCTCAATCAAAATGAAAAACATTTCTGTTATGCCAAAAGCTTCCTCATGCCCTTTTGCAACGAGTCCTCCTCTATCAAGTTTAATTATATATATATTTATTGCTTACTGTTTTCTAAATCGTGTGTAAAAGATGAAGATGAATAGATACTTCTTTTTTTTTTTTCCTATTAATGATGGAATGATTAGGTATGTCTAATATCAAAGCCTAAGGCCAGGGCTACAGTAAATAAATAACCAGAGGATGGCAGTTAAGACCAAAGGTTCCCAGGGATGTGGCTCCCCACGCCTGCCTTAGGGACATGGAGTGTCCAGCCCCAAAGGCCAGGGAGGGTGGCGCCCTGGGGAGCCGGCACCCAGGAGGTACCCTCTTCGGGTGAACGGCTGTGTCCACTTGGGCTCGTCCAAGAGGTCTTCTCTGGTCCCGCAGGGTTCTGGGTGCACGCTGAGCGCGCGCGGGCGGACGCGCCCTTTGCTCCAGGTCCGGACCTGGGGGCTGCCATAGCAACGTCCTGGACACCCAGACCTTAGGCCGCCGCCGCCGCCGCGGAAGCAAGGAACCCGGCCTTCTCCCGCTCCTGAGGGCTGTGGCGGCGGCGGCCAGGGAGGCGGCCCAGGCTGGGTAGAGACCGCCCAGCTCCTCCTATGCAAGCTGAGGCAGCGGATTGGCTTTCAAGTATGGTAAGAGGCGGGAGGCCGGGGCTCCCCCGACGGGGACGCGGGGCTGGGGAGGACCGGGGCTTCCCCGGACCCCCAGCTCCCCAGCCTGCCCGCCCCCCATCCCCGCCTCCCGCCGCGCTCTCTTTGTGCCCCCTGCAGCCCTTCCAGAAGCATGTCTACTACCCGCTCACCAGCGGCCCAGAGGGGCCCGACGTCGCTGTGGCCGCCGCCGCGGGTGCGGCCTCCATGGCCTGTGCGCCCCCCAGCGCGGCTTCGGGGCCCCAGCCCTTCTTCCAGTTCAGGCCGCGGCTGGAGAGTGTGGACTGGCGGCGCCTGAGCGCCATCGACGTGGACAAGGTGGCGGGGGCCGTGGACGTGCTGACCCTGCAGGAGAACATCATGAACATCACCTTCTGCAAGCTGGAGGACGAGAAGTGCCCACACTGTCAGTCGGGGGTGGACCCGGTGCTGCTGAAGCTCATCCGTCTGGCGCAGTTCACCATCGAGTACTTGCTGCACTCACAAGAGTTCCTCACCTCGCAGCTGCACACCCTGGAGGAGCGGCTGCGCCTGAGCCACTGCGAGGGCGAGCAGAGCAAGAAGCTGCTCACCAAGCAGGTGGGGGAGATCAAGATGCTCAAGGAAGAGTGCAAACGCAGGAAGAAGATGATCTCCACCCAGCAGCTGATGATCGAGGCCAAAGCCAACTATTACCAGGTGGGCAGCTGTGTGTGAGCACAGTTCATAATCCGGTAAACAACTCAGTTCCCATTTGATAGGCCTGTCCTGTATCACCACTCTTTCTTCTTAAAGATTTATATTGTATATCAGAAGACACAGTCTATTTAAGCAAAAACAGTAATTTTAACCAGCAAATGTCATGGTTCGTTACCTTCTGCAGACGACCAGAGGATTAATAATTAAACAACAAATGTCGTCTGTGGTGCTTTATGGAAGTTATCTAAATACTGGTTGTTGAAACACTTTCCTCCTCCGAATCAACCTAATCATGAAAAAACAATATACAAATTGCTGTTGAAGTCAGTCCCCAAACAATGCAGAATGTTTAAATTTGTAGGGTCTTTTTCTCATTTTTATAAATTTTAAAATATTTTCAAACTCACGGAAAAGTTGCCAGGAGACTGTAAAGAATTTTCATATATATGCCCTTCACCCAGATTCCCCCATTATTAACATTTGCCACAGTTCCTCTATTTCTGTATACGTATTGTTATTACTTTTGAACCATTTCACAGTGAGTTGCAGATCCTAAATATTTTGATGTATATATTGTCTAAGAACAAGGACGTTCACTTACATAACATTATTTAAAGAATAAAGTATTTTTATCTTCTGGTCTTAATCTTCTACTGTTTTGGGTTAGACATTGAGTCCAAGATAAATATTGCAATTTTTGAGTATAACATAAGCTAATGTATTTTTTTTATTGACTAGTTGGAGGAAGTGCAGAAGGTATAAACAATGATTGAGAAAGATATCAAAGTAAGCAACAGATTAACAAGATTGATGTCATGCCCTTACTTTCTAGTCCTTTTGGCTAACTATGGCTTAAAAGGCCTCACTGGAGTTAGTAATAGTGGAGCTAATGCATGAATGCTGGAGAGAACTGGGTGCAGGGCAGAGAAAATGGTGCAGTTAATATTGCTCAGAACTGACCCAGCAGGAACGTTGAGTGTTCTTAAGATAGGGGAACAGTGGTGGGGTGTGGTGGCTCATGCCTGTAATCCCAGCACTTTGGGAGGCTGAGGGGGGTGGATCACGAGGTCAGGAGATTGAGACCTGAGACCATCCTGGCCAACATGGTGAAACCCCATGTCTACTAAAAATACAAAAATTAGCTGGGCGTGGTGGTACGTGCCTATAGTCCCAGCTACTTGGGAGGCTGAGGCAGGAGAATCGCTTAAACCCAGGAGGCGGAGGTTGCAGTGAGCCAAGATTGTGCCACTGCACTCCAGCCTGGCAACAGATTGAGACTCCATATCAAACAAACAAACAAAAGGGAACAGTTAATATTATTAGAAGGACTTAGTGTTTGGTCTTGGGTAGACAACCCTGAGGTATAATCTTCAAATGACACTGGGCGTTGCTAATTGCTTATTTCATAAATAGTAAATATTTATGCTTAAAATAAATGCTTAAAAAGTAAATATTTTCAAATAGTGCTAAGATGGTCTTTTTCTTGTGCAACAAATAGAATGGATTATATTTAAACATTTTTTAAAGGTTTATTATACTCCAGCTTTAGCAGCTATCTAGTGAAATCTTGAAACCTCTAACATACAGAAATTGTATGTTTATAAACTTTTTTTTCTTTTTGGGGGGTTACTATAGAAGTAGCTGTTATAAGAGAAGATTTTCTTTCTCTCTTTTGAGATGGAGTCTCACTCTGTCGCCCAGGCTGGAGTGCAGGGGCATGATCTCGGTTCACTGCAGCCTCTGTCTCCCAGGTTCAAGCGATTCTCCCACCTCAGCTTCCCAAGTAGCTGGGGCTACCGGTGTGCACCACCACGCCTGGCTGATTTTTGTATTTTTAGTAGAGACAAGGTTTCACCGTGTTGGCCAGGCTGGTCTTGAACTCCTGACCTCAAGTGATCCACCCACCTCAGCCTCCCAAAGTGCTGGGATTACAGACGTGAGCCACCACACCCAGCTTAAGAGAAGATTTTCAAATGTGAATGATAAGTAACAATTAAAAGGTAATGACTCAATTTATCAAATGAGTGACACCTACTACTTTTTCAGCTACCAGACCTTGGCAAGTTGCTCAACCTCCCTGTGCCTCAGTTTCTACTCTGTGAAATGGGAATATTTAGCAGTTGTTAATGGGGGTTGAATGACTTAGTGCATGGACTGTGCTTACAGCAGTGCTTGGCATGTAGTTGCTGTTTTAGCTAATACCTGGTAATGAGGGAAAAATGTTTTGTGACATGACAAATACCAAAGCTGACTTATTACAAAATGTGAACAATATATGACTGCTATCATGTGAGTTTTTCTTTCTTCCCTTATACAGAAAATCCAAAGGCTGGACTCCTTGTTCTGACACAATGATTGGGTCTACTGCATTATCAGTTTTACCTTTGAGAAATTGTGGTCTCATTCTCATTCTCATGCCACTTCGCTTTGTCTCCATTCCCTTTGCTTTAAGAAATCGTAAGAACTGAGTAGCTGAGACAAAAAAAATTATAGATGCCTGTTCTTAGAGACTTGAACACACAGACACACAGACAGACAGAAACACACATGCATGCACCCTAATGAGTTTTTCCCCCCATGGGGGGTGTGTGTGTGTGTGTGTGTTGTGTATAAGGGGGGTAGTGATGGCAATGTGTAAGGTCTTTTTCCTCAATTTTATTAAAAAAAATTAAAACACGGAAAAATTAAAATGATAATATAGTGAATACCCATATATGGGAGATTTTAAAAGAAAAACCTCATTGATTTTCAAATAAAAATTAGTATTGAAATATTATAAACATACAAAAAGTGCATAGACTAATGTAAGACATACCATATACCCACCTCTTAGATTTAACTCAGGTTAGGCAAGGTGCAGTGGCTCACGCCTGTAATCCCAGCACTTTGGGACAAATACCGGGCAGATCACCTGAGGTCAGGAGTTTAAGACAAGCCTGGCCAACATGGTGAAACTCCGTCTCTACTAAAAATACAAAAATTAGCCAGGCGTGGTGGTGTGCACCTGTAATCCCAGCTACTTGGGAGGCTGAAGCTGGAGAATCACTTAAACCCGGGAGGTGGAGGTTGCAGTGAGCTGGGATCGCGCCATTGCACTCCAGCCTGGTTACAAGAGCGAAACTCCATCTCAAAAAAAAAAAAAAAAAGATTTAACTCAGGTTAGCATTTTGCTATATTTCCAAGATAGCAAATGTTTAAAGAGTTTTAAACATCTTAGAAATAAATAATTTTCCCTTCCTGCATTCCCAGAGGAAATCTTTGTTTGACTATATCCTTCCTATTTATGTTTATGAACTTGTAAAATATTTTTATGAACATATGTATTCGTAAGACAGTATTTTTAAGTTTGAAAATTTTCTATAAATGATATTATAGATCTGTACTAATCTGCCAAGGCTGCCATAAAAATCACACAGGTTAGATGGTTTAAACAACAGAAATGTATTTTCCCACAGTTCTGGAGGCTGGAAGTCGAAGATCAAGATCGAGGTGTCAACAGGGATGGTTCCTGGTGAGGCCTCTCTTCCTGGCTTGTAAACAGCCACCTTCTTGCTATGTCCTCATCAGCTGGCCTTTTCTGTGTTTGGGGGGAGAGGGAGAGAGAGAGAGAGAGAGAGAGAGAGAGAGAGAGAGAGAGAGATCGTTAATGTCTCTCTCTCTCTCTTTTTCTTTTTTTAAAGTGAAGGGGTCTTGCTATGTGCCCAGGCTGGCCTTGAACTCCTAGGCTCAAATGTTCCTTCTGCCTTAGCCTTGCGAGTAGCTGGGACTACAGGTGTGAGCCACTGCGCCATATTTACCCTAAAAAGATTTGCCCCTTCTCCACCTCACGCCCTCCCCAACCCTGCCTTATGACCTCATGTAACCTTAACCTTAATTATCTCATTAAAGGCCGCATCTCCAAACACAGTCACAGTGAGAATCAGGGCTTCTCTCCCGTTTCTAGAGTTACACTATCCAGGCTGGTAACATTCACATTCTCTTACTCAACCATAATGTCTTAACTTGTTTTTTCTTCATTGGTTTTATATTTATGTGCTCAAAGTCCTTTTACCTCAACATCCCATTCTTGAGTTTCTCATTTTGAATTATCTCTTAATTTATAAGATTGTCAAAACGATTTTTCTTACCCAGAAGGCCGAAGAGTGCTGCATTTCTTCAACTCTGTCAACTTTGAAAGACATTGGATGAAGAATATTCTTAGTTACACTTTCCCTCTGAATTTTTTAGATGTGATTCCTTTGTCTTCTGGCAGTAAATGTTGCTGTGAGAAGTATGAGGGTGGCTTAAAGCTTTTCTTCTTGTGAGTGACTTGCTTTTTCTGCCTGCATGACTGAAGAGTCCTTTCTTTCTGCTTGAAGCCTAGTAGCTTTCTAGGGTATGTCTTGGTGTTGAGTGTTCTGTATCAGTTTTCCCTACAACCTGGTGAACTCTTCATCTGCAGATTCAGCTTTCACTGCACTTCAGGGAAATTCTCTTGTATTCAGTCTTTAAATTTTTTTTTTTATTTTTGGCTTCTCTACTTCTGGGAAACCAGTTACTTGTACGTAGTATTGGTTTTGTCCATCAGTGCTCCATACCCTTTGGTTTCTTTCTCATTGCTTTAATCCTTTCCTTCTAATCTGCATTCACTACGGTAAATTATCTCAGCCTTTCCTTTAGTGAGCAATTCAGTTTTCAACAGTGTCTCTTTTATTCCTTGCTTTTTCTTTTTTTTTTTTTTTTTTGAGTTAAGGTCTCATTTTGTTGCCCTGGCCCGAGTGCAGTGGCGCAATCTTGTCTTACTGCAACTTCTGCCTCCCAGGTTCAAGCAATTCTCTGGCCTCAGTCTCCCGAGTGGCTGGGATCACAGGCGTGTGCTACCATGCCTGGCTAATTTCTGTATTTTTAGTAGAGACAGGGTTTCACCATGTTGGCCAGGCTGGTCTCGAACTCCTGACCTCAGGTGATCCACCTGCCTTGGCCTCCCAAAGTGCTGGCATTACAGGCGTGAGCCACTGCACCTGGCCCTATTCCTTGCTTTTCTTATTTATTTGTTCTGCAATGATGTTTCAACTCTTTTTTTGTTTTGTTTTGTATTTTATCTTTCTTTTTCAACTCATTCTGGTTTTTAAAAAAATCATATCATTTTTATAGAATGTATGCTACTCTTATGTTCTGTGGTGTGAATAGATTGTGAAGAGCATCTTTAGATTCCTTCCTTAATTTATAGATCCCCACAGTAAGCTTTATCTTTGCATGCCATGTTTTTCCCTCCCTCCCTCCTTTTTTCCCCTCTTTCCTTTGACACGGTGGTGTGTTTGCATCCTCTCCATCATCACTGTGCATTTCTCTCATCTTACACTTACATGGGCAACCCTGCTGAAGCATTCTACTTGCCTGGATAGAATGGCCGTATTGCAGTTTGAAGGCTGGATGGTCTCTGTCTCTGTTAGGAACAGGATCGTTAGAACACCTTCTGGCAATATGTGAACACTGGGGTGGGGTGGGGTGGGGAGGGAGGGAGGCATGGCTTCCTGTTCCTTTCCTTTCTCCAGTGCTGTACACAGCCCGAAAGCCTATATGACTTACATCAGAGCCGATGTGAGGGGTCCCTAAAGTCCTATAGGTGAACCAAAGCTGTCATGAGCCCAGGAGTTTGAAGAGATGTTTTAGGGATTCTCTGAGATGCAATACCAAGAAATATACCAGAATATGACCGGGCACCGTGGCTCACGCTTGTAATTCCAGCACTTTGGGAGGCCAAGGTGGGTGGATCATTTGAGGTTGAGAGTTCGTGACCAGCCTGGCCAACATGGTGAAACTCCATCTCTACTAAAAATACAAAAATTAGCTGGGAGTGGTGACAGGCACCTGTAATCTCAGCTACTCAGGAGGCTGTGGCAGGAGAATCTCTTGAACTTGGGAGGTTAAAGCTGCAGTGAGCCATGATTGCGCCACTGCACTCCAGCCTGGGTGACAGAGGGAGACACTTAAAAAAAAAAAAAAAGGAAATATACAGAATGTTAGTTTTAGAAACCAAAGCCTGAAGTCTGGATGCAGTTACACTGATTAAGAGTAAGGCAGCATGGTGAACAAAAGAACATGTTCAGTGACGCAATGGGCATGAAAACAGCAAAATCCAAATGGAGAGAAACTCTGCAGGACAAGCTTCAGCCTCTTCAGCAAAAGGACAGCAAGGAAAAAAAAGAGGTAGAGGAGAAACCTATAGACTAAAAGAGTGTTAAGAGACATAACCATCAGTTACAGGATAGGGATAGGGCCTTATTTGGATCCAGTTATTAATAATTATTCCAAAACAAACCGAGTAGTTTTTCTATGACACTATGTGAAGTATTAGGGGAAAATCATCAAATTAACAAAAATTAAAAATTATCCAAATAGTTGAATATTTTTTTTAAAAGGATTTAATTTTTATACTTTATAAGGTGGAATAATGGTGTTATGATTTGTGTTAAAGTCCTATCTTCCTTTTAGAGATACATTCTGAAATATTTACAAATGAAATATATAATATCCAGGATTTACTTCAGAGTAATCCAGGAGTGAGGATATAGATGAAACAAATGGGATTTTTGCTTAAAAGTTGAATCAGTGTTAAAGTAGAAAAACAGAGGTATATGAGGAATTGACTTCTTTTTTCTCAGAAAATTTATCTTAATAGGTTATACTTCAAGCTTTTGTTCGTTCATGTATTAAGGCTGTGCTCTGGGGATAAAGCTATAGATAAATTAGAGGCCCTGCCCTCAGAAGGCTGTATTCTAGAACCTAGAGGGACTGAGCTGGAGACAATAAACAAGTACATAAACATGAAAATATTAGCCAGTGAGATGTATGAGGATGAAAATAAGACTATGTGATGTGACAGAGACTGTGACAGGCAGGAGGATCTTGAAGGAAGACCTTGTTGAGGACATGCCATCATCCCCAGCATGGAAGATGCTTGATGAATGACATCTTGAATGTCAGGAGAAGGTGCCAGCCATGGAAGGAGGGTCTGGATAAAATCAGGCAGGGGCAACAGTGAATGCAAAGGCTCTGAGATTGGCGTGCCTGCAGGACAGAAAGAAGGCTGGTGTGGCTGGAGTGGCAGGGGCAGGTTGTTGTTGATAAGAGTAGAAGCTGTCAGTCTAACAAGAGCAGCATCAGAGGCTCCAGAAAGCAGTAGAAGGACTCCTTTAACTGTTAAGAGGTGGTTTTCACTGTCTTGTGTTCAGTTTGGGAGGAATGCCCTGGTTTTATTTTTATTTATTTACTTATATTTTTACTTTTCGTAGAGATGGGCTCTTGCCATGTTGCCCAGGCTGGTCTTGAACTCCTGGCTCAAGTGACCCCCCCAGCTGCCTTCAGTCTCCTAAGTGCTGGGATTATATGCATGAGCCACTGCGCCCAGCCTGGTTTCATCTCTCTCTTTTTAGTCATGCTTTCAGTATCTCTTGCCAGGATGGTATTGTTCAGCAAGAAAGCGCCCAAGAGGTAGTGCTTCAGGTACCTGAATTTTTTTTTTTTTTTTTTTTTTTGAGATGGAGTCTCACTCTGTTGCCCAGGCTGGAGTGCAGTGGTGCAATCTCAGCTCACTGCAGCCTCTGCCTCTCGGGTTCAAGTGATTCTCTTCCCTCAGTCTCTCTAGTAGCTGGGACTATAGGCACACGCCACTATACCTAATTTTGTATTTTTTTGTGGAGATGGGGTTTCATCATGTTGGCCAGCTGGTCTCAAACTCCTAACCTCAGGTGATCTGCCTGCCTTGGCCTCCCAAAGTGCTGGGGTTACAGGTGTGAGCCACCGGGCCTGGCCAGGTACCTGAATTTTAATTACAATTAAGTGGGACGACAGTCATTACAGACACTTGGATTTGTTGCTCTCTTCTTTTCAGTGTCATTTTTGTGACAAGGCCTTTATGAACCAAGCTTTTCTACAAAGTCACATTCAACGCCGCCACACTGAAGAAAATTCTCGTTTTGGTGAGTAATGAGTTCTGTTTCAAAGCTGTTTTCTTCCTGCTCCCTTTTTCTTTTGGCAATGAGACTTGGTCCAGTGCATTTCCCATCATAGTCCCTGTCAATTCAGTAAGTAAATATGGAGCCCTCAGGAGGTACATACAGTGCACTAGGTGCTGGAGATACAGCCACAAGCTGAGCGGAGAAGCCCCACTCTCTCTCGAGTTTTACATTCTAAAGGGGGTTAAGGAGACACATTTAAACAGATAAATGAGTAATTAAACAGATAAATGAGTAATTCTTCTCCAATGGTGGCAAAAGATCATAGCGCAGGACAGTGGGGTAGAGAGTGACTCCAGGTGGGGTGAAAGTCTGGGAAAAGTGTTCACAGGCCAAGGGAACACTGACTGTAAGGGCATGAGGTGTGCCGGGATGATGTGTTTGAGGAACAGAAGGGCTGGTGGAGTGGAGTAGAATAGGCGAGGAGATGGTGTGTGGTGAGGCTGGAGTGCTGGGGGCCTGATCACAGGAGGCTGTGAAGGTGTGGGCTGGAATGTGGAGTTTTTATATGCACCAGGCAGAACCAATGGAGGATTTTATGCAGGGGAGGGGCATGATCTAATTAATGTGTGCCTTAGCATGATCCTTCTAGCTGTGGATAGAGACTAGACTGTTGGGGCGACAGTGGAAGCAGTGGATGTGTGAGGGGAGGAGGCTGCAATCGCAGCCCAGGTGAGAGAGACGGGGGCCTGGACCAGCTTTGTTCCCAGGCAGGTGGGCAGGTGAAGATGTAACAGATGAGCTGTGGACCCAGAAGCTACAGAGGACCCTGGGTTTCTGTCCTCTGTGTTTGGGTGAATGGTGGTGATGTTTCCTGTGATGGGGGGCCAGGGCTGGGAGGTAGTTTCAAGGAGGAAGAGGGATGAGAGTTTGTACTTGCCATGGGTGCATTTACATCACATGTGCAACAGACATGCAGGTGGGGGTACTGGAGGGCTACAGCTTGAGGTGGAGACCCAGGCTGGAGATTTAAATCTAGGAATCACTGGAGTAGAGCTGGTCTGGCTGAGGTCACCTAGAGAGAGAAGAGAAGGCGGTGAGGCCAGCCCCAAGGTCTTCCCAATGCTAGGAGCTCAGAAAGAGCATCAGCAGAGAGTGAGGAATAGTCTCTATCAAAGCTGGAGGGAAACCTGGGGAGTGTGTTGCCATGGAAACCAAGGGAAAACTATTTCACAGAGGAGGCAGCGGTCAGTCCTATCGAGTGCTCCTGAGGTGCAGAGTAAGATGAAGACTGACAATGGACTGCTGTTGTCAAGACGATTGTCGGTGACCCTGGCACAGCAGCTTCAGTAGACAGGTGGGGACAAAAGTCTGATTCCCCTGAGCTGAACTGAGAATTATGAGGGAGTGGTCTTACTGTATCCAGACATTGGTTTCAATAACACTTACTGGGAAGGAAAGCAGAGACATGAGGCTTCATCTGGACAGAAATGTGAGACCCAGGAACAATTTTTGTTTCATTTGATGTGGGAGATACTAAGATGAGTTTGGGTGTGTACCACCGACAATATAGATGGTACGGAAAATGAAGACGCAAGAGAGGGGAGGGGACTCTGGGGCTTACCAAGGAGCCAGGATTTCTACCGCTGAAGTATTCTCAAAAGCAAAGAATGTAAGGGCTCTTTCTCCATGGGCAGATCAAAGCTTCCTGCGGATTGCCACAGTAACCCACAGAAATTCTTATTTTGATCTGTTTTTTGTTTTTGTTTTTGTTTTTGTTTTTAGATGTAATCTCCCCCTGTTGCCCAGGCTGGGGTGCAGTGGTGCCATCTTGGTTCACTGCAACTTCTTCCTCTTGGGTTCAAGTGACTTTCTTGCCTCAGCCTCCCAAGTAGCTGGGACTACAGGCACCCACCACCACGCCTGGCTAGTTTTTGTATTTTTTCTTTTTCTTAGTAGAGATGGGGTTTTGTTATGTTGCCCAGGCTGGTCTTGAACTCCTGGCCTCAAGTAATCCATCCCCCTTGGCCTACCAAAGGGCTGGGATTACAGCGTGAGCCACCGTGCCCGACCTCATTCTGATCTTAAATGTTCTCAGTATCTAGACATCGGTACTTGGCTTATACACTCGATACCTGCTTTTCCCTCCATTGTGGGCCAGGCTATTTCCATTCCTGCCCATTTCAGTTAAATAGATTACTTAGGAAATAGCTAAGCTTTGTAGAAACAAAAATAACAGCATAATACTCTCATTAATAAGTCCTGAATCACTGATAAAATTTAGCAATATTTTGGAAAGATGAAATAATTTACCATTCTTCAGTGTGAAACTGACCTTCTTTCTCTTCTGTTTCAGTATCTTATTCTAACTCATACTCGTTTCAGAGAGGGTTTCAGACTCTGAAACGAGTATTATTTCTTCAGGTCATCTTTGAGATTCTGACTTTCTACTTTGGTTTCCATACCTTTCATGTCTACACTCACAGACACATGTACATCCATTCAGTCATGTGTACATCTGCATGTAAGTACATGTACATAAGTATTCTTCCTTTCACTTGTTGCTTCCTTTTACAACTTTTCAGTACCTCACTTCTACCCCAGTTGATAGGCTATGGCCCAAGTTTGCATTTTGAATGTCCCTCTAGTCCTCTGCTTGTATTAGCACTGATGGGGTCCTCAGGAGAGTTCAGCGGGCACCTTAAGGATGGTGACCACAGCGATTTCAGTGTGGTGGTGCCTGCAGAGGAAGCTGTTGCTTGCCTTCTGTGATTGAGACAGGCACCTCTAAGAAAAGCGCAGAGTGCCACTGGGCCAAAGCACCCTGTATTATTCCTTGTTACCATTATTGCTCCCTGAACAGGGCTCTCATGTGTCTCTGTAGGATAATCCAACCTCAACACAGTGGCTGAAAGAATCTGCTAAAAAATAATTCAGTGCCCCAAAATACACTGGGCTCCAAATAAACTCTAAAGAGCAAAAATGGGCTCATGTGGCATGAAACAAATAATCTTATCCCAAGTAAGAGAACAGTTTCCTTTGTGTTATCAACAGGACTGTACCCCATAAGTGTCCAGGTACATTTGGTAAGAGATGGTATTTTAACACGATTTTCTGTTGCAACAGAGTATCAGAAAAATGCACAGATTGAGAAGCTCCGGAGTGAGATCGTCGTATTGAAGGAAGAGCTACAGCTCACCAGGTCTGAGCTAGAGGCTGCACACCATGCCAGTGCGGTCAGATTCTCCAAGGTACCAGGCAGAATTCTGTGGTATTTTAATTACAATTAACTGTATGTAATTCAATTGTGCCATGGACTCTAATAAACAGAGGACACTTAAGAGTTTGTAGCACTTGACAAGATGATTGCATTTTTTATTGCCATAGTAGTATCTTACTACAAAGCACATCACTGGAAATATATTTCTCTATTTTTCAAAAGCCTTTTAGAAAACTGAGGTGGAATTCATATAACACACAATTAACTTTCTACAATTTTGCTTAAAACAGAAGTCTGACACTTCTCATATCTCACTGGGCTAAAGTCAAGGTGTCAGGAGGACCATGTGCCTTGGTAGAAGCTGTAGAACAGAATATTTCTTGCTTATTTGGTTGCTGGCAGAGTTCAGTTCCTGGCAGGTGTAGGCCAGAGGTCTACACTTTCTTCCAGGCTGCCCACTGAGGGAGGGCTGCTCTTAATTTCCTTGTGAGGCTACCCATACTCCTGGGCTCCTGACCCTCTTCCTCCATACTCAAGGCCACCAACAGAGGATTGAGTCTTCCTCATGCTTCCGATCTGTTTCCTTTTCTCTTTTTTCTCATCTGTATTACCCATGTGTCAGGCCGTTTGGTGCTTGGAATGACTTGTTCAGAGGCACTTGGGTTGATGAAGGGCCCAGGAGGAAAGAGGCCCATGATTCATTGAGTTCTGACTTCTGTGGGTCACTGTGGGTACACCGTGGGTACCACGCATGCCATTATTGATCCAACAGAGGGTTGACCTTGATGTACCTAATGGAGAGAGTAAGGCCATCAAAGAGCGTTTATTTCCTTGTCACTGTTGGAGTGACAGTGTGCTCAGTTCTTCCTTGTTTCCCCCATGGGGACAGGAAGCCTGTGACAGGAAGTGTGACTTTCTAGGGAAAACAGCAGTCATTTCACAGAATCATTGACAGAGCCCTCTGTCTTCCACATAGGCTCACTCTTTTTAAACTGTAATATACCTATAATGTAAAATTTATCATTTTAACTATTTTTTAAGTGTACAGTTCAGTAGTGTTGAGTGTATTCACATTGTTACGGCCAATCTCCAGAACTGTTTTATATTGAAAAACTGAAACTACCCATTAAACAACAGTGCTCCCCTCCCACCTCCTTCCAGCTACTTTCCCTCTCTGTGATTTTGCCTGCTCTAGATACCTCATATGAATAGAAGTGTAGCGTATTTGTCTTTTTGTCATCATGGGCTTATTTTACTGATAATATCCTCAAGGTTTATCTATGTTGCAGTGTGTGTCAGCATTTCCTTCCTTTTTCAGGCTGAATAATAGTTGATGGTATATGTCTGTATACCACATTTTGCTTATTCGTTCATCTGTTGTTGGACACTTGGGTTGCTTCCACTTCTTATCTATTATGACTGATGCTGCTATGAACAAGGGTGTACCAACATCTCTTTTAGGCAATCATTTTACAGTGTACAATCCAGTAGCATTTAGTGTATTCACAATATTGTGCAACCACCATTTCTCTAGTTTCAAAACTCTCAACACCCCAGAAAAATAACCCATACCCATTAAATAATCACTTGTACTACCCTCATCCCCTGGTAACCACGAATCTTTTTATGTCTATGAATTTTCCTATTCGGTATACATCTTTTAAAAAAATCTGTAGACCAGGTATAGTGGCTCACAACTGTAATCCCAGTATTTTGAGAGGCCAAGACGGGAGGATTGCTCGAGTCCAGGAGTTCAAGATCAGTCTGTGCAACATGGTGAGACCCTGTCTCTACAAAAAATTAAAAAATTAGTTGAGTATGGTGGCATGTGCTTGTGGTCCCAGCTACTCAGGAGGCTGAGGAGGGAGGAAGATGGCTTGAGTCCAGGAAGTCAAGGCTGCAGTGAGCTGTGTTCACACCACTGCACCCCATTTGGCTACAGAATGAGACCCTATCTGAAAAAAAAAAAAAGTAATATGTGACCTTTTGTGTCTGGCTTTTTTCAGTTAGCATAATGTTTTAAGGTTCATCTAAGTTGTAACATGTATCAGTACTTTTTGTCTTGCTGACTAGTATTTCATTGTATGTATGTATGTATACGTAATTTGTTTATCCAGTCATCCATTGGTGGACATTTGGTTCATTTTCACCTTTTGGCTCCAATGAATAATGCTACTATAAACGTTCATGTGGCAGTTTCTATGTGGGCATATGTTTTCATTTTTCTTGATTATATACTTAGGAGTGGAATTGCTGAGTCATATGGTAGTTTTATGTCTAACTTTCTCAGGAACCACCAAACTGTCTTCCATAGTAGCTGTACCATTTTACATTTTCACCAGTAATGTTCATATTTCTCCACATCCTCACTAATACTTGTTATACTTTTCTGTTTTCTTAATTAAAGTCATCCTATTGGGTGGGTGGGAAGTGGTATCTCATCAGGTTTTGATTTGTATTTCCTTAACAACCATTATATTGAACATCTCTTCATGCTTATTGTCCATTTGTATATATTTTATTTGGAGAAATGTCTATTCAAGTCCTTTGCCCATTTGTTTAAATTGAATTGTTTGCCTTTTTTGTTGAGCTGTATGAGTTCTTTATATACTCTAATAGTTTCATCACTTTAGCTCTTATATTTAGGTCATTGATCCATTTTGAGTTAATTTTTGCATACAGATTGAGAGAGGGGCCCAGCTTTATACTTTTGCATGTGATTTGTCCAGTTGTCCCAGTGCCAATTATTCAGGAGACTATTCTTTTTTCATTGAATGTTCTTAACACCCTTGTTGAAAATCAGTTGACCCTAGATGTTTGGGTTTATCTCTGGATTCTCAATTCCATTCCACTAGTCTATATATCTGTATTTATGCCAATATCACACAACTTTGATTACTGTAGCTTTGTAGTAGACTTTGAGATTGATAAGTGTGCGTCTTCCAACTTTGTTTTTCTTTTTCAATATTGTTTTGGTTATTTGTGGCCTCTTACAGTTTCATATGAAATTGAGGATTGGCTTTTCCATTTCTGCAAATAAGGTTATTGAAATGGGATTACACTGAATCTCTTGATTGCTTAGGAGAGTATTGCCATTTTAACCATATTAAATCTACCTATCCATGAACATGGGATGTCTTTCCATTTATTTAGGTGTTCTTCAATTTTTACAACAAACTTTGACAATTTTCAGTGTGCAAGTCTTTCACTTTTTAGGTTACATTTATTTCTAGGTATTTTATTCTTTGGGATGCTATTTTAAATGGAATTGTTTTCTTAATTTCTTTCTTGGATTGTTCATTGCTGGTATGTAGAAATATAACTGCTTTTTGCATGTCGACCTTGTACTCTGCAACTTTGCTGAATTTGTTTATTACTTTAGTAGTTTCTTGTGTATTCTATTTTCTTTAAATAGCTGGTAGAATTCACCAGTAAAACCATCTGGTCCTGGACGTTTCCTTTTTAGGAGGTTGTTGATTACTAACTCTATCTGTTTATTTATTGAAAGTCTATTGAAATTTCCTTTGTCTTGGGTCAGTCTGGTAATTTATGTAGGAATTTGTCCATTTCACCTAGATTATCCAATTTATTGGTGTACAAGTGTTCATTATATTCTCTTACAATCCTTTTAATTTCTCTAAGATTGGTAGTCATGTCCTCACTTTCATTTCTTAGTCAGGGTAGCTAAAAATTTGTCAGTTTTGTTGATCTTTGCAAAGAACCAAATTTTGGCTTCATCTATTCTCTGTATTACTTTCCTGTCCTTTGCTTTATCTTTGCTCTACTTTTCATAATTTTTTTCTTTCTGTTGCCTTTGAGTTTGGTTTGCTCATCTTTTTCTAGCTAGGTTATTTATTTAATATTTTCTTCTTCTATATTTGTTTTTTGGAGATAGAATCTCTCTCTCTGTTGCCCAGGCTGGAGTACAGTGGCACAATCACAGCTCAATGCAGCCTTGACCTCCCCGTTCCAAGTGGTCCTCCTACCTCAGCCTCCTAAGTAGCTGGGGTTACAGGCACATACCACCATACCTGGCTAATTTTTTTTTTTTTAAATTTTTAGTAGAGATGAGGTCTCACAATGCTTCCCAGGATGGTCTCAAACTCTTGAGATCAAGTGATCCTCCCACCATGGCCTCCCAAAGTGTTGGGAATACGGGCGTAGTCATCACACCTGGCCCTTTCTTCTTTTTAAATGTAGGCTCTTACAGCTATAAATTTCTTTCTGAGCACTGATTTGGCTGCATCTCATGAATTTTGGTATGTTATGTTTTCATTTTCATTAACCTCACAGTATCTTCCAATTTCCCTAGTGAGTTTTTCTTCAACCCATTGGTTGTTTAAGAGCGTGTTGTTTAATTTCCACGTATTTGCTAATTTTCCAGTTCCCTTCTGTTACTGATTTCTGGCTTCTATTGTGATCAGAGAAGATTCTTTACATGATTTTGATCTTTTTAAATCTGAGAAACACTTTATGGACTAAAAAAAGGTCTTCCTAGTGAATATTCCATGTGCACTGAAGAAGAATGCATATTCTGCTGTCGTTGGGTACAGAGTTCTATATATGTGTGTTGGGGCTAGTTGGCATATAGTGTTGTGCAAGTTCTCAATTTAGATTTGAAAAATCCTGAAGGTCATTGAGAAATCAAGTGCTAAGCTTGAATCTAGCTCCTATAAATCTGAATTTGTATTTTCTGGTGGTGGGATGGAGTTATGCTACCCAAATTGCTATGGTGTCAAGAAATGTTCTTTTATTGCTCAATATATATTTTCTTTAAAGTATATTTACATTTTATAGATTATGGTATGACTTTTATACAAGTTCACAGAACACAAAAAGCTGGAGGCCTCGGGCCTCTCTGTTGTTATTTTAAGGGATGTAAGGACAACAGGGTTCTGTGTGCTGCCTTTAGTTTAGAAAAATCTTTGTGCACAGACCTGCCATGATAGGAAATGTTATTACAAGCCCAACTGAAATAAGCAATACTAGCTAACATTTTTGAAGTGATGCTATGAACTTTTATTTTAAATATTGCTTATTTTCTTCAGACCAGAACTTTTAAAAGCTGTGTATTAAAATAATTTCAGGAATATGAAATGCAAAAAACAAAAGAGGAAGACTTTTTGAAGTTATTTGATAGGTGGAAAGAAGAAGAAAAGGAGAAACTAGTTGATGAAATGGAAAAAGTCAAGGAAATGTTTATGAAGGAATTTAAAGAATTAACTTCCAAGAATTCAGCATTAGAATATGTAAGTATTAAACCTAGAAGTTCTTATGGTATTGATTGCCTTGAGAGGTGGTGTTAGGATGGCATTAAGGCCAGGGGATCCAGCAGTTACTTTACGGTACCCTGGTGCAGACGTTCTTCTCCCCAAGAGTCTTGAGGGAGGCATAGAGGCGACAGAGTGAGTCAGAGGTGTTTTGCTGAGAATGGGAGCTTTGGCCTTAAACTCCAGTGCAGAACACTCGTGGTGAGATATAGAAGACCCTCTTCTATGAAGGTCCCTCTTTTCTTATCTGGTTAGGTTACCCTTGAACTGTAAACTCCTCCCTGAGTTTTGGAACTTTCCACTGTCCAGTGGGAATGGAAGAAAGCAGACCCAGAAAGACTAAGAACCCTTGCCAGGCCCCCTCCTCAACCCAGGCCCGGGTAGGATCTCTAAAGCAAGCAAGTTATGGCTAAATGAGCCCCTCTCCCTTATGGGAACAGCCCTGGTCCATACAGCCCTGGCCTCATGCGTAGATGATACCTGAGCTGCTTCTTTAGAAAGAAGCAGCCAATCCATCAGTGTCCTCCTGCTAAGAATTCTAAGCTCCCTGGTTAGATTTGACGTGACTCTTCTTTGGGGAAAAGGTAGAAAGGAAGGGAGCTGAGCAAAGGTCCTTGAGCTCCCTCTAGGGGCCAACAAGTTTTATAAACAAAAATAGAGAGATTTTTGGAATTCACCTGAGGGCTTTCCTAAAACTCTTTAAACTCTAGCATGAGGTTTGGTGAACGATGGCCCATGAACCAAGTCCAGCATACCACCTGATTTTGAATGGCCTGTGACATAAGAATAGTTTTTACATTTTTACTTTTTATTTTTTTCGAGACAGAGTCTCTGTCACCCAGTCTGGAGGGTAGCGGCACAATCTTGGCTCACTGCAACCTCTGCCTCCTGGGTTCAAGTGAGCCTCGTGCCTCAGCCTCCTGAGTAGCTGGGGTTACAGGCACATGCCACCACACCCAGCTAATTTTTGTATTTTTGGTAGAGACGATTTCACCATGTTGGCCAGGATGGTCTCAAACTCCTGGCCTCAAGTGATCCTCCCACTTGGGCCTCCCAAAGTGCTGGGATTACATGTGTGAGCCATTGTGCCCAGCCAGTTTTTACATTTTTAAAATGTTGGAAAAAAAGAAGACTATTTTGTGACACAGGAAAATTTCATTAAAGTTCACATTTCAGTGTCATGAGTGAAGTTTTATTGAAACACAGCCATGTTTGGTAATTTACGTGCTGTCGGTGGCATTTTTGTGCAGGAGCGGTACAGTTGAATGTTTTGTCTGAGACCTCGTGTTATGAATCTACATGATTTATAACTGTTGCTATTGAGCTTGGCTACCTGGCTGAGGTAGTGTTTGTCAGGTTTGTCCACCAAAGAATTTCTCTTTTTTCCTCCTTTCCCTGCTGTCCTTTCTGAAATGAAGTCACTATGAGCAGCCTACACTGAGGAGAGGAGAAGTGCGCTCCCCTATCCTTTTGTTTTTGAAGTTAACATGTTACCTTCTGTGGTTTTCTGAGGGTTTTTGCCATGAGTAACATTAGGAACAACATCAAAAGAAAAGGGTAAAATTAAAACGTTATGTCCCTAATGGATTTACTGATGTGGTCCCTGGACAGTGTTGGCCTCTCACTAAACTAGCTTAAGAACCAGGTGCATTCAGTTCTTCTGTTTCTGGTGCCTATTAAGTGCCCATAAAAAATTTTAAGCCCCAGCTGGGCCTGATGGCTCACATCTGTAATCCCAGCACCTTGGGAGGCTGAGGTAGGCAGATTGTTGTGTAAGCCCAGGAGTTTGAGACCAGCCTGGGCAACATGGCAAAACCCTGTCTCTACAAAAAAAATACAAAAATTAGCCAGGTGTGATGGTGCACGCCTGTAGTCCCAGCTACCTGGGGGGGGGGGGTGCTGAGGTGGAAGGATTGCTTGAACCCAGGGGTTGAGGCTGCAGTGAGCCATGATCATATCACTGCACTCTAGCCTGGGCAACAGAATGAGACCCTGTCTCAAAAAAAAAAAAAAAAAATAGACTCATTTAAGATTAGAAAGTTAGATTTTCCTTCCCCTTTTTTCACCCTGTACATATTCTGATAGGAAGACCAGCAAGCAGTAGAAACAAACCAGTAAAACCACAGGGAAGCAGAAGTGGGAGAAGCTTCCAAGAGCATCCAGGAGCATCCAAGAGGGCAGTCAGATTTAAAACACAGCTATGTGCTCCCTGATTTTATTCTCCATTTCAGTCTTATAAAAGTCTAACTGTAGTACTGAGCTTGAATTTTATCTTATAGCAACTGTCAGAAATCCAGAAGTCCAATATGCAGATCAAGTCCAACATAGGCACATTAAAAGATGCACACGAGTTTAAAGAAGACCGTTCTCCATATCCCCAGGATTTCCATAATGTCATGCAGCTTCTTGATAGTCAGGTACGTGCAAGTGGGTGACAGCTGCAGTGGATGCCTTTCTTTTTCTTAGCGAAGTAATTTACCGTGAGTGCCATCTGCAGAAAAACTGTGTGTCTTTTTCAGTAACCATGAAGGTGACTAGCTCTTATTTTTCTCCTGCAACACGCCTAAGTCATAAGAGGTGTTTGTTACACGCTTGCTGTTGGCAAATAGCATACACAACAGTTGGCAAAACTGTTTTGTTTCTTCTCTCCATAAAATCAATTTGAATTGGTTAGTATAACCTAGCTATTCATTTTCCATCTTTCAGATGTAGCTTTCAATTTCAAAAGGCGTAGAAGGGCACATTGAAGCACCAGATTTAGTTTTAGAGTTTAAATATACTGCTAATTGTATTTTTAGTAGAAATGGAGTTTCACCATATTGGCCAGGCTGGTTTCCTGACCTCAGGTGATCCACCCACCTCGGCTTAATTAGCTGGACGTGGTTGCAGATGCCTGTAATCCCAGCTACTTGGAGGGCTGAGGCAGGAGAATTGCTTGAACCCAGGAGGCAGAGGTTGCAGTGAGCTGAGATCACAGCATTGCACTCCAGCCTGGGCAACAAGAGTGACACTCAGTCTCAAACAAAATATATATATATATATATATATATATGTGTGTGTGTGTGTGTGTGTATATACGTGTGTATGTATATATATACATGTGTATATGTGTATGTGTATATATACGTGTGTGTGTATATATATACACACACGCACACACATACACGTATATATACATACACATGTATATATACACACACATATATATGTATACACACACACATACACACACACACACACAGCTAACTGGCCAAGATCTCTTACATTTATGAGACAATCACTTTTATTTGGAAGTGAACTTCTGTAATCAGCACAATCTTCATCATGGCTATTTTGGTCACAGCGGTTTAGGGGAACAATTTTTTTTAAACTAGGAAGAAAATAGAGATGAGAGCTTATGAATTCAGGATTTTTTTAAAAAGCCTGGGTCATTCTAAAAAAGGTAAGTGAACTTTGGAAATCGGGATCACTGCTTCTTGCTTCAGTGCTCACGTCTTTCCTCCCCTACCCAAATCTACCTGCTCCACTGCAGTCAGGCTGACCATGTCCCTGTCCTGTCTGAAGTCCTTCAGTGACCCTTATTCTGGACTTCCCACCAGCTTGCAGGGTCCTTTGGGTTCTGATCCCTGGGACATCTTTCTCTGTTCTTTGCTTTCCTGGCACTCCAGCGGCCCAGCAGCCCATGCCTCTGAGAACATGGCCTTCTGTCTTCTTCCTCAGCTCTGGCTGCCTTCCTGCCTGTCCTGCAGCTCCCAGTTTTCGGGACCTGTCTTTTACTCATTCTTTAGTATTCAGCCAGTGGGGGAGGTACCACTTTCAGAAAGTTCTCCTGAGCCTCTAGGCTATAGCATTTTTGTAGTCCCTAAGTGGGACCTGATCACATACACATTGTATGTGGATTCTCCATGGCTGTGTCTACTCGCCTCCCATCCAGAGCAGGGCCTGTCTCTTAATCTTCTTTTAGCCTGCCAGTGGCCATCCAGCGAGGTGCCTGGTATATGGTAGGAAACCAGGAGCTGTGTCCTGAACCGAACTGTTGACATCTGCTTCCAGCAGGCTGGAAACTACAGCTGGTCACTCATGAACTGAAGGACATGGTTCTAAAATCCTAAGGTCCCACCTAAATTTCTTCTATTTCTGTCCTGTGAGTTGTGTTGTCAGTTCAGAACCCATGGCCTCAGAAACCTTGGTGTTTCCTTTTGGCCTCTTAGGTTGGCAAACTAGCACCTACTTTTGTAAATAAAGTGTTACTGGCTATGTCCCAGTAACACTTTATGAGTGCTAGTTCATTTACATCTTATCCATGGCTGTTGTCCCAATACAGTTGTGGGATGACACAGCTGTATTGTGTTGTGTTGTGACCAAGTTGTTTGGCCCCCAGAGCCTATGATATTTACTATTAGCTCCTTACTAAAAAATTTTTGCTGACCCCTGCCTTATGGTATAAGATTAAAACCAGATGCAAATGTATTTAAGCATTTTTGACTGTGTATATTCTAAAAAATACCAGCTGTATTAGTCTGTTCTCACACTGCTACAAAGAACCACCTAAGACTGGGTAATTTATAAAGAAAAGAGGTTTAATTGACTCACAGTTCCATAGGCTGTACAGGAGGCATGGCTGGGGAGGCCTTAGGAAACTTACAATCATGGCAGAAGGACAAAGGGGAAGCAAGCATGTCTTAAGATGGTGGAGCCAGGAGAGAGAGAGCAAAGAGGGAAGTGCTACACACTTTTAAACAACCAGATCTTGTGAGAACTCACTCACTATCATGAGAACAGCAAGGGGGACATCCACCCCCATGATTCAATCATCTCCCACCAGGCCCTTCCTCCAACACATGAGATTTGAGTGGGGACAGAGAGCCAGACTATTTCACTAGCTAAAATTTTACCAGATAGATAGTTGGGTTTCATAGGTATTCACTAAAAAGGAAGCTTCCATATTGCATAGATCTCATTGTTACAGTTGTACATAAATTATTCTTTTATTTTGTAGGAAAGCAAATGGACAGCTCGAGTTCAAGCTATTCATCAAGAACACAAGAAAGAGAAGGGTCGGGTAAGGTTAAGAAACCAATGGCTTAAAGTGGGCCATGTTTTAAAGGAATATTTGCTTTTCTTTTTCATAAACATAATATTTGTCCACTTAATAACATTTGGGGAGAAATGTGTAGCAAAATTAAAATTACGTATAATTCTAACACGAACAATAACCACTGCTACTACTTTCTTATAATTTGTTTCAGTTTTCTTTTATGCATTTCTGTAAGTGTAGAACCTCATATATACATAGCTTTACAACATTCGAATTATGTTTTATAGGTTTGTACACTTTTCACTTTATATATCATAGACCTTTCCTAAGTTTTAAAGTATTCTTCAAAATCATGACTTTTAATGATGTCATTATGATCTTATTGGATGTATCATAAGTTACGTAATCATTTCTTCATTGTCAAATACATATTTCTGATTTTTTTGCATCACAGAACTGCAATGTAATGTTTTAAAAAGGCAAGAACTGTTTACATTAAAATCACTTTAATGAAAACAAGCTTTTAATTATGACACGGATTCTCTTTCACCTGAGTACATCAGAAATTTAAGTGTTAAAATGTGTTTACACTAGTGCAAAACATCTAAAGTAGATGTATTTGAGAAGATCTTAAAATAGGAAAACTTCTGTTTATTTTTTCACTTGAAATTGTATTTTGTACCTTAGTATTTCTTGTAGATCTTTTCTGAATGGAAAAAATGTTTCCTCTTTTGCACATTTTCTAATATTACCTTTCTTAGTAGAATATTAAACAACAAAAGATCATATAATATGTGTGTGTATAATTGCTAGGATGAAGTGTGTTCAGATGATCAAAAAATTTATCAGCTTATATTTCTCCAAAGTGGAACAAATACTGAGGAAGATGGGGGTAAAAAAGAAACTGTGAACAGTACTAGAGCCAAGCTAAAGCAAAGCAAACAAAAACTAAAAATATTTCACAAAACATCTGCAGTTCTTGAGGAACTTCGATGGGAAAGTTAGACATTAATCTACCTTTAAGATTGTATCATTTCCAGAAAATGAAATAGGAACCACTATTTTTCCTCTATTCCATTTATAATATCATTTCATCATGCAAATTTATAGTGATAATACACAGACATACAACCAATATACATATCTATATACATACACATATACAGTATATTGAAAATTGTATCACTGATGTGGCAGTTCAATTTAGGAGATATTTACTGAGCATCTGCTATGTACTACACTTTATAAGGCTAAAAAGAGGTATGGAACAATGCCTGCCCTCAGACTGCTTACAGTACAAAAGGAGAGTAGGAGTGAGGGTACAGATATGGGAATCAGGATGGGATAAATGCAGAGTACCCTAGGGACTGAATGGAGAGAGTTTCTTGAAGTGGGGTTAGGGCTGTGTGTGGATCATGCCCATGTTTACTTCTTCAGCCTAAACAATTCTTCTGAGTTCCAGATTAGGTAGCCAGCTTTGTACTGACATCTCCATGGGCTTCTCAAGTGCAACATGCCTAAGATGAAGTTCTTGGTTTGTTCCCAGACGTGGCAAATGGCACCCTCGTTCTTCCAGATGCTCATCTTGATTCCACCTTTCTCTCTCAATCCCCGAGTCCAGGCTGTCTGCAGGGCTCGCTGTATGGAACCAGTTCTTCTGTTTCCTGTTGCCTTTACCACTAACTAAGCCTCCATTTCTGAATGGGCCCCAGGGTGGGTCTTCTCAATTCCAGCCTTCCCCTTCCTTAGTTTGCTCTCCACAGAGCCAGAAAAATAACCTGGCTGCTGGCCATCATTCTAGCCTCAGCCTGACCACCCTCCCCCCTCCCGGAACCTCCTCTTTCCAGCTACGATTCTAATTCTAATTCTGCTAACTTCTAGAACATTCTGGCCTTTTCCTTTTTTATACCTGGTTGTCATTGTTGGGAAGCCCTTCCGCTTTCTCTTCACATGGCTACCTCCTTGCCCTCGGTATGAGTTTTCTATTCTGTGTAGCAAATGACCACAAATTGAGTGGGTGAAAATGGCATGTATTTCTCTTCTCAATGTATAGGAGTCCAGGCAGGGCTTGGCTGGGCTCAGGGACTCACAGGCTGCATTGAGAGTGTCAGCTGGGCTGTGTTCCTGTCTGGGGTTCCTTGTGGTTATTTGAAGGGCTGAGACTATTAGGTCCCAGAGGCTACTCCTTCTCCATAGCAGTACACAGCATGATGACTTCAAGGCCAGTGAGAGTGTGTCTCTCTTGCTTACATTCTCCCCCTTCAGGAAGGGCCTGGGACTTCTTACTTTTTGTTTTTTTTTTTTCTTTTTGGTGGGACAGAGTCTCACTCTATTGCCCAGGCTGGAGTGCAGTGATGCCATTCTGGCTCACTGTAACCTCCGCTTCCCGGGTTCAAGTGATTCTCCTGCCTCAGCCTCCTGAATAGCTGGGATTACGCGCCACCATGCCGAGCTAATTTTTGTATTTTTAGTAGAGACAGGGTTTCATCTTGTTGGCTTGGCTGGTCTCGAGCTCCTGACCTCAGGTGATCCACCTGCCTTGGCCTCCCAAAGTATAGGGATTATAGGCGTGAGCCACCGTGCCCGGCCTGGAACTTCTTTTAGGGGGCTCACCTGAATAAGACAGGCCAACACAGGATAATCTTCGTTTTCATAACCTCAGAGTCTGCAGATTTGGGACTGCAATTGCATCTCCAAAGTCCCTTCACCTTTGCCATATTCTGTGGTTGAAAAGCACAATGTTCTCTTCAGACCAAGGGACAGCATCACACAGGGGTGTACACCAGGAGTGCAACCTTGAGAGCCCCCTGAGAACCCTGCCTACCCCACTGCCTCTGGCTTCTGGGCCCTGGTCACCTGATGTCACTCTATCCAAGTAGGTAGTCCCTTTTTTTATTATTCCCATCACATCTCAAGCAGAGCTCTGAGCACTATTTTAAATAGTTTACTTGCTTATTTTTTTCCTTGTTTGTTATCTGTCTCTCCAATCATATCCTTGGCCCTCTGAGTAAAGGGCTCTATCTGTTTCGCTCTCCATTGTCTTCCCAGCATCCACTCATGTGCCTGAAATGTGGTTGGCACTCGCTACACACTTGCAGAATGAAAGTGGAAGGTAGCTAGACGTCTAGCCAGGGCATCTTTCAGCCTTGTTTTCATAGTTGGAGAAAGGCTGATTGTAGGGTTCAGAAGAGCAGGGTTACCAGAATTGTCTGGAGGTCTAAGCACCATCTTCTGTAGGGAGGACACTAGTCCAGGTTTCCACCCTGCACCTAGGGAGCTGCCCCCGTGGCAATGACTGTGTAGTTAGGACGATGGCGTTCACCTCCCAGCATATTTTATCTATGGCAGCTAAGATGCAGGATCCCAGGAGCAGTGGACGGTAGTTTCTCCGCACCACAAGTGGCTCCACTGTGCAAGGAGTGTTCTCCTTTGTCCCCCTGCATTACACGGAAGCAAACGTGGCCCGTTCTTACCGTTCATGTCCTGGTGTCCTGGGGCGGACTCATACTGGCTCTCAACTGGGCACATTTCTCCTCATCAGGGTGTTTTGTTTTGTTTTGTTTTGAAAGCTGATTAACCAGCATACCATTGGTTTCATGGGAACATTTAGAAATAAATGGATATTTGTATTTGCCATATACTTAATCCTTCTAAGAGTTCTATGAGGTAGGTGCTGTCACCCATTTTACAGGTGAGGAAACGGGCTTAGACAGATGCTGTCTTGCCCACAGTCGCTGGTATTTGAATGCAGGCCCTGTATACTCCAGGGCATACTACACTGGCTGGCCTGTCTAGCTCCAGGCACTCACCTGTGAAGCTCCCAGCTGGGAAGGAAAACAGGCAGTGACAGCTTCGAGTGGTTGCTTTTCTGTAAGAACTCAGGATCTTTTCTTTGGTTGCTCTAACATGGTAATCCCTAACCAGGGATGCACTTCGGAATTATCTGAGACTGTTTTCCAGAGTACACGTGACCAGCTCCACTCCCTGAGATCTTGATTTAGTAGGTAAGTCTGGGACACATGGATTTTGGAAATAAACAAACCAAAAGCCACCCAGGCTATTCTGTTTTGGATCTATGGTTTGGACCACTGCTCTTAGATCATTAAAATCCCTACTCTTATTCTTCAGGCCATCTTTCTAGCATTGGTATTTAGGGACAGAATTCAGGTTTCTTTATTAATCGGTGGGCCGAGGTTGGGGGCGGAGTTTTTAAATCCTGGCCCCTTTAAAGCCATCTGTATTTCAAAGCAGTTGTGGGAATTTCAGTGGCCTCTGGCTGGAATAGAAAGCGAGTTACAGTTTTTACACTTTGTCATTGTGAGTCATGATAGAGAGAAAGACTGACGGTTGTCACTGAGGAAGAAGGTGAGGCCTTTCCTGGTTTTGAGTGGGGCACACCTCATGTACTGGGTATGTGAGGGGGATTTGTGCCACCGCTAGGCTGCACTCCTTCCTTGTCTGTTGGTTTCGCTTGTTTAGAAGCTGCTTACCTCTCCCTTCTTTTCTCTTAAACCCTAACAGAGGGGTGAATTCAATCAGGTTTAGTAATCTCTGCCTGAGACCTAACTATTAATTATTCCACATGATTGGTGCCTGCTATTCCCACAATGCACATATTGTATTTCTCTGTTTAGGGGAAGTTGCATTTGCCAACTTTCTATTGATTTACCTAGATTCTTGGCAATTTTTTTTGTTTTAAATAACATTGGTAAGAGTTCAGAGGCAGTCACAGATAAGCGATGGCATGTCCTTTTTACCCAACAGAAGACCCTTGAGAGCTTGGGAGGTTGTCAAATGGTCACATAATGAAGGAAGGGAGGATGGGGTGATGTGGACCGGTAGGGAAAAATGCGTAGTGCTTGAAATGGGATAATAGAAAATGGGCTTATGAGCTGCAAACTTCAAAATAATTTCTGGCTGTGTTTGCCTAGACCCTCTCCATTCCTCTCTCCACAAACTTAGATTTTCCCCCATCTCCTTTCTTCCTGGGGCCTGGAGCAACTCCCCATGTAGTTGATCAAGGCCAAGACCCTAAACCTCTATCCGGCAGCCTGGACATTTTTACTGGCTTTTCTTTCTATTTTCCAGCTCAGCGTTTCCCAGACTGCTTTGGAGGCCACTTTTCCAGGGGCCTGTAAGGATGAAAGCTCTTGGCAATGCCCTCCTTGGGGGAGGTTCTTAGTATCCACTAGGATAGGAAAGATTCTTTTTAGGTTTCACTCGGAAAATCTTTATAGATTGGTTCCACCCAGTGTTTGTCCAGCCTCATAGGATCACGGAGATTTCAGAGGCAAAGCCATGCAGGATGCTAAGACACTGCTTTTTTTTTTTTTTTTTTTTTTTTTTTTGAGACAGGGTCTTACTCTCTCGCCCGGGCTGGAGTGCAGTGGCATGAGCATAACTCACTGCAGCCCCAACCTCCTGGGGTCAAGCAACCCTTCCACCTCAGCCTCCTGATGAACTAGAACTACAGTCTCACCCCACCACACCTAGCTTAAGTTTTAAAACTTTTTGTAGAGACAGGTCTTACTGTGTTGCCCACGCTGATCTCCAACTCCTGGACTCCAGCGATTCTCCCTCCATAGCCTCCCAAAAAAGCACCGACCTGGAAATGTGCATGTGAAAGTTTAAGTCTGGGCTCTGCCCCCTTCAGCTGTTTCAATTAGGGCCAGTGACTTTACCTTTCTAGACTTGAGTTTTCCTATCTGTACGATGGGGCCAACATGTGTCTGTAAAATTGTGGCGTGGACTCAACAAAATGAAGTGCATCTAGTACACAGTGAGTGTTAATTTTCTAAAAGCAAGCAAATGAGGAAATGCTGGTCTAGGTGCCCTTATATGCTTATCTCAGGCATGGATACTTCCTGCTCCTTTATTTGATCAGCATACCCTGTCACCACTTCCAGGACATAGACTTGGAATGTCCTTCACCCCAATTATCAAGTCTTTTTTTTTTTAATTTTTTATTTTTTTGAGATAGAATCTCACTCTGTCGCCCAGGCTGGAGTACAATGACATGATCTCAGCTCACTGCAGCCTCTGCCTCCTGGATTCAAAAATTCTCCTGCCTCAGCCTCCCGAGTAGCTGGGATTACAGGCGCCCATCACCACACCTGGCTGATTTTTGTATTTTTATTAGAGATGGGGTTTTGCCATTTTGGCCAGCTGATCTCAAACTCCTGACCTCAAGTGATCTGCCTGCCTCGGCCTCCCAAAATGTTGGGATTACAGGCATGAGCCATGGTGCCTGACCTCAAGCGCCCCCCACCCTTTTTTTTTTTTAAACCTTCTCTGTTTAAACAACTACTGAAATTGCTTTAAGCACCTTTCCTTCAATTATTGAAAACAAATTCTTCTTGAATTCCTTTTGTCCAGTCTATGATCTTCCATGACATTATCTCTAAAGATGAATATATCTGCGTGTCTCTGTCCTCTGCTTCTCTCCCTTTCTTTCCCTCCCTCCCTCTTTCCCTCTAATCTCCATCATCGCCCCTCTTTTTCTCAGTAAACATTTATCAGTAAACATTTCTCAGAGAACCTGCTAAGGGCCAGGGATTGGGCTAGTTTCTGGGAATATAAAATAATTAAGATGTGGCTGGGCATGGTGGCTCACACCTATAATCCCAACACTTTGGGAGGCCAAGGCGGGTGGATCACCTGAGGTCAGGAGTTCGAGACCAGCCTGGTTAACATGGTGAAACCCCGTCTCCACTAAAAATACAACATTTAGCCAGTTGTGGTTGTGTGGGCCTGTAATCCCAGCTGCTCAGGAGGCTGAGGCAGGAAAATTGCTTGATCCCAGGAGGCAGAGGCAGCAGTGAGCCAAGATTGCTCCACTGCACTCCAGCCTGGGTGACAGAGTGAGACTCCATGTCAAAAAAAAAAAAAAAAAAAAAAATTTAAGATGTGCTCTCTGGCCTAGGGTGGGCCAGGTGGCATGTGAAGGACAGGACTGCAGGAAAAATTTAGTACTGAGGGTCAGAGCCACTCTGCAGGAGAAGCCTGAATCCTTTATCATTGCTCATCATGTGTTATTTCATGTTATGTGCTCTAGTTGGCTTAGCTGCTCCCAGTAGCAGCATTGTCTGGGGTCATGAGCTCCCTTGGGAACACAGATGAAGCACCTAGAGCAGCCAGGGTCAGGATCTACCATGATCAAATATTTTTTCAATGGTTTGATGTGCATGGATAGCATCAGGCCAGCAAAACAGGCAGGGCATGTACCTGAAATCTGGAGAAAGAAGACATTTGACATGCAGCTTACAGACAGATGCCTTTCTTAACTGTTTTTCAGCTCCTGTCACATATAGAGAAACTTCGAACCTCAATGATAGATGATCTAAATGCAAGCAATGTTTTCTACAAGAAAAGGATAGAAGAGCTAGGGCAGAGACTTCAGGAGCAGAACGAGCTGATTATAACTCAGAGACAGCAGGTATGTCTGGCGACAGTGTGGCACCGTGCTTCTTTAAGCAACGCAGTCTATCTAAGAACATGTGTTTTTTACTTTAGAGCATTTGTAAGTGGTATAAGGTGAGGAAGATGGAATATTTTTCCCCTTGTGATTGCTTATAAAAGCTAGTGCAATAAAATACATTTTTAAAAGGTATTTAAAAGTAATATGTTGAAGATTTATACAGTTAAAGTTCAAAATTAATTTGATTTGAAGGTAAATAAGAATTTCATTCAGTAATTACCCTGAGAAGCAGCCAAATCCAAATGCAACTTAAAAAACTTTTTTTGTTATTTTATTTTAGACTCAAGGTGTACATGGACAGGTTTTTTTACATGAATATATTGTGTAATGGTGAGGTTTGGGTAATAACTTTTGCCTCTATGCTTTTAAAGTCCACAAGCCTTATGTCCCTGGATGATTTAGTGAAAAGGTTAATTTACTAATAACAGTATCTTTCCATTATCCCATGTGTGTGTCCCTGTCTAACTTCAGACATATCACTAGAAGACTGTATTTCTTTGCAGATTAAAGACTTTACCTGTAATCCAGTAAACAGTATCAGTGAACCCAAAGGTAAGTGGATGGGATTCCGGTGCTGGCAGCGAGGGGACCTCCCCAACTGCGCTGGGCTTCAGAAGAATGTGGGCCCCACTTGTTTATGTGTGCTAAGATGGCATTCTTCTTGTTGTATTAATTTGGTAGGTTTGTCCTCTATTATTCTAATTTGAGAGATTTGTTACCACAACCCAGAAAGGTGAAGAATTTAAAAAATCTAAACTATCACGTAGTTGTTTCATTTTTTTAATCAGAATACTTTTAGGCACATAATACCTACTTGGGAACCATTTGCCTCTTAACTTATACACCGTAGAACAGAGTTATGTGTATAAAAGCACAGGGTCTGTTGACAGATTGGGTTCACCTGCCATCTCTGGCACTTCATAGCTTTGTGAATCTCTGCCTCAGTTTCCTCAGCTTTATAGTAGGAATATGAATAGTGTTTCAGTCTGTTTTCTCTGCTATAATAGCATACCACAGACTGGTATTTATAAAGAAACAAAGTTTCTGGAGGCTGGGAAATCCAAGAGCATGGTGCTGACGTCTGGTGTGGGTCAACCTATGGTGCAAGGCATCACCTGGCCAGCTAATGCATGGACAGAGAAAGGAAATTGGGCCAAACTCATCTTTTAAAATCAGGAACCCACTCTCAATAACCAACCCATTCCTGCCACTATTGCCATGTAACATTGTTACAATGGCAGTTAAATTTCAACTTGCATTTTTGAGGGGACATTCAAGTCATAGCAAATAGTAACTACATCATAGGCTTGTTATGAGGATTAAATGGGATAATATACCTATTAAGCCCTCATTAAGTTAGCCATTATTATTGATATTAAGCTCTTAGTAGGCCAGGCACAGTAGCTCATGTTTGTAATCCCTGCACTTTAGGAGGCCAAGGCAGGAAGACCACTTGAGGCCAGGAGTTCAAGACTAGCCTGGACAACATAGCGAGTCCCCCTTCTCTAAAAACAAAAAATAAAAAATGAGCTGTGCATGGTGGCAGGTACCTGTAGTCACAGCTACTCAGGAGGCTGGGGTGGAAGAATCACTCGAGCCCAGAAATTCAAGGCTGCAGTGAGCTGTGATTCCACCACTGCACTCAAGACTGGGTGACAGTTTGAGAGACATATCTCTAAAAAAACAAAAACCAAAGAACTCTTAATTATTCTAAAGTGCTATAAAGGCTTGCTGCGTTTTTCTCAACTGTGGCTGTTTTGGGGTTATAGGTTTGTTCTATGCTTAGCGGGAATATGCACAACCTACTGACTGCACCAGTGATAGCCTGCCTACCTCTGTATCATTCAAGGTCTCTCTCTCTCTCTCTCTCTCTCTCTCTCTCTCTCTCTCTCTCTCTCTCTCTCTCTCTGTCTCTCTCCCTCCCTCCCTCCCTCCCTCCCTCCCTCCCTCCCCCTCCCCCTCCCTCCCTCCCTCCCTCCCTCCCCCTCCCCCTCCCTCCCTCCCTTTCTTCCTCTCTCTCTCTCTCCCTCCTTCTCTCTCTGTCACGCATACACACACTAAGCCAGTCAAGACCAGGGCAACAGCTGACTTTGCAAAAGAAAAAAAAAATAAAAAAGAGACCAGAAGGGAGACTGGAAGCCACAGGTTCAGGGTCTCACTTCTGCCTAGTTTTCTTCCCGGTGATTCCAGTCCTGGTTCCTGCACGTCTCAGGTTGTTGAGGCATCTTTGTCTATTTGAGGGATGCCACCTGGGGGTGGTGCTGGGGTGTATGAGCTGGGTTTCCTCACTCTTGTTTTGAGATAGAGTTGAGGAAAGAGGGTTGTGGTTCCCTTTAACTCCTCTCAAAATAACAAGAGCTCAGGTAGGGAGGAATACTTGCAAAATTAACTAGATATCATAAATATTTGACTGAAAAATAATTCTGGGAAAAATTTAGCTTCAGAAAGATTTATGTTATGCGTATTTATTCTCCTGGTGATGTGCTATATATTGGTACGTTTCCTTTATTGTTTTTCATGGGGGCACAAATTAGGATAAGGGCTACAAAAATTTAATCCATAGCTTGTGATTTTTTTTGTTCATTTATTTTTCTGTCATTTCAGGAAATCCTTTAGCCTGGCAGGCTTTTGAATCTCAGCCAGCTGTTCCAGCTGTGCCTAGTAAGTTCCTATAATAGATGCAGGGCTCCAAAGGTATCTTTAAAATGCTAAACCAAAACATAACTTTTACTTACTATTTTTCGAGACTTTTCTTTGAAAACTAGTGTATTTAGAGATCGCATAATGATTTATTTTGATTCTTGGTTTTGACCTCATTCTAAAACTCAAGACTATGAATATCCACGTGATGTTGTGGTGATTTTGATTAGCCATAGCTATTATTTCACAATTTGTCTAAAAAGGGATGACTAAAAATTCCTTGGCATCACTTTAGTTTATACTTGTAGACTTCTCAAAGTGACACACTGGGTGACTGGGTGACTGTGGTGTCACCACACTTTGAAACTGCTGACACTCTTACTGCTGCAGGCTTTGACAGGTGACCTGTCTGTCCCCACTTGTGGTCAGCCTGGCCATCTGCTCTATCTCCCGGAGCTGTCAAGATTCTGCAGTAAACCAAAAGGACATAATCTTCACAGTTTAGAAACTGACAGGTCGTTGTTTAAAAATACTAGCTAAATAGTTGAGATAGTTTTGCTTCCATTCAGGAAGGAGTAAGGGCAGATAGCCGTGCCATGTGCACAGCAATATGACCACAAGAGGAGTATGGGCTGAGGCTGAGCGCAGGGAGACGGCACCACACACGTGGGCCTAGGGATCTCAAGAGCACTGTGTAGTGACCAAAGGACATTCTTGACCGTGTTTTGGAATTTGCACTACTGGCCAGAAAATGCTGATGGTTTTAACCTCTCAGTCTTCTCGGAGGCTTCTTGAAGTCTCTCGTTGCTTCTTGGAGCTGAAGAAGTTAAGTGGTAGTTAAGGAGAGGAGCGGAGTTTAAGTGCCAAGAGGAGGACTGAGAGAGGAAGAGATGCTGAACTTACAGCTTATGAAATGAAGGAAAAAACACATTTCAGAGAAGGATGGAAAGGCCGAATACTAAATTATTCAAACAAACAATCTTCGGCAGCTGACCAAACTCAAATATATATGCAGGAAAAAAAAAAAAAAAAACCAAACCCAAGGCTATATTTAGTTAGAGTGGTTTTCTCCAAATGGAGTATGCAAAATTATCTATTGGAATGTGGGAAAAAATTATTAGAGATTATTTTTATGTATTAATAAATCTCATCCTTTTACTTTTTTCAAATTTTTTTGTTTTAAAATGTACATATTTGTATTATAGTACATATAAAATTCATTTAAATAAATATGTGTATTTCTGGGGGAACTTTTACTGATTGGGGAATGTTGTCAAAAACTACGGATGCCACTGGCTCTAGAAAATTCCAAAAATAATTTTAAAAAATAGGCCCATAGCCCCATAGGTAGGGGTCCCTTCCAAGTGAGGCCCTGGCTCATCCCATTCCTCTTCCCAGCATACAAAAGGATCTAAAAGCCAAGGTTCTAATGATGGCAGGGAAGTTTTCATCACATAAAAGAAAACATACACTCTAAGATCAGAAAATCTAAATCACAAAGTGAAAGTCAGCTTAGGAGATATGCAATAAATAAATCAGACCTATACCCAGTAAAATGAAGATTTGTAATGTCTAATATAAGACAGATATGGTCAAACCTGTTGATTCCACCTGTCTATACCCTTGGTGATTTAGACACTAGTCAGTCATTTACTGATTTACTACCCTTTCATAATAAGGGAATGAATTCTGTAGTTTAGAGAAAAGACCAAATTGTGATCAATTTTTTTTTTTTTTTTTTTTTTGAGACGGAGTCTCGCTCTGTCACCCAGGCTGGAGTGCAGTGGCCGGATCTCAGCTCACTGCAAGCTCCGCCTCCCGGGTTCACGCCATTCTCCTGCCTCAGCCTCCCGAGTAGCTGGGACTACAGGCGCCTGCCACCTCGCCCAGCTAAGTTTTTGTATTTTTAGTAGAGACAGGGTTTCACTGTGTTACCCAGGATGGTCTCGATCTCCTGACCTCGTGATCCGCCTGTCTCGGCCTGCCAAAGTGCTGGGATTACAGGCTTGAGCCACCGTGCCCGGCCTAATTGTGATCAATTTTAACAGCATCAGATCTTTTGATTCTGTAAGCTGGAATAATATCTAGATCAGGAATAGTTAGTATTCTGTGTTTTTTTTTTCTTGTAAAAGGCCAGATAGTGATTTACATTAGGCTTCACAGGCTAGATGGTCTGTTTTGCAACTACTCAGCTCTGCCATTGTAGTGCAAAATCAGCCATAGACAATACTTAAGTGAAGGAGCCATGTTCCAATAAAAACAGGCAGTGGACTGGGTATGTCTCATGGGCTATAGTGTGCCAGAACTTGATCTAGATTATGCAAGTTGCAAATGGGTACAAAGGCAGTATTTCCAGAGTTTGTTAGCAATTTACAAATAGGAATTGAACACTTTCACTAGAAGCCATTGTGAAGATAAAAAGTGTATACCCACAGAAGTAGCTGATGGCCGGGCATGGTGGCTCATGCCTGTAATCCTAGCACTTTGGGAGGCCGAGGCAGGTGGATCACTTGAGGTCACCGGTTCGAGACCAGCCTAGCCAACATGGTGAAACCCCGTCTCTACTAAAAATACAAAAATTAGCTGGGCATGGTGCTGCATGCCTGTAGTCCCAGTTACTCAGGAGGCTGAGGCAGGAGAGTCGCTTGAGTCCAGGAGGCGAAGGTTGTAGTGAGCCGAGATCATGCCACTGCACTCCAGCCTGGGCAATGGGAGTGAAACTCTGTTTCAAAAAAAAGTAGCTGAGGTTTGTGGCCAGTACTTTTTAGGGTAAGATTAGAATTAAAATTCTGTCTTGATAAAATAAAGAAGCAGTAAACTAATAGACCAATACCGTTTAGTGAAAACAAACTGGACAAATAAATAGTCCAGAGAGGACTCTCAGATAAGAATTGTCAAATATTTGAAGAAAGCAGTGGAATCTAATTTTCTGGAGAAATTTAAATTGGAGAGCATTTAGTCTTAGTTAAGTTGGGCAAACCTCTTTCCACAGGCAGTGACTAAATTAATACCTTCACATAATGTCTTCCAGCCCAGTGATTAGAGTACTTTTCAAAACTGGTTTATTGTGCATGAATGTTCATTGCAGTGTTATTCATAATAGCTAAACAGTGGAAACAACTTATATGTCCATCAACTAATGAAAAGGTAAATAAAATGTGGTCAGTTTATAAAACAGAACATTATTTGCCCATAAAAATCCATACTGATATTTATATGCATGCTACAGCATGGATGAACCTTGATACCATTGTGTTAAGTGAGCAAATCCAGATGCAAAGGACCACATACTGTATGGCTTCATTTACTATATGAAATGTCAATAATAGGCAAATTCATAGAAATGGATAGTAGATTAATTGTTGCCTGGGGATGGGGAAGGGGCAGAAATGAGGTGTGATGGGTATTGGGAATGGGTATTTTGAGGGAGGTGATGAAGATTATGTTCTAAAAGTGGACAGTGGTTGTGGTTGCACAGCCCTGTGAATATGCTAAAAAAACCACTGAATTGTATATTTTTAAAAGGTGAACATACCTCCATAAAGCTGTTATGAATATAAGTTTGTTAGTTGTGTAATATCTTTGTCACTTGAAATATTTGTCCCTTATGGTCTGTATGTATCTTGACTAATTTGAGGCAAATTTGGCTATCATCATGTTAGGATGCTTATGCTTTAATTATGGAACCTCTGAGTTTTTCCTTTTTATGCTGTTTCAGTGAATGCCCCAGCCCTGCACCCTTCAGAGACTAAATCTAGTCTGCCAATGGCACAAGGTAAGTTTCAGTAATAGCCTCAGCGTTTTATGTGCAGTTGCCACCCAGAGTTAGATAACTTATTAACCAAAAGTGATTCTGTGGAGGTAATTTATAATAAAACAGGAAACATTTTAGTGATTGCAAAAACAGTTATTAAAACTGCAGTCTTCGTGTGTAATACTGTTGTAAACTGGACATATCCTCCAAAGTCTTAAAGTATAAAAGGTGTAGATAGGTATAAAAGGTTGCCAGACTCACAAGTAGAGATTTTAACTTGAGTAGTGTCTTGGTTATTTATGATTTTTGTGGAAAGCAGTAGGTGTTGGGTAAGAATGGTCTGCTACCAGACCAGCCAACCAGCACATGCCACAGGGCATATGTGGCTGTTTTTATAACTTTCAATGTGGCAGCAAGTCACCTTTTCTAAACAAACGGTTTGAATGACTGGTTGGGAAAATCTAGAAAAGACATGTAATGGAAACTAAAGGAAACAGGTAGGAAGCACTGGGTGAAATCATTGCCAGGGTTCAGTTCTTGGACCAGATCAAAAGGGTGATAATTGTTATTCACATGATCCAATAGACGGGCTGAATGTTTGTAGCTGTATTTCACTTTTTATACAGTTAAAGTGATTACAGTTTTTATAGTATGTACTTTAACATGATGTTTTCCTGTGGTCTGTTGGATATTACAAATGCATTAAGATGGGAGAAGGGCCATCTTTTTCCTGTCTCACATACAGTTGCTGCGGAATCCAATGATTACTTCAGTCTTCTTTCATTTTTGGTCTTTTAAAAAGGTTACACGTAAATCCATGATCTAACTGGTCAGTATAGTGGCACTTTTTGTCTTCATAAATATCGTGGTCTGTATACCATGAACTTTAGTAATAATCCTTTTTACTCATGACTGACTCATGAAGTGTTTATTGCACCTTATTTTTTTTCCCGAAGATCATTTCAGGTGGATCAGTTGTCTTGAGTATGTGATCACAATATGTGATGTATAAATTCTCCACATATTGATCTTCTTATTTACAAGTGTTTAGAGCATGCAGTTTTTTCCTTTAGACCAGTAACAGATAAAAGCACATTGGACATAAATAAATTTGCTTTAATATTGAATGTATAAGAAAAGTATCTAGCAATCATTCGGTATTCATATTATTTTATGTCAGGTCTAAAATCTCTCTGTTGCGTCCTTTTGTAAAGCACTACTGGCCACTTCTCTTTTGTACTTCAACAGTGTATTTTAGTTTCTTTTACTTCCCCGCCCCTCTACTTTGTTATCGTTAGCTTTCTGTATGACATTACACAAGGTCCCAGTTTCTTTGTCATATATTTTTGTTGCTAACTAAAGGACACCCCCGTAGGTACATTAAGCTGTCTGGGGTTAATTCAAGGGTTTGGACAAATCGATCATTTCTAAAGCATGTGTTCTTGGAGACCCTACCCTCACTGGCCCAGAGCTGCATGAATCAGTCATGCCCCCTTCCTGGCATCTGCTGGGATTGAAATGCTAGTTTTAAATGCCAACCAGACCTGGCACAGGGCCTACAGCCCTTGGATGGGGATCAAAGCTGATTTGTGAGCATCTCAGTGGGCAGGAGCTAGGAAGAGACTTGGCCAGGGCCCGCCAACGTCCCCCACCCCATCAGGCCAGCTTCCCCAGGGCGGCAGGGGCAGGGCAGGTTAGTCATGGATTGCATAATGTTTATTCGCCCGTTCGCTCTCTGTCCTTTGTTCCATCTCAAAGCTTGATGAGGTTCTTTACCATGAAAAATCTTGCGATTCCTTACCATTGTAGGTTGAGTCCCCTGGGAAACAGACTGATACAGAAGTTTACAGGTGGGATGGGGGGGTGCCCTCGGACAGCACCTGTGAGAGAAGCAGTGTTGGGCGAAGGGGACGTTAAACCCAGGTGCAGCTGCAGTGGAGGCCTCAGCCAGCCCTGCTTCAGAGCTGCAGAGCTGGGATGAGTGCTCTGGCTTGTCCTCCACTGAGGCAGGGGTGGGGGCCATTGCCCCTTGCATTGATTTCTCATCTGATGGGGGCTGCCCTGAGGAGAGAGTGAGCTAAAGCAGCCTGGAAGGAATTCCACTGTAAGCTGCTAGGAGCCAACCTTGCCAGTGCTTCTGTCCTGATAGGATCTAGGTAAAATAGGAACCCTGATGGCTCCCTGCTTTCAACTCTGCTACACAAGCTGAACAGTACAGGCAGTAGGTTCTGATTCAAAGGCAGTTGATAGGATGAAACACGGGTTCTGGAGAAGATAAACAATCAGGTTCTGATTTGAAGGCAGTTGATAGGATGAAACACAGGTTCTGGAGAAGATAAACAATCAGGTTCTGATTTGAAGGCAGTTGATAGGATGAAACACGGGTTCTGGAGAAGATAAACAATCATGCTTGATCCCCATCCCCTAGTATGTGTTTTTACTGGACAAACCTCAAATAACTTTTTGTAGTATTTTCACCACTGGAGACCACTTTGCTCTTTGCTCATGGGGTTGTGACTAAATGGTGGTATTAGGATGCCCAGTAAATAAAGTAGACTTTGTTGCTGTTAAACTGACCCGTACACCAATTGCTTAGGTTGCCTGACCTGATAATATGGCCCACTTTTAGAGCGACGAGTGCAGTGAGGATGCAAAATAACCACTTTCCCCAAAGTCTATGGGCACCTGCTAGGTTCCACCTACATGTGAAGCCCTCCTTTAATTTGGCCTATAAATTGTGAGGGGCTTGTGTATACATGACTTTAATTGTATATAGCTACAATGATGACCACAAAAACTGGAAACTTTTTTTTTTTTTTTTTTGAGACTGGGCATTTCTCTGTCGCCCACGCTGGAATGTGCTGGTGTGATCATAGCTCACTGCAACCTCAACCTTCCGGGCTCAAGTGATCATCCCACATAGTTGAGACTGCAGGGGTGCACCACCATACCTGACTAATTTTTAAATTTATTGTGTAGACAGCATCTCATTATGTTGCCGAGGCTGGTTTCAAACACCTGGACTCAAGTGATCCTCCCACCTCAGCCTTCCAAAGTGCTAGGACCACAGGTGTGAGCCACTGCACCCAACTTACAAACATTTTTATTAGACTTTACAATTATTATGTTTTGCTCTCACAGCAAGTATTCTACATCTTGAAATACTGACACTTAACACAAGCAATAGTTGATTGTCCAATACATGACAGGTGGTGTGCTCCAGACTTCTGGCGTATTGTGTCTCTTGATGGAAAGAAAGATGGCTTCCCCCACTGGACACCACCGGCCCAAATAGTGTTACAGAAGTGGGATGGAGACTGTTGAAAGGAAGTCTCAGTTCAGTGGAATTCCACCCTCTAAAGGAGAATGGGCCTGTTCCCTGTCAGGTGACCATGCTTACGTGCAGTCACAAGAGGAAATGTTTGGATATGCCAATAAGATCTCCTAGACATATATCCTGGAAAAGCTCAGAAGAGTCTTCAGTGAACATGTCTTTGACAGGAGTTAACATGCCACGTGTAGTTATCTGTTTCTCTAGTGGTGTTCCGCCACTCCTGCTTTCCTTCCTTCACCGACCACTGGGTAATGACAGCTGTGGGCCACTCCTGAGGGTAACGCCAAGGCGGGCATGACAGAGATACAGAAACGAATCAGAAACAAAGTCTGTCCCCAAGGAACTTATAGCTTATAAAGGAGACCACATGTTTATAAATATGGTGCAAGGTGAGAGCCACTGAGAAATGAAATGGGTATCCAGGCAGGGGAGAGATTTTCTCCATTTGGGAGACTCTGGGAAGACTTCCTGGCGTAGCTGATATTTGGCCATTTGAGCTGAGTAGGAGGTGAATATGTTGGGATGGCATCCTAGGCAAAGCCAACAGTAAGAAGGAAAAGGTGGCAGGAAAGCAGTAGATGTGTATTAGCAGTGCAGAGTAATTACTTGGCCACGCATAGAGAAGAGGAGGTGACGTGAGGGAAGTGAGGTTGGTTGAGGGCGTTCATGGCAGCTGTTGAGTGCCAGGCGGCAGCTGTCCAGGGTCGTTCTTGGGGCAGTGTGTAGCCGCTGAGTGCTCTTGAGGCTGGGTGTGCAGAATTAGAGAGCTGGGCTATGGGAGGCTTGGCCTGACCAGAGCTTCTGCAAAGAATCTGAGCTAGGGAGACCAGTTGTGGGTGTGGGTGATCCTACATTTGAGATTCCTCCCCAGGAGTCTGGGTTGTGGTGACGAGAGTGGAGAAGGAGTGGACAGACCAGCGGTTTGGTGGAGTTGGCAGAAAGGCTGAACACCTGATTGGGGACCAGGGCCAAGGCCAAGGAAGGTCAGAGCACAGTGAACTCTGATAATGGGTGGACAGCGGTGGCATTTGAAGAAGTCAGGAAGACAAGCCTAGTGAGCGCCAGTGGGCAGGCATCATTGCTTTGTGGCCAAGTGCCCAGACTTTGGAAGCAGGCAATCCAGATTCACAGCCCAGCCCTAAGCTGTGGGCTTAGGGACTTTTCCTACCAAGTGCAGAGAGCAGCCATGGCTACCGTAGTGGCCATTGTGATGGGCCAGCAAGGCACAAGCCACTGAGTAAGCTCTGGCCAGTGTTAGCTTCTAAGGTGGGCACAATGAAGTCCCGCTGAAGTCAGCCAGGGACAAAAGGGCAGGGCTAGTTAGAGGACCAAGAGCCTTTCTTCTGGAGACAATGGTAGGAAACTGACAAGGATTTTTTGGAAAGCTTTCGGCAAGTTCACGGGAGACTCAGACCTCTGAGTGTTTTGACTCTCACCCTGGATCTCAGCTCAGGACAGCATTAAGGTGGTCTTACTCAGTCATAGGCTGCATTCCAGAAGTTCACCTGAAAGTAGTTTCAGATGCATTTCTCCCATACAGCCAATGTTACATACATTGACTAGGTTGCTGGCTAAGCTGTAAGAACCTATTTATATATACCTAAATCTGTCTGTCTGTTTCTCTTTCTATCATCTCTCTATCATTTATCTATCTGAAATAGAGTTCTAGAAATACCCTTTAATGAATAAAAAACAGACCCTTTAAAGTGGGAAGCATTAAATTTGAGATACCACACATGTGGATCCCTGCCCGGCCACCTGATGAGCACTCAGTAACTGTTGGCCGTTTTTACCCTGGCTCGTCACCCACTCCCAGGTCTGGTGGTAGAATGCAATGACCTCCCACTTGGAGGTAAAAGTGGAGAGCTGGTGGGGGGAAGTGCACTGTATCAGTCTCCAAGCTGAAGGTGAGTGAACCATGCACCAGCTTTGCTAGTTGCATTTCATTCCATGCCTAATGCCTGACCACCATCATTAAACCTTCACCCAAAACCTGACCTTCCCCATGAAGGAAATTACCTTCAGTTGATGGGATAGGGTTTGGTTTAATGCCTGCTGCTGGCAGGTTTCCTTGTGTATACATATAACATTTCTCTGGGAATAGTCATCCAAAGACCTCATCTCCCCTGAGTGCGGTTGACGTTCTGGGGTGAGACTGTGAAGAGTCCTTCCTCATCTGCCCAGCTGTGGGGCCAGGGCATTCTCCAGCCCCGGAACTAGGTCTTGAAATGTATCCATGCAGGTGTCGAAGAATGACTCTCAGTCTTGCTGCTGACTTCTCTCCTGTCGTTCCTCTTTTATCTTGTTGGTCTTACCACTTGAATACCATGGGGTTAGCACCGGGAACAAGTGGGAATCCCAGGGCCTTGGGAATTATTTATTTTTTTGTAGTTGAAATATTTTCATTAATTTTCTGTTTAGCCACTTGATCGAAATACTTTATAAGTAATGAAGATCTTTTGCAGTTGTGCCCTTGTGTCGTAAAAGGCTATTGCGTACTAGGTTGATGGATAAGAAACTCTAAGTTAATTATTTAAAACTATACTTTCTGTAGAGTTTAGTTAATGGAAAGTACATAGAAATTGAAGATACCATGAAAAGGTGACCATCTTTGACTGATTGCCTCAACATTTTTTCCTCAGTAAATATTTGCTATTTAGGCATGATTAAAATGCTATGGAATTATATCTTTCTAAATCATTTGAAAGGAAACTAATGTTACTTTGCTGTTGTCCTGTTTGTACTGTTCTTATTTTTCCTTGTTAATAGAACAGGCATTCTTGTCGCACATACTGGAACCAATAGAAGAACTTTCAGAGGAAGAAAAAGGTAACAAAGGGCTTGATCAGGTTTACCTGCACATATTATATTTATATATCAAAACCTAGGCCTGGAAAATATGAGCCAGTGGTTTTTATTCCACTACATCAAAACTAGGAAAGACATTTAGATTTGGATTTTACTTCCAACCCACATGGAGTATTCTGTTATCCTATTCCCCTAATATTCTTTTCTGCTTTCCCCTGCTTCACAGTATTCTTGTGCAAGCAGATAAGAAATTTTCTGTGTCAGGGAACTTGAAAAAATATTTAAGTCTTTATTTTAATGCAGATTTTTCTGATGAGATGACATGTTGATGCATACATGTGTACCAGATGATCTGAAAAGATTTGTGTCATAGTGGTGATTTATCATACCCTTAATCTGAAATGAATTGGTGAAATGCTTATTTCCAAATTATTTTTAATAGCAAGAAAAGCATAATGTCTAAGTTCTGGATGTGGAATATTTATATGCAAAACAATATCTTTATGGTGGAATTTGGGAGCTGTTACGGGTGTTGGGAGATAATTATTACTGCTTACTCATTTTATTTGATAGTCCTAAAAATTATTTTCTGTTGATCAGTTTTTAAAATTTATGAAGAAAGCTTTAATTATAAGGAACATTTTCTAATGCTAGATTTGTAGATTTTGAAAACAATTATATTTGAATCAATTTATCGTAACTTTTTCTTATTAATTATAATAATTCACCATATATCACTTCTTTAGGAGAATTGTCATATATCACCATATATCACTTCTTTAGGAGAATTTAAGCAAATTGTCAATACTTATATGGATTCTGGTTTTGTCAGTTTTGTCAGGAAGAGAAGTCAAATGATATGTATTCTAATATGTAAATTCAATATTTATTATAACTCTTCCCTTGTTCTCTAGACATTTACCAGTTTTTTTTTTTTTTATTTTTATAAGGCTACAAATTGAGAATTCACTAGATCAGGCATATTCATAATACCTATATGAGGTATACTTTCAAGTCTAATCTTGTTATGCTAGTGATCAGTCACTTGTTGATGTTTTTATGGGGTTTGTTTATTTTGCTTCCATGTATCTTTGTAATTTGTCTTGACTTTGTATATTTTAGACAGACCATTTAGCTTAGGATTGCATATCTTCCTGTCCCAACAGTTGTTCATGTTTGGCACTGATTTTGAAGAGTTTGGTTTTAGTTGCTTCATTTCCTGCTTATTTCTTTGTAATTGCTGTTCCAATGTTTAGAAACTTGCTTCTTTCAGAAACAAGAGTGACTATAGGTGCATTAAATTACAAAAAGCCATAAAAGCTTGTTGAGGGAAATTTTGGGGTACTGTGATGAGCAAAACTTTAAAAGATATTGTCACCTTCTTATGGGGTCCTCAGCCTTGTTCCATTGTTAAGCAAATAAATTGGGGTGGGTCATTCCCAGATACTTCCAGCACCTTAAAGATGGCCACAACCCAGGCATCAAACGAGATCCTGCAGGCTAAATCGATTCCACAGACGCTGATTTATTCAAGCTGCAGTGTTGGCAAATATTTTATGATCGGTTGCCAATATTTAATTGTAGTGCAATCTACACAATTTAATTATCTATTGCTACGTGATAAAGTCCCTTCCAACTCAGAAATTCTGGTGGTTGTTGTTGTTTTTTAAATTATTGGCTTCGTGCCACAATACAATACCCTGGAAACCCTGGGTCATGGTCTACTGAGCAACATTTAGCAGGGCTGAGCCGCCACTGCCGACTGTGGAAGCAACCTCCGGTTTGCCATAATCCCCCTCAACTCTTTTGCCCCATGTTGCCTTCTTTGTTTTATGTAGGCATTTGAGCTTCTGAGCCCTATAAAGTTGAAGAGAAACAGTGCTTTAAAAATACTGTCTTTAAGTGATTTTCAACCAACCCTGTTGGTTTCCCAGAAACGGGATGAACAAATCTTACCCTATTTGAGTTCTGAATAATGACACATCATTTTGCTTGCAAGTAACATGCTTCCTCTCTCCTACATACATATCATTTACTGATGTCCAAGACATACAATCCCGTATTCTTTGAAGAATCTGTGAAACATGTCAGGAGGTTCATAGAAAAGGTCTCGTAATTTCAAAACTGGAACTTCAGGTCATGTAGTTCACACTCATTTAAAAAATGACTAGTGAGGGTTCCTATAGGAATCATGATTGTCCACCATCACCCAGAGTGGTCTTCTAACTTCCAGTTCCAGGTTTCAGTCACTGCATCCCTCTGCCTGTGCTTTTAGAGTTCTTCCAGTCAATGTAAGAGGGTAGCTTGGAATCACTGACAGCAAACACCACCATTGGTTGCTGCCACATTTAGGGGGCTGGACTGGAAAAGAAAAGAACCCTTGCCATGCTCCATGTGTACAGCTCTGGCAGTAGATAGGAGAGTGCTGAGGATCATGGGAAATACCTCAGGGTCCACGTGCACCGCTGCAGAAACCAGTGACTGCCTCCTCCTAGCACCTCTGTGGAGTTAACATACTGGCAGCAGATTAATTGCCATCAATAAATTCCTCAGCTTGTGCTAACATTTTGCAGATAAGTGCTTGCGAAGCTCAATTTTGGCAGTGATTTGCAAAAACACTGTGGCCTTTACTAAAAAGTAACTCACACACGCATATTTCTGTGTACCTGCTTTTTGAGCAGAGGCATATTTGATCCTGCTGTTTTATAGATGCTAGAATGTGAGGGCCAGAAGGGATCTTAGAGGCCATTTTATTTTCCAGAAAGAAAACATAGGGGGATTAAGAGCCTGCTTCAGGTTGTTGAGTTTAATTAGTGACAACATCCAGGTTTTCTACTGTCCATAGTTTACTGCAGAGAGCAAATGGAGAAAGGGAAGCTGATGTGGCCTCTACAGGACCATCTGGATGGCCTTTGGGGAAGTTACTGTACTGCTGTTTCTAGTATCCTCATGTGAAAAATCTATCATTACTAGGTGGTAGATAAAGTCCTTTCCAACTCAGAAATTCAAGGATTTTTAAAAATCATTTGCTTCATGCTACAATTATTTGTTTACCATAAATGGGATATTGTATGTCTGATAAAACTGATCCCATGTATGGACTGTTGTGCATTAACCTGGCCATCTGCTTGCTTGTGTTTGAAAATTTGTATTTGAAGGAAATGCTAGTCTTTAGAAAGTTTTGCCTTGGTCTTGGTGAGCAATATGTGCTTTAACTAAAATCTTCCGCTGTGGTTGATTTTCAAGTGATTAATTCCACTTCTACTTAAAAACTTTATTTTTCCCTGCCTACTCTACGTTCTTTCTCTTGCTTCCATTGGCCAGTCCCAGCCTTGTAAGAATCTTTACCAAGGGTGCTGTAGTTATTCATAAATGATTTCCCAAAGCAAGCACCAGTATATAAGGTGAATTTGAGGATAGAGGGAAATGCTTTATCTGCAGTAGTTTGGGGAAACTCAGTCATCAAAATGAACCTGTCATCAGAGTTGAGTGTGATCAGAGACACATCGGCAAAGGAATTCAACAACTAACAGCAAAGGCTTTACAGCTCTTCTAACTGCGGCCAAGTCATTCCAGGCATTGCTTGCCCCTGTATGTGGCCCCAAGTCCCAGAGGAAACTGGGCCCCAGAGCCTCTTTTTAGGCGATGCTTCTGTGTATGTCCTTCATTATCTGAGATATTGGCCAAAAGATTATTTGCATAATTGGGGTAGGGGGTATGTCTATTTCAATGGTGGCACCAAGACTTCCAGGCTGTCTCTTGGTGCCTCTTTTTATTTTTGGCCCTAGACAGTTGCACACTTGATGGCCACCTAAAAGCCAAAGCCAGCAACATAGTGGCTGCAGCTATGATTTTGTAGAAGTGCTTTTTTTGGTGGTTTCAAAATATTTGTAAACATTGGTGGTTAGACAGCAGCATGATTGCTGAGACTATACAATTTAAGATTAGTTCTGACTTTTAATATATAATTATATGCAGTTTTATCACTTCAGCTTAGCAAGCTGCAATAGCAAAACATAGAATAGTATTTTTGTGCAGGGTTTTTTTCTTCTATTTAATGTACAAAAAAGTAATCTAATTTTGCTTTCAGTAAAACCATCTATTTATGTAATAGAAATATTTTTTAATGTGGGAATTGAACTGGTGTTTAGAAAACATCTTAAACAAAAAGACATTTTGTTCAAGATCTCCTGCAAATCCAAGTACTATGGGTATTAGGAATCCCGTCTGCTGAGATGGGTGAGGCAGCAGTGAAGGGAGAGTCTCAGACGGCCTGGAGCCCTACACCTAGGAAACGGCATTTGATGCCATCCTTTGGTGGGCAAAATGCCCCTGCTAGGAGATTAGGCTCCAAAATGGTAGTATAGTTGTCACATTTCTCCCAGATTAGGCTTTGGACAGTCAGTAAGGGTCTGAACTGCCAAACATCGCATCTCTTTAATAATGTCTTCAGTTCCTTTGTACATAAGGACTCAGATTTTTAAAGGTCATGCCATCATTCTTCTCCCAACTCTTTTGAACTTGACATTTTTTTTTAGTGGAGAATAAAAAAGGGATAGGGATGGAAGTGAGGAGAGTATGTCCTGTTGGTTTTGGTTTCTTTGTTTTTAATTACAGGTTGTTTTAAACAAAATACACTTTTGCTAATACTTTTGTTATCCTTTTTCATTTTGGTAAATATTTTGAGGGGGATAATGATTTTCACATCTTGAAGTTTTATATGTACTTAGCTTCTAGTAAACTAAAAAACTTTGAAGAAGTGTTTTTTTTAATTTAAAATAAATTGAAATGGGGCCTCACTATGTTGCTCAGGCTAATCTCAAACTCCTGGGTCCAAGTGATCCACTCACCTTAGCCTCCGAAAGTGCTGGGATTACAGGTGTGAGCCACTGAGATGGCCAAAAACTTTTAATTATTTAAAGTAAATTGGGCTTTTTCTTCATAAGATGATATGTAAATTCTAACAGAGCTAGCTTAGAGATGAATTTTTCAGGAGATAGTGATATAATTCTAGTGACAAAACATTAAATTCCTAAATAATTTTTTTCATCATGCTTCTATAGATACATATATATCTATAGTTGTCATCTGATTAAGTGATCCAGAGTCTTTAAAAATACTGAAGTTTTAAAGTAGACATAAAATAGTTTTAAAAGCTACGTAACTTAAGCATTCTGTATTGTGCTGAGTGACTAAAATATCCAAAAGTTTTAAAACATCACAAATACTTGCTGCTTAAAAGCTGTGCTTTGTCATTTTCTGCTTAGAGATTTGATGTATTTGCTTAATTCATTTTTTAACACATTTTTAAAACCTGATTTCAGGAAGAGAAAATGAACAGAAATTAAATAACAACAAAATGCATTTAAGAAAAGCTTTGAAGAGTAACTCCTCCCTCACTAAGGGACTAAGAACAATGGTGGAGCAGAACTTGATGGAGAAACTGGAAACCTTGGGGATTAATGCAGTATGTTCATTCATTTTTGGAATATTTGTTAGTTTTACTATATTTTGTTTTCTAAATTAGAAATGATCAGAGAAGAGAAGTAAGCACATCAATTCTGTCCATGTTTGGAGACCAGAGGCTAATGTGACCTACTTTATTTATCAAACACTTGAATAGCACTCACTGTGTGCCTGACACACTTCTAAGAACTTAACAAATATTAACTCATTTAAACATAGAAACAAATCTCTGAAGTAAATGACATTAGTATCTTGACAGTTTACAGAAAAGGTAAGTAACTTGATTAACGTCACACAGCTAGTAATGAAGGAGCCAGGGTTTGTATCTAGGCAGTCACAGTGCTGCTTACATTCTGATATTAACCTCAAATCATTGCCTATTACAAAACCAGCACTTCATTAATACATGTTGAATGAATGGATGAATAGATACGATTTCATATTGTTGCCAGATTGAATAATTTTGGTATATCCTATCATATAGATTTTTTGCTTTTTCTATTTTTATTGACATACATAAAAGACACAAACCTTAATCGAACTTCATTAGTTTATATGTATATAAAAAAGTGCATCTACATATGCATATATACATATATATGCAAAGCTTGTGAGCACATATGCATGCATGGGCACACACGTGGATGTGTATAGTGTGTATGTAGATATGTATATATACATGTATGTATCCGTGTATATGCAGATATCTGTGTATGTGTATACACATTTGTGTATATGTATGTATATAGATGATTGTGTATGTTTTCAGATGTATGTGTATGTGGCTATATTTGTGGATATACATGTTTGTATACTTTTATGTATATAGGCAGATTTGTATGTACATGGATGTATGTGTACGATCTATAACCAGCACCCAAATGATGAGATCGAACATTTCCAACACTCTGGAAGACTCTCTTTACCTTCTCCTGTCAATATCACCCCCTACTTCCCAGTTGGAGAGAAAGGGTATTCTGACTTAATTTTGCTTATTCTTGAACCTCATAAAAGTGGAGTCATACACTGTGTAATATTTTATATCTTCTTTTGCTTATGATTTTATGTGTATGATTCATACTTGTTCTTTCATGTGGCAGTAGTTCTTTATTTATTGCCTTATAGCATTCTATTGTGTGACTATACTGCAGTTTATCTCTTCCCTGCTGATGGACATTTGTGTTTCTATTTTGGGGCTCTTCTTGGCTGTTAATTCTTGTACATGTCTTTTGGTGAACATGGGCATTTGTTTTTCTTGAATATATATCTAGGGATGAAATTGCTGGGTCAAAGGGTAGGCATGTGTTTAGTATAGTAGGTGTTGTCAAATAGTTTTCCAAAGTCTTTGTACCAACTCACACTGTCTCTAACAGTGTTTGAGAGTTTAGTTGCTCCACATCTTTCATCAACTCAGTCTTTTAAAATTTGCACATAAACCCTTTTTAGGTGGGTTCTGACCACCCTTTGGGCAGTGGAAATCAAAGACATTCATCCTACACAGATTGTTTCTTGAAACTGTAGTTTTCCATATTGATTGTTTGCAAGTGGCTTTTTGGGTTTTAATTTTAATTGGGACATTTTCTTTTATCCTAAGATTATTAAAACTTTCTTTTTTTCCCCTAATGCTTGGAGAGGTTTTCCTAGTTTTTTGTTTGTTTTGTTTTGCCTTATTTTGTTTTTGTCTATCTGGGCTTTAAGAATTAGGTTTTGAAACAGTGATTTGGAGAGCTAACTTAATTTCCAGTTGGATCAGGTGTCCCCATATCATTTGTTGTATAATCCATTGTTTCTCCATTTATTTAAAAGGACACTTTTGTCATATAGGAAATCCCTATATATATTTGGATTTGTTTTTGGACTTTCAACTGTTTTACCTTGGTTTTTGTGTGTTCCTTTGCCCACACCATACTAATTTAATTGTAGTGGCTTTGTCCTGTGTTTTAGTATCTTTTATAGGCCATGCCTTCTTCATTAGTCTCCTTATTTCAAAAATTTACTGGTAGTTCTTCCATGTTTTGTTTTCCAATGAACTTTAGGAATAACTTTTCAACTCCCAGAATAATGCTTGTTGGGATTCTGATTGAAATTGTTTCCAGTTTTGTATATTAAGTGGGAAGGATTGACATTTGTACAGTATTAGGCCTTATCCTCCAGCTACATGGTATAGGAAGATAGGCATAAAACAAATGATTGTCCAGACAAATGGGAGATCTCTAATTTAGATTGTATGAAGTGAAATAAAGGAAAAGTAGAGGAGGGGGTTGATTGAATAACTGAGGTCAGAGAAAACTTCTTCTTGGAGGTGGTACTTAATCTGATGATGCAGATTTCTGTCTTGGGCAACTGGGTGGGTGGTAGGGCCAGTACCTGGGACTGGGAAGGCTGAGGGAAGCAAGGGGTATGGGGACAAAGATGATAGGTAGCTGTGTGTGTGTGAGACACTGTTATTCAACAAATATCCCTTTAACTAGTTTTCTTCTGTCTAGATTCTCATCAAATCCAGATGACTTTTCTCATATTGTCTCTTTAATTATGCTATTTGCATAGTTAAAAGTCACCTGTAGCCGGGTGCGGTGGCTCACGCCTGTAATCCCAGCACTTTGGGAGGCCAAGGCAGGTGGATCACGAGATCTGGAGTTTGAGACCAGCCTGGCCAACACGGTGAAACCCCATCTCTACTAAAAATACAAAAATTAGCTGAGTGTGGTGGTTGGTGCCTGTAATCCCAGCTACTAGGGAGGCTGAGGCAGGAGAATCATTTGAATCTGGGAGGCGGAGGTTGCAATGAGCCGAGATCGTGCCGTTGCACTCCAGCCTGGGTGATAGGGCCAGACTCTGTCTCAAAAAAAAATAAATAAATAAAAATAAAGAGAGAAAGAAAGTCACTTCTGATGCTCTGATGACCTATTGTTCCTTGTAGAATAACCTTTCAGCCTTTTGGGTTGGCATTTAGTCTCTTCTGCTGGTTTCATCACCCAGGTCTTTGTAAGCATTAACCTGTGGGATGTGCCTTGCCTGTTGCTGCCTCGACACCTTCCTTTCTCACAGGTGTCCATACCCCATGCCTACCCATCTGGAAATTTCTCCTTGTTTTTACTTGTTTGACTCCACCTGTCCTTCAGGCCACAGCTCAGCCTTCCCTTTCAGGCTTCTCTGGCCACTGGGGCCTTCAATGGCCTCTCTCCCTGGAATTCTTCTAGCCTTTGTAGACTCATTGGGTTCTTATGACACATAGCCTCGTTGGTCAGCCAGTCATAAACATATGCAAGCCTTATGTGCCCAACTGAACTCATGGCCTCTTTGGGGCCAGGACAGTGTGTTACTTGTTGGGGCACCCTCACCCTCTACACACAGCTGGAGTCCTGTAAGGATGGATTGAAATGTTGGCATAGTTAATGCTGATATATCCCCATGAAATGAAACCTCCCAGGATAATTGGCCAACTTAACATCTTATTCTTTCAGGATGTACATGGCATTTCAAGTGATCAATTGCATAGAGTACTAAAAAGTGTGGAATCAGAAAGACATAAACAAGAAAGAGAAATACCTAACTTTCATCAAATTCGAGAATTCCTTGAACATCAAGTCAGCTGTAAAATTGAGGAGAAAGCACTACTATCTTCAGGTAAGCTTGTTACCTACTGCAAATGGGAGCTTAATTTAACAACTTTTTCTTTTTTCTTCTTTTTTTCACCACAAGATATCATTAAATTATTATAATTTTAAATGGTTAACAAACTTTGCCACTTCATTGACAACTCTCTTACTGTTTGTACTATTAAATGCTGGGTCTTGGGTTTTAACAACAACCCTAGACTCTGGCTTTAAACCCTAGAGATGGGATTGTTCATTTCCACAGCAGCATAGGGGGTATTACACCGTTTACCTTTGCTTTTCACTTACTGACCGTAAAGGCAATGGAGACTCATGAATGACACTATATTCCAGATAAGTACAGTGTTTCTCAAATGGATACCCTTTCAACTGGAGAAGTACCCAAAATGATACAACTTCCTCCCAAAAACAGACAACTGATTAGACAAAAAGCTGTTTCTACTGATAGGACATCTGTTTCAAAGTGAGTATTTCAGCCCTCAGATTTATTTTATCAATGTTTGTCTTAGCTCAGGCTGCTTTAACAAAATACCATAGAGTGGGTGGCTTCACAGAAATGTCTTATATTCCCATTTTGGAGGCTGAAAGTCCAAGATCAGGATACCAGTATAGTCAGGTTCTGGTGAAGGCTCTCTGCCTTGCAGACAACTGCCTTCTTGCCATGCCTTCAGATGGTGGAGATACAGCGAGCTTTGGCCTCACTTCCTCTTATAAGGCACCAATCCCATCATGGGGGCTCCCATCTTCAATGACCTCATCTAAACTTAATCACCTCCCAAAGGCCCACCAGATACCATCATACTGTGGGTTAGGTCTTCAACATATGTATTTGGAGTGGGGGGGACACAGACATTGAGTCCATAACAGTGTTTGGTCCACCAGAGAATCACACTTGTAATTCCTACCAGTCTCTTGTTGACAGTTGGTGACTTTTGTTGCTGCTCTTCCTCATTAGTATATGTCAAAAGCAAAACTCACCAGTTCCATGGAAATGTATCTGAAATTATATTATTAACTTCTGCAATTTAAAAATATTTTTCTGTTGTTTTTTAGAATTAAGAAAAATATCATGGAAGATCATTTTCCCAGAAAGTCTTCAACTATTACGTGAGTACTGATGGGGATGGGAGGGTCATTTTAAAAATTATTTTCACTGAACATTCCTTTCATTTTAAAGTAGTATGCTCATTATGGTTGAGTGAAGCCATAATTATTTACTATCATAATTTGTCCCTTTGTGATATGTTATTTGTGACATGTCTTTGTGTCTTTATAAGTTAGTACATAAGTCAATAGCCCTTAACCACATTGTGGATTCCATTAAGAAGAGAGACACCTGAGTCATTCTTATATCCACCCCCTGACAATGTTGAGTAATTTCTCAATAAGTACATTTAAATTAAATGGCTGATGTTGAGTTTTTATGCCTAGACCTGTGACAGTGTAAGTTTGTTTTAAATGTAATAATTTCGTGTTCCAGTTTTTTGTGGAAGTTAATAATGACCCTAGTAGCTCTTCCTCTCTTAGATTCTCTTAGGATACTAAAAACCCTAGCTCAATTGCTCATCACCTGTGTGCTACTGATTTAGTTGATTACTGTTTTAAGCTTGTTTTCTTATCTGTAATAGGGGATATTTTAAGTCCCAATTTCCTTATCTGCAATATGGAATAATGCTGCCTTTTTCACAAGAGAGTTCTACAAATTAAATGGGAATGTATGAAGAGGGCTTGGCTCAGTGCTTGGCACTTGTGGGTACTCAATAAATTCTAGGTATATTGTTACTGATTATGAGTAAGACTAATTTGATCATGAATAATTTAATCATCATTGCCTTATTCTGGAGATATTGATGACATAAATCTCTCTTCATTGAGGCACTGTGTATTAGAGACAATAAACAATGATTCACCCTTCAAAAGCACTTTTCTTATACATAATCTCATGGGAAGAGCATTATTTCTTGGGATGTGGTATGAATGAATCAACATGTACAAGACTGACACATTGTCTGGAATTTAGGTGCCCAATAAATATTATTTAAATGAACGAACACTGCTTTGAACTTCTATTTCACTTTAAAATTAGGGTAATAATTCATGTGATGATACAAATGAGATTGTGTATGTAAAAGCTCTTTGCAATAAAGTGCAGTATAAAGAAACTGTAAGTAATGACACAATTTTAAAAGATGAGTGGTTATACTGAGGAAATGTTTTTCTTTGAGAAATGTTTTTCTCAGGTGTATGAAAACCAAAATTATTAAGAATATACACATTTGGGTTTAGAGGAGACAGGCCCCAGCTTCAGCCCATTTTGATAAACATGCCCCGTTGCTGGCAGAGATCTGGGCGTGGGAGGATGCTTCAGTCATGGGTATAACCTCTGGCCTTGCCGCCATCTTGGTCATAACCCCAAAAGCACTTGTGCCCACTGGAAATTACCTGAGAAAGGTGCCACCACTTTAAGAGGCATATCTTTTAATATCATAAATCCTGAAGTGTTACGAAAACAGCGCCCCTGTCTCGGTGTTGATTTGTGTAGGACCCCTCCCTTTAGTTCAGAGGAGGAGCAGGAGGACGACGACCTCATCCGGGCATACGCATCCCCAGGCCCACTTCCTGTGCCACCATCGCAAAACAAAGGCAGCTTCGGGAAGAACACAGTGAAAAGTGACGCGGACGGGACCGAGGGAAGCGAGATCGAGGACACTGATGATTCTCCCAAGCCCACAGGTGAGCTGTTACCTTGGAAAACTCTCTGGAAACTTTATTTAGGACGGTGGCCCTCACCTGGGTGTACCGACCATTGGGAGTCTGAGCTCTGGGAGGGTGCGCAAGAAACGGATGCAGCGGATCCCAAAGGCGCCCACGGAAAATGGGCAGGGTTTAGCACTTTCCAGTTGAAGGAGAGGAAGGAGTTGGGAATGATACCTGGTATATTAGTTTGCTAGGGCTGCTATAACAGTAGCATAAACTGGGTGGCTTAAGGAACACAACCTTATTGCCTCACAGTTCTGGAGGCTGGAAGTACAACCGCAAGGTGTAGGCACTGTTGGTTCCTGTGAGGGCTGCCAGGGAGGGTCTGTTCCGCGTCTCTGTCCTTGACTTGTCTTCTCCCTGTGCATCCTCACATCATCTTCCCTCTGTGTGCATCTCTGTCCAGATGTCTCGTTTGTATAAGGACATTGGATTAGGGCCCATCCTAATGACCTCACTTTACCTCGATTTCCTTTGCAAAGACACTGCCTCCAAATAAGGTCACATTCTAAGGAATGGGGGTTAGAAATTCAACATGTGAATTTAGAGGGACACAATTCAACCCAGGACACTGGGTGACTATGAGAATGGCTGTTCTAATACACTGTGCTGCCTCTTGGAGCTGGAGTAATACTAAAGGAAGAAAGATCTTAGCCTGTCACTGCAAATATTTGCTGAAGAGAAGTAGAGCTGATGGGTCATTATTTTTTTAAAAAATTCTACTTAATGCAATTTTAAAATTATATATTTTAAACATATCAGATGTAATTTATTATATTTAATATACTGTATGTAATTTGTTATATTTAATATATTTTTGGATGTAGTTTGTATTGTATATAATGTGTATATACCATGTATTTGTGTAATGAGATAAAATATAATGAATTCATTTAAAAATTCATATTTTTTGTAAATACCCTTATGAATATTCCATTCATGCAGGTTATCTCACTGAAATTAATTTCTGACCATACACTTGAATGAGATAATCTTTCTTTGATTTAAAATGAAAACGTTAGGCCAGGAACAGTCGCTATCACCTGTAATCCCAGCACTTTGGGAGGCGGAGGCAGGAGGATTGCTTGAACCCGGGAGTTCAAGACCAGCCTAGGCAACATAGCAAGACCTCGTCTCTATTTTTTTTAAATTAATTAAATAAAATGAAAACTTTATAGCTCATAGTCTCAAGGATTATGATTATTTTAAGGATTATGTGTTTAATTTTTTAACCCCAAAGTATATCAACTGACTTGGAAGTAATACATAATTATTTCCAAAGCTTAGACTCTTTCAAAGTTTCCTGTAAGGTTATTTTGGAATTGAAGATAGATGAAATTTTTAAATACTTCACTTGCCTCATTTTTATTGATCTTATAGGAGCCACCATTAAAACACCTACTGAAAAAGTTGAAAAGATGTTTTCACATCGCAAAAATGTGAATAAACCAGTTGGTGGAACTAATGTTCCTGAGATGTTTATCAAAAAAGAAGAATTACAAGAACTAAAGGTGAAATCACTTTTACTTTCTAGATATACATTTATTTGTCTTTTGATAACACCTTAATGGTCACACTTTTTGTAGTGAAATATAAAACATAGTTAGCTGGTATAGTAGAGGTTGAGATTTTCACCTTTCTTGTTCTCAATATTGCATTTCTTTCCATTCCATAGACAGTCAAAGATATTGGTGTGATAACTGCAACAATACATAATAAGCATCACACTTTACAGGTTTTCAAAATCCTGTCACATGTATTATTTGATACTTGCAGATATCAAATGATTTGTACAAAGAAATTTGTGACTGACCAGAATCAGGGCCCTTCAGATCTTCTCCACTACCCTCACATGAGATCTTAGGGACTTTTAAGGGTTTAGCCCCACTTGGGAGCTGAAGTGAGGGTGGAGCTCAAGCTCCTCTGTCTGCATTAGAGAAGAAGCCCAAACATTTTCCCAGCGGTTCTAACAGCCAGGATGCCAGAAGTGTTTCTGTGGATGGAGCTCTCCCATTGTATTTCTGGGCACAGCAATGAATCATCTGTGTTAACTGGTCTTCCAGTCCAGGGCATTTTGTCAGATTACTTTTATTAGTTAATTCTATTTGTGTTACACAAGCCAAAAATGACAGAAAGTCCTGTGTCATTCAAGAGAGTGCAAAAGCATCTTTCTTTAGGAAGGACATGCTAGAACTGTGTGCACCTTCCGGTTGGGGGCTATTTCTCCAGGCCTTGGTGTGATGTGCCCGTAGTTAGATGTCATTATTATCACAGAGGTAAGAAGCGAGAGCACCCTGCCTTTTAGAGTTTCATACCCCTACAGTGTAGTATTTCTGGAATTTTCTACATTCATGATTGGTAGAGTAGGAAACATATATTTCCATGGCAGAAATGAAAAATAGATGATTCAGATTTCAGAATACCAACTTCCAAATCCATTTCATTGCCCTGCAGAAATGACTAGATTTGGAAGTATTAATAGTTCCCCACTTCTTTCCTTATGGTTCAATGTTAGATGCTCAGTCTAACCAATGAAATGATTGAGGGGCACCGGTTTTTGTTTTTTTTTTAAAGAAACATTATTCTCCATTCCTTTCTTTTAGTGTGCAGATGTGGAGGATGAAGACTGGGACATATCATCCCTAGAGGAGGAGATATCTTTGGGAAAAAAATCTGGAAAAGAACAGAAGGAACCTCCACCTGTGAAAAATGAGCCACATTTTGCTCATGTGCTAAATGCTTGGGGCGCATTTAATCCTAAGGGGCCAAAGGGAGAAGGTTCGCTGCTTTCCCCTCTAATACAAGCTCAGTCCATTTTCTTATTAGTTGTGTTTCATCTTTATAAATATCTAATTAACTTATGCTAGTATATCATCAGACAAGAAAGCTGTCAGTGCTTTATGTTATTTAAATAAGGAGTGGATATGTATAACTTACTGATTCATATATATTGTTATTTTTATTTAATTATAGGACTAATCTTTAGTCTTTAAATTTTTAAATTTATTTTTATTTTTATTTTTATTTTTTGAAACAGGGTGTTATTGTCACCCAGGCTGGAGTACAATGGTGCTGTCATGGCTTACTGCAGCCTTAACCTTCTAGGCTCAAGCAGCCCTCCCACCTCAGCCTCCCTAGTAACTGAGGCAGTCCTCCCACTTCAGCCTCCCAGAGTGCTGGGATTACAGGCATGGGCCACCACTCGTAGCCCCCAAATTGTTTGTATTCTTTAAATTTTTTGTTTGTTTGTTTGGGTGCAGTGGCTCACGCCTGTAATCCCAGCACTTTGGGAGGCCGAGGCGGGCAGATCACGAGGTCAAGAGATCGAGACCATCCTGGCCAACACGGTGAAACCCCGTCTCTACAAAAAATACAAAAATTAGTTGGGTGTGGTGGTGCGCACCTGTAGTCCTAGCTACTCGGGAGGCTGAGGCAGGTGAATCACTTGAACCTGGGAAGCGGAGGTTGCAGTGAGCTGAGATCACGCCACTGCACTGCAACCTAGCAAAAGAGTGGGACTCTGTCTCAAAAAAAAATTTTTTTTTAAATTTTTATTTATTTATTTTTTTAGGCTATGGGGTCTCAGTATGTTGCCTAGGCTGGATTCAAACTCCTGGGCTCAAGCAATCCTCCTGCCTCAGCCTCCTGAGTAGCTGTGACTACAGATGTTCTCCACAATGCCTGGCTTTTATATTATTTTTGAAAATGTCTATACCCATATTCTCTTCATGAAGATGCCTTTTAGGAATTAAAATTTCTGATCATATACCTGAATGAGACCACTCTTCTGGCAATTTTTCTGTATTAGTCTGTTTCCCTATTAAATATTTTTCTTCATTTTCTCCCAAGGGAGGTTTCTCTTGTAGCATTGTAGTCAGTAGGATGAAATACTATGAGATAATTACTTGAAATGATTTTCATATCCCCCAATCTAGAGCCTAGATAAGCCTAATAACTTAGTAAAGTTTTTTAAATTAGAAAATGTTAATATTTTGTCAAAGTAATTCTTGCACATGTTGAAAGCTGAGTAGTTCAGAAGGCTTCTCTTTGCCATCGCACCACCTTCATTAGCGGTACCTCTGTGCCGCTCAGTAACGGCCTTAAACCATCTGTTGATTCATCGACTTTAGATATTAACTGTTGATGTCCTGCAAAGACAGATGGGGACTTGGCTCATTTTCACCACCCACCGCACCTCTCATGCCTTCTTCACTGTTTTTGTACTCCTACGTATAATTTTATTACTTTTTTTGTTTTTAATTAGAGATGGGGGTCTCACCAGGTTGCCCAGGCTGGTCTCAAACTCCTGGGCTCAAATGATCCTCCCGCTCCAGCCTCCCAAACTGTTGGGATTGCAGATGTGAGCCACTGCACCCAGCCTGTAATTTTAAATTAATACCTGCACATCTCCACCCTTGCTCTTTTCATTTTCAGCAGCCTCTCGCCCCTTTGTAAGATAAGCTGTTGCTGCCTCTGTCCTTCACGATACCTTTTCTCTCACATTGTCCAGTTATAACATAGCTGTTGTATAACTGGCATCAGTTATCTGTGCTGTCTAAGCGTCAACTCTAATTATTGAAAACCAGGAGACCCTGTTTGCATTACAGTGACTCTTTACACGGCCAAGAGGATGCCCTAAGGAAATCTCCTGTCTCTTTACTCCAACATCATAAACCTGTGCCCCTGGAGGAACACATTTCTACAGTCAAACTTGAGTGGAATTCTCTGCACTCTATTTCAGTGGCTCAAAATCATGGCATTTTAAAATTGGCTTCATTGTTAAGCCTATCTACCCTAGAAAATCTGTTTTTTAACACTTAATCCCTACTTGGCTTGCTAATTTCATCCTTCTTTCTTTACCATCTATTCACTCAGAGTCAGTAACTATAACACAAATGTACTGAGCACCTTCAACATCCAGGCCCTGAGCTGAATGCTGGGGAAGGAGTGGGAAGCAGGATGTGGCCCCTGCTGTTTGTAGGCTGCAGGGTGGAAGCTTGCATCCAAGGGTCCTGTGAGTGTGTCCTAGAGATGCGACCAATTCATGGTTGGATTTTAAAGTGCCATCCTATACATAGCTCATGGGGGTTGGGAGATGAGGATTCCTGAACACATTTAGACACTGAGTGATTAATGACAATATGAAATTATGGATTTTTATAGACTTGACAATGTGCTTGTTTAACCGTTGAGGCCTTCTCTTCTCCTGCCTTTCCCCACCACTTACAGGACTTCAAGAAAATGAATCAAGCACATTAAAAAGCAGCTTAGTAACTGTGACTGATTGGAGCGATTCTTCAGATGTCTAATTCCACATGTCAGAAGATTCTTCCAGAAGCCAGCAGTGTTTCAGTATCACAGTGTTTCAGTAACTTGCCTCCATGATTCCAGTGCTTCTGCCTTACTGTGTTTCCAACAGCAACACAGAGACTGATTCAAAGAACAATGGTCTCTTTAATGGCACCTATTACAGTATTGAAAATCAGATCATCAACAGTATTTCAAAGCATATAAAGGTGTTTAAGACTTCTGCTGCTGCTTAAAAATAACATGTCATTGAAGTGATAAAAAGTTTTTTCTTCAGAACGGTACTCTAGTGTTAAGTGTATTTTTTTCCAACTAATTTTTAAGTGAATTTTTTTTTAACATACAGCAGGTTTTGGTTTGAATTACTAAAACTTTAAAAAATATTTTTCTTACGTATGCTGTAACATCATAGGTGTTTATAAAATTCTGTTAGTAGTCTTAAAATTGAATTGGTGGAACCACTAGTCCCTAAAAGTTAGTCTGGTTATTTTTCATATAGAAGTAAGTTTAATCCGAGTGTGGTGGTGTTCACCTTTAATCCCAGCTACTTGGGAGGCTGAGGTGGGCGGATCGCTTGAGCCCAGGAGTTCAAGACCAGCGTGGGCAATATAGAAGACTCCACCCCTCCACACCCCAAAAAAGTAAGTTTAGAATTAGAATATAGCTAAGTCCAATGTTAAATACATTTTCCTGAAGTACATTTGTCACATTCAGCTTTGAGAAACTGTAAGCATGTTACTATTAAATGGTTGGTTATTTTATATAGTATATTCTTTATCTTGGATATTTTATGAATAAAGTGTAGTTATTTTAATTGCCAATTTATCAGACTAAATAGAAAATATTTGAGTCATTACTGAATTCATGTATGTATGTTTTTTTTTACTTTTTAAATACCCAACATGTATTATGAAATACCTCAAAAGTAATTTAGTTACATTCTTAAACAATGACATTGTCGAAAGTCAGAAAGTTCATATAAACTGTTTTTTGCATTTTTATAACTTGGTGGTACTATATTCTGTTTCCAAGAAAAAGTAACCTTTTAACTAAAAGATTTGTTGGGTTTTAGATCTCTTTTCATTTGTCAACCTTTTCAGTAAAGCACTCCGTTATGTCATTGTGACTGTGGCTGTGTTATTAGAGATGAATTCTGAGTTAAATTTATACTTATTAGAGGTCTTACAGAGGGAGAATCTGGCCTTGACAGCTATGCCATATCACATCCTGTCCTAATGGTTAGAACAAATCTTTATCTGTTTCCACCCACCCTGGGATCCTTTTTACTTGTAAGCCATACTTGCCCTCTAAAAAAATTTTTCCAACTTCCTAAAGGGGCTATTTCATGCAGATATACTCACTTTATATGTATGTTTCTAAAAGCTTTAGTGAAGGCTGAATCCAAGTTTCATGTAGTAGGACAGAGAATGGCAATCTACAAAAATACACCATACCTAAGATGACCCATGTGTCACTTTCTTCATTCAGTTATTTATTCAACAGATATTTATAGAGGGGGGTAGAGCAAGATGGCCAAATAGGAACAGCTCCAGTCTCCAACTCCCAGCGTGAGCGACACAGAAGACCGGTGATTTCTGCATTTTCAACTGAGGTACTGGGTTCATCTCACTAGGGAGTGCCGGACAATCAGTGCTGGTCAGCTGCTGCAGCCCGACCAGTGAGAGCTGAAGCAGGGCGAGGCATCGCCTCACCTGGGAAGTGAAAGGGGAAAGGGAATCCCTTTTCCTAGCCAGGGGAACTGAGACACACAACACCTGGAAAATCGGGTAACTCCCACCCCAATACTGCGCTTTAAGCAAACAGGCACACCAGGAGATTATATCCCACACCTGGCTGGGAGGGTCCCACGCCCGGAGTCTCCCTCATTGCTAGCACAGCAGTCTGCGATCTAACCGCAAGGCAGTAGCGAGGCTGGGGGAGGGGTGCCCGCCATTGCTGAGGCTTTAGTAGGTAAACAAAGCCGCTGGGAAGCTCGAACTGGGTGGAGCTCACAGCAGCTCAAGGAAACCTGCCTGTCTCTGTAGACTCCACCTCTGGGGACAGGGCACAGCTAAACAACAACTAAAGCAGCAGAAACCTCTGCAGACACAAATGACTCTGTCTGATGGCTTTGAAGAGAGCAGTGGATCACCCAACACGGAGGTTGAGATCTGAGAAGGGACAGACTGCCTGCTCAAGTGGGTCCTTGACCCCTGAGTAGCCTAACTGGGAGACATCCCCCACTAGGGGCAGTCTGACACCCCACACCTCACAGGGTGGAGTACACCCCTGAGAGGAAGCCTCCAAAGCAAGAATCAGACAGGTACACTCGCTGTTCAGCAATATTCTATCTTCTACAGCCTCTGCTGCTGACACCCAGGCAAACAGGGTCTGGAGTGGACCTCAAGCAATCTCCAACAGACCTACAGCTGAGGGTCCTGACTGTTAGAAGGAAAACTATCAAACAGGAAGGACACCTACACCAAAACCCCATCAGTACGTCACCATCATCATCAAAGACCAGAGGCAGATAAAATCACAAAGATGGGGAAAAAGCAGGGCAGAAAAGCTGGAAATTTGAAAAATAAGAGCGCATCTCCCCCGGCAAAGGAGCACAGCTCATCGCCAGCAACGGATCAAAGCTTGACGGAGAATGACTTTGACGAGATGAGAGAAGGCTTCAGTCCATCAAACTTCTCAGAGGTAAAGGAGGAATTACGTACCCAGCGCAAAGAAACTAAAAATCTTGAAAAAAAAGTGGAAGAATTGATGGCTAGAGTAATTAATGCAGAGAAGGTCATAAATGAAATTAAAGAGATGAAAACCATGACACGAGAAATACGTGACAAATGCACAAGCTTCAGTAACCGACTCGATCAACTGGAAGAAAGAGTATCAGCGATTGAGGATCAAATGAACGAAATGAAGCGAGAAGAGAAACCAAAAGAAAAAAGAAGAAAAAGAAATGAACAAAGCCTGCAAGAAGTATGGGATTATGTAAAAAGACCAAATCTACGTCTGATTGGGGTGCCTGAAAGTGAGGGGGAAAATGGAACCAAATTGGAAAACACTCTTCAGGATATCATCCAGGAGAACTTCCCCAACCCAGTAGGGCAGGCCAACATTCAAATCCAGGAAATATAGAGAACTCCACAAAGATATTCCTCGAGAAGAGCAACTCCAAAACACATAGTTGCCACATTCACCAAAGTTGAAATGAAGGAAAAAATCTTAAGGGCAGCCAGAGAGAAAGGTCGGGTTACCCACAAAGGGAAGCCCATCAGACTAACAGCAGACCTCTCGGCAGAAACTCTACAAGCCAGAAGAGAGTGGGGGCCAATATTCAACATTCTTAAAGAAAAGAATTTTAAACCCAGAATTTCATATCCAGCCAAACTAAGTTTCATAAGTGAAGGAGAAATAAAATCCTTTACAGATAAGCAAATGCTTAGAGATTTTGTCACCACTAGGCCTGCCTTACAAGAGACCCTGAAGGAAGCACTAAACATGGAAAGGAACAACCGGTACCAGCCATTGCAAAAACATGCCAAAATGTAAAGACCATCGAGGCTAGGAAGAAACTGCATCAACTAACGAGCAAAATAACCAGTTAATATCATAATGGCAGGATCAAGTTCACACATAACAATCTTAACCTTAAATGTAAATGGACTAAATGCTCCAATTAAAAGACACAGACTGGCAAACTGGATAAAGAGTCAAGACCCATCAGTCTGCTGTATTCAGGAGACCCATCTCACACGCAGAGACATACATAGACTCAAAATAAAGGGATGGAGGAAGATTTACCAAGCAAATGGAGAACAAAAAAAAGCAGGGGTTGCAATACTAGTCTCTGATAAAACAGACTTTAAACCATCAAAGATCAAAAGAGATAAAGAAGGCCATTACATAATGGTAAAGGGATCAATTCAACAGGAAGAGCTAACTATCCTAAATATATATGCACCCAATACAGGAGCACCCAGATTCATAAAGCAAGTCCTTAGAGACTTACAAGGAGACTTAGACTCCCATACAATAATAATGGGAGACTTCAACACTCCACTGTCAACATTAGACAGATCAACGAGACAGAAAGTTAACAAGGATATCCAGGAATTGAACTCATCTCTGCAGCAAGCAGACCTAATAGACATCTATAGAACTCTCCACCCCAAATCAACAGAATATACATTCTTCTCAGCACCACATAGCACTTATTCCAAAATTGACCACGTAATTGGAAGTAAAGCACTCCTCAGCAAATGTACAAGAACAGAAATTATAACAAACTGTCTCTCAGACCACAGTGCAATCAAACTAGAACTCAGGACTAAGAAACTCAATCAAAACCGCTCAGCTACATGGAAACTGAACAACCTGCTCCTGAATGACTACTGGGTACATAACGAAATGAAGGCAGAAATAAAGATGTTCTTTGAAACCAATGAGAACAAAGATATAACATACCAGAATCTCTGGGACACATTTAAAGCAGTGTGTAGAGGGAAATTTATAGCACTAAATGCCCACAAGAGAAAGCAGGAAAGATCTAAAATTGACACTCTAACATCACAATTAAAAGAACTAGAGAAGCAAGAGCAAACACATTCGAAAGCTAGCAGAAGGCAAGAAATAACTAAGATCAGAGAAGAACTGAAGGAGATAGAGACACAAAAAACCCTCCAAAAAATCAATGAATCCAGGAGTTGGTTTTTTGAAAAGATCAACAAAATTGACAGACTGCTAGCAAGACTAATAAGAAAAGAGAGAAGAATCAAATCGACGCAATAAAAAATGATAAAGGGGATATCACCACCGACCCCACAGAAATACAAACTACCATCAGAGAATACTATAAACACCTCTATGCAAATAAACTAGAAAATCTAGAAGAAATGGATAATTTCCTGGACACTTACACTCTTCCAAGACTAAACCAGGAAGAAGTTGAATCCCTGAATAGACCAATAGCAGGCTCTGAAATTGAGGCAATAATTAATAGCCTACCAATGAAAAAAAGTCCAGGACCAGATGGATTCACAGCTGAATTCTACCAGAGGTACAAGGAGGAGCTGGTACCATTCCTTCTGAAACTATTCCAATCAATAGAAAAAGAGGGAATCCTCCCTAACTCATTTTATGAGGCCAACATCATCCTGATACCAAAGCCTGGCAGAGACACACACAAAAAAAAGAGAATTTTAGACCAATATCCCTGATGAACATCGATGCAAAAATCCTCAATAAAATACTGGCAAACCAGATTCAGCAGCACATCAAAAAGCTTATCCACCATGATGAAGTGGGCTTCATCCCTGGGATGCAAGGCTGGTTCAACATTCGCAAATCAATAAACATAATCCAGCATATAAACAGAACCAAAGACAAGAACCACATGATTATCTCAATAGATGCAGAAAAGGCTTTTGACAAAATTCAACAGCCCTTCATGCTAAAAACGCTCAATAAATTCGGTATTGATGGAACGTACCTCAAAATAATAAGAGCTATTTATGACAAACCCACAGCCAATATCATACTGAATGGGCAAAAACTGGAAACATTCCCTTTGAAAACTGGCACAAGACAGGGATGCCCTCTCTCACCACTCCTATTCAACATAGTGTTGGAAGTTCTGGCTAGGGCAATCAGGCAAGAGAAAGAAATCAAGGGTATTCAGTTAGGAAAAGAAGAAGTCAAATTGTCCCTGTTTGCAGATGACATGATTGTATATTTAGAAAATCCCATTGTCTCAGCCCAAAATCTCCTTAAGCTGATAAGCAACTTCAGCAAAGTCTCAGGATACAAAATTAATGTGCAAAAATCACAAGCATTCTTATACACCAGTAACAGACAAACAGCCAAATCATGAATGAACTTCCATTCACAATTGCTTCAAAGAGAATAAAATACCTAGGAATCCAACTTACAAGGGATGTAAAGGACCTCTTCAAGGAGAACTACAAACCACTGCTCAGTGAAATAAAAGAGGACACAAACAAATGGAAGAACATTCCATGCTCATGGGTAGGAAGAATCAATATCGTGAAAATGGCCATACTGCCCAAGGTTATTTATAGATTCAATGCCATCCCCATCAAGCTACCAATGAGTTTCTTCACAGAATTGGAAAAAACTGCTTTAAAGTTCATATGGAACCAAAAAAAGAGCCTGCAATCCTAAGTCAAAAGAACAAAGCTGGAGGCATCACGCTACCTGACTTCAAACTATACTACAAGGCTACAGTAACCAAAACAGCATGGTACTGGTACCAAAACAGAGAGATAGACCAATGGAACAGAACAGAGTCCTCAGAAATAATACCACACATCTACAGCCATCTGATCTTTGACAAACCTGAGAGAAATAAGAAATGGGGAAAGGATTCCCTATTTAATAAATGGTGCTGGAAAAATTGGCTAGCCATAAGTAGAAAGCTGAAACTGGATCCTTTCCTTACTCCTTATACGAAAATTAATTCAAGATGGATTAGAGACTTAAATGTTAGACCTAATACCATAAAAACCCTAGAGGAAAACCTAGGTAGTACCATTCAGGACATAGGCATGGGCAAAGACTTCATGTCTAAAACACCAAAAGCAACGGCAGCAAAAGCCAAAATTGACAAATGGGATCTCATTAAACTAAAGAGCTTCTGCACAGCAAAAGAAACTACCATCAGAGTGAACAGGCAACCTACAGAATGGGAGAAAATTTTTGCAATCTACTCATCTGACAAAGGGCTAATATCCAGAACCTACAAAGAACTCAAACAAATTTACAAGAAAAAAACAACCCCATCAAAAAGTGGGCAAAGGATATGAACAGACATTTCTTAAGACATTCATACAGCCAACAGACACATGAAAAAATGCTCATCATCACTGGCCATCAGAGAAATGCAAATCAAAACCACAATGAGATACCATCTCACACCAGTTAGAATGGCGATCATTAAAAAGTCAGGAAACAACAGGTGCTGGAGAGGATGTGGAGAAATAGGAACCCTTTTACACTGTTGGTGGGATTGTAAACTAGTTCAACCATTATGGAAAACAGTATGGCGATTCCTCAAGGATCTAGAACTAGATGTACCATATGACCCAGCCATCCCATTACTCGGTATATACCCAAAGGATTATAAATCATGCTGCTATAAAGACACATGCACACGTATGTTTATTGCGGCACTATTCACAATAGCAAAGACTTGGAATCAACCCAAATGTCCATCAGTGACAGACTGGATTAAGAAAATGTGGCACATATACACCATGGAATACTATGCAGCCATCAAAAAGGATGGGTTTGTGTCCTTTGTAGGGACATGGATGCAGCTGGAAACCATCATTCTTAGCAAACTATCACAAGAACACAAAACCAAACACCGCATGTTCTCACTCATAGGTGGGAACTGAACAATGAGATCACTTGGACTCGGGAAGGGGAACATCACACACTGGGGCCTATCATGGGGAGGGGGGAGGGGGGAGGGATTGCACTGGGAGTTATACCTGATGTAAATGACGAGTTGATGGGTGCTGACGAGTTGATGGGTGCAGCACAGCAACATGGCACAAGTATACATATGTAACAAACCTGCACGTTATGCACATGTACCCTAGAACTTAAAGTATAATAATAATAAAAAATAAATTTTAAAAAAAGATATTTATAGAACCATTTGGTCTGGTTTGGTTTTGAACATGCACTAATTCATTTAATTACAACTTTGTGATGTCGTTATTGTTATAATCCTCATCCTAAAGGTGTGAGAAACTGAGAGTGATTAAGTAAGTTGCCAGAAGCCATGCAGGTACAAAGCGTCAAGGGGAGACTGTAAGCCAGGTCTCTATTCCGTGTTTTGTGTCTGCCATGTTTTCATTCCTGAGCGGAAGGGCTTGGGGAAATAAACTTTTGCTAAGTAAATCCAGTATTTAAATTAAGTCACTACATCTGTGTCTTAAAAGCCCCTCCCTTTAACTTACCTGGTTAGTTGTTTTTTTTTTTTTTTTTTAATTGAGACAGTCTCACTCTGTTGCCCAGGCTTGAGTGCAGTGGCGCCATCTCGGCTCACTACAACCTCCGCCTCCCAGATTCAAGTGATTCTCGTGCCTCAGCCTCCCGAGTAGCTGGGATTACAGGTGCCCACCACCATGCCTGGCTTAAGTTTTTTGTATTTTTAGTAGAGACGGGGTTTCACCACCTTGGCCAGGCTGGTCTCGAACTCCCAACCTCAAATGATCCGCCCACCTTGTCCTCCCAAAGTGCTGGGATTCTAGGCGTGAGCCACCGCGCCCGGCTGCATCTCATTTTTTGTATAAAATTTGGTTTGTTCGTTTTTGAGGGGAACCATTCCTTTATGTTGCCCCTTACTGATGCCCAACTAATGTGTTTCTGGTTTCTAACGGACCTTCATCCCCCACCCTCCCTAAATTCTTCAGTATAATCTAAGCGTTATGTTCACCAGTTGTGAATAACAAATTTGTTTGAAATGCAAACCCATACAACTCTGTCCCACACTGGCCTGTAGGACATAATCTACCTTTAATCTTTCAGTTAATTTGTATTTCTGCAAAAGATATTTCAAGGATTATAAAGGTATGGAATTTTTTATTTTTATTTTTAACAAACTTGTTCATTTCCTTTTCTTTCCATTGAGCACCTCTGAACAATGTGATTTTTCTTTTAAGTCTTTCACACTTCAGGAAAATACTACATTGATCCATGTTGTGATTCATATCAGACAGTTTCTTACTCAAAGATAACACAGATACCAATTCTTACTCATATTTTGAAAGTATATTTTACCCTAGACTGTCTTGGTTCAAAGGCCTAGTTTGGACATCACATGTGGCAAATTACTTAAGCTCTCTGCTTTCATTTCTGTTTCTGTAAATGCAGGATGAAAACAGTATGTGAGGAGTGAGTGAGACAGGACATGAAAGGCATGTATTAACTGTGATAAATGTTGCCCTTGTGGGCATGTTATATAGGGCTGGCTGTAGGAGGAAGGCTGTGTCTGTTCAGAAATCCCTGGAACAACTTAAATGTCTTTAGAAATGACAAGTGTCTCAGTTATCCACTTAGTTCCATAAACAGGGCCTGGAAGACAGACTAGATAGAACTCAGCCCGTCAGTTCTGAGTGAGGCACATACCACGTGGGCTTGGGATGTCCTTAACCCATTTACGCCTAAGGTTGCAATTTTTTGAATTTTTCCAATCAGACCTCGGCAGTGACCTTGAGCAGTAGGATATAAATAACTCCCACATGCTTAGCGTTCCAATAATGGAACACTAGGCATAAACAGGTTTTAATTGGCTCCACAGTCAACCACGACCAATATCTCTATCTCAGCTTCTGCTGATGCCCTAGTTCAGGGCTCTGCATTCTGTGCCAGGGACGCTCAGCCCCTTCACATGGATGTGCCACATGACAGGCAATAATATATTGGCCCCATTAGCCCTTCCTGGAGCAGTCGTAATGAATTACAGTCATGACAGACACATGTAAGAAACTAACATTTGCTAAATATGTACATGAGTCTTCATCACAGCATCATTTATGAAAACAACTAAACAGTCACTAATGGTGCCAGTGGAATAAATCAGAGAACATCCCCTGCTACGCAACTCTGCATACATCAAAGAGAATGGTGTGGCTTTGCTTTTTCAACAATCTACTGAGTGGCCATGGGCATGTGGATATGGCCATGAATGAGCAAGATTCTCTGATCCTGTAGAAGTTAAGTTATGCCAGATAACTTGCTGCTTCCACAAAAATATTTAGCTTTTTAAATACACGTTGTAGAATACTAAAAGCAACAACAAAAACCTAGAATTTGCCTGTATGCAGCCAGTAACATGTCTATTTAACCTGGACACCTTCTGAGGAATATTCTCAGATTGCCGCCATGCTGTTTATAAGACATTGTTCCTTATATACCTGTGTATGAATGAAAAGAAACATAAGGAGTGGGTACGAAGACTTCTATCTATGAATGATGAAAAAGGCTCGAGTACGAATACTTCTTGAACTTTTGGTAGTAAATGTAGAAAACATTTTACAAATCCTGTAAATAACCTGTTTATTTTTTATAGAAAGCCACAACAGAAAATGATTAGTATATAACTGTGTAAGAACACTTACATCCATTGCAATCAACAAATGCTTCAAATGCGTATTTTAAAAATAGTTTTGAGTGTTAATTATGGGAGGGCCTTGGGATCATTTTGTGAACAGTTCGCTTTTATAACAAACTCAAGATGCAGCTTGCCAGTGAGCTCTTTTAGACATAAGCATTTTTATCAAACTGTTTTGAAGGGTTTGTTGTTTTAAAATCTTCTCCACCATGATACTTTGTCCGAGAAGACATGACAGATGTGGCCCCGTTGTATGCGTATCTGAAAGGTAAAACATAGTTTGGTAGGTTCTATTCTACGCATAGGGCAAACAAAAATGGGAAGAAACTGTTTCAGCCCGTCTTTGCCAATATCTAAATGTAAGTCTTCCTCTTTCTTAGACAGCTTTCTTCTCTCTTGCCCCAAGAAGTATTTTCAGTGTCATTTCTGAATAACTGGTGGGATGGACACTCTCTGCAGAAGAAACTCATGACTTGGTCATTTGTTCAGTTATCCTCTTACAAAACCATGTTTTAAAACTCGTCTTCCTGGAACCTAGGAGACTTAGTGGAGGCCATCAACATTCCTGCCTACCTACAGGAAAATTATGATGAGGCCAAAGTGAAGAACATGTCCTCATATTCAGACCCTTATTTCTACTTATAGAATTTTCTTTGGAATATAATAATGGTAAAACTGTAGAAAATTAACTGTACTCCTAACCTTTTCCAATTCTGGCTTTTGGAAGTTTCTAAGAATCATATGAACTATCTGAAATTTGTCCCACATGTCATGATTTAGAATAGCCTTCGACTTTTTAACAGGTCATTTTTGTCTCTTTTTCATACCTGGGTGTTTTGTTGTTGTCAGATATTGAAAAGCAAAATATGACACCACCAATTATGCACAGTGAGGCTCCTGCCCATCCAATAAACAGAGCGGCTCCTAATTCATACCTGTGAGAAAGCATTACACAAGTATTACAGCTCACTTATTTGGGGAGTAAACAGTATTTAACACTGACAGTCAACATTTACTAAATGTTCATTATGTTTTTTTGCTATTGAAGACTGTAAAGGAAATAATAACGCCTTGTGGCTGTAAAATGCTGTAAACTCTTCCCAAAGTGTTTTTATAGCCATTAGACCATCCCAACATCCTGAAAGGAAATGAGGGCATCCACGGGGGCAAGGTCAAAGCAAAAGTAGTCACAGCCAGGGTCTCCTGACTCAGCCAGCACCTTTCCTCTGCACTCTGCCTTAACCTTGCCAAGCTTTCCATCTATTTATTCTGTTCTGCAGCGCAAATCATGTAGGCAGACTGTAGTTAGAAAATGAGAGGTTGCTTTTGCTGTCATGTTAGTTCAATTTAGTAAATGTTTACTAAGCACCTGATATGTGCAAATCATCATTAATCACTGCAGTCTAGTGGGGAAATGAATCAATAGCTATCATTTAGTGATAAATTACTATTAAGCATCTCCCAGATGGCAGGTCATAGTGCTCTGCCGATGACCACAGCAGGAGCAGATGCAAAGATAAACGAGACAGTCCTTCCCCGGGAAGGCCATGAAACAAATGTATGAACAGTGCTCCTGAGGACAAAAAACAAGATCACTTACAGTAGCGGACTAGAGGAAATCCTTTCAGTTCACCCAGAGAACAAGGAATGAGAAAAGTACACCAAAATCTCAGCGACTATGTGTGTTCTCATGTTTGTTTAGCTTTCTCCAGAAGAATAGGTTGATTTTAGGTTTTTGTTTGTTTTTATAAAAAGTAACTCTCATTTGGGGCCCATAAACTTCCATTGCAAGACAAAAGAAATCTCGGTGCTTTTCAGTGTAAAATAAAGCCAGGGTTGGAGGGTCTGTTTTTGATAGCACAGAATCCATAGGGGAAATGAGGCAAGAGAGTAAGAGGTCCAGGGGAAGGCAACACAGGGCCCAAGGTTAGTTCCATCCCCAGGGCGCAGGGGAGCCAAGTTCAAGAGCCAAGGCCAGGCTTCAGTATCAGATCGAGGCCACCCAGTGCTGCCTGGGGTTGTCCTGAGCCTTGCTGCACCCCCTCCTACTTGAAGCGTCACTATCTCTGAACTCTGGCTCTGCACATGGGCAGGCTTTCTGGTGTGGTCTGAGTGGCAGGCAGAGTGGTGTAATAGGATGGGCCCATCACTAGCCAGGGGAGCAGGAAGCAGGGTGTGCTTTTAATCAAGCATGCATGGTACCTGGCACTGGCATCCTATTTTAGTGAACCTCAGTATTTTAAGACACACATCACATTGATCAGGGACACGGGGCCCACTTGTGCATTTGCAGTTGGGATGGAGTTATGTGCACAATAATGCTGCTCTGTGAGCCTTTCTTTACTCACTCTTGTGTTGCCTTTCCTGGGACATCAGGGTGATCGATGGGGCAAGGAACTGCTGCAACAGAACAACTAGAGGGAAGCCCCTCCGCTCTGGAGCACTAACTGTGCTCTGGCATCTGAGGAACGTAAGCGGGCTCCGTTAAGGGGCAATGGCAGAGACAGAGGGTTTGTATAAGTGGGGATACAAACACTTCGGTCTGCACACACACCCTCTGCCTTAACCTTGCCAAGCTTTCCACGTGTTTATTCTGTTCTGCAGCACAAATCATGTAGGCAGACTGTAGTTAGAAAACAAAAGGTTGCTTTTGCTGTCATGTTAGTTCACACACAGACATACACACACACATATACCCAGGAGGACTGAGCAGGAAGTCCACAAGTGAAAAAAGAGTTGGCCAGATCGGGAATGCTGAACTGGGAGTTTCAGAAAAGATACTTTCATTAAATATTGTGTTACACATCTGAAAAAGACGCCCTGGATTCCTGCAGTCAGCCCTGCTTTTATGTTATTTTAACGAGATTATGCACCGGCAACAAGCAGCATGCCTGCCAAACTGGAGGTGCCTGTCATTTGACCCCTGAAACACCTGGAAATCCTAGAAGATGGCATCAGATCTGTCTGTTGGCACCTTTTTACTGCAGACAGCTAAAGGAGTGAGCATAACTGTAAAGTTCTGCATGAAGTGTATTATTATAGGATGACTATAATTGTACAACACTTGCTATTTTTCTCTACTTTTTTTCCCAGTACAGGTTAGGCTATCTGCTCTCCTGAAACTATACCTTAATATTACTCTTAGTGTAAATATGCCCTGAAAACATGGTCTGAGATTTTTCTGAAAATATTGAACTTCACTAAAATAGAATGCCAGTGCCAGATACCATGGTTGATTACAAATAAATAAATATCGAATTATTAAGAGTGGCCAGCTGGGGGATGAAGATGATAGAAATCATAAGCATAGCTTGGCACAATGAGTTCACTGAAAGAAGCATTACAAACACAGATACAGTATTACTACAAATTACAGGATAAATTACCCAGGTGGATGAGGAAGTGGGTTTATATTAAGCCATATTGAAACTTTCTGGAGGAATTTAGGAATCATGAGTTTGGCTTATATTAATATTTAATATCTTTTAAAATATATCCTTTTTATGTATCTTTTTCTTTTTTGAGATGGAGTCTGTGTCGCCCAGGCTGGAGTGCAATGGTGCAATCTTAGCTCACTGCAACCTCTACCTTCCGGGTTCAAGCAATTCTCCTGCCTCAGCCTCCCGAGTAGTTGGGATTACAGGTGTGTGCCACCATGCCCAACTAATTTTTGTATTTTTAGTAGAGATGGGGTTTCCAAAATGTTGGCCAAGCTGGTCTTGACCTCCTGACCTCAGGTGATCCACCCACCTCAGCCTCCTAAAGGGCTGAGATTACAGGTGTGAGCCACCACACATGGCCCTTTTTGAAAAATATCTTAAGTCACTACATATTGACACTATTCCAAGGAAAAAATCATTTCCATTTGAATTTCAGTGTGAATTATGTTGGAGACAAACATTTAATAGACAATATCCATTTAGAGATGATTTCAGAAACCATACGTCTACCCCAGAATTTTTTTTTTAATTTGGTGGCATGTTCTTTCAGAGACTTTTCCTTCTTTCTGTGAAAGACATATCACAAACTTAGTCAACAGTGACTTTAATTCACACCTCTCTGTGTGTATCTGGCAAAAACTGACATGTGTTCATATGTTTATTGCAGCACTATTTAAAAGAGCAAAGACTTGGAACCAACCAAATGTCTATCAGTGATAGACTGGATTAAGAAAATGTGGCACATATACACCATGGAATACTATGCAGCCATAAAAAAGGATGAGTTCATGTCCTTGGCAGGGACATGGATGAAGCTGGAAACCATCATTCTCAGCAAACTATCACAAGGACAGAAAACCAAACACAACATGTTCTCACTCACAGGTGGGAATTGAACAATGAGACTTGGACACAGGTTGGGGGCTAGTGGGGAAGGATAGCATTAGGAGAAATACCTAATGTAAATGATGAGTTGATGGGTACAGCAAACCAACATGGCACATGTAAACCTATGTATCAAACCTGCACGTTGTACACATGTACCCTAGAACTTAAAGTACAATAAAAACACACACAAAAATAAAAAAAAATAAAAAAACACAAATAACAGACAAAAAAAAACTGACGTGTGTTATTGAAAGACAGGACTGAGAAAGAGGTGAACATAATATCCACTGCAGTTTGTTCCCAGGCACATATTCTTTCACATTGATTAGGAGACTTATTTACTCTCTGTCTGGAAATCTTTCTTCCGTTTTGGTAACACTAAGAAGCTGATTTCAACACGTTGGTAAGATTATCCAAATTTCAGATTCTCTGTTGCAGGTCTTTGTGAACAATATTCTCCTGGCCCTCGGCCAGCCTTCCTGCTCAGAGTGTGCCCTCTTTATGACTAACACCAAAGTTTCTTCATTATTCTGAAAGGTTACAAATCTACATGACACTGGACCAATGCATATCCATGACTTTCAGGTTGAGGACAGAACTTCATTTATGGAGGAAAACATTGTTTTTAGAGGATCTCGGTTGATGGACTAATCAAAAGCTGCACATATAACTTCAATATACATTAATAACGTCACTAAGTGACTTTAGAAACGGAATGGGGAACAAATTTACTTCTGACAGAAATTAAAACACAGATAACGACTTATAATTTTCTCAAAGAAGAAACCATAAAGATCTAAGGTGAAGTCACTCTCCACCCGGCTGTATGTGGTGCTGTAGGCTGTTGTGCATGGCTCTCATTTCATGTTGAGCTGGCCACAGCTACACCAACCTAGAGACCTTGATTCTGATGCATTTCATACTTCAACTCATATTTTAGCCATTTAGAGTAATCCTAAGGAAATGGAATGCTGAACAACTTATTTTCACCTCCTACTTTTGTATTCCTGGCACCCAAATCCCTATTCTGATTTAGGTTTGCCATCTATGGGGAGCTGGTATAACCTCCTCTGGTTACCTCTACAGAAATGACATGCCAGGTATTGTGCTAATCAGGTGTTCAGGGCAGATAAGAGGGACATGGCCCTGGCTCACAGATCCAGATTGTGTAGTCTACTGGGGATAGTCAGACATTAAACCAATAATTACAGTAAAGTGTGATGAAACAATAAGAAGAGCATGTTTTTGCAAAGTAAACATTACCACGGTTCTCCCAAACACATTCAGATGTGGTTCAAGTCAATGTCCATGCTAACAACAGCTACTATTACTGCCAGCTCATTGTACTAGGACGTTTCTGTGTGTGCTAAGATTTTTTTTACAAACATTATGATATTCAATCTTCATCACAAGCCTGGGAGATACGTATTACTATCCTCATTTTACAAATGAGGAAACTAAAGCTCTGGGAGATTAAATTACTTGTTCCTTCATGTCTCAGCCAAATAAATGGTAAACCCATGATTTAAAACCCATAACTGTGATTCCAAACCGAAGCTCTTAACTGTCACGCCATCATCCTTTTATGTACACTTTAAGTAAAAGATTTTATAAATAGAAAAAACCCAATCGATACAACATATTTTGTCATTTCAGAAAGATGGGAGTTTTGTCTCTCCCTGGCTCGTTAAGTTCTCAGTGGCTCAAGAGCTTCAGGGCACGGGATTTTTTAATGAATGCCCTCGGGCTGCCTTTTCTTCCGGCACAAAAAGAGGTGAGGATACCAATTAGAATCAGGGCATGTTGGAGCTGAAAAAGGAAAAAGCAGCCCCTCCCAAAACAAAGCAAGATCGGTTTTAACAAACGAAAGCACCTCATCCTTTTAAGATCCCCAGAGAAGTGAAGTGACCTTGCTGAAGGTCACAGAGCTAGAAGCCAGGTCTTCTGCCATCCTTCAATATTGTGTGTTTTTCAAACATAGTATCCTGCTCCTCATTTTAATCAAGACACATTTTCCAATTGCCTTAAAATAACTACGTAAGTTTTTTTTTTTTTTTACAAAGTTTAAAATCCAGAAAGTACACTCATATATTATCAAATATAACATTTCAAAATTGAATTCTATTGGTCTAACATAAAACTTTTTATTCAATGCATTGTCTTATATTAAATACAATCCAAGATCTATATAACTGCATGAATTGATTTTATTTTTATATAAGTAAGTATTCTACAGCAATTATCTGCATTTCCCCAAAATACACCTCATTCTTTTGGGGCCCCAGTTATGTGGGGTGCCCGCTCATCCTGTGTGTCTCTGAGGCTGCCACAGTCCAGTCTCTCTTATGAGACACTCAGCCTCCCCCTCTGCTGGGTTCTCTCCCACTGCCTGGCAGATGCCACAGTACTTCCTACCCGAGGCATCCAACAAGACTTGCAAAATAGTAGCAGGTGCCTCCCAAATGGTGGGCGAAAGTAGGATGGAATAATTTAAATTATAAGTGTCTACTTATATATGGAAACTTCATAGAGAATTCTTACATTTTGGAAACCCAAAATAAAGACATTTGGTAGGGGGTACCTAAACAAAAAAACTGCTTTTCTGTGGCTAGATTATAATAGACTACGCCCATTATCCTTCCATGTGCTGTGATTTTCATTAGGGTAGTTCAGAATTCTATAAGTTGCATATATTAATAACAGGTAACATTGATTGATTACCTACCATGTGTCGCTGTGGTGGATGCTTTATAGACGTTTTCTTTTTATTTTCTAAAATGAACATGTTTCAAGGATTTTATTTAGCTCATTACCTAACTAGGGAAGCAGAAATATTAGGTCTGTGCAAAAGTAATTGCAGTTTTTGCTATTAAAAGTAATGACAAACACTGCAATTACTTTTGCACCAACCTAATATGTTACACATTGTCCAAAGGTAACTTCAGGAAACATATTTAGGCAATCAGGAATGCTGAATTTATAAATAGATATAAAACTGGTCTCTATATATGTATATATGTGTGTGTATATATATACATTTTAAAATTATGTATATATTTTATTCCTCCTATCTAACTGAAATTTCACATCTTTGGGCCAATATCTCCCCAATATTTTATCTTCTCTCATCCTCTTAACATTCAGAACAGGAAATACTACCTCTGTTATCCAGTCAAGGCAACTGCACTCTACCTAATATAACAGAAGAGGAGGACGAGGATTCAGCCAGGATCAGAGCTGAGTCATACTCCAAAACCTCACCCTTCTCCTCTCCGCCACCTGCCTCTCTAATAGTGTGTAAAGTGATCAGTGAGTGTCTACATAGGACTACTAATTCTTGAAAATTATTCACAGGAATTTAAAAACCATCCACAGTAGGACTAAATCTAATGTTGGCTACTCTTTGTTAGCCAAAGTAAACTGTAATGTAAAAGGAACATCTCATGGTCCCAAAGTCACATAGTTCAATTCAAAACCAAATCTGTTGCTTAGCACCATCCATGCCACATCTCCATTCGTGTGTGGATAATTGGGGAGTTTGCTTGGCCGTAAGTGAGAAATGAGGCACTGAGTCATAATAGTTAAAGTAGGCACAGTAACAGGTTTACATGCAGACTTTTAAGTCTGAATAAACTGACATCACAGAGAAGGCTGTGCTTCAAGATGGGAAATTCCTAAAATAACAAATACTGTCCTGAGATGCCTTAGGGCATGGCCAGTATTGCTAAGCTTGAGTCAAGAATCCGTGTGTGGATGTGGGTGTACATGGCTTTGTGTTGAGGTAAAAATATACAGATGGACTTGCAGCAAAAGAAGCTTGGGTCAATCAATCAAAAGTGTATCTGACATTTTATTCAGTCTTCAAGTAGCTACCTGAATATATTTTAGAATCGAACCAAGAGTATCCAGTTGACAACTTTATATTATTACTTATCTCTAACTCAATGCTATGACAGAGGTGACCAACAATTTTTAAATTACACAAGCCTTATTTATTTTATTTTATATATATATATATATATTTATTGAGGCGGAGTCTCACTCCCTCTGTTGCCCAGGCTGGAGTGCTGTGGTGCAATCTTGGCTCACTGCAACCTCCACCCCCCGGGTTCAAGTGATTCTCCTGCCTCAGCCTCTTGAGTAGCTGGAACTATGAGCACCCGCCACCACACCCAGCTCATTTTTGTATTTTTAGTAGAGTCAGGGTTTCACCTTGTTGGCCAGTCTGGCCTCGAACTCCTGACCTCAAATGATCCACCCATGTTGGCCTCCCAAAGTACTGGGATTACAGGCATGAGCCACTGCACCCAGCCAAGCATTATGGTTTCATGTTAGGTCCCCTTCAAATGTGCCTTCTACTTGAGAGCCAAGTGTCTTAAAATGATTATCTCTTCTACTAGGTCTCCAACATTTCAACATACATTTCTCTGTGGCTAACCTAAATAGACTACATAAGGTAATATACTATACATTAGTATACTCTGCATTAGAGTCAGTATCCCTAAAAATAGTAGCTAGCATTTAGTAAGTGTTTACTATGAACTACCATGATTCTAAACAGTTGAAGTATACTATCTCATTTAATCCTGACAACAGCCTCCTAGTATGTATTATCCTCATTCCACTGATGAGGGGCACTGGGCACAGAAAGGATAAGTAACTTCTTCAAGGTTACACAGCTAGAAAGTGACAAAGCAAAGGTTTACTCTCAGGCAGCCTGGATCCAGAGTCCTTATTCTTGAACAGTGTGCCATGCTGCGTCTCCCTGTTCCTTTAGGCGATCACCACAAGCATGCTCCGTCTTACCATTCTAGGAGAGATACAGACAGGCAGACAGTCCTACAACACTGCGGATTTACCGTCCTTGCTGTAAGGGTCATGGAGCATGGGTCCTCTACAAGAGATTCCAAAGTGAGCAACACATCGTTTCTACTTCTAGATGCTTGTGGTCTTGTTAAGGAGACCAGCCAATAAATGAGCAGGTGCAAACCACCCAGTAGGGTTAGGATGGAAAGGGAACACCCAAAACAGGGACACCCCACCAAGAATGCAGGTTCTGAAGGTTGATCAGAGGTTAGCCAGGATGTGAAAAGGAGAGGAGCAATGGAGGTAAGAGCTGAATTACCAGAAAGCAGGGCACACTGGCAGAAATCATGATGTCACACACTAGTCAGTAAAAACAAAAGACAGCGCCAAATATTTAGTTCCCAAGCAGATTTTTACGTCATGCTAGCATAACAAAAAGCATCAAAGTAATTCTGGTGATCTGAGGTGGCCTACACTATTTCTGAACAAACTGAAACCACTGAATAACACTTTCTTAATATTCAACAGTTGAACTCTGTTTTGTTCTTACCACTTGGCACTTATCTGGAATCTCCTATCTGAGAATATGTGAGATTGCTACCAACATTAGTTCATCCTCCAAATAACCTCATGAACGGAGTCAACTTAAATAAACAAACATCCATAGTGTATTAAATTATAATAAGTATAGAAGAGAGAAATTAAATATCTTGACAAGGTCACCTGATGAGGTCAATATTCTTTTCATCCTCACCCAGGAAAATCTGTATAATCTAGAAATTTACTTCTTACATTGTCTAATGTCCATTCAACTTGACAAGAATGAGATAATTTATCTGAAAGAAGGTAGTTGTTCATACACAAATCAATAAACGTAATCCATCACATAAACAGAACCAACGACAAAAACCACATGATTATCTCAATAGATGCAAAAAAGGCCTTTGACAAAATTCAACAGCTCTTCATGCTAAAAACTCTCAATAAACTAGGCATTGATGGAACATATCTCAAAATAATAAGAGCTATTTATGACAAACCCACAGCCAATATCACACTCAATGGGCAAAAACTGGAACCATTCCCTTCAAAAATCAGCACAAGACAAGGATGCCCTCTCTCACCACTCCGATTCAACATAGTGTTGGAAGTTCTGGCCAAGGCAATCAGGCAAGAGAAAGAAATGAAGAGTATTCAATTAGGAAAAGAGGAAGTCAAATTGTCCCTCTTTGCAGATGACATGATTGTATATTCAGAAAACCCCATTGTCTCAGTCCAAAATCTCCTTAAGCTGATAAGCAACTTCAGCAAAGTCTCAGGATACAAAATCAACGTGCAAAAATCGCAAGCATTCCTATACACCAATAACAGACAAACAGAGAGCCAAATCATGAGTAAACTCCCATTCACAATTGCTTCAAATATAATAAAATACCTAGGAATCCAACTTACAAGGGATGTGAAGGACCTCTTCAAGGAGAGCTACAAACCACTGCTCAACAAAATAAAAGAGGACACAAACAAATGGAAGAACATTCCATGCTCATGGATATGAAGAATCAATATCGTGAAAATGGCATACTGACGACAGTAATTTACAGATTCAGTGCCATCCCCATCAAGCTACCAATAACTTTCTTCACAGAATTGGAAAAAACTACTCTAAAGTTCATATGAAACCAAAAAAGAGCCTGCATAGCCAAGACAATCCTAACCAAAAGAACAAATCTGGAGGCATCACACTACCTGACTTCAAACTATACTACAGGGCTACAGTAACCAAAACAGCATGGTATTGGTACCAAAACAGATATATAGACCAATGAAACAGAATAGAGCCCTCAGAAATAACACCACACGTCTACAACCATCTGATCTTTGACAAACCTGACAAAAACAAGAAATGGGGAAAGAATTCCCTATTTAATAAATGGTGCTGGAAAAACTGGCTAGCCATATGTAAAAGCTGAAACTGGATCCCTTCCTTACACCTTATACAAAAATTAACTCAAGATGGATTAAAGACTTAAATGTAAGACCTAAAATCATAAAAACCCTAGAAGAAAACCTAGGCAATACCATTCAGGACATAGGCATGGGCAGATTTCATGACTAAAACACCACAAGCAATGGCAACAAAAGCCAAAATAGACAAATAGGATCTAATTAAACTAAAGAGCCTCTGCACAGCAAAATAAACTATCATCAGAGTGAACAGGCAACCTACAGAATGGGAGAAAATTTTTGCCATCTACCCATCTTACAAAGGGTTAATATCCAGAATCTACAAAGAACTTAAACAAATTTACAAGAAAAAAAAAAAAAAAAAACCCATCAAAAAGTGGGCAAAGGATATGAACAGACACTTCTCAGAAGAAGACATGTATGCAGTCAACAGACACATGAAAAAATGCTCATCATCACTGGTCATCAGAGAAATGCAAATCAAAACCACAATCAGATACCATCTCATGCCAGTTAGAATGGCAATCATTAAAAAGTCAGGAAACAACAGATGCTGGAGAGGATGTGGAGAAATAGGAATGCTTTTACACTGTTGGGGGGAGTGTAAATTGGTTCAAACATTGTGGAAGACAGTGTGGCAATTTCTCAAGGATCTAGAACTAGAAATACCATTTGACCCAGCGATCCCATCACTGGGTATATACCCAAAGGATTATAAATCACGCTACTATAAAGACACATGCACATGTATGTATTGCAGCACTATTCACAATGGCAAAGAGTTGGAACCAATCCAAATGTCCGTCAATGAGAGACTGGATTAAGAAAATGTGGCACATATACACCATGGAATACTATGCAACCATAAAAAAGAATGAGTTCATGTCCTTGGCAGGGACATGGATGAAGCTGGAAACCATCATTCTCAGCAAACTATCACAAGGACAGAAAACCAAACACCATATGTTCTCACTCATAAGTGGTAACTGAATGATGAGAATACATAGACACAGGGCGGGGAACATCACACACTGGGGCCTGTCAGGGGGTGGGGGTCTGGGGGAGGGATAGCATTAGGAGACATACCTAATGTAAATGATAAGTTGATGGGTACAGCAAGGCAACATGGCACATGTATACCTATGTAACAAACCTGCATGTTGTGCACATGTACCCTAGAACTTAAATAATAATAAAAAAAGCAAGCATGTAGTTGTTTATTTCTAACTACTAAATAGCCACAATGGTGAAAAGATTTTATCTATATAAAGCTTAAATCCTAAAGTAGAAACCAAATACATGCCAGGAATGAGAAGTGTGACATGATTTTGAAAAGTCTGGAAATAAAAAAGCCTAGAGGATGATAAGAACCCAACACAAGAATATCTGGGCCAAAATATTAACAGTAAATCTCATATACAAAAAAAAAAAAAAAAGAATAAGTCTAAGATAACAATTCTGTTCTACTTCCTCAGCCAGAGCAATCAGTTAAGTCATATAACTTTGCATGATTTGAAAAGGAGTTTCTTAATGTTGATCAATTCTTATTTGCAATAGTTTATCTAAGAAAACAAAGCAGGACATTCAGAAAGCTAGTGGTTTGGACAATAAAACAATGGTGGGAATAACATAATTAAATTTCAACATCCTGGTATGGTGAATCATGCTAAGGAGTACCTATTACTACAAGCTGTAGGAGATTTTTTTTTTTTTCAGATTTATTAGGTTTTGTTTTAATAAGGAGGAAGTTAGTTTGACACAGCCTAAAGGGAAGAGTTGAAAAACAGTTTTCAAGGCTCTGCAAGAGCTCATGCTGGAGTCACAGAACATAGTCATAGCTCGAATGAAAGAAAGCAAAACAAAAGGGAAAAATGGGGAAATAGCAGAACACGATGAACCTCTTTACAGATTGCAGTTCTGTCAAATGATTGTAGGTTGGAAGAAAAATCTTCCCAAATATGTGGTGGAAAAGGAAGGGCTTTTAGAGGAACTAGCCACTGAACATAAAGTGCAATACCGCCTGTTGTGTGCCTGCTGCAATCTTTACTCCAATGCCATGCAAGAAGCCACTCATTTTTTTCTCATCAAAGAAGCTCCCAGCTGAGTTCCTTGCATATAGCAGGAATGTAGCGGGAACTTGGTTCATGAGCTTAGTTGTGTTTTCCTAACTTGGGCAAGCAAGATGTGCCTTATATAGAGTTGTCCTGGAAATCTACAAAGAAGATCCAATGAACACAGCATACAAATCCGAAGGAAAAACAACAGCAGCAGCAAAAAAAAAGAACAACAAAACCGTGCTCTGAGATCTAAACTGTTTTCCAAAGTGTTAGGGTTTGGGTATTGGAGAGCAAGTATTTGCTCACCAGAAATGTAAATGAGAACATGTGGCAAGTAGCTGTCTCTCACTGCGCTTCCTAAGGGCCCAAACACACATGCACCTGCAGGGAGACATGGTATTTAGTGGCAGCTAGTTTTTGTAAGATTCATGTAAGATAATAATGGGAAGAAGAGAGCTTTCTTGCTCCATCCTCTGGAAGGCTCCCCCTCTATCCACTGAGACAACAATTATCTCTGCTAATTCTGAAAGGACTAGGTCTACAGACAAGAATTTCACTTCTAGGTACTGTGCTAGGCAAAGAAGATAGAGTTGTATAGACGTTTTCTGACCTCAAGGAACTTAATTCTCATGCCAGCTGATTAAGACACCAAAGACATAGTCAGAACATTCCTATAGTGGCATCCTTCACATCCCAGCTCATCTAGGGCTGGCCCTGCCACAAGCTTTGATTCTACAACGTATTCCTCTCTAAGTTCACGTACAAAGAAAACCAGAAGCATCAATTATCAAATTCCAGCAAATGCTAGCCAAAGAAGTGCTATCCCTAGAATAAGCCGAAATAAAATATTGCTTTAAAGCTGATATTTCAGATCTAGGAAATTGGTTCATTTTGTGCTGGTAGCCAATTTACAGCTTATTCATCTTCCCAGTTTTTATCCCCTCTACTAGAAGGTATTGATAAAGGGAAACCAAATGAAGTCATGTTAATTTATTAGTTTTTATACAAGTATGTTTTGTTTGAATGAGGTGTGAGTTCTTGTGGGTGTCGTGTCATTTTTATGCCTCTTTTCTATCATTGTAGGTAATTAGAATCTGATGGTATCTACAATTCTCAGGCCTTGATAATTCCTTGATCCAGCTGGATTTTGTTGAAATCATGGAGGACCTTTCTTTGTGAAAGTCACTGCAGGGAAAACAGAGATGAAGGAGAGAAAGCCCCAATCTCAAGGAGTCAACTCATTCTCAATATCAGGTTTTTTATAGTCTATATTTTCTGTAGACCTTGATGCAAAGGGCCTGTTATTTGTAAATATTACCAATGGATAAGCAGTGCTGTTTTTCATGACCCCTGATTCTTGTGCTTTTACTTACATTAGGTAAATGGGCGAATTGTAGGTGTTACATATTTAAGCCACCTCAGAAAAGAGCTAATAAAGGCATCTATGAAGATAAGCCACATCTTACATACTATACAGAATTAAAAAACAATCTTCATAATAGTTAATATAACACAATAAAAGCTAATACAAGGTGTTTGCTCTGTGCCAATCATATATATATATATATATATATATATATCTCCTAACTCTCACAGCAATTTCGTGAGAGGGGTACTATTATTATCTTTGTTTTACAGACGAGAATACAGACAGAGAGAGAGAGAGAGAGAGAGAGAGAGAGAGAGAGAGTAGGCAGAGATGGAAAGAGAAATTCCGAGAAGCTAATGACGGTGGAATAGCTTAATGTAGCACTAAGAGGTTGAAAAAGAGCAAAACCCCTCACAGCACCTCATTACTGAACTGAGTTTAATCAAAATCTGAAAAGAGAGTAAGAAATTCCAATGGCACTACACTGAGTTAGGTGACTGAGCTATAGCAAGCACAGGAAACAGTCACACAAAGATAGGCTTAAGTTATTGTTTGTACACAAATTAGCCTTGACTCTTTGAGGAAAGATTCCAATGATTGTTAAGATTTAGACAGAGATATCCTTAATAATTGTCAGGAAAATAAAACCAGTAATACAGGAAAGATAATGTAGAAGAGTGAGCAATGTGTTTAATAAAATAAACCATGAGAAACACAGGTTTGTTGCATATTTATGATATCAAACCCTAAAATAAAAATGTGTCATTTAAATACAATTATTTCATTGAAATATTAAAATATTTCTAAGCTTCAGAAATACAGCCTCGGTTTTCATTTCAACGTTTGCAGCCATGTACATCTGTGCAAATCTCATTTGAAAGATAAGTCAGGAGAAAATTAATAAATCAGAATATGTTTTTGTATCATAGGCAAGGGATAAAAAAGTTATATTGGGGTCTAAAACATTTGTTTTTGTTTCCCATTTAATAAAATTTCTGAATAAAAATGATTTTTAAATGTCTAGAAAAGGCTGGGCATGGCTGCTCATATCTGTAATCCCAGTACTTTGGGAGGCTGAGGCAGGAGGATCATTGAAGATCGAGAGCTGGAGACAACCCGGTGCAACATAGCAAGACCTGTCTCCATTAAAACATGGAAAAATTATCTGGGGCCGGGCGCAGTGCCTCATGCCTGTAATCCCAGCATTCTGGGAGGCCGAGGCAGGCAGATCACCTGAGGTCAGGAGTTCGAGACCAGCCTGGCCAACATGGCGAAGCCCTGTCCCTACTAAAAATACAAAAAAATTAGCTGGGCGTGGTGGTGCGTGCCTGTAATCTCAGCTACTGAGGAGGCTGAGGCAAGAGAATCGCTTGACCTCGGAAGATGGAGGTTGCAGTGAGCCGAGATCGCACCACTGCACTCCAGCTTGGGCAACAAGAGCAATAACTCCATCTCAAAAAAAAAAAAAAAAAGTTTCCGGCTGTGGTGGCACATACCTGTCCCAGCTACTCGGGAGGCTGAGGTGGGAGGATCACTTGAGCGCAGGAGCACAGGCTGCAGTGAACTATGATCACACCACCACACTCCAGCCTGAGTGACAGAAAGAGGCCCTATCTCTTTAAAAAAAAAAAAAAAAAAAAAAAAAAGAACGAAAGTTGATGAACAGTATATATAGAATATTGTCACAAAAATTACAAAATAGTGGAATATTATAAATCATGCATTTTAGGAGCCAGTGTTCTGAAGTTCAACTGCCTGGTTTGAATCACAGTTCAATCAGCTTACTAGTTTGGTCCAAGTTCCCTTGAACACATTACTTGGCCTCTTTCCTCAATTTAAAGAAAGAGTACCAAGAGCACCTACTTAATAAGGTTATAAGGTTGTTTTAAGAATAAAATAAAATAACATAATAAAATAATATTTGCAGTGCTCTGCTTGGCTCCTGGTGGGGACTCAACAGGCACTAGCTATTATTTTCATTATATTTCATGATATAAGCATTTACTATTTATGCATAAGGTACACTTAAGACAGAACTAGAAAATCAATTTCCTGAAGATTCCTAAAACCACTAGAAAAAAAGTAAAGCCCAGCTGACCAGCTATTTCAGTAATATACTCCTTAAAAATTCTATAAAATTTGACCTGAAGTCTAAAATAAAATTACCAGCCTCATTGATAGCAATACACACACATATATATGTAAGGCTTCCTAAGGAGGGATGTAGATATATTCTTAGGCAAGACAAAATATTTAATATATTAATTCTGACTTGGTATCCCTGGGGTTTTCCCAATCCAAAGAAATAAGCCTAGGGAAACTATAAAAAGCAACATCCTATAGTTTAAAAACAACACCAACAAGCAAACTGATCTGTTAATTCCAAAGCATTCATCTGCAAGACCGACCAACCACATTTGGGTAAAGGTGCCGTGCTCCTACAACATTTTTCAAAAACCTTGGATCATGTACAGTTTCTTTATACAGGCTTATTAGGTGGAGCTTGTTAAGACAGTAGTTAATACAGCAGATTTAAAAGACCCAGAAACTATCTTCTGGCAAATATCATTTTGAGTGGGCAGCACTCAAGACAAGCTTTTAATTTTCTATTCGCACGCCGCTTCATTCTTTTCTCCCCATCTGACACCTTTCACTTTTCCTCTACTTGACCTCAGTTTCATGATGTACAGCCAATGATGAAGTTTATAGTTCTAAATTTGATGCCTTGAACTGTTTAGAGACAAGACACTGCAACACTAGCAAAGTAATTAAATGTATGTTTTGTGTATGTGGCATATAACACAATTAATCTTGAATGATGTCATCGGTTACCATTTATCAGTATGTCTTACTTTCAAAAGTCATGTAGGAAATTCATGTCTCTTGGTTGAGAATATTAATTTATATACATTTCCTGTGAGCTGGAAACAGACGGAGAGGAGTACTTACTTTTGCTCAACAAAGAGAGGATCAAAGAATTCCGTCGTGATTTTGTTTGCATATAGGGAACAGCCGGTCATGGAGCACAGCCCTAACAAGTATCAGAGGGAAAGCACTATGGTTAGTGTGATTTCATTCACATCATCAATTACCTTGCTTGGAAGAAAGTTACTATTTACCTGACAGTATGAAGACAATCCCAGCCAAACAAGCAATTTTAGCTTTGGCTTTATCGGAGCCTCCGACTTTGGTACACTTCATGCCAAAGAGTGCAAATATGGAACCAAAGAAGCCCAGGCTGACAGCAGCGATCATAAGTCCTCTACATGCCTGGATATAACCTGCAATTAGAGTAGGTCATTTACGTTACATAAAGCATGTGGCTGTCCAGGGAGAAATCCTCATTTTACATTGTCATTCTGGATGTTTGTTTTCCAAAAAGATAACTGTAATGGTGAAAACATGTGGCAAGACAAGCAAGAAAGGAAAGCAAGTTAATCTACAGGGAGTGCCTATTCTAGGTCACACACTGTGAAGTGCGGTTTATGCGGAATCCTCAGGACAGATCTGTTATTTCCATATGCACTGATGAGGAAACTGAGGCACACAAAGGTTATGTGACTTACCAGAGGTGAGTTAGAAAGTAGCAGACATGGATTCCATCCCAAATCAGACTACAAGTTCCATATAACATTGCCTTGTACTGTGAAAAAACATCATCTGCCACCATCACAACTCTGTAGCTCCTCCGCTCATTGGACCTTAAAAATGTGTTTTAATGATTTTGACATTATCAAATGATAAGATTTATAACTGGGCAGCCGAAAGAGCTCCAAAGGGTCAAACCTTCCAATATTAGTGGAAGGTTATTAATAGGAGACTAACTGGAAAATCATCATGAACCATGGGGGGGGAGGGTCTAAGGGAATATTTTAGTGAAGTACTATTATTTTCAGGACATACATAATAAAACTGGGTTTTTAAAAGCACTATTTTGTAGAAGAGTCATTTATAGTGATTAAGTCAACTGTTCTCCTATAAATGAATGCCTTTAAAGTACCCTAAAAAGTATGTTCTGTGAGTTCGTTTGTTCATCCTTCCTGTGTTATTCTTTTTCTTAGTCACGTATTTTTATTTGCACAGCCACGGTACAGGGTAAACTTTAGTGTGGCTTTTGTCCAGGTTTTCACATTAACAGGGTTTAAACTAATAAGCTTTTACCACATAAGTCATTTTCATTTCAGCCTGAAACAATGCCATATTTCAATCTAAAATAGTGATAGTAGCACATACTGGGTGTAAGTAAATATTTGCTAAGCAAATGAACATATATACCTACATCAGATTTACATTTGGAATTAAACTTTTTAACTGGAAAAAACCTCTCATGTGCCAATATATGACGAGTCATTTATTAGTGGTGTTCAAGCAAAGCCACAATAAATAATAATTCCAAGATCATGATAATCATGAATTTAGGGAGTACATACTAGTGGCCTCCAGTTCAGTTTCTTCTTTTTCTTTTCTTTTTTTTAAGACAAGATCTTACTTTTGTCACCCAGGCTGGAGTGCAGTGGCATCATCATAGCTCACTGCAGCCTCCAATTCCTGGGTTCAAGAGATCCTCCTGCCTTAGCCTTCTGAGTAGCTGAAACCGTAGGCGCTTGCCACCACCTGTGGCTAATTTTTAATTTTTTTTCTAGAGACAGGGTCTCGCTATAATGCCCAGATTAGTCTCAAATTCCTGGCTTCAAGTGATCCTCTTGCCTCAGCCTCCCAAAATGCTGGGATTAGAGGTATGAGCCACCGCACCTGGCCCCAGTCTGTTTCTTTGGAAAAGAATGAAATTGAAGTTTTAATCCTATTCCTTGGACCTGTTTTTTAAGAGCTGCTCTACTTAATTGTAAACACTTTAGACTCCCACAGATGCAGATTGCAAGGACAGTCACCTTCTATTGTGTAGTGTGAACTATTTCCATACAAAAAACAATTTCACTAACACCGTGGCTATCAAAAACAGCAAAACTAACTTATTTTTAGGAAAACAGGATAATGAAGGCTTCTTTCATAGCAAACATTGTGCTGCAGGGCTATTTGGGTCTCCACTGCCAAATGCTGAACCAGCTCTATTTTAAACTTCAGTCCTCAAGTTCCCCAGCCAAAGCCCAGACAGCAGGTAGAGGCAAGACAGAGAGGGGAAGCCTGTTAGTCCCTTACAAGATTCAAGAGAGCCTGCGAGGACAACCCAGACTGGTCCATCGCTTGCCACCAGGGCTACTCGGACAGTGTGGTTTCACTCTTTTTGTGAAATTCATTTTAATCTCTGGTTTTGAGGTGTTATAACTGACTCTGACTGCAGTCATTAAATAAACAAAAAATGGGGGACTCATCTATTTATATATACTCCCAGGAAACATTAGCATGTACCCTAATTTGCATTTCCTTTAGTTATCTTCCATGCTTTGTTAACAGAAGGTGCAAGTTGTCAGGAATTTACCAAAGGTTAAATTCAACAATCTGGTCATTGAGAACACGGAATGCATTTCCCAGATGATAAACAGTGGGTAGAATCCCAGGCCAACCAATTTGATTCTTAATACGACAGGGAAAATAACAGTAGTCTTTAAACTTTATGTAATCACCACTCATAACATTTGTCCCAAGTTTCTCACTCTGAGATTCCCTGTCTCAGCCCTGGTATTGGCAGCAGGACCCGCTTTGGTCTCTTGACACAAGCATGAGAGGAGAAGTGGGCAGGGCAGATTCTGATCTGGTCAGGTCCTTCTTTTGTGCCAACCAGAACCTGGATTTGGAAAGTGAGGTACCTTTCTCCAGCAGGAACAGTAGCAATAACTTGCCAATTTTGCGCATGCACAAAGAAGGCAATTTACAAGGACAATCATTGGCCAGATTTTCTGAAATGGAGAGCAAAGAGCTGGGGATAAACTCCCCTGCCAACCATAAATGTAATGGAGTTGCTCGTAAGCCTGAGATTTGTAAATTCTCCGTGTTCGAAGGCTACCAGTCCTTACAACACCCACAGATCAGAGCCAAGATGATTCCAACAAACCCTTTCAGAGTTCATCTTTTGCAAAGCAGACCTCTACAGCCTTGCTTTTTAACAGTTCCTGAGGGCAAAACTTACAAGTAACACCAGCAGGAGAAGTGGTAGTAAAAACCTAGTCAAGGAGGCCATTATTTTTGACAGGTCTAATTTACTGACACTGTTAATAGCTAATTAACACATTAAGGTGCTGAGGCATGAACATATTTATTTAGAAGTTCTCTGAAGTATAATTTATAGTTAGTTCTCCGGGGAGAAATGGCAAGCATTCCCACTAGCAAAAATAGATGGCATCCACTAAAAACAAACTGGCTGAAAATTATTCTCAGCTGAAGTTCAAGTGGTACTTTGAAAGGAGTATGGGTTAACAATAAACAGAAATCACAAGCTCATTCAACTGTGAAATTTTCAAATAGTAAAATACAGCGACTTTAAATGAATGAACTCTGTTGGAGGAAACCTTCAAGGTGTTCCTTAAAAGTTAAGTGTTTTCCAAATTACGTGTACTTTATTTTCAATTGCAAATCAGCAAAAAACGAAAACATCCACTTGGTGGAGACAGTTTGCTAATAGCACCTGTGCTAGTTGATGCTTTTTTTTTTTTTTTTTTTTTTTTAGGGGGGAAAAAAAGAATGTGCTTTTATTTTCCTGGTAGCTTTGTGTATTTCTGCAAATCCTTTGAGAGAACAGTGGTATGAGGAGGGCAGGAACTCTAAAGTTTCACCTCTCGTGCTTCTATTTACCCGAGGTATGCCCTTGGTTATAGGACCTAATCTGTCTGAGGCTCAGTTCTCTCATCTGTAAAACAGGGATAGCAGCACCTCCTTCACAGGATGAATGACATGGGTGTCTGCTGAGTAGTATGAAAGTCATCAAAGCATCCCTTCATATTATAATACTACAGTGGATTCTAAGCAGAAATTAGAGCTGGGTTCTTAACATGGCATAACATTAAATCTAGACATAGAGCTTTGCTAGGCCTCATTTTCCTTATAAGGAAAACAAGTGGCAATGATACCCCTAGGGGAGGGGAATCAGAGAATTCTTTATATAAGAAATATAGGGCTGGGCGTGTGGCTCACGCCTGTAATCCCAGCATTTTGAGAGGCAGAGTCGGGCAGATCACTTGAGGTCAGGAGTTCAAGACCAGCCTGGCCAACATGGTGAAACCCTGTCTCTACTAAAAATACAAAAATCAGCCAGGTGTGGCAGTGGGTGCCCGTAATCCCAGCTACTCAGGAGGCTGAGGCAGGAGAATCACTTGAACCCGGGAGGCGGAGGTTGCAGTGAGCAGAGATCATGGCATAGCACTCTGTCATAGGGGACAGAGTGAAACTTTGTCTCAAAAAAAAAAAAAAGGAATTCAGAATAATGACCTCATCATTTGACTCCAAGAGTTCTTCCACCTAACACAAGATAGGCAAGAGTCACGAGCCTTCTCGTTCCCTTCCTGGATCGTCTTCCCAATCTAGAGCTCATGCCTGGGTTTAAGGGCAGGGCTGTTCTACTCAGGTCACCATGGCAACTTTCTCCAAAGGCAATGTCAGGACCAGCACCCACCAGATACGGCTGCCCTGGGAATGCAAGGTAGAGAGGACGAACAGAGGGGCCCTACCCTGGAAGCCTCCACTTGCAGGTGGGGGAATCAACTCCCCTCCACAGGAAAACACAGTTGCGTGATTTAACCCTTCAAAATGTTATTCTGAGAGATGCAGAAAAGTAAGTTTGTTTTGCGGTAAGAGTTGCCCTCTTAAGCCACAGATGGCAAAGTCATCAAAAAACAGGCTGATACATATGATTCTATTACAAATTTCAAAGTCCTGTATGAGAAAAGGCACCACAAATTTAAAAGACAAACAATGGTGTGAAATTGCAACCTGCATCACAAATCAAGGACTGAACAAATCATCAAAACCACAAAGAAACAACAGAACCATGGGCCTAAGATATGGACGCCAATTCACAAAAGAGAAAAAAACAAATGATCAGTAAATATATAATAAGATGGATTTTGACCGTTTTTATAACCCGTGATTTTGACCATGGCAATAAGGGAAATTCCAACTAAAGTGATAACAAGATGGCCGCGCGTAGTGGCACACACCTGTAATCCCAGCACTTTGGGAGGCCAAGGAGGGTGGACAACCTGAGGTCAGGAGTTCGCGATCAGCCTGACTAACATGGTGAAACCCTGTCTCTACTAAATACAAAAAAAATTAGCCGGGCGTGGTGGCACATGCCTGTAATCCCAGCTAGTTGGGAGGCTGAGACAGGAGAATTACTTGCACCTGGGAGGTGGAGGTTGCAGTCAGCTGAGATTGTGCCATTGCACTCCAGCCTAGGCAACAAGAGCAAAACTCCATCTCAAACAAACAAGCAACAACAACAACAACAAAAAACCGACAACAAAAACTGGATTAACAGAGTGGTGAGAATGTGGAGAAGCAGGTACTTTCATACACTGTCAGTGGAAAGTAATTTGACAGTATGAACTGAATATTAAAATGCACGTGTATTCTACTGCTCTTACAAAACCATTTCTCAGTGGAATGGAGTCTACAGAAATATACACATGTACAAAGAGGTGAATATAAAGATTTTCAGTAAAGCACCACCAACAAAGAAAAGTTGGAAAAGGTCCAATGCCTACAATGGATCCATGGTTAAGCCATTTTGTGCAGTCTAATGAATATACCATACATCGGTTACACAGAGTCACTTCTATTAATTACTGACTTGGAAAAATATATTAATTTTAAAGTGTTGTACAACAGTAGGTAGTGTCATGCCATTTATGTTTTTAAAAGTCATTTTTTAGTCACATGAGCACACAGGAAGACCATTTTGCAAGTTGGATGGCATATGAATGTCACTCCTCTCTGCTCTCCTCCCAGCTAACCAGGACAACTATTCCTACTTCCTCTTCACTCCCTGATCTGCCCCCAAACAGGTTTGGTACCACCTCCACTCTCACTGCAGACATGTAAGAGAAAACTTTATTATTCTGCACTTAATAATATTCATAGAGCATTTATTTCCTTCTCTCCTTTGTCCCCCGGCTGTCCTACAGAAGGAAGCATACCTATCTGGCACGATCTCAGGGAGCAATAGAAGAGTATTACAACAGAAGAGTGTTCAGAGGACAGTAACATATTGCTGACTATAAACCACAGAAACAAGAGAATGCCTGTTTATCTACCTGGATGCGTGCTCTACAAACCACAGAAAACTCACCGGTAATGCTGGCGGAATAAACACTGTTCTGGCTGCTTATTTTACCCAACAGGACACGGACCCGGGCGCCACCCTTCTAAAACTAGATGCGTATTCCTTATACGGAGGGTTCCATCAAATACCACGTTGAGCAACAGTTTGCTTTTCGTGGCAAACCCCATCTTAGAGGAATCAATTATTTTCTTTCATTTACACAGCTGTGTAAACAAAAACTGCAAGTGCGGTAATAAAAGAAAAAGAAACACCTGAAATCTAGAAATACGTAATGTAAATAACTCCTCTTAAGTTTCTGCCGGGATCCGTTTGCTGTAAAATCCTGGAAGCAAAGAGCCTAGAACTTGGGCAATCACTGGGACCGGGCTGACATCGGCTGTTGTCTTGAAACGCAACAGAGCCAGAGTTCCGTGTGAATATCCACCAGCTGCTACCAGCAAAAGGCCTAACCGGAGCGACGCAGGTGAACCTCTACAAAGGAATAACCCAGGACAGCAGCAGGCACCGGGGACTCGGATGCAGAACTGGTCAGCTCCCGGGCGCCACGCTCGCACGGCCCAAGATTCCCTACCCACTGCCGACTCATTGCGGCACCGCAAGGGCTATTATTTTCCTAAAACTCGGAGGAAGTGTTTGCAGTGTTGCCTCGGCGGACAAGTTTGTAGAAGCTCTTTAAAGGGAAACAACAACAAACCCTGCAATATGTTTTCCCCCTTCCAACCTCGCACCCCCCACCCCCGCCTACTTTTAAAAGAACCAACGAAATGGCTCAAGGGAGGTCAGGACAAGCGGATTTGGCTTGCAATGACACCGTTTACATCAGAACCCAGCCTTCGGGGAACGTAGGGGAGGTGGAGGAGACAAGTCCCTGCAGCATGAACTGTGGGTCCCAGCAGTCCCCAAGATATGGGGGGTGGAGGGGCAGCCGCGTCCTCGACTCTCAGGACGGCAAAGCTCCCCCATCCCCCGACGCCCGGGAGTCACCAACCCGGGCCTGTCTGCGTGTCCCCCCTCCCGGGGTCCCGGGCTCGAACAGGCGCCCCGCGAGACAGCCGTCAGGAGAGGACGGGCACCAGGGACCGTCCCCGGCTCCCTGAGGCCCTGTGGAGAGAGACGGGTTGGGCCTCAGAAGAGTCCAGTCCGGGGGTCCCGCTGGGAGTATTGGGGACCAGAGGGCGCCCAGCGGACTGGCCATCGAGGAGGGAGGGCCGAGGGCGGGGGCCGCGGGGATGCAGACCGTCCAGCGCCAGCATGGAAGGGAAGTCCTTGCAGTTGGAGACGCCAGTGGAGTCGGTAACGCACGCCTTCCACAGGTTGGCCCAATAGGTGGCGGTGGTGATGACCGTGCCGTCAATGGTAGACACCTTCCAGTAGTCGGTGGGCAACGTGGAGGACACCAGTACCCAGCCCGAGATGGAGACCATGAAGGCGATGATCTCCGAAGCCGTGCTAGCCATGCCGCCCGCTGCAGCCCTGCTCGCTCTCGCGCTCCCACTCTGCGCCGCGACCCCCGCACTCCCAACCCCGCGGCTCTGCCTCCCGCCTCCGCCTCCGTCCACTGTCCCCGCCCACCGCCCCGCCCACCGGACCCGGCGCCAGGGGGCGAGCGCGATCCGGCACACCCACGCCCCGGCCCGTGAGGGGCTCAGAAGGCTGGCGGTCGCCCCCGGATTCTCCACCTGCAGCTGGCCAGCGCCCGCGTGCGGGAGGAAGGCCGGCCTGCGCTCCCCTGCGCCGAAGGGCCGCGGAGAAGAGCTCGCTTGTTGGAGCGGCTCAGGTTCAGACTGGCATCGGGTGTGGACAGCCTGCTGCGCCCCCACCTCACCACCCCGACCCAGCCCTACCCAAGGCAAATAGCTTGGCTTCCTGACTACCTTGTAGAAGCAGAGCAGGAAAAGCCTTTTGCGTGCCCTGAAAGGACACGGTTTGGCAACTCAGTCCTCGGTTTGCTGAACTCTAAAGGTTTGCGTGCCACGCTTGTTTGGGTGACTCTGTTTGACTTGTCAAGGAGGGATCACTGTGCAGATTCTGGGCTGGAAACCGGCCTTGCCCTCAAAACTCTGCAGTTCTTTTTGGCCTGGTGGTATGCGGAAAGTCATGGCAAAAAGGTGCGTGGCACAGGCCTAAAGTCAAGATAGCAGCAGATGGGGCATCCTGACAATCTTGATCTTGCTGGTGTACTCATACCAATGCACTACACAGAGGGCATTTGTTTAACACATTTTCCCTGTAGGTCCATTCCAGCTCCCAGGTCTATGAAAGGATGCTGCTATCCCAGTCAAAACTGCCATCTTGACTTTTTTTTTTTTTTAAACCACCTCCACCTCTCACGCCTAATTGAAATATAAACTGATTCATTCCTTCATCCCTTCATTGCTGTCTAAAAGTAAACATAACGATCAGGGTGTACTTCTGGCTCCTGAAGCCACAAATCTGGGCATAAATGAGAGAACAAGGACACTGGGGTTATTATTTGTCCACTTAAAAGTTCTTGCAGCTCTTGGTATGAGCTTCCAGGGTTCACTTGTTGCCAAAAGTAACGAAAGGTCTAAAACCTATCAATCAGTCTGCTGTGATGAATCTCGTACTAACCCTCTGTGTCACTATCTTCAGGTAGAAACACTCTGGTTCAATGTGAAGAATTTCTTAATTTCCCTCTTTCACTTTTTTTTTTTAAACCAAATGGGTGCCCAGTGAAATTAGAGGTGACAAGGTGACTGGAGAAGAGAGGAAGCTGGACATAGAATCATCCAAACTTAGATTGGAAGAACCACTGGAGACCAGCAGGACATGCTCCACACTCAAAACAATTATCCTGTCTATTTCTAGAGAGAATGTTTAACCCATGCTCCACCCGTCAGGACCTGCAGTTCAGTGCATGGCAAAATATCTACTGTGTTTTTTCATGTTTTGACAGCCCTTTTAAGAAAGCTTTTCTTCCTATTGAGCCCAAATCTGTCTGTCTTCAATGTCTATCCAAATGCTGTAATCTGTGCTCTGAGAACACAAAGTAAGTCCTACTCTTGCAGCCGTGCAGCGGCTGGTAGGTGGTGGGCTTCTATGTGCTTAACAGTCCACGGCTTTCGTGAATGGGTACAAGGGTGACGATGCAGACACAGTTACCCTACTGTTCTGCTCTGAACCCCAACTTGTCCTGATGTATCATGTTAGGTTCACTGGTAAGCTAAACTTAAAAACCGAGTTTGAGAAGTATCTTCCTAACCTCTTCCTTCTCATCCTCCTTGCTATGCAAATCAGTCACCTTTGAGCAATGACTACAAAGCATCCTCTATTCTTTTGTATGGCTTGCCTTTTAAAAGTGTTTTATCATCTGTTTTTTTTTTTGCCCTCCAGCATATTTCCACTATTAGTTCTATGCCATATTCCTTTCTGAATAATATGTCTATTTATGATCCAATTACTATTTGAAAAACACAAAAACCCATTAACTATAACATTTCTTACTGATTTTTCTAAAATTATAAATTACACAAATTTAATACTTTATTTCCTGGCCTTGTTTGATAGTCCCTTTGTTTACTGTGACTTGCCCATGGTAGGTACTCACTAAATTGATTATTTCTTTGTTTTTACTAGACAAAACCCTGACTTACTTTTGACACAAAACAAGTGTAGTGCTGTGGCCTTTAAGACTCCAGCACTTCCTAATTTATCACCTAGTTGGCTATAAATTCCAGTGTGTTTGGATCCAAAGGCACATTGTTTGTTTTAAAGAAAGAACTTTGAAGAATGGTTTGGTGTTTTAAACCAGTCTTCAAAGTTTATTTAACATATAATGTAGTTCTACCTATCATACTTTAAAAATCCATAAACCCAGATTACCGTTGCAACATAGCATCCAGAGGAAACAAATTCTGAATTCCAATTTGGAACACTCTTCTCTCTCTGCTGCATCGCCACACCAGTGAAGCCAGAATCTCTGGGGGTGGCCATGGTAGCAGTATTTCCAAAACTTCTAATGTGTACTCAGGCTGAGAACCACAGCTCTGACTGGTTGAGCTTTGTATATATGTGTATAAGCAGTTAATTTAGCATAACACATGGTGGTATGCATCACAGGAAGAAAGAATATTAATCTCGTTGTTGAAAACTTTGAAAAAAGAAATATTCTATTACTGTAGAGATTGCAACACACAATTTCAACTTAAAAGGGATTGGAAACACCACAAACAATCCATAAATTAAGACTTAAATGGCAGCACTATTAGTTCCTTTGCCAGCTAAAACAGACTAGGGTCGTCATGCCTGTGGACTTTTTAAATTTTCCTTTCTCCTTTCTATGAGGCTGGACAACCCTAAACTCTTTTCTTTTTCTTCCCTAGAATGTACTACATAGTTACTGTGGAAAGCTGTATATTAGAGACTGTGAAGTGCCTGACCAAAGAATGAAAAATGTTAACTTTCTTTAATATCTAGATAATATTATGTAATGAATCAAACACTTTTATTTTAGAATGTCTTATATCTTATGCTTCTCAACCTAGTTTAGTCAGGAGAATTCTAAAGATATTATGGAGTAGCATATAATCTAAAAAAAGAATGTCCAGAAATAAAAATGGACCAAATAGAGATTTTTGAGAAGAAGTAATGGATAAATGGCTTGTTTTGCTTTAAGATTATACAGTTCCCAAATAACCTTTGCAGTTAATCTGCAAACCGATTTATAGAGTACTTTTGACTGATAAATGCTTCCTTATTTTCTTTAGGATTCAGTTCACTGAAATTTCATAACAGACTCTTCTTAATTTAAATATAAAAGTGAATACATCAAAAAAGGTTGCCTCCTCTAAATTATTCAAAGTAACATCTTAGTTAACAATAGTTTAGTCTTTACAAAAAGCTGTAGATCTTTTCCAATATGAGAACTACTAACTGATCTATAAATTAATAAATTTGACCCAAAGACATATAATGCCCTGAAACATATGCTGAACCTTTCCACTTTTGAGGTCTAAGTCACTGGAATTAGCATTGAAAATTATTTCTTTGGCTTATTATGGTTATTAAGGAGAAATAGACGATCCCCCCACCCTGGGGTTGTTCAATAGGAGTGAAAACCAGTTTAGCCAACTAAACAGGAGATTTGCAGAAATTCCTCACTTGAGATTCGGTACACCTACCAAGCAACACAGGTGTGCCTTTCAATAGCTCAAGGATTTTCTAAGCATCACATTTGGTTTCAGTGTACATTAGCTCCTTCCTAGATCCCAGTGAGGTGGCGTGCTGCTAATCAGGTGGGAAGAAACTGAATTCTTGATGATACTTGGCTCCTGGGCAGTTGTTCTTTTAACTAAAAAAAAAAAAAAAAAAAAAAAAAACTGCCCAGGAGCCAAGTATTGTTACAACGTGTTAAATAAGACATTAATGCCACTACCAAGATATTAAAAGAGCGTATCTGTGTTCTTTTTCCTTCCATTTTCCCTAACATTTCATTTATCTTAATGCTTTATGCAAATCCAGTGATATTTGTAATCTACTTAGCATGGAAGCTACAGAGTGATGGGAATAGTTACAGAATGAACACTTATTCTCACCATTGCATCACCATCATTTATATAAATATATATATAATTTTTTTTGCAAATTATAACTATACGAACAGTTGCCTTATTTTGTCATTTGGCAACCTGTGAAGTCGTACTCCATCAGAATGTTTCTATGGGCCTATTACAAGTCAGTGCCATATACCTTGTGGATTTGTTTTTCATGCATTCATTTGAAACACACTCATTCCCAATTCTAAATTATCTTAGGATCATCTAGACTCCTCTTGAGCCCCTTGAGGGGAGGGGTACGGTTTGGGTCCCAACAGGAATACCCTTCGAGCCTGGAATGACTCTCACTCTGGGAGGCTAGAACCTTCCAGGGCTTGTAGACAGGTTGGGTACATTGTGTTTGTCCATAAGCACTTGATGAATATCAATTTAACCTCCCACCCAGGTCGGGGCAGTATGTTAATCTATATGTTTTGGGCAAGTGATTTTATGTCTCTGAGTTATAGCTCCCTCATTTGTAAAACAGAGGAGTTATTTTGGATAGCTTCCGAGACCACTTTTAACTCCAAAAACCCCTGAGTCTAGGATTCCTAACGAACTCAGTCATTCACAGATAACATCAAGGAGAGGAGAGAAGCAGTTTTCCTTTGGTGTCTTTACTGTTTTATTCCCACTCACTTTCTGCCTCCCTCCTTTGCTAAATTTAAAGGTGGCGTCCGTATAGATGTGTATGTGGGAGGCAGTGCATGGAGAAAATCTAAAATCTCTACATGTAGACTTATTGTCACTTTTTCCTTCTGTTTAGGAGAAACATGTGATAAAGTATGGTAGTTTCATTCACTTAAGAATCAGGGAGATATAGCGGACAGAGGGTAGATGATGTAATCGGAAAGATGTGAGATAAAATTCTACCTCTTAATGCCCTTGGGCAGGTCCCCTAATCTCACTCAGCATCACTTCTTCAAGTATAAAGCGGGACTAAATGATAGCTTCTTTCAAAGGCGTTGTAAGGATTAGAGAGAATGTATATGAAGGACAGGAATGTAGTAGATGCTTAGTAAATAATGAATATTATTTAGTTCACTCATGCCTCTCATTTCCTTGTGTCTCTTTAAAGAGATAAAATTACATTTTTCATAAAAGTGGTATTAATCAGTCAGACTGACAGCAGTAAGTAAGGATGAAGTGTATTGTAAATCTCAAAGTAGGAAAGCAGAAAGTGTGGAGTCAAATGCCAACACGGAAAGGGCTGGTGCCCAGAGTGAGGGCAGAGGAAGGGAAACCAGGAAGTCAGAGCAGAGGTTAGTCCAGGGTAGCAAAGGTGGTGGGGGGTGCGGGGCTTGCAAAGGAAAGTGAGAAATAAAACCGGAGGGCAGTTAAAATTTAAAAGGGTGAACAGCTGGGTGCTGTAATCTCTCTCAGCCCCTCCAGAGGCTGAGGCAGTGAGATCACTTGAGCCCAGGAGTTCCAGACCAGCCTGAGTAACACAGGGAAAGCCCCCATCTCTTAAAAATAAAAATAAAAAAACCCAGCCACCTGTAGTCCCAGTTCTTCAGGAGCATGAGCCAGGAGTTCAAGACCAGCCTGCCTGTCTCTAAAAAAAGTAAAAACAAATGAAAGAAGTGACCAATTATAAGGCAGAGAGAGTAAGGTGAACAGAAATTGCAAAGAGAAAAGCAAGGGGCAAGAAAAAAAGATAAAGGAGAGAAGAAGCGGGAAATCAGAGGGAGACAGCACTGGGACGAGAAGCTGAGCAGAGGACGTTAAGGACAGAGTGAATGATTTCCATATCCCTTGGTTTTCTCAATGACTAGGTGTAAGGAGTGGGAAGCAATACAGTCTAGTGTCTGTTACCAAATGGAGATACTTGCTCCTCTCCCCGGTCCTCACGATAGAGCAGGTGCAAAGTTTATTCCAACTTACCATGTGGCTCACATTGTGGGGAAAATCAGAGGAAGTTTAAAATGAATTACTTCAGGGTTAAAAACGCATGTTCTGACAAAAACATACCTATAAGCTAGTGTTTCATTTTGAGAGGTTTTTTTTTTTCCTTCAAAATGTAGGCATTCTCTCATTTCTATCTAATAAACACTGATCTTGTACCTTCTAACAACTCCATGCAATAGATACTATTTAATAACAACTCCATGCAATGGGGTACTATTTTCACTCCCATTGTACAGAAGAGGAAACTGACCCACAGAGAGATTAAGTCACTTGCTCTGGAAGGTGGTGGAGGTGAGGTTTCAATGTAGCCAGCTCAGTTCCAGAGTCTCCATTCCTTGTGAGAAGTTGCCTCCCACCAAGACAACTCTTTGTAGTTTGTGTACAGAGTACAGTCAATATCTACAGTGTGTTAATATCTACAGTGTGTTAATATCTACAGTGTGTCAATATCTACAGTGTGTCAATATCTACAGTGCGTGAATATCTACAGTGCGTGAATATCTACAGTGTGTCAATATCTACAGTGTGTCAATATCTACAGTGTGTCAATATCTACAGTGCGTGAATATCTACAGTGCGTGAATATCTACAGTGTGTTAATATCTACAGTGTGTCAATATCTACAGTGTGTCAATATCTACAGTGTGTGAATATCTACAGTGCGTGAATATCTACAGTGCGTGAATATCTACAGTGTGTGAATATCTACAGTGTGTGAACGAACATGCACAAAATGCATTAAGACAATTCTGGATAACTTGATTTAACTTTATTTTCAGGAAAATTGCTTTTATAATCGAGGTATTTGAACAGGGTACCTAGTTTCCTTACTTCATTTCAGTATATGTCTAGATCTTGCAGTAGGTGAATTGAAGTTCAATAATATGCTGTTTAATGGTGTCCTGAGCAAGGGTCATTCATTATGTTAGTTTGGGCCTGGAACATTTTTCTTTGAGTTCACACATACAGTAAGAAGAGTTCATTAGAGAATTCTTAAATCTGTCTTCTGCATGCTTTGAGCTCTGGCCCGTGCTCTCAGCCAAACGGAGCTGGCCCAGTGACTTGAATGGGAATGTTCTGCCAGTGAGCGCCCACCCTTCTTCCCTGCCATCCTGAGTTGGGGATGTTCTGCAGTGGGCATCATTTACTGTGCTGTGGACTCTCCTTCTCATGTTCATTTTGTTTTCTGGTGAAAACATTTAAAAACCAATGGTTTTTAAATAGCCATAAAAATATTGTTATTTTAAAGGACATCAAACTAAAGTATACATTTTTATTTCTAGAATGCTGAAGTTAGAAAGGACCTTAAAAAAGTTACCTAATTCGATCGAGACCATCCTGGCTAACACGGTGCACGGTGAAACCCCGTCTCTACTAAAAAATATACAAAAAACTACCCGGGCGAGGTGGTGGCGGCGCCTGTAGTCCCAGCTACTCGGGAGGCTGAGGCAGGAGAATGGCGTAAACCCGGGAGGCGGAGCTTGCAGTCAGCTGAGATCTGGCCACTGCACCCCAGCCTGGGCGGCAGAGTGAGACTCCGCTTCAAAAAAAAAAAAAAGTTACCTAATTCAATATTTTCAAATGAGGAAACTGGGACCCAGAAGTGGCTTCTTTTTTTCTTTTATTTTTTGAGACGGAGTTTCGCTCTCGTTGCCCAGCCTGGAGTGCAAAGGCGCGATCTTGGCTCACCGCAACCTCCGCCTCCTGGGTTCAAGTGATTCTCCTGCCTCCCGAATAGCTGGGATAACAGGCATGTGCCACCATGCCTGGGTAATTTTGTATTTTTAGTAGAGACAGGGTTTTTCCATGTTGGTCAGGCTGGTCTCAAACTCCCCACCTCAGGTGATCCGCCTGCCGTGGCCTCCCAAACTGCTAGGATTACAGGTGTGAGCCACTGTGCCTGGACTCAAAAATGACTTCTTAATGCACATTAGGTCATAAAGCATATGTTGAAGTAGTATATCAATTGGAATAACATTTTGCATGTTATTAATATTTTTCAAAAATGTATAAATCTGAAAAATTATCTGAGTTTGGTGCTGAAGAAAAATCTGAATTAGAAGCAAGATTTGAATAATATTTAAAAGTTGAGCCAGGCACAGTGGCTCACACCTGCAATCCCAGCACTTTGGGAAGCTGAGGCAGGTGGATCACCTGAGGTCAGGAGTTTGAGACCAGCTTGGCCAAAACGGTGAAAACTTGTCTCTACTAAAAATACAAAAACTAGCTGGGTGTGGTGGCGCACGCCTGTAATCCCAGCTACTTGGGAGACTGAGGCAGGAGAATTGCTTGAACCTGGGAGATGGAGGTTGCAGTGAGCTGAGATCACACCACTGCACTCCAGCTTGGGCGGCAGAGTGAGACTCTATCTAAAAAAAAATGTGGAAAACTACCCTATTTCATCTAGGTTCTCCTCAAAGATATATTTATGTCCCCCAGTAAAATATTTACAAGTGTATTACTAGGAGGCTTTGTGATTCAGGTTCATGCAGTCGTCTCTATACATGACTTCTGAATAATAACATAAAAAGAAAGGAAATCACAATGGAATTGTGTGCTGATAACATGGCAGACTGATAATAGACACACCTCTCTTTGTGGTTCAAAGCAATAGCTGTTTCTATGTTTGATTTAGGGTTTGTGAAGAATAAGAAAAAGATCTAAAGAACAAAGTTGATGTCATGTTTTTCCTGTATTATCATAACTGCCACACCTCTAGGATTTCTGGCATAAATCTTTCTAACAACCATGCCCTATGTCAGCTGCCTCCCACCATACAATTCATCCATATATGTAATCCTATAGAGTTAAGCAATGTTTTATTTCCAATCAAAACACCATATGAAAGATTATATTGTAATTTTTTGACATGCTAAATAAAGCAGCCAATGAAATTTGGTTAAGCAACCTGAATGATACTCTGTTTATTCTTGAGTTTCTAGAGTTCATATACTGTAGAGGAGAAAAGCAAATAATAAAATTTTATTATTTCATATTAATTTCCAGATGTGATTGAGAGGATTCAACAAATTAAAGAATAGATATTATAGAACTGGGTATACTATAGGCATTTGCTAAATGTTGTTGAATTTTTTATTAGTCAAAAAAGGATATATGATTAATATTGGTAGAATGTTAAGCATGAACTCTCAAAATCAAACTGTAAATGTCTAATTTTTATTTGCTCTTTTGAATATAATCTTCTAACATGCAGAAGGAATGTCATATCCTTTCAAATTAAAATCTTATGAATTTAAGGCTTTGTCAGTTTATACTTTAAACAATTAAATTAATCCTCAAGTAATTGCTTTTTTTGTCTTTTACAATTGATTGCATATATGCATTTAAATGTTTATCACTAAATAATTTTTCTACAGATAGTTTGGAATCATGTAATATTAATATGAAATGAATAGAAAAACATATGAGCTAATAGAAAATATGAACTAATAGAAAAACATGCTGCATTTTCCTAAATATGAATTTTAGGCATGAAATTTATGAATTTTCCTAATTCATAAACGAACTAATAGAAAAAGCAAACTAATAGAAAAACATACTGCATTTTCCTAAATTCATAAATTTTATGAATTTGGGAAATTTTATGAATTTTGGAAAATGCAGTATTTTTTCTTTTAGTTTGTTTTGCTACCTGGAATAGGTGTATGGTAACTTCACTCACAAATTAGACTCACCAGTTTCTTATACTCTTTTTCCTAATGCCAATTACTTTTGACTTTCAAGACTCTTGTATTTCATTGGCTTAGGGAAAGTCAAGCTAAGCTCTAAGTGTTATGTACCTCCACACTTCCACCTATTGTAAATGGCACCATTCTTTGTTACTTAGCACCTGAAAAGCTCTGGCTGACTCTCACTCTCAGGGCAGAAGACTTCTCAAAAGGGTGGATTTTATTTATTTTTTTAATTTTTTGAGACAGAGTCTCGCTCTGTCACCCATGCTGAAGTTCAAGGGCGTGATTTCGACTCACTGTTACCTCTGCCTCCCAGGTTCAAGCAATTCTCGTGCCTCAACCTCCCGAGTAGCTGGGGTTACAGGCATGCAACACCACCCTTGGCTAATTTTTATATTTTTAGTAGAGACAGGGTTTCAACACATTGGCCAGGCTGGTCTCAAACTCCTGGCCTCAGGTGATCCATCTGCCTTGGCCTCCCGAAGTGTTGGGATTACAGGCATGAGCCGTCATGCCCAGCCTAAAGGGCGGATTTTAAATTTCCATATATACTGGTGTTTGCTTTACTTCTCACTCGACAAATGTGAATGTGGGTTTGTACTATGATTTTTTTTTTTTTTGCTATGGTCATAACTTGTATTGTTATTTATAATATAATAATACATGTATTTATTATTTTTTTTTATTATTTTTATTTTAGACAGAGTCTAGCGCTGTTGCCCAGGCTGGAGTGCAGTGGCACCATCTCAGCTCACTGCAACCTCTGCCTCCTGGGTTCAAGAGATTCTCCTGCCTCAGCACCCCTAGTAGCTGCGATTACAGGTGTGTGCTACTACGCCCAGCTAATTTTTGTATTTTTAGTACAGATGGGGTTTCACCATGTTGGCCAGGCTGGTCTTGAACTCCTGACCTCAAGTGATTCACCCGCCTTGGCTTCTATGTTCATAACTATGATTATGAACTTTAACTCTCATTTTTAAATTATTTAGTGAATGTAGCATACATATTTCCAGTGCAGTATTTTATTTCTGGCCAAACTGGGCCAAAGATGAACCACACTTGTGGATATACTTCAAAATCACATTGAATTTCAAAGTATGTACATTTATACTCTACATCACATAATTCCATGTAGATGAAATAATGGTGTTTAAATGCTGTCACATTCTCCACCTGCCCTAACTCCTGTGGTTGCTGATATGGTTTGGATCTGTCTGCACCAAATCTCATGTAGAATTGTAATTCCCAGTATTGGAGGTAGGGCCAGATGGGAGGTGATTGGATCATGGAGGTAGATTTCTCATGAATGGTTTAGCACCATCCCCTTGGTGCTATTCTTGTGATAGTGAATGAGTTCTCATGAGATGTGGTCATTTAAAAGTGTGTAGCACCTCCAACCTCACTCTCTTGCTCTTGCTCTGGCCATGTGCCCATGTGACATGCAAGCTTCCACTTCATCTTCCACAATTATTGTGAGTTTCCTGAGGCCTGCCCAGAAGCCAAGTAGATGCCAGCATCATGTTCCTGTACAGCCTGCAAAACCTAACAATTAAACCTCTTATCTTTATACATCACCCAGTCTCTGTTATTTATAGCTATGTGAAAATGGACTAACACAGTTGTGAAGTAACAAACATAGAATACATTTTTACATATGAAAAACATAAGGTCAGTTCAGCCTTGGGAGTGTTACTGTTTGTTCTTAATCATTAAACTTGGGTGCAATGTATGGAAATAGCACTGGACTGGCATTTAAAGGACCTGCCATCTGTTCTAGCTGCCACTACCTTGCTGCTCATATTTACATGTGATTGGGCCCATTTTTCCCGTCTAAAAAGTGAGTGTGGAAAAAAAGTGAGTGTGTCGAAAGGAGTCTCAAAAGCTCTGCCTAGCTCTAGTGATAGAGGAAGGAACTAAAAAATGCAATGGGAGAATATTATTTCCTCCTCCCCTTCAGACAGTGCAAACAAAGCAAAAACAAGAAGGAACGGGGGAGACAAGGAAATAAACTAGAAAGAGAGGAAGGCTCAGACTCAGAGTGTGATGGGGTCATTGTACACATATGCAACTAGCAAGAGACAGAACCACGGAGAAATCTCTTTCTCACCACTCCAGAGATTTGCCCTTTAGTTCTCAAAGTTGGCTTAAGTTTTGCCCATACTTGCCCCAACTGCCCCAGTTTCTCCTAATTATGCTCACTTGCGTATAGTTGCCTCTTAATTAGAAGCAAAGAACAGTAACCTACAGCCTGGTCATTCTGAATTCCTCCCTGCCTCCAACAAGTGTTACAAAGGAAGGGCAGACGAGTTCTATTTCTTTTCTGCACAGGTCTGATTTCCTTTACAACTATTCTCAGGCATTGGTGCCTATGTTTACTTTCATGGTTGGAATTAAGCATTTGTAGAAGGTTCCTCGGCAGGTTAATGACGGAGCCAGATTTAGCATGCACAGCTGCTGAATTCTCAGTGTGGGCCCTGGGCCACTGGGCCATGTGGTCATTCCACCCGGTGTTCCAAGTTAGATACTTGTTAACTGCAAGCCATTTCCTAAGCCAGTAGTTGTGAACAAGCTTTATTAAACATGACACATCCACAAGAGCCGAACACCCAAACCTCAAAACTTGAAAAATACTACTTATCTCTTCCAGTTCCAAGCAAAAAGTATCACATAGTAGTAAACTGGTATCGTCAGTGTCAGTGGAAAAAAGCAATGTCTTCCCCCAGCCCCCAATAAAACTAAACTCCCTATGTCAATTACTCAAGCTATTAAGCTAGACTAACAGGCTTGATCATATTTTACAGGTGACAAACGTAGCCAACGTTAAGAATTAACATTACTTCTCATTTTCCAGTCAGAGCCACTAGCTAGCATGCAATTTTTGTTTAGTTTTTTGTCTGATATTTTCAAAGAATGCATATATGCCAAGTATTTGCTATCTAACGCATATTAACAACTAAAAAGTGGTCTTTTGTAACTAATGTGAGCAGTTCTTAAAAGTAAACTTTTTTTTTTTTTTGAGACAGAGTCTGTCTCTGCTCTGCTGCCTAGGCTGGTGTACAGTGGTGCTATATTGGCACACTGCAACCTCCACATCCCAGACTCAAGCGATTCTCCTGCCTCAGTCCCCATCAAGTAGCTGAGATTACAGGTGCATGCCACCCCGCCAGGCTAATTTTTGTATTTTTGACAGAGAAGGGGCTTCACCATGTTGCTCAGGCTGGTCTTGAACTCCTGACTTCAGGTGATCCTCCCACCTTGGCCTCCCAAAGTGCTGGTATTACAGGCGTGAGCCACCTTGCCCAGCCAAAAGTAAACATGTGTTAAAGGGTCAAGATGATCTTTTGAAAGCTGAATAAAATACTGTACTCTATAGGATACTGCAAATTTCTATGGAAACGAGAATTATAACTATGGGAGCTGAAAATAATGAGTGCCTTCTTTATTCAACAGTTTTTCTAAAGAAAAGGAATATGTAAGTGTTCTCAGGACAATATTCTGGAAAGGTAGAAAATACAGTTTCAATAAGAAATAAAGCCATCTTGTAGTTAGCTTTTTATTACTAACTTACCTTTATATATTATTCAAGCCCTTAAATAATGCAATAACTTTCTTCTAGCTGCACTTTTCTAATTGACTCCTTTAAAATTTTTATTATAAAATCAGATTCCTCTTCTAAGCAAATTAATTCAGAATGTGAATTTTACTCCAATGAATACAGCAAACCTTTTAGTCATGTACCAACTGAAAAATGATCATTGAGAGAAGGCATATTGAAACAATATTGTATTCCCACGTCTCAGTATAAATACCAAAGGTGAAAACAGGTTCAAAATTCAGTTGTAATGCCAGCATCCTCACGTTTTCTTCTGTGTTGTTTTAAGAGTCCAGTGACTTTGGTTCCTTTCTACCCTCTACTTTGACATTGCTGTCCTCAAACATTTGATCTGGTTTCTATTCTTGGAGAGTTATAAAATGTTTTAGAAATGTAACAAAGTTCAGCCGGGCGCGGTGGCTTACGCCTGTAATCCCAGCACTTTGGGAGGCCGAGGTGGGTGGATCACCTGAGGTCAGGACTTCAAGACCAGCCTGGCGAACATGGTGAAACCCCATCTCTAAAAAAACACAAAAATTAGCCGGGCATGATGGCGGGTGCCTGTAATCCCAGCTACTCAGGAGGTTGAGGCCAGAGAATCACTTGAACCCAGGAAGCGGAAGTTGCAGTGAGCCGAGATTGCATCATTGCACTGCAGCCTGAGCAACAGAGCGAGACTCCATCTCAAAAAAAAAAAAAAAAAAAAGAAATGTTACAAAGTTCAGCATTATCAAACAACTTGGGTACTTAAAAATCGCCTTCTCTGTGGAGTCTACAGGAATGGAATCTAAGGTGTTAGGATTGTTGCCATAAGGTGGTAGAGCAGAACAATGGTGTTGGCTATAGAAGCAGGCAGAGGAAGAGGAGGAGTCATGGCCTCAGAAATCCAGAAAACAAAATGTGATCCAGACTCTACCCTATAGAAGAAGAGATCAGATCTTATAGTCAGGAAAGGAGGAAGCTGGCCAAGATGCAGTGTGAGGATTTCAGAGCAAACACACACATTGACCTTGTAGCCGCATGGGTTCCATGATGAAGGTAGGTTTGGCCACTGACAAGTGGAAACCAATATGATGAATCAATTGATATCACTCTATCATCATATATGGAGAGGAGGTATGAATGCTCGTTGGTAATTCATAGAAACAGTTTGTTGGCTGCGTGCGGTGGCTCACGCCTGTAATCCCAGCACTTTGGGAGGCTAAGGTGGGTGGATCATGAGGTCGGGAGTTCGAGACCAGCCTGGCCAATATAGTGAAACTAAAAATACAAAAAAAACTAGCTGGGCGTGGTGGTGGGCACCTGTAGTGCCAGCTACTCTGGAGGCTGAGGCAGGAGAATCGCCTGAACCCAGGAGGCGGAGGTTGCAGTAAGACAAGATTCTGCTACTGCACCCCAGCCTGGGCAATAGAGAGAGACTCGTCTCAAAAAAAAAAAAAAAGTCAATGGGTCACAGATTTGTAATCAAATGAAAGCTGGAAATAATGCTTGGCTCTTGTTGTCATGTTGGTTCTCTATCAAAAATTTCTGCAGATCTACTTGGCAATGTCGTTTTAGACTGGTACATATAAAGGGACTAAGAATTTAGCTCTGCATTTGCCCTCATTTAGTGCTGTTTGTATGTTGCCACTGGAGAATGTAGTTTTGGGTTCTAGTTGATAGCCACCAGTGCTAATCAATTGGCAGATAAAGTTTCAGGGATTCTCTACTTATAATTGGTTTCACTTTTAGGGTCTGGAAGCCAATCCGAATTACCCAGGTGAGTGAGTGTTACTCACGAGTAGTTCATGGCTACCGCACCGCAGCAAATTACCAGGCAGGTAGGTGTGATGAAAACCCTGGAATTTGGAATCCAAGCCAGTTACAGAAGCAAGAATAAGCACAGGACTTCAGATTTGGAAATGCCGTTCTGTGGAGTGAAGTTGTGCCCTAATCTATATATTTCAAGTGCAGAATTCGGTTAAATGAATTTCTGTTCAGTAACGGAGACTTGTGGTACATTACTACCATTCAAAAATGGTTTCCTCTTTGCACTTCCTTCCATTTGCACAGTTCATATTTGTGACACCCAGTTCTACTTCAGCACCACTTTGGCATATCGTCCCCATCAGAAAACGTACACAAATTATGGTGGGACTCAAGCTAAAGGAATAGCTGAGACTGGAATCCACTTGATTCCCTCTGTTCGCAATTCATACTGCCTCCTGTATGCAAGAAGAGCCGTGCATACTGGGCATTCATTGAATTATGAATGTTTCCAGCTCTGGCAACAAAACAAAAAACCAACAACCCCCCCTGCTGAAACTGATTAGCTATTAACCAACCCCACACAAAGTCTGAATTATATTAACTTCATTAGGCATTCTTTAATCTGTGGTAGAATGGAAACACATCCTAAAATTAGAAGATTGTAAACAGAGAGGTTTTTTTTTCTCCACCCACTTAATGTTTAATTTTAAAATATTCTATCTTAATTTGATTTGGCTACCCAGAATAGAAAAATGTTAGCTTCAACTTACTTCTTAACTTCAGCAAGGCTTAGCTCTTCTCTGAAAATCCTCTGAAGAAGCAAAAGGCTCTTAATTAGCACCCACACAACAGAACAGAATTCATATGCACATGCCGCAGGATTAGTGTTTCTGCATTAAATTACCGCAGCTGTGAAATGTAAATACCACTAGCAGCAAAGACATGTTGTAAAATACTGCACTATAGTTCATGAGAAATTTGCGCCCTCTTTCGGATAACGATTGTTAAGACATTTCAATGTGAACTTTTTAAAAAGGCATGTAGTTGTTTAAAAATAAACAGTTTTATTGTAAGGACTGTGGGAAAGGACGAGAAAGGACAGGTGTGAGGACATTGCAAAGCCAACATTAACCGAACTAGAAGGTGAAGATTTTGCAACTGTGACGCAAAGATGGCACTATGAAGGGCCTCAAATTAGGAATCTATCATTTTCTTTTAATCAAGATATGTTGGGAAACTGTGCCAATCATTACAAAGTAATGATTTTTAGGACCAATTTTCTCTAGAAAACAGTGGTCCAAGCTCATCTTCCTCTTGAGGCTGTAAGTTTTGTATGGGTAAGGATAAATTGTTCCGTGGGTGATTTTTCTTTTTTCTTTTTTTGAGACAGAGTCTTGCTCTGTCGCCCAGGCTGGAGTGCAGTGGCATGATCTCAGCTCACTGCAACCTCCACTTCCTGGGTTAAAGCGATTCTCCTGCCTCAGCCTACCGAGTAGCTGGGATTACAGGTGTGTGTCACCATGTCCAGCTAATTTTTGTATTTTTAGTAGAGACAGAGTTTCACCATGTGGCTAGGTTGGTCTTGAACTCCTGATCTCAGGTGATCTTTCTGCTTGGATGAAGCAGATATTAAGGACTGTTTTGGTTTTTTTTTCCAAATTAGGAAAATGCACAAATGCATTTAAAGATATCATGGGGGACATTTTATTTTAAACATATTCTTCATTTTTCTTTTTTAACTGACCATCTCAATAGACTTGTCTATTATAGTATCACAGTCTCTCTGTCCACCATCCATCTACTTCTCCATCCACTGCCATCTTTGCTATCTTTCCCTTTCCACTGAAACATCATAGGCAAAAGAGACAAGTGGTTTTGTGCTACCTGATTTAGTGAACAGACCCCATGCTTTATCTTGTTTTCTCTGTACCTTTTACATAGTTGCTCAGTTCCTTCTTTGTGCAATATTTTCTTCTTTTGACTTCCATAGCCTCATTCTTGCCTAGATTTCTCTGCCTGTTCCACAGTTCGTCTCCATGTTTCCTCATGGGCTGGTATCCCCAGCATTCTATACTTGGCACTAATCCCTTTTCACATCACGCTCTTTCCCTGAACCAACTGGTGGCTCCATAATGGGATTCTCTGACACAGAATCAGTTCTTCTGATTTCCAGGACCTGCCTATGGGATATCTTCTCCTTTCTCCGGGTGGCTCACAGGTCTAGAGACCTCAATTAGGTCTACAACTAAACCTCTCACCCCCACCTCCCCCACAGCTCCCTTCTGTATTTTCTCCACTGAACCATGAACCATATTTGTTTGTCTACCCACTCAGTCTGCCAAGCAAGTTATGAGTCTTCCTGAGTCATCTTGGATGGCTCTCTTCCCTCTGTACTCTTCATCACTCAATCTTGTTGACATTCTTTCTAAACTGCCATGAGTCATTCTCACCTCTCTAGGCCCACACTACTCTTGCCAGTTCAGACCCTCATCACCTCTTCCATCCACTACCCTGACTGGTCTTCCTGCCCCAGGGCTCACTCCTTCTATTATGACTCCCCAGCTGATTTTCCTAAAAGATAAGCCTGATTGTTTCTCTACCACTTTAAAACCTTTCACGGGCTCCTCACTACCTGCAGCATGAAATCCGCATATTTTATCATGACACGAAAGGTATCCCAGGATCTTCAGCCCATCTCCTGCCATGCCCCACCTTGGAATACTCTGCTGGATCACAGCAAGCACGCATGGCAGTGTTCTTCCACCCAGGATGTCTTTTTTGCTTAATTAGCCTGGAGAATTCCTTTTAATTACTTTTTAAACAAAACTCTTTCCTCCCCCAGTAGACCAGGCCTGAGAGTCACTCTCTCATTCTTGGTGGCATGCTTCCATTGCTGCATTTACTGCGCAGAATCGGAATTTCTATCCACGTCCCTGCTGAGCTGTGAGCGCTTTGAGAATAAACACAGATTCTTATTCACCCTCACTGCTGTTGTTACATTATAACCATGATTGGCTACCGTTTATTGAATGCCAGGAGAAAAAAAAACCCTGAAGTTTGGAGATATTAGGCAAATTGCTCAAAGATGTATTGCCATTTAGAGGCAGAGTTATAATTTAATCCCCCCCTTTTTTTTTAAATGATCCAAAACCCAAGTTCCTATCAAAATAATGCACTACAACTTAGAGGTTTCCTGGTAATACTCCTACTAATAGTAGTTATTATAACTATCACTGTGAATCATACATTATACTAAATGCTTTATATAATAATCAGTTTCTGAAGATGAAGAACTGATTTGGTTTTTCAAATTTTTAACAGTTTGATATAAAAAGTTATTTTTAAAAATGTAAAATAATTAAAGATATCTACTAAAGATACTCATAAATTTGACAGGAGTACAGTTAAGCTTAGGTGGACCAGATGACCCACAATATCCCTTCCCAATTATAAGATTTTATAATTCTACAAATATTTTTCCTCTTTTGATTTCAACAAATCTTTTCTTAAATTTATTTTATTAACATACTGTCCTGGCAGTAGCTTCATATGGTTATAACCATGTTTTCTTCTTTGTTTTCTTTCCTATTTAAAGGAAAAAAAAAACACCCAATGCTTTCTGTGTGTTTTCATATATAACCTTCTACATAGCAGATGCTGCTAAATTGCTGAGGATGTAATGAGAATTAAAAAGGAAATACAGTTCTTTTTCTCATGGAGCTGAAAATCTAGTAGGGGAGACACACATGACCCAAACGATCCCTCAGTGACCATGTAATTATAAACCGAATCAAATGCTGTCTAATAAAGGACTACTGTACTCTGAAACGGTGTAACAAAGAAGGTGATCTCTGCTCTGGGTCAGGGAGCATGTCCCTGAGGAAACGGGTGGGGGCCGAGGCTTAGTGAACGAGGCAGAATACTCAAGCCTGGTGCCAGGGGGGAGAGTCCGGCAGACAGAGCCAGAAGTCTGGGTAGAAGGACCTGTGGTGGGAGCAAGAGAGAAGATCACAGTGGAGGGGAGAAGCAGGGTTGGGGCCTTGAAGGTGCTGCTGAGCATGTGGGTCCTCATCCTTACCCTGCATTACCCGCAGGCCTGACCTTTGCTTCGTTCTTCATGGCTGCCCAGTGAGAATGTGGCCCCTGCAGGTAAGATCTAACTAAGTCTTGGATGTCTCTGTATCCCACAGAGTAGGCAGATAGTAAAAGCTCAATGAATACTTCCTAATTTATTTGACCTACAGGTTTTCCCCTCCACCTTCTTATACCCATAGATTTACTAGAAGAGACTCAAGATACCAGTGTGATTTATTTTTTTAATGGATTGAACAAATTAGTAATTTATTATCAAATAGTCCCATTGGAAAATAATTCTGTCAAATGTATTATGGGAGTGTTATATCTAAAGATTATTGAAAACTGGTTCTTTCTTCTAAAAATCTACTTTCGTTTTCCCCAACATTTTCTCGTAAAACTTTATAAATATATAGCAATGTTGAATTTTACAGTAAACACCCTGTATATCATACCCAACCCCTACATTCTACCATAAACATTTTACTTGCTTTGCTCTCTCGCTCTCTCTGTCTCTCTTCTTCCCCCCTCCCTCCCTCTATCCATCGTTTTTTGCTTTTTTTTTTTTTTTTGGAATATTTTAAAATAAATTGCAGGCCTCAGCACAATTTCTCCTAAATCCTTCAGCAAGCATATCACTAGCTATTTAATTTTTCTTTTGATGTAAAAATTACATAAAATGAAATGTATAAATCTTAAGTGTATATTCACTGACTTTTGACAAATGCGTACATCTGTATAAATGAAACAAACACTTATCTTTCTAGAAAGTTCTCTCATACTCCTTACCAGTCGAACCCACTCCCCTCATTGTTCTTATGTTTTCCACAGTAGACTAGTTTTATCTATTCTAGAACTTTATCTAGATAGAATCAAATAGCATGTACTCTTTCATATAAGGCTTCTTTCATTCAGTATATTTTAAGACTCATCTATGTTGATGCATATATAAGTAGTTCATGTCTTTTTTTTTTTTTTTTTTCTGAGTCGAGTTCCAGTATCTGAAGATATCACAGTTTGTTTATTCATTTTTCTGCAGATTAACATGTGAGCTATTCCCAGTTTTGGGTTTTGGGCAAATAAAGCTGCTATGAACATTCTTGTACAAGTTTTTTTGTGAACATGTCATCATGGGTAAATATCTAGGATCAGAATTACTGGGTGGGAGGGTAAGTGTATGTTTAGTTTTATAAGAAATAACCTGACCATTTTTCAAAGTGTACTATTTTACATTCCCACTAACCATATGTGAAACTTTCAGGTACTGTACATTCTTGCCAAGGTTTGATGTTATCAGTCTCTTATTTTAGCCATTCTTGTAGGTATTCAATGATATCTTATTGTGATTTTAATTTTCATTTCCCTGATAACTTCATGATGTTGAGCACTTTTTCGTGTGCTTATTGCCCATTCAAATACCTTCTTTTGTGAAGTGCCTGTTCAAATTCTTTGCTCCTTTTCTATTGAGTTGTTTCTTTGTTATTACAGGAGCTCTTTCTATACCAGGCCTTTATCAGATATATTCTTAGTGAATGCGTTCTCTCAGTGTGTGGCTTGCCTATTTTCTCAAAGGCATCTTTTGATGAGCAGAAGTTTTAAATGTTGATGAAGTCTAATATATAAAAAATTTTTTCTCTTATAGTTATTGCTTTTTTGTGACCTATCTTTTTTTTTTTTTTTTTTGAGATGGAGTCTCGCTCTGTTCCCCAGGCTGGAGTGCAGTGGCATGATCTCGGCTCACTGCAAGCTCCGCCTCCTGGGTTCAAGCAATTCTCCTGCCTCAGCCTCCCAAGTAGCTGGGACTACAGGCGCCCACCACCACGCCTGGCTAATTTTTTGTATTTTTAATAGAGACAGGGTTTCACTGTGTTGGCCAGGCTGGTCTTGATCTTCTGACCTTGTGATCCGCCCGTCTTGGCCTCCCAAAGTGCTGGGATTACAGGCGTGAGCCACCGCGCCTGGCCTTTTATGACCTATCTTATGAAACCTTTGCCTACCCCCAAGTCATGATTCTCCTGTATTTTCATTTAAAACCCTTTGATTTTAGCTGTTTTTTATGTGGCCTGTGATCCATCTCTAACTATTGTTTGGTATGAATCAGGGGTTAGATTCATTTTTCCATATGGCTCTCTGGCTACTTTAGCACCATTTGTTTAAATTCCTGTTGGATTGTTTTGGTGCCTTTGTGGAAAATCAAATGCATGTGTAAGCGCAGATCTATTCCTCTATCTTTTTAAAAATGTAAATACTAGCTGGGCGCGGTGGCTCATGCCTGTAATCCCAGCACTTTGGGAGGCTGAGATGGGTGGCTCATGAGGTCAGGAGTTCGAGAGCAGCCTGGCCAACATAGTGAAACCCCATCTCCACTAAAAATACAAAAATACAAAAAAAAAAAAAAAAATTAGCCAGGCATGGTGGTGGGTGCCTGTAGTCTCAGTTACTTGAGAGGCTGAGGCAGGAGAATCGCTTGAACCCAGGAGGTAGACGTTGCAGTGAGCTAAGATTGCGCCACTGCGCTCCAGCCTGGGTGACAGAGTGAGACTCCGTCTCAAAAAAAAAAAAAAAAGGAAATACTGAGCAATCAACATCCAAAAGTTTCCTTCTTTTAATTTAAATTTTACATCCTGTCATCCTGTGATCTGGAGAAGAATTTAATAATGAGGATATAATGACTTTTGACTGCCTACTAGAAAAATTGATGCCCTATGACTTCTTTAAAATATGAATCCATTTCTTTCTCTTTCAGCGATATAACTTTCATCTCGCTAATCAAATGCATTGGAATCCTTACTTGAAAATTAAGTTGGCCTTAAAAATGCAAAATAAAAAATTATGTTACTGCCATTATATCCTAATTTAAAGTCTACCATATTTTGTTATTTAAGAAAGATGATCAGCCAGGTGTGGTGGTTCACACCTGTAATCTCAGCACTTTGGGAGGCTGAGGTGGGCAGATCATGAGGTCAGGAGATTGAGACCATCCTGGCTAACATGGTGAAACCCCATCTTTACTAAAAATACAAAAAATAAGCCGGATGTGGTGGCACATGCCTGTAGTCCCAGCTACTCGGGAGACTGAGGCAGGAGAATCGCTTGAACCTGGGAGGCTGAGTGAGCCGAGATTGCACCACTGCACTCCAGCTTGGGTGACAGAGACTCCATTTCAAAAAAAAAAAAAAAAAAAAAGATCAGTTTCTTCTCATTGGAGTCTAATATGACTGAAGGGCTAGAGATGTTTCTAGGAAGGAACTCAGTATTAAACTTAGGTAAGTTAATTTCATCTTTTATTTTTTAATTGTAAAGAAAGAAAATAATTCTTAGACTGTTCCTATTATAATAAGATATTGTAAAGATCAGTGAATTTCAGGGCCATACTTTAGGAAAACATATGGATAAAATAAAAAATATAAGCACAAGGTAGTTGATGAACACAAGATGTTTTCCTTGAATGTCTATGTAGCAGGTATTTTTCTTTGTGTAAAAGCTTGTGACCATAGCATTAGCATTCTCCTTTATGAAATTTGGGATTTGAGCTCTTTGCCCTAATGAAGATAGACACACAGGGTCCTTTCGATGAGTATACTCAAGCAGGGAAGGGCAAAGACTGGTTCTAAGTCCTTCTTGGCAGCCTTCCCTGGGCTTGCCAACCCAGATGGATTTGCCTGCTCTTGAGTCCAGTAATTCAATAGCCTGTTTCCTTCCGGCAGGGATTGCCCAACCACTTACAACCTGCCATAAGTCTTTGTCTCATGCCACTCATAAATGTTGTGGTTTAAACACAAAGAATTTTAACATCTCTACATCCCAAAGTAAACAGCAGTTCTGGAAATGTCGCAGGACTTTCAGTGCACGGGAAATGGATTCTGTGAGATGGATTTAAATATCTCATGGTGCACTGTGGAAACTTTTTGAAGCTGCTCCCTCTCCCCATTTCTCTCCTGTGAAAGTGGTTAGGTGAATCAAGAGGAAACAAATACAGGTGCATGAACATGGGAACGTAATCACACACTTTCGTTGGTGTTTGTGGGCACTAAAAAGCTTTATATGCATGTGGCTTGAGGTTTTAATATGTGACATTTATTCACCTTTAATATCTTTTTTGATTTAAATATAATCAACTCAATGTTTTAAGTAGTAAAAGTGACCTTCTATAATAATTAGATCGCATTTGACTCTAGGATAATTTACAATGTTTTCCTCACCAGAATTGTTAATAAGCAGTACCAACTGTTCACATCTAATAAGCTAGTTTCAAGGGAGAGCTATCTCCTGATAACCCAAGAAATAACAATGTTAAACCCTAAATTATTTGGGGGAAAAAAGCAAAATTGGAATATTAACTGTAACCTACTTCTTTGTATTAAAATTCTGGATATGACCAGAGATTTTTGCACACTTCATGCAGAGGAGTAGGGAAAGAAAAGAGATTATCAGTGTCCTACAAAAGACTTTTGGGGAGTGGAAAAGGACCACTTCTGCATGAATACTACCTCATGAAGCCAAAAATAATAAGAGTTACAGGAAAGTCAGGTGACTAAATTATTCCAGTTGAGAGGCAGGCTTACCTAGAAGCTAAGAATTCTACTGCAAAGGACTGCAGTTCCCAATGCCCTTGACAGCACCAAAAAAAATAACATATTAATAAGGCTAATGGTTCTTAACAATTCCTTTCAAGCCCTGTTTTCTATGTAATGCAGTACATTCTTTTGAAAGAAACGTGTTTATTCACTTTAATTAGTTAGAAATCTTACTCCTAAGTAGAAGTATTCCAGAAGATCTGATGAAACACTGCCAAAGGAAAAGCAAGCACCACTAACTTACTGACTGAAGAAATAAATTGATCAACAGAGCAAAAAGAGATCTCAATAGTATCTGTTGAATTTTCTTCTGATTATTTTGAGGATTTCTTTTACATTTAGAAATTTATAGGTAAATTTATAGGTAACAGCATGCCTCCATATGATATTAAGACAAAAATCTTAGAAAAAATGCTAGACGTGGGCAGCAATATCTTACTGACCCAACCAGTTCTACATTAAAAACAACAACAGCAGCAACAACAACAACAACGAAAACGTCGTTCCCAGCTTTGTTTCAGAAAGAAACAAAACACCCTTGATTGACCATCACTGTAGATAACCAATTCATACTGTGTTCAAGCTCTAAATATTAGTGACTGTAGTGTCTTAATGACATACTTAACTTCTCTCTTTAACTTGGTGTTGCCAACTTATTGAATAAACTTTTTTTTTTTCTTGCTAACTACCCATTTAATAAAATGGCTCATTAATGCAGTCAGATCTCCTTCAGGGGCTTTGCCATGGTGTCTGTACTTGTTTCTGCTGCCATGAGCTCCATACATGACATTCTCCCTTTCCTTAGCTTTACTCAATATGGCTATCAGTCTTTCAGGAGAAGGAATCATCTGGTTTATTTCTGTTTGATCTTACTTGTTACTGATACCTTATTTGAATTCATCTTTTGGCAGATGGTTGGATCATCCATCCAGTTCTTTGCTTCCTCTAGCTGATGTCCTTCTTTGCTATACTATATGGGAAAAGCAAGAAATATCTGACACCAAAATGTATGATTCACTTGTGTATTAGTCCGTTTTCACACTGATGATAAAGACATACCCGAGACTGGGTAATTTATAAAGAAAAAGAGGTTTAGTGGATTCTCAGTTCCACATGGCTGGGGAGGCCTCACATTCATGGTGGAAGGCAAAAGGCACATCATACATGGTGGTAGGCAAGACAGAATGAGAACCAAGTGAAAGGGGAAACTCCTTATAAAACCATCAAATCTCATGAGACTTATTCACTACCACAAGAACAGTATGGGGGAAACTACCCTATGATTCAATTGTCTCCTACAGGGTCCCTCTCACAACACATGGGAATTATGGGAGCTACAATTCAAGAAGAGAATTGGGTGAGGACACAGCCAAACCATATCGACTTGCATATGGTGGCATTATAGAGACAGATACAGTCAGTCACACAGGGAAAGGAAAAAGAGTTGAACAAAGCATGGAAACAACTACTTGAGGTAACCAGAAAACATGCGGTCAGATCACAGCACAGATCCTAGAATCAGGAAGTCTCCAGGTTGCCACCAATCTTAGAGGTCAATGGTTCAGCATACATCCAATTCCATGATAGCAGTCAAATAGCAAAAAACTTTCCCCTACGAATGTCACACTCCTGTTAGAATGAATGGCTATAGCTGACACACTCTGCCTTTGGATGCATAGAATGATATTTCACCATAAGATGATATATACTGGCCACAGACTTTTTTTTATTTTTATTTTTTTAAATTTCATTTTTGTTGTTGTTGTTGTTGTTGTTGTTGTTTTTGAGACAGAGTCTCACTCTGTTGCTTAAGCTGGAGTGCAATGGTGTGATCTCAGCTCACTGCAACCTCCGGCTCCCAGGTTCAAGTGATTCTCCCGCCTCAGTCTCCTGAGTAGCTGGGATTACAGGCACTCACCATCATGCCTGGCTAATTTTTATATTTTTTTGTAGACATGAAGTCCACCATGTTTCCCAGGCTGGTCTTGAACTCCTGACCTCAGGTGATCTACTTGCCTCAGTCTCCCAAAGTGCTGGGATTACAGGCGTGAGCCACCATTCCTGGCCTGTTTTTGTTTTTTCTATATCAGAATTTTAAAGAGAGAAGAAGGTGGACTTCTGGTTAAGGGTAGGAGACACATACATTTGTATTTGTTTCCTCATGAAATTTTATTTAAAAGACAGTAAGTGAATTTCTTAAAAATTATTGCTTAAAACCATCAAGACTAAAAAGGAGGCAAACAAGAACATAACGTTTCTTTTATGAAAGCTGAAAATAACATTCATGAATGGTAAGCTGCCTAACAGCATGGAGAGGTCTGATCCTAAATTAGCAATAAGGAAAACCAAGAAACAACCCAAATTTTATTGCAGAACTGCCACAATTAGCAGACCCCTGGAAGCTTTAGAAGAAGGTGGCAAAAATGGGTCTAAAACAGGATGATTTGTTGAAAGTCCATTTAGAAGAAGTTTGACACTCATATTTCCTACTCAGCTCTGCTCAATGGGAGCAAATCCTCCCTCCTCACCTGAACAGAAAGCTGGAAGTATACTCTCTGGGGTGGATGAAATTTTGGTTGTTGAACTGGGGAACACCTGTTCCAAATGAAGAAGGGAGTTTCATTATTAAAACAGTGTGATTAACTGAAAATTTTACACGAAATGCTAAAGACGGCTCTCCTTTCCTTCTCAACATTTTTATTTATTCATTTATTTGAGATGGAGTTTCACTCTTGTTGCCCAGACTGGAGTGCAATGACGCAATATTGGTTCACTGCAACTTCCACCTCCCGGTTCAAGTGATTCTGCTGCCTCAGCCTCCTGAATAGCTGGGATTCCAGGTGCCTACCATCAAGCCCGGCTAATTTTTGTATTTTTAGTAGAGACGGAGTTTCACCATGTTGTCCAGGCTGGTCCCTTCTTGCCATTTTTCTACATTTGGTTCTCAAAACACAAAACATTGGCAGCCCGGACTAAACTCTGTATAAAAGAGACTGACTAAAAGATCCATCTCTAGAGAATGGACAGGTTCATAAGGAACAACTTAAAGGTACTGACTTTGGAGTTTCCCTAGTAAAATGGCTCACTACAGACATCCACTGTGAGCCTCAGTGGACAAGTCCACCTACAATCTCAGAGCTCCTAATGAATTCTTCAATGCCCGTGCTGAAGAACTGACTGGCAGACAGTTGAAGAAATTTCCAACAGGGAAGTCAAATGAATGAACAAAGCAACTTGTAACAACTAACGTGGAGAAAACCTTAGGTGGGGAGAAAAAAAAAATCTAACAATTATAATTAATATTTTCACAGAAATAAAAGAAAATATTGCATCTATGAGGTAAGAACAGCTAAAGAACATTCAGAGGAGGCACACAAACACTCTCTTGGAAATTAAAAAAAATCATAGTAGAAATAAAAACACAATGGTAGGTTTGGAAGACAAAGTTAACAATATCTTCCAGAAAGAGGTGCGAAAACATTGAGACTTAGAAAATAGAAGAGAAAGACAAGGAATATAGAGGAATGATCTAGGAGATCCAACATCCTAATAGGAGGATTTATAGACCCAGAATCAGTGAGGAGAAATCCTCACCGCATGGGAAAGTGCAGGTGCACAAAGCTAGATGCAAGTTGTTTAGTCAATTTTAATAAGGTTATTCTGTAATCAATAACAGCCCAAGAATCTCAGTGGCTTCCAACAGTGAGAGTTGGGATGGGCATGATGGCTCATCCCTGTAATCCCAGCACTCTGAGAGGATGAGGTGGGCGGATCACTTGAGGCCAGGAGTTCAAGGCCAGCTTGGCCAATATGGCGAAACCTGCTCTCTACTAAAAATACAAAAACTAGCTGGGCGCGGTGGGGCATGCCTGTAATCCGAGCTACTCTGGAGGCTAAGGCATGAGAATAGCTTGAACCAGGAGGTGGAGGTTGCAGTGAGCTGAGATTACGCCACTGTACTCCAGCCTGGGCAATAAAGAAAGACTCCGTCTCACAAAAACCAAAACAAAAAACAATGAAGATTTATTTGTTGCTCACTTACATCTCATTTGGGGTTAGTAGACAACCTACAGAATGGGAAAAAGATATTTGCAAATATGATAAGGATCTAGTGTCCAGAATATATCAGAACTCTTTCAACTCAATAATAAAAAACCAAATAACCCAATTTAGTAATGGAAAAAGGACTTGAATAGACATTTCTCCAAAGAAGATACATAAATAGCCAAAACACATATGAAAAAATGTTCAACATCATTAGTCATTAGGAAAAGGCAAATCAAAATAATAATGAGTTACCATTTCAAACACACTAAGATGGCTTTAATTTAAAAGAGCACAAAATAGTCCAGGAGTGGTGGCTCATGCCTGTAATCCCAGCACTTTGGGAGGCCAAGGCAGGCAATCACCTGAGGTCAGGAGTTCAAGACCAGCCTGACCAACATGGAGAAATCCCATCTCTACTAAAAATACAAAATTAGCAGGGCATTGTGGTGCACGCCTGTAATCCCAGCTACTCAGGAGGCTGAGGCAGGAGAATTGCGTGAACCCGGGAGGTGGAGATTGCGTTGAACCGAGATCTCGCCATTGCACTCCAGCCTGGGCAACAAGAGTGAAACTCTGTCTCAAATAAATAAATAAATAAATAAAATAAAAAATAAAAGAGTACAAAATAGCAAATGTTGGGGAGAATGTGGAGAAATTAGAACCCTCATACATTGCTGGTGAAAATGTAAAATGATGCAGCCACTGCGGAAAAGAGTCTGGCAGGTTCTCAAAAAGTTAAACCTAGAATTACTATATGACTCAGCAATTATTATCTTATTGGTATATATGCAAGGTAATTGAAAATACATGTTCACACAAAAACTTGTATATGAATGTTCTTAGCAGCATTATTCACAATAGTCCAAAGGTGGAAATAACCTCAATTTCTATAAACTGATAAATGGATAAACGAAATGTGGTATTTCCATACAACGGAATATAATTTAATCAAAAAGGGAATGAAATTACATGCTACAACATGAATGAATTTTGAAAGCATTATATTAATTGAAAGAACCCGGACACAAAGACCACATATTACACAATTCCATGATGTTGGTTGCACAACATAGGAATATACTAAAAGCCACTGACTAATACACTTTAAAGTGGTAAATTTTATGTGACGTAGATCTCAAAATAATTAAGTAGAAAAACAGAGTTAATGACTGCTTTTCAAAACTTATGAAAGGCCTCATTCATAAACTCAAGAAGCTCAACAAATTCCAAACCAAATAAAGAAAAATTCACAACTATAGCCATCATTGTGACAAAACAGAATATCAAAGTCAAAGATAAAAATGTTAAAAGCCAGTCAAAGCAGAGCAAGACTCCATCTCAAAAAAAAAAAAAAAAAAAAAAAAAAAGCCAGTCAAAGTACCTAAGACCAAAAGTTGGACATATAGTGAAAGCCAGAGGACAATGAAATTATATCTTAAACATGTTACATGAAATTAGAATTCTATATTCGGTAGACCAGTTGTTCCCAACCAAGGTAATTTTGTTCCCCAGGAGATATTGTTAGTTGACACAACCTAGAAGGGAAGTGATACTGTCATCTCATGTGTAGAAGTCAAGGAAACTGCTAAATGTCCTACAATGCACAAGACAGCCCCAACAACAGTTATCTGGCCAAAAATATAAAGTGCGCCAAAGTTGAGAAATCATGCAATAACATATCTTTCAAAAATGTAAATAAGCCGGGCATTGGTGGCTTACTCCTATAATCTCAGCTACTCAGGAGGCTGAGGCAGGAGAATCACTTAAGGCCATGAGGCTGAAAATAGTCTGGGCCACATGAGACCCTATCTCTAAAAAAGAAGAATGTATATAAAATAAAAAATATTTGCAGACAAATGAATGTTGAGATAATTGGCTATCAGTAGATCCACATCAAAGGAAATAAATGGCAAATATTTACCTGATCTTTTCAGGTAAAAGAAAATAATCCCACAAGTAAAGTTGAAGATGCAGGAAGGACAATGAAAATAGCAAATGTGTGAGTAAACTTAAATGGACAATAATAACATTAAACAGTAACAATTCCTTATGTGATTTAAAATACATATAGAATTAACATTTACAAGAATTACATATAGGTCAAGCTGAGAGTAAATGAAATCAAAGTATTCTGAGATTTATTTTGGTTCACCGTGAGAGTGATAGTACCATTTAGCATTAGAATCAATAAGTCAGTTGTACTCTAGGGGAACAACTAAGAGACTAGTAAAAGAGTATAAATTCTAGCCGGGCGTGGTGGCTCAAGCCTGTAATCCCAGCACTTTGGGAGGCCGAGACGGGCGGATCACGAGGTCAGGAGATCGAGACCATCCTGGCTAACACGGTGAAACCCCGTCTCTACTAAAAATAATACAAAAACCTAGCCGGGCCAGGTGGCGGCGCCTGTAGTCCCAGCTACTCGGGAGGCTGAGGCAGGAGAATGGCGTAAACCCAGGAAGCGGAGCTTGCAGTGAGCTGAGATCCGGCCACTGCACTCCAGCCTGGGCGACAGAGCGAGACTCCGTCTCAAAAAAAAAAAAAAAAAAAAGAGTATAAATTCTAAATTAACAACAAAAAAAGATAGACTAATAAACAAATGAATACAAAAGAAGGAAAGAAAGGAGTGAAAAAGGAGTATAAAATGTATGGGACAAAAAGAGGGCGAAAACATAGTAAACTTAAATACAAATTATTGTCATAAATATATTAGATGTCAATGAACTAAATGTTCCTAAGGGCAAAGAACTAAAGTCAAAGATTTTCAGGCTGGATAAAAAATAAAAAACAAAACCCAGGAGACAAAACAAAAACATGAAGATACAGAAAAGTTGATAGATAAAAAATGAAAAAGATGTATAATGTGAATGCTACCTAAAATAAGACTGATGTCTATTAATATTAGACAAACTACTTAGGGCAAAAAACATCATCACACAGTTAAAGAGAGTCATTTATAATGATTTTTTAAAACCCAGTTCATTAGTAATATATAAAAATTCTAAATTAGTATATACTTAACAAAATTGCCTCAAAAAAATAAGGTGAAATTGACCTAAGTACTAGAGGAGACAGAAAAATCTACAACCATAATGGGGGGCTTTAGTGTACAATCTAAAAACTCAGTAAGGATATATAAGGCTTGAGAAACACTACCAGCAAACTTTACCTTCCGGATGACTATACTTCACCCAAGAATCACAGTTTTAATTAAGCACCCATGGAACATTTACTTTGTATGCTAGGTCACAAAAACAAATCTCAATAAATTTCAATGAGTTAGAATCAGAGTATGTTTTCTGACTGCAATAAAATCAAGCTAGACATTTATGAGAAAAATGTAATAGAAAAATCTTACCTATTTGAAAACAGTTATAAAAATCAGTTGTCAAAAAAGAAATTATAAAATTTAGAATAAATTTTATGCTGCATGATAATAAAAATACAAGACATTAAAACTAGTGGAATGCAAGTGAAGCAGTATTTACAGGAAATTTATAACCATAAAATGTATATTTTAAAAGAGAAGAATAAGAATTCATCACCCAAGCATGATCTCAAATAAACAGAAAAAGAATAGCAAATTAAAACCAAAGAAATAGTAAAGCAAGCCTTCATGAAACAGGAAACAGAGAACATCAAGAAAGCTAAAAGTTGTCTCTTTGAAGACATTGACTGATAAACTTCTGGTGAGACTGAGTAAAAAAAGAAAAAGAAAAGAAGCAGCAAAAACAAATGGTATCATAAAAGAAAAAGGAAGTATCAGTATAGATCCTGCAGTCATTAAAGAAAGAAACAAGATTCATGAATTACTTATGGACAATAAATTAAAAAATTTAGAAAAAAATGGACAAATTTATTCCCCAAATTACAATACACCAAAACGAACACAAGAAGAAATAGAAAAATGAAATAGTCCTCTAACAATTCATAACTGAGAGAGGCAATTTAAATCTTTTCCATTAAAACAAAACAAAACAAAACCTCTAGGTCCAGATGGGTTTACTGGTAAGAACTACCAAATATTTAAAGAAGAAATAACATCAGTCTTTTTTTTGTTGTTTTGAGGCAGAGTCTTGTTCTGTGGCCCAGGCTGGAGTACAGTGGCGATCTCGGCTCACTGCGATATCAGGCTGGGTTTAGTTGACATTGCAAAGTTTAGTTTAATATTAGAAATCAACCAATGAATTCATCACAGTAACAGATTAAAAGAGAGAAATAATATGACCATCCCAATAGATGACAAAAAAACATTGAATAAAATTTGACTCCCACTCATGATTTATAAAAATCTTATTAAAGGATAGAGAGGAACTCTATGAATCTGATGAAAGATAGATACACATCCCCAAAGCAAACCTTATACTTATTGATAAAACATTGAAATTTTTCTTTTGAAATCAGGAACAAAACAAGGATGCCTACTATTGTCACTTCTTTTCAAATTGTACCGTGGCCTAGCCAACGTTGTAGGCAAGAAAAAGAAACAAATGGTGTAAGAATTGGGAAGGAAGAAATGAAATTATTGAAACTCACAAATTATATATGATTGTAGGTATAGAAAATCCAAGAGAATCTACTGATAAATTATTAGTATTAATATTAGTTTAGCAAGTTTGCTAGATCCAAAGTCAACACATAAAAATTCATTGAATTTCAATGTAGATGCATCCATCCCTTTTTTTTTTTTTTTTTTTTTTTTTTTTTTTGAGACGGAGTCTCGCTCTGTCACCCAGGCTGGAGTGCAGTGGTGCCATCTCAGCTCACTGCAATCTCCGCCTCCCAGGTTTAAATGATTCTCCTGCCTCAGCCTCCTAACTAGCTGGGACTACAGGCGCGTGCCACTACGCCCAGCTAATTTTAGTATTTTTAGTAGAGACGGGGTTCACTATGTTGGTGAGGATGGTCTCGGTCTCCTGACCTCGTAATGCGCCCGCCTCAGCCTATCAATGTGCTGGGGTTACAGGTGTGAGCCACCACGCCCGGCCGCATCCAAACAATTTAAAACATGAACTTGGCTGGGCGCTGTAGCTCACACTGGTAATCCCAGCACTTTGGGAGGCTGAGGTAGGTGGATCACCTGAGGTCAGGAGTTTGAGACCAGTCTGACCAACATGGTGAAATCTCATCTCTACTAAAAATACAAAATTAGCAGGGCGTGGTAGCAGGCGCCTGTAATCCCAGCTACTTGGGAGGCTGAGGCAGGAGGATCACTTGAACCCAGGAGGCAGAGGTTGCAGTGTGCCAAGATTGCGCCATTGCACTCCAGCCTGGGCAACAAGAGGGAAACTCCATCTCTAAATAAATAAATAAATAAACGGGAACTTTTTTCCATCTAAAAAGTGAATAACTAGAAATAAATTTTAAAATAAATATTTGAGATCTCTATGCAGAATGTCTTAAATCATATCAAATGTATACGTACATGAAAAAGAAATGTATTTTAATATGGAAATTTTGCACAAAATCAATCTACGTAGACTGAGAGGCTTTATTAATAACCCAGAAAGATTAATCTGTTATTAGTTCTGATTAGGTTTAGGGTTGGGGTTAATATGGTGGGGTCTATTATCATGCATGTGAATGCACTCACTAGAGTACGTGCATACACATGTTCATCTGAGCGAACACAAACACATGCACACGTGCGCCTGGGCGAATGCACACACACACACACACACACACACACTATATTACCTAAACATTGTAAAGAAAAACAGAAAATTGTGATTGTATGAGCAACTCCTTCTTTGCACTTTGGATTTTCATACACTTTTCATAGATGATTTCCATGGATGATTTTCATGTCTGAATCTCATTTACTTCTTATATTGTTAAACTTTCCTCTCGCTTTCCTCTTTATCTAGGCCCAGAGATGCTCCTAGTATGTTAGAGCACATTATTTAAATTTAGATTTAGTGATATTGACTTCCATTAACCTTTTTATTTGTTGTCTTAAAACTCATCCTTGAGCCTCCAACAAAGACTTTCCCCGTGGCAGCTTGGTGCGCTGTTAAGAGTTAGAAACTAACAGCTTGAACAAGGACTAAGTTACAAATTTGTGTCTGCCACTTACTGACTACTTGTATGGCACTGTGAAAATTTCTTCACCTCTCTGGCCTCAGTTTCCACATCTGTAAAATAGAAAGAGTACCTCCCATTCCTACCTCCAGGGCTACTATGAAGATCTAGGTTGATCAACTGCCATGTAACTTCTAGCTAACTGTAGCAAACACTTCCATATCAATTCTGTCCAATTTTCTTTTAAAACGAACAGACCTCAGATTTGTATGTTCCTGCCTAAAGCAGGAAGCATGGATGCAATGGTGGCAGCAGCCCTTTTGACCAGACATGAAAGAAAGGCCCGGAGAGTCACAGAGACCTTGCATCCATCTGCTTCTTTAGGTCTCCGGACCAGCTCAGAGTCACCAACCTTCATACTTCTTGTTTGGTGACAGAAAAAGCCCGGATATTTAAGCCACTGTTACCTGTGTTTTCTATATCTGCAAGTAAATTCAATTCTGAACTAATACACTAAGCTCTAATGAACTTGTATGATGTGCCTGACACTACACTAAGGACCTGATGTGTGTTGTGCTCTTTGATAACCCAGGACAGCTCTCCTACAGGACACTGAGGTGCAGGGAGATTAAGCAATTTACTCAAGGTCACATGGCTCTACCGATGCCTGTCACGTACTCATAGAGGCCTCAACAATTGATTCAGTTATTTAATTATAGTCAGAAAGATGACACAAGATCACACTCTAAACCAAAATAATTTTGTGACCAAAATAATTATCAGCCAATATTCTATAGCTCTGATCACATCATTGAGTTACCTAGGGTCCATGTTGCAGCCACTCTGTCTTAGAGCAGTCATCAGGAAGTTGAGCTTTCTAAAATTAGACTTCTTTTTTTTTTTTTTTTGAGACAGTCTCACTCTGTCACTCAGGCTGGAGTGCAGTGGTGCAATTTTGGCTCACTGCAACCTCCATTTCCCGGGTTCAAGCAATTTTTGTGTTTCAGCCTCCTGAATAGCTGGAATTACAGGCATGCGCCACCACCATGCCCCAAAAAAAAAAAAAAAAAAAAAAAAAACTTTTTTGTATTTTTAGTAGAGATGGGGTTTCACCATGTTGGCCAGGCTCGTCTCAAACTCCTGACCTCAAGCAATCCACCTTCCTCCGCCTCCCAAAGTGCTGGGATTACAGGCATGAACCACCACACCCGGCCTAAAATTAGACATTTTTATGTATAGATTTTTTTTCTTAATGATTGCAATTGGTAAATCCAGGTTTTGCAAATGTTCTCATGTAAATAATTGTGGATATGATCTATAACAGAACTTTGCGACTTAGATCATCAATTTTTCCAGGTCTCTTGAAGTGGACCCAAAACTGTTTGAGTAACATCTTGGCCCTGCCTATAAAGATTCTCTGTGAGGACATGATAATAAAAAAGAATGGTGACTAAACATTGAGTAGTAATTATGTGCTAGGCATGCTTCTAATCACTTTACACACGTTTGCTCATTCTATCCTCACAACGCTGTGGCAGGTAATGTTATTATCACCATTTTTCAGGTGAAAAAATCAAAGCCAAGAAATGTTAAGTTGCTTGCTCCAGACTTCTTAATCACTATAAAATGGAAGAAAAAGAATTTGAACCCTGAAAGGCTGGCTTTAGGAATATGTCCTAACTTTTAAAATGAACTATTCCTTGATTATCAAACATATCCTCATATGCTCAATTTCCTTTCTTTTTTTTTTTTTTTTTTTTTTTTTTTTTTGAGGCAGAGTTTTGCTCTTGTTGCCTAGGCCGGAGTGGAATGGTGTGATCTCAGTTCACTGCAACCTCTGCCTCCTGGGTTCAAGTGATTCTCCTGCCTAGCCTCCTGAGCAGCTGGGATTATCCCACCACCATGCTTGGCTAATTTTTGCATTTTTAGTAGATGGGGTTTCACCATATTGGCCAGGCTGGTCTCAAACTCCTGACCTCAGGTGATCCACCTGCCTTGGCCTTCCAAAGTGCTGGGATTACAGACATGAGCCACTGTGCCTAACCTCAGTCTCTCAATTGGTAACACAGAGTATCTACGCTTCAGAGTCTTGTCAGAAAATTCTCCCTGCATGTTATAAAGTGTGATGTCAAGATACAGTCATCATTGAGAATTTTCTGAAGAATATGAAGTGTATCTATATCCTTGACTCAAGACAGCTTCATCATCTGGGACTACATTGTCTTAGTTCCCTTTGGAATTGACTTTACCCTGCTTTGGCATTTTACAATCGCAATTGACCTGCTTTGAGGGATGGCACAAGAGAATTCTACAAAACTTGCTTTTGTGTCTACTGTAATGATCTCATTGAGAGTATTTTCTGCTCCATCACACAATGTCATTATATGAGTGAAGGACCAAAAAAACCCAACACCAACTGGTGAAAGCAAAATCAGAAGTGGTTGGCTCATGGAATTGAAAAGTCTGGGTAAGTTTCAAGGACTACCTGATCCATGCTCAAATGATAGCAGTGGGATTTAGATGTCCTCACTCCTTCTCTCTTTGTCTTCACCCCATTCTCAGGTAAGCCTTGCTCTTGAGGTCTCTAAATAGCGGCAGCAGCTCTAGGATTCAGGTTCTCCAGGTTCTCCCCTGGTGCAAGTTCAGAATCTCTTTTACAGAGGTCCAGGTGGTCTGATTAGCTCTGGTTCTCTCACGTATGCATCTCTGAACCAACCTCTGTGGACCAGGGGAATGCAATGCCTTGAATGGTCCTATCTGAGCCACATACTCAACCCTTGGTGTGCGAGTGGAGCTAAATCCACACTACGAATAGATATTGTGGGTGGGGAGAGGATGACTTCAGAGCAAAAGTGTTTCGTAATCAGTGTAGAGTGGATGGACACTGGGCAGCAAAAACAGCAGACTCCACTACAGTCCATTTTGGAATATCTGTGGGAGAAATTGTGGCCACATTTTATTTTATGGATACCATGACTCTGTCCCACATGGTGTGAAGGAGGCTTGAACCATATCTGCTCGCCATCTCCCTTAACTGTGAATGACCTATGGCATGAAGTCAGTAAGCTTTATTTCATTTTCTTAATATGATTTTCTTTTTAATTTCTGTTCTCATCTATTCATGTTTCCTTTTATATTACTTACATTTTTATAAGTTGCTTTAAAAACCTTTTTGGAAACAGAAAGTAAGGAAAGCCTTAAAAATGCTGTTTTTAATATTTGATGTGTTCATATTATCTAAATGCTCAAGCTAAAGATTCTAATGGCCATTCTCTTCCTGGAAGAGATAAGCACAGCTATTAATATCATTCCTATTTATAATTCAACCAGAAAAAAATAGGACATATTTTAGTCTCTGCCTAGACCAATCATTCTCTTCTTGTCTCACTGACAATTTCTGTTTTTTTTTTTTTTTTTTTTTTTTTTTTTGAGATGGAGTCTCGCTCTATCGCACAGGCTGGAGTGCAGTGATGTGATCTCGGCTCACTGCAACCTCTGCCTCCCGGGTTCAAGCAATTCTTCTGCTTCAGCGTCCAGGAATAGCTGGGATTACAGGCACCCATCACACACGGCTAATTTTTGTATCTTTAGTAAAGACGGGGTTTCACCATGTTGACCAGGCTGGTCTGAAACTCCAGGGCTCAGGTGATCCACCTGCCTTGGCCTCCCAAAGTACTAGAGTTACAGGCATGAGCCACCGTGCCCAGCTTGTTTAGCTTTTAATATTCAATTCAAACATCAACTTTTCTTCCTGGATTGCACCCTTCTCCCACCACCGGATCCCTAGATTCGGTGGGTGTCTACCCCAACACATTCCCATTTTTTGTCTGTGGGAAGAGCTCCCCAAGGGCAATGGCTGTGACTCATTTGTCTGTATGGCCAGCTCCTAAGCAAGGGCTCAGTAAATGGCCATGGAAGTCAGGAAGAAAGAAGGAAGGAGAGAGGGAAGGAAGTTAGGAAAGAGAAAAAATTAAGAATGAAAAAACAGAAAGAGATGGAAAGAAGGGAGGAAGGGAGAAAAAGGGAGAGAAAGGAAGAGAGGGAGGGAGGGAGGAGGACAGGGTAGGAAAGAGAATGAGAAAGGGAGAGAGAAAGAAAAAAGGGAGAAAAGGAGGGAGGAAGGGAGGGAGAGAGGAAGGAAGGAAGGAAGGGAGGAAGGAAGGAAGGGAGGGAAGGAGGGAGGGAGGAAGGGACAGAGGGAGGGAGGGAGGGAGGGAGGGAGGGAGCGAGGAAGGAAGGAAGGAAGGAAGGAAGGAAGGAAGGAAGGAAGGAAGGAAGGAAGGAAGGAAGGAAGGAAGGAGATAATCTATTAACTTAGAGAATGGCTTCATCACAATGGTCTGTATGGGTAAATATTGCCCATGGTTATCAGATCATCTCGTATGTCTGGCTGTAGGAGACACTATCCCCTCCCGCATAAATTCTGATCAAAGTTTTGGTTTATAGAGCAAATAATTCAGAAACTTATATTAAGGATGAAGATCTTAAGAAGATGAGAATTCCCCTCCATGCCCTTCTGTGCACACACAGAGATCCAAAGCCTTTTCCATAGCTGCCTGACAGGTTTCACTGCTGCCCTGAAGAAGTCCTTGAGACTGGCAGCAGGAGCAGGATCTCTGTATAATCTTTGTTTGCCTAATAATAGAGCTTTAAGGGTTTTTAAAAGCTGGTTTTCTTTGGGGATCATTTAAATTTCCCATTTCCTGGTAAATATTTTTGGTAAAAACATTATCCTCTTGGATTTCAGAGGAAGTTAAAACAGAAAAAGCTTGAAAGCATTCACAAAGCAATGTGCTCTCAAAACACAGCTATTTATTTGAAGTTGTCTTTTAGTCTGAATCCAAATCCTGCAGTCAATACAAACCTTAATCTGCTGCTTAGTCTCTGTGGATCCATTCTGCCTGAAGCTATGAGCTTCAAAATTCTCAAAGAGTTGGACTTAAATGCTGTTTCTTATGTTTTATAATACTGTTTAATCTGCCTGAAGGTGTAGGATATAATGTCATGATACTATATAAACATCTGGGCTACTGGACTCTCAGTATAGATGAGAAATATTCTATTACTGTGAAGCTGGAGTTCTTTCCTACTATTTCATTGGTATGCATTTGTATTCATAGCAATTATTTATTTAAATATTTTAGCACATATAATTTTGAAATTATAAAGGAGATCTTTTGTTTTTCTTTTTTTCTTGGAGACAGAGTCTTGCTCTGTCACCCAGGCTGGAGTGCAGTGGTGTAATCTCAGCTCACTGCAACCTCCGCCTCCCGGGTTCAATCGATTCTCCTGCCTCAGCCTCCCGAGTAGCTGGGATTACAGGCACCCTCCATCACACCCGGCTCATTTTTGTATTTTTAGTACAGATGGGGTTTCATCATGTTGGCCAGGCTGGTCTCAGACTGCTGACCTCACGTGATCCACCTGCCTGTCAGTTTGGAGCCAAGTAGGCAGAAGGTCAGCAGAGCACTAGAAAGAAACTCTCTGTTCCCAAGCCAGTCAATGTCCTTCCTCTGGGCTCATGTTCTATAAGCCATCATCAAGCAAACCAAGCTGGAACTATGTCAGCCACCTCCCCCAAGGATCTAATCAAGAGGTAGCTAGCTGTGTGATGGGACAGAGAGAAGGTGAGCTCTGAGATGAATCCAAGACTTTTCAGTGACCACAGTTTCTCTTGGTTAGGGCCCCTGACTCAGAGCCTCACTTCACACAGTGGAGAAGGACCTGTAGGAAAGACTCACATTCATGCCACAAAAGACAGTCCGTTCTGTTCTTGAGTGTAACATCTTTCTGTCTTAAAAGTAATAGTAATTAAGGCCAACGCAGGCAGATCATTTGACGTCAAGAGTTCAAGACCAGCCTGGCCAACATGGCAAAACCCCGTCTCTACTAAAAATACAAAAAATTAGCCGGGCATGGTGGTACACGCCTGTAATTTCAACTGATCAGGAGCCTGAGGCATGAGAATTGCTTGAACCCAGGAGGTGCAGGTTGCAGTGAGCTGAGATCATACCACTGCACTCCAGCGTTGGTGAGAGAATGAGACTCTGTTTCAAAAAACAAAACAAAACAAAACAAAAAGTAATTAGCCAGGTGCAGTGGGTGAGTGCCTCCAGTCCCAGCTCCTCAGGAAGCTAAGATAGGAGGATTGCTTGAGCCCAGGAGTTCAAGGCTATAGTACGCTATGATCATGTCTGTGAATAGTCACTGTACTCCAGGTTGGTCAATGTAACAAGACCTCATCTCGTAATGATTGCAAGTTGCAGCCAAGTCTCCTGCAAGTTCACCTTCCACGGTATATCTCAAATCTGTCTCCTCTTTACCATCTTCAGTACCATCTCCATGCAAGTCTGTGGTACATCCTCTCACAACTGAGATACTGCAATGGCTTCCATGCTTGCCCTTGTCACCTTAAAATTCATCTCCTACTCGGTAACCAGAGTGAGCCTCTTAACTTATGAAGCAAGTCATGTCGCACACACCCTTACCTGCTTCAACCCCTTAAAGGGCTTTCCATTTCTCTTAACTAAACACCTAAATGCATGACCTTGACCTACAAAGCCCCATGTTCCCTGATCCAGGCCTCATCTGGCTTTCATCCCCATCACCAGCTACTCTCACCTGCTGACAAGTGCTAGAAGACCCTTGAGGCTACCTGCCTTAATGCCTTTGCACTTAGGGATCCTTTGGTCTGAAACACTTTTACTCCTGTCTTCTCAAACCTTGGGGTCTGTTTAAATATTCTCTCCATAGACAGGGCGTCACCCACCCTCTACATAAAACGTAGCGCAATTCCTCTACCTCCCCATTATTGGTTGTGTGCTGGTAAACATTTAGCAACTGGCTTTTGCAGGTGGGGTGGGTGGAGTAGGTGGAGGAATCCCTGATTGTTAGTGCTTGCTTATTTCTGTGGTGTAAATTCTCCTACCACAGCTAATTTCTAGCTATCAGTCTGAAGTCAATAGGCTGGAAGATTTTTTCTTTCTTTTTTTTCTTTTTTGAGACAGGGTCTCGCTCTGTCACCCAGGTTGGAGTGCAGTGGTGTCATCACAGATCATTGTAACCTCCACCTCCTGGGCTCAAGCCATCCTCCTGCCTCAGCCTCCAAAAGTAGCTGGGATTACAGGCATGCACCACCATGCCGGGCCAATTTTTTGATTTTTTGTAAAGATGAGGTTTCTCTGGTTGCTCAGGCAGGTCTCGAATTCCTGAGCTTAAGCTATCCTTCTGCCTTGGCCTCCTAAATTTCTGGGATTATAGGCATGAGCCACCGTGCCTGGTAATAGGCTGGAAGAGTTCTGAAGCATAACAATCAGTTCTTGAGAGCTGATGCAAGCTGGCTCCAGCTCTTCACTGCATGATTCTCTATCACGCAGCACTGCTTATTTCCTTTAAGGCACCCATGAAAAGCTGTCAGATTATATACTTGTTTCTACACTTGTTTTTGTGTTTATCTCTAAAGCTTATTGACAGAGATTACCATGTAAATTCCATGAAAAAAGGTCTATCTCAACCATAGTCCAATGCTTGTCAATGTAGTATATATCCAATATGTATTTATGAATGAATAAGAGCTCATTCTGTACACATGAGTCTTCCCTTTTACAGCGTTTTCATTTTCTTAGTTTTCCTAAGTTTTAAAAAAATAATTTTTTATTTCAGGGAAAAAGCTCTATTTTACTGCTTTTAACACCCAGAAGCCAAGAGGGAGAGAGGATGTTGAGTAAGAAGGGTGTGAAAGAAGAAAGGGCTGGAAGGGTTTGTTAGAGGGGTGTCATACAATATGACGTGGAAGGAATTTATAGTTTGAAACCGTCTAGTGAAATGATTTTTAGTCATTATGTTAATTGGAAAACAAGTTTATTTTCAGCATAGAACACATTCTGTCCCTTGTTACCTAAACTGTAAAATTTCTTCTTCATCACAGTGCCTCCTGCCCTGCACAGTGCCTGCCAGAGGGGTATGTAAATAGTAAGTAATAAATAATGCTCTTGACTATGGATCCTAAGGGCCATTCTACAATGGTAGGAAAGTTCCAAATTCAAGCTAATAAAACATTTATTGGACTGGGCATGGTGGCTCATGCCTGTAATCCTAGCACTTTGGGAGGTGGAAAGGGAGGATTGTTTAAGCCCAGGAGTTCAAGACCAACCTGGGTAGCAATATAGTGAGATTCTGTGCTCTACAAAAAACTTAAAAATTAGCTGGGCATGGTGGCGTGCTCCTGTGGCCCCAGCTACTCAGGAGGCTGAGGTGGGAGAATCACTTGTGCCCAGGAGGTTGAGGCTGCAGTGAGTCAAGACTGTGTCACTGGACTCCAGCCTGGGCAACAGAGTGAGACCCTGTCTCCAAATAAATAAATAAATAAAGATAAAAATAAAACTCTTACTGTGTACCAGGTATTGGTGAAAACAAAAATCAAAACGCCTGGCACTTTCTGTGGGTGAAAAGCTGATGTTTCTGCAATCAGGTTCAGTCTATTTTCCTAAGGAAGCCTATAGGGCCCTAAGCCCAGACACACAAGTGCAGTGCTCTAGCCTGCTTGAAAGGACAGCCAGTGTGGTGGAGGTGGCAGAGAGGAGACAGTACCAGGTGACTGGGGGACGTGGCACAGGGCTGCAGCTGATACTGCTCTAGGCCCCTGGGAAATTCCCAGGACAGCATCCTGTGTGGCACAAACTAAGATACAGTCCTTGGGTGAAATCATCTCCCTCAAGAGAAGTTAAAACCCTCGCTATCCCCCTATTCTCCCATCTCTCCCTTCCTAGACTTGTTGGCCAAACACATTGCTCACATTTACATCGAAAACAGATACACAAACCTAAAACAAACAAAAAACAACAAAAAAGGAGAGGGAATCTTTATCTAAGATGACTTTTCCTAGTTATATCATTGGTCCTAGCCTTGTTGGTCAAACACATTGCTCATATTAACATCAAAAACAGACATACAAACAGAAAACAAACAAACAAAAAACAAAACAGAAAAAAAAAAAAAAAAGGAGAGAGAATCTTTGTCTAAGATGACTTTTTCTACTTGTATCATTGGCCTGGGTCTGAAACACCACAGGAGAAGCTCCCTCCCCTCTTCTTTCTCTCACCTCTGCCTACTGCAGAAAACTCTTTCACAAAGAAACACTTCTGTGCGAAACCAGTTTTCTTCACATCGCTCAAGTTCTCAACACTTGTTCTGTTAATAAACAAACATAGGTTTGGAAGTCCTCCCTGTTTTAGGACTTCCAAACCTATATTTGTTTATTAACAGAACAAGGATTTAGGATTTTTTTTCTTTTTCCTTTTTTTTTTGTTCTCTGCCATTCTATCATAGGTTTTGCTTTTTCACCTAAAGAAAATCCCACAATGGCTTGGATAAAATGATACTAATCTGTGTTTACAGTATCTCACTTTACTTCTTGCTATTTTGAGTTCTTACAGCTGACTGACTTTCAGATGTATGAAAAAATTGGACCAAGTTCTTGAAAAACTGGTTGTCAAATCCTAATTCTGTAGATGTTCCAATAATTCTTGAGCTTTAAAAAATGATCCCTGTCATGAAATATTTTATTTTCTAGAAAATTCTTATGCCTGACAAATACGTCATATTCATAGAGTACTTTTCTATTAGACTTCAGGTGCTTTACATTTTTTTGGCTGACAGAGTGTTTCCAACACCCTGAAAACTTTCTTAGTACCTTTGGTTTATACTTGGAGGACTGAGGCCTGAATAACTTGTCTCACATAGCAAGGTAGTCAGTAATGGAGTAAGTTTCCAACTTGTTTATTGGAGATTTACTGGTTCATTGGAGACTTACTCCAACAAATTTTCACTTAATTTCCTAGCAATATAATTTATGAATTATCAATATTAAAAGATATCTTTATTGTGAAAAGACATTTTATGTGCTTATAAGAATAGTTTTCACAGTGTATAAAAGAGAATATACATATTTTATATAATTATATATATATAATACACACACACACACACACTTAAGCCATAAAAACAATTCAAACGAGGATATAGAAAAGATTATGGTAAGACAAATGAGCAAAGGCTTAATAAATAAATGTTCAAAAATCAATTCTATGTAAAGATAAGATCTTGACCCTTGAAACATTTACCATTAACCTGGGAAAACAGAAAAAAAAAAGTCTCTAATTTGACGCTAGCACAAAGAACCAGAGTCCTTGTGCAAAATACAAAGATCTTCTGGAACTGTCAAAGGAAGGAATGAATTCATAAACATTAAAGTGTACTCAGAGGGGTCAGGACAAGCACAGGCTTCTCAAAGGAGGTGAGTGCTCTTTAGGTGGGAAGATGGTGACCATGTGGAAAGAGGGAGAAGTGTAAGATTGGCCTAAGCAAAACTCAAAGGCAGCAATGTCTAGATTTTCTCCCTCGTCAAATGTTCTTCACTAGAAGCCAGACTCTCCATATCATCCCAGGGTTTCCCTCTGGGGAAGGGGAAGGAACACCACCACATTAAATGTGACTCATCTCAGGCTCAGAAGCCGTGGTGTACTGGAACCTGCTTGTAAAAGCTCAAGAGAGCTTTCCCGTTGCCAATTTGGGGAAGTGAATGACAACACGTTGGTAGTTTTGGTAGTTTAGAATCAGCCAAGGTGGGAGTATTTACACCACAGAAAACGACGAATGCTACAAATCAGCCCCCCATGCCCATCCTACCCACCAGCACATCTGGAAGCTGTGCATTTTACAGTCAGGGAGCTATGGTGGCAGCTGTGTGAGAGGAAGAGAAAGGAGATCTCTGGGAGTGGGCCAGAAGAAACAAGTAAGGAGTCGGAGGTAGAGACAAAGCGGATGGTGGCAGGAAACCACCAATGACCATCAAGAAGAGCGAGTGAGTCACCCACAAATTCATGGGAAAGAGATGAGTCCAGAAGGGACTGGAATCGTCAGGAAAAGCAGAGTTGCTTAGTGCTCTTACTATATGAGTGCTGACTTAAGATGTTAAAAGTCTGCTTATATTTGGTCCGACACCTAACATCTTTATGAAGCTAAAATTATTGTTGCTTTGCTATGTCACCAGTCATTTGTTTCTCTGTTCATTGGAGCAGATCCAAAACAATTCTTTAATGAATTCTGGCACCACCTGCAAGTACTGCTGCCACTCGCCTCTGAATTAAGGAACCTCAGGGGTGATCTCATTCTGCTCAATTTTCCTCGATGTCAGACCTGACCCCCAGCCAATTTCCTGTTAAAGTGCATAGGTCCGGCCGGGCACGGTGGCTCACGCCTGTAATCCCAGCACTTTGGGAGGCCGAGGCGGGCGGATCACGAGGTCAGGAGTTCGACATCAGCCTGGCCAACATGGTGAAACCCCATCTCTACTAAAAATACAAAAATTAGCTGGGCATGGTGGCAGGCACCTGTAATCCCAGCTACTCAGGAGGCTGAGGCAAGAGAATCACTTGAACCTGAGAGGCAGAGGTTGCCATAAGCCGAGATTGCACCATTGCACTCCAGCCTGGACAACAGAGCAAGACTCCATCTCAAAAAAGAAAAAGAAAGAAGGGAAAGGGTCTTGGCACAAGCCAAATTACAAATGTGTCTATTTTATGTTTATTCAAGCATTAGTCCTCACTTTGTAAACATCTGCTTTGCCCACTGTCTCCTTAGTTCATTTTACCTGTTATGGCAGTGATCCGACAGCGGTGAGAGCTTTGAGTTGTATTTGCTTCACTGTCTGCCAACAACCACCTTGGAGCCAAAAATATCCTTCAGATGAGCCACAAAGGGACTTGGCCTGGGCTGAAACCAAAATCAACTTCCAAAGACCATAGTACTTATATGAATGAGAGCTCACAGCTGCACACTAAAGAAAGTGAGTCAGCCAACAACCTTAAGTCCCCTCGTGCCCATTGTAAGACATCCCTGGAATGTGGCTCTCTGCATTTGAGCAATGGGAAAACAATGGGGCTGTGGTGGCTCAAGCCTGTAATCCCAGCACTTTGGGAGGCCGAGACGGGCGGATCACGAGGTCAGGAGTTCGAGACCATCCTGGCTAACACGGTGAAACCCCGTCTCTATTAAAAAATACAAAAAAACTAGCCGGGCGAGGTGGCGGGCGCCTGTAGTCCCGGCTACTCGGGAGGCTGAGGCAGGAGAATGGCGTAAAAACCCGGGAGGCAGAGCTTGCAGTGAGCTGAGATCCGGCCACTGCACTCCAGCCTGGGCGACACAGCGAGACTCCGTCTCAAAAAAAAAAAAAAAAAAAAAAAATGAGTGGGTTCTGCTAAATTTCCAGAGAGAGAACCAGAAGATCTGATTTTATATTTTTAGTTAGGAAATTCCTTGTTTTCTCCCTGTGGACCCTCAGAACCCGATACCATCCTATCACATGGGTTTGCAGTCTCAACATAGTGTTAGAATTATCCCAAGGAACACACCTTTTCATGGAAATTAAGAGTGAATACAGAAACATGTGTTTGCCTTTGAAAATACCCTAGTTTCTCTACTGGCAAAAAATATTCCTTTGATCCATTTGTGAATTTTGGCTATTACCCTAATTTTCTTCTACCTTCAACAGATAAATGTTCTTGAGTTGGGGGAAGAGTAGGGTTAAAACTCAAAGTAAATGTCACCACCTTTAATCTGACGTCTCCTTCTACTTCTTCAAATTAGTGAGAATTTTCAATGTAATAATCAACAGTGATTTTATGCAGATAACCAAAATGGATGCTTTTAAAAAATATGCAAAACTGGCCACTGTGATGGCTCAAGCCATAATCCCAGCACTTTGGGAGGCTGAGGTGGGAGGCTCACTTGAGCTCAGGAGTTTGAGACCATCCTGGGCAACATAGTGAGATCTTATCCCTATAGAAAGGAAAAATAAAAATTTTAAAAAATATTTAAAAATTGCTGGGCGTGGTGGCTCATGCCTGTAATCCCAGCACTTTGGGAGGCCAAGGCAGGCAGATCACCTGAGGTCAGGAGTTCTAGACCAGTCTGACCAACATAGTGAAACCCCATCTCTACTAAAAATACGAAAATTAGCTGGGCATGGTGGCAGGCGCCTGTAATCCCAGCTACTCAGGAGGCTGAGGCAGGAGAATCACTTGAACCCGGGAGGCAGAGGTTGCAGTGAGCTGAGATCGGGTCACTGCACTCCAGCCTGGGTGACAGAGTGAGATTCTATCTCAAAATAAATAAATAAATAAAATAAAAAAATAAGAATATGTAAATGTCATCTCATATTTTAGTAAATGTGATTGTTTCTTGCAGAGGACTTAATGTTTCTTGCAGAAGTAAAAAATGTAGGCAGACAGAAGAGAATATTCCTGTTTTCCTGTCCATAAATATGTCCATATATCGTCTTCCATAACTTACACTATTCACCTCACTGTAGTCCTCTTTCTGATTTAATTGTCATACTTCTTCAGTAATGATATTTGCTTGCTTGGCTCGCTTTATTGACAATCTCTACTTCAAACTCTTTTCAATGTCCAAATCCAAGAAATATCTTTTTTTTTTTTTTTTTTTTTTTTTTTGAGACGGAGTCTCGCTCTGTCACCCAGGCTGGAGTGCAGTGGCCGGATCTCAGCTCACTGCAAGCTCTGCCTCCCGGGTTTACGCCATTCTCCTGCCTCAGCCTCCCGAGTAGCTGGGACTACAGGCGCCCGCCACCTCGCCCGGCTAGTTTTTTGTATTTTTTTTAGTAGAGACGGGGTTTCACCGTGTTAGCCAGGATGGTCTCGATCTCCTGACCTCGTGATCCACCCGTCTCGGCCTCCCAAAGTGCTGGGATTACAGGCTTGAGCCACCGCGCCCGGCCAAGAAATATCTTAAGGTGTGCATTTTCCTGTAATTCCATGTAGTACCCATGACTACTCATTTTTATGTCAATATTTAAAGTTCTGATAAAATACATGTAACATAAAATTTACTATTTTAACAACTTTTAAGTGTACAGTTCAGTAGTGTTAAGTATATTCACATTGTTGTGCAACCAGTCTCCAGAACTCTTTTCAATTCGCAAAACTGAAACTCTGTACCGTTAACAACAGCCCACCATTTCTGCCTCCCTCTTTCCCCTAGCAACCACCATTTTACTTTGTGTCACTATAATTTTGACTAAGTGCCTTATATTAGTAGAATTATACAGCATTTTTTTTGTGATTGGTTTATTTCATTTAGCATAATGCCCTTAAGATTCATGTATGTTGTAGCTTGAGTCAGAACTTCCATCCTTTATAAGGCTGAATAATATTCCATCGTAAGTGTATACCACATTTTGCTTATCCATTCATCCATCCATGGACACTCGGGTTTCTTCCATGTTTCAGGTTTTGTAAACAGTGTTGCTATAAACATGGGTGTACAAATATCTCTTTGAGACCTTGCTTTCCATTCTTTTGAGTATTTAACCAGAAGTGGAATTTCTAGATCATATGGTAGTTCTATTTTTAATTTTTTGAGGAACCTATGGACAGCCCTTGATACAACATCCTTCCCTTTGGTTTTATTCAAAAATGCATTCTTTTGAATATTGTACCTGTATTTTTTTCAATACTTCTTAATCCTCAATATTAGCCACTTTCCATGGTTTAGCATTTGACCCTCTAATGTTTTTTTCTTTACATTTTCTCCTTTGGTAAACACATTCACTCTTGTGGCTTTTATTAATATTATCAGCTCTGTGAAAATCTACATATTCACCTCTGGCTTCTGTCTTGAGATCAAAATATTGATCTATATATTAAATATCTCCAATGGGCAAATATCCAAAATATAGGCCCAAGACAGACTCCATCTGTGAATCCATTTCTCTTCACCCTACACAGGAAGCATTTGAGCAAATTTAACCCTCCCACAAGATAGAGCGAACCAACAGTTAGAGGATGGTATGCTTGGGTGGGCACTGGGAACCTGTTAAGACTGAGTTTTACTCCCATCCCTTTCATTCATTCATACAAATATGTCCGTCAGAAGAGACAGATGCTCCAGAAACAGGACATCTTTGCTGAAGACCTCTTTTACTGAGTGAGCATAATGCATCGAGAGACTGCACATCCCTCTCACTTAGAACATGCTCCCAGTTGGGCAGAGTGGCTCATGCCTATAGTCCCAGCACTTTGGGAGGCCGAGGCAGGCGGATCTCTTGAGGTCAGGCGTTCAAGACCAGCCTGGCCAACATGGTGAAACCCCATTGCTACTAAAACATACAAGAATTAACTGGGTGTGGTGGCGGGCACCTGCTACTGCACTCTAGCTTGGCTGACAGAGTGAGACTCTGCCTCAAAAAACAAACAAAACAAAACACAACACAACAACAACAAAAAACATGCTCCCAAGCTGCTCCTCACCATAAACCTGCTGGCAACAGTTGAAGCGGGGAAAACTTTCTAGAGAAGGAGTGACTAGGCTGATTCACAGTTTTGTACAGCCACTCCCTAGGGCTTCCCAGACATTTGAGAGGTGGGAAATCACAAGTAAAGCCAGACTTCCTGTAATTAAGCAGGTGGGAAGACAAAAAAATCAAGATTTGAGGTATTACTGCAATTATGATCTCATTTGCACTCCCAGACAGGTGATTTCTTTTCTAGATGAACTGTAGACTATATGCCCAAGTCAGGAACCTGGGAGTTGAGCTAAACTTCTTTTTTCTCACCTTTAAAATCTAACAAGTTTCCAAGTGAATCTATCCTTTTTAACATGTGCAGAAGTAAAATACTATAGCTTAAAGGATTGGGTTGGGGGGGACAGTGGTGGTGGTTATAAATGAAACACAACTATTGTAAAATTCTTATGTTAGATTATATGAATTCAAAGTAGACCCTGATAAGTTAAGGGTATACATTGTAATCCCTAGAACAACTATTTTAAAATGCCAAGAAGTATAGCTAAAAGATCAATAAAGGAGATAGAATGAAATATTAACAATTATTCAATTAACAGAGAAGATAGAAAAGAAGAGCGAAAAGCAGCTAGAACAAATAGAAACCCCTCACCAGCAGGATGCAGACTTGAACCCAACCATATCAGTGATTACATAAAATGTAAATGGACCACCAAACATTTCAAACAAAGGCAGAGATTATTAAACTAGATTTTTTAAAAAGATAAAAATAGGCAAGACCCAATTATATGCTGTTTATAAAAAATGCACTTTCAATATAAAGAAACAGACAAGTTAAAAGTAGAAATATGGAAAAAGATATCCATGCAAACACTAATCACAAGAAGGCTGGAGTAGCTGTATTGACTTCAGACAATGAAGACATCAAGACAAGAAGAATTACTAAAAATGATGACAGTCATTTCATGATAAAAACGTCAGTTTACAATAAGACCAAGAAAAGTTGGGCATGGTGGCACACACCTCTAGTCCCAGCTAGAGGCTGAGGCAGAAAGGTCACTTGCACCCAGGAGGTCAAAGCTGCAGTGAGCTACGACTGCACCACTGCAGTCCATCCTGAAACAGTGAGATCCCTATCTCTAAAAACAAAAAAATGGGCTGGATGTGGTGGCTCACACCTGTAATCCCAGCACTTCGGGAGGCTAAGGCGGGTGGATCAGTTGAGGTCAGAAGTTTGAGACCAGCCTGACCCACATGGTGAACCCCTGTCTCCACTAAAAATACAAAAATTAGCCAGGCGTGGTGGCATGTACCTGTAATCCCAGGTACTTGGGAGGCTGAGGCAGGACAACCGTTTGAACCCAGGAGATGGAGGTTGCAGTGGCTGAGATCATGCCACTACACTCCAGCCCGGGTGACAGAGTGAGACTCTGTAAAGAAAAAATAAAAAAAGAAAGAAAAGAAAGAAAACAAAACTAAGAATTAAAAAAATATATTTTTAAAGACCAAAATAATCTGCCCTCAAGGTATCCCTTACATGCCATGTCTTCTCTGCTTCTTCTACTCCTTTTGCTCAGTTCAATTTTCTTGGTTTCCCAGGAGAATGGTGTCACTCTTCCATTCAAATCCATCCCAGCAACAAGTTTATTTTTAAAACGAAAATGAGGTCACTTCTCTAATTAAAAACCTTTAATGGTTTCTGGTGGTTAGCTGGATAAAGTTTAAATCCCTTCCTTAGCTTCTTATTGGTGCCTCAAAGGCTTGCCCCAACCCACCTCTCCAGCTTTGTCATTCACTGATCATCACTCATGCCAGACCTCACTCACAGCAATTGCTTCTTGTTCCTCAGCAAGCAGAGCTTCTTTCTGTGCATCCTTCCTCCACTTGCCAGAGACCTCCTCCCTTACCTTCCTCCACACATTCCTGAAACATCCTTCTGTACTCAGTTACAAGCTGTGCATAAACTGGCCTCTCCCATCCTCCCACTCCACCCTTACTCTACTCCAACACTGGCCTCAAATGTAGCAAGTTGGCTCCCATTTGAGGCTCACTCTTGGCATTTGCTATTCCCTCTGCCAGATGCACTCTCCTTCCTGGATCATGGCATGGCGACTAACCCCTTTGAGCCATTGAGGTCTCGGGCCACATAGGTACTTCACAGAGATGCTTTCCCTAACTTCCCATTCTTATGTAGACTCCGCCTCACTCACTTGCATCATGCTGTTTTACTGACCTCACATCTCTCAGCCTTATTTATCTGTTTAGCGTCTGCATTATCTGTTAGATGTTACATTCTATTGAATGTAGACTCTAGGAGAATGGGGAGCTTTTGGGCTTTATTTAAGGATATATTATCCAATTTTAGAACAGTGCCTGGCACGTGGCAGGCAGTCAGTAAGTATTTGTGGACTACATGAATGGTAGGTGGGTGAGAACATTTAGTATAGAGCAAGCTTGTACAGCCGTTGGCCTACGGGCTGCCTGTGGGCCAAGAACAGCTTTGAATGAGGCTTAACACAAATTCGTAAACTTTATTAAAACATTATGAAATTTTCTTGCGATTTATTTTTCTTTGTGCTCATCAGTTATCATTAGTGTTAGTGTATTTTCTGTGTGGCCCAAGACAATTCTTCCAATGTGGACCAGAGAAGCCAAAAGATCGGACACCCTTGATATAAAGGAACATTTTTCTAGTGCTAAATCCCTTCCCAACGTGTCAGGCTTGCTTTGTCAGTGCCTGAGTCAGTGTTGGGGCTCCCGCTGCTGATTCCATTGATTGCCCCCTTAGGCAGTTTCCCTCCCAGACTCTCAGGCCTTCCTGGGAACCCTCCACCTCCACTGGCAATAGGGCTGGTCAGAGCTGGATCACTCAGTCTACCCCAGCGCCTGTCTATCTGCCTGTCAGCATGCAGATCCAAATCACTTAGTCCTGTCTATTTTCTTTTCTTTTTTTTGAGATGGAGTTTCACTCTTGTCAACCAGGCTGGCGTGCAGTGGCATGATCTCGGCTCACTGCAACCTCTGCCTCCCGGGTTCAAGTGATTCTCCGGCTTCAGCCTCCCAAGTAGCTGCAATTACAGGTGCTTGCCACCACGCCCAGCTAGTTTTTGTATTTTTAGTAGAGACGGGGTTTCACCAGGTTGGCCAGGGTAGTCTAGAACTCCTGACCTCAGGTGATTCACCTGCCTCAGCCTTTCAAATTGCTAGGATTACAGACGTAAGCCACCGCGCCTGGCCAGTCCTGTCTATTTTCAATGCTGGCTAATCAGAGAAGGGTGTTTAATAATTGCTGCCAATCATGATTTATAAAACCCTTTTAAACACAACTCCATGCATTTTCGTGGACTTCTTAAAACGTATTCCTGGCATGGACAGATTAATGGATAAACAAGATGTGGTCTATCCATACAATAGAATGTTACTCAGCCTTAAAAAGCAAGGAAGTTCTGACTCATGCTACAACATGGATGAAACTTGAAGACATCATGCCAATTGAAAAGCCAGTCACAAAAGGACAATTTCTGTATGATTCCACTTATATGAGGTATCAAGAGTCATCAAATTCATAGAGACAGAAAATAGAACGATGGTTGCCCGGGAGTGGCAAAGGCAGAAATTAGTTCTTTAATGGATTGAGAGTTTCAGTTTTGCAAGATAAAAAAGTTCTGGAAATTGCTTGTGCAACAGTGTAAACGTACTTAACACTATTGAGCTATACACTCAAAAGTGGTCAATGTGGTAAAGTTTATGTTGTGCATATTTTAATTTTATCACAATTTAAAAATTATAAAGGAGAAGAATAGGCCGGGCATGATGGCTCATGCTTGTAATCCCAGCATTTTCAGAGGCTGAGATGGGTGGATCACTTGAGGCCAGGAGTTTGAGACCAGCCTGGCCAACATGGCGAAACCCCATCTCTACTAAAAATACAAAAATCAGCCAGGTGTGGTGGCATGTGCCTGTAGTCCCAGCTACTCGGGAGGCTGAGGTGGGAGGATTACTTGAGCCCAGGAGGTCGAGGCTGTACTGAGCCGTGATGGCACCACTGTACTCCAGCCTGGGCAACAGAGCAATCCGTGTCTCAAAAAAAGGAAAAAGAAAAAGAATATTTTGCCCATAGACATACTGTGTATGTAGTTGCACTGGAAACTGAAATTCTCTTTGGAATGTTTCCTACTGTGATGCTGCCGGAGGACGATCTAAAGGAATGAGGATCTAGAGTTTTGCGTTGTGGATCCCAGGAGGATTCAATGAAACAGTAGTGAGAAGGCAGGATAGTCATGCTGGGAGATGAGGGCTGCCAGGGAGCTCAAGGAGGTGCCTTCCTCAGGTCACACACTGACCTTCAGATTGCCTCTCAGGAAAAGCCTGATACGTAACTCTGAAAGCTCCTAGGATCTGTTAGCCAAGAATCTGTGTTTTAATTTTATTATATCTAGAAATTAATAGACTATAAACATTTTCCCTTGGTTTGCTTTTTAAAATCATCTTGGATTGTTTCTCTTTTTGTTGTATTTTTATTTTAAAGAAAAATGTTCATTTAAGTTCATCATCTCAATGTCTTAAACCTTTAAATTCAACATCATTTTACTTTTCCCAAGATGTCCCTTCTCTTCTCTTCTTTGATTTTTTTTTTTTCCGGAATTCTCCTTTCTAGTATTCAGTGGCCTGTTTTCTTTTGAGAGAAAAATGTTTGGCAACTTACTGTTTGGCTGCAAAAGTGCTGAACAGGTTTTAAACACTTGGATTTCCCAGCTGGCCCTAATCCTTTGCTTGTTACATAAAGGGACCCCTTAAGCCCCTGAAATTGCAGGGGACATTTGTGTTGAAGTTCACTATTCTAGGATTATTTGGTGAGGTAGATATGGATGTGAAATTGCAATGCACATTCAAAGATGACACCACCACGAGTTCAAATCTATCTGCACAAAGCCAGGGGGACAGGCAAGCCTGCCTCCCTCCTTGTGCGGCTGGTCTGTCCTTTGCAGAATCACAACTCTGCTTCCTGTCAGGGCTGTGACAGTTGGCACAGAGTCCTGGCACTGAGCTCAGTGGCCCTTTCTCCCTTAAGCCCAGCCACACTGTTTCTGATTCCTGGCTCATGCTTGCCATGGCTTCTCTTGTGATTTTCTTTCAATGCTACATTGCCCTCTAAGAGCCTAAAATAGAGGCTTGACCATGATCCTTTCATAGAATTCAATATTCAGCCTCAATAGAAATTAAATATTGCCAGATAATAATTATTATTCACTATTAATATATTTATTAATAACCAATACAATAGATTGTTTAATTATAGTTAATTATTGATACTAACATTTCATGATTATAGCTGACTTTTTTTTTTTTTTAGTGCTTCCTTTGTGTGTGGCCCCGTATTGCCCTGTATAGAAGCATTTCATCTTCACAACAACTCTGTGAGGTAGGTACTATTATCCTCGTTTTCCAGCTGGAAAACAGGCCTGGGGAGATTGAGAAACTTACCCAAGTCCCACAGCCAGGGACTGGTGGAGCTAGGAATGAGTTCAGGTTGTCTGTTTTCAGACCCAGAGCCTGCACTGGAGTTTGTGTGTCCCTAGGTGCATTCCACAGAACCCAGTAGCAGATGGTGCAATGAGGAAAACAAAAGGAGTGTCATGTACAGGAGGCTTGGGTACCACTCAGATATGTTGAAGCTGTAACCCCCAATGTGATGGCATTTAGAGGTGGAGTCTTCAGGAAATAATTAGGTTTACCTGAGGTCATGAGGGTGGGGCCCCTGTGGTGGGATTAGTGCCCTTATAAGAAGAGGAAGAGACAAGAGCTGGGTCACCCTCCAGAACATGAGCACACAGTGAGATAGCAGCCATCTGCAGGCCAGGAGGAGGGCCCTCTCCAGGAACTCAATCTGCTGGCCCTTGACTGTGGACTTCCCAGCCTCCAGAGCCATGAGAAGTAAATGTCTGTTGTTTGAGCCACCTAGTCTATGGTATTTTGTAATCACAGCCTGAGCACAGTAAGACAAGGGGTAGTGCTTTTTAATCAAATCAATTTTGAAAATGTCCCATATAGTACTATCTTCCTATCTTAAAAGACCAATGATGCCTATTGAAATCAAAGACTCTGAAGAGTCCTGCAATAAAGGAAGCTATTTACATTTGTTTAAACAATTGCTTCTCAAACTTTTTGACTATGGAACATCTCCCCATTTATGAATATCTCAAAGAACACACTGGGAAGGTACTACTGGAAGTGAAGCATATGCCTCAGACATGAATGTGTGCTTATTTTCCAGGTGGGATGAACTGCCCAATGAAGCCATAAAGTGGTACAGGCGAGGGTTTGGTAGTTGAAAAGAGGAGAGAAGAATGCAGACAGAGCCTGAGAAAGGGCAGGGGGCCGCATCCAACAGGTGGGAAGTGCCATTGCAGGGAAAAGAGTCCAGATATTCCGGAACATCTGGGGAAGATAAAAGGAAGTTCTTCTTGGGATAAATCTGGTGAGAACTTACTTTCAAGGCAGAGTTTAGGGCCTGTCCTGGTTGGAGGAGCTGATTTTAAGAACAGAAAGAACAGTCCAATATTAAGTGTTAATTTGAATATAGGAGAATAGGATAAAAAATGACTCAGAATTATTATGTCATCTGGGCTGGAAAGTGTCATATTTACTTCCCATTAGAAATTCCTTACAGGCTGATTTCCTAAAGTCAGCTTCATTTCTTTCTAGGAAATTACAAGATATGAACTCAAATAAAAGGCTCACTTGACCAAGGGAACAAGATCTTGCTTAGCCCTGGTAATACCCGATAAATGTTTGCTAAATATATTCAAAGGGGACGGGCATGGTGGCTCACGCCTGTAATCCCAGCACTTTGGGAAGCCAAGACGGACGGATCACTTGAGGTCAGGAGTTCGAGACCAGCCTGGCCAACATGATGAAACCCCGTCACTACAAAAAAATACAAAAACTAGCCAGAGGTGGTGGCGTGTGCCTGTAGTCCCAGCTACTCAGGATGTTGAGGCAGAAGAATCGCTTGAACTCAGGAGGTGGAGGTTGCAGTGAGCTGAGATTGTGCCATTGCACTCCAGTCTAGGCAACAGAGAAAACTCCATCTCAAAAAAAAAAAAAAAGAAAAGAAAAAATTAAATAAATAAATAAATATATATATTGAAAGGACAAGAAAGGGAGGATTAATTGCACAATTTGGGTTTTGCATCCTTAAAATGAAATATTAATTTTACCAAGCAGTTTTTTGTTTTTTTGTTTTTTGTTTTTCTTTTTTGAGATGGAGTCTTGCTCTATCGCTCAGGCTGGAGTGCGGTGGCGCAATCTTGGCTCACCAAGCAGTTAGTTTTTTAGGGTAGGGGTGGAGGGGAGAAGGTGAGATTGCTGGCAGAAAGATAGCAAATTACACAAAAAGCCATCAAGTTGTTGTGTGATCTTATGATGAGGTTTCATGTCCGTTCATCTGTCAGATGATGGGGCCAGACCAGATGGTCTTAAAGACCCTATCCATATCTACCATCCTAAGATTCTCTGTTCTTCAGGACATGCTAGAGGAAGTTTGGGAAAGCAACTGTTAGTACAGTTAATACAATTTAGACAATACATTTGTAATGGGCATTTGACACAGCAATCAATTGTACAAGTAGATTCTATTTGCTTTTTCTTTTATTAAGTGGAAGAATAAATAAACATAAGTGGTCTCAATTATTTAATACCAAAAATGTTGACATGGTAGAGATAAACGTCAACACCAACAAATATGTTTTCCATGTTCTCCTTAAAACAAATAGAAAGTTTGTCTGATACCAATAATTATCCCTTAGAATTGGGATGTATTCAGGTTTTATGCATGTTACACAGAGCAAACAGGCTATTTTCAATTTCTGTGTTTGTATATTTACCTATAATTGCCAACTTTCTACAAGTGATGTTTCCTCTTGTGTAAATGTCAATTGGATTTAGCAAATGTTATGATTATTTGTGCCATCTATTGGTGAAATGTAGTATGACAGCATCTTCTGTGTACAAGACAGCTGCTATGGGGAGAGGAGGGTTGTTAGGACAAATTAAACAGGAATTCTGTACTCAAGAACAGTGGAGAATCTATCTTTTATGAGGCAATTCAAAATTTGAAAACTGGAAGGGTGTTTGATGGTAGTAAGGAATTACTGTTTATTTTTAGGTGTGACATTGGTATTGTGGTTATGTTAAAACGTCTTTATCTTTTAGAGACACATAGTAAGATATTTCTGAATGAGTGCAAGTGATATGTGTAACTTGCTTTAAAATAGTATTAGCAATTTTGATACATGCACAACGTGGATGAACCTTGAAAATGTGCTAAGTAAAATAAGCCAGACACAAAAGGACAAATACGGCCAGCCACGGTGGCTCACACGTGTAGTCCCAGCACTTTGGGAAGCTGAGGCAGGCTGATCACTTGAGGCCAGAAGTTTGAGACCAGCCTGGCCAACGTGGTGAAACCCCATCTCTACTAAAAATACAAAAATTAGCCAGGCATGGTGACATGTGCCTGTAATTCCAGCTACTCAGGAGACTGAGACAGGAGAATTGCTTGAACCTGGGAGGTGGAGATTGCAGTGGAGCTAAGATTGTGCCACTGCACTCCAGCCTAGGTGACAGAGTGAGACTCTGTCTCAAAAAAAAAAAAAAAAAAAAAAAAGAGAGAGAGAGTGAGAGTAGGCAAATATATAGGGTATCTAGAGTAGTCAAATTCACAGAGAAAAAAGTAGAATGATGACTACCAGAGACCGGGGGAGGGGAAGTGGGGAGTTACCATCTAATGGGTCCAGAGTTTTAGTTTTGTAAGAACTCTTTTCTGGAGATGGATGGTGGTGATGGTTGCACAACAATGCAGATGTCTTTAATACTATTGAACTGTACACTTAAACATGATTAAAATGGGAAATTATAACATGTATTTTTTAGCACAATAAAAAAAAATTAGGGCCAGGTGGGTGCACCCGGGCCGGTGAGGAAGGGGCACCCGTCTGGGTGGGTGGGGCAGGGAGGGTACCTGAGGTCACTGGCTCCGTGGTAGAGGCAGGGGCGGCAGAGGTGGAACTGCAGAGCTGCAGGGTCCACTGACCCTTACCCTCAGCTGGAGAAGTAACCCTCCAGATCAACTGCAAGAACAAAGCAGCAATCCTGAGAGGAGCCGCAGACCCGCTGAAGGAAGCGGACTGCTCCTGCAGGACCCAGGAGACACCCCAAATACTGTGAGTGCCCCAACTGCAGAAGCGGGAAAGGGAGACCCTCTTCTTCCGAACACACACCTCCACTGGGGAAGCTGAAGGTCTGTTTTCGGGAGAAGTTTCCGACTTTACCTCAAGCGGAGTCAAGTTAGAGAGCTGAGCCGAGCAAAATACAAGGGTAGAGGAAGCAGCAGAAAGGCCATGGGAGCTCGCTGGGTCCCCAAGCAGCCCATTCCGGCCTGACACCACAGGGATCCAGCAGGAGGGTGGCCAGAGGAGCAGGGGGTAAAACTCCACAGGGAGAAGGCATTCTCTATCTGAACTTTATAACAATTTGAAAGGGGCAAGAAGCCTCCTGGCCAGAACCTGGGGGAGAGCATGAATCTGGCGTGCAGACTTCACATGCAGGGGGAAGAAATGAAGCCCTTTTCTTTCACAGCTGGGAGGCGAAAAGCCTTGGGCAAGTTTTCAAGCCCATCTCACCCTCCACCCGGAAACAGACTTGAGGCTGTTGGGGGAGGCATGGTGGGATTGAGGCCGGCCCTTCTGTTTGTGTTGGAGCTGGGTGAGGCCTGTGACTGCTGGTTTTCCCCAACTTCCCTGATAACCTGCATGACTCAGCAGAGGCAGCCATAATCCTCCTAGGTACGCAACTCCAGTGACCTGGGAATCCCACCCTCATCCCCCACAGCAGCTGAAGCAAGACCTGCCCAAGGAGTCTGAGCTCAGACACACCTAGCCCCGCCCCCACCCTATGGTCCTTCCCTACCCACCCCGGTACTGAAAGACAAAAGGGCATTTAATCTTGGGAGTTCTAGGGCCCCACCCACCACCAGTCCCTTTCCACACTACTACAGCTGATGCTTTCCAGAAAGTGCCACCTCCTGGCAGGAGGCCAACCAGCACAAAAATAGAGCATTAAACCACCAAAGTTAAGGACCCTTGTGGAGTCCATTGCACCCTCCCCCACCTCCACTGGCACAGGTGCTGGTATCCATGGCTGAGAGACCCATAGACATTTCACATCACAGGACTCTGTGCAGACAACACCCACTACCAGCCCGGAGCTGGCTAGACTCACTGGGTGGCTAGACCCAGAAAAGAGACAACAATCACTGCAGTTTGGCTCACAGGAATCCACATCCACAGGAAAAAGAGGGGAGTACTACATCAAGGGAACACCCCATGGGACAAAAGAATCTGAACAACAGCCTTCTGCCTCAGACCTTCCCTCTGACTCAGCCTACCCAAATGAGAAGGAGCCAGAAAACCAACCCTGGTAATATGACAAAATAAGGCTGTTCAACACCGCCTCAAAAAATCACACTAGTTCACCAGCAATGGATCCAAACCAAGAAGAAATCCTGGATTTACCTGAAAAAGAATTCAGGAGGTTAGTTATTAATCTATTCAGGGAGGGACCAGAGAAAGGAGAAGCCCAGTGCAAAAGTATCCAAAAAATGATACAAGAAGTGAGGGGAGAAATATTCAAAGAAATAGATAGCTTACAGAAAAAATAATTTAAAAATTCAGGAAATTTTGGACACACTTTTAGAAATGTGAAGTGCTCTGGAAAGTCTCAGCAATAGAATTGAACAAGCAGAAGAAAGAAATTCAGAGCTTGAAGACAAGGTCTTCAAATTAACACAATCCAACAAAGACAAAGAAAAAAGAATAAGAAAATATGAACAAAGCCTCCAAGAAGTCTGGGATTATGTTAAATGACCAAACCTAAGAATAATCAATGTTCCTGAGGAAGAAGACAATTCTAAAACTTGGAAAACATATTTGGGGGAATAATGGAAGAAAACTTCCCCAGCCTTGCTAGAGACCTAGACATCCAAATACAAGAAGCACAAAGAACACCTAAGAAATTCATCACAAAAAAATCTTCACCTAGGCACATTGTCATCAGGTTATCCAAAGTTAAGACAAAGGAAAGAATCTTAAGAGCTGTGAGACAGAAGCACCAGGTAACCTATAAAAGAAAACCTCTCAGATTAACTGCAGATTTCTCAGCAGAAACCCTACAAACTAGAAGGGATTGGAGCCCTATCTTCAGCCTCTTCAAACAAAACAATTATCAGCCAAGAATTTTGTATCCAGTGAAAAAAGCATCATACATGGAGGAAAGATTTAGTCATTTTCAGACAAACAAATGCTGACAGAATTCACTATTACCAAGCCTCCACCACAAGAACTGCTAAAAGAAGCTCTAAATCTTGAAACAAATCTTGGAAACACATCAAAACATAACCTCTTTAAAGCATAAATCACATAGTACCTATAAAACAAAAATATAAGTTAAAAAGCAAAAAGGAAAAACAAAATAAAAAAAACACAAAGTACACAGGCAACAAAGAGCATGATGAATGCAACAGTACCTCACATTTCAATATAATATTGAATATAAATGACCTAAATTCTCCATTTAAAAGAAGAACTGCAGAATGGATAAGAACTCGCCAACCAACTATCTGCTGCCTTCAGGAGACTCACTTAACACATAAAGATTCACATAAACTTAAAGTAAAGGGGGTGGAAAAAGGCATTTCATGCAAATTGACACCAAAAGTGAGCAGGGGTAAGCTATTCTTATATTAGACAAAACAAATTTTAAAGCAACAGCAGTTAAAAGAGACAAAGAGGGACATTAATGGTAAAAGACCTTGTCCAACAGGAAGCTATCACAATCCTAAACATATATGCAATTGACACTGGAGCTCCCAAATTTATAAAACAAGTACTATTAGACCTAAGAAATGAGATAGACAGCAACATAATAACAGTGGGGCTTCAATACTCTGCTAACAACACTAGACGGGTCATCAAGACAGAAAGTCAATAAAGAAACAATGGATTTAAACTATACCTTGGAACAAATGGACTTAACAGATATATACAGAACATTTCATCCAACAACCACATTCTATTCAACAGAGCATAGAACTTTCTCCAAGATAGACCATGTGATAGGCCACAAAATGAGCCTCAATAAGTTTAAGAAAATTGAAATTATATCAAGCACTCTGTCAGGCCATAGTGGAATAAAACTGGAATTCAACTCCAAAAGGAACCTTCAAAACTATGCAAATACATGAAAATTAAATAATCTGCTCCTAAATGAGCATTGGGTCAAAAACGAAATTGAGATGGAAATTAAAAAATTCTTTGAACTGAATGACAATAATGACACAACCTATCAAAACCCCAGGGATACAGTTAAGGCGGTGCTAAGGGAAAAGTCCATAGCCCTAAATGTCTACATCAAAAAGTCTGAAAGAGCACAAACAGATAATCTTAGGTCACACCTCAAGGAATTAGAGAAAGAAAAACAAACCAAATCAAAATCCAGAAGAAGAAAGGAAATAACCAAGATCAGAGCAGAAATACATAAAATTGAAACAAACAAAATACAAAAGATAAATGAAACAAAAAGTTGGTTCTTTGAAGAGATAAATAAAATTGATAGACCATTAGCAAGATTAACAAAGAAAAGAAGGCAGAAAATCCACATAACCTCACTAGAAAACAAAACAGCAGATATTACAACTGACACTATTGAAATACAAAAGACCATTCAGGGCTATTATGAACACCTTTACTCACATAAACTAGAAAATCTAGAAGAGATGGATAAATTCCTAGAAAAATACAACCCTCCTGATTTAAATCAGGAAGAATTAGATACCCTGAACAGACCAATAACAAGCAGTGAGATTGAAATAGTAATTTAAAAATTACCAACAAAAAAAAGTCCAGGTCCAGATGGATTCACAGCAGAATTCTACCAGACATTCAAAGAAGAATTGGTACCAAACCTTTTGACACCATCCACAAGATAAAGAAGGAACCCTCCCTAATTCATTATACGAAGCCAGCTTCACCCTAATACCAAAACCAAGAAAGGACACAACCAAAAAAGAAAACTACAGACTGGTATTCTTGCTGAACATAGATGCTAAAATCCTTAACAAAATACTAGCTAACCGAATCCAACAACATATCAAAAAGATAATCCACCGTGATCAAGTGGGTTTCATACCAGGGATGCAGGAATGGTTTAACACACACAAGTCAATAAATGTGATGTACCACATAAACAGAATTAAAAACAAAAAATCACATGATCATCTCAATAGATGCAGAAAAAGCATTGGACAAAATCCAGCATCGCTTTATGATTAAAACTCTCAACAAAATCAGCATACAGGAGACATACCTTAATGTAATAAAAGCCATCAAAACTAACTCACAGCCAACATAATACTGAATGGGTAAAAGTTGAAAGCATTCCCTCTGAGAACAGGAACAAGACAAGGATGCCCACTCTCACCACTCCTCTTCAACATAGTACTGAAAGTCCTAGCCAGGCCACTTAGACAAGAGAAAGAAATAAAGGGCATCCAGATTGGTAATGAGGAAGCCAAACTGTCACTGTTTGCTGACAATATGATAGTTTACCTTGAAACGCTAAGGCCACCTCCAGAAAGCTCTTAGAACTGATCAAAGAATTCGGCAAAGTTTCCGGATACAAGATTAATATACATAAATAAGTAGCTCTTCTATACACCAACAGTGATCAAACGGAGAATCAAATCAAGAACTCAACCCCTTTTATAATAGCTGCAAAAAACCTAAAATACTTAGGAATATACCTAACAAAAGAGTTGAAAGCCCTCTTCAAGGGAAACTACAAAACACTGCTGAAAGAAGTCACAGACGACACAAACAAATGGAAACACATCCCATGCTCATGGATGGGTAGAATTAATATTGTGAAAATGACCATACTGCCAAAAGCAATCTACAAATTCAATGCAATCCCCATAAAAATACCACCATCATTCTTCATAGAGTTAGCAAAAACACTTCTAAAATTCATGTGGAACCAAAAAAGAGCCCACATAGCCAAATGAGGACTAAGCAAAACTAACAAATCCAGAGGCATCACATTACCTGATTTCAAATTATACTATAAGGCCATAGTCACCAAAACAGCATGGTACTGATATAAAAATAGGCACATAGACCAACGCAACAGAATAGAGAACCCAGAAATAAACCCAAATACTTGCAACCAACTGATCTTCAACAAAGCAAACAAAATCATAAAGTGAGGGAAAGGACACTGTTTTCAATAAATGGTGCTGGGATAAATTGGCTAGCCACATGTAGGAAAATGAAACTGGATCCTCATCTCTCACCTTATACAAAAATCAACTAAAGATGGATTAAGGACTTAAACCTAAGACCTGAAACTATAAATATTGTAGAAGATAACATTGGAAAAACCCTTCTAGACATTGACTTAGGCAAGAATTTCATGACCAAGAACCCAAAAACAAATGCAATAAAAACAAAGATAAATAGCTAGGACCTAATTAAACTAAAGAACTTTTGCACAGCAAAAGAAAAAGCACAGTAAGCAGACAACCCACAGAGTGGGAGAAAATGTTCATAATCTATACATCTGACAAAGGACTAATATCCAGAATCTACAATGAACTCAAATGAGTAAGAAAAAAAAATCCCATCAAAAAGTGGTCCAAGGACATGAACAGACAACTCTCAAAAGACGATATATAAATGGCCAACAAACACATGAAAGAATGCTCAACATCACTAATGATCAGGAAAATGCAAATCAAAACCACAATGCGTATGATACCACCTCACTTCTGCAAGAATGGCTATAATCAAAAAATTAAACAAACAGTAGATGTTGGTGTGGATGCAGCGAACAGGGAACACTTCCACACTGCTGGTGGGAATGTAAACTAGCCTCAGTGGAAAACAGTGTAAACCGCCACTATGGAAAACAGTGTGGAGAGTCCTTAAAGAACTAAAAGTAGGGTCAGGAGTGGTGACTTATGCTTGTAATCCCAGCATTTTGGGAGGCCAAGGCAGGTGGATCACCTGTGGTCTGGAGTTCGAGACCAGCCTGGCCAACATGGTGAAACCCCATTTCTATGAAAAAGTAAAACTAGCCTGGCGTGGTGGTGAGTGCCTGAATCCCAGCTTCTCAGGAGGCTGAGGCAGGAGAATTTACTTGAACCCAGGAGCCAGAGTTTGTAGTGAGCAGAGATCATGCCATTGCACTCTTGCCTGGGTGACAAGAGAGAAACTCCGTTTCAAAAAAAAAGAAAGAAAGAAAGAATGAAAAGTAGAACTACCACTTGATCCAGCAATCCCACTGCTGGGTATCTACTGAGAGGAAAAGAAGTCATTACACCAAAAAGATACTTGCACATGCATGTTTACAGCAGCACAATTTACAATTGCAAAATCCTGGAACCAACACAAATGCCCATCAATCAACAAGTGGATAAAGAGACTGTGATATATCTATCACATATATATATATATCACATATATATATATCACATATATATATATCACATATATATATATATATGATGGAATACTACGCAGCCATAAAAAGAAATGAATTAACAGCATTTGCAGTGACCTGGATGAGACTGGAGACTATTATTCTAAGTGAAGTAACTCAGGAATGGAAAACCAAACATCGTATATTCTCGCCGATATGTATGAGCTGAGCTATGAGGATGCAAAGGCATAAGAATGATACAGTGGACTTTGGGGGCTTGGGGGGAAGAGTGAGAGGGGGCAAGGGATAAAAGACTACAAATTATGATGCAATGTATCTTGCTCGGGTGATGGGTGCACCAAAATCTCACAAATCACCACTAAAGAATTTACTCATGTAACCAAATACCACCTGTACCCCAATAACTTATGAAAAAAAATTGAGGCCAGGTATGATGTTTCATGCCTGTAATTCCAGCACGTTGGGAGGCTGAGGTGGGTGGATCACAAGGTCAGGAGTTTGAGACCAGCCTGGCCAAGATAGTGGAAGCCCGTCTCTACTAAAAATAAAAAAATTAGCCGGGCATGGTGGCAGGTGCCAGTAATCCCAGCTCCTCGGGAAGCTGAGGTAGAGAATTGCTTGAACCCGGGAGGTGGAGGTTGCAGTGAGTCAATACCATACCACTGCACTCCAGCCTGGGTGACAGAGCAAGACTCCATCTCAAAAACAAACAAACAAAAAAAATTAGGCCAGGCACAGTGGCTCACACCTGTAATCCCAGCACTTTGGGAGGCTGAGGGAGGAGGATCACTTGAGCCCAGGGGTTCAAGACAAGCTTGGGCAACACAGTGAGACCCTGTCTCTACAAAATAAAAATAAAAATAAATTAGCCAGGCATGGTAGTGTGCACCTGTAGTCCTAGCTACTCAGGAAGCTGAGGTGGAAGAGTCACTTGAACCTGGGAGGTCAAGGCTGCAGTGAACCGTGATCACGCCACTGCACTCCAGCCTGGACGACAGAGTGAGATCTCATCTCAACAATTAAAAAATTAGAAAAAATTAGAACCATAGAGAATTAGATTACAGATGTGACAAGATTGTCCATGAGTTTATGAAGTACGTGAGAGTTTACACTCTTCTCTGTTATTTTTGTATGTGTTTCAAATCCTCTATAATGAAAAATTTCTTTTTTTCCTAACAAAACTCCTGATCTAGGAGGGAAGATAAAATGTGAACATGAATAATTTCTACGTGACAGAAAGAGATAAACTAAGAGAAGTGCGGAGGAAATTTCAAGAATTACTATGCTTCCACAGATGAACCCAAATGCAAAGCTTAGAGCAGTAATAACATAGTCTTTAGCCAGTCTTCAGCATTATTTGTCCTGAATATTCAAAAATGATTTTGTGATGACTTTATATCTGTAAAGTTCTCTTCATAGGTAACCCTCTAAGGGAAACAGAAAAGTAAATCCTGCAAACAGGAGATACTCTTCTTGGGAAACTTCAGTTTTGAGCAAGAGGATGCTAGGATAGCAGAGACTGGGCAAGAGTGTTTTCCTACAAATGACATCATAGGTTGCCAGAACAAATTGCCCGTGAGAATAGCATGTGCTTAATCAGGAGATAGATGCAGAGAACACCCGTAGGTGTAGGTTAGAATAATGCTAAAGAGAAAAAGGCTGGACACGGACAGTTCAAATCCATGTGAAACGCAACACAAAGACAATAGCAGCAGCGACAACAGCAAAATCTCCACTTCATTTTGGCCATGACTTTCAACTTCTTTTCTCCACCAAAAACCTTATTTCTTTAAGTTTTCCATGTGCAACTCATTCATTGAGCACCCAAGTATCAAGCACCATATTAAGCACAGAGGCTGTAAAGGGAGAGTGTAGTTCCGCCTCCCCAAAGAGCTCACAGTGCGGCAGGGTGGAGGCACATGCACAACTGAGAGGCTAAAATGTGGCTACTGAATCATATGGCCAGGATGGAAAAAGAAAACGCTTCAGGAATGAAAAGCAAGGCACCTTTCATCCTGTTTGAGATGCCTGTGAGGCAGGTTCACTGTATTCTGGTTACCAATTCCAGGGGAGATCCCACTACATGGAGGATCGCAAAGATCATCACTATGCCAGCCACCAGGAAGGGAAGTCCAGATACTTCCACCAATTGCATTTTTTTTTCTTTCTTTCTTTTTTTTTTTGAGATGGAGTCTCACTCTGTCGCCCAGGCTGGAGTGCAGTGGCGTGATCTTGGCTCACTGTAGCCTCTGCCTCCCGGGTTCAAGTGATTCTCCTGCCTCAGCCTGCAGAGTAACTGGGACTACAGGCGCACGCCACCATGCCTGGCTAATTTTTGTGTTGTTAGTGGAGACTTTTGGAGTTTTGCCATGTTGGCCATGCTGGTCTCAAACTCCTGACCTCAAGTGATCCTCCCACATCAGCCTCCTAAAGTGCACCTATTGCATCTTGGGCTGCAGTTTCTACCACTTGCAGGAGTTGAGTGAGACAGAACACTCACAGAACAAGTTGAGCAAAGCAACTTTATTCATCACAGATAGGCAGCAAGGCACAACAGAAGCCTGGCATCCTTTGTGAGCTGATTCCGCAAGGCTCAGGAAACTGCTGAGAATGGATGAAGTCTTGTCTGCACATGCCCCACATTGCACCGCAGCTGAGGCACCCTGAAATCTCTCCACTCTGGGTTTTATACCCTGGGGGCAGATTGGGATCACTGGACCACAACACTGGAGGACATCCTGTTCTCAGAGGAACAGAAACAGAATCTGGCATGTTCTGGACAGCTTTTCCTTATCTCTGAATGTTGTTTCTGGCACATTCTACAGTTATTGTGAGAACTACAAGTGAAAAATGGGGGAAGAGCTGGGTTATCAAGGCCATTGAGGCACTTGTCCTACGATGTCCAGGAAGGATGCATCTGAGTTGGCCTCAAAGGATGACTAGAATTTCTAGTCCTTATCTGGAGGAAATAGAATGAGTAAAAACATACAGCCATGTATGCCAAAAACACAATTTGTCCAGTGAATATGAGTAAACTCAGGCTGATATTTAGTGGGCATGATGAGAAAGGAGATATGGATTAGGCCTGATTATGAATACCCTGATGTGCCACTCTAGGGAATCTGGAGTGGGCCCGGGCTTGAAAACCAGTAATGAATGATAGAATTGTTTGGCTAGATCAGATCTGAAAAAATTTTGAATGCCTTTGGATAGGAAATTCAGCTCCAATGACTCACAGACCTGTGGTGTAAGGCCTGAAATTAAGATTCAAAACTAAGTACTGCCTTGACCATGAAGGTTGGTAAAATCAGGGTACAAAGGCTCAAATGGATTAACTGCAAGTTCTCCTCCCACTCTGCTCCTGGTAGATAAGGTCCTCTAGCCAAGCAACCCTCCTTGTCAAAGGGACCAGGTGCAGTGCTAGGCTTCATGTCCCCGTCAGCCTGCAGAATTATCCAAGCAAGCCAACACATCCTCCCACAGGAACCAGGGGCACCTCGCCCTCTTGTTACTACAAAGCCTGCCTCCCACAGCTCCTGATGGCTCACTCTGTTCCCGACTGCAACCTCCTGGCTCTGTGTGGGGCAGGGTTGTTCTCCGCTGGGCTGTGAGCCTCTGAATTACCTGCTGCCCATCTCATCTGTCTAGGGTTGGATGTCGTACATTCAACCATCCTCTCAACCCTAGGGTGGGAATCCCTCCCTCACCAGTGGGGTGAAGTGGAGGCAAACTAGATAAGACCCCATCATACCATGTAGTATTGCACCCTGTTTCTTTTCTTTTCTTTTTTTTTTTTTTGACACAGGGTCTCACTTTGTTACCCAGGCTGGAGTGCAGTGGCACAATCTTGGCTCACTGCAACCTCCACCTCCTGGGTCCAAGCGATTCTTGTGCCTCAGCCTCCTGAGTAGCTGGGACTACAGGTGCTTGCCATCACACCCAGCTAATTTTTGTGGGGTTTTTTTTTTTGTATTTTTAGTAGAGACAGCGTTTCACCATGTTGGCCAGGCTGGTCTTGAACTCCTGACCTCAAGTGATTCGTCCCCCTTGGCCTCCCAATGTGCTGGGATTACAGGCATGAGCCACTACACCTGGCCACACACCTGCTTTTTCACACACTTACATTTCCTGTGTAACTGAAAAAACTTGACCTTGTGACACCTCTTTTCAGGAGAATGACATATAAAATTATTCATAATGATGTATTATGAAATATTTTGCCAATATTTTCCTTTAACAAAGATTAGGGAGGTAGTGTTTAGGATAGATTCTACATGGAACAAATTAGAAGTAGAAAGACCAGTCAAGAAGTATCTGAACAGAATGATAGCCGAGTGGTGTGCAGTGGATACTGTGACACGCTGCCCAGAAAGGACACTGAAAGACATCAGGCCCCAGCTGCTGGAAGTGCTACCATACTCAGCCTGTAGCTTTTAGCCCTCTCAGAAAGTGCCTGAGCTGCAGAAAGCTGCCTCACCTAAGGACATGCCCTGTCTTAGTCCTTTTGTGTTGCTATCCTACCAGAGACTAGTTCAAAAACAGCAGAAATGTATTTCTCACAATTCTGGAGGCTGTGAAGTCAAAGCACCAGGAAATTTGATGTCTGGTGAGGGTTGGCTTCCTAACTGATAGACAATGTCTTCTTACTGTATCCTCATGTGGTGGAAGGGGCAAGGGAGGGACCTCTCTGGGGTGTCTTCTATAAGGGCACTAATCCCATCCCGAGGGCTCCATCCTTGTGACCTAATCACCTTCCAAAGGCCCCAAATCCCAATACCATCACCTTGGGGGTTAGGATTTTAACATAGGAGTTTTGGAGGGACACAAATGTTTAGACCATAGCACACCTCTGCCTGGGGAAGCTCATATCGAGTGACCAATGGATGGTGGAGCATAAGGGCTTGGCCAGCGCAGCCATGCTTGGGATGTTTCTGAAAGTCCATCTAATTCCAGAGCTCTTGGTGAGGTTTGCAGAGACTGTCAGCCTTGGGTTGTAGCTTAACGTCACTGCTCTGCCCACTCCTGCTTCTGTCCCCTACCTTCCACAGGTGTGGTCCCTCCACAGGCACCCCTTCATGAAATGCCTCTTTAGAGTCTGGTTTCTGGGGATACAAGCTGTGACATTGAAAAAATGAAGAGGCCACGCACAGTGGGTCATGCCTATAATCCTAGCACATTGGGAGACCAAGGCAGGAGGATTGCTTGAGCTCCGTAGGTGAAGATTAGCGTGGGCAACATAGTGAGACCACATCTCTACAAAAAATTTTCATAAAAAAGAAAGAAAAAAAATAGAGATGGAAATGAGGGGAGGAGAGGGAAATTGAGAAATAAGAAGCTTAGATGATTTTCACCCTAAGGTTAAATTCCCCAAATAATGTTTCCCCATCTTCTCAGAGAGCCCACAGTCTGAATGAGGAGAAAACTGTTCAATGAAAAATCAACAAATAGTCAGGTGAACGCTCCAGAAATCTGCACAGAGTGGCAGTGCTCACGCCTTTTCCATAAACCAACCTCCTCACTCTCCCCTCCTCGGCAGCTCCCAGGCCTGAGGACGGGCAGAGTCACCTTCTCCCAAGAACAATCGAGAATCATTTCTCACTAGTAAGAATGTTGGCCTCACATTAAATTTGTGGATGTTTAATGGGCTTATTTATTTATTTATTTATTTAATTTTTGAGATGGAGTTTTGCTCTTGTTGCCCAGGCTGGAGTACAGGGGCGCGATCTTGGCTCGTTGCAACCTCTGCCTCCTGGGTTCAAGAGATTCTCCTGTCTTAGCCTCCAGAGTAGCTGCAATTACAGGCACACACCACCAAGCCCGGCTAATTTTTTGTATTTTTAGTAGAGATGGGGGTTTCACCATGTTGGCCAGGCTGGTCTCAAACTCCTGACCTCAGGTGATCCACCCACCTTGGCCTCCCGAAGTGCTGGGATTACAGGTGTGAGCCACCGTGCCCAGTCGGCTTATTCATTTATACTTCCATCAGGATTAAGTTCATCATGAAAGTAAAACAATCCAGATGGTTCTGAGACTGAATCTGAGCTCCTGCGTAACACAGCAGGGTGGATCTGGACTAGACGTCCTGCCCTGGACCAGCAAGCTTGGTCTCATAGGTGTGTACTGGAGGCAGCCTGAGAAGGTGTGATTTGATGGGCACCTAGAAGACCCATTGACCCACAAAAGACATGACTCAGTGAGGCTCTAGACCCTTTCTGCCACAGCAGCTTCACGTGGGCTCTGTAGATCGGCACAGCTTTTAGACCCAGCCATGCACGGCTCCTGACTTGGGCCATATAAAGGGGTCAACAACCTACAGACTTTGGGCCAAATCTAACCTCCCCATCCAGACCTGTTTCTGTACAGCCCATGTAAAAAATGTCTTTTACATTTTAAAAATCGTTGGTAAAGTTTTAAATTTGTAACTGTTGTGGGTACATAGTAGTGTATATGTTTATGGGGTACACGGAATGTTTTGATACAGGCCTGCAATGCAAAATAAGCACCTCATGTAACATGGGGTATCCATTCCCTCAGGCATTTATCCTTAGTGTTACAAACAATTCAATTATACTCTTTTATTTGTAAATGTACAACTAAGTTACGTTATGATTGAGTTTTTACTTTTTTTGAGACAGAGTCTCGCTCTGTCGCCCAGGCTGGAGTGCAGTGGCGCGATCTTCGCTCATGGCAACCTCCACTTCCTGGGTTCAAGTGATTCTCCTGCCTCAGCCTCCCAAGTAAGTGGGATTACAGACATGCACCCACACCCAGCTAATTTTGTATTTTTAGTAGAGACCGGGTTTTGCCATGTTGGTCAGGCTAGTTTCCAACTCCTGATCTCAGGTGATCCACTCACTTCGGCATCCCAAAGTGCTGGGATTACAGGTGTGAGCCACTGTGCCTGATCGAGTTTTTACATTTCTAAATAATTGAAAAAGCCCCAAAGAAGAATATTTTGCAACATAGGAAGATTATCTGAAATTCAAATTTCAGTGTTCACAAATGAAGTTTTCCTGGAACACAGCCATGCTCATTCTCTTAAATGTCATCTGTAGCTGCTCTCAGGCCCAACAGCAGAGTCGAATAATTGCCACAGAAACCACATGGCCCTCAGAGACTAAAAGTTTACTACCTGGTACTGACCCCTGCTTTATAGCTTTGCTGCTTCCCTCTGTGGTCTGAAGACCAGCCTCACCAGCTTTCCTGGGAGGCCGTTAGAAACACGGAATCTTGGTCCCTGCCCTAGACCTACTGATTCAGATCCCGAGAAATTTCTATTCCCATGAATGTTAGAGAAATGCCAGCTTAGAGGGCTCTGCCCTGGCCACCCTCTGCTGCCCCTCCCCTCAGTGCAGGCAGTTCGCAAGGTCAAGGGCATACATCCTCCTGGAACCTCTTCCCCATCTAGACCATGCTCTGAGTACCTGGGAATTTTCTGCCTCCAGGGTCAATGCCAGCCTCCTCTCTGGGGTCCATCCTAGCCCAACAGGTGGTCAAGATGCAGCTGTTACAGGGTGGGAGAGTGCCTGTGCTTGAATTTATGGATGGTGTGTCCTTTCGCTCAAGCAGCAAGTTCCTCACGGCATAAAGTGGGAAGACAAAGGGGAAGGATGGGGGCTGGGGGTTAGCTCTTGCTGTCCCATTACCTTCTGGCTTGGGCTCTAGAGCCCAGGAATTCTAGCCCGCCACGTAGTTATGTATATATATTTGACAGTTTATTCACTTGATACGTAACTTCTAAATATTTCAGCATAGCTTATGGGCCTTGACTGGTACTCTTGAATGTGAATAGCATGTCTACTGAATGTTTCTCAATGTGTGTTCTGAGGACCCCGTGCAGCAGAATTCACATGGGTTATTTGCTTAGAATGCAAATTCCTGGGTCCCACTTTTGATGATCCTGAATCAGGATTTTTTGAGGGTGGAGCCAAGGGATCTGCATTCTGACAAGTTTCCCAGTGGTTCTGGTTCACACCAGAGTTTCAGGAACTCTTGTAATGGGGTAGGGTGGACAGCAGCTGGCTCCCAGGGGAGAAGAAAAGGAACCAGCCAGGTCAGGGGACCACACTGGCTGCCAGCTTCAAACGCTTCCTGTTTCTCTCATTCTCTCTCTCCTCATCTGGCCTGAACCCAGCCCTGGGCGTGAGCTGCAGAGAGTTTTCTGCCAGGACTGGACAAGGGCATTCTCTCCCTAATACGGGGCCTTCAGAGACTGCTCTACCTAAGAAAGTGTCTGAGTCAATGTGAAACTGGAAAGAAGAGAGATATGGCGTGGCTGTGTCCCCACTCAAATCTCGCTTTGAATTATAGCTCCTACCGTTCCCATGTGTCATGGGAGGGACCCGGTGGGAGGTAATTGAATCATGGGGGGCAGGTCATTCCCATGCTGTTTTTGTGATTGTGAGTCTCACAAGATCTGATGGTTCTGTAAGAAGGAGTTCCCCTGCACAAGTTCTCTCTTCCCTGCCACCATGTAGAATGTGATGCTCCTCCTTGCCTTCTGCCATGATTGTGAGGCCTCCCCAGCCATGTGGAACTGTGAGTCCATTAAACCTCTTTCCTTTATAAATCCCCCAGTCTCGGGTATGTCTTTATCAGCAGTGTGAAGATGGACTAATACAAAGAGGAACTAGGGGAGCTTGGAGGAACCACAGAGACTCAATCAAGGATTCAGGTGAAGTCTCTGTTGCAAACCCTTGAGCAGGTGAGAACCCCTGGACTCTTGCAGGAGACATGGGAGGAGCTGTACATACAGACAGTGCTGTCCCACCAATGTGGGTTCAAACCCTGCATCTGTCACTGTCTATGTGACCTCGATCAAGTTCCTTAAGGTCTCCAGGTTTGTTTTCTTATCTGTAAGATGAGAATCCTCTTCTGCAAACCATGTCTGTTTAAAATACATGCTTGTTTTGAAAGTGATGCAGCAACATTTTCTCGAGTTAATGTTCTTTCTCACTCATAATTTTAAAATATTTATTCATGACTAACTATAATATTAAATCTGTGACTTTATTTTTGCTAAATGTCCATTTCAGAGAAGAATATGACTTTATATGTGTTTTTTAAAAATAAGCCTTAGCAATGCATATTTGCAATAAAAATATTTGACAATCCTAATACCTTCTAGGCTTGTCATGGAATGAAATGTGATAATTAAGTAAAACCCATTCTTGCCACAAAGATCTAAGCGGTGGCCACTTTTTTTTTTCCCCAAGGTGGAGTCTTGCTCTGTCACCCAAACTGGAGTATAGTGGCGTGATCTCGGTTCACTGCAACCTCTGCCTCCCAGGTTCAAGCAATTCTCCTGCCTCAGCCTCCCAAGTAGCTGGGATTACAGGTGCCTGCCACCACACCCTGCTAATTTTTATATTTTTTAGTAGAGATGGAGTTTCACCATGTTGGTCAGGCTGGTCTTGAACTCCTGACCTCGTGATCCGCCCACCTTGGCCTCTCAAAGTGCTGGGATTACAGGGATGAGCCACCGTGGCCGACCAGTAGCCACTGTTTATTAGGAAGCTTGTTATCTTCTACCACTGCACCTTCTGATGATTGCTCTCACAGGCACTTAACCACTGGCTAATAAAATGACTTTCCTTAAACCTCATGCACAGGAGGCCAGTTAGGCTCCAGTTGCAGCCCTGTGCCCGGGCAGTGCTTGGCCAGTGACCTCTAACTCCCTGAGGCTTCTTGTGACGAAGCAACTCCTGAAGTCACACGGCCAAGATGCTCACAGGACATGATTCTTAGGATGATCCCACCTGACCACAGCCTGGGACTCACTGTCACAGGTTAGTGATGAACGCCGAACCTTAATGAAACCTCCAGCGACACCTGTGCCATACTGCAAGTCACCACTAGGGGGAAGCAGAATACAAGCATCCAGGTGAGAACCAAGGAAGCACTGAGGAATGTGGCCCAGGAAGCCAAATGGGGATGGGAGGGGAGAAGGATCCTAGGTGCACCCTCCCTGTTCACCCCACCCACCGGGCAGACATGCACACTCCTGGTCTTGCTCTCAAACCATCGGATTCCTCTGTTACTCTGCTCTCTGGTCCTGGTACAGCACATTATATCTTCCGTATGGCAAAGGCCAGTGGTTCTCTAACTTGGCTGCATGTTTAAATCACCTGGAGAGTTCCATAAACTCTCTACATCCTGGTCTTATCTCAATTAAATCTGAATCTCTGTTGCTTGGAAGCAGGAATCAGTGCTTTTTATATTTATTTACTTGCTTATTTATTTTTGAGACAGAGTCTCACTCTGTTGTCCAGGCTGGAGTGCAGTGGTGCAATCTCGGCTCACTGCAACCTCAGCTCCCTGGGCTCAAGTGATTCTCATGTCTCAGCCTCCCAACTAGCTGGGACTACAGGCGTGCACCACCATGTCCAGCTATTTTTTTTTTCTATTTTAGTTGATATGGGGTTTTGCCATGTTGGCCAGGTTGGTCTTGAACTCCTGACTCAAGTGATCTGCCAGCCTCAGCCTCCCAAAGTGCTGGGATTACAGATGTGAGCCACTGCGTCCGGCCTCCAGAGCTTTTTAAAACACAACAGGTGATTCCAATTTGCAGCCAATTTTGAGAACCACCGTTTTAGGCAAAAGATCTCATTTCTTTTCAAATAGAAGCTGGCTTTCATTGCTAGAGGACTCCTCCAAGAAGCCTCCCTAATGAACCACACGTTTTCCTCCTCCATCTGTCCATGGGCCTGTCTGTAGCTGATGCCAGTACTTATCACGGCTTAAGATACGCACGGGGTGTTGTTAATATGCAGATTCAGATTCATTAGGTCTGAGGTGGGGTTGAGATGCTGCATCTCTAAGTCCCAGGTGCTGCTGGTCCACAGACCATCCACACCTGGGTTGGCAGGCCATCATCCTGTGTTTCCGCATGTGCACCTTTGCAGTTGTTCTCTAGCTGTTTTGCATTCCTTTTCTGCTTCTGTATTAACCATGTTTCTCCTTTCTGTAAACTTGATGCTTTAACATCTGCCCCGTGTGCATCTGCAGGACACACCTTGCTCTGGGCAACCCAATAATATGTCTCCCTCACTGTTCTCCTGCCCCTGGAAGGAGTCCTCCTGGGGGTGTGCTTTGCAAATAAAAACCAACCCAGCGTCTGCATCTCAACCAGTTCCCCTATCTGGAAGGAAGCAATCTGGGCAATGTGGGGTAAAATTAGATGGCAGAGATTTGTGACAAGCATAGAAGACCACCCAGCTTGCTCAGGGGGCAGCATCAATCATAAGTCACATCACAGCAGAGCCATGGTTCTCAAGTCCCAACAGGCAGAGCGAGGCGGTGGAAAGAGGGAGAGGGAGAGAGAAGCAGGGAGCTCTGACCCATGCAGGTGGACTTGGGATCATGGGAGCGCACACAGATAGACTCCAGGCTGGCTTCACTGAGACACCACCCAGAGAAAGGCAGCTGGAGGACACAAGGTGGGAATGGAGCCGTTGCCACCTTCCTGGAGCTCCAAGCCAGTCACCCTCCCCAGGGGCCCAGAGGCCACTGGGGCAAAGAGCACTGAAACTCTTTCACACCCTGCTGGCTACTTCCCTCCCTAGAGGAGCAGCAGAGAAGCCCACAGGTGGCCAGTGCTCAGTCAGCACAGCTGAGGTGGGCTGGCAAAGCTCCTGGCACTGTCTGTCTCCAAGAATTGGCTGGGGCATCAGATGGTGGCTGCGGAGCCTCATCTCCCCTCTCCTAAGCTTAGCGGAGATCAGGCTCAGCAGATCTGCCCAGGTTCCCAGGAGGTCGGGCTGGTTGCAGTCGCTCCCCTTTTGAACCAAGGTCATTTCTCTCAACCAAGGAACTTCCATAATCACAGGGATGTCCCCTGACCCCATCCCTACAAATATGTAGAGTGCGAGGGAGCACAGGGCAGGGGTTGGCTCTTAATCCCTGGCAGGGAGCTGCTGCCGTCTGACCCGAGCTGTGGGACAGCACTGGGTGTGTGCTCCTACTTCCCGGCTTATAGGTTTCCTCCTCTGTGTGGCACCAGCATGTGTGTTCCTGACCCCTTAGCAGAGAGGAGCTGATTCACTCTGTCTGTGAAGCCAAAACACAAGGGACCTGCAAGTTTTGAACCCTCCTCTCCACCAAGATGTGAGATGTATACTGCTAGATCCCTGAGATCCCATTAGGCTCAGCCCCTCCACCCACCTGCCTCTGCTGGGCTCAAGCCTCCCTCTGGCACCTGCAGCACAGAACAGCCTCCTCCAGCCTGGCTCCACGCCCGCCCCGCCCCCATCTTCCTCCTCCCTACCCCCTGGAATGAGCTTCCAAAAAGGCAGATCTTACCAGGTCTCACTCCTCCTCGAACACTTATCAATCTCCGCTTGCCTTTTCCATTCTCTTCTTCCCGGTCCCTTTCTACATATGGGTTTCCTCCCCAGTTTCACTGAGACAGGGCCATTGCCCTTGCAGGCCTCCCTGCTGTTTCTGAGTACACAGCTGCTTCTTGGATTTGTTCTCTTACTCTCTTCCCTGCTAGAAGGCACGGCTCACCTGTTCTTACTTTCCCTGACTGAGGTGGGCCCATTCCTCCGCTCTGCGCTCATAGCAGCCTCCTCTAACCTCCATTTGAGCCTTTGTTTTATTGCAGGGGTCCCCAACCCCTGGGCCATGGGCTGATACCAGTCTGTGGCCTGTTAGGAACGAGGCCTCACGGCAGGAGGTGAGTGGCAGGCGGGCGAGCAAAGCTTCATCTGTATCTGCAGCTGCTCCCCATGGCTCACATCACCGCCTGAGCTCCGCCTCCTGTCAGCTCAGCCGGGCATTAGATTCTCATAGGAGCATGAACCCTATTGCAAACTGCACACTCGAGGGATTTGGGTTGCCTGCTCCTCATCAGAATCTAATGCTTGATGATCTGTCACTCCTGATGATCTGTCGCTGTCTCCCAGCACCCCCAGATGGGACCGCCTAGTTGCAGGAAAACAAGCTCAGGGCTCCCACTGATTCTACATGATGGTGAGTTGTGTAACTATTTCATTATATATTACAATGTCATCATAATACAAATAACATGCACAGTAAATATAATGCATTTGAATCATCCTGAAACTACCCTGTGACCCTTGTCAGTGGAAAAATTGTCTTCCACGAAATCGGTCCCTGGTACCAAAAAGGCTGGGACCGCTGTTCTAGTGCATTACATTCTAATACTTTATTATTTATTTCTGTTTCCTCCACTGTGGGCGAGCCCCTTGAGGGCAGGGGTTTGTTCCCTCCGAAGCTTAACAGCCTGGCAACAGAGCTGGCCTTTGAAGGTTTTCCGTGAAATGAGTTCACCAGTGATTCTCCAGGTGTGGTCCCTGAACCAGCAGCATATCGGGGCCCGGGAACCTGTGAGAAATGCAATTCTCAGTCCCGCCCTGACCTGCCGAGTCAGAGCTCTGGGAATGGCACCCGGCCCTCTGTTCCTGCAGCCCTTCTGGGTGATTCTCAGGCACGCTCTCACGAGAGGTCAGCTGAATGAGGCACGTGAGAACCTAATGAAATATCATGTGAATGGAATTTGCTATTATTACTCAGCTTAGACTGAAGGATCCCAGGGTGGTGAGCGGCCCAGGGCACAGCTGTTCCCTGGTTCCCCATCCTCATCACTTGGCATGCAGGCTGCCTGGGGCACCCGAGGCCCATCTCTTCCTCAGCCCTTGTTAGATGTTGTTGCTATTTCTTTTTTAATTTTAATTTTTAGTTCTGGGGTACATGTGCAGGATGTGTAGGTTTGTTATACACACACATATCCATAAGTCAGACCTGAAGTTCTGGTGAGCACTTCTTGATAATTCTGTGACAAGCCCCTCTACCGTCTAACTCCTGCCTTCCTCGCTTGAGTCATCTCGAGACAGTCGCTGCAACATGCCTTACTCTTTCAGTTCCTCGAATTCCCTGAACTTCCATTTTTCTGGACCTTTGACTCTGTCTTTCCCCTGCTTGGAAATTCTCCTCCCCTCTTCCTTCAGGTCACAGTGAAATCATTTGGCTCAGAGCGGCTTCTAATCCTCTCTGAGGCTAGGACTTTACCCTTTTCCGTGCTCATGCTCATGGGCTTTCCTGTAATCTCTCCTTTCTCATCTCCTTCCCTCCTCTAGCCTGGAAGAGCAGGAACTGTCTCCCTCACTTTCCCCAGCACCTATCTCAGAGCTGGGCCTGCAGCCGGGGCTCATGCATTTGCTGGCTGACGTTAACGTGAACTAGCACACAGGTTAAATAACTTTCCAGGTCCCAAAATGATCCACTTGCTTCTCTTTCACTCTCGGGCTGAGAACATAGCTACTAATAAACCTGGAGTGGGAAGGGGTATCAGTAACAGAGACAAGTGGGTGATTGAAATGGAAGACAGCTGGAGAGAGGAGAACACAATGGGCAAGATGTGCACGGACAGCAGGAAGTTGCTGAGATTCCCACAAAGCATGTCTTTTCATTTGTGAAGAGGGGTCCCTAAGATGACAGTTCCATGGAGACTTTCCCTAAGGGCTCACTATGCCTTATTCTCTGGTATGTTGAATCTTTGGGGGTTGGCTATAAATAGACACTGAACTTGGACTTAGAAGAAAAAGGGGAGAGAAGAACATGTTGCGTCTCTTTGTATAAATGGCTACTACTCTCTCCCCAAACAAGCTACTTTAATAGGGGCTTCACACAAATTATAGAATACAGGTCTGTCACCTAGCCAGCCATGATGGTGTGCACCTATGGTTCCAGCGGCTTGAGAGGCTGAGGTGGGAGGTCCTTTGAGCCCAGGAGTTCAAGGTTCAAGTCCAGCCTGGTTAACATGTCAAGACCGTGTCTAAAATAAAACAGCAAAACAAAAACAATCTAATCTTAGGATTAGAAAGGACAAGGACACCAGATGTCATCAAGTCCCATCCTTTGACCTCTGCAGGAAATCCCTGTGCAGATTTCTGATAAGAATTCACTAATCCACTAGCCGTCAGTTCTCCACTTCACTAACTTCTGGGACAGCCTAGTTCCGTATTTGCAGGGTTCTAGTTGTTGAAAAAGTCTGTGAAGCCCAGTATCATGTATGTAGTGGTGGTTTATTGAACGAGATACATGAACACAGACAACATTTATAATCAAGACTTCAGAAATTATTTTCAAGTACTGTTGTATTGTTTTAAAAACAAAATATGGTGAGAAGATTGTCTTAAATGTTTGAAATTGTGTCTCCAGCTTTCAGATCGTACCAGATACTTATTCAATTTATTACCTGGGCAAGAAAAAAATTAAAAAGACAATAAAGGCTGTCTTGCTATATACTTAGAGCCAATTACTGAATATTTACCAAATAGCTCACCAAATGTCTCATAAGCATTTTTTTGAGTGTGTTCAGTCTTCAGATTGAACTTTCAGAACGGGCCTCCCTTGCTCATCCTGGGCTCATCATGATCCACTTCAGCATTTACACAAGGAGAGCGAGGGAACAGCACAGATCAATGGAAAGGAGACAACAGATCAGTTTCCAGTTCTATCCCTGCTACTAACTAGTGGTGAGCTCTTAGGCAAGTTGCTAGACACTGCTGGATCTTAGCTTCCTCCTCTGTAGACTATGGTGATTAAACCAGGTAGCCTTCAAGATTCAGTACCACTGCAACCCTTTGTGGCTCTAAAACTTTGCGCTTTCCTCCTAAAGCCAAAGCTTCATGAGTGAATTTAACTCTCATCCCGTTGAATAACTGATCAGTAGCAACCATGTGCTCCTACTAAATATAGATGGTGAAGTTAAATATGAACTATAGCTGTCCACATCCCCTGAATTTGCAGAAACTTGGGTTAATAAATAGTTGGCTGCATCACTCAGATCATAACCTCTCCATGCCACATCATTTCTGCCTTCATAGCTAGCTAAAATGCCTGGGTGTCAGCTGAATCTAGACTTTTTTAAGATTCTATTTTTAAACTACAGTCATGAGACCACATAATCCTAGTGGGGTAAATGCCAAAGGAGAAAAAAAAAAAGAAACAGAAAACAAAACCAAAAAACTGTAAAGAAATCTGAAGTGGTCTTCAGTAATTCTCTTTTTAGAATAATTTTTTCTCTCATATGATATTTCTTGATAGTAAGGTATGATTATCATGAAATCAAAATATATTTAGTAGAAAAATTACATTATTTCATTAGGAACTAAGGTTTTCAGTGCAAGAAAAAAGAAATATAAATATCAAATCAAAGAAGTTAAATAAAAACCTCTATCCTAAGTTTGAACTGGAAATACTAATGAGAACACACGATGTATTTTATGTTAAAATACGTTATTCCTAACTCTGTCTGTTGAAAAGGCCTAGATACCTTGACTAACAGTAGCAAAGAGTGTCCTGAGCACCCAGGCCGTTTTCTTTCTTCCTTTTTTTTTGAGACAGGGTCTCTCTCTGTTACCCAGGGTGGAGTGCAGTGGCATGATCTTGGCTCACTGAAACTTCCACCTCTGGGGTTCAAATGATCCTCCCACCTCAACCTCTCAAGTAGCTGGGATTACAAGTGTACGCCACCACACCGAGCTAATTTTTGTAATTTTAGTAGAGATGGGGTTTCACCATGTTGGCCAGGCTGGCCTCAAACTCCTGACCTCAAGCAATCTTCCCACCTCAGCCTCCCAAAAGTATTGGGATTATAGGCATGAGCCACTGTATCTGGCCTGGCCTCATGCACTCTAAATACCATTTCTGGCTAAAGGGAACAGAGTTCTTTGGAGAAATGGTCGATTCAACATCAGGGATAAGTTTGGAACATCTTGTCATATCATCCAGCAAGGAAACTATCAAAGACCATAAGAGTGTTCCAAAAAGACTTAGGAACCAGGTTGAAGAGCCTATTGGCCAGAGGTAAGACAATTACCAAAAACAAACAAACAAACAAACAAACAAAAAAACAAACAAACCAAAAAACAGGAAACCAGAATCTAATCAGAATCTAACTACTAACTACAAACTTATAGGAAATACACTTAGGACAGTGAATTTTATGTGTCAACTTGACTGGACCATGGTGTGCCCAGATATTTGGTCAGACATTATTCTGGATGTTTCTGTGAGGGTGTTTTTAGATGAGATTAATATTTAAATTGGTAGACTAAGTAAAGCAGATTCCTCCCTATATGGATCATTGTAGACCTCATCCTACAGTTGAAGGCCTGAATAGAACAAAAAGGTTGACCCACCCTAAGAGAGAATTCTTCACATCTGATGGCCTTCCAAAGGGAGCATCAACGTTTTTCCTGTCTTTGAACCAGAACTGAAACATCAGCTTTTCCTGAGTTTTTAGCCCGTGCCTGTGGACTGAACCACACCATCAGTTCTGCTGTTTCTCAGTTTTTCAGGCTACACTCTCTTGGGGCTCCAGGTGGTTGACTGCAGGTCTTGGGACCTGCTAGCCTCCATAATTCTGTGACCCAATTCTTTTTTTTTTTTTTTTTTTTTTTTTTTTTTGAGACGGAGTCTCACTCTGTCACCCAGGCTGGAGTGCAGTGGTGCGATCTCTACTCACTGCAAGCTCCGCCTCCCGGGTTCACACCAGTCTCCTGCCTCAGCCTCCCGAGTAGCTGGGACTACAAGCGCCCGCCACCTCGTCTGGCTAATTTTTGTATTTTTAGTAGAGACGGGGTTTCACCGTGTTAGCCAGGATGGTCTCGATCACCTGACCTCGTGATCCACCCGTTTCGGCCTCCCAAAGTGCTGGGATTACAGGCGTGAGCCACCGTGCCCGGCCAACCCAGTTCTTTATACTAAATCCCTCTCCTCTCTCTCTCTTCTATTGGTTCTGTTTCTCTGGAGAAACTTGGCTAAGCCACACCTCCACAGGGATAAAATCAACAAAAAGCAGAGTATAGGACATTTTATAAGCCAAATGAAATTATTACTTATCAACAAATAAATTGTCTCCCCCCAAAAAAACAACAGAAAGGGTAACTTATAGATTAAAAGAGATTTAAAAGGCTTATTCACCAAATGAAATGGAGGAGCCTTAGTTTGGATTCCTATTTGAACAAACCAAGTTTTTTAAAACTTATGAGGCAATCAGGGATATTTGGAACATTGCTTGGATACTTGATGATGTTATGGAAATATTGTTGATTTTTTTGGATGCAATGACATTTACAGGGCTATGCTTTAAAAAGTCCTTAAATTTCAGAGATATATACTGAAATGCTTATGAATAAAATAATTTCAGTATCTGGAATCTGCTTCAAAACAATTCATCAAGAGTAGGAGGATGGGTTAAAAATAGAGGGGGTGGCCGGGTACAGTGGCTCACGCCTGTAATCCCAGCACTTTGGGAGGCCAAGGCAGGAGGATCACGAGGTCAGGAGATCAAAACCATCCTGGCTAACATGATGAAACCCCGTCTCTACTAAAAATACAAAAAAAAAAAAAAAAATTAGCCGGACGTGGTGACGGGCACCTGTAGTCCCAGCTACTTGGCAGGCTGAGGCAGGAGAATGGTGTGAACCCAGGAGGAGGAGCTTGCAGTGAGCCAAAATCACACCACTGCACTCCAGCCTGGGTGACAGAGCGAGACTCTGTCTCAAAAAAAAAAAAAAAAAAAAAAAGTAGAGGGGATATAGAGGAAACAAAACTGGTCAAGTGTTGATAATCGTTGAAGAATACAAGATCAGAATATGGGGGATTATTATACTATTTTCTCTACTTTTGTACATTATTTCTATACTAAAATTTTTGCAAGTAAATGCTTTAGTTTTTTTGCCTACCTCAACATTAAACTTGTATTTTTAAGGCATCAGTGACAACTTACTCCTTTCTTGTCTATCACAAATATGTTTCCACTTGCCTCCTAAACTGTATGTTTTTTTTTCATTAGCTTCCTCAAATATATGATTTCAGCTCTCCTTTATCTCGTAAGAAGGGTTCCGATTTACTTTGTCATACATATTTACATGTAGTGATTTGTTGAATTATTTCAAAATTATTACTGAAATGCACATTCTCTGGTTCAAGCTCCAGTGGGTTCTCACTGCCTTGTTATACAGCCACGCAGCCTCACTTTAACAGTCAAAGCCTATCATAATCAAGCTCTACCCAACACATCAGACAGGCTCTTCCAAAAAATAGAAGAGAGGAAACACTTCTCAATCCATTTTATGAGACCAATATTACCCCAATACCAAAACCAGACATCAAAAAAAAGACAGAAAAGAAAACCACAGACTAATATCCACATTGTAATGAATAGTAAAATCCTCAATAAAGTACTAGCAAACTGAATCCAGACACATATAAAAAGAATTATATACTTAAAAATGGTTCAAATGGCAAATTTTATGTTATATATATTTTAACACTATTTTTAATAGTAAAATAAATAGTGGTAAAATATATGTAACATAATATTTTTTTAAATAGTAGAATAAATAAATAAACATAAACATACATCATGACTAAATGGGATTTATCTCAGGGATTCCAGGTTGGTTTAATATTAGAAAATCAATTAATGGAATACGTTATATTGATAGAATAAAAAGAAAATCATACAATCATCTCAGTAGACACAGAAATGCATTTGACAAAACCCAAGTTCATAACTCCCAGATTAAGAGCACCTGTTTTGGAGGCTCTCTAAACATAAGGAGATGACAGTAGTGAAGAAAGACTCTGAGTATCAAAAGTGAATGGATCTCAGAGACTGCCACAGGAAAAAATATCTTTTTGAATCTAGTGGAGAAAGTCTTTGTAAATCTGCTTTGATCATAAACAATGCCAGCATGAATGACTTATCCAAGATCTAAGAGAGCGTAGAATGAAAACTTAAACGATAGGAAATGTGTGTATTCCTCCTTTGCCACTGGCATAGTTATTCACCTGCCAGGTGGCCAGTGAGTATTTTTGAAGTGAATGGCTTGAAGGTTTAGGGCAAGCACTCTAGACTTAAACTTAACTTTCCTGGCTGTGTCATTGTAAGCAAATTACTTAACCTTAAAGTCTCAGCATTTTGCTTATTGTTTCATCTCTAAAGTTAGGATAATAATTCTGCTACCATAAGGTGAGGGTTTTAAGACACAATATCAGCTGCGCATGGTACACCTGTGATATGGTTTGGCTCTGTGTCCCCACCCAAATCTCATGTTGAATTGTACTCCCATAATTCCCCCTTGTTGTGGGAGGGACCGGTGGGAGATACTTGAATCACAGGGGCAGTTTTCCCCATACTGTTTCCATGGTGGTGAATAGGCCTCAGAAGATCTGCTGGTTTAATAAGGGGTTTCTTGGCCGGGCGCGGTGGCTCACGCCTGTAATCCCAGCACTTTGGGAGGCCGAGGCGGGCGGATCACAAGGTCAGGAGATCGAGACCACGGTGAAACCCTGTCTCTACTAAAAATACAAAAAATTAGCCGGGCGCGGTGGCGGGCGCCTGTAGTCCCAGCTACTCAGGAGGCTGAGGCAGGAGAATGGCATGAACCCGGGAGGCGGAGCTTGCAGTGAGCCGAGATCGCGCCACTGCACTCCAGCCTGGGCGACAGAGCGAGACTCCGTCTCAAAAAAATAAAAAATAAAAAAAATAAGGGGTTTCTGCTTTCACATCTGCCTCACTCTGTCTTTCTGCCACCAAAAGGCAAAAGTGCCTTTTGCTTTCTGCCATGATTGTGAGGCCTCCCCAGTCATATGGAACTGTGAGTCCATTAAACCTATTTTCTTCCCAGTCTCGGGTATGTCTTTATCAGCAGTGTGAAAATGGACTAGTACAACCTGTTACCCTAGCACTTTGGGAGGCCAAAGTAGGCGGATGACTTGAAGTCAGGAGTTCGAGACCAGCCTGGGCAACATGGTGAAACATCATCTCTACAAAAAATACAAAAATTAGCCATGTGTAGTGCTGCACACCTGTAGTCCCAGCTACTTGGGAGGCTGAGACAGGAGGATCACTTGAGCCTAGGAGGCAGAGGTTGCACTGAGCCAAGATCACACCACGGCACTCTAACCTAGGTGACAGAGTGAGACCCTGTCTCAAAAAAAAAGAAAAAAGCAAAAACACAGTATCTTTGAAATGCGCAGCATGGCATCTGGGACACGGACACCTTTGTCATCATGAACAACATCCAAGACTATAAAAATCACGGGTCTTTCTTGGGACTATTAGGTTTGCCAGTTGTATACATAAATGTTAGATTAGACGGCTTCATAATACCAAGTTAAGAATGACTAATGTCCTTGTGTAATGAATAACCTTGCTCCAATAACCTTGAAAATGAAACAAAAGTTTGATCACAGAGTGAAATTTGATTCAGACAACTACGGGAGTTGTGTATTTCAGATAAACCCATAAGTGGCACAAACAAATGATAACCCTAGCTGGGTTGTCCAAAAAAAAGGGTTTTGCAGGGCAAGTCCTTAGCCTGTGTATTGGGTCACTGCCAAGGGATGATGTTGTCCATATGGAGGCAGAGTGTGAACTTCTTTCAGTTCTGACTGACTGCTGTAAATAGTGTCACATGGCTAAAGCTGTGTAAGTAGTTTCAAAACCTGCTTTAAAGTATAGTTAAGGCCAGGCTCAGTGGCTCATGCCTGTAATTCCAGAATTTTGGGAGCCTGAAACAGGAATATTGCTTGATTCCAGGAGTTTGAGAGCAGCCTGAGCAGCATGGCGAAACCCCATCTCTACAAAAAGTACAAAAATTAGCCAGGCGTGGTGGCACATGCCTGTAGACCCAGCCATTCGGAAGGCTCAGGTGGGAGGATCACCTGAGCCCAAGAGGCCAAGACTGCAGTGAGCCATGATCACGCTAATTAACTCCAACCTGGGTAACGGAGGGAGACTCTGCCTCAAAAAAAAAAAAAAAAGACAAATATATATATATATATATATGTCATATATATGTTAATATATAAAGAGTTTGCACTTTTGACTCAACTATATGTATATACACACACAAATATATATACATATATGTATGTGGATAGATAGATAGATGATAGATAGGTAGATAGTTAGATATTAATAGTTAAGAGTCAGACTCAAATGCTGTCACGGGCAAAACAATGGAGAAAACCTTAAGGACTTTACCATAGAGAGATGTGGGCCCCTGGTTAGGGGCTTGCCCTGTCGACAAGGATTTATATGAGAAACATTTCAGAAGCATCAACATAGCCAAACACAAAGGCTCTGCAGGCCTCAGTCCTTGGCAAGCAGCTTACAGCCACCGATGAGGTGAACAAGGCATAAATGAGGCATTACTCTTTTGTATCCCTGAGCCCATAGATTGTTTTTCTTCTTCCAATCAGGTAAGAACCTTGCAGAAACTGGACTGTTAGAAGCGGAATTATAGCATCACAGTATCTTTTGAGTTGTTTATATTTCCCCATTTCTGGTTGCTTCCAGTTCCCTTTGTACATTCTTCCTTTCCTTTTTCTACCTCAAACTCAGCTGTTGTTTAGAATGAGGTGGAACTTGGCTACCATTTCTGTTTTTTGTCTTCTTCTCCAAATACTTAATGCCTCAAACAGATTTGTGTGTTCTGGCCTAGAAACTAACTCCTCTGCCAAGTGGTCCCCAGGCCCTGACTCCTTTTTCCTCACTTCCAGCTTCTAAGAGACTCCTAACCACCTTTGTAAAGGGAACCGTGTAATAGGGCTGTGCCCACCCTAGGTACTGCCCACATGTTTATTGTGGGCCTCTTGGCTTACTTTGATACCCAAGTCTTTGCCTTTATGAAAGTTATTTACTTCTGAAAAGTGTTTAGAGAATGATGACATGAAATCAATATTGGTTTTAATAAATTTAAATACCTTTCATTACAGGCAGAATGAACCAAATAAGTAAAAGCGGCTATAAAGATTATAATCTGAATGTGATTTAGCAATGTAGTATTGAAAGGCAATTTTTAAAAAGGTAAAATCATAACTCTCATACAAACACAAATGACCATCACTAACTCGTGAGTTATTTATTATTAGTTATGATTAATTAATGCAGGACTCTGTGAGGTATTACAACTGGATTTTACAGGCTTTACCCCACAAAATTCTTCAATAGAGTTTACGTACTACTGCATGTAAAGTGTTTATTTTTATTTTTGAGACAGGGTCTCACTGTTACCCAGGCTGGAGTGCAATGGCACTGTCACAGCTCACTGCAGCTTTCACCTCCTGGGCTCAAGTGATCTTCCCACCTCAGCCTCCTGAGGAGCTGGAACTACAGGTGGCATCACTGTGCTTGGCTAATTTTTTTTTTTTTTTTTTTTTTTTTTTTACTTTTTGTAGACATGGGGTCTTGCTATGTTTCCCAGGTTGGTTTTGAACTCCTAGCCTCAAGTGATCTTCCTGCACTGGCCTCCCAAAGTATTGGGATTACAGGCATGAGTCATCGTGCGTGGTCAAGTGTTTTATTAAGAACAAGTTCTGCTGTTCTGTGTGTCACAGAAGGGCACAGTTAAAGCATTTGCACTTGTGAGATCAAGTGGTAGCTTCGATTTATAAAGCAGAACTGTCATCAGGAATTTGGTTGAGGAAGCTGAAGCTGTTTTATCTCAAAGTTTTTTTCCTGGAATAATTCAGTTCTCCAAGGGAACTGTGGGATTCACAAATCATGACCAGGTCAGGAAAACAGTCATGCTAATGATAATGGGGCATGGTATGGGACAGGGGAAAGACCACTAACTTCTTTTTCTAAAGTAGGATGCTGGAGACACCACCATAGAACTAAAAAAGCCAAATAACTTGAGGGCAAGAGTGAATAGGAATCAAAGGCAAAGGAAAAAGGTAAAGTTTCTTTTAGCATAAATAAAGGCCTCAAGAAGTATCTGTTCTTCCCTCTCCTGAATGACTCCATTATGAGGGATAGAAATCAAAGAGCAATAGAATGAGGTGGAGAAGTACTGGAGTGTTTTAGCTGAACTTCACTCAAGGTCACACTATTATTTAAGAATACAGAATGCAAGGCTGGGCATGGTGGCTCACACCTGTAAACTCAGCACTTTGGGAGGCTGAGGGGGGAGGATAGCTTTGGAGTTTGAGACCAGCCTGGGTAACAGAGGGAGACCGTGTCTCTAAAAAATAGTTTTTTTTTCTTTTGAGACAGAGTCTTGCTGTGTCACCCAGGCTGGAGTGCAGTGGGCTGATCTCAGCTCACTGCAACCTCCACCTCCATGGTTCAAGCAATTCCCTGCCTCAGCCTCTGGAGTAGCTGGGATTACAGGCACGCACCACCACACCCAGCTAACTTTTTTGTATTTTTAGTAGAAACGGGGTTTTACCATGTTGGCCAGACTGGTTTCAAACTCCTGACCTCAGGCAATCCGCCTGCCTCAGCCTCCCAAAGTGCTGGGATTACAGGCGTGAGCCACCATGCCCAGCTAAAAAATAAAAGTTTAGCTGAGTGCAGTGGTATGTGCCTGTAATCCCAGCTACTCCAGAGGAGAGAGGCTGAGGTGGGAGGATTGCTTGCACCCAGGAGGTTGAGGCTGCAGTGAGCCATTGATATGGTTTGGCTGTGTCACCACCCAATATCTCATCTTGGATTGGAATCCTCATAATCCCCATAAAACCTTCACACGTCAAGGCAAAGACCAGGTGGAGGTAATTGAATCATGGGAGTGGTTTTCCCCATGCTGTTCTCACGGCATTGAGTGAGTTTTCATGAGATCTAATGGTTTTATAAGGGGCTCTTTCCTTTTTGCCATGTGAAGAAGGTGCCTTCTTCCCCTTCGCCTTCTACCGTGATTGTAAATTTCCTGAGACCTTCCCAGCCACAAGGAACCATGAGTCAATTAAACCGCTTCCCTTTATAAATTGCTCAGTCTCAGGTATTTCCATATAGCAATGTGAGAGTGGACTAATACAGTCAATTGGTACCACAGAGAGTAGGTTGCAGCTATAAAGATACCCATAAATGTGGAAGCAACTTTGGAACTGGGTAACAAGCAGAGGTTGGAAGAGTTTGGAGGGCTCAGAAGAAGACAGGAAGATGTAGGAAAGTTTGAAACTTTCTAGAGACTTGTTGAATGACTGTGACCAAAATGCTGACAGTGATATTGACAATGAAATCCAGGCTGAGATGGTCTCAGATGGAGATGAGGATCTTGTTGGGAACTGGAATAAAGGTAACTCTTGCTATGCTTTAGCGAAGAGACTGGAAGCACTTTGCCCCTGCCCTAGAGATCTGTGAAACTTTGAACTTGAGAGAGATGATTTAGGGTATCTGGTGGAAGAAATTTCTAAGAAGCAAAGTGTTCAAGATGTGACTTGGGTGCTCTTAAAAGCATTCAGTTGTATGCATTCACAAAGAGATGATTTGGAATTGGAACTTATATTTAAAAGGGAAGCAGAGCATAAAGTTTAGAAAATTTGCAGCCTGACAATGCAACAGAAAAGAAAACCCCATTTTCTGGGGAGAAATTCAAGCAGGCTGCAAAAATTTGCATAAGTAATAAGGAGCCAAATGCTAATCACCAAGACAATGGAGAAGATGTCTCCAGGGCATGTCAGAGGTCTTCATGGCTGCCCCTTCCATCACAGGCCTGGAGGCCTAGGAGGAAAACTGGTTTCATGGGCCAGATCCAGGGTCTTGCTACTTTGTCCGGTCTCAGGACTTGGTGCCCTGCATCCTAGCCATGGCTAAAATGGGCCAATGTACAGCTCAGACCATTGTTTCAGAGGGTGCAAGTCCCAAGCCTTGGCAGTTTACACATTGTGTTGGGCCTGCAGGTGCACAGAAGTTAATAACTGAGGTTTGAGAACCTCTGCCTAGATTTCAGAGGATGTATGGAAATGCCTGGATGTCCAGGCAGAAGTTTGTGGCAGGGGTGGAGCCCTCATGAAGAACCTCTGCTAGGGTAGTGTGGAAGGGAAAAGTGGGGTCAGAGCCCCCACACAGAGTCCCCACTAGGGCATACAGTAGTGGAGCTATGAGAAGAGGGCCACTGTCCTCCAGACCCCATAATGATAGATCTACTGACAGCTTGCACCATGCACCTGGAAAAGTTGCAGACACTCAATGCCAGCCTGTGAAAGCAGCTGCGAGTGGGGTTGTACCCTGCAATGCCACAGGGGTGGAGCTGCCCAAGGTCATGGGAGACCACCTCTGGCATCAGTGTGACCTGGATGTAAGACATAGAGCCACGGAGATCATTTTGGAGCTCTAAGATTTAATGACTGCCCTGCCAAATCTGGACTTGCATGGGGCCTGAAGCCCGTTTGTTTTGGCCAATTCTCCCATTTGGAACAGGTGTATTTACCCAGTGCTCTTCCCTCATTGCATCTCAGAAGTAACTAACTTGCTTTTGATTTTACCGACTTATAGGCAGAAGGGACTTGCCTTGTCTCAGATGAGACTTTGGACTTGGACTTTTCGGTTAATACTGGAATGAGTTAAGACTTTGGGGAACCATTGGAAAGGCATGATTATGTTTTGAAATGTGAGGACATGAGATTTGGGAGTGGCCAGGGGGAGAATGATGTGGTTTGGCTGTGTCCCCACCCAAAATCTCATCTTGAATTGTAATCCCCATAATCTCCATAATCCCCACGTGTCAAGGGAGAGACCAGGTGGAGGTAACTAAATCATGGGGGCAGTTTCCCCCATGCTGTTCTCATAATAGTGAATTTTCACAAGACCTGATAGTTTTATAAGAGGCTCTTCCCCCTTTACTCAGCACTTCTCCTTCCAGCTGCCTGTGAAGGAGGTGCCTTGCTTCCCCTTCACCTTCCACCATGATTGTAAGTTTCCTGACGGCTTTTCAGTCATGCAGAACCATGAGTCGATTAAACCTCTTTCCTTTATAAATTACCCAGTCTCAAGTATTTCCTTACAGCAATGTGAGAATGAACTAATACAGCTATGATCACCACTGCACTCCAGTCTGGGTCACAGAGCAAAACTTTGTCTCAAAAAACAAAACAACAAGAACAACAAAAACACGAAGGTTATTTCTCCACCTCTTGACTCTGTGTTTGGTTATACGACTTGCTTTGACCAATGGGATGTCACAGACATGATACAATCAGAGGTCTACACAACCACTCATGTGATTGCACTTGTTCTGCTGTACTTTTGCCAAGAAAAAATATGCTCAGGCTAGCCTACTGGTCCTAGGAGGTAGACAGAGCAGAACCAAGTCACCCCAGCCAACCTCATCTAACGTCAGCAAACCCCCATTAGACCCCAAGTGCATGAGTTGAGTCCAGTTGAGATCAGCAAAGCCCAGCCTAGATTAGCTGAACCTCACAGGTGCAAGAAATGAATGTTCATTATTGTTGTTGACCATGAGGCTCTGTGGTTGTCGGTTACATAGCAATTTTCTGACAATAGCTAACTCACATGTTGACTTATTTTCAACATACCCTTATGAGATGACAGAGATTGCTGCAGATATGCCCAGTTCAGTTTTGGCTTCCTTGAGGGTCTTCAAGGAGTACACCCAAGAAACAGGGCAGAAACCATAACTATATACCCAGGCTGCCTCTTCTGTTTGGAAGAGATCCTTATTTGGAAACCATTCATATGATGCCAGGCTAGTGGCAGCCCCAGGGGAACTGAGGGTCAGAAAATAATATCTGATAACTGGGAAGAACTAAGATCATTTCTAGCTGCAGAGTATCTGAAACTCGAGTAGGAAACTAGAGAATGGAACAAACAGTGGTAGCAACAGGGAATCCCCCTATATCAGTATGTGATTCACCAAATACAAGGTCAAACAGATAACCACAACTCCCCTGTCAGTTCCCAAGACTGCACAGAACACAGAGCCCGCGGCACCTTGTTTTGGTCCTCCCTGAGTTTCTACACACCCAGCTTCTCAAAGAAAGAGGCTCCATTTGCATACGAAACAAACTCTGCAATGTAGAAGTTGGCTGTTTCATCTGAAGCAGATTTTGTAAGCTTGTGCAATGGTAAGAATGTAATTTAACTCAACAAATTTTTTTAGTGCACAACAATCCTGAAAACTGGAATAATCTCCAGAGATGTGGATGGACTGGGAATTGGATCTGCCTCCATATGCCAGGGTTAAGACATAGTCCTGCTAAAGAAGCAAGCAAATGCATACATAGCAACAGAGGTGACCAGAAGATGGGTGCAATAAAACGCTTCTGGATCACAGGAACACTTGTGGGACTAGGACACAACAGGAAGGCTGTGGAAGGAAGTGCTTTTGCAGAGGAACATGATGAGTTTGGTTTGGGACCTATGCTATTTACAGCCTGGCAGGGACACTGTCTGTCTTACATATTTGTACATATCAGCTCCATCTTTTTCCTATTTCCCATTCTGCTTCAATCCTGCCTGCAAATTTCAATCTCCCTTGGAGAAAAGACACAAGAACTTGTTTTTCTGTGATCTGCCCTTACAAACCAAGCAAAATGCCTTATGCATAGAAGATGCCTAATGAATGTTTTCATTTTTTTTTTTTTGGTTCGTTTTGTTTTGTTTCATTTGGTGCAGGGTCTCCCTCTGTAGCACAAGCTGGAGTGTAGTTGCATGATGATAGTTCACTGCAGCCTTGAATTCCTAGGCTCAAACAATCCTCCCATCTCAACCTCTTAAGTAACTGAGACTACAGCTGTGCTCCATCATGCCCAGCTAAGTTTTTTTTAAAAGTTTCTGTGGAGACAGGGGTCTTATTATGTTGCCCAAGCTGGTCTCGAACTCCTGGCCTTAAGCAAACCTCCTGCCTCAGCCTCTCAAAGTGCTGAGATTACAAGAGTGAGCCACCATGCTCAGCTGATTTTTGTTGCATGAAGGAATAAATACATATTTGAATATTCTTGGACAGGGGTTTTACCTCTGCTTCCTGGAGTTCCTTAGAGAAAAGTGGGGTGGAATAGGAGAGCAGATATGGGAAAGGGGTTGGGAGATTTGTGGAGACAAGGAACAGACAAGGAATAGGTAAGAAAGCAGTGTTGGCAGAACCCAGGATTAAGATTTTTGGGAAAGTAAAGACAGGGAGTAAAGATGGGAGACGATCTACTTGGATGTGCAGATAGCAAGTGTAGTTTAATACCTACAGGATATGAAATTAAAAGTTTCACCCCAAATGACACACAATTTTATTGTCTCTGGCATCACAATAAATAAAAGCCTCTTTCAGCATTTTTGTACCTGCCTCTGGCCTGATGCAGTCATTTTTATTGCACTGGATGGTATCTGTATTTATTATCAAACCAGGGAATTTCTGCTAAGTCATCTTGAAGTCTAACTTAGCTTGCACAACATGCTGTTTCATAATTAAATTAAAATTGCAGGATATTTTGGATTAGAAGAATCTTCCTTCAGCCAGGCCTGAGTTTAGTAAGGGAGTGTGACCTGTATGAAATAGAATTCCCTCATCCAAAACATCCGGAACATTTCACTGGATTAATTTGTAACTCACTGGGAGATTTTTAGTTCAATTTGCTAAAGATTTTCTGTTTCCATTTCTCTTTTCAATTCAGGTCAATATACAGTTATTCAACTCTTTCATTGAAAATGATATGAAAAGTGTTACTGAGTCCAAAGAATAAAGAAAATGAAAGGTAAAATGCAAGCAAAGGAAGAAATGTAATGAGTGAATAAATAAGTTCATTCGTGAATAAAGAATTTATTCATGAATAAATAAATCCATTCATCCAACAAATGAACTTACAGAACCCTTATTTTTACCATGCACGAAGCTAGGTAAGTACTGTGCAGTGGGGGCAGAACTATAAGCCATAGTTTCTGTTCTCTAGAAATTCAGAATTTTGTTTATTTATTATAGAAAATTTGCTCTTAGACAGTTGAAGTCCAATTTATATTGGTGTTTTAATTCAATCAAAAACTTCACGAAGAAATAAACCATGAACAATTCCCTTATACCTTTAAGAAGACATTACATGCTCTCTGTGGGAAAAGCCTAACAAAATCACTTTTTTGTACTTTGCACCACTGGACAGGATATGTGTGTATTGGCTAGACAGAATCCTGTGGCCACTGGCCAATAGGCTGCAGGAAGAGAATTTTAAAATAGTTTTTTTTTTTTTTCCCCCATTAGAGGCTATAGAAAATAATCCTTGACTGGGCCCGGTAACTCGCCTGTAATCCCAGTGGTGTGATCAAGGCTTACTGTAGCCTCTAACCCCTGGGCTCAAGCAGTCCTCCCACCTCAGCCTCCCAAGTAACTGGGATTACAGGTGTACTCCATCACACCCAGCTAATTTTAAGATTTTTTTGTAGAGACAAGGTCTCACTATGTCGCCCAGGCTGGTCTCCAACTTGTAGCCTCAAGTGATCCTCCTTCCTTGGCCTCCCAAAGTGCTAGGATTATAGGCATGAGCCACCATGCCCAGCCAAAGATATTGTTTTGACTGAACTTGCAGGCCTGTGACTCAAACTTGACTGTGAAGGGGTGGAAGTAGGTGCTACATCTCCCTCAAAATATTCATTTGCATTTAAAAACCAGAAGCTGCCTATAAAGTTGGACAGCATCTTTGCCCTTAGTATATCCTCAGATTCATGAATTTTCATAGGAGTCAAGAAGTTTTCTGAAAGGGTCCAGGACCCTGACAAGGCTCCCACACCCCTCCCTTCATCCTTCCACACTCACACCTCATCCCCTCTGCTGCCTCTCCACTAATCTTCTGTGACAAGGCTGGAGTATACAAAAAGAACACTTTCCTTGGGTGGGGAGAGGGGAGGGGAGCCTGCACCAGAGATTCTGACTCAGCATCAGGCTTGCTTTCCCTCCCTCCCTCTCTCTCTCTTTCGTTCGTTCATTCGTTTTTGAGACAGAGTCTTGCTCTGTCACCCAGGCTGGAGTGCAATGGTGCAATCTCACTGCAACCTCCACCTCCCGGGTTCAAGTGATTCTCCTGCCTCAGCCTCCCAAGTAGCTGAAATTACAGGCATGCACCACCACACCTGGCTAATCTTTGTATTTTTAGTAGAGATGGGATTTCACCAGATTGGCTAGTCTTGAACTCCTGACCTCAGGTGATCCACCCGCTTCGGCCTCCCAAAGTGCTGGGATTACAGGTGTGAGCCACCTCACCTGGCCTGGCCTTCTTTCAATGACTGGGGAGAAGTGCAGGCCTGGCCCAGGGGACACCTGCACTCAAATTATCCTGACTTGGTCAACCTGGTTGTGGGTAGATCTTCTGGCAAACACTTGTCCAAAGGTAAATTGAAATTGTTACCACGCTTGGGACCCTTGGAGAGTGAGAAAAAGGGAAGGTAGATTTAGAGCTGTCAGAAGCCAGCATGGGGGAATGAGATTGAGGGGCAATGTTGGCAGTAAAATCTCAAACTCCCAACCGCAGGTGATCTGCCTGCCTCGGCCTCCCAGAGTGCTGGGATTACAGGCGTGAGCCACCATGCCCAGCAAGGCACTAGAATCTCAAGTGGGAAGAGCTCATATGCAGAAATGTTACTGGGACAGCCATGCCTATGGACCTTTTCTAGAAGCAGTGTTAGCATAAAACATATAATTTTTAATCACTGTGTGTGTGTTTTTTTTTCTTTTTGGGATGGATCTCACTCTGCTGCCCAGGCTGGAGTGCAGTGGTGCAATCGTAGCTCACTGCAATCTCCACCTGCTGGGTTCAAGCGAGTCTCCTGCCTGAGCCTCCCTAGTAGCTGGGATTACAGGCGTGTGCCACCACAACCTGCTAAATTTTTGTATGTTTAGTAGAGATGGGGTTTCACCATGTTGGCCAGGCTGGTCTGGAACTCCTGACCTCATGTGATCTGCCTGTCTCAGTCTCCCAAAGTGCTGGGATTACAGACTTGAGCCATCAGCCTGGCCTGTGCTTGTTTATTTAGAGGTAAGGCTCATGGAATTTGAGGCTGGTGGGTGAGGATGTTGGTGGAATGATAGCCCAGCCCACTCCTGCTAACAAGAGAGTGGGTTCTCCCGACAGACAAGAGCAGGTAGGAGAAGAGGAGATAATTACAAATATTGCTAGGGAAGAGATGTTTAGGGAGGGGACTCCTGGAAAAGTCTGGAGTTTCTGCCTAGATTTCATGTGAATTGGGGCATAAATGTAAAGATAATAGCATTTGTTCCCATAGGCTGGTATATTACAGAGAATAACTTTTACAAAAATAAAATTAAAAGTATGAGATATCAGAGAGGTTAAAAAGTAAAAAACAAAAACAAAAACGAAACCCATTACATGCTGATTAAGGGAAGAATCAAGGTTTATCAATAGGAAGGCAAGACCTGTATACTGAAGTTAATAATAAAAGGTAATTACAAATATTTTAAGAAACACACTATTTGCAATATTTGAGTTGGGGAATGTGAGTGTGGTTGGAGACAGAGGAAGTAACAGAAAGTCCTGACAGGAAAACAAGTTCAGATAGGAAATAATTTATTGTTAGAAAATTATTTCCACTTCTCATCTTAACCATTTGAGTCAAAGGAAAATAGAGTAAGACACATGAAAGAACAACTATTTCCAGACCAATCATCCTCAGACACATTTTATAAAAGAGATAACCCAAATGGTACCAGGCTATCTCGAGAAGGTTATGGCTAGTAATTTAGTCTGCTCTCAGTGAATGGTACTTTATGTTTACCTTGCACTTTTACTAAGTTGCTCATAACATTCAGAAACTGGAGCCCTCACATAAATGTCCACGCGACCCAGTCACTTTTCTGAATCCAGCAGCTGAAGAGCTGGAAAGTTCTTTTTCTGCTGACTGTGGTCATGCATGACTGGATAATTTATGGGCAAGACCAACAACCACATCCATATCTCAAATTCATTAATGACCAAGAGAGGGACTCAACCCAGAATCACTCAGAGGATGAAAGTCCTCAGGGAAGGAGTCTGTTCAAATAATCAGAGGCTTTTTAAAAATAAAAATAATAATAAATTATGATTTTTCTCAGCAGCACCTTTCAAATACAGGGAGGGCTGTTTCTTACTGCCCAAAGACAACATTTTGAAGGGTGCCTGAGATTTTTCATGTTAATATCTATATGAAAGGACCAGATGTGATCATAAAATGAAGGAAAACGTGAGCAGGGAGAAAATTAGGGGTTAAGAAAATGTCCCAAATTTCAAAAGGGTACATTTTGGAAATTGCCATTGATAACAATTGGTAGCTTTGATAATAACATTGATAGCTTGGTAGCAAACGATAGGAAAATTCGAGAACAGATCATTAAAGAGATGGTGTTTGAACCTTAGAGATAAAAGGGGCTCCTGTTGAGAACCAGGGTGAGCCTCTAAGAGCAAGAGATGTGTATTAAATGCTTTCTCTTTTGAAAAGTTTGCTAGGATGCTTTGAAACATCTATCACACTGTGCTTTGGACAAGAAGGTTGAAGTTGGGCTGATAACCATTCCAACAGACTTGGTAACGACACCAAGGAAGGTGAACCTGGAAAGTCTCCATGCCCTGTGGTCTGCTGCTTGCTCTCACTCATTCAACTCAACAAATGGTTCTGCACTAACTCAACATACATGGATACAGCCTGGATTTTATGCAGGGTGCTCTTCCAGGCAAGGGATAGAAAGAAGTTGTTGGATCCCCGTCTTCACAGGGCTTAAAATGTAGTGGTGACAAAGGACAAGTGCACAAGTAACCACAATGCAAGGCAGAGTAGCAAAGCCACAAGAAAAGAAGTACCACCTGTGCGCGGAGGCTTGCGCCTCTAGTCCCAGCTACTAGGGAGGCTGAAGCAGGAGGATAGCTTGAGCCCAGGAGTTGGAGGCTGCAGTGAGCTGTGATTGTGCCACTGCACCCTAGCCTGGGTGACAGAGCAAGACCATGTCTCTAAAAACAAAAGAGAAGTACCAAGTGCCAGGGGGACCTCGAAGACAAAGGTCCCTTCTAGCTAGAAGATTAAAAAGCCTTTGCATAAGAGATGTCATTGGTGGTGCAGCTTAAAGGAAGAGAGAGATGTGGAGCGATAAGAAGGTGTTTGCCACAAACGGCATGAGCAGAGGCACAGAGAAGGGAGAAGCTCATCTCAAAGTCCAGTCTGAGAAGCAGGAGGACTGAAAAGGACAGTCAGGGCTGTTGTGATGCATTCTTCCTGCCAGGAATTGGACATTTCTGGGCGTCCTTGATGGGTGATAGGACGTTGGGACTCAATAATTATACAGTCTCACATTTGAATCCTGCCACGGCCACCACCTTAGCCATGACACTGAGAAAATTATGGCCCTTCTCCAAGCTCTATGAAGTGACCTCACCTGCAAAACGGGCATGGGTAAAGCTCCTAGTACAAAAGCTCACTCTGGGAACCAAGCGAGGTCACAGTTACAGCGGTGCATGCACAGAGGAAATGCTCTCAATGCAGCTCAACAAAGCCCAGGTTTAAACTGGAGGAAGCTCTGCCTTTGGGGGTCTCATCTGTAGCCTTGATTCGAGCAAGTAGAACGGCGAATAGATTTCTTTTTACTATTTGACCACAATCTAAACTTAGCAGGGAGAGCCTTGATGCTGAGCCCAGGTAGACAATAACCTGAGCTAGAGACAGAGCGAAGCTCCCTCCAGGGAGAATGGGAGGGGTGACCATCAGATTTGACAGGACTTGGCATTGGCCGGGCGTGCAGTCTGAAGCAGCAGCAGGTGGGCCTTACGTGCTACAGGTGTCTAACCTGGGTGACCAGCTGAATGGAGAAGCAGGCAAGTCAAAGGGGACTGTGAGGAAGACACATGGCAAAGAACATGGAATTCGAAAGCAGGGAGCTTGGCGAGAGCCTGGGATCAGCGCTCTGGGAAAAGAGAGGAGAAGAGAAATGTGCTGCCACCCTCCCGGATTCAGACATCTCAGAGCAACATGAGAAAAATGGGGGAGGGCTCTTAATCCCTGCAGGGTTCCCACAGAGACCCAGAGGGAATGTGCAGAAGGGTTTTAGGTGATGCCAAACTGGGAGAGTAGCTAACACAAACACTGTAACAAAGTCTGGTTTCAAAGCAGTCTTGAAAAGCTAGAATTGTCAGTTAGAGCAAACAACAAAAGCGAACTCATATATTAACTTTCACATAAGGCAGATTCTGCTATTATCTTCATTTTACAGATAAGAAAACTGACACACAAGGCCAGGTGCAGTAGCTCATGCCTGTAATCCCAGCACTTTGGAAGGCCAAGGTGGGAGAATTGCTTCAGGCCAGGGGTTCAAGACCTACCTGGGCAACATAGGGAGAACCCTGTCTCTACAAAAACATTTAAAAATTAGCCAGCACGGTGGTGTGCACCTATAGTCCCAGCTACTCAGAGGCTAAGGCAGGAGGATCCCTTGAGCCCAGGAGTTCAATGTTACAATGAGCTATGATCACACCACTGCACCCCAGCCTAGATGCCAGAGCAAGACCCTGTCTCTAAAAATAATAAAAAAAGAAAACTGAGTGGCCAGGTGCAGTAGCTCACGCCTGTAATCCCAGCACTTTGGGAGGCAGAGGCGGGCGAATCATTTGAGGTCAGGAGTTCAAGACCATTCTGGCCAATATGATGAAACCCTGTCTCTACTAAAAATACAAAAATTAGCTGGGTGTGGTGGTGCATGCCTGTAATCCCAGCTACTCGGGAGGCAGAGGCAGAAGAATCGCTTGAACCTGGGAAATAAAGTTTGCAGTGAGCTGAGGTCACGCCACTGCACTCCAGCCTGGGCGACAGAGCGAGATTAAAATAAATAAATAAATAAATGAAAAAAAAAAAAACCGGAACACACAGAGAGGTTAAGTCACTAGGTTGGTAGTCCAGCTAGTAGCAGCAGACCTGGGATTTCAACAGGATGTCAGGCTTCGAGGTCTGTGGTCTGGAAGGAATGAAGGAGGGAAATGGATCATTATGGAGTATTTATAATTTGTCAGACTCCAAATTTCTCCCAAGGGAGTCCTTAGGAAGCTGGGAGACTTGGAAGGAGGTAAGATGATTTAAAGCATGGCTTAGTGGGACAGGGCATGGTAGCTCACGCCTGTAATCTCGGCACGTTGGGAAGCCCAGGCAGGCGGATTACTTGAGGTCAGGAGTTTGGGACCAGCCTGGCCAGCATGGTGAAACCCTCATCTGTAGTAAAAATACAAAAATTAGCTGGGCAGGGTGGCGTGTGCCTATAATCCCAGCTACTCAAGAGGCTGAGGACCGAGAATCGCTTGAACCCGGGAGGTGGAGGCTGCACTGAGCCGAGATCACGCCACTGAACTCCAGACTGGGCGACAGAAAGAGACTCCGCCTCAAAATTAATATAATATAATATAATATAATATAATATAATTAATATGGCTTAGTGGACAAAGATGATGATGTGATGGAAGGTCACTTCTAGGCACCCCATAGGCCTGTGAGAGCCATCTGGGGAGGCAGGAGCTAACTTTTCTGTACTTACCCCTGCCCCGATATGAATGACTTCTGAGCATAGTGTGGATAAGCAGCCATCCCCAGCTGTTTTTGTTCAGGGGGTCACATTCCTCACCGTCTGTGAAAATCTTGGTCCCTAAGTCTTTCTTTCCCTCTGAAGACTATGCGTGTGATATGTATGAGGTGTCTGCAAGGTTCATAGTGTATGTATATGTATGTAGTTAGGTGTGGAGCTTGCATTGTTGTATTCGGGTCAATGGGTGTCTGTGTGTGTGGTGCCTGCCTGTATGGTGAATGCACATCTGTGTGTATGTGCTGACTGGTGTGTATTTTTCTGTGTGTGTGTGTGTGTGTAGTGTGTAGAGGTGTCTGCATGGTAAGAGATTGTGTGTATGAGTAGTTAGCTGTAGAACCTGCCTGGCATATGCGTGTGCATGTGTGTGCCTGTGTGGTGTGGGCAGTCTAGTGTACGTTTATTTCACAATACTAGATGGAATTGGAGCAAAAGCTGGATAGCTTAGCACCTGTGCAAAGGAAGATCAGCCCACCTCTCCCAAGAGGGCTCACCGAAGGCACAGGAAGCAGAGGCAGAAAGAGCCTGGCAAGGGAGAGGCTGCACGGCTGCACCCCCGCAGGGACCCCCGCAGGGCAGCTTTGAGGCTGCAGGTGGGATGGGAAGACTCCTGGGGAGGACTTTCTCGGGCTCCACACCTGCTGTCCCGGACACTCCTGACTTGAAGCTGGAATAGAGGGAGCCACTAGGATAACATGCGTATTTTTCCAGGTGAAAAAATGGATACACACACATACACACACACACACGCACACACGTGCCCTCCCCCTTCTCATTTTCTCCCAAATTCTCACAGCTAGGAGCCATGCTTTGACAGTTCTTCCCGAGGTGTGGGGTAAGAGAAAGCAAGTCCTGGTAAAGGAGCTGAAGCAGGGAGGCAAAGGAGAGGCACTGGGGATCAGGCAGATCAATGATGTCCAGAGCATAATGTTCAGGACAGGCACTGGGGCAGAACTGAGCCACCAGGCATGCTGGAGTTGGGGGATGGGACCCGTCGTAAGGCAGATCTACCACCTGGAACCAGACATCAGTCGCCAGGAAAAAAGTGACAGGTCTGCGGTCCAGGTTTAAACAGGAGAGTGGGCAGCAGCTGACCTCCAGGAGCTGGAAGGCTGAGCAAAGTGGCACAAACACAGAGCCAAGGCGCAGCGTCAAGAAAGGACCTCGGCCACTGCAGCAGCGTCAGTTTAGTGGGGACGTTTGTAGGAGTCCTCCAGTGCAGGCTGAAATCCCCTGATATGACTGGCTCAAGGCTTGCTGGTGGAAATGAAGGAGAACATCTGGCGGTAGTAAGATAAGAAGAAAATTGTCTTCCATTTCCCCCTGCCCACCTCACAAATGTCCACATTCTGTGTTCTGGAGAAAATCAGCCTCCCAGTAGGATGGCGGGTCCGTTTTTATGCATGGACTATATTTGGTGAGTATAAACTAAAAATATCAACCCAAGGAAATTTAGTTAAAGGCAGGACTTGTTCTCTTGTATCCCCCCGCCCCCACCATCACTCTGTGCCTGGATTTAGAAGTAGTCATCCCTTCTCCCAGAAAAGGTTAGATGGCACACACTATGGGCTTCTTAGCACCCTTCCAGATATCAGCTAGAGATGGAGAGCTACGTATTTCTTATATTAATTATATTAACTTTTTTTTTTTTTTTTGAGACAGAGTCTCGCTCTGTTGCCCAGGCTGGAGTGCAGTGGCACGATCTCGGTTCACTGCAACCTCTGCCTCCTGGGTTCAAGCGATTCTCCTGCCTCAGCCTCCCGAATACCTGGGATTACAGGTGCCTGCCACCATGCCAGGCTAATTTTTGTATTTTTAGAAGAGGCGGAGTTTCACCATGTTGGCCAGGCTGGTCTCAGACTCCTGACCTCAGGTGATCCTCCCGCCTTGGCCTCCCAAAGTGCTGGGATTACAGGCATGAGCCACTGTGTCCAGACTTCTTATATTAATTCTAACATTGATTAACATATAGGTTTAAATAGAATGGTATTAACATAACATATATAACGTTTACTGCTTCAATTCCTGGTCCCTTCTAGGCTGTGAACATCTAAGGGCAGAGATGAGGTATTTTTATTGCTGTATTCCAAGTTATCTAGCACAGAGCTTGGCAGCTGTTCAAAACTACTGAAGTCAATACACAAATCAGAGACATAGATTTTTAAATATTTGTGTTTATTTGTACATGTGCACAGAATCTCAGACCTCTCACACTGGAAATTGCTTGGGAGATTACCTCGTCTACCTTCCCAGCCAGTGCAGGAAGGGGTTCTACAGCCTCTTAGAAGACTACCGTCAACCTCCTCTGGAAACTTCTAGCCAGGTCTCTGTGAGACAGCCTGTCCCATTGCAGGGCAACTCTGATAGAAATGACTTCTTCAAAGTGATCCTAAACCAGACTCTCTAGAAACATCTACTCAATATCTTCTCCCACTCTGTGCCCTATATATTTGTTTCCGTTTCTTCCACGTGAAACAAATGGCCATGAGAAGTGATTTCAAAACCTCTCATCCTCCTAGTCACCCTCCTCTAGAATCAATTAATTGGTTTATGTTCATGTCCCTTAAAATATATGGTGTGTAAGACTAGAACTATGCAATTTGACTACAGAGTAGTTGGGGACTATTACCCGTCTCACTTTGTTATTCCTGTGCTATTAATGTCACCTACAATTGCATTAATCTTTGTAGCTATCACATTTTCCTCTTGATTTGTATTAGACATCTAAAAAGCACAGTTAAAAAAAAAAAAAAACTCAGTCAAGCTAATCTGTCTCACTGTCTACAATTGGTTTTTCAAGGCCAAACCCCATTAAGTTAAGAAACTGACTGATTGAGATCTTGGTACGTATTGGAAAACACCGCAGGAGAAGGAACTAGAGGTTACGTTGGGACCAGCTTTCTCTATCCCACTGCCCATCAAGTTTCCTGGCAGGAATCCTTGGAGATATCCTTGACCCCTCTCATTCCTTACAAGTCACCAAGACTCAACAATTCTGCCTCCAAATATCTTCCTTTGTATTCCCGCTGCTATGCCCTTTGCTCAGATTCTAACACGTTAAGTGCAAATCCCAAGGGTTTCAATGTTTCAATAGCTTTCAGCTTCTTCCAGACAAAGTCTGGATCCCTTTGGAGGGCTTAAAGGTCTCTTTGGGCACTTCTGTTATCGACATCTGCAGCCAGATGCTCTCCCTCCCTCTGTGCACATCTTAGGTATCAGCCATTCCAGTTATGTGCTTCCTGTTCCTGCACGCACTTGCCTTCCTCCCGCTTTTAGGTCTTTGCTTGTATGTCCCAGGCATTGCTCTAGACGCTGTATGCAAATTCACGCATTCAGTCCTCACCATCATCCTCTGAAGTAGATAATATTCCCATTTAACAGACAGGAGTGCTCAGGCCAGGCATGGTGGCTCCTGTCTGTAATCCCAGCACTTTGGGAGGCCGAGGCAGGCGGATCACCTGAGGTCAGGAGTTCGAGACCAGCCTGATCAACAAGATGAAACACTGTCTCTACTAAAAACAGAAAAATTAGCCAGGAATGGTGGTGCACATCTGTGCTGAGGCACGAGAATCGCTTGAATCCAGGAGGAGCAGGTGGCAGTGAGCTGAGATAGCACCACTGCACTCCTGTCTGTGTGACAGAGACTCTGTAAAAAAAAAAAAAAAAGAAAAGAAAAAAGAAAACTAAACTAAAACAAAAAATAGATGAGGGAGCTCAAATGTTAAGCATTCTTCCCAGAAACATGCAGTTAATGATTTTTGCAGCTGGATGAGTCCCTCAGCCTAAAATGCCCTCCTTTCCTCAGCAAACTTCTTGTCAAACTTCTGCCCATCTTTCAAGACAGTACAAGCCTCAGCTCTTTGGGAAGACTGCCTCCCTCTGAACTTAACCGTCCAATAACATTTAGCATTCGGGGCTAATTGCTAAATGGTTGCTTTACTCCCAACAGCATATATCTGAAGACCTGCCCCTGTCCTGTTCCTCCCTGAGTCCTCAGAGCCTATATTCTGCACTAGGAATCCACTGAATGATTTACCAAATTATCATCCTTCGGTAATCAACTTTTCCTGCAATGCACATAAAAATCTGTCAAAAGTTTAATTGTAGACCTGCTGGCTTCTGAAAATCAAGTCAATTATCCCAAGTTCATTTAGGAGCAGTGGCGCTTCGTATAATGCACATTACCTACATATGCACAGGCGCAGGAAGGTTTTAAATGACTAAGCCCAGCACACCATTTGCTCAGAAGATGTTCCTCAAGTACATCTCCTTTAGGATACCATTTAGTCTATGAGGTGCGAGGAAAGCTGTGCAGTGGAGACAGCCAGATGGGCAATGGGCAGGGAGAGGAGTTATGAACCTTGTGAAAGATAAACCTGAACCTTTTCTATGCTACATGTTCACCAGGAGAAAATCAGAGACGTATGAAGTCTTAAAGGAGTGGGGGACAGCAAAATCCATGCCTTGCTGTCCTACAGTCCAAACACCACCAAGGGCTCTGGTATCTATGCTGTATTAACTCTGTTTTCTTGTTTTCTGTATTCTCCATGCTCTGGCATCTGGGGCCTCGCTGACTTGGGGGAAACTGCTCCTCCAACCCAAGGGCTAGCCAGTTATTACAGATAGTAAATGACTCCCTACAAGCACATCTTTCATAAGCAAACCAACCATCCCAAAGACCACACCCCCAACTACCTCCTTTCCCAAGTGTTTACCCATTAAGCAGGTATTTCCTTGCCCTAATCACCCCAGGGTGGCAACCAGACAACTTGGGACTCCTACAACTTGGGACGCCTACACTCCAGAGCCTGCTGAAAGGATTAAAACGAGCCAATCCTAAACCTGCTTAGTTTTCCCAGCCTGGCTTATTCCTTCCCACAAAAATCACAACAAGGACTCACGAACATGAGTTTCCCACCCAGCTCCTGAATGACCCTGGTTCTTCCCTGCGTGGCCCCGCATGCCATGCCGTGTCTCCCACTTCTCGGGATCGACGAGTATAAAACTTCTTTCCTGACAGTCATTTCCATGTCTGTGCATCTTACTATACCCGATTAAAACAAATCCCCAGTTCATTTTAAACACAGGTTAGTCTACATCATAGAATAAGATTCTTTTCCTTAACCTTCCCCACAAGCTTTTGAAGCGTGTAACTAGACATCATTATTGTCAACAACATCATCATCATCGTTATACTACAGCTAAGAAAGGGAAACAAGGGCAAATGCCAGGGATTCACCGAAGGTCCACAAAACATGGCCAAGCTGGGACTTAAACACAAATTTGGGGGCTAGTACCAGATGCTGGCCGTTTCCCCAAAAAGATTTGAAGAAGCCCATAGGAAGTTAGAAATATGGTCCCCAGTGAACCTCAGTTGCTTCGTATATAAAATGGAGACTACAGAGTATCTTTCTTCTGGAGAACTATGACAATGTATGTGAAAGCACTTTGTAAAACACACTGTATACATGCATTTAAAAACCAGTGACTTCATGTTACATGATTAAAGTCATCAATGAATAACATGACGGCTAACTTATGATCGTGACAGCTGCTCATGATGTAAAGTATTTTACATTATCATTTCATTTAACCCTGACAACAACCCTATGAGTTGATTTAATAATCATTAATTCATAATTAGTATTACTACCTCCATTTGCAAATGAGAAGATTGAGTCTATGAGAAGTTAAGTAATGTGCTCGAGTTTGCACTGTTAGCTCCGTGTGGAGCTATGATTCAAACCCATATATTAAACTGTCTGTCCCAAAGTTTTTCCCTGCCCTCAGAACTAAGAATACTCAAGTAAACATTTGCTCTTTTTGGCTGCCCGGCATACCAAACACACCCTAAGCCTGGAGGAGCCCTGCCTTCCCCTGTGGAGCCCAAAGGGAGCCTTTTCTCCCCATTCTGAGCTATTACAATGTGTGATTGACACAAGGAATAGATCCATGTCTTTAGTGAGAAGTTGACATCGAAATGCAAGGTGGTCTTGCCTCATACAAAATAGCAAATCTTAAGGGCAAACTATAGTCCAATATCCTTCACATCATGAGCACAATATCCTTCACATCATGAAAAATATGACATAGGGCACGCGGCAAAGGAGCAAAGGCATGCTTCTATCAGGGTTTGCGTTCCAAGAGGCAGCTACTGCAGTCCTGGTTGGAAACAAATGGATACAGCAGAGTAATAGCCACCTTCCTACAGCTGAGATGTGACCTTTCAAGGCATTGAAAGAGATATTCATGGACATAATTGCCACTGTTTATGGAGAGCCTTATTTGTGTCTGGTACTACATACGACACTTTACCTGTGTTATTTGTTGGTTGTTTTTTGCTTTTTTGAGACAGGGTCTCACTCTGTCACCCAAGCTAGAGTGAAGAGGCTCAATCACAGCTCACTGCAGCCTTGTCCTCCCTGGCTCAGGTGATCCTCCCACCTCAGCCTCCTGAGTAGCTGGGACCATAGGTGCCCACCATCACGGCCGCCTAATTTTTGTATTTTTTTGTAGAGACAGGGTTTCACCATGTTGCCCAGGCTGGTCTCAAACTTCTGCACTCAAGCGATCCGCCTGGCTTCGTCTCCCAAAGTGCTAGGATTACAGGCATGAGCCACCATGCCTGGCCATATGTGTCTTATTTAATCACCACTTAACAGGAAAGCACACTGAAGCTCAGAGGGATTAAGACCCGTTAGTAAATGTTACGTCCATCAGATTCCTAAGACCAAACTCCAGGCAAAGATTTCTCAAACATTTAATGTGCATAGAAGACACCTGGAGATCTTATAAAATTGCAGATTCTGATTCAATAGGTCTGTAGTGGGGCCTGAGATTCTGCATTTCAAACAAGCTCCCAGGAGATATAGATGCTGCTGGCTGGTGGACCACATTTCAAGAAGCAATACTCTAAATGTTTGTGCTTCTTAGATACCATCATAAAAAATATTCATGGCAGGCCAGGTGTGGTGGCTCAAGCTTGTAATCCCAGCACTTTGGGAGGCTGAGAGAGGAGGATTGCTTGAAGCCAGGAGTTTGAGATAAACTTGGGCAACACAGTGAGATTCCCATCTCACTGTGTCCAGCTAATGTGAAAATTAGCTGGACGGTTGGCATGTACCTGTAGTCCCAGCTACTCAGGAGGATGAGATGGGAGGATTGCTTAAACCCAGGAAGTTGAGCTGTGATCACGCCACTGCACCCCAGCCTGGGAGACACAGCAAGACCCTGTCTCAAAAAGGAAAGAAAAGACCACAAAAACAAATCCATGGCTCTTTTACTTGTTCTAAGCACTTCCCTAGGACGCTCTCCCTTTTCTAGAGCTTGGTGACATGAGAAGAGATTCCCTCTGCAATATAAATGTCAGAATTTAACTCAATGAACAATTTCTCCTTCCATTTATTCAATCCACACACCTTTGCTGAGTGCCTTCTAAGCCAGACATAGCGTAGGTATGGGGGAGACCAGGATAAATGAGATAAGGTCCTGGCCTCTAAGACAGGAGCTATGGGTGGAGACAAGATATCTTAAAAAGTGTCTGATGCTTCCATGAAAGAACAGCCTGCAGCACACTGCCTTAGGATCCCCAGTCCAATCGTCCACTGCTATGGCAACTGAGGTCAGTCTGACCACTCCAGCGCCATCTTCACCACTGTAAGGCTAGGGCACTTTTCAGCATTGTGCCTTCTAACCATATTGATACAGAGACAATTTTACAGTGGCTCAACCTGTCCAGATTCTACTGCAAAAGTCCAATTCACCTACCTTGGGTTATGACTGTGTCAGTACACATATAATATTATGCCCCCGTTTGTTGGAACAGAAACATGTTGAATGTTTCTTGGACTTCACCCAGGCTGGAATGCAGCAGTGCAATATCAGCTCACTGCAGTCCCAACCTCCCCAGTTCAAGCAATCCTCTCACCTCAGCCTCCCAAGTAGTTGGAACTACAGATGTGTGCTGCCATGCTTGGCTATGTTTAAATGTTTTTTTTTGTAGGGACAGGGTCTCCCTCTGTTGCCCAGGCTGGTCTTGAACACCTTGGCTCAAGTGACCCTCCTGCCTCAGTCTCCCGAAATACTGGGATTATAAGCATGAGCCACCACACCCAGCTTCTTTATACTTTTAAATAATTTTATATGCATTTGGGACATAGCATAAAAACTAATCTGAAATTAAATTTAAGTTTATTTAATGAAACTTAGTTTCAGAAAGCAGCATGAGGATCTTAGCGAATGGAAAGGTAAGTGTTATCCAAGGGTGCAGTTATCTATTAAAAGTATTAATATTGGCCAGGCTCAATGGCTCATGCCTGTAATCCCAGCACTTTGGGAGGCCGAAGTGGGTGGATCACAAGGTCAGGAGTTTGAGACCAGCCTGGCCAAGATAGTGAAATCCCATCTCTACTAAAAATACAAAAATTAGCCGGGCATGGTGGCACGAGCCTGTAGTCCCAGCTCCTTGGGAGGCTGAGGCAGGAGAATCACTTGAACCCGGGAGGCAGAGGTTGTGGTGAGTTGAGATCACGCCACTGCACTCCAGCCTGGGTAACAGAGCGAGACTCTCTCTCAAAAAAAAAAGAAAAGTGTTAATATTTTGGAGGCATCTAACTTATTAATTTTCCCTCACTGACATAGTAATTCATTTTCATTTATTAATTATTATTGTTTGATATTTACTATTATTATTTAATCATGGACTAAGGCACTGCTATGTTGTGACTCTTTGTGTACCCCCAAATTTATATGTGGAAATCCTAACCCCCAAAATGATGGTATTCATAGGTGGAGCCCTTTGGGAGGTGATTAGGTCAGGAAGACACAGCCCTCATGAATAGGATTAGTGCTGTTATAAAAGAGGCCCCAGAGGCCGGGCACGGTGGCTCATGCCTGTAATCCCAGCATTTTGGGAGGCTGAGGCAGACAGATCTCTTGAGGACAGGATTTTGAGACCAACCTGGACAACCGGGCAAAACTCTGTCTCTATTAAAAATACAAAAAATTAGCTGGGTGTGATGGTGGACGCCTGTAGTCCCCGCTACTTGGGAGGCGGAAGCAGGAGAATCACTTAACCTGGGAGGCAGAGGTTGAGACTGTACTCCAACCTGGGCAATACAGCAAGACTCAGTCTCAAAATAGTAATAAAAATAATAATAAAATAAAATAAAAAAGAGGTCTCAGAGAGCTGCCGTGCCCCTTCCACCACGTGAGGATGCAGTGAGAAGGTGCCATCTATGGGCCCTCGCCATGCACTGAATCTGCCAGTGTCTCGATTTAGGACTTCACAGCCTCCAGAACTATGAGAAATAAGTTTCTGGTGTTAATGAATTACCCAGTTTACAGTGTTTTGTTATTGCAGCCTGAGTGGACTAACACAGGCATACATTCTAACTAGCAAGAAGTCTAAAGTGATGACATCAGATGGCTCCCAGCTGTTCCCTAGATGTGACTAAACCCCCAGAAAACCCTCTTTCTCTAGCAAGTAGCATTCCTTGCGATGGAGTCTTGCTCTGTCACCCAGGCTGGAGTGCAGCTCGATCTTGGCTCACTGCAACCTCTGCCTCCTGGGTTCAAGTGATTCTCCTGCCTCATCCTCCCAAATAGCGGGGACTACAGGTACCCACCACCACGCCTGGCTAATGTTTGTATTTTTAGTAGAGACAGGGTTTCACCAAGTTGGTCAGGCTGGTCTTGAACTCCTGACCTCAGGTGATCCACCTGCCTCGGCCTCCCAAAGTGCTGGGATTACAAGCATGAGCCACCATGCCTGGCCTCTTTACCCCCATTTTTATGGCATGGCCGAATAAGGGAGTGGGGAGAGAGGTGAAGCAGCTGCAAAGTGAGGAGAGAAGGCTCACAATCCTGTAGACAGCCAGCATCATTTGACTGCAGCTTCCAGATGACTGTTTGGTTTCATTCCACTGAAATCCTGGCACTTTTACTTGGGTCTTGTGGTCATTTAAGGTCATTTAAACCTATCTCAACCCAGATGCAGAGAAGACTGTAAACAGTCAGGAACACAGGAAGCTGGTCAAGATAATAGATAAGGCAGGTGGCGGGGAAGGCCGTGGCAGGGCACGGTGGCTCATGCCTGTAACCCCAGCACTCTGGGAGGCCTAGGCTGGAGGATCACTGGAACCCAGGAGTTTGAGACCACCCCGGGCAACATCGCAAGACCCTGTCTTTACCATGTCCAGCAAATTTTGTTTATAAATACAATTATAAACAAAATTATAATTACTTATAAGTAAAATTAGCCGGGCATGGTGGCACGTGCCTGTAGTCCCAGCTCCTCAGGAGGCTGCGATGGGAGGATCACTTGGGCTCAGGAAGTCAAGGCTGAAGTGAGCTATGATCATGCCACTGCACTCCAGCCTGGGTGACAGAGTGAGACACTGTCTTAAAAAACAAAAATTAAAAACAGAAGGAAAGACCTTAATCCCATGAGCAACTATAACCATTATAATAGAGGATAGTTTTATGGCTATAATTCTTTGGGAAACTTCTACTGCCAGGTGGCCAAGCACTGTGAAGTTCTCGAATTGAACTTCAGGTTGAAAGATATCTGAAGGAACTCTTGGAGACCCGTTCTCTTAATTTAAGGATGAGGCACAGAAGGTGTCATTGCTGAAGTCAAAGTCTCATAGCAAGTCATAAAGGAGGCAGAATGCGAGGCTCAGTCTGCTGAGTCATAATCCAGTGACCTTCCTTCGGGTTGCCTGTACAAATTTCTTCACTCGCTCCTCAATTCAGCACAGTCCAGCCTTCCTCCAGGAATACAATTTTGCCCTCATCGTGAACCATCTGTAGTCTCACTCATTATTTGGCTTATTCAGTCATTTTGCAGCTCTATATCTGGAACCCAGCATGTGCCAGGGGCACGACAGGAACATGACAGATCCAGCCCCTGTCCCAAGGTGATCATGATTTGCTTCAATTTCTCACTGCAGCCACGCTTCGGGGATTCAGTCTTCCCCCTCAAAAAGAACTGCTTCTCTCCCTACTATGAGAGATGCTTTACTTTCACAGTGAAAGCATTCCTATTAATGTTGCTATGAGAGAAAAACAAAACACAACAAAACAGGAGACCTAGTTTATGGTAGACTTAGTGTCTAAAGATAGTGAATTGGCTTTGGATTTTAATCAAGCTTTCAGGCTGTAATAAGAATTGAATTGCAGGTGTCCCTATGGTTTATTTCACAGAATGACAGTTGAAGGTGGCCTCTGTATTTTTTTACAATAGCTATAAATGCTGCTCACCCAAAAAGCTGTTTGCTAACATCAACTTTTTAAGGGATGTAGTCACTATTAATCCAAATGAAGCCCTAAAAAGCTGTGGCTACACTGGAGCATTCAAGAGGGTTAGCTATGAGAAGGTATGACTCCAGCAATGAAGTTATATAATCAGCAAGAAAAAAAAAAAAATACAACCCCGACAGCTTAGAAAGATTTTCTGCTGTTCTTTCTTAGAGGAGGTTTAATCTGGCCTAAGTCTAAGAAGATTTGTCTCAAATTGACAATGCAGGCTTAAATAGTTTATTATTTTAAAAGGTGATATAGCCATTTTCATTCTTCATTGACTTCTGAGTTCTTTTCTCAATTTGTAATTATTGCGACGTTGGAGAGATTATTGGCATAGATAGCTTTTCCAATTCCCTCATTGTTATGTTTTCAAATAGGAATAAAAGAAAAGCAACCAGCAATGACTCCATGGGAAAGGAAATCCAAATGTGTGAATCCCTGTTTCCTTTGGAAATAAGAATCAGTGTTTCTGACATTGAAAACAGATTTCTGCAGCAAAGTGTATCATTTACAAAGATTGTGACTCAGGATGAAGAAGGTAGAGAGATTATATTAATTTAATTGTACTTGTTCTTGGGGAAGCATTGTCAGTGGGTGAGATTTTCAAACTACCTACGCGCAGGGGATACAGGAGATACAGAATAAATTATTTTTACAATCAATAAGCAAAGTTAACTTTAAAAATAAAGTTTTGGCCAGGGTGGTGGCTCATGCTTATAATCCCAGCACGTTAGGCGGACAAGGCAGTAAGATTGCTTGAACCCAGGAGTTCAAGACCAGCCTAGGTAACATAGTGAGACTTCATCTCTACAAAAACCTTTAAAAATTAGCCAAGTGTGGCGGCATGTGCCTATACTCCCAGCTACTTGGGAGGCTGAGGTGGGAGGATCACTTGAACCTGGGAGGTGGAGGTGGTAGTGAGCTGAGATTGCACCACCACTGCGCTCCAACCAGGGCAACAAAGCAAGGTTCTGTCTCAAAAACAATAAATACAAACTAAGAAGGTTTTAAGGGTGAGAGATATCTGGACCATCATAAATGCTAGTAATAAAATTCCTAACTCTGTGATGATGTGTTTGGGGAAGTAGCAAGTTGAAGTCATGTAAAGTGTACCATGGTTCTTTAACCCACTTTGAAACTAAAGTTGAACACATATTTCCAATAACTGGGTTTCATTAAGAAATACAGAATGAAACATATTAAGGTAATTTTCTTTCTTTCTTTCTGTTTCTTTTTGGCCTGAGGAAGTACAGGAATTTAGGATCAAGTATGGTTTACCAATGACATTTTAAAATGAGGCCGGGCACGGTGGCTCAGGCCTATCATCTCGGCATTTTGGGAGTCAGAGACAGGTGAATCTCTTGAGCTCAGGAGTTCGAGACCACCCTTGGCAACACAGGGAGACCCCATCTCAAAATATATATATATAAAATAATTGAACATATAAAAGATGAACCCAATTAAAAACAAACAGACTTACCACATGCCATCTCTTCTACCTGATTCCTAAGGTGAAAAAGGGCCAAGGGGGGCCCCTGGAGAAAGAACGACTATAAGACGTGCAGAGTGACAACAGGGTCTCCACACACACTCTTCTTTCCCTTTAAAAATTCCCCCCTTTCTAGGCAGTGTTCTATAGCAGAAGGAACAGTGTTGAAATACCCCAAAATAAGTTTAGAAGTTGAGTCTGAAGAGAGACACAGCATGGATTCCTCAAATGGGTACCTCGGAAAGTCCATGTTATTTCAGGGCCTAACTGAGGCATCCATGCTTGAATATTTCTTTTGATTGTCATTAGAAATCTCCTGGATTTAGTTAAGTATTCTCTCTTTATCCCCTGGCACTCGCTGTAGACTAATGATGTGCATACTTGACACAAAATCTCCTAACACATTTTGCTTCAGTAACTTCCTAGTTAAAATTTTATTTCATTTTCTTTACTGGGGCCAAGGTACAGTTTTACTATTTGACTGTGAAAAGTCTGTATTTTACCAAAAAACAAGGAGCAATTTTTAAGATAATAAACCCACAACTTGTTGCAGATTTGTAAATGTATCAAATGTGCAGAAAGCAGAGGCAGATAGTAATTCTCATAATGACATGAAAGCAAATGACAATTGTTTCCCTGAAGGCATCCTGGAGTATGAAAATGTCCTTAAAAAATACATGTTCCCTCTTCGAGATATGTACACTTGTGATAGAATTTCTAATATGCACAACGATGAAAACTTGCCCCATGTATTTTTAAAACAAATAAATAAAACCAGGTAACCAAAGGGGAAAGTAAACAGCATTTTCTTTCACTTAACTGCTTTCAAACTTTTCTTGCTGTTATTTTATCATTCAATATGGTTTTTTTGTTTTGTTTTGTTTTATATCTAGGCTGTGACAAACATTAAAAAAAAAACATGGAAACCCCTCTGAAAATAGAATTCCTTCCTTTGTTATCAGGAATCTAGGATAAAGTAGATGTAAGGAGACATATGGATTACCTTACAGGCCTTTTGGAATACCCAATGTGACTCCAAAGGAAAGAGTGGAAGTGGCTGCATTGTTTTAAAAGCCAGTTTCAATTTGCCATCATTTGCCAGTTCCAATCTATCAATGGCATATTCCATATATATGTGTGTGCATGTATATGTGTATATACATTCATATAGATACCTGTGTGTTATATATGTGTATGTATAGATACACATGTGTGCATATATATACACATATAGATACCTCTGTGTGTGTGTGTGTGTGTATATATATATAGAGAGAGAGAGGAAGAGAGACAAGTTTAAATCAATGAGAACGTTTCCTATATGGAGGTGATGACCCCTCAAGATTCCTCCATGACTCAAGGCAAATTGAAACTGACTTTTAAAACAATCTAATCACTTCCACTCTTCCCTCTGGAGTCACACTTGGTATTCCAAAAGCCCCGTAAGGTTATTCTTACATCTCCTTTGTCAAATAAATAAATAATGTCATTCTTTCAGCCCATACTCATACACCCCATCCTTCCTAGGCAAATCGTGGCACTGTGATTAAGCACTCAGTCTTCAGAGAGTTAACAACCAGCCATAGACAGCTACTTCAGCACAGTTGGAGGGGGAAAGTACATTTTACCTCCACCCCAAACAAAGCCATTATATTTACCTGCTACTTTGAAGATAGTAAAATGCGGTCGGCAATGGAAAGAACCCAACGCGTTACCTGCGCAGTTCATCCATAGACCCTGGTAAACCCAAGTGGCTGTTATCACCGAGGAGGCTCGCGTGGTCACTTTCCACTCATTGGACGTGGTAGCAGCAACGAGAGCTCCAAACCCTCCGACACCAGACACCAGAGCCCAGATCTGCGCCCTGGACATGTCGCGCCGCCTTCGCCAGTGACACTGTCCGGACAGAACGCTTTGGTGGTCTAGGCATGCAGCTGATAGAGAACACTTTGACAAGCGTCACAGCCAGCGGATGTGGGTAGGTGAGAGCGTTTCATGCTCGGATGGCCTGAGGAAGTACAGGAATTTAGGATCAAGTATGGTTTACCAAAGACATTTTAAAGATGGCCTGAAAGAGTCGTTCTGATTTTCTACACGGATATTTATTAAAATTTCGTAGATGAATTTTAAGGGTTTTGATTTCGCAGATCTTTTTTAACTTGCCACCATAGTTAATGCTTAATTTTCTGTTAGCCTGAAGCTTAACGAACCGTGCAACTACCAGATATTACAAAGTACAAATTATACAGTAACAGTTAAGGCTTATTTGATCAATTGCTTTAGTCTCACCTGCTTTTGAATCTTTACATAATTGAATCATATTGTAGAAATTCTCCTATAACCTATTTTTTTTTCACATAACACTGAATTTGAGGGATTTATCCATGCTCAGGAATGTAGTTGTCATTCATTAACTATTACAGCTGAATATAGTATTTCATTAAATGCAATTTAAGGAACACGATTTATTCATGTTCCTGGAGCTGAACATTCGTGCTGTTCCCTTTTCTCCCTAATAACCATTGGCGCAGCTATAAACATTCTTGGGCATTTCTTCTTGTGCATGTGAGCGAGAGTTTCTCTAGGGCATATCCTAGAATCACAATTTTGCTAGGATGTAGGAAACACTCATCTTTAACTTTATAGACAATGCTAAATTGTTTGACTAAGTAGTTACAGCAATTTAGAGTCCCACTAGCAGTGGGTAAGTCCTCCGTGTTCCGCTTCATAACACAGTACCTGTGGGGTTGTTGAGACTGTTATTTTTTCTTTTGGCCAGTCTGATGGGTATAAAGGTGTCACATTATGATTACTAATTTATATTTTCTGATTACTAAGGAGGTTGAGCATCTTTTTGTGTGTTTATTGGTTATGTTTTTGTCTACAATGAAATATGCAACTTTTGCTCACCTATCTATTGAGTTGTTTGACTTTTTATAACTTATTTTTAGTTATCTATATACTCAAGATAGTAATCTTTTGTGGATTATTTATGTTGCGGGTATCTTCCCCCAGTTTGTGGTTTCTCTTTATGTGGCCATTTGAGAAACAGTCTTGGTTTTAATATAGCTAAATTTATCAAGTTTCACCAAGTGATTTGTGGTTTGAGATCTTGATTAAGAAATCCCTATCTTGGGCCTGGCATGGTGGCTCCCACCTGTAATCCCGGCACTTTAGGAGGCCGAGGTGGGAGGATCACTTGAGGCCAGGGGTTTGAGACTAGACTGGGCAACATATTGAGACACTGGCTCTATAGAAAATACAAAAATTAGCTGGGTGTTGTGGTGCAGGCCTGTGGTCCCAGCTACTTGGGAGGCTGAGGTGGGAGGAGGATGGCTTGAACCTGTGAGGTCAAGGCTTCAGTGAGCCATGATTGCACCACACACTCCAGCCTGGGTGACAGAGCTGAGACCTCGTCTCAGAAAAGAAAAGAAATGAAATGAAAAAAAAAATGAAAAAAGAGAAGAAAAGGAAAAAGGGGAAAAAAGAAAAAGAAATCTCTATTTAAAAGAAAATAACTTTTTTCCTCTTCACTTCAAAAAACGTCAGACTTTTAACTTACATATTTAAGTGTTTAAATAATCCAGATTGATTTTTCTGTGTCATGTGATTTGGGACCTATTGTATTTTGCAATGTGGAAACCCACTTTTCCAATTTTCTTGTGTAGTCCCTTGTTTCTCGATTGATCTGCAATGTTACCTCTGTCATACATACTGGGCATCAATATTCACATGATCTGGTTTTGGATTCTTTACTCTGTTCCATTTATCTGCTTGACTGTTCCTAGGCCAGTACAATACTTTCTTAACTACTCTAATTTTATAAATATATCTCAAAATCTTGTTGGTGAGTGTTTTACCTTGCTTACCTTGCTCATCTTTTTCAAGCATGTTCGGATTTTTTTTTTTTAGCTCTTTGCTATTTCTTATATATTTTTATTTATTTATTTATTTACTTATTTATTTAGAGACAAAGTCTCACTCTGTTGCCCAGGCTGGAGTGCAAAGGCGCAATCTTGGCTGACTGCAACCTCTGCCTCCCGGGTTCAAGTGATTCTCGTGCCTCAGCTTCCCGAGTAGCTAGGACTACAGGTGCCCATCACCACACCCGGCTAATTTTTGTATTTTAGTAGAGACGGGGTTTCACCATGTTGGCCAGACTGGTCTCAAACTCCTGACCTTAGGTGACCCACCTGCCTGAGCCTCCCAAAGTGCTAGGATTACAGGCATGAGCCACTGTGCCTGGCTCTTATATATTTTAGAATCAGTTTATCAAATTAGACACATACACATACATATAGATTGGGAGGTTTGTTGGAATTGTTTTGCACCTATTATTCAGTTAGAGGAAAATGGATAGCTTTATAAAATCAAGTCTTCCTGTTCATGAACATCATATATCTCTTCATTTATTTAACCCATCTTTAATGCTTTTAGTGAAGTTATATACTTTAATCTCTAAAAATAGTTACTTTTTTGTTATATTTATTCTTAAAGTTAAGACTCATTCTAACATCTATTTTGTACTAACAGTTGTTCAGTTTTTTTCTTGAGTACACATATAGTTTTTCTCCTTTCTTGAGGTGTTTTGAAATTGGGCCCTTTTTTCACATTTCAATTTTTCTCTCCATTAAATCGGAAATTACACTTTATTTGCATTGTTTAATGATTACTAATAGAAGCTTTAATGTATATTTAGCTTAATATATAAAAGTAATTGGCCGGGTACGGTGGCTTATGCCTGTAATCCCAGCACTTTGGGAGGCCAAGGCAGGTAGATCAGCTGAGGTCAGGAGTTCGAGACCAGCCTGGCTAACATGGCGAAACCCCCTCTCTACAAAAGTACAAAAATTAGCTGGGCATGATAGCAGGTTCCTGTAATCCCAGCTGCTCAGGAGGCTGAGGTGGAAAAATCACTTGAACCTGGGAGGCAGAGTTTGCAGTGAGCTGAGATCATGCCATTGCACTCCAGCCTGGGCGAGAGCGAGACTCTATCTCAAAAAGAAAAAAAAAAAATCATCATCTCAATAGATGCAGAAAAGAACTTTGATAAAATTCAATACCCCTTCATGCTAAAAACTCTCAATAAACTAGGTACTGATGAAACGTATCTCAAAATAATGAGACCTATTTATGACAAACCCACAGCCAATATCATACTGAATGGCCAAAAGCTGGAAGCATTCCCTTTGAAAACCAGCACACAACAAGGATGCCCTCTCTCACCACTCCTACTCAAAGTAGTATAGGAAGTTCTGGCCAGGGCAATCAGGCAAGAGAAAGAAATAAAGGGTACTCAAATAGGAAGAGAGGAAGTCAAATTGTCTCTGTTTGCGGATGACATGACATGATTTTATATTTAGAAAACCCCATCATCTCAGCCCAAAATCTCCTTAAGCTGATAAGCAACTTCGGCAAAGTCTCAGGATACAAAATCAATGTGCAAAAATCACAAGCATTCCTATACACCAATAACAGACAGAGAGCCAAATCATGAGTGAACTCCCATTCACAATTGCTACAAAGGGAATAAAATACCTAGGAATACAACTTACAAGGGATGTGAAGAACCTCTTCCAGAACTACAAACCACTGCTCAAGGAAATAAGAGAGGACACAAACAAATGGAAAAACATTCCATGTTCATGGATAGGAAGAATCAGTATCGTGAAAATGGCCATACTCCCCAAAGTAATTTATAGATTCAATGCTATCTCCATCAAGCTACCATTGACTTTCTTCACAGAATTAGAAAAAGCTACTTTAAATTTTATATGGAACCAAAAAGAGCCTGTAGTGCCAAGACAAAAGAACAAAGCTGGAGGCATCACACTACCTGACTTCAAACTATACTACAAGGCTACAGTAACCAAAACAGCTTGACACTGGTACCAAAACAGATATATAGACCAGTGCAACAGAACAGAGGCCTCAGAAATAATGCCACACATCTACAACCATCTGATCTTTGACAAACCTGACAAAAACAAGCAATGGGGAAAGATTCCCTATTTAATAAATGGTGTTGGGAAAACTGGCTAGCCATATGCAGAAAACTGAAACTGGACCCCTTCCTTATACCTTATACAAAAATTAACTAAAGATGGATTAAAGACTTAAATGTAAGACCTAAAACCATAAACACCCTAGAAGAAAACCTAGGGAATACCATTCAGGACACAGGCATGGACAAAGACTTCATGACTAAAACACCAAAAGCAACGGCAACAAAAACCAGAATTGACAAATGGGATCTAATTAAACTAAAGAGCTTCTCTACAGCAAAAGAAATTATCATCAGAGTGAACAGGCAACCTACAGAATGGGAGAAAACTTTTGCAATCTATCCATCGGACAAAGGGCTAATATCCAGAATCTACAAGGAACTTAAACAAATTTACAAGAAAAAAAAAACCATCAAAAAGTGGGTGAAGGATATGAACAGATACTTCTCAAAAGAAGACACTTATGTGGCCAAAAGACATGAAAAAATGGACATCACCACTGATCATTAGAGAAATGCAAATCAAAACCACAATGAGATACCATCTTATGCCAGTTAGAATGGTGATCATTAAAAAGTTAGGAAACAACAAATGCAGGAGAAGATGTGGAGAAATAGGAACGCTTATACACTGTTGATGGGAGTGTAAATTAGTTCAACGATTGTGGAAGACAGTGTGGCAATTCCTCAAGGATCTACAACCAGAAATACCATTTCACCCAGCAATCCCATTACTGGGTATATACCCAAAGGATTATAAATCATTCTACTATAAAGACACATGCATACGTATGTTTATTACAGCACTATTCAGAAAATCACAATTGCAAAGGCTTGGAACCAACCTAAATGCCCATCAATGATAAACTGGTTAAAGAAAATGTGACACATATACACCATGGAATACTATGCAGTCATAAAAAAGGATGAGTTCATGTCATTTGCAGGGACATGGATGAAGCTGGAAACCATCACTCTCAGCAAATTAACACAGGAACAGAAAACCAAACACATGTTCTCACTCGTAAGTGGGAGCTGAACAGTGAGAATACATGGACACAGGGAGGGGAACATCACACACCAGGGCCTGTCAGAGGGTGGGGAGCTAGGGGAGGGAGAGCATTAGGAGAAATGCCTAATGTAGATGATGGGTTGATGGGTGCAGCACGTGTACACCTATGGCACATGTATACCTATGTAACAAACCTGCATGTTCTGCACAGGTGTTCCAGAACTTGAAGTATAATTTAAAAAAAAAAAAAAGTAATCAGTGTCTTTATTCTCCTCCTGAATGGTCTTAAGAACCTTAAGATGTTTCAGCATGAACTACTCCTCTTCTGATTTCTGTTATTACTTTACTTCTATCTTGTTTGATGTTTAGACCCAGAAACTGGATTTTTAGTCACACAAATGTTAGCCCCACAAACATTATTACAATTATATACTGTCATTGTTTATCTTCTTTTTTTTTTTTTTTGCTTGCGATTCTATTTTGTATCTTAAACCTTCCCTGTCAGTTTATTTTTCTTCTTCCTAAAGGCCATTCTTGAGAAGTTTCTTTAGTGAGCAACTCGTTTGTCAGATAATATCTTTACTGAGGCCAGGCACTGTGACTTCTGCCTCTAATCCCAACATTTTGGGAGGCCAAGGTAGGCAGATCTCTTAAGCTCAGGAGATTGAGACCAGCCTGGGCAACATAGTGAGACCTCATCACTACAAAAAATATAAAAATTAGCCAAGTGTAGTGATGCATGTCTGTAGTATCAGCTACTCAGGAGGCTGAGGCAGGAAGATCATTTGAGCCCTGGAGGCAGACGTTGCAGTGAGCCGACATCACACCACTGTACTCCAGCCTGTGTGACAGTGAGACCCTATCTCAAATATCTATATATACATATATAGCAATAAATATATGTGTATATATAGAGATAGATATCTATTAGATAGATATCTATATGTATGTATGTATGTGTGTATGTATAGACATATATCTATACCTATAGATATAAATCTTTATTCAGGGCTTATTTTTGTTAGGTAATTTTGCTAGGTATTAACAAAGATTCTTTTTAACAAAACTTTATTCAGGGTGCCCTGAGGTCTTTTTCAAGTAGGCCTTGACTTTTAGACTTGTTTGTCTCTGGATTGTCTAATTTTGGCAAGAATTCTGCTAAGTCAGTTTAGCTAGAATCTCTCATCTTTGATCACCCTCTGTATCAGATTGGGTTCCTCATGCTCCACCATCCCACAGGCGGTCTCTCATCACCCCAGCCTGCCTTCAGTAAGAATCTTGTCACAATGGCTTAGCCAGCATCCCCACTTCCCCTGATGTTTCCTCTTAGTCATTTCCTATCTACTAGCTCCTACCCTCTCCTTGACTATAAATTCTCACTTGCCCATGCTGTATTCAGAGTTGGGTCCAATCTCTCTCTCCCCTACTGCAAAATCCCATTGCAGTGGTGTCTATACCTATTGCAATAGTCCCCCTTTTCCTTGAATAAAGTCTGCCTTACCATATTTAACAAGTGTCATTGAATAATTTTTTCCCTTTAACAGTATAAAGTCAAAAGTAGACAATTATGTCCTGAATGGTATTACCTAGGTTTTCTTCTAGGGTTTTCATGGTTTTAGGTCTAAAATTTAAGTCTCTAATCCATCTTGAATTAATTTTCATATAAGGAGTAAGGAAAGGATCCAGTTTCAGCTTTTTACTTATGGCTAGCCAATTTTCCCAGCACCATTTATTAAATAGGGAATCCTTTCCCCATTTCTTGTTTTTGCCAGGTGTGTCAAAGATCAGATGGCTGTGGATGTGTGGTATTATTTCTGAGGGCTCTGTTCTGTTCCACTGGTCTAGATCTCTGTTTTGGTACCAGTACCATGCTGTTTTGGTTACCGTAGCCTTGTAGTATGGTTTGAAGTCAGGTAGCATGATGCCTCCAGCTTTGTTCTTTTGGCTTAGGATTGTCTTGGCAATGCGGGGTCTTTTTTGGTTCCATATGAACTTTAAAGCAGTTTTTTCCAATTCTGTGAAAAAAGTCATTGGTAGCTTAATGGGGATGGCATTGAATCTATAAATTACCTTGGGCAGTATGGCCATTTTCACAATATTGATTCTTCCTATCCATGAGCATGGTATGTTCTTCCATTTGTTTGTGTCCACTTTTATTTCACTGAGCAGTGGTTTGTAGGCATGGGTAAGGACTTCATGTCTAAAACACCAAAAGCAATGGCAACAAAAGCCAAAATTGACAAATGGGATCTAATTAAACTAAAGAGCTTCTGCACAGCAAAAGAAACTACCATCAGAGTGAACAGGCAACCTACAGAATGGGAGAAAATTTTTGCAATCTACTCATCTGACAAAGGGCTAATATTCAGAACCTACAAAGCACTCAAACAAATTTAGAAGAAAAAAACAAACAACCCCATCAAAAAGTGGGCAAAGGATGTGAACAGACACTTCTCAAAAGAAGACATTCATACAGCCAACAGACACATGAAAAAATGCTCATCATCACTGGCCATCAGAGAAATGCAAATCAAAACCACAATGAGATACCATCTCACACCAGTTAGAATGGCAATCATTAAAAAATCAGGAAACAACAGGCGCTGGAGAGGATGTGGAGAAACAGGAACACTTTTACACTGTTGGTGGGACTGTAAACTAGTTCAACCATTGTGAAAAACAGTGTGGCGATTCCTCAAAGATCTAGAACCAGAAATACCATTTGACCCAGCCATCCCATTACTGGGGATATACCCAAAGGACTATAAATCATGCTGCTATAAAGATACATGCACACGTATGTTTAATGCAGCACTATTCACAATAGCAAAGACTTGGAATCAACCCAAATGTCAATCAGTGACAGACTGGATTAAGAAAATGTGGCACATATACACCATGGAATACTATGCAGCCATAAAAAAGGATGAGTATGAGTCCTTTGTAGGGACATGGATGCAGCTGGAAACCATCATTCTCAGCAAACTATCACAAGAACAGAAAACCAAACACCGCATGTTCTCACTCATAGGTGGGAATTGAACAATGAGATCACTTGGACACAGGAAGGGGAACATCACACACCGGGGCCTATTTTGGGGAGGGGGGTCGGGGGAGAGATAGCATTAGGAGATATACCTAATGTAAATGATGAGTTAATGGGTGCAGCACACCAACATGGCACATGTATATATATGTAACAAACCTGCACGTTGTGTACATGTACCCTAGAACTTAAAGTATAATAATAATAATAAAAAGATTTAAAAATAAAGTAGACAATTATTTTAGCTCAGTACTTTGAAAACATAATGCCATTTACTTCTGGCTGCAATTGTTGCTGTTGAGAAGTCAACAAGAAGATTTGTTTTTTCCTTTTTTGTTTTTGTTTTTGTTTTTGAGATGGAGTTTTACTCTTGTTGCCAAGGCTGAAGTGCAATGGCGCGATCTCGGCTCACTGCAACCTCTGCCTCCCGGATTCAAGCGATTCTCCTGCCTCAGCCTCCCGAGTAGCTGGGATTACAGGCATGCATCACCACGCCCAGATAATTTTGTATTTTTAGTAGAGATGGGGTTTCTCCATGTTGGTCAGGCTGGTCTCGAACTCCCGACCTCAGGTGATCTGCCTGCCTTGGCCTCCCAAAGTGCTGGGATTACAGGCATGAGCCACCGTGCCTGGCCAAGATTTGCTATTTCTTTTTATCTACTTTTTTCTTTTTAGTTGGTTATAATATTCTCTTTGCTTTTGGTTTTAACAGCTTCACTTTGATTTTCTTAATGTGGAATTTTTTTTTTTTTTTTTGATGGGATCTCACTCTTTTGCCTGGGCTGGAGTGCAGTGGTGTGATCTCGGCTCACTTTAACCTCTGCCTCCCAGACTCAAGATATCTTCCCACCTCAGCCTCCTCAGTAACTGAGACCAAAGGTGTGCATCACTATATTTGGCTAATTTTTAGGTTCCTTTGTAGAGACAAAGTCTCACCATATTGCTCAAGCTGCTCTTGAACTCTTGGTATCAAGTGATCCTCCTGCCTCAGCCTCCCAAATTACTGGGATTACAGGTGTGAGCTACCACACCCAGCAGTAAGGGTTTTTTTTTTTTTTTAGTCTTGTTTGGGATTCACTGAACTTCTTGAATCTGATGATTCATATCTTCAATTCTGAAACCTAACTAGTCCCTTTTGTCTCCAGATATTACCTCTGCCCCATCTTTTATCTCTTTCTGTAACTCTGATAAAATTTTATTAGTCTGTCTTATATCTCAGTCTCTCCTTAATATTTTTCATCTCTCTATGCAGCATTCTAGAAATGTTTTCAGGTATATTTGTCGATGTACAGCTGACCTCACGTATAGATGAATCTATACATAGACATCTATGTATAATCTGCTGTTAACCCATCCAGAGTATCTAATTTCTATTACTATCCTTTTTAAACAAATTTTTAGAGGTTTTATTTTATTCTTTTTCAAGTCTACCTGTTTCCTTTTCAACCTCTTATTCTTTAGTCATAATTCAAATGCTATTCAAAAATGTCCCATTTTATTTTTAAGTTTAAAGATATTTATTTTATATTCTGTATCTAATTATTCTTTTATCTGTTGTTTCTTCAGTTTGGATTTATTGTATTTTTTCTACTGATTCTCTTACTCTTGGTGGTTTGTTAAGTCACATGCTTTGTGAGTTGTGATTGTGAGCTCATGCTCCTTCCAACTGTATTTATGGAAATATTTTGAGGTTTGAGTTGAAGGTTTGTTCTCCCAGGTAAAATTTATATTTGCTTCTGCCTGGTTACTTAGGGGAGCTAGCAACCCCAAACCACTTCAAATTAAATTCTCAGCTTTTTCTAGCCACTCAACTCTTGTGAATTCTGGTTTTAAATCAGAGTGAGTGTGAGTTTGTGGTTAGAAATTCTTAGAAATTCTAGGCCAGGCATGGTGGTCCACACCTGTAAACCCAGCACTTTGGGAGGACAAAGTGGGAGGATCACTTGAGCCTAGTAGTGTGAGATCAGTCTGGGCAACCTAGTAAGACCTCGTCTCTACTAAAAAAGAAAAAAAAAAAAAAGTAGCCAGTCATGGTGGTGTGCACCTATAGTCCCAGCTATTCAGGAGGCCAAGGCAGGAGGATTACTTGAGGTAGAGAGGTTGTGGCTGCAGTGATCATGCCACTTGCACTTCAGCCTGGGTGATACAGCAAGACCCTGCCTTTAAAGAAAAGAAAGGAAGGAAGGAAGGAAGGAAGGAAGGAAGGAAGGAAGGAAGGAAGGAAGGAAGGAAGGAAGGAAGGACCTATTTTCTTATATTGCTCAAATGAGATTTTTAAATAGATTTCTTAAAATTTAGAAACACTAACATCCACTTCATTTGCCAATAGTTTGATTCCAGGGCTAAGTCAGAGCACACTAAAAAAATTAGTCCAGGCCAGGCACGGTGGCTCACGACTGTAATCCCAGCACTTTGGGAGGCCAAGGTAGGCAGATCACCTGAGGTCAGGAGTTTGAGACTACCCTGGCCAACATGGCAAAACCCCGTTTCTACTAAATATACAAAAATTAGCTGAGTGTGTTGGCGGGCACCTGTAATCCCAGCTACTCAGGAGGCTGAGGCAGGAGAATTGCTTGAACCTGGGAAGTGGAGGTTGCAGTGAGCCATGATCGTGCCACTGCACTCCAGCCTGGGCGACAGAACAAGACTCCATCTCAAAACAAAAACAAAAACAAAAATAGGAGATTGCAGTGAACAGAGATCACACCACTGCACTCCAGCCTGGATAACAGAGCGAGACTCCATCTCGAAAAAAAAAAAATCTTCCAGACACCTAAAAAATGAAACAAATATCAAATAAATATTTCTGTCTATAAGTAGTTAGTCTCTCACTTTGTTAGCCAAAAAAGTACTTTGATTTGTTTTTTCAGATGTAAACACATATTAGAGTCTGCTTTCTTATGTGAAGAGTCAGATCAACACCTGAGAAAGAAAGCTGAGAGAAATATCACCTGGGTGAGCCTGCAAGTGCTTTGGGCAAGGACTGCCTATCTAGTTCACCTCCCGCTGTGGGGGAAACAGAAGAGATGATTTATCTGGGATAATTCAGCCAACACTGTTCACCGAACCATTGTCAAATTTGCTAAGACATATCAAATTGTAGATGTCTTGATATTTTATAAAGCTTCCTGGAATTCAAAAAGTAAATGCAGGGCAGTGACGTGACTCAATTGTAACTAATCATAGGAAAATATAAAAGGGGAAGAATTAAGTCTGCAAGGACAGAAATATTAGGGGAAAAAACAGTTTAAAGCACAGAACACATAGCCTCAGTAACATGGCGAAATCCATCTCTACAAAAAATACAAAAATTAACTGGGCGTGGTGGTGTGCACCTGTGGTACCAGCTACTCAAGAGACTGAGGTGGGAGGATTGCTTGAGCCCCGGAGGTCAAGCCTGCAGTGAGCTAAGATCGGGCCACTGTACTCCAGCCTGAGCAACGGAGGAAAACCCTGTTTCCAAAAAAAAAAAATTTAAATATATGTGTGTATATATATTTTAAAGCCCAGAACACAAAACTCTAGGGATGTTGTTCTTTGAAGGGAGGGGCAATCTGTTCTAGAAGGGCAAACTCTTCTAGGTTAATAAATTTTATTGTGTCACAAATACCTCCCTCGTTAGTTGGTGTGTCCGCAATTGGTTCCTTCCGGTGGGTTCTTGGTCTCGTTGAGTTCTTGGTCTCGCTAACTTCAAGAATGAAGCCGCGGACCCTCCCGGTGAGTGTTACGGTTCTTAAAGATGGTGTGTCCACAGTTTGTTCCTTCAGATGTTCAGATGTGTCCGGAGTTTGTTCCTTCTGGTGTGTTCGTGGTCCCACTGGCTTCAGGAGTGAAGCTGCAGACCTTTGCGGTGATTGCTGCAGCTCATAAAGATAGTGCAGACCCAAAGAATTAGCAGCAGCAAGATTTATTGCAAACAGCGAAAGAACAAAGCTTCCGCAGTGTGGAAGGGGACCCCAGTGTGCTGCTGCCGCCTGCTGGGGTAGCCTACTTTTGTTCCCTTATTTGACCCTGTCCACATCCTGCTGAGTGGTCCATTTTACAGAGCGCTAATTGGTCCATTTTACTGAGTGCTGACTGGTCCATTTTACTGAGTGCTGATTGGTCCGTTTTGACAATCTCGAGCTGGACTGAGTTCTCCAAGTCCCCACCTAACCCAGAAGCCCAGCCGGCTTCTCCTCTCAGGTGGGAGGATTAATGACATAATACATGTAGAGCACAGAGTAAGTGCTAAATAGATGTCATCGATCACTGTTATTATTAATATTCCCAGAAAAATGAGGATACTGCTATGCAAGTGACCCACTGTTTCAGTCTGGCCAGGCTGGCTGGGCTTCCTTACTGACGGCTCTGTGTCCCGGGAATCTCTTGGGCTCAGGGGAAGTAAGCGGCCTGCGGCTTTTAGCTTTTGTTGAGGTAGGAGTGGGTGGAGGAAACAGACAGAGTTCGTATGTTTCACAAGCAAATAATAATCGCCTCTTGTCACAGGCCCACCACGTTTTCTTTTTCTACCTTATCTTCCCCTCACACGGACACCTGCCTGCAAACTGAAGTGAACTCTTGCCTTCATGTTCTCTGCAACAATCAGCAGTTAGCACAGAGGGCAAGCTCCAAATCACCCAGCTAACAGTCATCCTCCAGAACTTCCCTCCCCTGATCCGGGCAGGTTCTATGCCTCCCTTTAAGTTTTAGTACAAACTATCTTCCAAGCTAAGATGCATGCTTCCTTTCCCTCCCTCCCTCCTTCTTTCCACCTTCTTTTTTTCTTTTCTTGTTTTCATTTCTGATTTTATTATTCATTTATTATTTTTATCAAAAAATTTTTTGGAGACAGGATCTGGTTTGGTTGCCCAGACTGGAGTGCAGTTGTGCAATCACAGTTCACTGCAGCCTCGATCTCCTGGGCTCAAGCAATCCTGCTGCCTCAGCCTCCCAAGTAGCTAGAATTGCAGGTCTGTGCCACCATGCCTCATTAATTTTTCTGTATTATTATTATTATTATTACTTTTTTAGAGATAGGGTCTCACCATGTTGCCCGGGCTGGTCTTGAACTCCTTGTTTCAAGCAATCTTCCTGCCTTGGCTTGCCAAAGTGCTGGGGTTACAGGTGTGAGCCACCTCGCCTGGTCTAGTTCTGATTTTAGATGCAGGTTGAATTAATCACATACTTCAGTTCACAATGCAACTTCTTTGTACTCTCTGAAGGTACTGTCTAATTTGTTCCCTTTTATCTTCATTCCTCATTTCTATTTTCCTCCTTTCCTTTTTTTTTTTTTTTTTTTTAAGAGATGGGATCTTGCTCTGCCACCCAGGCTGGGGAGTGCAGTGGTGTGATCATAGCTCCCTGCAGTCTCGACCTCCTGCATTCAAATGATCTTTCCACTTCAGCCTCCTGAGTAACTGGGACTACAGGTGCACGCCACTATGCCCACTTAAGTTTTGTACTTTTTGTAGAGTTGAGGCTTTGCCATGTTGCACAGGCTGGTCTTGAACTCCTGGCCTCAAGAGATCCTCCTGCTTCAGCCTCCCAAAGTGCTGGGATTACAGGTGTGAGCCACTGCGTCCGGCCAGCTATTTTTTATTTTTTATTATTATTACTTTTTTTTGAGACAAAGTCTCACTCTGTTGCCCAGGTTTGAGTGCAGTGGGCGACACGAGTGATCATGGCCCACCGCAGCCTCAATCTGCCTGGGCTCAGGTGATCCTCCCACCTCAGCCTCTGGAGTAGCTAGTCCTGCAGGTGTGCACCAGGATACCCGGCTAATTTTTGTATTTTTTATAGAGACAGGGTTTCACCATGTTGTCCAGGCTGGTCTCAATCTCCTGGGCTCAAGCGATCCACCCACCTCAGTCTCCCAAAATGCTAGGATTACAGGCCTGAGCCACCACGCCAGGCCGAGAGCAGGGTTTCCCAGCCTTGGCACTATTGACATTTGGGGGCAGATATTTCTTTATTGTGAGGAGCCGTGCATTGTAGGATATTTATCAGCACCCCGATCTCTATCTGCTACATGCCAGTAGCACCCTTCCGCCCCTCAGGCATGGCAACCACAAATGTCACCAGATATTGCCAAATTGCTCTCAGTTAAAAACCAGTGGGGTAGAGAGCCCGAGTGAGATAGCGCTGTGCCTTGAGCTAATACCAGCCTGCAGGTCGTTACCCCAAGACTGGAAGGAACAGAGGGAGGGAAGTGGCTCCCAGAACCGGGTGACAGAGAGGTTTTGTGGAAAGCACTGCCTTACAAGATCTGGATCCCTCAGTGGAGGGTCAGGCTCAGTCCTGCTCTCCTCCCTAACTCTGATCTTCCACCAGAGGGCAAGCCTATTGATGACATCCAAAGAAGCTGCCTGCCAGGTAAGGAGCAAGGTGGGGAAGGGGAAAAAGTGGGGCTAGAGGGGCAAACTGAAGAAACCCAGCACAGCCCCCAACACTGATTTGGTGGCAAAATTCAACTGGAACTAAGCCAAGTCGATTGCAGTTCTTTACTCCATTTACTGCAGAAATACATAGGACTTTGATTATAGGATGCTACCCTAGACCCAGTTGAGGGTGTTATACAATATATACACCATCTTACTTTCTAAAATTTGAAAACTTTTGAATTCCAAAATATAGCTGGCTCCATGCATTCCAGACACGATTGTAGAAACACACCTTTCATATTAGGTCTTAAATACATCTGGAGTCCATCTTTGTGTAATGTAAGACAGGGATTCAGTTTTATTTGTTTCCACATAATGAACCAGTTTTATCCACACCACCTATCCCTCCTTCTCTCATTGGTTCATTGCAGTTTTCATCCTATATTAAGTCCTCATATGTCTGTGAATCTGTCTTTCCCTTCTGTTCCATTCTTCTGCCAGTACCACACTATTTTTATTACTTTGGCTTCCTGATATGTCCTATTATCTGGTAGATAACTCCTTTCTCTTTGCTATTTATTTATTTAAGAGGGAGTCTCACTCTGTCACCCAGGTTGGAGTGCAGTGCTACAATCTTGGCTGAATGCAACCTCCATCTCCCGGGTTCAAGCAATTCTCCTGCCTCAGCCTCCCAAGTAGCCGGGACTACAGGCACTCGCCACCAAACCCAGCTAATTTTTTAATTTTTAGTAGAGATGGGGTTTCATCATGTTGGCCAGGCTAGTCTCAAACTCCTGACCTTGGGTGATCCGCCTGCCTCGGCCTCCCAAAATGCTGGGGTTACAGGCATGAGCCATCACGCCTGGCCTGCAGCTTACTTTCAAATGGTTCAGAAGAGTAAGTACATAGAAAGCAAAGGTGGCAAGATGTTGTTGATAATTGATGAAACTGGATGAAGGTGTCTGGTGTTCTTTACATGACTTTCAACTTTTCTGGTTTGCAAATTTTAAAAACAAAATGTTGTGAAAAAAAGGAAACCATAGAACATTAACAATGTGTATCGAGAATTGTCTAAATGGGCTTTTATCTCCTCAGAAGCAAAGCAACCAGTCTTCCAGGGACAGGAGTGAAGACTACATTCCATGATCCCTCTGCTTCCCTGAGAGGAGCAGGGCCCTGTGCAGATGCATTCTTCTTTCTCCAGCCTCTTCAGCCCTATCTCCTTCACACTTCAGCAGCGGTCTCTGGAGCCTGGGCAAAATTAACCCTGTATTGACCAGAATCCTCACCAATGTTGCAACTCCTAGGTCTCCATGGTGAAGAAATTTGGGTTCAGCACACCTAAAGCCTGCCTCGGTGGCCAGACAGCCCTAGTCTCCTTGAAGGTTGATTTTGCTATTTGTGTATCAGAGGTGGATTTGTCATGAAGAGTAAGAAGCTTAAGTTTCAAAGTCCCTCATTTGTACACATCTGGGGGTCCCTGAAAGTAGTTGGGAGTCGTAAAATGTTCTAGGTGGAGAAAGAAAAGTAAGTTCCAGTCAGCCAGCATTTCTAAGTGAGCACATCTGGTAAGTTACATAAAGAGAACTCACAAGAAAGGGACCTGAATTTCCAAGCTCCTAGTATTTTGTACTTTCTTTTCTCATTTTAAATGAATATTCATTTTCACATCTAATTTTGAATTTATTCAAAAGGTCCCTCAAACCTAACTAGGTAAACCTTTATTTTCTGAGATACATTTAATTTATGTTTATTTTTATATTTTGAGACAGGGTCTCACTCCAGTTGCCCAGGCTGGAGTGCGGTGGTACGATCTTAGCTCACAGTAGCCTTGACCCCACAAGCTCTGGTGATCCTCCCACCTCAGTCTCCCGAGTAGCTGGGAGTACAGATGCGCACCACCATGCCTGGCTAGATTTTTTGTGTTTTTAGTAGAGATGAGGTTTCACCATGTTGCCCGGGCTGGTCTCAAACTCCAGGACTCAAGTAGTCCACCTCAGACTCCCAAAGTGTTGGGATTATAGTTGTGAACCTTCACAACACCATAGTGGAATTTGTGTTAGTATTGCATTGAATCTATTGATTAATGAGAAGGTTATTAATATTTTTGTAACAGCAAGTGATCACTCTTTGAGTATGAACTGTCTCTCCATTTGTTCAGATCTTCTTCTATGTCTTTTATTACAGTTTTCTTCATAGAGAGGGCTGTTGTGTCTTTTGAGTTAATTTCTTTGTGTGTGTGTGTGTGTGTGAAAATCTCTTTTTTTTTTAAATTATACTTTAAGTTCTAGGGTACATGTGCACAACGTGCAGGTTTGTTACATATGTGTACATGTGCTATGTTGGTGTGCTGCACCCATTAACTCGTCATTTACGTTAGGTATATCTCCTAATGCTATCCCTCCCCCCTCCCTTTTGAGTTAATTTCTAAATACTTTATGATTTTTATTAATTTTATGAATTATAGCTTTTTAATATTTTCTAGTTAATTATTGTTCAAGTAAGGAGATGCTATTGAGCTTTCTATGTTAATCTCACATCTGGTAGCTTGCCTAGGTTCTGTTATTAGTCCTCATAGTTTCATTCTGGTTAGTTTATTCTAGATGAATGTTTATATAGTCTGCAAATTATGACAGGTTTTTCTTAATTTTTATTTTTGGAGACAAAGTCTCACTCTGTTGCATAGGCTGGAGTACAGTAGCACAATCTCCTCTCACTGAAACCTTCACCTCCTGGGTTCAAGCAATTTTCCTGCCTCAGCCTCCCAAGTAGCTGGGACTACAGGTGCACACCACCACACCAGGCTAATTTTTTGTATTTTAGTAGAGACACGGTTTCACTTGTTACTCAGGCTGGTCTCAAATTGCTGAACTCAGCAATCTGCCTGCCTCAGACTCTGAAAGTGCTGGGATTACAGGTGTGAGCCACCGCACCTGACCAGGTTTTATTTATTTATTTATTTATTTATTTATTTATTTATTTGATACAGGGTCTTGCTCTGTTGTCCAGGCTGGAGTACAGTAGCTAAATCATGGCTCACTACAGCCTCAATGTCCCAGCCTCAAGTGATCCTCCGAGTTCAGCCTCATGAGTAGCTGGGACTGTGGTGCATGCCACCATACCCTGCTAGTTTTTATTTATTTATTTATTTACTTATTTATTTATTTTATTTATTTATTTTTGGAGATGGGGTCTCTATATGTTGCCCAGGCTAGTCTTGAATTCCTAAGCTCAATTGATCTGCCTGCCTTAGCCTCCCAAAGTGCTATGATTACAGGCCTGGCCTATTATAGCAGTTTTGACTCTTTTCTACCAACCTTAAAGCTTCTTATTTCCTTTTCTTGCCTTATAGTATTATTCAGCTCTCCAGTTCAAGGCTACATATCAACAGTAATACCTTGTTACTAGTCTTAATATTAATAAAATTCATCTACAATTTCTCTGTGAAGTATAATATTTGCTCTGGGTTGTGGCAGTGGGCCTTTACCAAGTTATGAAGGTGCTCTTCTATTTTTAGTTTGCTCTTTTTTTTTTTTGTTCCTTAATCATAAATAGATAATGCCCTTTATCAATTACTTTTCATGTAAAAATTGAGTTAATCATATGATTTTTCCCTTTCAGTCCATTGAAATGATGGATGATATTGACAGACTTTCTTTTTTTTCTTTTTGAGACCGAGTCTCACTCTGTCGCCCAGGCTGGAGTGCAGTGGCACCATCTTGGCTCACTGCAAGCTCCGCCTCCCGGGTTCTCGCCATTCTCCTGCTTCAGCCTCCTGAGTAGCTGGGGCTACAGGCACCCGCCACCACGCCTGGCTAATTTTTTGTATTTTTAGTAGAGATGGGGTTCATTGTGTTAGCCAAGATGGTCTCGATCTCCTGACCTCATGATCTGCCCACCTCGGCCTCCCAAAGTGCTGGGATTACAGGTGTGAGCCACCACGCCCAGCCTATTGACAGATTTTCTAATGGCCAAGGCTTCTTGCTTTACTAGGTTGAGCCCCACTTGATCATAATGTATTATTTTAATATGCTATTGGGTGCAATTTGCTAATATTTTATTTACTATTTGTACATCCTAATATAAAGATGAGATGGACCTATAATTTTCTTTTCTTGAATGTCCCTTATGTGGGAATCAAGATTACATGGGCTTCAGAAATTAAGCTAGAAAGCTCTGACTCTTTACATAAATTTGGGGGTCGGGTGCGGTAGCTTACATCTATAATCCCAGCCCTTTGGGAGGCCAAGGTGGGCAGATCACTTGAGGCCAGGAGTTTGAGACCAGGGTGGCCAACATGGTAAAACCCCATCTCTACTAAAAATACAGAAAAAAGTAGCCAGGCGTGATGGCACACGACTGTAATCCCATCTACTTGGGAGGCTTAGGCAAGAGAATCGCTTGAACCAGGAAGCAGACGTTGCCGAGATTGCACCACTGCACTCCAGCCTGGGAGACAGAGTAAGATTCTGTCTCAAAAACAAACAAACAAACAAACAAAAATGGAACAACTCGACTGGGGACATTGCTTTCCTGCCACATTGAGCCGCATGAGCCATGCAGGCAGCTTCTGTCATAAGCATGGAGAAATCTGGCAGCCTCTGGCTCTCTTTGAGTTGCAGATCTTGAGTTTTCAGCACAAAGTTAAAGGAGCTTATTTTTCTCCTTAATTCTTCCTCACCTTATTTCTAGCCGACCCCCTAGTTTTTTTGTTTGTTTGTTTTGTTTTGTTTTGTTTTTTGGAGACAGAGTCTTGCTCTGTTGCCCAGGCTAGAGCGCAGTGACATGATCTTGGCTCACTGTGACATCTGCCTCTTGGGTTCAAGTGAGCCTCCTAGCTCACCCTCCTGAGTAGCTGGGACTACAGGTGTGCACCACAGCACCCGACTAATTTTTGTATTTTTAGCAGAGACGGAGTTTTGCCATGTTGTCCAAGCTGGTCTCGAACTCCTGACCTCAGGTGATCCACCTACCTCGGCCTCCCAAAGTGCTGGGATTATAGGTGTGAGCCACTATGCCCAGGAGATGCTCGGAACTTTTAAACAGAGTGAAGATTTATTTATTTACTTAATATTAGTTTTTGAGACGGAGTCTTGCTCTGTTGCCTGGCCTGGAGCACAGCGGTGAGATCTCGGCTCACTGTGACCTCTGCCTCCCGGGTTTGAGTGATTCTCCTGCCTCAGTCTCCCGAGTAGCTGGGATTACAGGCACCTGCCACCGTGCCCAGCTATAGAGTGAAGATTTCTCAGGACGTTTATTTTTGGTTAGGACTTGTCTCTTGCCATCAAGAGAAGTGGATACTGAGGAGAGATATACCTTTTGACACTAAAGTAGGTGGCAACTTGATGGCTTGGCTATGCTAGGATTCCCCTGTGTGCTTCACTGTGAAGCTGAGAACAGTGAGGCAGGGTGAGTTCCCATAAAGGGTCATTATACTGGACAGCCTGGAGGCCTGTAGAATTTCCTGTGCTCCTTCATCAGTTCAGTCCAAAATCCTAGAACCAAGCTCTTCCCTGACTGCCCATGCCTTTCTCTATCTCCTACAATCCATCCCCGGCCCATACACTCCAGTTCACCAGGAGGCTGCTCACCTCCACTTTCACAATGTAAAACACTTTCACTTGGCTTCCACTTCCAAATAATGTTCTAACATGCACAATACAATGTTAGCATTTTTAGGCAACAGTAAGATAAAGAAGAGACCGTGGGAATGGAAATAAAGTAAATAGCTAGATATATATGCTTTCATTTTAGGTCTTAAATTACCTAAAAAATGTGATGCCTTTTTTTTTTTTTTCTGAGATGCAGTCTTGCTCTGTCACCCAGGCTGGAGTACAGTGGTATGATCTCAGCTCACTGTAACCTCCGCCTCCTGGGTTCAAGCAATTCTCCTGCCTCAGCCTCCTGAGTATTTGGGATTACAGGTGCATGCCACCATGTCCTGCCAATTTTTTTGTATTTTTAGTAGAGATGGGGTTTCACCATGTTGGCCAGGCTGGTCTCAAACTCTTGACCTCATGATCCGCCCACCTCAGCCTCCCAAAGTACTGGGATTACAGGTGTGAGCCGCCGCACCCGACCAAATGTAATGCTCTTGTTTGTGCTTAGACTTAAGTTTAGGCTGGGAGTGGTGGCTCACACCTGTAATCCCAGCACTTTAGGAGGCTGAGGTGGGAAGATTGCTTGAGCCTAGGAGTTCGAGACCAGTCTAGGCAACAGAGTGAGACCTCATCTCTACTAAAGATAAATCAAAATTTTAAAAATTAGCCAGGCATGGTGGCATACACCTGTAGGTGTAGCTACTTGGGAGGCTGAGGCTGGAGGATGGCTTGAACACAGAGTTTGAGGCTTCCGTGAGCTATGATCATGCCACCACACTCGAACCTGGGTTGTAGAATACAACCCTGTCTCAAAAAAAAAAAAAAAAAAAAAAAAGGCCGGGCGCGGTGGCTCAAGCCTGTAATCCCAGCACTTTGGGAGGCCGAGGCGGGCGGATCACAAGGTCAGGAGATCGAGACCACAGTGAAACCCCGTCTCTACTAAAAATACAAAAAATTAGCCGGGCGCGGTGGCGGGCGCCTGTAGTCCCAGCTACTCAGGAGGCTGAGGCAGGAGAATGGCGGGAACCCGGGAGGCGGAGCTTGCAGTGAGCCGAGATCGCGCCACTGCACTCCAGCCTGGGCAACAGCGTGAGACTGTCTCAAAAAAAAAAAAAAAAAAAAAAAAAAAAAAGAAAAGAAAAGAAAAGAAAAGAAAAAAAAATCGCAGTGTAAGGTATTCTTGAGTAAAGAAGTCCAATTTTAAAAATAGTGAGCTTGCTGACAGTGGGTAGAGAAGTAGAGGCTTACAGTATTATCCGTGCATGTTCCTACACCTACCTCCCTTGGAGAAACTCATTATTAACAGTAACTGTATTTTTTGCTCCATGTCACTGAAAAGTATCCAACATCAGGAAGCATTGCTATTCTGCATCTATTTCTCTGCGATTATACTAACGTAATCACAAGTCATGATAATAGTTTTGCTGCAGGAAATTATAAAATGTATTGCCTTGCCAAATGTGTTTTCACTTTGACATGCTTATTTTAAAGTGGCTTTCAAAACAAATATAATGGACTCATTATAGACAGTAAATTGAATAGAGAGGTCTGCTAAAGCAACCAGTGCTGGGATCAGTGAACAAACAACCCCATCCAAGAGTGTGGTAGTATAAAAACGTGCTGCTGAATATTCATCATTTTATTCAGCAGATACTCTGATGCATGGTACTAGGCACACAGGAAGAACCAGAAGGTTCAGATAGTTCAGATTTATAGGTTTGAACTGATTTATAGGTTTTACAGAAAGCTGTTGTCTTCACGCAGTTCCTTCTTATTTTATTTTATTTTATTTTGTTTTTTTTTTTTTTGAGGCAGAGTCTTCCTCTGTCACTCAGGCTGGAGTACAGTGTTGCAATACCACTCACTGCAACCTCTGCCTCCCGGGTTCAAATGATTCTCCTTCCTCAGCCTCCCAAGTAGCTGGGACTACAGGCATGTGCCACCACACCTGGCTAATTTTTTTAGGAGAGCCGAGGTCTTACCATGTTGCCCAGGCTGGTCTCGAACTCCTAAACTCAAGCAATCTGCTCACCTTGGCCTTCTAAAGTGCTGGGATTACAGGCATGAGCCACTGTGCCTGGCCTTCACCCAGTTCTTATTTCTTAATTTCAAGTTGGTCAGTAGCACCATGAATAATGAATCAAATTGCTTGATTTGGCTTTTACCCAGGATGGAAAGACTCATGCCTTTCTACTTATAAATAAACAAGCAAAATTAGGAGCAATTATTCTAAGCATTCTTGTTTGCTATAAAGTCGGGCAAGAGCTTTCACTGGATCCAGACAAGTGTGAGCTCGGCTGGTTCTCTTGATGTTTGATGATGCCCAGATCTGCCCTGGAATGTGCAGGATGGAGATCCTTGTGGGATATTCCTCCTGTGCATCCCCAGAAGGGCAGGTGGGAGCCGGGAATTTTGCTGACATCTCAGGCTTCCATTTTCAAACCACAGCATTAACATAACCACCCTGCAACTTCAGAGAAGGCAGAACATTAAAACAGCAACCGGGCTTCGTCTTCGGTTCCTAAATGAATTGCAACATGGTGAAGATCACACACACAGCAGGGATGACTACATGAAGCAGTGATAGACACGCCCCCCCCCACCTTATGCTCAGACAGTGCACTTTTTCTTCTCTTTATTGTAAAATATAACACACACACAAGAGAATAAAATGTAACATACAACACTACTGGGTGTGGATAACGTGCTTACTAGGAGAATTTCAGCTGTTTCCACTCAGAGAGCTAGTTTACTCAATTCTCATTAATGGCCTGTACATTCGTATTCATGCATTTGTTTTCAAATTCCATGTCTATTTCCAAATTGTTCTTTTAAAAAACAGAATATTTAAACCACTTTAGTGGTGTAAGACTGGCATGTAAAAAGCGGTGCATATTTAACATATACAAGCCAATGAGCTTGGGGATAAGTATACACCCATGAAACCATCATCACCATCAAGGTTGTAAACATATTTGTCACCTCCTAAAGTTTCCTTCCACTCCTATCATAATTATTATTTGTGTGTATGTGTGGTAAGAGCATTTAATATGAGACCTACCCTCTTAGAGAATTTTAAGTATACAATACAGAATTGTTACCTGTAGGCACAATGTGTATAGAGATCTCCAGAATTTATTTATCTTGCATAATTAAAACTTCATACCCTTTGACCATCACCTCTAGATTGTTTTTTGATGTTGTCGTTTTGTTTTGTTTTGACAAGGTCTTGCTCTGTCACCCAGGCTGGAGTGCAGTGGCATCATCATGGCTCACTGCAGCCTCGACCTCCTGGACTCAAGCCATCCTCCCTCCTCAGCCTCCTGAGTACCTGGGACTACAGGCATGCGCCCCCAACACCCAGCTAATTTTTGTACTTTTTATAGAGACAGGGTTTGCCATGTGCCCAGGCTGGTCTTGACCTTCTGGGCTCAAGCAATCCACCAGCCTTGGCCTCCCAAAGTGCTGGGATTATGGGTGTGAGCCACTGTGCCCAGGCTAGATTGTTAGTTATCTCACCCAAGCATCTATCTTCTTGTTTCTCTGTATGGATGTAAGCTTAATTTTTTTTTTTTTTTTTAGCACATTCCAGACCTCTTTTCCAGAATCCTCTCTTGTTATTGGTTGACATATTATTGGATCTCACTTCAGACTGACTCCCCAACTCACCCCAATAAGATCTAAACCTAGAGAGATGACTCCAGAATCGTCTGTGGCATCTACACCTCCCTGAGTGGGTGGAGAAGTCATGTGAATTATGGCATGGATCAAGGTCGGGTTGCTAGCCTATAGCAAACCACCCTAACTTCCCTTGAGAAACTTCCTGACATTTTTAGGAAGATGAAAGATCATTCAAAGCAAATTTTTATGCTAGTTCGATATTTTGTACCCTTCAACAGCTCCTTCCAAAGTGATTCCTCATCTCCAGATTACATGTCAAAACCTCATCCTCTCTCTACGTCTTTCCAAATTAATATGGATTTCGATACATTCTAGACAGATTTCAGATGACAATTTCATAACTATATCATCATTTTGCGCCACCACTGCCTTTTCTTGATTATTTTGCGATGATTCAAAGCTTAACCTAAATTTTAAAAAACATAATTATATTTTATATGGAGTCGAGCTGCCATTTGAGGTTGGCCCCATTGTCAAAACACCTACAGCAATGGACTATGAGCAAGAAGCTGGGGATGCTCGGGTGAAGAAGAGGAAACGACAGGTACAGCCCTGTCTACCCTCTGCTTCTATGAGTGGGGCCTAGGACAGACGTTGCCTTTAAGGAGTGGGGTATTGTGGTGACAAAGAACAGATAGGAGCTTTGGAGCCAGAAAAAGCTGGGTTGGCCAGAAACTTTTCAGCAGGTGCTATCTAAGACAAAGTCACTTACTTTAAACTTTAAAAGAATATATATTGTGGGCCAGGTGCAGTGGCTCACACCTGTAATCCCAGCACTTTGGGAGGCTGAGGTGGGAAGATCAATTGAGCCCAGGAGTTTGAGACCAGCATGGGCAACAAAGTGAGACCCAGTCTCTACCAAAAAAAAAAAAAAAAATCAAAAATTAGCTGGGCATGGTGGTGCATACCTGTAGTCCCAGCTATACGGGAGACTGAGGTAGGAGGATTGCTTGAGCCCAGGAGGTCAAGGCTGCAGTGAGCTGTGTTCCTACCACTGCACTTCAGCCTGAAAGACACGGTGAGATTCTGTCTCAAAATAAAAAGGAGGGGTGCTGGGTGCAGTGGCTCACATCTGTAATCCCAGCACTTTGGGAGGCCAAAGCAGGAAGATCACTTGAGGTCAGAAGTTCAAGACCAGTCTGGCCAACGTGGTGAAACCCCATCTCTACTAAAAATACAAAAGTTAGCTGGGCGTGGTGGTGCACGCCTATAATCCCAGCTCTCAGGAGTCTGAAGTAGGAGAATCACTTGAACCTGAGGGGTGGAGTTTACAGTGAGCTCAGGTCATGTCACTGCACTCCAGCCCGGGCAACAGAGCGAGACTAAAAATAAAAAAAGAAAGAATTATGGTAAAATTGACGTAACATAAAATTTATTATTGAGACAGGGTCTCGGTTTGTTTTCTTGCAGCCTGGACCTCCCCAGGCTCAGCTCATCCTCCCACCTCAGCCTCCCGAATAGCTGAGACTACAGATGTACGCCACCACACCTGGCTAATTTTTGTATTTTTTGTAGAGACAGGGTTTGGCCATGTTGCCCAGGCTGGTCTTGAACCTCTTGACTCAAGTGATCCTCCTGCACTGACCTCCCAAAGTGCTGACATTACAGGTGTAAGCCGCCATGCCTGGCCTCATTTTAACCTTTTTTATCTTATTAATTCAATATCACCACACACATTCTCATTGTTGTGCAACCATCACCACTATTCATCTATAGGGCTTTTTCATCTTTCCAAACTGAAACTCTGTACCTATTAAACCATAACTCCCCATTTCTCCTATCCCCAGCCCCGGCAACCACCATGCTACTTTTTGTCTCTGTAAATTTGACTACTCTAGGCATCTCACATGAACAGAATCATATAGTATTTGTCCTTTTGTGACTGGCATATTTCAGTTAGAATGATGTCTTGGCCAGATGCAACATAGAGAGACCCCATCTCTACAAATAATAATTAATTTTAAAAATAATAATTAATTTTAAAAATTAGCTGAGCATAGTTGTGTGAGCCTGTAGTCCCAGCTATGGGAGGCTGAGATGGGAGGATCAATTTTGGGAGGTCAAGGCTGCAGTGAGTCGCATTTGTGTCACTGTACTCCATGCCGAGTGACAGACCCAGACCTTGTTTAAAAAAAAAAAAAAAAAAAGCTAGGAAAAATATGGAAAGCAAGCACAGTTCTTGGCATACAATCAATGGCCAGTAGTTGCATCCATATAAATGACCCCATGTCTACCTTCAAACTGGGCCTATTTGCTTGTTAGTTTATTTGTTTATTTTTAATTTGAGACAGGGTCTCGCTCTGTCACCCGGGCTGGAATGCAGTGGCATGATGTTGGCTCACTGCAACCTCCCTCCCGGATTCAAGCTGTCCTCCTGCCTCAGCCTCCCGAGTAGCTGGGACTACAGGGGCCTGCCACCATGCCTGGCTTTTTTTTTTTTTTTTTTTTTTTTTTTGAGACAGAGTCTCACTCTGTCGCCCAGGCTGGAGTGCAGTGATGCGATTTCTGCTCACTGCAACCTCTGCCTTCTGGATTCAAGCAATTCTCCTGCCTCAGCTTCCCGAGTAGCTAGGATTACACACCTGGCCAATTTTTTTATTTTTAGTAGAGACGGGGGTTTCGCCATGTTGGCCAGGCTAGTCTTGAACTCCTGACCTCAGGTGACCCACCCACCTCGGCCTCCCAAAGTGCTGGGATTACAGGTGTGAGCTACCATGCCTGGCCTGGAGTGCTGGATTTGTAACTGCTGTGGATCAACTTGAGTTTGTGGCAAAATCTGTTTAACGGACTCTGCAGATGGAGTGAGCTCTGTCGCAGGCAAGCCTTGGAGTCCAGGGTGAGTGCTTCGTACACACCTTCCGATGGACGTGGGGAAGGTGATGTGTAGAAGGAATGGCGGAAGTAATGTCCATGTCTCCTTGGAATGAGAAACACATATTTTACTAGCCTTGGAGAAAATGTAGATTTTTAAACCTGTAGTTGGGAGGCCCAGAACATTCTTCTTTATAAAATTTGCCAGATGCTTAGCAGGACCTCCATGAGTCAGGGTTGTGATTTAGGCAGAAGTTTGTCTTTGCCCTGGTTCCCAACCTAAGGATGACTGTGTTCTCTTCTCCCTTTTCTTCCCTGTCTGATGAGTCCCCCATCATCAGCACCCCCTGCCCACGCCCTTCTTTCGTCGCCCCCAACCCCAAGCTGCTCTCAGGCAGAGACCCGCTGCCACCTGCAGGTTAGTGTGGATTTTGGTCAACATATTGCGTCTCCCAGGAATAAATATTTTTCATTTCAGCGAAGGCTAGTTCAGAACTGCCCCCTCCCACCTCCATCACTCTAAATAAAAAACGTGTTTGCTAAATGCTGTGGACTGAATTATGTCCCCCTAAAAGTCATTATGGTGAAGCTCTCTCTACCGCATTGTGGTGGTATTTGGAGGTGATGCCTTTGGGAGGTGATGAAGTCTAGATGAGATCATAAGGGTGGAGTTTGCATGATGGAATCAGTGCCCTTATAAGAGATACCAGCGAGCTTGCTTCCTCTTCCTCTCTCCGTCCACACACCAAGGAGAAGCCATGAGGCAAGGCAAGGAGGCAGCCCTCTGCAATCCAAGGAGAGAACCCAGGCCCCAGCCCAGACAGCACCTTGAACTTGGACTTTCAGTCTCCATAACTGTAAGAAAATAAATTCCTTTTGTTTAAGCCACTGGGTCTGTGGCTTTTTGTTAGGGCAGCCAGAGCTGACTAATATACTAAGAAGATGCAGGTTCAGGCTAGGCATGGTGGTTCATGACTGTAATCCCAGTACTTTGGGAGGCCGAGGTGGGCAGATCACTTGAGGTCAGGAGTTCGAGACCAACCTGGCCAACATGGTGAAACCCCCATCTCTACTAAAAACTACAAAAAATTAGCTGGACGTGGTGGCGCATGCCTGTAATCCCCGCTACTTGGGACATTGAGGCACAAGAATCTCTTGAACCCCAGGAGTCAAAGGCTGCAGTGAGCCGAGATCGTACCACCGCACTCCAGCCTAGGTGACTAGCATGAAACTCCCCATCTCTAAAAAAAAAAAATAAAAGAAAAAGAAAGAAGAAAATACAGCTTCAAGACCAGCCTTCCAGCCTCTTTCTCCAAATAAATTGTTTTCCCTATGCCCCTCGTATGTAGAATTTCTGACACCGAAACAGCTTAACCCTTACCTGTACTTGTATAGGAAATTACCTAGATGCACCAGTAGCTCCCAGAGCACCACCAAGGCGAGCCATCCCAGGGTCGTGAAGCAGAAAGACACACAGTCTAAAAGGTTAACAAGCTTAGGATAGGATGCAAGTGGGACAGAAGGAGCACACTGTCTGGATCCAGATCATGCAAAGTTTACATGTCCTATCCTTTTCTCAGCTATATCAGCCTCGTGGTAGCATGGATATAAGGACCAGCATGGAAGTTCCAGTAGAGGGACCCAAGAAATGGCTGCACCCAGAGCTGACACATCCCCTCCTCCACCAGAAGACACAGGGCACGCATACCTGCCCATGGCTGCAGCTGGCTAGTCAGCCCACTGAGCAGCACTGGGCTTATCTCCCTTTTCTTGGGCAGAGTGAATATGGGGCCAGAATGGGACCACACTAGGTATCACCAATGTGTGGTTGACTTAGGCATGACATGACACAGCTGTCAGCTTATAGGGTGCAGAGTGATTTCCTATCGTTGAGGAACATTGCTGTTTGTTCCATTATACTGTTTATTCTATTTATGTTAATATGGCTTACAGATCACCAATTTACTTATTAACTATACTGAATGTATCCTTTTAGTTGTGTACATTATCTAACTTGCTTCCTTACAGGGAGAACAAAGCACCTTAATATTGTCCTAAATCACCCCAGGTGGGAAAGTCAGCCACAGCTTCTGCAAAGGAATTGTGGAACAGTATCAGATGTACAAGTAAGGGCTAGCAGATACATAACCAGATTTAGATATTACTTTTACATAGACATTTATTGCAGTGAGGAATATATATTCGGAGGGTTCTGTTTCCACAATGCTATATATTTTTGAAAGGTGCTACTGTCACATAACTCATGCACGATTATTCTACTGTGTCCTTATAATGCTGGAAGAAGAGGTGCCAGGATTGCATTAGTCATCATGCCCCTTACAACCCATCTTGCTCCCGCAGCCCTCTGCCTTTCTTTTGGCATGTGCACTTCTTGTTCCTGCCATATGAGTCTGTTGGAAAAGGAACATAAATTATTTTGAGCAGATGTGAACTAATGTTACCTTACTTGAAGAAAAGAAAGGAAAAACCTGCTGGAAACTCTGTTGTCACCTAAAAGAAAAGCACTGATAAGCTCCAAAGTGATGGAAAGTCGATTCCTACAGTTGCCCTGTTTTGCCACGCGGTGGCACCCACGCACCAGGAAGACACCACGGCTCTGGGGCGAGCGGCTGCTCTGCCGGCTTGGGTCTGTCCGGGAAAGGTCTGGCGGAGGTGGTGAGTGACCCTGAGAAGAGAAATGGACAGATGAGCCAGAGAAAGTGGATGAAAGCTAAGAACATGGAGAGAGCGTAAGGCAGAAGTTAAGAATGTTGACTTTGGAGCCGGGCGCCGTGGCGCACACCTGTAATCTCCGCACTCGGGAGGATCGCTTGAGCCTATAGGAATTGGAGACCAGCCTGGGCAATATAGTAAGAGCTCCCAACTCCTCCAACCCCCATCCCCAAAAACGGAATGTTGACTCCGGGGTCCACTACGTTGCTTTCCAATCCCAGCTCTGCCACTCAGGCACTTCAGTTCCCACTTTCTTACTGAGAAAGGCAGAGGGACTGGCTAAGGGCAGACCATTTGGTGGGAAAGGAGTGGTGATACGGTTTGGATATGCGACCCAGCCCGGATCTCATGTCGACTTGTAATCCCCGGCGTTGGAGGTGGGGCCTGGTGGGAGGTGATTGGATGGATCGCGGGGGGAGGGGTGGGTTTCTCATGAATGGTTTAGCGCCATCCCCTTGATGCTGTCCTGGCGATCGTGAGTTCTCGTGAGACCTGGTTGTTTAAAAGTGTGTGGCATCTCCCTTCTCTCCTTTTGCTCCTGCTTTGGCCATACGAGGCGCTTGCTTCCCCTTCACCTTCCAACATGATTGGAAGCTTCCTGGAGCCTCCCCGGAAGCAGATGCCAGTATAAGGCTTCCTGCACAGCCTGCAGAACCATGAGCCAATTGAGCCTCTTTTCTTTTTTTTTTTTTTTGAGACGGAGTCTCGCTCCGTCGCCCAGCCTGGAGTGCAGTGGCACGATGTCGGCCCACTGCAAGCTTCGCTTCCCGGGTTCACGCCATTCTCCTGCGTCAGCCTCCGAGTAGCTGGGACTACAGGCGCCCGCCACCATGCCCAGCTAATTTTTTGTATTTGTGGTAGAGATGGTCTTTTTTTGTTTGTTTGTTTGTTTGTTTTTGAGATGGAGTCTCGCTCTGTCGCCCAGGCTGGGGTGCAGTGGCCAGATCTCAGCTCTGCCTCTCGGGTTTACGCCATTCTCCTGCCTCAGCCTCCCGAGTAGCCGGGGCTATAGGCGCCAGCCACCTCGCCGGCAATTTTTTTTTTTTTTTTTTTTGTATTTTTTAGTAGAGACGGGGTTTCACCGTGTTAGCCAGGATGGTCTCGATCTCCTGACCTCGTGATCCGCCCGTCTCGGCCTCCCAAAGTGCTGGGATTACAGGCTTGAGCCACCGCGCCGGGCCGATCTGGTCGTTTAAATGTGTGTAGCTCTCACCTTGCTCTCTTGCTCCTGCTCTGGCCATGTGACTGGCTGCCTTCCACTTTGCCTTCCACCAGGACTGTAAGTTTCCTGAGGCATCCCAGGAAGATAAGCAGATAGCAGCATCATGCTTCCTGTACAGCCTGCAGAACAGTGAGTCAATTCAACTTTTCTTTATAAGTTATCCAGTCTCAGGCCAGGCACAATGGCTCATGCCTGTGATCCCAGCAGTTTGGAAGGCTGAGGCAGGCAAATCACTTGAAGTCAGGCGTTCGAAACCAGCCAACACTGCAAAACCCCATCTCTACTAAAACCCCACTCCAGCATGGATCACATCAGAGGATGAATGAGGCAGTTTGGGGACGACACTTTTTTGTCCTAAGAGACACCAGGATATGAGTCCTGACTTATTTGTAGCCCCGTTTCTCAGAAGATTTTTCCAGAGTCATGATGGCACCAAGGGATGGGAATTCTGCTCTGCAGATTGCTTGGAGGTAAGGCAGGTGATCAGGAAGACCTCTGACTCAGAATTTTCTGGGGACGTGGTGGCAGTGTCCTTTCCTCTCACCCCCAGTTCTGCTTTGCTGCTCCCTCCCTCCCATTTCTGCCCCTCCACTGTGCACTTTCTTTTTTTTTTTTTTTTTTTGAGACAGAGAGTCTCACTCTGTCGCCCAGGCTGGAGTGCAGTGGCCGGATCTCAGCTCACTGCAAGCTCCACCTCCCGGGTTTATGCCATTCTCCTGCCTCAGCTTCCCGAGTAGCTGGGACTACAGGCCCCCGCCACTTCACCCAGCTAGTTTTTTTTTTTTGTTTTTTTTTTTTTTTGTATTTTTTAGTAGAGACGGGGTTTCACCAGGTTAGCCAGGATGGTCTCGATCTCCTGACCTTGTGATCTGCCCGGCTCGGCCTCCCAAAGTGCTGGGATTACAGGCTTGAGCCACCACGCCCGACCACTGTGCACTTTCTAATTTTTCCTACCTGCTTTCTTTTTCTAGCTCATCTCTCAACTATATCTTGTTATTTTCAGTTATCTTGCTTCCTCCTCTTGAAAAGAACAAATACAGTAACAGATTCATCTGTTGTTAGCATGGATGTATGACTGTGGAAAAAGGAAAAAGCTCAGAAAAAGTCAGGGGTGGGGTGAGAGAAAAATTTATGGAGAATATACAAATGGCCACAAGCCCATGAGAAGATGCTCAACAGCACTAATCAAATGCAAACTAAAACCACAATGAGACATCACCTCATGTCCATTAGGATGGCCATTTTCAAAAGCATGGAAAATACCAAGTGTTGGCAAGAATGTGGAGAAATTGAAGCCCTTGAGCACTGTTGGTGGGAATGAAAAATGATGCAGCCACTATGGAAAACAATACAGAGGTTCCTCAAAAAGTTAAACATAGAATTACCCCACAATCCAGCAATTCTACCTCTGAATATATTTCGACAACAGGATCTCAAAAAGATATTTGCATACCCATGTTCATTGCAACAGCATTCACAATAGCCAAGAAGTGGAAGCAACTCAAATGTGCATTAATGGTTGAATGGATAATGAAAATGTGGTATGTCCATACAATGGAATAATATTCAGCTTTGAAAAAGAAAGAAATCCTTTCATAAGCTACAACACGGATGAAGCTTCAAGGCATTAAATGAAAAAAGCCAATCACAAAACATAAGTGCTGCATAAAGCCATTCACATGAGATGTATAAAGTAATTAAACTCAGAAAAGTAGAGTGGTGGTTTCCAGGGGCCAGAGAGCCAGGAAAAAGGGAAGTTGTTCAATGGGCATAGAGTTTCAATCATGCAAGATGAGGAAGTTCTAGAGATCTGTTTTACAACAATGTGTTTATAGTTAACAATACTGAACACTTAAAATTGTTAAGAAGATAAATTTTTATTGTGTTCTTTACTGCAATTCCAAAAAAGCAACAGAGGCTCATACTACAACATGGATGAACCTTGATGACATTACGTTAAGTGAAATAAGCCAGTCACAAAAGGACAAATACTGGATAATTCTACTCACATGAGGTACCTAAGAGTAATCAAATTCATAGAGACAGAAAGTAGAAGAGCGGTTACTTGGGACTAGGAAAAAGGGATGATGGAGAGTTATTTATGCAGGGAAGGGGGAATGGGGAGTTAACAGGTACATAGTTGCAGTTTGGGAAGATGAAAAAGTTATGGAGAGGGATGCAGTGGTGGTTGCATAACACTATGGATTTGCTTAATGCCACTGAAACATAAGCTTAAAATGGTTAAAATGAAAAATTGTATTATGTTTGTTTTCCTATAATTTTTTTAAAGGAAACAAAACAAAACAAAACTGTGGAGGCTCTCCAGAAAGCCTAGAAATGATTTATAGATGGCAGAGAAAATACAAAATAGCAGGAAGAAACAAGGTATAGGCACCACAGTCTGCCCATCTCCATCACTTTCCATGTCTGGTGATTCCTTGCCTTGAGCTCATTCAGTTTAGAGCCAGAAGACCCTCTAGATTCCATGAGAGCTAGCTTCCCCCCACCCCCACCCCCACCCCGTCTTTTTTTTGTGCAGACATCTTTTTTCTTCTCTTGCAGGAAAGCTTGCCAAACTAAACAACAGGCAATTAAGAACTGGTGTTGTTAACAAGTTATTTCTGTTTTCATTCATAATAACAGAGCTTCCAATTTCAATGTGGAAACGACATCTTGATTTCTGCAATAAATCCAGAACACAGAAAGAATGGAATTAATTGAAGACCTCCTTTGGCCTTTGCCCAAGTTGGCTGTGGGAGAGTTTGGCAGGGTACAGGAACATCTCTTGAAGAAATCAGCTTACACAAAAAAATCCACGCAGCAGAGCTCCCTAGGGAAGGAGATCAAATTAATTCAGAACTTGACTTACGCCAGACGTGGTGGCTCATGCCTGTAATCCCAACAATTTGAGACACTGAGGAAGGAGGATCTCTTGAACCCAGGAGTTTAAGACCAGTCCGGGAAACATAGCAAGATCCCATCTCTATTAAATAAAGACAACGAAATAAAACATTTTTTTAAAAAAAATTGTGAACCTAGACTGGAATAAATATTTTATATATATACACACAAATATATGTATACACACACACACAGACACACACACACACACACACACACACATATATAGTAGAGTGGTGGTTTCCAGGGGCCAGAGGGAGAAGAAAATGGGAAGTTGTTCAATGGGCATAGAGTTTCAATCATGCAAGATGAGGAAGTTCTAGAGATCTGTTTTACAACAACGTGTTTATAGTTAACAATACTGAACCTTAAAATTGTTAGGAAGATAAATTTATATTGTGTTCTTTACTGCAATTCCAAAAAAGCAACAGAGGCTCATACTACAACATGGATGAACCTCGATGACATTATATTAAGTGAAATAAGCCAGTCACAAAAGGACAAATACTGGATAATTCTACTCACATGAGGTACCTAAGAGTAATCAAATTCATAGACATGGAGTCTCACTCTTGTCACCCAGGCTGGAGTGCAATGATGCAATCTTGGCTCACTGCAACCTCTGCTTCCTGGTTCAAGTGATTCTCCTGCCTCAGCCTCCCGAGTAGCTGGGATTACAGGCGCCCACCACAATGCCTGGTTAATTTTTTGTATTTTTAGTAGAGATGGGGTTTTAGCATTTTGGCCAGGCTGGTCTTGAACTCCTGACCTCAGGTGATCCACCCGCCTCAGTCTCCCAATGTGCTGGGATTAAAGGTGTGAGCCACCACGCCTGACCAATAAAATATATTTCTAAAAAGAAGAAAAATAAGAACTTGATGTAAAGATCACATGGGAATGTGCCAAAGACATTGCTAGTAGCTGCAGCAAAATGCCTCCCACACCGAGAATGGAGAGAAGAGACTCCTACAAACCTCACCAAGGGCTGTTCCTGACTTTGGGGAATGTATCCTACTCACCCATTTATGACCATCTTTTTCCTACAGAGATGTAAGCACCTGATGAGTTCTTCCTGCCCACTGCACAGACAGAATCAACCCACTGAGAATGAGGCATTGCAGTAAAGAGTTTAATTGACATGACAGCACACATGTGAGAACTAGAGTTGTCACTCAAATCTGTCTCTCCTCCCCCGCAGCCCCCACCAAAGGTTCAGGTGTTAGGGGTTCTTTTTTTTTTTTTTAAGATGGAGTCTCGCTCTGTCACCCAGGCTGGAGTGTAGTGGTGCCATCTTGGCTCACTGCAACCTCTGCCTCCCGAGTTCAAGCAATTCTCCTGTCTCAGCCTCTCGAGTAGCTGAGATCACAGGCCATGTGTCACCACACCCAGCTGATTTTTATACTTTTAGTAGAGACGGGGTTTTGCCATGTTGGCCAGGCTGATCTCAAAGTCCTGACCGCAAGTGATCCACCTGCCTCGGCCTCCCAAAGTGCTGGGATTACAGGCATGAGCCACCTCACCCAGCCTAGAAGTTCTTACAGACAATTTAGTGGTCAGGGGGCTAGGGAACGGGTGCTGCTCATTGGTTGGGGATGAAATTGTAGGGATGTAGGAAAGGGTCCTCATGTGTTGAGTCTACCTCTGGGTGGGACCACAGCATCAGCTGAGTCATGACTCAAGTCTAGGTGGGGTCAGTCTGAAAAACATCTCACAAAAACCCAATCTTAGGTTCTACAATAGTGATGTTATTTATAGGAGAAATTGGGAAGGTCACCAATCGTGTGACCTCTGGCCACATGACCCTGAAACAGCAAGGGATTATAAAAAGTCCACCTATTGTGTGACCTCTGGCCATGACTCCTGAGCAGTAAGGGCTTACAGAAACCACACTTATTTTAGGACCTCTTGTTGGTCTTAACAAAGGTGGTTTCAGCCCTGAAAACAGGGAGGGCATTCGTTTTAGAGTGGACTGTCATCATTCTTGTTTCAGAGTTAAACTATAAACTAAATTCCTCCCAAAGTTGGCTTAGCCTACACCCAGGAATGCCCAAAGACAGCTTGAAGGTCAGAAGCAAGGTGGAGTCAACCATGTCAGATTTCTCTCACTGGCATAATTTTGCAAGGGCGGTTTCAGAGATACAGCAAATTCCTCATTGCCTTCCCCAGAAAATCCAGGCTGAGGCCAGCAGAAGGCTCACCATGCCTCTGCAACCAGCCTCCTGATGTTTGAGCGGACTTATGCCCGAGAAAGAGAGACAATGATGGAGAGAGTTTGAATGAGAGCTCCCAAGTCTCCCAGCAGATCCTCCACTGTCCCCTTCTGCTGTCATCTCAGCCCTTCTATTCCCATCTGCCCTTGTATCCTGCCCGTGAGCTTCCCCTCAAATGCATTCAGTACTTCTCTAGAGTTCTACCACAGAGTCAAAATCATTCTGAAGTGAACTCATATGTGGTTTAAAAGTATGTTCCTTGATATTTGAGCAGCTTTACCCATAAGAGCAAGTGAAGGAGGGGAGGGGACAGAAATGGGATGAGGGTCAGAGGTATTGATTTGTTACTTCTCTCTGCTTTTAAATTGGGATATGGGGCATGGAATGCGATCCAAAACCAAACATCATAGCATTTTTGCCAGAACCAGGCCCCCTAAAATTGTGACAGATATGAAAAGTTGCCATAACAGCCCCTCCCAATGCTCTAGGCCTCCCTTAAAATTAGTTTTAATTGTTTGGTTTTAAATGTTGGATAGATGCCAGGTGCGGTGACTCACACCTATAATCCCAGCACTTTGGGAGACCGAGGAGGGTGGATCAACTGAGGTCAGGAGTTCAAGACCAGCCTGACCAACATGGAGAAAACCCCATCTCTACTAAAAATACAAAATTAGCCAGCGTGGTGGTGCACGTCTGTAATCCCAGCTACTCAGGAGGCTGAGGCAGGAGAATCACTTGAACGCGGAAGGTGGGGGTTGCAGTGAGCCGAGATTCTGCCATTGCACTCCAGCCTGGGCAACAAGAGCAAAATGCCATCTCAGAAAAAAAAAAAAAAAAAAAATATATATATATATATATATATATATATATATATATATATGTCTTGGGCTGCTTTTGGTTAAAAAAGGGAAATTCCAATGAGGACTCTGTTGCCCTCACTATCTGCCTAAATAATTTCTTTCTACCTCCAGTGTCATTATGTTTATCATAATTTACTGTTGTTTTAAATCTTATTTGACCTGGGAGCCCCTGCTTTTCTTCACTTCTGGAAAATGCTCTCTTCAAAAATTACCATTTTAGGCTGGGTGTGATGGCTCACACCTGTAATCCCAGCACTTTGGGAGGCCGAGGCAGGCAGATCACCTGAGGTCAGGAGTTCGAGACCAGCCTGGCCAACATGGCGAAACCTTGTTGCTAATAAAAAATACAAAAATTAGCCAGGCGTGGTGGCACGTGTCTGTAATCCCAGCTACTCGAGAGGCTGAGGCAGGAGAATTGCTTGAACCTGGGAGGGTTGCAGTGAGCCAAGACCATGCCACTGCACTCCAGCCTGAGCAACAGAGTGAGACTCCATATCAATAATAATAATAATAAAATAAATAAAAGTAAAAAATACATTGTAATGTATAATGAAATAATTATACAACTTACCATTATGTAGAATCAGTGGGAGCCCTGAGCTTGTTTTCCTGCAATTAGACAGTCCTATCTGGGGGTGATGGGAGACAGTGACAGATCATCAGGCATTAGATTCTCATAAGGAGGTGGCAACCCAGATCCCTCGCAAGCACAGTTTGCAATAGTGTTCGTGCTCCTATGAGAATCTAATGCCCTGCTGATCTGATAGGAGGCGGAGCTCAGGCAGTAATGAGAGTGATGGGGAGCAGCTGTAAATACGGATGAAGGTTCGCTTGCTAGCTCACCACCCACCTCCTGCTGTGCGGCCCAGTTCCTAACTGGCCAGGGACAAGTAACTGGTCTGTGGCCCAGTGGTTGGGATGCCTGGTCTACAGAACTCCAGCCCCAACATGCTAGAGAGGGTAACAGAGAGAGAGAAAGGGTGGGTTTAGGGCTAAGAGACATTAGATTACTAATTTCCCCTTCTCCTTTGACTATGCCATACCCTTCTACTCATATTTGAATCCCAATTTGCATCCTGTAATAGTTTTGTGCTTTTTAAAAAATTGTAGTAAATTATACAGCACATAAAATTTGCCATTTTAATCATTTTTTTCTTTTTAGAGATGAGGTCTCGCTATGTTGCCCAGGCTGGTCTGGATCCTCCCACCTCAGCCTCCAGAGTAGCTGGAACTACAGGTGCGCATCACCACGCTCAGCTCATTTGAACCATTCTTAAATGTTCATGTTAGTGGCGTTAAGTACATTCACATTGTTATACAACCATCACCACCATCCATCTCCAGAACTTTTTATTTTCCCCAACTGAAACTCTGCACCCATTAAACAATAACTCAGTCTGTCTCTAGTTTATGTTAATTATTTTCTAGTTCAGTCATCATCCCACTGGAATATTCTTTTGTTTTTTGTTTTGTTTTATTTTGTTTTTAAGACAGAGTCTCACTCTGTCACCCAGGCTAGAGTGCAGTGGCACAATCTTGGCTCACTGTAGCCTCCGCCTCCCAGGCTCAGCCAATCCTCCCACCTCATCCTCCCTGAGTAGCTGAGACTACAGGCGTGTGACAGCATGGCAGTTATGAGATTGAATATCAACAACTTCTAGTATGCAAGGCAATTTAGGGCACATTCGCATTTATTTTGTGTAGAGAAGGTGTGCAATGTGTAAATGGTTTACAGTGGCGGTATATGAGTATATTTTGGTTGAAAACATTGGATTTGTTAAGCCACTCTGGAGAGTTCTCGTGACAATACAGATTAGGATCTTGCAAAAGGTTAATAGTAAATTTTAGAAGTGTTGATAAGGCAGTCTGTAAAGCTGGCAATTTAGCCACTGTGCTGACAAATTAGCTGTTAATTTCTTTGGTGAGAAACAACCAGGCAAGTCCACAATTATGGAAGGGACTAAGTTAATGAGAAATACTGCCTTCTGGAAGCACATTCATAAATTTTCTTTTCAAGAGTTGATTAAAAAAAAAAAACCTTGGCCGAGCACAGTGGCACACCTGTAATCCCAGCACTTTGGGAGGCCTAGGGGGAAATATCACTTGAAGCTAGGAGTTCAAGACCAGCCTGGCCAACATAATGAGATTCTGTCTCTACAAAAATAAAAAAACCTAGCTAGGCATGGTGGCTGGTGCCTGTAGTCCCCGCTACTCAGGAAGCTGAATGGGAGGGGATCGCTTCACTTGAGCCCGGGAGTTAGAGGTTACAGCGAGCTGAGATCACACCACTGCACTATAGCCTGGGTGACAGAGAGACCTTAGCTTAAAAAAAAAAAAAAAAAAAAAAAAAAAAAAAAAAAAAAAAAGCACAGTTAGAGGAGACACTGTAAAAAAGAATAAAAAGGCTGGGCACAGTGGCTCACACCTGTAATCCCATCACTTTGGGAGGCTGAGGCAGGTGGATCGCTTGAGTTTAGGAGTTTGAGACCAGCCTGGGCAACATGTAAGACTCCGACTCTACAAAAAATACAAAAATTAGCCAGGGGTGGTGGACGACACCTGTCATCCCAGCTACTTGGGGGGCTGAGGCAGGAAGATTGCTGGAGTCTAGGAAGTCGAGGCTGCAGTGTGCCGTTATGACACCACTGCACTCTAGCCTCAGCAACAGAGACAGACCTTGTCTCAAAGAAAAGAACAAATAAATAAAATAAAAATAAGTTGGATCAAAGTGGAGTAAGAATCATCTGATTTGGCAGGAAAGTCATTCTTAAACCAGGTTCCCAAAGGTAATTTTATAAATGATTATGCCCTTCCTACTGTCTGGTGCATGAGAAAAACAAGGAGAGTGACGAAGGGCAGTCATCAAATGCGTTAGTGTGACCTGAAAGGGGTCCAATCTGACATTAAATAAGCGTCGTCTTGGCAATTTGTAGCAACCAGATATTTTAGGCAATGCCTTGTGCTTTTTTTTTTTTTTTTAATTTTTTTTAGACAGACTGTAGTTCTGTGTCCCAGGCTGGAGTGCAGTGGCACAATCTTGGTTCACTGCAACCTCCGCCTCCTGGGTTCAAGCGATCATCCTGCTTCAACCTCCCGAGTAGCTGGGATTACAGGCGCCTGCCATCACACCTAGCTAGTTTTTGTATTTTGGGTAGAGACAGGATTTCTCCATGTTGGCCAAGCTGGTCTTGAACTCCTGACCTCAGGTGATCTGCCCGCCTCAGCCTCCCAAAGTGCTGGGATTACAGGCATGAGCCACCATGCCTGCCCATTGTGCTCTTTATTCTAAAGAACTATTCTAGATGTCTTGCCCAGACAGTAACACACAACCTCTTGTAGAAATGGTCCTACCGCTTTTATCACTGAGACCACCTGTGAAAGTCACAGGTAATGAAAGAACAACTCAAGGACTAGAGCATTCAAATATGTGAAAGACAAAATTCAATCTAACAAAGACATGACTGATCTATTTTTTTAAATGTCAGCTTTACTCGTCAGCTATATTAGGTTGGTGCAAAAGTAATTGCAGTTTTTGCCATTACTTTCAAATGGTAAATACTGCATTTCTTTATTTATTTATTTATTTGAGACAGAATCTCGCTCTGTCACCCAGGCTAGAGTGCAGTGGAACAAACTCAGCTCACTGCAACATCCACCTCCTGGGTTCAAGCGATTTTCCTATCTCAGCCTCCTGAGTACTTGCCACCACACCTGGCTAATTTTTGTACTTTTAGTACAGACAGGGTTTCAGCACGCTGGCCAGGCTGGTCTCGAACTCCTGACCTCAAGTGATCTGCCTGTCTTGGTCTCCTAAAGTGCTGGAATTACAGGCATGAGCCACTGCACCCAGTCTACAATTACTTTTGTACTAACCTAATACTTAAACAAATAGTTTGGATTTTTTTAGATGGCGATCACCTAACTTCACCTACTCTCTTTATGGCCCTGGCCAATATCCATGCCTTTCTTTCATTTGTATTTTACAATTGACTTGGAGCCATACTTGGTGAGTTTTTTTTCGGATGGGGTCTTGCTCTGTTGCCCAGGCTGGAGTGCAGTGGCGTGATCTCGGCTCACTGCAACCTCCACCTCCCGGATTCAAGCGATTCTCTTGTCTCAGCCTCCCAGTTAGCTGGGACTACAGGTGCATGCTACCATGCCAGGCTAATGTTTGTATTTTTAGTAGAGACGGGGTTTTGCCATGCTGGCCAGGCTGGTCTCGAACTCCCAACCTCAAGCGATCCACCCGGCTCAGCCTCCCAAAATGCTGGGATTATAGGCATGAGCCACCATGCCCTACCATATATTGTTTTCCATAGAGATTGTATTAATTGACCGGGTGCAGTGGCTCATGCCTGTAATCCCAGCACTTTGGGAGGCCAAGGTGGGTGGATCGCCTGAAGTCGGGAGTTTGAGACCAGCCTGACCAACATGGAGAAACCCGGACTCTACTGAAAATACAAAATTAGCTGGGCATGTTGGTGCATGCCTGTAATCCCAGCTACTTGTGAGGCTGAGGCAGGAGAATCGTTTGAACCCGGGAGGCGGAGGTTGCAGTAAGCCGAGACTGGCACTCCGGCCTGGGCAACAAGAAAAAAACTCTGTCTCAAAAAAAAAAAAAAAAGAGAGAGATTGTATTAATTTACATTCTCACTAACAATGTATAAGCCTTCCCGTTTCACCACATTCAGGCTAATATCTATTGTTTTTGGACTTTTTAATAATGGCTGTTCTTGCAGAAGTAAGGTGGTATCTCACTATGGTTTTAATTTGCATTTCTCTTATGATTAGTGATGTTGAGAATTTTTTCATATATTTGTTAGCCATTTGTATATTTTCTTTTGAGAAATATCTATTCGTGTCCTTTACCCACTTTTTGATGGGATTACTTGTTTTGTTTTTTTTTCTTGCTAATTTGTTAGAGTTCCTTGTAGATTCTGGATATTAGTCTTTTGTCAGATGTATAGTTTGCAAATATTTTCTCCCATTCTGTGGGTTGTCTGTTTACTCTTATGATTATTTCTTTTGTTGTACAAAAGCTTTTTAGTTTAATAAGGTCTCATTTATTTATTTTTTGTTTTGTTACATTTGCTTTTGAGTCTTAATAATTAATTCTTTGCCTAGGTCAATGTTCAGAGGAGTTTTTCCTAGGCTTTTCTTCTGGAATTTTTGTGGTTTCCAGTCTTAGATTTAAGTATTTGATCCATCTTGAGTTGATTTGAGTTTATTTTTGTATAAAGTGAGAGACAGGGATCCAGTTTCATTCTTCTACATGTGGCTTGCCGGTTTTCCCAGCACCATTTATTAAATAGGGTGTCCTTTCTGCAATTTATGTGTTTGTATACTCTATTGAAGATCAGTTGGTTGTAAGTATTTGGTTTTATTTCTGGGTTCTCTATTGTGTTCCATTGGTCTATATGTCTACTTTTATATCAGTGCCATGCTATTTTGGTAACTATAGCCTTATAGTGTAATTTGAAGTCAGGTAATGTGATGCTTCCAGATTTGTTCTTTTTGCTTAGGATTCCTTTTGCTATTTGGGGTCTTTTTTGGTGTCATGGGAATTTTAGGATTGTTTTTTCTAATTCTGTGAAAAATGATATTGGTATTTTGATAGGAATTGTACAGAACCTGTAGATTGCTTTGGGCAGTACAGGCATTTTCATGATATTGATTCTTATAATCCATGATCATGGGATGGGTTTCCATTTGTTTGTATCATCTATGAGTTCTCTCAGCAGTGTTTTGTAGTTCTCCTTATAAATCAAAGACAACTTTCATTCATCCATTCAGCAAATAGTTGTTAATTTCCTTTTATGTGCCAGGCTCTGCTGTAAGTGGCAAACAGAACAAGGCAAAGTCATAGCTCCTACAGAACTCATGTTCTAGTGGAGAGAGAGACAATAACAAAGATGCACGGATAATTTCAGATAATAACTAGAGATTTGAAGGAAGTAAAATTGGGTGGTGAGGTTATGGATGTTGGATGGTGTGAGACTGTTGTGGTCAGGGAAGGCTTCTCTGAGGAGGTGACTTCATGCCTGCAATCTGAATGAGAAGGGGGTAAGGATCTGGGTGAAGGGCCTTGCAGGTGTACAGGTGGAAGAGACAGTGATTCCACAGGCCAGATGCCAGCATTAAGCTTGGCAAGAGCGGGAATGGAGAGAATGGAAAGAAGGACCCAAGTGACTGAGGCCAACGGTAAGTAACAGAGGGAGGCAGCAGGCTCCTGTGAGAAACGACTTCTCTATCCACATAATAGATTATGATTTCACCATAAAGAGAAATGAAGTACTGACACATGCTACAACATGGGTGAAGCTTGAAAGCATTAGGCTAAACCAAAGAAGCCACACAGAGAACACCCCATATTATATGATAGGAAATGTTCAGATTGGGAAAGTCTGTGGAGACAAAAAGTAGAGTAGTGGTCTCTGGGGGCTGAGGCAGAGGGATGCCTAGTAGGGAATTGACTGTGGAAGGCGAGCAGTCTTTCTTTTGGAGGTGATAAAAATGTTTTAAAATGCACTGTAGAGCCAGGCACAGTGGCTCACGCCTGTACTCTCAGCACTTCGGGAGGCCGATGGGGCAGGATCCCTTAAGCCCAGGAGTTCAAGACCAGCCTGGGCAACATAGGAATAACTTGTCTCTACAAAAAAAGAAAAAAAAAATTCAATTAGCCAAGCATGGTGGCATGCACCTGTGGTTCCAGCTACTTGGGAGACTGAGGCAGGAGAATTGCCTGTGCCCAGGAGATAGAGGCTGCAGTGAGCTATGATCGCACCACTGCACTTCAGCCTGGACAACAGAATGAGATCCTATCTCAACATAAATAAATAAAAGTACTGTAGTGATGGTTGTACATATCTGTGAATATACTAAAAACCATTTAACTGTACATTTTAAAAGGGTAAATTGTGTAGTATGTGAATTATATCTCAATAAGGCTCTTAAAAAAAGAAGAACCTACAACTAGATTCTCAATTTCTCCTACCTAGGAATAGAGATTGCAGGTCACCTCAGAAGCGACTGTGTTGATCCAAATCCTCTGGGAAGCAGACATGAGGTAGAGTTAGAAGTGCAAGAGGCTGGGCATGGTGACTCATGCCTGTAATTCGAGTACTTTGGGAGGCTGAGGCAGGCGGATCACAAGGTTAGGAGTTCCAGACCAGCCTGGCCAACATGGTGAAACCCTGTCTGTACTAAAAATACAAAAATTAGCTGAGCATGGTGGCGCGCGTCTGTAGTCCCAGCTACTCGGGAGGCTGAGGCAGGAGAATCGCTTGAACCTGGGAGGCGGAAGTTGCAGTGAGCCAAGCCTGGTGACAGAGCATGACTCCATCTCAAAAAAAAAAAAAAAGAAAGTGCAAGAGATTTGTTAGGGGCAAGCCAGGCAAAGATAAAGGAAATGGGAGCAAGGAAAGCCTTCAGGCCATGATGCGGGTTTGAGAACTGTGGAAGGAGAGGGGAAAGGAAAGGGTTTGGATAGGAAAAGTTTTGTATGGCTGTGCGGCCATCATATAGCTATATGGTATCACGTATGGCATCACATAGCTAGCCCAATGGAGAGCTCCAGCACAAAGGTTGCCCTTTGGGGAGTCCTCTGTTGGCAGAAATCACCAGATCCTAGAAGCCCAGCATGCTCAGTCATGCCTGGAGCTACCCAGAAAAGCATGGCCTCAGGTCCTCTACTGCAGCAGATCCCAAAGCTGTGCGGCTGTAGGCTCTCAGCTCGCTGGACTCCTTGCTGTAGCTTCTCCCTGGAAGGAGGGCTGTGTGGTGCACCTCCATGGCTGCCTGAGACCTGGCTATTCAGGGAGGAGTCATTTGAAAGCCCTGCTGAATTAGGTGAGGAAGGACAGGAGGGAGAGGGTGACAACACCTTTTATGATGCATTCAGTGCTGCCAGTCCCCAAAGCCCTTGATATTCAGAGCCGATTGTAAAGAAGAAGGTGATCACTTTCGCAAAGACACCCACATGAGGAAAATATGCGTGAGGGTGCTCAAGAGACCTAGACCACGACCCCATGCTAAAGAAGCATATGAGGTGCAAAAATGAAATGACCTTCCAGAAAGGGGGAATCTGGTCGTTCTTGGATCTCATGCAAGAAAGAATTCGGGACCGGACTTGGCTCTAGGCCTCTAATCTCAGTACTTTGGGAGCCCAAGGCAGATGGATTGAGCCCAGGAGTTTGAGACCAGCCTAGACAACATGGTAAGACTCCATCTTTGCAAAAAATACAAAATATTAGCTGGGCATGGTGACACGCACCTGTAATACCAGCTACCCAGGAGGCTGAGTTGGGAGGATCCCTTGAGCCCAGCAGGTTGAGGCTGCAGTGAGCAGTAACTACACCACTGCACTCCAGCCTGGGCAACAGAGCGAGACCCTGTCCCAAAAAAAAAAAAAAAAGAAAGAAAGAAAGAAGAGATAAAGAAAGAGAAAAGAAAAAGAACAAAAGAAAGAAGAAAGATAGAAAAAGAAAGAATTTGAGGAGAGTCCATAGAGTGAAAGCAAGTTTTATGGCTGGGTACAATGATTCATGCTGTAATCCTAGCACTTTGGGAGGCTGAGATGGGAGGCTCGCTTGAGCTCAGGAATTTGAGACCAGCCTGGGCAACATAGTGAGACCTTGTTTCTAAAAAAAAAAAGAAAGAAGAAAGAAAGAAAGAAAGAAAGAAAGAAAGAAAGAAAGAGAGAGAGAGAGAGAGAGAGAGAGAGACAGAAAGAAAGAAAGAAAGAAAGAAAGAAAGAAAGAAAGAAAGAAAGAAAGAAAGAAAGAAAGAAAGAAAGAAAGAAAGAAAGAAAGCTATTTTAAAAGAAAAAGAAGAAACAGGAGAATGGCTACCCCATAGGCAGAGTAGCACCGAGGACTGCTGGTTGGCTGTTTTTATGGCTATTTCTTGATTACATGCTAAACAAAGGGTGGATTATTCATGAATTTTCCAGGAAAGGGGTGGGCATTTCGAGAACTGAGAGTTCCTCCCCTTTTTAGACTATATAGGGTAGCTTCCTAATGTTACCATGCAGTTGTAGACTGTAATGGCACTGGTGGGAGTGTCTTTTAGCACTAATACATTATAATTAGTGTATAATGAGCAGTGAGGATGACCAGAGATCATTTTTGTTGCCATCTTGGATTTAGTGGGTTTTGGCTGGCTTCTTTACCACATCCTATTTTATCAGCAGAGTCTTTATCTTGTTATACCAGTCCTTCTGATTTCCTATCTCATCCTGTGACTAAAAATGCCTAATCTCCTGGGAAGGCAGCTCAGCAGGTCTCATTTTCATTTTACTCAGCCCATTCAAGATAGAGTTGCTCTGGTTCAAATGCCTCTGACACAGGGACCTGAGGACATTTTGGGCATGTCATATTCCTCGCAACCAGCCATTCTGACATGGGCTGTACTTTGATAGTGACCATGGCAGCACATGGATGGGTGCACACTAAAGAGGGCACCATCTGCAGAGACTGGGCAGAGACCTAGAGCAGCAGAGCATCCCAGCCACAGAAGACAAGCTCTATCAGTCACACTTCAGGTCCAACCTCCAGTGGTCCCATGGTGACACGATCTAGGAGTGAGAAGTTGCGATAGCTGTAGTCTGATCAGACTCAGTTCTTCCTACTTTGCTTTTGCAAACAGAATTAATTGTTCTTTTGCACTGAGAAAGATTAAGACCTCAGGTCTCTTAAACAAGGCAGCAGGAGTGGGGGGTGTTTATAAAGATGCTCCAAAGAGCTGGGGCACACTAGACTTCTAGTTAATGGCATATGTGGGTGCACAAGTGGTTTGTTGGAAAAAATGAAAGTGGTATGACTGCATTTGTACTTGGACTTGATGAACGGATCACACCGATGGCCTTAAATGATTTGTCTCTTACACTGGAGGCCACACAGTTGGCTCCTTCATGTAAATTGCTCCTTCTGTTTCTGTCTATGCCAGGCTTTGGTGCTTGACATATGTTTACTTATCTTTCTATGAACTTATATTATCATCTCAACAGGATTTCAAGCTCTAAAGACAAGAGTCATAAATCATTTCCTTCCCTAGACCTGTGACCTTAAAGGACAATGACAGGCCAGGTACAGGGCTCGCACCTGTAATCCCAACACTTTGAGAGGCGGAGAAGGGAGGATCTTGCTTAAGGAGGCCAGGAGGTCAAGGCTGCAGTGAACTATGATAACACCACCGCATTCCAGCCTTGGTGACAGAATGGGGCCCTGTCTCTAAAAACAAATAAAAAGAAAAATAATTTTTTAAAAAATAGCACAATGATGCTTGAGGGGATAGCAAAGAGGTGAATTCATTTGCTCTGTTGGTCATCCCTTTGATCTCAGAGGATAAAATTATAGATTTAAAACAAATTAAGCAACAAAACTCATGAAGTAGTAAATGACTACTAATACTTACAGATGGCAAGTCTCAAATGGATTATTAAAGTCAAAATATAAAAGGCTGAGGTAGGCAGATCCCCTTGAGCTTAGGATTTCGAGACTAGCCTGGGCAACATGGCAAACCTTGTCTCTACTAAAAATACAAAATTAGCCGTGTGTGGTGGTGTGTGCCTATAGTCCCAGCTACTTAGGGGGATGAGTCAGGAGGATTGTTTGAATCTGGGAGGTCGAGGCTGCGGTGAGCCAACATGATGCCACTGCACTCTATCCTGGGTGACAAAGTGAGACCCTGTCTCAAAATTAATAAATACAATCAAAATAGCTGGGTTCAGTGGTGCGTGTCTGTAGTCTCAGCTACTCGGGAGGCTGAAGCAGGAGGATCACTGTAGCCCAGAACGACCCCCGCCTGGGCAATGTAGTGAGACCAGGTCTCTACAGAAAGAAAAAAACAAATGTAAAAAATAGTAATAAAGTCAAAGTAGTCAAGGTTTTTCGTTTGGGAAAGAAAAGTCTCAATTCTTGCCTATTTTTTTTATTTACTCACTTTCCAATTAATATTGCAGAATTGGTCCTCATGTGCTCGACTTCTCTTTGCTAAGCCAATACAGAGGCAATTTCTGTAACTTCACTCCTTACGCTGGCAGGGGCAGTAAAAAAATGTTAAATATCAGACTTTGAGTTGAGACAGTAAGGCACCAGTATCAATTAGTTTAAAAAGTACATTGCCAAGCGCAGTGGCTCATGCCTGTAATCTGAGCACTTTGGGAGGTCGAGGCGGGCAGACTACCTGAGGCCAGGAGTTTGAGACCAGCCTGGCCTACATGGCGAAACCCCGTTTCTACTAAAAATGCAAAAATTAGCGGGGCATGGTGCAGCACTCCTGTAGTTCCAGCTACTTGGGAGGCTGAGGCAGGAGAATCACTTGAACCCGGGAGGCAGAGATTGCAGTGAGCTGAGATTGCACCACTGCACTCCAGCCTGGGTGACAGAGCAAGACTCCATCTCAAAAAAAAAAAAAAAAAAATTAGCTGGGGTGGTGACGTGTGCCTATAATTCCATCTACTCGGGAGGCTGAGGTGAGAGAATGGCTTGAGCTGAGGAGTTCTAGGTTACAGTGAGCTATGATTGCGCCGCTGCACTCCAGCCTGTGCAACAGAGTGAGACCCAGTCTCAAACACATAAATACATAAAGGAATAAATAAATAACAGGCCACCAGTCCCTGTCTCAGAGTTTCTGATTCAGTGAGTCTGCAACAGCCTGAGAACTTCAAAACACAGTGGGGTTACCCACTACAAACAAAAAGAAAAGGAAAAAGGCTGGGCACAATGGCTCACACCTCTAATCCCAGCACTTTGGGAGGCCAAGGCCTGAAGTTAGGAGTTAGAGACCAGCCTGGCCAACATGGCAAAACCCTATTTCTGCTAAAAATACAAAAATTAGCTGGGTGTGGTGGGTTACGCCTGTAATCCCAGCTACTCAGGAGGCTGAGGCAGGGGAATCGCTTAAACTCGTGAGGTGGAGGTTGTGGTGAGCCAAGATCACGCCACTGCACTCCAGCTGGGGTAACAGAGTGAGATCCTATCTCAAAGCAAAATCAAATCACATAAAAAAACGGGAAAAGAACATTCTGATGAATAAATTCAGCCACATGTGCTTGCTGGGGATGGTAGGTGGCAATGCAGGAAGGTTTTCTGTTTCTGAAACTCTAGGAGGGGTACCATGAGCCCATAAGAGCTATGTTAGTTTTTTTTTTTTAATTTATTTATTTTGAGATGGAGTTTCTTTCTGTTGCCCAGGCTGGAGAGCAGTGGCACCATCTTGGCTCACTGCAAACTCTGCCTCCCAGGTTCAAGCAATTCTCCTGCCTCAGCCTCCTGAGTAGGTGGGATTACAGGTGCCCGCCACCACGCCTGGCTAATTTTTGTATTTTTAGTAAAGACGGGGTTTCACCATGTTGGCCAGGCTGATCTTGAACTCCTGACTTTGTGATCTGCCCGCCTCGGCCTCCCGAAGTGAGCCATCATGACTGACCCCTAACAATCTAAAAAAATTACTTTAAATTTAGAAAAAGGGTATTAGTAGAGGGTATTAAAAAAACAGAATTCTTTTTTTTTTTTTTTTTTTTGAGACGGAGTCTTGCTCTGTTGCCAGGCTGGAGTGCAGTGCCTGAATCTCGGCTCACTGCAACTTCCGCCTCTCGGGTTCAAGCGATTCTCCTGCCTCAGCCTCCAGAGCAGCTGGGACTACAGGCGCGTGCCACCACACTCAGCTAATTATTTGTACTTTTAGTAGAGACGGGGTTTCACCATGTTGGCAGTGGATGGTCTCAATCTCTTGACCTCATGATCTGCCCACCTTGGCTTACCAAAGTGCTGGGATTACAGGTGTGAGCCAATGCGCCTGGCAAAAAAAAAAAAAAAGGAAAAAGAATTCTAAAGGAGATGGTAAAACAAGGTACAGATCTGAAATTTAAGGTTAAAATAAACTGTGTGTGCATAAATACAATGTTTCGTAACTTTAAAAAAGGATGTTTGCTATCTTTCCTTGCTTATTTTTAAGGTCCCTTTACCAGATGACCTTAAATTCACTCAGTTTACAGTTTCCTGCTGAAGAAAGCTGCTCTTGGATGTTTTGGGTTTTCTCCTTAGTCATTTGGAAGAATATAAATTTTGCAGTTCAGGGGCCATTTTATTCTCAAAGCAATGCCACTGAGATTTGTGTTTGTAGCTAGACATGGGAGAAAGTAAAACCAGAAACATCAAGTGACTTGCCCAGGGTCAAACCAGGACTTGAACCAGGCCTGGGCAGCTGAGCGCAGGATCATCTATCCTTCTGCACATCAACGCATGAGCAGCCTGGAGCAATGAATTCCGCCCAGCAAGGATGAGGCAGTTGGCTGAACAAAGCAGATGGGCTCCCTCTTGGGCTGGAGAAAGCAGAAAGAGTTGGCGGGTTATTAGACAAGGAGGGCAGAAGTCATGTACGGCATGAGGCGGAGGTGTTCAGTAGCAAGCAAGTGGGGCAACCAGGGGCAAGTGAGAACCCCCCATGCTGCCTGGCCCCTGAATAGCCTCAGACATAGATGGCTCATCAGTCCCTGTCCCTAGGAACCCTAAATAAATATCTTTCCCTTTGGTGGGCCTTGTTCATTGCATCCAAAATACAAGGAGCTCATCTACTAAATTAGACAGGACAGGAGAGGCTGGGCACGGTGGCTCACGCCTATAATCCCAGCACTTTGGGAGGCCGAGGTGGGCAGATCACTTGAGGTCAGGAGTTCAAGATCAGCCTGGCCAACATGGCGAAATCCCATCTGTACTAGAAATACAAAAATTAGCCGGGCATGGTGGTAGGAGCCTGTAATCCCAGCTACTTGGGAGACTGAGATAGGAAAATCGCTTGAACCCGGGAGGCGGAGGTTGTAGTGAGCCGGGATCACACCACTGCACTCCAGCCTGGGCGACAGGGCGAGCCTCCATCTCACACACAAAAAAAATAAAAAATAAAATTAAAAAAAAATTAGCCGGGTGTGGTGACAAGTGCCTGTAGTCCGAGCTACTCGGAAGGCTGAGGCAGGAGAATTGGTTGAATCCAGGAGCCAGAGGTTGCAGCGAGCTGAGACTGCACCACTGCACTCCAGCCTGGGCGGCAGAGCGAAACTCGGTCTCAAAAAAAAAAAAAAAAAAAAGGAAAAAGAAAAAGAAGGAAAGAACAGGAGAAATATGGCAGAGTATTAAGGAAGAGGGGAATCAACATGGGGCATATTGTCCTGAATATCGTGTCTTTGGAGTGTGGTTTGAGAAAATGCAAAACATGCTGAAATTTTTATCTGTGACACTCATACAGATTATTACTCCTTAAAGAAATTCTTGGCCAGGCACAGTGGATGGCTCATGCCTGTAACCTCAGCTCTTTGGGAGGATGAGGTGGTAGGATCACTTGAGCCCAGGAGTTTGAGACCAGTGTGGGCAACACGATGAGACCTCTTCTTTAAAAGAAAAAAAACAAAAAAACAGAAAAAAGGAAAAAAAAAGAGAAATGTTTATATCTTTTTTTTTTTTTTTTTTGAGGCGGAGTCTCGCTCTGTCGCCCAGGCTGGAGTGCAGTGGCGCGATCTCGGCTCACTGCAAGCTCCGCCTCCCGGGTTCCCGCCATTCTCCTGCCTCAGCCTCCCGAGTAGCTGGGACTACAGGCGCCGCCACCACTCCCGGCTAATTTTTTTGTATTTTTAGTGGAGACGGGGTTTCATTGTGTTAGCCAGGATGGTCTCGATCTCCTGACCTCGTGATCCGCCCGTCTCGGCCTCCCAAAGTGCTGGGATTACAGGCTTGAGCCACCGCGCCCGGCCGAAATGTTTATATCTTTTAATACTGGGACTGCTTTAATTGAGTAATCAACTTTTTAAATCTTTATTCTATAAATATAGCATCAATTTGGGATCCTGACTTGGTTCTTACAAATGCATTTTGTACAAATTCCATTAACTGAAGCCAATTTGTTTTCTGTTCTTTAAATATGCTGTAATTGGCTGGGCATGGTGGCTCACACCTGTAATCACAGCACTTTGGGAGGCTGAAGTGGGTGAATCACTTGAGGTCGGGATTTTGAGACCAGCCTGACCAACATGTATTTTTTCTACTAAAAATACAAAATTAGCTGGGTGTGTTGGCGCATGCCTGTAATCCCAGCTACTTGGGAGGCTGAGGCAGGAGAATCGCTTGAACCCAGGAGGTGGAGGTTGTGGTGAGCCGAGATCCCACCATTGCCCTCCAGCCTTTGCAAAAAGAGCGAAACTCTGTTTCAAAAGAAAAAGAAAAAATTAGCAGGGCGTGGTGGCAGGCATCTGTAATCCCAGCTACTTGGGTGGCTGAGGCAGGAGAATCTTGAATCTGGGAGGCGGAGGTTGAAGTGAGCCAAGATCATGCCACTGCACTCCAGCCTGGGCAACAGAGTGAAACTGTCTTAAAAAAAAAAAAAATTCTACCAGCTTTTTCGAAGAGTCAGTCTGAGGATCCTTGCCCTGTGCTGTTCCCCTTGTGCTTGAGCACAAGCCCCAAAATAAAAGTCGTGTCTAGGAAATCTGCTTGGCCCAGTGTTACCTTTTTATTACATGGGGAGTCAAACAGCCTGTGGTCTGTAACGTTTTGTAAGTTTTTATGAAGTCCAATCAGTACGTTATGTGAAAAATACGAATCAAGCTATTACTATAAGATTATTTCTATATGTTACTGTGTTTAACTCTAATTTTAATTTAAGGGTCTTTTGTTTAAGGATCTTTTAAGATGTTTTTCATTTTTTTTAATTTTAATTTTAATTTTTATTTTTAAGACAGAGTGTTGTTCTGTTCTCCAGGCTGGAGTGTACTGGTGCAATCTCGGTTCACTACAACCTCCACCTCCTGAGTTCAAGCAATTCTCCTGCCTCAGCCTCCTGAGTAGCTGGGATTATAGGCATGTGACACCATGCCCAGCTAATTTTTGTAGTTTTGGTAGAGACAGGGTTTCACCATGTTGGCCAGGCTGGTCTCAAACTCCTGACCTCAAATGATCCATCCACCTTGACCTCCCAAAGTGCTGGGATTACAGATGTGAGCCACCGTGCCTGGCCACCTTTAAGATGGTTTTTGGATACTGCATTCAATCAACCAGTTTGAAGGCCTCCACTGTGGAGCAGGATTAGCATGAGAACACAGCTTCTTCATCCTTCTTTCCCATAACTTCAGCCCGCACTCTTCAACCAGTCAACAATCTCTACACTTCAGCCCACCCCAAAACCCTTAAAAACCTTATCCCAAACTCCTCAGGGAGATGGATTTGAGGTTTCCTCCCATCTCCCCTGATATGGTTTGGCTCAGTGTCCCCACACAAATCTCACCTCAAATTGTAATCCCCACATGTCAGGGGAGGAACCTGGTGGGAGGTGACTGGATCATGGGAGCGACTTCCCCCTTGCTGTGCTTGTGATAGTGACTGTGTTCTCTTGAGATCTGGTTCCTTGATCATTGTCTGGCATTTCCCCTGCACACTCTCTCTCTCCTGCCGCCTTGTGAAGAAGGTGCTTGCCTACCCTCCTCCTTCCGCCATGATTGTAAGTTTCCTGAGGCCTCTCAGTCATGCTTCCTGTTAAGCCAGCAGAACTGAGTCAATTAAACCTCTTTTATTCATAAATTACCCAGTCTCAGGTAGTTCTTTATAGCAGTGTGAGAACTGACTAATACATCCCTGTTTGGTGAACTTATGATTACCCTTTCTCCGCTGTAACCCAGTGTCTCGGCATATTGACTTGCTGTGTGCATATGGTTACAACTCAAAATTGGAGCAATTTGATGATTAAGATGAAGTTCATTTATTGGCCAATCCTGTTAGAATTCACAGAGCTAGTTCAACAAAGAAAAGTAGCATTGTTTGACCGCAGAGTATGCCCATCCTGTTCTCCATGATGCCAAATCATCTTTGCAGGAAATTCAGGGAAGAATTCTGTTGCTTCTACACCCATTCCAGAAAACTACAAATGGCAAAACTGAATCCAACCTAGAGAAAATATTTAAAAATGACTATTTTAAAAAAAGATAACATAAAATAAAATAAAGAAAAAAACACAAGGAAAAAAAAAGAAAAAAAGAAAAAATACATATTAAGGGCCGGACATGGGTGGCTCACACCTGTAATCCTAACATTTTTGGAGGTCGGGTTTCAGGGACCAATTAAGCCCAGGAGTTCAAGACCAGCCTGGGAAATATAGGGAGACCCTGTCTCTACAAAAAATAAATAATTAGCTGAGTGTATTGGTGTGCACCTGTGATCCCAGCTACTAGGAGGCTGAGGTGGGAGGATCACTTGAGCCTGGGCGCTTGAGGCTGCAGGGAGCCATGATTGTGTCACTGCACTCCAGCCTGTGCCACAAAGTAAGAGTCTGTCTCACAAAAAAAAAAAAAAAAAAAAAAGTATTAATTCATACTCTGTGACGTGTGAGTGTAAGAGCACAAATTCTCTCTTTTTTTTTTTTTTTTGGAAACAGAGTCTTGCTCTGTCACCCAGGCTGGAGTGCAATGATATAATCTTGGCTCACTGCAACCTCTGCTTCCCAGGTTCAAGCGATTCTCCTGCCTCAGCCTCCTAAGTAGCTGAGATTACAGGCGTGCACCACCATGCCTGACTAATTTTTGTATTTTTAGTAGAGATGGGGTTTCACCATGTTAGTCAGGCTGGTCTTGAACTCCTGACCTTGTGATCTGCCTGCCTCAGCCTCCCAAAGTGCTGGGATTATAGGCATGAGCCACCGTGCCTGGCCCAAGAGCACAAATTCTGAAGCCAGATTCTGGTCCAAATCCTAGCTCTGGGGGTGGACATGGTGACTCAGGAGGCTGTAATCCCAGCTACTCAGGAGGCTGAGTCAGGAGAATCTTATGAACTATCGCAATTCCCCTGTCTTGATAAATCAGCTCTGTCTAGTTGTTACAGGTAGTTAGATAGGCATGAGCCAGGCAGGAGAGGGCTCTCTTCCTACCCACTAGGAATGTCAGGTGATTAGACAATTATCAAACTGTCTCTCTAAAAATGATAAGTCTGCCGTGGTGCCAGGGCGCCTGGGAGAGACAATCTCCTGATGATCCACAGCTGTTAACATTGAAGTGTTAATTGAAGGCAGATGCCAGGGAGAAGAAACTTCCTGGGCATGCACACTAAGAGATAAAATGGCAAAATATGGCCTTCCGGGGATACTTCACCAGAAAAGGGAAGAGAGCATGCGTAGAACCGCCTAAACACACTGCACATGCTCAATTCCCAAGGGTAGAGGGAGCGCTGTGCAAGCAGGAAGTGCTCACCAAGGGAAGAACCATGGGAAAGAGGTGAGCCTATGAAGTCCTCGGATTAATGTTAAATGCTCTTTTTGACCTTCAGGTGTGTCTTTTATCTCTTCCAAGTGAACTTTCCTTTCTTTCCTGTTCTAAAACCTTTTAAAATAAACTTCCACTCTTGCTCTGAAACTTGCCTTGGTCTCTTTTTCTGTTTTACTCCTCTCGGTCAAATTCTTTCTTCTCAGGAGCCAAGAATTGAAGTTGCTGCAGACCCATATGATACACTGCTGGTAACTCGGATACCTTCCACTGGTAATGTAGGCAGTGGGCAGGGTGAACCCATTGGGCAGTTACAGTTTTGGAAGGGTAATTCCTTAAGAATGACTGGTAGCATTGGCTGGGCACCTGTAATCCCAGCACTTTGGGAGGCTGAGGTGGGCAGATCACCTGAGGTCGGGAGTTCAAGACCAGCCTGTCCAACATGGAGAAACCCCATCTCTATTAAAAATCCAAAATTAGCCGGGCGTAGTGGTACATGCC